>NC_057823.1:67370514-68620514 GCF_910594005.1 Cervus elaphus | reverse complement strand
AAGTTAAAGGCAGCGGTCCCCAAATCAAATGCCCAGAGGTGGGCAAGGGACTTTGATGAATGAAATGGACACCAGGTGGAGGCCTGGAGAGAGTGCAGACCCTGCCAGGGACATAGCTGCTCAGCTCTAATTAAACAGCTTTTTAAAATAATCTTTACGTTTTTTTAATGTAACATTCTATTAATTAAATTTTTTTTATCTCTCTCTCTCCATAATGAGAAGATCAAATAAAACACTTGGATGGAGGGCTTTAGTTCTCAGGCCAAAGACAACTGAGGAGCTGGCTGGATTACCAGAAAAGATTAAGAGGTGACAGCTCTTGGCTCCAAGGCTGCAAGAGGAGAGTGACTGAGCAAGATGGAGAAGGTCTGTGTTTCTGTGGATGGCTTGAACACAGATGCCTCAGGGTACACGTTTCCCTGGGGTGGCTGCAGAGATCCCTGTCAGGACTGAAGTAGTTCTGGGTTTCCACAAAATTTCTGTGACTGAGAGTAGCAGTGAGGTAGCAGAGCTGCCTGCAGAGCTACCTGATCTCACAAGGACCCTCCTCGCAGGACCACCCTTAGGGTCTGTGGATGAAGCCACCTCCTGGCTTGAGGGAGGGAGCCCACTCAAATTCCTGATTTACTCTGCTCATCAGTCTCAGTGAGGGTCCAATCAGAAATTAAAGAAAGATAAATAACAAGAATAAATTTGACAAGCCATGGAAGTCATAGCTGTTACCACAGAAATAGTTATTTCCACTTGATGGCTGAAGTGAGCATTAGAATTGCTATTCAATACTCTAAGTTCACAGAGCTAGTTAAAGGCAACATTTACACTCAAATCGTAGACTCCAGTCTCAAGTCCCCATGATCCATGCTGCCTTTCCCAGTATTTTCTGTAGTTCCACATTTTTTCCTATCCTTTATTATCTGTGCACTCCCTAGATAGTGGTGGCAGTTTGATCTAGAGATACCAAGAGCATTTGATTAAAATACTGTTTTTCTCTACTCTCTGTTAACTGTCTACAGAATGATTATTACAGAGAACAGTCTTTGAGAAATATTGCATTATGCAGCTAATGACATAGAAAATAGGTGATTTGAAGGTAAATTTTCACTTCCCATTTTACCTCCATTACTATTAGTGCTGTTCATGAAAAGAAAATTTAGATGAAGTGTCTATGGCCCTAACTTCACATTTTTTGGCTGCTCTTAAATATTTTTAAACTGCATGCTGTGAGATTCTGAGTCCAGTTATTATGTAATCAGAACCACTTTCCCAAAAAAGCCTTTTCAAATTGTGAAATACCATCTACTCTAAAATATGTACTCAGATTCCTGCAAAGTTGCTTAATCTTCGGAGGTGTCTAAGTGATGACACCAAGAGGCCAATGCCATGGAAAGAAGAAATTATTTCTTTTATTTCCTGAGAGAAGGGGGCCTACCATACCACGCAGGGCCACATGGGGAAGTACCAGATTTGGTCAGGGAGAAGCAGGAATGAGGGGGGAGCCTAGGTCAGAGCTTTTATTGGGTTTTCTCTAGGAAAGACAAGGCAAGGCAGAGTAAACAGACTAGGACTGGCTGTTTGCAAAATTCCAGTGGACTCTGGATTTAGGGGGTGGCTCTGTTTGTCTGACACCTCACTCTGGGATGCTTTCCAGCAGGGGACATACTGAATTTGTGTGTGAAAGTCAGAAAAGGAGATGGTAGGGACTAGAGACTTGGGACTGCATGTGAAAGGTATGTTCCTAGGCAAGTCATTGTTACCATTGTAAATTACAGCTGATCCTTGACCAAGATGAATTTGAACTGTAACTGCACAGGCCCACTTATACATGGCTTTTTTTCAATAAATACATACTATAGTACTATATGATTCACAATTGTTGAATCTGCAGATGCAGAGCCATAGGTAGGGAGGGCCGATTAAAGTTATATGCAGATGTTCAACTGGAGAGGGGTTGGTGCCCTTAGCCTCTGTATTGTTCAACAGTCTATAAATAGTCCTGGGAGGAACAGTCTTTTCCTGTATCTGCAAGGCCCCTAAATGTCAGACCATCAAGAATAGGAAAAAAAAAAAGAACTATAGTTAACTATATAATTAGTTCTGTGTTAAATGGATGTCAAAGAGGCAAATACAAAAATCTAAACACACATATGTCGACAACCATGGCCATCAGCCAGGAAGAGGCAGTTGTCCTCTTCCTCTTCTTATCAAGGCAAGAGTTAGTGAGAGATCCCTACAAAATCCTCCTGAGATAAAGTCCCCATAACAAAAATCAAGATCAGAGAACACCTGCACCAACAATAGCACTGGTCAAGGAAGACCCTTCTCCATCTTTTCCTCTTCTCCATGAATCACTGAAATGAGATTGTTTTTGTGACTTGATTTGTCCAGATGACTCTATCTGACTGACCAGCAAAGCTAGGCAGCCTATCTTACATTCATCCAAGGTCAGGGGAAAGACTGGGTATATCTAGTGGGTTCTAATGGGTTACACTGCATTTGAGAGATAACCTTGCTGTTGGATAGCATCTTAAAAGTCTCACTTGCTTTGTTCAATGTACTCTTCCACCACAGTATAACACGAAAAACACATACATATCTAAACAAATGCTACATTCTGTTGGTTCCATTCTACTCAATGGGGTTTAACAACACTGAGTCCGAAGTATTCCTTAGAAGTAAAACCAGAATATAGAAAGAATTGAGTTCAACATGCTTTTCCAAACCACTTCTCACTTCATTTAGCACTGACAATTGTGTGGGTTTCCTTTCTTTTCTTAAGTTCACCGAATTAACACTCAGTGTCTAAAATTGTTGCTGCTTGCAGTTCAAGGATATTGGAAGTTCCAACAAACCTTCTCCTAGGCCCATAAAATAGCTTTCTCTAAAACAGAAATCCCTGCTGAAATCACAGAACTAAGATCTATTTTGGGACAAAGCTGTTACTTAGATCAGCGATACCAGCTGGCCTGGATGTATATTTTTAAACAAAAGGATTTACTTTACCTATCAGATAGTACTTGATGAGGATTCCCAGAGTCATCGTCATATGAGGCTGCCAAAATGGGTTCCTCCCTTGGATGACAAATTCCCTCTACAGCAATGCTGATGAAGTTGGGGGATTTACTACTCACTGTACGCCAATTCCCCTGTGTGCAACATTTAGCCACAGAGACATTACTCTATGCCCTGTTTTCTTCAGGGCATTTTCCTTTCTTCTGTTTCAGATATAATTCTTCTACACCCTGATCTCAAA
The DNA here is from genome assembly GCF_910594005.1 of Cervus elaphus. Classification (NCBI taxonomy): domain Eukaryota; kingdom Metazoa; phylum Chordata; class Mammalia; order Artiodactyla; family Cervidae; genus Cervus; species Cervus elaphus. The sequence continues at coordinate 68,617,264 of NC_057823.1, read as the reverse complement.
ATGAACTGCAATTGCCTCTCTTTAAAAGTTTTAAACTTTAAGTTTCCTTATGGCCATGTTTGTATATAATGATTACACCAGAATTTAGTTTTTCTGGATGTTAGGGGTAAAAAATAATGATTACTGAATTGTTCATCTCTTCTAATCACTCCCTTTCTCAGCTCTTCTGTCACATTCATTCTGTTTCCACTTTGGCTGCTCCCACCTGCGCACACTGAGTTCATCTCTGGAAATGCTTTCGTTTCATTACTGTATGGATTTTATGAATGTTTCAAAGATTAACTCAACACCATTTTTATGGTGTTAAAATGCAAACCACAGAAATGTAATTGGAAGATGTTAAGAGATAGGCAGAAAAGTAACTGGACAGTGCAAACCCTATGTTGTCTTCCTAAACCTCAAGTTCAAGAACCAGCACACAGGGGGCTACTTGGAAGTGATCCAGTTCTTGGTGTGGTTTGTTGATAAATCACATGGAGATTTGGGCCTGCTCTGGCATTAGCGATGAGGAAGAGGCCACAATTGACTGCTGCCTTCAGGCAGGGCCAATCACAATGAAGTAGAGGATTGCCTCTCTGATTTCTCACTCTACAGCCCTGGGGATCTTCACCTTAAAACCCCAGTGCATCCTATTCCAAGAAATGTGCTACCCCTTCTGTACATCTTTTTCTGCCTTCTCTCTGCCTTTCTCAGGTCTGGCCACTTCCTTCCCCCAAGTGCTTTATTGCTCTTCTTTCTGTGCCCTCACCCAAAACTTCCAGGATTCAAACAGGCCTCCTCATAACCGCAACACACTGAATTGATTGCTTGAAGCTGTGGAAGAAATATACATTTCTTCAGAGCTTTCCAGGAATTGTGTGCAGCTCTGGTATTTTAAGGAGCGTTTGCTTCGTTATAGCAGGCTTTGCTAAAAGTGTTGGGTTGGGGTAGGGACTGGAAGAAAATAGAAGTCATAGAGTATGTTGTCTCCTCCTATCTTTTGGATGGATTGAAGTCCTTTTGGAGAGATGGGAAAGAGGAATAAGCTGATAGAACTAGTCAGAACAGATTTCTAAATAAGACATGGGCTGCTTTGTGGCCCACAAGAAACAAAAAGGCACAGAGCAGCAAGGGGATTTTTTTCCTCTTCCAAGTGGATCCCAAGTGTCCTCTGACCTCTTCTAATATCACTAGCCTTGGCAGAACCCAAACATTCAACCATCATCATGAGCTATGGCATGCTGAAGACAGGCCATGACACAGGAGAGCCACTTCCAAATGGGGCTGTGGGCAGAAGTAGTTAGTTCAGGCAAGAAGAAACAAAGTTGAGGGTTGGGTGGGGGCTGCAGGTGAAAGGCTGATTTGTGGGGACAAGGGAGGGTCCCCTTTGTGGACGGTTGAAAGAACAGATAGAATTACCTTGAAAAGAGGGCAGCTGGTTGTAATGAAGGCAGGGAGAACCTGTGTCCAACATATACTGGCATAAAAAAGAAGAGGTGGGCTTGCTGATTGTCAGAGGCAGGTGGAGCCTGCCATATCTTGCAAGTTAGTGGTGCAGGAAATTAATATGATTAGTGATCATTTTTATAGCACTTAACTGCATACCAGTCACTTCACTATAATCTTTTTGTACACTCATTAGCTCGTTTCATCTTTAAAATGACGCTATAGTATCAGTACTATTATCATCAGTATTTTGTAAGGCTTGAAGTGGTTTAGTGTTGATAAATCTCCAAAGTCACATGGTTAGGAAATACTGAACCCTTGAGACCCAGTGTGTGCATACCAAGTTAATGCTACCCTAACACATTGAAAACTAGGCCAAACGGACTCTGGACACACACTGAGCATCCTTCCTTCCTTATATCCTGAGTTACGAGGTTCCCTTTCTACCGGTTACCCCAATTATCCTTTAAAAAATCTCAAATTAGAGAGAGCACATCTCTAAACTAGTTTCTGCTTCAATCAGGACCCAAATTAAATCTGCTTTCCTTCAAGCCCAGCTGGCTGCTCTTTCTGTGACCAGCTGGAGCAGCTCCTGCCTCAGCAGAGAGCTGTTGGCGGGCTGGGGTGGCCCACGTTCAGGACTCCCTGGCCGGCTGCTGGCAGATGCCGTGTTGAAGAAATGACACATGCTGCCACAGCAGCGCTAAGCAGTCTGTCCAAGCTGCCTGCCCCAGGAGAGGAGAGTCTGCAGCCAGGCCCCAGATTTAGAGCCAGGGTGGGCAAGAAGCACGTGGAGCAGCAGTCCCCAGCGTGGCTGAGGGAGATCCTAACACATGGTGCTTGCACAAGGCTGAGTCATGGCCAGGAAGAGTTATCTGGGACCGCGGAACTCCACAGCGACTAGCCCACAGTTTTTCCACCTTGTACTTCAGACATGTGAGGCCTGACAGTTCTCCGTGGCAGGGACTGTGCTGTGTGGTGTGCTCCGCACAATGTCTGGCAGCATCCCTGGCCTCAACCCTCTACATAGCAGCCATATACCACTCTCTGATCACTACACTAATAGTGATGATTGAAAATATCTTTGGGCACGGCCAAATGCCCCTTGGGGGATAAAATCACCCCTAGTTGAGAAACAATGTTGTTTCTGATCGTGACAAAGTCATTGCATGACAAGGAGAACTGAGTTAGCTAAGGAGTCAGGAGATGTGAGTTCTAGCCTCCACGTAGCTCTTGCTAACTAAACAACTGTGGGAAAGTCCCTGCTGCTCTCTCGACTTCAGTTCCCACATCTGGACAATGAAAGAGCTGGGGAAAATGATCTTTTAATTTAGGATCATTCCTAGAATTTGTCTGAAGCTTTTAATACTGCCCCCCTCCAGAAAAAAATCTTAGCCACAGTTGAAAACTGGTGTTAGAGGGATTCAAACTCATCTAGTTTATTTACTAGTTTATTTCTTGGCACACAGCACTCAAAGCCTCACGGATATGACAGAAATAATTCAATTTATATAGGTCAACATTCCTTAAAAGGTGGTCAATGGACCATCATATGAAATGCTGCTTAAAAAACACAGATTCTTCAGCTCAAAGCCAAATCTACTGAATATCTGCAAGATGAGTCCTGGAAATCTGCATTTTAATAAATTCCCTGGGTAATTCTTGTGCATATTAAAATTTGAGAGCCACTGATTAGATGATGCTCCCAACGAATTTACCATCTATTTGGACAGAAAAGAATTGCAAAAATCTAAAAAAAAAAAAAAAAAAGAAAAAGAAAGAAAAGAAAAATCTTTAAGTAAAGGTGCTAAGTGCTGCAAAGATGCTAAAAGGGGTTGGGGGGAGGAAATGGCTGAAACATTCACTCAAACCTTCAATGAGATCTTAGTTGGGACTTCCTAGTTAAAATTACCAATTTAGGCATTGGGTAAATTAAGTGCATGGTATTAGATGACCTTATTTGAATCCTACCAGCCATTTTCTTTTTGTTTTTCATTTTAAGAACATTTATACACAGTGAAATTCAGAGGTTATAAGTTTGCAATTTAACACATCTTGACAAACAGAGACTTATGAAACCACCATCTAAATGAATACTCTTACTTCCAAAGTCCCCTAGTTTCCCTTTCAGTCAGTTCCTAAATCCTACAGACAACAGTTCTGATTCCTAGCACATAGTTTAGTTTTCCCTCTTCTCGAAATTTTTATAAATGGAGTCATACAGTATATACTGTTTTGTGTCTAATTTCTTCTACTTAACATAATACTGCTTTAGATTCATCTGTATTGTTGTGTGTATCAGTAGTTCAGTATTTTTTAATTGGTAAATATATATATGACTTCCCTGGTAGCTCAGATGGTAAAGAATCTGCCTGTCATGTAGGAGACCAGGGTTTGATCAGCGGGTCAGGAAGATGCCCTGGAGAATGGAATGGCATCCCACACCAGTATTCTTGCCTGGAGAATTCCATGGACAGAGAAGCCTTGCAGGCTACAGTCTATGGGGTCACAAAGAGTAGGGCATGAATGACTGACTGACACACACACACACACATATATATACACTACAATTTATCCATTCTTATGTTGATAAATATTTATTTCCACTCTTTAATTATTATGAAAAAGCTGTTATAAATATTCTTTTGGAAGTCCTCTGTGGAAATATATTTTAATTTCTTTCAGCTATTTAGAAACAGAGTCTTCTGCATCATAGAGTAGATATATGTTTAACTTTATAGGAAAATATAAAATAATTCTGCTACGTGGTTGTAATGTTTACAGTCTCAGCACCATATGAAAGTTCCAGTTACACCGTATCCTTAGCATATAGTGATCTTTTAATCACTGACATGTGTGGAATACTATTTCATTGGTGTTTTAATTTGGATATCCCTAGTGACTAATGGGACTTCCCAGGTGGTGCTAGTGGTAAAGAACCTGCCTGCCAATGCAGAGACATAAGAGACATGGGTTTGATCCCTGGGTCAAGAAGATCCCCTGGAGAAGGGCATGGCAACCCACTATAGTATTCTTGCCTGGAGAATCCCATGGACAGAGAAGCCTGGTGGGCTATAGTCCACTGGGTCACAGAGTTGGACATGACTGAAGCGACTTAGCACGCACAGTGGCTAATGATGTTGAGGATCTTTTCATGTGTTTATTGGCTAGTCACAAACTTTCTTTTGTGCAACATTTACTTAAGTCTTTTGCCCATTTTTAATTGAGTTGTCTTTTATTGTTTACTGTAGCCATTCTTTATTATTGATATCAGTTCAGTTCAGTCCAGTTGCGCAGTCGTGTCCAACTCTCTGCAACCCCATGGACTGCAGCACACCAGGCCTCCCTGTCCGTCACCAACTCCTGGAGTTTACTCAAACTCATGTCCACTGAGTCAGTGATGCTATTCAACCATCTCATTCTCTGTCGTCCCCTTCTTCTCAATCCTTTATAAAATACAAGTATTTTCATATTTCCTCTTTATTACAAGGTGCTCAAGAAATAAATGAATATGAATTTGGAGAAAACCTGTTCACATCCAGAAAGAGACCATTTTCACATATAAACCAATTTCTTCTCCCTAGGCTCTCAGCTCCCTAGCTTGGCTTGGAAGTATTGTTATGTTATTTACATGTAACTCCCTTGCTAGAAGCTGACTACTTCATAAAATATGCCTCTCTTTATGATGAGCATACTTTCTGAATTTAGTAAATCAATATGAATGTGGGAGACTCTAGAATTTGCAGCATTAGAGAACTCTGCTTGACCTGCCACGTCTGTTCTTCTCTGAATGTGCTTTTCTTCAGCTCCGGCCCTCAGAGCATCTCTCCTTACAGCAAGTGAATCAAGTGCTCATTACTAGCAATAGCTAATGGGCTCAATTCTGTCTTTGCAGCTGCTTTCAGTCCCTATCAAATGGATGTCTAGGTGTCACTTGATACCAACTCATGGAAAGGACTGATGCCAAGAAATCAGGCATAATCGTGAATTATCCTGGGGTTATGGAGAGGACTAAATGGTGTAATACATATAAGTAATTCTTTAGAAAATTATCTGCAAAATGGTAAATACATATTAGCTACTGCATGTTATTATTATTATTATTTTTTTTTACCATAGGATCCCTACCCAGAATCATTAAGGAATAAGTTATTTCACATATCCTGCTTTTCCCAAGTACTGAAACTCACATCTTTAATTTCATCCTTTCACATGAGAATTTTTAGTATCTGGAAATATCACTAAAATATACTACTATACAATTTTGGCTATCTCCTTAAATATGGTATACTAATTTAAGGGAACAATTCTTGATCACTTGGATTATCATCATAAGCTATTATAATTCAGGCTACAAAAGATCTCCTCAAAGTATATGAACACTTTGTCTAATGGCATGGCTTGTAAAGCAGTTTGGGTCATGGATCCCCCTGAGAAGTGAATAAAAGCTATGATTCTTTACTCAGGAAAATGTACATATGGATAAAAACAAAATCCCAAAGCCCTAGCCTCTAATATGCACAGTTTTAAGAAGACTTATGTGCCCTTAAAGGTCACTACATGTCTCTAGGAGGGCCCTCAAAACTCATGCCTCATACTAAGCAATGATGAGGAGAAGGAAGAAAGGGATGAGCCTCTACAATATGCCAGCATTCTGCCCTATGCTAGGCACTGTGCCCTATTCTCTGCACAGTCTTTCAATCTTTGCCTAAACTCACTAAAGATGAGAGTTTCAGGATGACAGAGGATGAGATGGTCAGATGGCATCACTTATGCAGTGGACATGAACTTGGGCAAACTCCAGCAGATGGTGGGGGTCGGGGAGGCCTGGTGTACTGCAGTCCATGGAGTCATGAAAAGTTAGACATGACTTGGTAACTGAACAACACAACAGGCACTATGTGAGGCTTCATGTGCATACCATATTTAATCTTACCAGTCTCATGAGGTATATTCTGCTTATGTCCATTTTTCAGATGAGAAAACTCAAGATCAGAAAATATGCAATATAATACACCGAACAATTGAACAGAGGGAATTATCAAATTCTAGAGCCCAAAGTTTTGTCACCAATGCTTTCTAGGTCCTCCCTTTTCTTCTTCCATTATTCCTAACAGGAATTAAAATTCAACCATTCATTGAGCACCTATTTCATGTCAATCAATGATGTACAGTCTTTATATGTAAAATCTCAGTTAATCCTCACAACTGCCATGCACATGGTCTAAATAAGTATTTTTAACTCTGATCATCATAAAAACTGAGGCTTAAGCTAAAACAACCTTTCTAATACAAAATAAACAGCTGAGTCTGGATTTGAGTCCAAATTTACTCCTACTAATAGGAAAGAACAAGTCTGATTCCATATTAGATGTGTTTCTTTAGCTCTAACCCTTGGGCTTTGTTGCCTGTGTTTAGTCATGTTAGCCCTGCATCTTCTGTAAAAGAATGTTGACTCTAACCTAAAACATTCAGGATAGCCTATTCTTGGGACTCTGACCTTTAAGAGTCCATTCCTACAGAGACAAAAAGTTGCAGAACAGAGAGTAACATTTGTCTCATTGGAGGTTTATTGGAACATCCTGACCTAACCTATGTAGAAAACCACAAGAGCAAAGGATTCCTACACCTAGAAGTCTGCAACAACTAACCATGCTTCTTCCTCACCTTGCCTTTAAAAGTGCTTTGCTGAAACCCTCTGAAGAGTTTGGGGGGTGTTTTGGGTCATGAGTCACCCATCTCCTTGTACGGCCCTGCAAACTTCCTCTGCTCCAAACTCTGATGTTTTGGTTTGCTTGGATGACTTGCATTCAGTAACACTCCAGGCAATGTCCTTCCCTTTCCTCTTACTTCTAGGAGCCACCACTATTTTATATACACAGTCACCAATATACACCAATTTAGCCATTTGTTTCCTAGGCCAAATTTGATGATAACTAAGTTCTGACTTCAGGAGGTTGTATAAGGCTTTCCTCTCCAGTCATGAACAGACCTTATAATGCATGGTGTCAGGCTTACCTCTGATTCAGCTGAGGCTTAGTTCTTGGGAAGATCTTTCTGCTTCTCCTACATAATTATTTAATATCCTCTGTCTTTATGAAACTGCCTGATTGGCCCCAGGAATCACAGGGAGAGACCTTCTACAGCTTCAGATTAAAAGGAGAGCTGCAGAACATAACTAGGTACGTTGTCATGTGCAATTTCTGCTTATGATTTATATAAGGACACATGTTGATCCTCAATAAAGATGCTTTGCTTTATGAGTATTTTACTTTTCCACACGAGGTGGTCTCTGAGAACACTGAGGTGTGACCACAGCATTTTGTTATCTTATGCTTGAATTCTTTCCTTGGTACAGTGCAGAAAAATATGATGGCTTGTTCTCCTGAGATGAATCTTGAATAACTAAGACTTTGAGGAGTTCTTCTGTTTGGCTATCTGGAATGCCACAAAGGCTATCACTTACCTCTTCTCCCTCTTGTTCACATTCTCTAAGGGACGGTTCACAGAAAGTGGATGGATAAAATTAAAATTCATTTCAATTGTCAATAATTACTAAAGACAGGAGTCAGGAAACTAGGACCTAGGAATCAAATCCAGCCTGCTGCCTGTTGTAAATAAGGTTTTATTGGAGTACAGCCATGCACACTGATGTGTACATATATGTGAGTGTGTGTGTGTGTGTGTGTGTGTGTGTGTGTGTGTATTGGCTATAGGTATTTTCACACTACATTAGTAGGTTCAAGTAGTTACAAAAAAAAACAAAGACTATCTTGATCTACAAAGCTTTAAATGTTTACTGTCTAGCCCTATTCAGAAAATATGTTCCAAACCCCAACATGTTTATGAAAATAAACATATTGCATAATAAAAAGCCCGCTCTGGCTTTAAAGTTAAGTGTTTCTTCTCATTTTGAAATATTCTTCAGTTCAGTTGCACAGCTGTGTCCAACTCTTTGCGACCCCAAGGACTGCTGCATGCCAGGCTTCCCTGTTCATCACCAACTCCCAGAGCTTACTCAAAGTCATGTTCATTGAGTCACTGATGCTATCCAATCATCTCATCCGCTGTTGCCCCTTCTCCTCCCACCTTCAATCTTTTCCAACATCAGGGTCTTTTCTAGTGAGTCAGTTCTTTGGATCAGGTGGCCAAAGTACTGGAGTTTCAGCTTCAGCATCAGTCCTTCCAATGAATATTCAGGACTGATTTCCTTTAGGATGGACTGGTTGGATCTCCTTGCAGTCCAAGGGACTCTCAGACTCTTTTCCAACACCACAGTTCAAAAGCATCAATTCTTCAGTGCTCAGCTTTCTTTATAGTCCAACTCTCACATCCATACACGACTACTGGAAAAATCATAGATTTGACTAGATGGACCTTTGTTGGCAAAGTAATGTCTCTGCTTTTTAATATGCTGTCTAGGTTGGTCATAACTTTCCTTCCAAGGAGCAAGCGTCTTTTAATTTCACAGCTGCAGTCACCATCTGCAGTGATTTTGGAGCCCTAAAAAATAAAGTCAGCCACTGTCTTCACTGTTTCCTCATCTATTCATCATGAAATGATGGGACCGGATGTCATCATCTTAGTTTTCTGAATGTTGAGTTTTAAGCCAACTTTTTCACTCTCCTCTTTCACTTTCATCAAGAGGCTCTTTAGTTCTTTGCTTTCTGCCATAAGTGTGGTGTCATCTGCATATTGAGGTTATTGATATTTCTCCCGGTAATCTTGATTCCAGCTTGTGCTTTATTCAGTCCAGCATTTCTCATGATGTACTCTGCATATAAGTTAAATAAGCTGGGTGACAATACACAGTCTTGATGTACTCCTTTCCTGATTTGGAAACAGTCTGTTGTTCCATGTCCCGTTCTAACAGTTGCTTCTTGACCTGCATGCAGATTTCTCAGGAGGCAGGTCAGGTGGTCTGGTATTCCCATCTCTTTAAGAATTTTCCACAGTTTGCTGTGGTTCACACAGCCAAAGACAGAACTCTCTTGCTTTTTCGATGATCCACTGGATGTTGGCAACTCAAATTGGAAATATTCTTGTGGCACTCCAAAGGTATCATGGGTGCTGTACCCACTGTGTCTAAGAAAGTCAGTCCTGCCTCCAGCTTAAGATGTATAGTCCTCAGCAGCCCCTATTCAAAAGATGAGGAAACCAGATCTTAGAGCACCTGAAGTTCTCCATGTAAGACCACATAGCTAGCAAGTACCCAGAACCAGGTCCTGCCTGGCCCAGGAAGGCAAACTCTTGATCACTTTGCTGTACATTTTCTCTCCCTTGTCATGTCCTGAAATGACTGTGGGAAGAGTTATATGACTCCAGAACCACCAGAAATGAAAGAAAAGCTTTTCCATGAAAGCACTTGGGCTGAGTGCCTTATGGTCTGTCCTCATTATTCTTAAAGCTAGTCGGCAGTTTAATTAGTGTTTGTAAAGTGTTTTCAAAATAAATAGTTGTGGATATGGATAAGATATATTTATTTCTTGGAATGGTTTCTCTCCCTAGAGTCTTTACCAAGAGTTGAGATGAAATTGTCACTTGTCCTTGTTACTAGTCCTCTTAGTTCCTCAGTTAAGGAAACACTGATTTTTTTTTTAGTTGCATGTGTTCACTAAAATATATGATTCGGCATTTTCACTCTCAGAAAATATTGAAAAATAATTTAAGCTGCCTTCCTGTGTTATCTATAACTTGTGTAGGACGTTGCTGGCTGCAGAGAAAGCTTGGGAAGGGGCACAGAAATGAGAGATTGGAAAGATATGGTCCCAAAGGGAAAGGAATAAGTATACTGCTTTCTTTTTCTTCACAAATACAGATCAAATAAGAGCTTCTGAAACAAAAAGGAAATGCCGCTTAGCATGGAAGCCTGAGCATCTAGAGGAGCAAGTCCAAGGGACTGTCTGCTGAGTAGACAGAACAAGTGCTCAGAGTTCATCAATGCTAACCAGTTACCAGCATCTGCGTGCCATCATCTCAAGGATTCCAGCAATGTCCATGGCTCGAAAATCTCTCTTCATCCAACTTCCTTCAATTGTTTGTCTTTGGATCGAGACTTTGAATCGATTACATTGGTGCTACATTGAGGGTTAGGTTGTGAATGTATGGGGAAGGTCACAGCTAACTTCTGATGCAGGTTAGAGAGAGAAAGAAGCGGGAGAAGTCTTACGAGATACAGGTCAAATGGGAAAGGCAAAGAGATGCCCATGGGGGCCTCTGGGGGAGAACACTCACTTAATGACTCAGAGAATAAGAGAACAGAAGGAAAGATGGAAATGTAGTGTTTGCTTGTATTTAAGGAAGTGTCTACACACAAATTTTACCAGTTTCACAATGTTCCTATGAAAGTTACTACAACCAGTTTTAACAAGTTGCCCCCTAATTTTTGCCCCCTGAATTGACATGCTGCATCAGTTCCTTCCACTAGGATACAGAAGAGTCCTTTACTATCTCAACTCTCAGACTATACGGCAATGGTATCAGCATCACCTAGTTCCACCCCAGACCTCCTGAATTAGCATCTGCATTTTCACTGGCTGCCTAGTGACTAATATAGACATGAGAGTTTGGGAAGCACAGTCTACGGTATACTTGAAGTGCTGATCTATGCACTGGGAAGACCCAGAGGAATCGGGTGGAGAGGGAGGTGGGAGGGGGGATCGGGATTGGGAATACATGTAAATCCATGGCTGATTCATATCAATGTATGACAAAACCCACTGGAAAAAAAAATAATAATAATAATAAATAAATAAATAAATAAAAGGTAGGTGGGTGATCTCCGAGAGGGAATCCTGAAGGCGGTAACCCTGACCCGCTCTGGTAAACATATGACTCATAACAAAAATGTGTGTGAGTACTTAGTAACATCCAATTTATTCTCAAGTTACAGCTAGGACTCTAGAGACTCTGCTCCAAACAGAGCTCAACAAATGTAAAATGTGTAGAATGACCTTATTCCATGTAGCGTTTCAGTTCAACTGCAGAAAAATGCTGTAAATAATGTTAGAGCCAGGGAACTGCTGGAGTCTTGACTTAAAAAAAAAATCAATAGCAACACAAAAGCCTTTCAATTATTTGGGGGCCAAAACACCTCTGCCACACTCTGCCTACTCCTAAATGTCAGTACAGTATTTGACAAACTTAATATGGAACACTCATGAACTGTGATGTGTTATATAAGTCATATTTGCTCAGGGGGAAAAGATAGCTGGAGTAGGAAATTAAAGCACTATTCCATTTGCTTCTAAAAAAGGAAAGTGAAAAGTGCAAGTTGGTCACTCAGTCGTGTCAGATTCTTTGTGACTCCATGGATTGTAGCCCACCAGGCTCCTCTGTCCATGGAATTCTCCAGGCAAGAATTCTGGAGTGGGTTGCCATTTCCTTCTCCAGTGGATATTTCCAATCCAGGGATCAAACCCAGGTCACCTGCATTGCAGGCAGACACTTCATCAACTGAGCCACCAGAGGAACCTACCCTTAGGTCTAAAAAAGGGGGATCCAGTAAATGCCTGGAGAATCCCAGAGATGACAGAGTGTGGTGGGCTGCCGTCTATGGGGTCGCAGAGATTCGGACATGACTGAAGTGACTTAGCAGCAGCAGCAGCAGTAAATGAAGTAATCTTACTTGCCACTGCTTTGATTTCTACAAGAGTGCAACCAAGAAAAAAAATTCCCTATATTTCTGTATATGTCTATTCTCAAAATGCTTTCATATATAAAAGGGTGACTGGGAGCATGGGTTCACATCCGGTTCTCCCACTTACTGACGGTGTTACTTGGAGGCAAACGACACAGCTTTTCTTAGTCTCACTTTCCTCAGTTCTGTAAAACGAGTATCATACTAATAGCTATTTCACAGATCTGTTGTGAATTTTAAAAAAGAGAATACATATAAAGTGTTTAGCATAGTACCTAGCACACAGTAAGTGTAGCTAAAATCTATCTACCATCATTATCATCAGCTAAGTAGTTTTTATTACCCTTATTTTGATGAAACACCGAAAAGTTCAGAGACCCATAAAACATCATGTAATTTTAGGATGAGGAGAACAAAGACCTCATTTCTTCCTTCTCAACCTCACTAGTGGACACTGCACAGACCTCAGTGCAAACCACATCATCTGTATTTATATTCATCCCAATATATATACAGTTCAGACAAAAAAATATATTTCAAAGCACAATAGTCATAGACCCTTATTACAAGTTCATCATTTGCTTGACAACCAAGAATTATATGTTGGCCCTCAAGAGGACTTCTTTGGGAAATGTTAGCACCTTTTCTTTGCTGCTGTTAATACACGCTTTACTCTAATGTTTCCCAGGGATGATCACACCTTTCCAAAGTGCCATTACAATCTTTCCAATATAGAGTAGCATTTGATAGAAGAGAGAATGGACTTACTTTAGGGCTGAGTTTTCTCAAAAATAACAGACTCTTAATGAATCTGGATATAATTAATCAGAATCAACCAGTCAGTTAATTCAGTCACTCAGTCATGTCCAACTCTTTGCAACCCCATGGACTGCAGCATGCCAGTCTTCCCTGTCCATCACCAACTCCTGGAGCATACTCAAAGTCATGTTCACCAAGTCAGTGATGCCATCCAACCATCTCACCCTCTGTCATCCCCTTCTCCTCCTACCTTCAATCACTCCCAGAATCAGGGTCTTTTCTAGTGAGTCACTTCTTCACATCATGTGGCCAAAGTATTGGATCTTCAGCTTCAGCATCAATCCTTCCAATGAATATTCAGGACTGATTTCCTTTAGGATGGACTGGGTGGATCTCCTTGTAGTCCAAGGGACTCTCAAGAGTCTTCTCCAACACCCCAGTTCGAAAGCATCAATTCTTCTACACTCAGCTTTCTTTATAGTCCAACTCTCACATCCATACATGACTACTGGAAAAACCATAGCTTTGACTAGGTGGACCTTTATTGGCAAAGTAATGTCTCTGCTTTTTAATATGCTGTCTAGGTTGGTCATAGCTTTTCTTCCAGGGAGCAAGTGTCTTTTAATTTCATTGCCACAGTCACCATCAGCAGTGATTTTGGAGCCCAATAAAATAAAGTCTGTCAGTATTTCCATTGTTTCCCCATCTATTTGCCATGAAGTGATGGGACTGGATGCCACGATCTTAGTTTTCTGAATGCTGAATTTTAAGACAACTTTTTCATTCTCCTCGTTCACTTTCATCAAGAGGCTCTTTAGTTCTTTGCTTTCTGCCATAAGGGTGGTGTCATCTGCATATCTGATGTTATTGATATTTTTCCTGGCAATCTTGAATCCAGCTTGTGTTTCATCCAGTCCGGCATTTTGCATGATGTAATCAGAATCTATACTATGATAATTGTCTATTCTGCACAATTCCACACAAGTTTATTGCTTAAAAATTACATTACAGCTTTCCTTCTTTGGGGAATATTAATGTAAAAACAAAGAAAGGGTCTGTATTCTAAACACTTGGGTTCTACCCATAAAATAAAACATTCCTCACTGCTGTCTGCTGCCACCTCTACTCCCAGCCACTCAAAGTCTGCTTAATTCCCTTTCATGAAAATTCTAACCAAGCATAATTATCTGATTTCTAAACACAGAGGAAAAGATACATTATAATTAAAGACACCAAATTTTATCTCCCCTTCTGAAATTCAGTAAAGTTAATTTATTTCCTCTCTTTGGATCTTGATTTTCCTAACAGTAAATAAAGATAATTAAGCTAAATAATTTCTTTGGTTTCTTTCAGTTCTAAAGTTATGTAATCCAAAAAAATAAAAAAAATAAAGTTATGTAGTCCTATGACTTTTAGTATCTTACACTGGAATAAGTAGGGAAGTGAACAAAGTGAAAATTAAAAAAAAAAAAAAGTATACAGATTCAGTCTAAGTTAACTGCGAAAGTTTTTGTTTTTGTTTTTTTAATAATTGTTCCTTAAGGCCAGGAGCTGGACTCTTAGAAATATAAAAGTTCAGCACTGACTGCTTTTATTTTTATTTGCAGTTTTGCTTCCCAAGTGACTCAGTGTAAAGAATCCACCTGCCCAGGAGCCCCGCAGTTTGGCCAGCCATGTTCCTCTCCGCGGCACTACGGGCCCGCGCAGCCGGCCTCGCCGCCCACTGGGGAAAACATATAAGAAATCTGCATAAGACAGCTGTTCAGAATGGAGCTGGAGGAGCCTTATTTGTGCACAGAGATACTCCTGAGAATAACCCAGAAACTCCATTTGATTTCACACCAGAAAACTATAAGAGGATAGAGGCCATTGTGAAAAACTACCCGGAAGGGCATAAAGCAGCAGCTGTGCTTCCAGTTCTGGATTTAGCCCAGAGACAGAATGGATGGCTGCCCATCTCTGCTATGAACAAGGTTGCAGAAATTTTAAAAGTACCTCCAATGAGAGTGTATGAAGTAGCAACTTTTTATACAATGTATAATCGAAAGCCTGTTGGAAAGTATCACATTCAAGTCTGCACTACTACGCCTTGCTTGCTCCGAAACTCAGACAGCATACTGGAAGCCATTCAGAAAAAACTTGGAATAAAGGTTGGAGAGACTACACCTGACAAACTTTTCACTCTTATAGAAGTGGAATGTTTAGGGGCCTGTGTAAATGCACCAATGGTTCAAATAAATGACAACTACTGTGAGGATCTGACACCTAAAGATATTGAAGAAATTATTGATGAACTCAAGGCTGGCAAAATCCCCAAACCTGGGCCAAGGAGTGGATGTTTCTCCTGTGAGCCAGCTGGAGGTCTTACCTCTTTGACTGAACCACCGAAAGGACCTGGGTTTGGTGTGCAAGCAGGTCTTTAATTTATATCCAGCTGTAAATAAGTCAGTGGAGAAATATGAATCTCCTATCTACCTAAACTTTTTATATTACTTATTCATTTCCATCTGTGTACACCTTGCTTGTAACCTAGCAACTTACAGCTGTTAAGTATCATGTCAGAACTTCAGAGCATCATTTTCAACTGCCTGTTCACTTACCAATATTAGGGTACTGTGAAATAAAAATTCTGTCAAATTTCAAAAAAAAAAAAAGAATCCACCTGCCAATACAGGAGACAGGGGTTCAATCCCTGGGTCAGGAAGATCCCCTGAAGGATGAAATGGCAACTCACTCCAGTATCTTATCTGAAAAATCTCATGGACTGAGTGGCCTGGCAAGCTACAGTTCACGGGGTCGCAGAGTTGGACATGACTGGGTGACTAAGCACACAACATGGGACTATAAAAGCCAAGGTCTTATTTGAACAGGAGGAAGAATACAGAAGATTGCATCATTTCCTTCTTCTTACCCCCTCTCCTCATGCTCTCTCTCTCCCTCTGTGTCATACAATTGAACATGGATATATAAAATTCATGCATGATACTGTTCTGTTATATTCAACTTTTCATTTATTTTGTCCTTCACCCATAGTCTACTCGTGGTCTGCGTCTGTAATAGCTGTAAGAACTATAAAGGTGGGAAGCTCAAGGTCTCAAGGCATGATTAGGGTCTAAACTTTCTTGATTTATTGTAGAGTTCTAAGGACAATGCAAAATTGATTTATCCATGAATGAAGGAAATAAAACGTGCGCTTGGTCAATCACAAAGGATATTTTCAGAAGTCAAGCCAGTAAGTATAGGATTCCCAATCCGTGATTCCTTCCTAAAGGTTTATTGCTCCCTGAGTACTACTGGCATAAAGGTCTTGAGATTTAATTGTTTGAAACGAGATTGTGAAAATTAACTTCAGAATAAAAGTTCATATCTTTCCTGGGACATCAGAGGGCAAAGGACCAAAAAATAAAAAAGAATGAAAGTCCATGGCAAAAATGAATCTTCCAGCAATATCTTATATATAAAGAAGTTATTTATAGGATGGATGCATAATTTCTTAAGAAAATTGGACTTCATCATAGCTGTCTTTGTTCAAAAGCTAAAATTGTTTAATTCTAGCCAATTGTTTGTCATTAAACTTTATTGTCATTTAATAGTAATATAAAGTACTTATTTTCTTTCTTTCAGAGTTTCTGGTAATGCTATCCCAATTCGAAAATCTAATGAGAATTTGGTGTTCATTTTGACATTTGTTGGATTAACTAGACAGGCAATATCAGATAAATCCAACTCCCTAACTATATGCAATTTCTTTTTACCGTTAAAAACACCATACATTCTTGAGAATGCACTGCACCTCTTATGCCACAAATATAATTTATTAGGGTGTAGTCCCTTTACAATACTGTGTTGGTTTCTTATGTAAAATGAAGTAAAACAGCTATATGTACACATATATCCCCTTTCTCTTGGATCTTCGTCCCATGCCCCCTCCCAAATCACCTCCCACCTAGGGTACCACAGAGCACCTGAGCTTCCCGTGCTACTTAACAGGTTCCCACTAGCTATTCATTTTACACATGGTAGTATATATATATGTCAATCTCAACTTCCCAATTCATCCCACCCTCCCTCCCCCCATGTCCACATGTCTATTCTCTGTATCTGCATCTTTATTCCTGCCCTGCCAATGTGTTCATCAGAACCATTTTTCTAGATTTCACATGTATGCATTAATATATGATATCTCCTTTTACCTTTCAGAGTTACTTCATTCTACAATTTGAGGCAACACCTATCAAATTACCAATGGTATTATCCACAGAATTAGAGCAAAAAATTTTACCATTTGTGTGAAAACACAATAGCTCAAATAAGCAAAGAAATCTTGAGAAAGAAAAATGGAACTCGGAGAATCAGGCTCCCTGACTTCAGATTATACTTCAGAGCTACAGTAAGCAAGACAGTATGATACTTGCACAAAAACAAATATAGATCAATGGAACAGCATAGAAACCCAAATATAAATCCACACGCCTATGATCACCTAACTTATGATAAAGGAAGCAAGAATACACAATGGGGAAAAGACAGTCTCTTCAATAAGTGATGTTGGGAAACTGGACAGCTATATATAAAAGAATGAAATTAGAATAATCGCTAACACCATAAACAAAAAATAAACTCAAAATGAATTAAAGACCTAAATGTAAGGCCAAACACTATAAAACTCTTAGAGGAAAATATAGGAAGAACATTCTTTGGCATAAATCACAGCAAGAATTTTTTTGACCCACCTCCTAGAGTAATGAAAATAAAAACAAAATAAACAAATGAGACCTAATTAGCTTTAAAGCTTTTGCACAGCAAAGAAAACCATAAATGAGATGAAAAGACAACCCTCAGAATGGGAGAAAATATTTGCAAACAAAAGGAACTCACAAGGGATTAATCTCTGAAATACAGAAACAGCTCACACAGCTCAATATAAAAAAAATAAACAATCCAATGAAAAACTGGGCAGAAGACCTACACAGTCTCTTCTCCAAAGAAGGCATTCATACACTTCTTAGAATTGAAATTACAAAGGGGAAAGAGCTGTCATAAGAAATGGATGATCTGGACAGTGGCAAAATCTCACATTGAAAGTTATTTAGATTTAGTAAAAGTCTAGTCAAAAAAAAATTTATTTTCATGAATACTTCTGGAAGTATGCTCTGAAAACACTTTCTCTATGAGATGTTCTGGAAAAATAAAATCGGAATCTCTACCTACCAACCTATACTTCAGCCTTCTACCTGAGTGTATATATGTGTGTAAATATTCAAACATATTGAATTAATTTCTTTCTGCGGTCAAGTCATCTTTGGAAATGTTATACACTCCATTCAGTTCTTAGAGAATGATAACTTTATGGTAGTTTGTTCAAGGTTCTGAGAAGCCTGTAATCATGTAACCCTTTTAACTTTATTTATTTGAAAACTTGTTGGGCTATGGAACCATCATTTCATGAGCCATATTTTAACTTCCTATAGAGTACACTATAGGACATGCTATCATAATCTATCCTTTAATTTGGAAATATGGGGTTGTGGTCTCCTTGATTAAACCTTCAGCTCAATCATTTCAAACTTTAGAATGAACGAGCTTATAGATAATAATCTCCGGAACAGCTATCCACTCATTCAACAACACTGTCCCCACACATTCTCCACACCAGACCCTTCTGATCACTCTGTGCGTGGCATGGATTATTAAGACCACACCTTTTACCTTCCCCATTAGTTAGAATCCTGGTCAAATACCATTTCTTCTGTGAATTCTATTGCAATGCCTATGATCAAATGGATCTTTTCCTTCTTTGAACTCCAAAAGCACTTAGCATTTCCACAATTATGATAATGATTTATAAATCTTTTAATATGTCTGAGTCTTGATTTGATGCCTAATTTTTTTAAGCTCTTAAAAGGGCAGAACTCTATTTCATGTATTTAAGACTCATAGCCCTAATGTGGTCTTAGTCAAATAAATCATCATTCACTTGACATATGCAGCAACACCGAACCTTCTGCCCTTATAAATTACATCATCCTGGACTGCCCACAGATGAGAGCAGCTGTCCCTTTCTTAAAGTGCAGCAATCTATACTGCATTTCTCAGTCTATATTTATAAACAGGAAATTAACTGCCTTCCATCACTGTTCTAATTGACCTTCAGCTTAGGTTTGAAAGGAAAGACCTCAGTCAAACAGGAGGCTTTATTGATGGTATCAATCCATTAATGGCGCCTTTGGTTTCCTTATAATGGTGCCACAGGCAATAAAGAAACACATTTTGGTAGTCTGGGTGGTGGGGGTCAGTTTGGCATCTCAAAAATAAAGGTTCCTCAGTAAATCAGCAGGGAAACTTTCAGGCCAATACTTATTTCTTGCTTGAGTTCAAATCTTGAGGAAACATCAAAATGAAATCCAAGCTAATTTGAGAGGGAAACAGAAGCAGCTAAATGTCTGCTGTGCAATTGGACTGAGACCTTTCCAAATCAGCTTAGTTAATGCTGCAAAACTGCCTCACTAAAATAGAAAACAGCCAACATGTTAACTGGCCATTTCTAATTCTCAGTGCACTGATTGAGTACTAAATGCATTATATTTACTCCTTAAGTCACTACATACTTGTCACCTTGCTACAGACACTGCTAGGAGAAGACATGGAACTTAAAAAGATCTTTGTAGAAACACAAAGGGCTCTTAGTTTCTTTTTGTGCAAAATGGGACTAGAGGTTTCTGAGACTCAGGGATGTCAAACAATCCAAAGATATGCAGCCAAAATGAGAAAGAACAGTCACTTCCCTTGGCCTTCACTTAGTTAAGCATTTCTTAAATGAAGAGACAATATTTTTAAGCAAATTTTCCAAGTAATTCTCATGCACAGAGATTTGAGAAGCATTATTTTAAGGAATTAGAATGACAGCAATAGTGAAACAGACTATAAACACTCCACTCAGACAGTAAGCTTTCTTCTAGAAAACTTGCGTGCAAGAAACATATCTTCTCTCTATATGTTCAAGCATTCAGAATAATGTGAGTTATGTAATATATACACAATTATATACAATAAAATGGTGGACAGGAGAAAGGGAAAACACAAAGACAGGAAGCAGATAGAAAGGGCAAAAAAAAGAATTTCATTCAGAGTGCTTGGACAGGTTCATTTTTCTCTTGAGCATAGCATGCAATCAAGAATTCTCTCCACTGTTACATGCTATCTTTTGAATGAAAAAATAAGGTAATCTTAATGTATTTTCAAAGAGCTTTATTTTATTCTTCATTTTTCAGGTTGAATACCTTCCAAAAAAAGTCACTATCTTTAGCCTCTAACAATCTTCTGCTAAAACGGGTTATCTTTCTAAACTGTTTTGAGTTTCAAGGAAGAAACTAAAACTTTTTGAAAACTTACTTATGTGCCCATCACAGAGCTAAACACTTTACAAAAGTGCTCTGTCATGTCACATTCAAAATACCCTTGACAAGAAGTCACCCTTATCTCTATTTTACCAGTGAAGGTGATGGTGATGATGATGACTGAGCTCTTCAAAAACAACTGGGTTTATCCTTTATATCAATCATCTCATTTAATTTATATACCATCTGCGTGCATGCTCAGTTGCTAAGTCATTTCTAACTCTTTGTGATCCCATGGACTATAGCCCACCAGACTCCTCTGTCCATGGGATTCTCCAGGCAAGAATACTGGAGTGGGTTGCCATTTCCTTCTCCCAGTGATCTTCCCAACCTAGGGATCGAACCCAAGTCTTCTGCATTCCCTGAATTGGCAGGCAGATTCTTTACCACTGAGCCACCTAGGAAGCCCATACCATCTGCATGAAGGTAAACTTTAAATTACTTTTTTATAGGTAAAAACCAGGGGGATTAAAGATAATAACCAAGAGCCTGGACTGGATTCAAGGTCTAACTCTGTCATTTACACATATATAACCCCAATGAGAAAAGGTTCAGTGGTCTATCTCCTCCTCTTCCACATGGGGAAGGAAAGTCTCCCAACCAAGCATGAATAGGACATGAGGGACATTTACCCTTTATTATCCATACACAAGAAACTCATGGGGAAAGGGTCCTTCTTTCGAATCTTCTAAGGTTACTCTGTGCCCTAGGCTCAGACACCACTGGGCAGGGAGATATAAGGCAAAGGTAGACATAACAGTGGGTTTAAAATAGAAAAAATTATTTTACGTCTGTGTTTTTCTTAGTGTGAGCCAAAAACAATGGTATAAATTTGGTGTCCTAGTGAATATCCCATCATATCCAAAGTGCCCATTTAGGGACGTGATATTTGATATATTTTTTAGTGAATGTGTCAAATATTTGCTTTTTGTTCTTTCATTGAAATGGCTTCTTATTTAGCTTTTTAAAGTCATTAAAAAAAATTCCTGTGAATTGCATATTTAATCAGTAGATGTCAAGTCAGCCTTTTATACGTGCCAGAAACTATTTTTAGGGGACAAAAGTTATAGCAATAGTGACTAACTTGAAGAAACAAAGCAGTTTTTTTTTTAAGGCTATTTTCAGAATTGTTTGTATTAATGAAGAAAAATAAGGTGTCCATATTGAAATCTTTACTATTTAGAATAAATACATCATCTGAACAAAGTATAATAGTTAAACACTGATTTTTCACACATGGGGAAGCGAATCAGAAAGTTAGCAGAACAAATTTGCTTTAGGTCTGTGTTCCAGTCAAATGCTGATAACTGAACAATGCTCAAATCCAGAAACTCAAAATACTTCCTCCGGCAGAGGCTTCCATCAAGGCATGTTCACTGAAATCAAATTACTTTTGGATTAATGTAATTTTTTATTACAACATATAAAGTACAATTTTGTCTATATTCTAACCAACAAAGCAAACATAATTATTAAAAAGGTTTCAGCTCAAAATCTGAATTAATGAATGAAATCTGCCAAATGTACTTATTTCCCAGGGCTGTCTTAACAAAGTAAGGCAAATACGGTGCTTAAAAAGAGAAATGTACTGTCTCGACGTTGCGGGATGGGTTGGTTGGGGGTCAGCTAGAAGTCCAAAATCAAGGTGTGAGCAGAATCTGAAACCTCTAAGGGAAGACCCTTCCTTGCCTCTTCCAGCTTCCTGTAACCCCAGGAGCTCTCTTTTCCTTAACAGTTCATTCATCAGTTATTTTTACCTTTTGCACCTTACATTTATGCAGCAAAGAATGAGCATGCTACACCTTCACTGATGTATCCAAGTTCATCTCATCTACCTTCTCCTCTCTTCCCAACAGCAGAGCATAACTCAGGAAGTTCTCCGTCACTTAATAACGAAAATCATTTTCCTTCAGGGCCCAGTAACTTGTCAATCCTGAGACTTTACCAGAAGTACTGTCAATGTTTCCATTTTTAGCAACATTCTGCTTTTGATAATGTAGGTTTTCCCCAGGACAAGAGAAACTTTCTCTGCAACTCTCCTATCCTCTTTCTGAGCTCTCACCAGAATCACCTTTCACATTTCTATTTCTATGAACAACCTCTTCGAGGTCATCTAGACTTTTTCTATCAAGTGTCCTGAAACACTTTGAGCCTCTGTTTTTTACCTGATTTCAAAGCAATTTCTGCAGTTTTTAGATAGTTGTTGCTCCACTTGCCGGGACCAAATCTGTATTACTTTCATAGAGCTGCCAGGGCAAAGTAATATGAACTGGGTGACTCAAAACAATAGAGATTTATTTGCACAGTTTCGGAGAACAGAAGTCTAACTTCAAAGTGTCTGTAGGACCATGCTCCCTCTGAAATTCTCAGCAGAATCTTTCCCCACTTCTGTTGGTGGGTTTGACCCTTGGTGCTCTCTGGCCTGCAGCTGCATTGGTCTGATCGCTGCCTCTGTGGTCACGTGACATTTTCCCTGTGTGTCTGTCTTCACAGGGCATTTTTTCACTTCTTCCAAGGACACCAGTCATATTGGATTAGGGCCCAACCTAAAGATATCTGAACTTCATTACATTTCAAATCCAGTTCATAGTCGAGGGTACCAGGTGTTACAATGTCAACATATCCTTTTGGGTGGGGGGACAATTCAACCCGTAACAGTAAGCATGCCGAGTGTCAACTAACTGTCTCTCAACTCTGAATTCAATACCTGCTTTCTTTCAACTGGCCAGGCTTTCTGTAATTAGCTCTCCTCAATGGCTTTGAGCTCTCCTCAATGGCAATAGCATTGAGCTTCCCTTGGAGGGACACACAGGGAGAAGGTCCTTTGTTCTTTTTTGCTACTGTGCTGTGGATCGGCATTGTGGGTGTGAGATTTCCAGTGGAGCTGTGACCCAGCCACCTGCTCAGAATCCCTTGCCACACTGCAGCCTTTGCTCAGTTTGACAGTAATAACCTACCAGCAGCTTTCTTGACAGAGACGCCATAAGCTCCAGGACTCTGCCCTCCCCAAATCCTGCTTTTTTAATATAGGTCCACACTCAGCTTTCCTGCAGTCAGGAAGATCCCATTCATATCACTAGTCATCACTCCCTCTGCAGGCTTATCCAATGTATGGCTTACCATACCCTAGGACCTCCTTCACCTGCATACTCATACCACCTGGTCAGGTGTACCCCCTTTGCCCTTCAGAAGACTGCCTGCCACTTGCTCAGTGACTACAGACCAGCTCTGATCCAGATCAACAAGCAAACTCCTCTACTATCCAGTGGGCTGAAACATACCTGTAATCAGGAAGAACAAATCTGACTCTATATTAGATCTGTTCCTTTTCCCA
Organism: Cervus elaphus; assembly: GCF_910594005.1. Taxonomy (NCBI): domain Eukaryota; kingdom Metazoa; phylum Chordata; class Mammalia; order Artiodactyla; family Cervidae; genus Cervus; species Cervus elaphus. Next base: position 68,593,710 of record NC_057823.1, on the reverse strand, counting down.
TGCTTATTCATGCTGACTCTACACCTTTTATAAAAGAATGCTGCCTATAGCCTGAAAATGTACAGGGTAGCCCATTCTCAGGGCTTTGACCTTTAAGAGTCCATTTACCTAGAGATAAAAAGTTGAAGAACAGGGAGTAATATTTGTCTGCTGGAGGTTTACAGTAACACCATGACCTGAAACATGTGGACAGCTACAAGAACAAAGGATTGCTATACCAAGAAGTCTGCAACAATGAACCATACTTCTCCCTCACCTTGTCTTTAAAAGTGCTTTACTGAAACCCTTCAAGGAGTTTGGGGGCTTGGAGGGTCACAAGCCACCTGTTTCCTTGCACAGCCCTGCAATAAGCCTTTCTCTGCTCCAGACTTCAGTTTGTTTGTTTGTTTGTTTGTTTTGCCTCACTGTGCATTGAGCACATGAACTTGCATTTGGTAACATACCCTGTCCTATATAAAGTCTGAACCCTGACCCTGGGGAGAGGGTCCCTTCCAAGTCTGGCCTTTGTTGGGTGCTCTCACTCAGCCCTAGGGCACCATAGGGAGGTTCCTTACATTTTACAGCTACTCTTTCATCAGAAGTTAATAACTTTCTTACATTAAACCTTCCCTCTTCAACTTGCTGTGTGGTCTTTATCTCATAAGTGGATTCATACTGATACGAAAAGCTTTTATTCAAACTTCTCTTATGTCCACTAGATTGGCAACACCCTGAACATAAAGAATGAAATAGCAGCATCTTAGGGTTAGGAAGCAAAGTAGAAGATCTTGAGTGTAGTCCTTTCCAGTATAATACATCTTTTTCGGTTTTTTTTTTGTTTATTTTTTACTGAGGTATGATTTATATACAGGCACTTCAAGGCTGTATACTGTCACCCTGCTTATTTAACTTATATGCAGAGTACATCGTGTGAAATGCCAGGCTAGATGAAGCACAAGCTGGAATCAAGATTGCCAGGAGAAATATCAATAACCTCAATATGCAGATGATACCACCCTTATGGCAGAAAGCAAAGAGGAACTAAAGAGCCTCTTGATGAAGGTGTAAGAGGAGAGTGATAAAGCTGGCTTAAAACTCAACATTCAAAAAATGAAGATCATGGCATCCGGTCCCATCACTTCATGGAAAATAGGTGGGGAAACAGTGGAAATAGTGACAGACTTTATTCCACTGGGCTCCAAAATCACTGCTGATGGTGACTGTGGCAATGAAATTAAAAGACACTTGCTCTCTGGAAGAAAAGCTATGACCAACCTAGATAGCATATTGAAAAGCAGAGACATCACTTTGCCAACAAAGGTCCGTCTAGTCAAAGCTATGGTTTTTCCAGTAGTCATGTATGGATGTGAGAGTTGGGCTATAAAGAAAGCTGAGCATCGAAGAACTGATGCTTTTGAACTGTGGTGTTGGAGAAGACTCTTGAGAGTCCCTTGGACTGCAAGGAGATCCAACCAGTCCATCCTAAAGGAAATCAGTCCTGAATATTCATTGGAAGGATTGATGCTGAAGCTGATGCTCCAATACTTTGGCCACCTGATACGAAAAGCCAACTCATTAGAAAAGACTCTCATTGGGAAAGATTGAAGGCAGGAGGAGAAGGGGATGACAGAGGACAAGATGGTTGGATGGCATCACCGATTCAATGGACATGGGTTTGAGCAAGCTCTGGAAGATGGTGAAGGACAGGGATGCCTGGCATGCTGCAGTATATAGGGTCACAAATAGTCGGGCTCAACTGAGTGACTGAACAACAACAAAGTGTTTATCTTTAAAAGTATGCAATGCTATGAGTTTTGACAACTATATTGACCTGTGTAAATACTACAACAATCAAGATATAAAACATTTCTATCCCCAACAGACTCCCCATGAAACTTTATAATCCATTTCTTCCTACCACCCTCAGTCCCGCACAACCACGGATCTGCTTTCTATCCCTATAGATTAGTTTATATTATCTGGAGTTCTGCAAATGAAATCTTACAACATATATTCTTTTGCATTTGGCTTCTTTCACACAAGTTTAACAATGTTGACATTCATCTATGTTGTTAGCTATATCAGCAGATCATTCCTTATTGTATGGAATTTATTCTCATCCAGCCTTCCCCTCCAGCATGCAAAGCACTGCATAGGAGAGCCCAGGCAGTATTTAAACACCTGTCCACATCTGCATGCACTGCACCTGGGTTCCCACTGAGGGTGTGGACATGAAAAATGGACTACTATGGCTAATCACAGCAGCCAAGATGCCAGCAAAGGTGGAAAAATTCAACCTTCAGGAAAAATGGGTAACCAACTTGCAGCCCACTGAAGCTTTCTGAGCGGAGTAAGACAGAATGATATTGAAATACAGTGGCAATTGTTTATGGGGCTCATCTGACCAGCTGCCAGGGTGTGAAGGGTAGTGAAAAGAGGGTCCTCACAGTAAGTTTGCTCCCAGATGCTCCCATCCTCCTTCCCGTCTGGAGAACACACAGTTTCAGGCTTTCAGAACCTAAAAATACATACAACCATCCATCTTAACAAATCCAAACAATCCCAGTCTGGGATACACAGAGTTTATAGAAAGCCCAGCTTTGGAGAAATTAAGTTAGTAAACTTCCTTTTTCATTTTCTTGATCTTGTTATTTCTCACCTTCTGGCAGATTATCAGTCTACCTCTTTATGCTTATTTACCCAATTACCTTTACTTAATTTCTTTATTCACTCATTCATTCATTTAGCTTGCCAACTTATGTTGACTATGCCTGTTGCTACTGGAGAATCAGTGTTGAGGAAATTCAGACTGATTTCTCCCCTTACAAAGTTTATGGTTCAGTGTGGGGGAGAAAAAACAAAACAAAACAACATGACCCAAATAACCTGACAAATGATGATAAAGTAAATACTGAGAAGAACAAAACCTGCTGCATTTTGTCTAATAAACTTATCTGATCCCAGAACTCTCTGTAGAATAAAACCCACTCAATTCTATTGAGCTAATCTCTTGAAGGACACTCTAGTAGGAGGTGTGGACTCCATCATAAAAAGGGACTGAGCAGATGCTTCGAATGCTATGATAAAACCCTCACAAAAAAACAAAGTAAGTGCTTGGCACCTTCTTGCCTACTTTAAGCATTCCTGTGAATGAGATTATTCCTGCTGAAATATATCACCACGGGCAACTGCCTGTCCTTAGAACAGGCAACTGCCAAGACTGTAAGTCTGTGTATCTGCAGAAATGTCCCAAAAACTAATTTCTGGGCAATGTGAGATATTCTAAGATATTTCCAGCTCAGGCTGTTGTACTCCGTGAAAGGATGGGGTTGCCAAAGGTGTCCCATGGAGAGCACGCTGCTATTCAGAAATGTACAGTAGACCACACTAATAAAGAAATTAAATAACTGCTTTCCACTGTCATGCTCTGATTAAGAAATCAATACCATCCATCCCCAATAGAGTGTTCTAATTAATGTGATCTCATTTTACTTTGTGAAAACTCAGGCAGGTGGTCATACTGAAATTGATGTTTTATGTAACACGTACAGCGTGGGACTCAGCGAGTGCAAGGAGCAGGGATGTGAATGGGAAGCATCTTGGGGGTGGTGGGTAACAATCTAGGATATGTGTTTGAATAGTTGAAACCATCCCATGATACTTGTGCTGCAGGAAGTTCTGGGTTCTCATCACTGGCAGTTTCACACAGAGAAAGGATGCTTAGCCTTGAGGATGCTGTAGAATGGCATTTTACAAAGGTAACAGAGAGCAGGCATCAAGAGTGCAGACCTAGAGGGGCTTCCCTGGAGGTCTGGTGGCTAAGACTCCACGTTCCTAATGCAGGGCGCCCAAGTTTGATCCCTGATCAGGAAATTAGCTCTCACATGCCACAACTAAGAATTCAGATGCCCTAACTAAAGAGTCTGCATGCTGTAATGGAGATCAAAGATACTGTGTGACACAACTAAGACCTGGCACAGCCAAATAAACAAATGATAAATATATAAAAGGTACAGACTTAGAGCTAGACAGACCTGGATTTGAATTCTAGCTTCTGAGTTTGAAAACTGGCTTGACACTGAGCAAATTTGCTAATCTCATTCACTCTCATATTCCTCTCTTTTAAAACAGATATTAAGAATAGTATTTCAGAAAACAAGCAAACTGATTGAAAAATGGGACAAAGACCTTTACAGCCACCTCTTCTAGGAAGACATACACATATATGTGTGTGTGTGTATATATATGGTAAAAATAAGCATATGAAAACATGCTCACATCATATGTTATCAGGAAATGCAAATTAAAACACCAGCAACATATCACTACACACCTATTAAAATGGTCAGTTTCTGGAACACTGACAGCTCCAACTGCTGGTAAGGATGTGGAGCAACATTCATTGCTAGTGGGAATGCAAAATGGTATAGCCAATCATTTTAATTCTATTTCTATCTTTGAAAATACTTGATTTAATGTATTGTATTATTACACCACATCTACTCTAATGGAACCAAAATTTCCTTGCCTTTATATATTATTTAGGAGCCTGTGATAGATTCAAGAAAATAAAATTGCCTTCTCCCCACACCTAGGTATTCACCTATATGTTGTGTCACCTCCCTGTGGTGGATTTACAAGGCCAAGCTATGTGAAGAAATAAAGTTATCACTAACCAAGGATATGAGAGACCAAGAGTTAAAAGCAATCTGTGTGATTCAGGCCTTTTAATACTGAGAGATGGTGTCTGCTGGTCGCTTCACCCTTCTTCTTTCTTTCTTTTTTAAAAAATCTTGTTCCATGCCTCCATATTTATCTTTTTCCTATCAATCTGTTTATTTCAGTGCACTTCAGACTGAACCATATTGCAGCAGTCGGCTTCCCTGGTGGTTCAGATGGTAAAGAATCTGCCTGCAATGCGGAAGACCTGGGTTCAATCCCTGAGTCAGAAAGATCCCCTGGAGGAGGAAATGGCAACCTACTCCAGTATTCTTGCATGGAGAATTTCATGGACGGGCTATAGTTTATGTGGTTGCCAAGAGCTGGACATGACCGAATGACTAGCAAACAATTTGTAAGACAGTGCAGTGGTTTCTTACAAATTAAACATCCTTGCACCACAGATTCCAGCAATGTTGCTTTATGGTGTTTACCCAAGGGAGTTGCAAACTTATGTCCATACACACAAAAAATACCTGCACACGGATGTTTTTAGTAGCTTTATTCATACCTGCCAAAACTTGGAACTAATGAAGATGTAATTCAGTTGATGAGTAGATAAACTATGGTACATTCAGACAATGGAGTATTATTTAGTGCTGTAAAGAAACGAACCATCAAACCATGAAAGGGCATGGAGTAGGAACATTACACAATTATTACTAAGTGAGAGAAGCTAATTTGAAAAGGCTATATACCATGTGATTCCAACTATTTGGCACTTTGAAAAAAGCAACATTCTAGAGACAGTAAAGAGATGAGTGGTTGCCAGAGTTTGGAGGTGGGAAGAGGAGGTGGGAATGAATACAAAGGAGCATGGGGTTTTTAGGGCATTGAACATACTTTGTATGATACGATACCATAAATGATAGATACATGTCATTGTTCATTTGTTCAAACTATGGAAAGAAAAACACCAAGAGTGAATTGTAATGTTAACTATGAACTTTAGGTGATTGTGATGTCTCCAGGTAGATTCTTCAAATGTAACAAATGTACCATTCTGGTGGGGGATGTTGATAGTCAGGGAGGCTATGCATGTACGGGCTTCCCTAGTGGCTCAGACAGTAAAGCGTCTGCCTGCAATGCGGGAGACCTGGGTTCAATCCCTGGATCAGGAAGGTCCCCTGGAGAAGGAAATAGCAATCCATTCCAGTACTCTTGCTGGAAAATTCCATGGATGGAGGTGCCCGGTAGGCTGCAGTCCATGGGGTCGCAAAGAGTAGGACACGACTGAGCGACTTCACTTCATGTGTGTGTGAGGGCAGGGAGTGTAAGGGGGGGGTCTCTGTACCGCCCCTCAATTCTGATGTGAACCTTAAACTACTTACAAAGTCAAGTCTTAAAAAAAATGATCTATGCCTCACAGAGGTAATGCAAATTAAATATGACAATGTAGATAAAATATTTAGCATAGTACCTGACAGGTGAGTACTCAGTAACAAGTAGTGATTACTATTACCTAAAACTTTTTAGTGATATTATTACTTTTAAAAATAACAGCCAGGTTGCCCTTTATGGTATTTATATTTTATGAGGCATGATCAGATTACTGGAGAAAGATGAATTTCAATTAAGACAACATGACCATAACAGGACTAGAAAATTTGGTTAGGGGGTTTAGGAAGTATAAATTATCCCTGGTCACATTGCTATGTTCTTAGACTATCAAATCAGCACTCATCTGTGTGTTACATTGTGTTACAGGATCACAGAAACTTCCATGTGTCGAAAATGGTCAGATAAGTGGCAATTTTATATGGTTCTATTTATATGATCCAAATCATACCTCACTATCTTATTTTTAAGGAAAGAGTTGATCATTAGAAGTAGTGTAAATGAACATCAGAAAAATATTTATCTCTGTAATTCTACAGAACTCCCAATAAAACACTGTTAAAATCCCTGTGGACTTCTTAAAAGTTACTTTCTTCCATCTCTAGAGTTCTGTTTGCATCTGTTCAATACCTTCCTGCTTTGAGCACCCTGGGAATAGCACCTATGGTCTCTATCATTTCCTGTGGAAACAAGGCTAAAGTGCTAGGTCTGCCACTATTTGATACATGACCTTAAGATAGCTGCTTAATTTGCCTAGGTCTCATTTTCCCTATCTGTAAAATAAAGGTATTGGAGAGGAGGGCTTCCAGATCTCTTCCAACTCTAAAATTTCATGATTCTATAGTTGGACTCTAGTGAGAGGGGCCTGGGATTCATATTCTTTTCTATATTAGTTCATCCTCAGAAAATCATTCCATTCCAGAAATTTCACCAAGGGCTAATTTGTGCAACAATTATTTCTACTCCGCCATCCTTTCCCCAAATCCTAGCTCTTTGGGCCAGTGAAGGGAGGTCAAATTCTAGCCATCTGTCCCCTTCTCCTAGGATAAATTTAATTAGGACAGTAAGCCTGTTGGGAGAAATCACAAAATACATTTCAAACCAGGAAATGAAAGGGACTTTTAAATACGATTTGTTTTCCTCTGCAGTCCTGAAGCTGGCCAAATGTACACGTTTGTCCTTCTTTTTCACTTTATAAAATTAGTGTGTCTCAGTTTTCTTAAGCTGTCATATCCCTCTCTACACTTTCAGGTCCATCAGAATTTTCACTACTACAGTGAGTTTCCCTTACCCTCCTATTCCATGGCAACTGTCTTTGTGACTTACTTTGTCTTACGGAAGCTTTTCCCAAACAGCCTTAACTTTTCTAGTATCTGCAGAGGACACTGAGTTATGCTACACAATACCTTGTCTTCCTTCTCTGACAAAGAGTAAGACCATTTTGCTTTGGGGGTAACATCTTCTGAGCCTCTGGAGGTGGAGCTCAGGACTTTGGTGGAGCCAATTTATCCATTTAACCAGTCTCTTTCTCAGCACCAACCATGTGTCAGACACTGAGGATGCTAGACTAGAATCATAAGGTTCTTCCTCTTTTAGAACTTACATATTGCTTTAGAACTCCTAGAATTAGAAATTGTGCTTTTGAAATTTCCCATCCCCAGCGACTAGCATACTACATTGGCACATTCTACATACCCCCAATCCCTGCAAATATGGTTAAGGAATTAATAATTAAAAGTATCTCAATAGCATGTGATGGTAGGAATATAACGTGTTGTATGACTGCATGTGTGTGTGCATATGGGCGAGTGACACTATGGAGTTATCACTGTGTTAGGACTGCTTCTACAGTTGTACATGAATAAGTCACGTAATCCTTAAAGTAATCCTATGTGCTTGATACTATGATGATGCCAGTCTGCAGAGAAGGAAATCAAAGAAATCAAAGGACTTGTCCAGGTTCACAGGGGCAGCAGACAGTATGAGGAGGATTTAAACCCAGCAGTCCAGCTCCTTAGACCTCACTGTAATCATGCTACTGCGTTGCCTCATTTCTATAAGGACTCTAGACTTATAAAGTGACAATACAAATAAAAGTGGGACATTAGAGTTTTACTATTCCATTCCCAAGTGAAAGGTGGTATTTTTTATTTTCTATTTTTTTCTCATCCTCAAATCAAATGAATATACTTCAGAGTAAACTCCTATTTTGTAATCATTTTGACTTTATGGTTCTCATTTCACCAAGAAGATGGAAGCCCAAGATCTAGAGATTTATATTTAGGGCTGAATATAGTCATTTTGATAAAAACATGAAAAGAAAAAAAAAAACAAACACTGGAGATCAAAATACCCCAGTGCATTATACAAACACACACACACACACAAATCACAATGAAAACTGAGATATCTGACCTCCTTATGGAGACCCACAAGATCTTTCTAAAATCCTCTGAATCAGAAATCATTGTTAAGAACTGGAAACCAGCAGTTTCTAGCGTAACCTTTTAAGTCAGGGCCTCTCAGTAGCAAAGGAAATTCATCAGCCAGCAGTCCATGGAGCCCTGTTTACAGTCTGCAGGAACATTCATTGGGCTATTATGAAGAACGCTAATGCTCTCAATTACACCTAAATTAAGATAAAGCAGTAACCTAGTTACTGTAAAAGTGGTTTTATTTATAGACAGCAATTTAATCTTTAATATGCAACCACCATCTGTAAAACTACTTAGCCCCATCTATCCCATTTATGTCTTTATTATCCTCTTGTAAAAACACATGGAGCATTCTTGGTTATAGATGCGAAATGACTTCTTTCTGTAACACTTTTTTAAGCTTAAAAATGTTGATGTAATTACAGTGGATAGATACATTTTCGTGCTGAACGTGCTTCATCCATTACACAGTATAATGAAATTAATCACAATCTCTACAGAATGGAAAAGCGATTTATGATAGCTAAAGAGGAGGACCATTCTCCTCTAATAGAAGTGTTTGGGTGGCAAGGACCTCTGGAGAAAGGGGTGGAGGCACAGAAAGATTCCCATGCTTAGGATGGTCAACCTTTTCAACTAAATTGTCTCGCAAAAGGAAGCAAACCTCTGAGCGCGGGGCCAGCTTTGCTCCATCAGCTGGCATTGTTGGAGGCTCGGCTCTGAAAGTGCAAACTGTCTCTTGTGTCGGAACACATCTGGAAGCCGAACCAGCTTCTAAGCTCAACATTTCAGCAGAGGCAGCCTGTCTATTCCCAAAGATAGAACTCTTATTTTCTGAGCAGGGTTCCTGAGCTCTTGAGGGGATATACAGAGCCCGACAGTTACTGTCATTCCTTTAATGATGATTAGTTGACAGCTGGAAGGAAAAGCCAACAAACAAACATACACACAAACAGAAAAAGTTTTGAAAATCTGGTAGGACATCCAAAACCAACAAGAATCTTTTTAAAGCTCACCTTTAGAAGGCAGAAAATCTCAATTAGCTGAGATTCTTATTGATAAAGGTAGAAGATTTCTGTAGCCAGATGAGGAACTAGAGACATGATCTAATTCACAGCTTCCTCTCTGCCTCACCAATAGAGGATACGATTATCTGTGTTTTTCCACTGTGCCCTGACTCAGTGACCCATACTACACATGGCACATGGGGTGAAATTGAAATGCAATGGCATGCCAAGTCATTCCTCATATTTACACCTTAAGGAACTGAATCCCAGAGAAGTTCTGTGACTCTCTCAATGACACGCAGTAAGTTAATGCCAGAGAATAGAATGGATCCTGTGTTCCCTGTCTATGGTCCTTAAGTCTTTACAAGCATATTATTTACATGCAATCAGCAATGATCCAGGGTGTAGTGAAATGTAAACCTTCAAATACAAGAGATGGACAAGAGTTCAGCCTTTAATCAGCCGAATCCAACCTCTAATACTCACAGTCCAGACAATGGGGACAGAGATCCAGTCTACTAATTTGTGGGGTGGGACCACTGTAGAATAATGCATTGCTGTAGCTGACTCATGTTCTAAAAACTGTTTGCAAAAAGAAGTTAGCCATTCATTCTACCAAGGGTCTATGAAATTATTATTATCCTTTACAGTACTAACCTCAAATTTGAGCATATATTAAAAGCAAATAGCCCACAAATAGGTGAAAAGAAGGCTACTTTCATGAAAATCCAATCCCCTCTAAAGCAGATCCAATTTTTCTTGTGCTTCAACACAAGCTTATTGTTCAGTTGCTCAGTCATGTCTGACTCTTTGTGACTCCATGGACTGCAGCACGCCAGTCTTCCCTGTCCTTCACCATCTCCCAGAGCTTGCTTGAACTCATGTCCATTGAGTCAGTGATGCCATCCAACCATCTCATTCTCCATCATCCCCTTCTCCACCTGCCTTCAACCTTTTCCACCATCAGAGTCTATTCCAAATAGTCAGCTCTTTGCATCAGGTGGCCAAAGTATTGAAGGATAAGCTTCAGCATCAGTTCTTCCAATGAACATTCAGGACTGATTTCCTCTAGGATTGACTGGTTGGATCTCCTTGCAGTCCAAGGGACTCTCAAGAGTCTTCTCCAACAGTTCAAAAGCATCAGTTCTTTGGCATTCAGCCTTCTTTATGGTCCAACTCTCACATCCATATATGACTACTGGGAAAACCATAGTTTCACTATATGGGCCTTCATTGGCAAAGTAATGTCTCTGCTTTTTAATATACTGTCTAGGTTTATCATAGCTTTTCTTCCAAGGAGTAAGTGTCTTTTAATGTCATGGTTGCAGTCACCATCCACAGTGATTTTGGAACCCAAGAAAATAAAGTCTGTCACTGTTTCCATGGTTTTCCCATTTATTTGCCATGGAGTGATGGGGCCAGATGCCATGATCTTAGTTTACTGAATGTTCAGATTTAAGCTATTTTTCTTATTAAAGAAATAGCAACTGCAACTACATCCTGAAACTGTTTTATTTGTTCTTCTGTTTATTACCTGCAAATCACCACTAGGAACATAAACTCTAGAGGGGAAGGAACATATTCTATTTTTAGCACATCCCCAACATGTGGCATGGTATTTAATATAAGGTAAGGACTTAAACTCCATTTATTAGCTTAAATAATGAATAAAATTCAAAGCATTTCTAATAGAAGGCAAAGGGCTTTTACCCATACGGATAACTAGAGAATGAGAGCTTATTAAGCAAGAATTATAAATGATAGTTATAAAGATGCCTTGAAAACTTAGGGAATTTCTTATAACATATCACGGAAATAGAACGGAGATGGCTACAAAGCTGCATGTATAATGTGGACTGAAATACACCCTAGTAGCTGCTGTACCTTTGAATTTTATCCTGCAGGGTATACACATTGCTATTGAAAAATGAAATAATTTCACAACCATCTAAAGAATTTTTTCACTCCAATTTTCCTATTACAGTTAAGAAAACAGACTTCCAGAGATGTGGAGATATTTGGAAGGTCCAGAGGTGGGGAAAGGTAGAAATTTAAAACTGGGTATCCCAATTCTATTTCAATGCTTTGTACTCTATTAGCCTCACTCCTAGTGTTAAGAGTATCTTTAGAAATTTTACTGTTTAATGCAATCAGAGCTGCAGAACATACTAACTGATCCACATAAATTTCATTAGCTCAGAGGAAACAAAATACACAATTTCTTAGAGTTATACTCAGCAGGTAAAGAATCTGCCTGCAATACAGGAGACATGGGAGGCTTGGGTTTGATCCCTGGGTCAGGAAGATTTCAGAGAGTAGGAAATGGCAACCCACTCCAGTATTCTTACCTGAAAAATTCCATGGACAGAGGATTCTGGTGGGCTACAGTCCAGGGGGGTCAGAAAGAGCCAGATACAACTTAGAGACTAAACACACACACCTGCCTCTGAAGAAACGACCCTGCCGCCACCTTCTGAGTTACAACTAGTGCGGTCCTAGTGAAGGCTGTTAAACTGTTCCTGCCGCCCCAGAAAAGGCACCATTATTTGGCGCCAAAGTGGACTGCCAGATTTAGAAGCTTCCAGCTCTCACACGTAACCTGCCAGCTCCCTCCTTGGATAAGGAGTTAATTTCACTGTTAGGGCACAGTCACAAGAGTCAATCCTCCCATCCAAACCAGCCACTTCTAACTTGGGTAATTGTGAGCAATTTACCCAATTGTAGCACTCAGGGAGCGTGTGAAATTAACCCCAAAGCCTGATGATGCCCTAGTCATAAATTGCAGGGAACTGAGGTAAGGAAACTGCCTTGACTGGATTCCACAAACATTTTTAGGGGAGATTCCCCTGCACTTATGCAGGTGACCAACAGGTCTCTGATTATAGAACCTACAGGGGAAGAAGACTGAGCTACATGGTCATGGAGAATTTTGATTGTAAATGCAAATTTATCTTTGCAATCATCTTTCAATTAGTCACATTCAAGAAGAACTGTATAGATAATGCAAAGCCTCTGACTGTGGGAATCATCATTCATTTTGGTTTTGTACCATATATACTGATTAATGAAGTAATAATTGTTAATATGTACTCAACAATAGCATTTATCATTAAGCATGCACTGTGCGCAACACACTGTATTAAGCTATTTACAAACTGTCCTCCTGAAGGGGCGTTCCCTCTGAAAACCAAGACAACGGAAGAGAGGTTCATTAACTTGTTCAAGGACACACAGCTACCAAGCAAGTGATGGATTCAAATTCATGTCTGTTTGCCTCCAAAGCTGTACGTTTGACCAGCATACTATACTTGTTAGAGGTTCCTTTCCTGTATGCTCAGAGTTGCTTTCCTCTGTTCAGAATAGGTGGCTGATAATGTGTTGACTTGAAAAACATTCCTTCAAGGCCACTCCCACCAAAACTCATCTTAATCCCTTCTACTAAAGGGCCTGAAATCCTAGGATTAAAGTTTCAGTGCTTTAGAGTTAAGAGTTTATTAGCTGCAAACAGCCCATTAAGATGCTAATGGATCTCAGATATGATACCAAAAGCACAAGTAAGAAAAGAAACAAGTCAATTATTTGTACTTTATCTACTTTACCAAATTTAAAAACTCATTGTGCTTCAAAAACACAATCAAGAAATTAAAAAGGCAATTCATAAAATGGAAGGAAATATTTGCAAATTAGTTGTGTGGACTAGTGTCTAGAATACATAGAGAATAACAACAACAAAAAAAGATGACTTGATTTCTAAAATGGGTGGTGGGGGGAAGGAGGTGAAGACATTCGTCCAAAGAAGACATATCAAATGGCCAATAAATACATGAAATGCTGTTTAGCATAACCAATCTTAAAAATCATCAGTCTTTAGGGAAATAAAAACCAAAACAACAATGAGATATCACTTGCATCCAGTAGGATGGCAATAATAAAAAAAGATGAAAAATGAGTGTTGGTGAGGATGTGGGAAAATTGGAATCCTTTTATGTTGCTGATGGGACTGAGAAACAATACAGCAACTATGGAAAAGAGTTTGGCAGTGTCTCAAAATATTACAATTAGAGCTAGCATAGGATCCATCATTTCCAGTCAATACCAAGAAAACAAATGCCTGCACAAAAAAATGCCAACGAATTATTCATAGCAGATATTATTCCTGACAGCCATAGGTAGAAACAACCCATATGCCCACCAACCAATAAATGGATAAACAAAATGCAACATTAGTCATAAGAAGGAATATTATCCAGCCATGCAGGTTTCACTCCTTGAATACAAGGCATGAAGTACCAAGGTCTGCTATAACATGACTGAAACATCATGCTAAGTTGAGAAAACCGGACACAAAAGACTGTATATTATATGACTTCATGTCTATGAAGTAAGTGAAAGATTAACTCAATAGAAACAGATGCAGAGCAGTTGGTGGACACCAGGGACTTAGGGAATGTAGAGTGACAGTGTACGGGGTGCAGGGTCTCCTTGTGGGATGAGGGCAATGTTCTGGAGCCAGGCTGGGGCATGGGGACAGCAGGTGCATAACATTTTGAATATATTAAATACCACAAAATGGTTAACTTTAAAATAGTTAATTTTAGGTTATGTGAATTTTATGTCAACACAAAGAGCAACTTACTTTCTGTAGGATGAGTCTTCTATGAGTTCTGGGCCTCAAACAATTGAGTGGAAGCAAATTGTTCATTTCTATCTTTTTCCAAGAAATCTGATACAACCAGGCAAGGTATTCAATAAGGATGCAACCATAAAGGATTCCTGGATAATTATGTGTAGCATCCTGCACAGTGAGCTCTTAGTTTAATCAAAATTTTTCTGTGCAGTGCTTTTCAAAAGCTCATGCCAACGGCTTAAAAACAGGGCTAAGAAAGACTCACCCATGAATTATCATTGGGGCTAGAGTGAATATCACCCCCAATAATGTTGAAAAATAAGTTCTTGATAGCTTAAATTTCTTCTTTTCATGCATAAAGCAAAGATATACAAATAACATATAAACAGATACATAATGTATCTATCATATTAACACTTCCTGGTGGGAGGGCATGGTTTTGAAAAAAAACATAAGCAGCATCCTCAAGGGACAATGATGTATAAGGTGAATAAAAGGATTGGGAAATATCCCTCTAGATCAGAAAGAATACCAAGAACAATTCATTTCTCTTGATAAAGGGGTAAGCTTTTTTAAGGAGGATTCTTCAAGTAAAAAGTATTGTTAACCATCTAGGTAAAGAAAGTGAAAGTGAAAGTCACTCAGTCATGTACAACTCTTTGCAACCGCATGGACTATACAGTCCATGAAACTCTCCAGGCCAGAATACTGCAGTGGGTAGAACACTGCCAGAGTACTGCCTTTCCCTTCTCCAGGGCATCTTCCCAACCCGGGGATCAAACCCAGGTCTCCCACATTGCAGGCGGATTCTTTACCAGCTGAGCTACAAGGGAAGCCCAAGAATACTGGAGTGGGTAGCCTATCCCTTCCTTCTCCAGGGGATCTTCCCGACCCAGGAATCGAACTGGGGTCTCCTGCATTGCAGGCAGATTTTTTACCAACTGAGCTATAAGGGAAGCCCAACCATCCAGGTAAATAGCATATATGTCTTGAAGACAATGTCCTAATACTAGTTAAGAGAACAGACACCCTGGGTATTCTACTTCCTAGCTGCATAACATTGAAACACTAAAATCCTCTCCGAACCCACATTTCTTCCAATGGAAAAGGGGATGGGGTTGCCCATTTCATTGGATTACTGTATTAAATACATGTGTTTATACCTTGGAAGCTACTTGGGCCAGTGCCTGGAGCAGCCTAAGTTCTCTAGAAACTGAGTCAGCTGGTGTTCCTGTTTCTACCACCTGAGGGTGTGGAGTAGGGGCTGTACAGACAGATGACCTGGGCTTGAATATTCCTTCCGACTCTGGGCAATGTACTCAACACTTCCTGTCTTCAATAAAGGAAATAAAATAACCTCCCCTAATCAATGTTTGAAGATTAACTTAGGAGTCAGTTCCTGGAAAGAGTCAGACATGCAAAGTCTGACTGGACTGAGCCACTCAGCACACACACACACACACACACAATTCCTAGAAAGTTTAAACAATGCCCACCACCTAAAATGCATTCAATAAATTAAGTTGTTATGACTGTTGTTATTATTATTTGATTACCATGGCAGTTATTATTATGATGGACCTACTCAGCAGTCATAATTAAATGAGGTGCTATATAGAGTACAAAAGACTGATAAACATGTAGAGAATGGGACACCATTTGGAGAGGATTCCCCAGAAGGAATGGAAAGGACAAATGACATGGCAGGAAATGACCATTTGCTAAAAAGCACAGTAGAGATTACAGTCCTCCAAACTCATATAAAGAGGGGAGCAAAGCATGAGCTGGAGGAGCAAAAGAAGGCTTCTTGGGAGGCGAGGGAGATAAGGTGAACTTCCCTTTCTATCATTTAGAAATATCAACACCTCTTCCACTACAGTCATTTTGTTGCTACCTATAAAAACAATCTTTTGAAAAAGATCTTTCCATCTTTATGTATCTTCCCACAGACTTTCCTCCCTGGCTGCCAATTGCCCACCTGAAAGCACATAGAAAACGGAGCCAAAGTCCACCTCACAGAATAACAGGTCCTTAAGCTACAGTGACTGCCAGAAAATGCCAGCTCTCAGAGCAGGAGCATATGGTGAAAACCGCCAGAAAGGCGGTGGTAATTTTTACAGCAGGTTATTACTACACACCTCCTTTGAGAGGCCAATTCACAGCTTGTCCTCAACACTACATTAATTCATTTATGGTTTTCCAAAAACGCTCGATTTCCTACTGTCCCTAAATCTGACAAATATGCTCTCCTAATTCAAAACCCTCACGGAGATCCTTAAACTCCCAATCGAGCGTGATGCCAATTCCAGGTTGCAAAGCCAGCCTTCCTGATGCGACGCATCCTCTAGGTAGCATACTTAGGCATAAGGCTCCAGTCTCTCCAAATGCAATTTTCTTCAGGCTGCCAGGATTCGCATAGCTTCTCTGCTTCAAACCTAGAAAATGTGCAGCTAGAAACAATTTGGAGTGCTTACTCAAACATCCCCTTGTAACAGGTCCAAAGAGATGATTCCAAAACTTTAACTAGGTTATCGTTTCCAAAAGTTAAAAAATATACATTGTGTGTATATATAGGCACACATATACACACAAGTACTTATTTATACTCATCTATCTATATCTATCTATCTAAAAAGACAATAGCTTCACTTTTGAAAGTGGAATGTACACACTTCTTTCATTTCTCTTCATTGTCACTGCCTCCTCTGGTCCAGATTTAAACATGTAGCAGTAAAACTGAGATTTTCCTTTGTTGCTAGATAAATATCAATCATTTCCATCTGCTACCAGGACTTTGTTTTCTTGAGAATGATATAAAATTTAGATGCTAATGCAACAGTTTGCATTGTTTAATCACAGCAATAAAACAGCATTCATATGCTATAAAATTTGCAAGACATACAAAGAAATGTTAACTTCTACCTTAGCAACCTTTGTGCCATCTGTCATTTAGTAAAAATAATCACATAGCTTTGGGCATGATATTCACATGGAAGACTGTCAAATTTGCCTTGCCAGACACAATATTGTGAAAGGAATTAAGATGATTCTTTCATTTAAATTCATTTAAATTCCACAATAAAAAATTGCTTACCACAGTTTAGGAATGCTCCTCTTTGGGTTGTAATGGGAAGATCAGAAAGCCCAACTAAAATCATGAGCTATTGTATTCCAAAGTGTGATGTGTGGATGACTGATTATATATAAGATGACATATGAAGATGGCATTTAAAATAACATTTTAAAGTAGGTATTAGAAAAAAAAATGACTTGTACAAACTTAAAATTACAGAAATACCATTCAGGATAAATCCAATTTATAAAAAGTCCATTTGAAGGAAAATGTTTGGTATTTGAATGCAGCAAAAATCATGATGACTGGACGTGGATGAATAAAATACAGAACACAGAGGAATAAATGGCGGTTCAAAGCATAATGTGCTCCCATTCCATGAAACTCGACTTCCTAATTGTCTGCTAAATCTTAAAAGCGCCCATACTCTGACGTTTTGACAAGAACCTCTCCCTGAACTAGACTGAGTTGCTTATCTATAAAGGAGGACTTTCTAAGAGGGGTGGATGTTAGTTATCTGAGAACTATCAGAAACTCCATATATTTCTAATTCTTTAGGAAATAGGAGAGAATTTGAATCTTTCTCCTCACCAAAGTGAGGTATGGCAGCATCACTCTGCTCCTTCACTGGGTAAATCACAGCGCTGGGAGCACAGTGTAGGAGGGAGGTGATGAACTTGAATGAAGGCACGAGTTCTCACGCAGCCTCTGCCACTAATGTGCTCTGTGACCTTAGGCAAGTGTCTTCTCATCTGGTCATCTCAGCCACAGTGGTGGATTGGAAGATCTTCAAAGAACCTCTTAACTTCCAAAATTTTATTACTTCTAACTAAGCTTCTGTAGCATCAGAGATAAGAATTGGAATCCTGTACTAGCAAAGCTTGATGTCAAAGTTTTTAGGAATGTTCTTGCAACATGACCTTATTACTCACTTCTTACGATTGGAATCCATGTATTTATTCCTTCCTTCCTTCATTTATTTCATAAATGCATATTGAGTACTTGATGTACCTGTCCATTCTTAAAGGAGCTGTGAGAGTAAGACCGTGTTTTCATTTTACAATATATAGGAATCATCTAAGAAACTTGCTAAAATCCACTTTAAACCTCTTCCCCCTCCCCATCTGGGAAACAGCCAAAAGATTTGAATTTTTAACAAACAATCCAGGAGATTTTGATGTGAGTGGTAACAGGATCACATTGTGAGAAACTGTATTCTAGTGAGAAAGGCAGGAAATCAGGCAGATTTAATCTGAGTGACAGCTGTCATGATAAATATAAGCTTATGGTGCTGGGCTGGGTGCAAAGACGAAGTTCTCACTGGGTGTGGGAGCCTGGGATGGCTACTTAAGCACTGGAAGATGAATAAAATTGCACCTCAAAAGGAGAATCAAAGGCTTTTGCACAGAAAATACCTTAGGCAAATAATGGGAGCCAAAAGTCTCTCTGTTAGCCCACAGAGGATTCTCCAAAGGCTGAAATTGAACAATGTTTCCCACCTCAAACATCTTTAGAAGTATCTGTAGGATTAATAAATGGAGGAATGAATACATTAATTTAGTAAGTGGTTAATAAGCCATGGATGTCAGCATAATTAGATGCTGGTGACACATGCTGGTAACAGGATACAGAAATTGCAAGGGAATGCCTGTATCACATCACTTGCCAAAGACATATTCAAGATTATACAAAAAAATCATTTTAGGGCTTGATGTAGGAAGGGCTGATATCTAAATAGCACTCATTAATTCTAGCGCTTCCACAGGCATCATCGTATGCCAAGAAGTAAAGTCATATTGTATCTGTCCATTATATAGATTTTTCATTTTCCTCACAATTACAAGTACAGCTAGATCATAATCTTTTGAGATAAATGTTTCTGTAAAAAAATATCTGGGATGTCTTAGCCTAGGGACAAAAGTGGGGGTATACCTTTCGTAATTCTTAATTTACACATTATGCTCCATCAACTACACAGGGAATGTGGTGTCTCAATTACAAATTAGATGCTAGGCTGTGTGACTTTGAGCAAGTGATAAAGCCTCTCTGTGCCTCATTTTTCTTCTTGTAAAGAGAATGACATGAATTAAATAATCCCCAAGAACTGCTTCGAATCTGACAGTCCATGAATCAAAGTAAAAGAACATTGCTAGAGGAATTAATTAATCCTCTGGGGATGAAATGAGATAAGCATTTTCTTTTATTCTACATTGCTCTGCAGATGATCTCCCCTTTACAATAATCAGGGCTGAAGAAAAAGCCCATGTGACATGCTGAAGTGTAACTCGACTGTTTTCTAAAGAGATACAGTAAATTGAGGAATGATTCTTCAAAGCCGAGATGGCTTTCCTGGCAGCTATAATTTTACCTCCTCAGTGACTGAGGCAATTTTCTCCTCCAGCTCTCTTACACACCTTTAATGAATACATGTTTCTTTGATTAAATTAACATTTTTGTCTAGCTAATTAGCCTGAAAAACCTATGCTGAACTGATCTGGTAGCAACTTCATTACTGCTCATCGGCGCATGTTTGCGACCCATCACTGTCAGCTCGATGTCTAATGATTAGGGGGACATTAAGTTTGGCTAATTTGGCTTTCTGTGTCCATCACCACGTTCTCGGTGATGAGCCAATCTCCACCCTGAATCGACCCTGCTTGACAGTGACAGATGTTTTAATCACAGGTTTTTATTCATTACTGTCCATCAGCGGTGCCGGCCAGGTTTGCACCAAGTACCTTCCTTCGAAACCAAAACTAATTAAATACTACCTTCATAATTACCTTATATAGTTACCCTTCCCTAAGTGGGCTGATATGACAAGAGCTGAAAAATAAAGCCTTAAATGAGATTGGAGAGGGAGTTCCTGCTGTGCTGAAATGCATTTCCATCTCCATGTTTAATAAATAGTGTGTCTGTGGGGAGCTGTCCCTCTGCCCTAAGTGCAACGTTCAGAAATGAGCATCTCGGTGTTGCCCATTACACACCAGCCAGGTTATGGGATCCATTGCTTTCTTAGAGCTTTGATGTTTTAATAAGATTATGTACATAAAGCACTGCAAGAATGCCACTGAATCTTCATTACAAATGTAATCAACACTTGCAGACCCACACTTCCTATACTGCTTTTCCAAGTGGATCTGATGGTGTTGGTTTTACCCTCAACTACAAGAGTGGGATTGTGGCCTGGGCATAGCCAATGAGCATTAGCCATCTCCTGGTACCTGTGATTGGTTATGACCTAGTGTGTCACCAAACTGAGTTCAATCTTAGGCAATACAACTTAATTCTGGGCATCTCAGGTCGAGCAATGTTCAAAGCTTCCCCTGTTTTCCTAAGGCACTTACACACCCAGAGACAGCAAGGTCAGTGACTACCCTCCCCACCTTGTAACCACAAAGGGCGATGTTTTTGAAAAAGGGGCTTCTGTGAAGGAAAAAGGTGCCTGAAAGCTAGCCAGAGAGAAACCAATTCGTGTCAGCATCGTTTCAGCCCTTTATGTAGCTTCCCACACTGACAGACCTACTCCTACAGTTTTCAGTTTTATGCCCTGGTAAAAGACCTTTGTGCCCAAAGACACATGCAGCTAAAGGAGCCATATCTGATATAAGCCCTTTCTAAATATTCAAATCGCTTTTACATTAGCTACCCTAGGTGATCACCCCAACAATACTGTTCAGTTAGTAGAGAAGCCATGGTTAGCCTCATTTCAGAAACAGGATTGAGGAATAAACACTTGCATAACCAAGGACAAACCAAGCCAGTGCCAAGCTGGGGCTTAAGGTGGATCAGTTGCCAATGTGGTTCTTTGTTCTCCTGCTTTGTCCATAGTGATTTGTTTCTCCAATTGGGTTTGCCCTCTCTTCGTGAGAAGAGAGTCTGGGGACAGCGGTAGAGCACACGCACGAGAAAACGTGCTTTGGCATTTGCCTGGTCAAATCCCTGTCCCACCATTCACCAGTTAGGTGGCATCTGGTGAGTTTAACATCTACACACATTGCTGTTCACACCTATGATGGGAATAATAGATGTTGAGTGCTTAGCGCATAGCCGGGAGTTCTTTCTCAATCAGAAGAGAGACACATTTTCTAAACTGACGGCAATATAGACATTAAACTCACTTTATATGTGCTGCAATACACATTTTAGCCTTTTCTCTCGGTGGGTCGAAATACCCTTCATCTAAGCAGTCTAAGAAAAATGTCCCTTGCTTTGGACTGTTGCAATGGCTACACCTTGTACTTATGTCAGTTTCATTACTTAAGGTTGTTCCCAGAAACTGCTTCCAAAATAAGAAATAAAACAACAGATCTAACTATTTTCATCAAAGAAAGGGACTGTCAAATCTTCTGTGTCTAATTTTTAGGGACAGGCCTAAATTAAAGGTAGAGATACTGTCAATTTTTGAAAGCAGCCTAAGAAAGAGATGGCTTTCTAGGAAGACTAGGGTACATTTTGGTTCTTTTTCTTTTTAGCCCAGTGACCTGGAACAAGTTACTTAACTTCTCTAAGCCTCCGTTTCTTCATTTTAAAAAGGGAATACCATCATCTGCTTTCCTACCATTGTGTACACTGACAGATAATGAAAATAAGTGCTGAGTAACAGTTAACACAGCAAGGCATGACTACTATTCTTTAACAGGCCTACTTGTAAGGATGGCCCTTGGCTGGAGTCTGTGAACTTGAATTTGAGGAGCTTCCCACCATTTTCAGAGTTGATAAGAATGGCCTGCTATTCCTAAACTATATAAACAGCACCGTTCATGCTGTTCATCTGCTTTCCTTCTGGAATTCTGGTGGCTCCCAGGCACAGGCTGCCTTCGTGACCAGTCCCAGTAAAAGCCCTGGACACTTAGTCTCTAATGAGCTTCACTGTTTGGCAACACTTAACAAGTGTTGTCCCAGTTTGCTGCTGGGAGAATGAAGTGCATTTGGTGTGACTCCGCTAGCAGAGGGCTCTGTGTGTTTGCATGTGGCTTCCTCTGAACTTTGCTTTGTGTACATTTTTCCTTTGTTGATTGTGCTTGGTATCATTTTCTAAACTAACTTACAGCCCTGAGTGTGACCATTCGCTGAGTCCTGGGAGTTCTATAAAATCACCAAACCTGGAGGTGGTTTGGGGGACCCTCAATACACAAAACAGCCAATATATAAAAAACACACAGTAAATAGATGTATTTATCACTGTTATCCTCTTCATATATTGATGTGATTGCTCTGAATGAAACTGTAGGCAGCAGTGATACCAGTGTGGTGAGACTGAAATTCTGAAATGCTTTCCTATCTCAGCTTCTGTTTAACAGGAATGGGTAAACAGTGTATATTCCAAATAAATCCTCTCATGTTATCTTAAGGGTTTACATACAAGGATATTCACAATTGTGTTACTTGTTGAGTGTCAGAGGCCATTTGGGTTCTTGTGAATAGGAGAACACAAAGGCAAATGCTCTGTGTACATTATTGTCTGTCTTTCTGCTGAGTTGTTCAGTTGTACCCAACTCTTTGCTACCCCATGAACTGTAGCCCAAAAGGCTCCTCTGTCCATGCAATTTTTCAGGCAAGAATACTGGAGTAGGTTGCTATTTCCTACTTCAGGGGATCTTCCCATCCTGTACCTGGCAAAGGAGTACAGCAATAAACAGCAACAAGGTAAGTGAAAAAAGTATGAAAAAAAAATCACAGCGTAATATTGTTCGTGCAAATTAAAGATATGTGCATATAAAACAACATGCATTTTGCAAGAGCATATGCAGTAAATGATACTCAGTAACTATCTTAGAATGATTTTCTATGGTGGGGGAAGAGTAGTGGATGTAGTATATGAGAATGAAAGGAAGTAAATGCATACAAACTGAAGAGGAGAACCTTGTACAGATCCATGATAAAAATAGGACATGACTGGAACAATCTGATTAACTCAACTTTCTGCATCTGGGATTCAAAACAAATCTACTTCACAGTCTGACTACAATGACAATGATGATGATGACAATAATCCTATTAGCTAAGGTTAACTGAGCCACATGGAGGAGATACTCACTTTTCAGATATCACTGTACGTAATTCTCAGCACAGTTCTATGAGGAATGTACTGTCAACATCCCCACTTTACGAAGGAGGAAGTTGAGGCATGGAACAGTACAGAAACCCGCCAAGGTTCCACTGTTGCATGGTTCTTAGAGTCAATATGCAAACCCAGCTTGAAGTAGAACCACGGAGTTATTACAAGGATGCTGAGGTTCAGCCTGTGCCTACGGGACCATGAGGTCATGGGGCTTCTCTTGCAAGGGCACCCTCCTTCTCTCTTCCCCAACTCTTAAACATTATTTTTCAACATACATACACTAAAGGCCGGCACTATTCCAGAAAGACAGAGGTAAAATCCTTACAAAGAAATGATGCTGTCTAGGAGTGGGACTGCTACATCATATGGTAGCTCTGGTTTTAGTTGTTTCAGGAATCTGCATACTGTTTCCCATAGTAGTTGAAGAAGAGGTGGCGAATATATACAATGGAATGTTAATCAGCCATAAAAGAAAATCAAAACAATGACATTTGTAGTAACATGAATGGACCTAGACATTGTCATACTGAATGAAGCCAGATAAAGACAAATACCATATGCTATCACATATATATGAAATCTTAAAAAAAATGGTACAAATGAACTTACTTAGAAAAGGCAAATAGAGTAACAGATGTAGCAAACAAAATTATAGTAACCACAGGAGAGAGGGAGGAGGGATCAATTGGGAGACTGATCCTGGGGTTGACACACACACATTACTGTCCATGGGGTCACAAAGAGTAGAACACGACTCAGTGACTGAACAATAACATTTATAAAACAGACAATTAATAAGAACCTACTCTACTCAATACTCTGTAATAACTAATAGAGGAAAAGAATCTAAAAGAGAGTAGATATATGTCTAACTGATTCACTTTGCTGTACAGAAGAAACGCAACATTATAATCAACTATACTCTAATAAAAATTAATTCAAAAAAGAAATGATGTAAGATGCTAGGCATACATGCATACCCAAGGTACCTGGGATGCTTGGAGACCTGTACTCTTTGCTTGTGTAACTATTTCTAAGTACCTTTGTGAAATGGACTTATGTACTCTTGTTAAGACTATTCCTGCATCATGAATTTGGTGTTCAAGTAAGTCAATTAGTTTGTGAGTAAATACTGTTGGCCCCCAGTTTTCACGACTTGCAGATTTTTTGATCTCTGTTGGCACAAAATTCTCTTTAGTCCTCCTAACAACCTATGGACGGAGAAGGAAATGACAACCCATTCCAGTATTCTTGCCTAGAGAATCCTGTGGACAGAGGAGCCTGGTAGGCTGCTGTCTATGGGGTTGCACAGAGTCGGACATGACTGAAGGGACTTAGCAGCAGCAGCAACCTATGGAAGGGCACATTAGCCTCACTTTACATCAATGGTTCTCAACTAGAACCAGGGGGGAACTGGTCCCACCGGGAAGAGGTGGCAATCTCTGAAGATGTTTTTTGCTTATGACAACAGGGGAGGAGGGTGTGCTACAGAAATCTAGTGGGCTAGGGATGCTACCTCACATCCTACAAACATAGGACAACCCATACAATAAAGAATTGCCATTGTCATTGTTCAGTCACTAAGTCATGTCCGACTCCTTGTGACTCCATGGGCTGCAGAATGCCAGGCTTCCCTATCCTTCACTATCTCCCTGTGTTTGCTCAAATTCATGTCCATTGAGTCGGTGATGCCATCCAACCATCTCATCCTCTGTCATCCCCTTCTCCTTTTGCCCTCAATCTTTCCCAGCATCAGGGTCTCTTCCAATGAGTCGGCTCTTTGCATCAGGTGGTCATAGTATTGGTGCTTCAGCTGGCCCAATATATCAAAAATGCTGTTATTGAGATACTCTGCTTTATACATAAGGAAATCAAAGAAGGTATTTAAGGTATATAATAAGGTATTTATGAATTTGGAGATATGAGGACAATATGTTATCTTGCTTACAAATATCAAGGTGCATGTTCCTTTCAATGACTCTCTTTCTATCTCATATGTGGATTTCTTTAAACAACTGCTGTGAAACTGCTGCCATCAATTATATTTGAATGGAAGGTGGGAAAGCAAAAAGTGGATCCCTTTGACAGATGTCTGTTTGAAAACAGGCTTGACTTTGATGTCTGAGAAAGAGGAACAAAAGACAGAAGAAAAAATAATAACTTTGTTATCGGGTCACATCATTCTGACAGAACCAGATCGGTTAGATCCCACATTTGGGGAGCGAGATGCAATACTGTGTTTCAGACACTGTGATTGTGCCTTCCATAGCTTGATTTTTATTTTTACTTGGGCTGCTACTCACTGCAAACAGTTCTCCCAAATGAGAAATTCCAAGTCCTCAAAAAGCAATCGGAACGGAAAAAAGAGGCCCAGTGATAAGATCAAGATATGAACTATCAACCCTGGCTACTGGGCAAGACATTTAACTTTGTGACCTTCATCAGAAACCACATTAGTGAAGTGCTGATAAAACACTCTGAGCTGATGGGCGGAAGGTGTAAGTTTCCACAAACACTTCATGGACTCCCTGGCCCAGCATAATATGAGCCCCTACTTATCTCTGTAATTTCTGGAGGGCACTTGCTGTCAAGTCACGTTTATCCCAAGTGCTGGGCCTCATAAAAGCTTGCTTGTTGGGTGTTAGGATTAATCCTTAAACCAGAGCGTAAGCAGAAAACTCTCCAAAGGCAAGAAGAAGCAAATGAAGGAATTCTCCAGGTTTTATAAGTAGCATCTGTGATTTTGTAACAAGCCTTTCTGGCCACAACTGAGAACTTCATGTGCATATTACTAAAGGGTCTCATTTACTTGAGAGCCATCTAAGCAATTAAGACTCTGTGATTATTGAGAAGTGACCTGTCTGCCCACATGGTCACTCACTCTCTCCTTCAGACTACACGCCCACTTGGAAGGCTGTTGTACAAATATAAAGACGATGCTAGAGGACTCGAAAAATCACACATGTGGCTGCTTCTGTTGTTGCAGGCATAGTCCTACTGACCTATGTTTGTAAAGTTCATTGACTTTGGTAAAGAAAGCTGTCAGTAGTTGCAAAATAAAATAAAGATAACTCAATACCTTGGAGTACCAAACACCAAGGGCAACACATTGGGGATGGGAAAAATATAAGTTTAACAACGGGTACCAGGACCCCTCAAACAAGATGGATATCTGTAAGTGATTCAATGCTCAGGAGACTGCTGTGAGAGGTGAGGCACTTGGACTGATGGAGAGAAGGGCCTAGCAATATGGGGAGGGTAGGCTCTGCAGAGATACAAGGCCATTTAGAAATTTCTGGGGAATGGGCAGAGTCAAATATATTTAAATTATTTAAATATATTTACATTATAAGGAATTTGTGATGCAAGCTACTCCTCTCATTGCAAATCACATGTAATAGTTTGCTGGACCCATAGCTTCATGTTGGTGGAATTCAGAGGAAGGATGGGTTGCAAAGTGACCAATTTACAATTTACAGAATGGTTTATCCGTGTGAAGATCCATGTGTGTGCATGCTAAGTCGCTTTAGTCGTGTCCAACTCTGTGCTACCCCATGAACGGTAGCCCTCCAGACTCCTTTGTCCACAGGGATTCTCCAGGGAAGAATACTAGATTGGGTTGCCATGCCCTCCTCCGTAGGATCTTCCCAACCCAGGGGCTGAACCCACATCTCTTATGTCTTCTGCATTGGCAGGCAGATTCTTTACCATTAGTGCCTGGGAAGACTCATAAACTGTGCTAATATAGCAAGGCAAGAATTTGGAACTAGAAGTGGAAAGAATAAGGATAAGTCTCTGTTCTCCATGAATTCCTGAAGATACCAAGAGAGCTGCTAAATTACTCAAAAGGGGTATAATAGGAGGTTTCAGTTCAGTTCAGTTCAGTTGCTCAGTCGTGTCCGACTCTTTGCAACCCCATGAATCACAGCACGCCAGGCCTCCCTGTCCATCACCAATTCCCGGAGTCTACACAAACCCATGTCCATCGAGTCGGTGATGCCATCCAGCCATCTCATCCTCTGTCATCCCCTTCTCCTCCTACTCCTAATCCTTCCTAGCATTAGGGGCTTTTCCAATGAGTCAATTCTTCACATGAGGTGCCAAAGTATTGGAGTTTCAGCTTCAACATCGTGTAAGAGGTTTACATGTAATTTAAATCTCAAATGGTAGATTGCCTCAGCAGACATCTGGGATACAATAATAATAATAATTGCCATTAAGCTTTACTAGAATATAAGCTTCATAAGGGCAATGATATGGCCTGATTCTTTTCAAAATCTTCATTCCCAATAATTTGTGCGCTGCAAGGCACATACTAGGAGGAGATGGGGATGACAGAGGATAAAATGGTTTGATGGACATGAGTTTGAGCAAGATCTGGGAGTTGGTGAAGGACAGGGAAGCCTGGCATGCTGTAGTCCATTGTGTTGCAAAGAGTCGGACACAACTGAGCAACCGAACTGAACTGAGGCACATACTAGAGGCTTACTAAATATTTGTGTGCGCATAAAATATTTTCCCAATTTACAGATTAAGAAACCAAGGCTAATATAAGATGGTCAGCTCTTCCAAGGTCATAGTTTATAGATTCAGAGTCAGGATGCAAGTCCATGCTGTCAAAATGTTGCTATTTAT
The DNA here is from genome assembly GCF_910594005.1 of Cervus elaphus. NCBI lineage: Eukaryota > Metazoa > Chordata > Mammalia > Artiodactyla > Cervidae > Cervus > Cervus elaphus. The sequence continues at coordinate 68,565,833 of NC_057823.1, read as the reverse complement.
GCCATCCCACAGGAAGTTCTACAGCCTGGTTATTACAATGCTTTAACTGAGCTGACCTAGGAAAGAACCCATTAATACACTATGTAATGTAGGCTGGGTTATTACCCTCTTTATTAATGAGAGCTTAGAGGGCTTGAGAGAAATTAGGCCATTTCAATTCTACATCCCCCATGCACTTTCTCTGTGCCTTCTTAAAACAGTTTTCTGTAAAGTATTCCATTGGGACCATTTGGAGTTGTTATTATTTTAGGCTCTACTGAACTAAGCATTTGATTTAGGGGAGATAACAGGTTTGAAAGAAAGACATCAGGAAACTTAAACATAACAGATGCTTATTTGCAGACACCTGATTGAGCTGAATTGAAAGCCCCTGTCTAGATCCTAAAAGGCATAAATGTCAGTTGACTAGAACTGAATCATAACCACTCTGAAGCATGGATCACCAACAGATAGCCATTTCAGACTCATAACATCCCAAACGGCTCTCTGTCTTGTCAACACTACTGAACAGGAACATAATTCTTACAGTGGGAAGGAGCTTTCATTTCTAAGAGAGATTACCTGGAGCTTGTAGCTAATTGTCTTGGCAATTATATAGCAAAGATTGCCTTCAAAAAGCCACCAAGGAGATACCACACTGATTTCTTATCTGGGAAGAAACCTGAACATGCTTGCCCTAATGTGTGGAGAAGATGCACAATAAATTTCTTTGTAAGGGAGAAATTGAAGGAAATTGACTTCAGTTGAAATAATTTTTTACATAAGTTGTATAGTAGTATCAGGCAAAGAAACTCACAGCTCTGTAAAATTCACACAAAAGTAGTAACCTGAGTTAGTTGGAACATTACAGAGCATTCTTTTAAGATTCTATAAGCTCCTAAAGCTTAGTAAAAATGCCATATGAACAAGTTTCATTTGGTACTTCCCTCATGGTTCACATACATGTTAGCCACTTAACATTCAAAATAGCTCCCCTTTCATTTATGATATACTCAACATTTTTATATGTAAAATCACATGGTAGAACTTAAATGGATGTTTTTAATCTGACTTCATTCAAACTATAGAGATAGGTCTATCAGTGTTCTGGACAACCTATATGGATATAGACAGAAGTAGGATATAAATACCCAGAGAAGGAAGACTTGGGAAGGAGAAAAGATGATCATGTTGAGGGCAAAACTGAAGAAAGTATTTTTGCAATGTTATTATGGGGAAAAGGTTGAGGAAACTAAAGCCAGATATACCAGGGCCAGTGGACTGTCTTCAAGTGTTTTGGAATGGGAGAGACTGAGGTAGAGGATGGGATTGATTATGTCACAGAAGTCCCACTATCTCGTTAACAGAACTAACAGCTCTGCTATCTCTTAGCGTGGAGTTACCCTGGGCAAGGATAGAAAAAAAGAAAAAGCCCATTGTATTCATTTACTAATTCATTCTCAACGTTTAGCCTGCATTCACATAAACATGTGCTTTCCTTGGCAACTATCACTTACGGAAATGGGAAAAACAAAAATTCTTCCTGTAATGATGGAAAGGAGTTAGGTCTTAGCTCAGGAATACGTTTAAAAGATGTTCCAGTATAAAAGCTAGGTCATGCATCAAGACAACACTGTGTTTTCTTGTCCACTTGGGAAAAATGACATGTTGCAAGAGACAGCCACAAATCCCTATCTCCTCTTGCATCTCAAGCACCAGCCAATTGCTTACCTACCACCATCTCACCCTTATTGCATGCCAGCAACTAGAAGGACAATTTTATCACATTTAGAATTGCTCCACGAATAGCATCCAGATGCCATTCTGAGAGGCAGCATTCCTGTTTCACAAAACTACAAATCTTATTCTAAAAAAAAAAAAAAAAAGTGATGGAGGTGCTGGTATCAGAGACTAAATAAAGATCCATATCTTTTTCTCACCAACAAACTCTCAGTTCCTAAACTTCCTTTTGTGGCTATGCTCTGGGGAACAGAAGGTAGAATACTGAAAATTCTCTGTAGACATGTAATCTAGTATCATAATACTGCTGGTAACAAACTCTTCTTCATTTAGTTAAGACATATACATCTCTTGCTGTTTAAGAGGCAAGTAACTGAGGTTGTTACTTCTGTGTTAATTGAATTCACAAATGAAAAAGTTAACCCGTGTGTTCAAGTGCTCATATGTATATGTCATTTCTCAGTAGTCAGATCATGAATGACAAATATGTCTGAATTCTGTAGGTGGTTGGAAAACACCCCCAAGAGTGAACTGAGATATACCTCTTAATTGTAGTAAGCTAACAAAGTAGCTGCAGAAGGCAATGGCACCCCGCTCCAGTACTCTTGCCTGGAAAATCCCATGGACAGAGGAGCCTGGTAGGCTGCAGTCCATGGGGTCTCTAGGAATCGGACACGACTGAGCGATTTCACTTTCAATTTTCAGTTTCATGCATTGGAGAAGGAAATGGCAATTCACTCCAGTGTTCTTGCCTGGAGAATCCCAGGGATGGGGGAGCCTGGTGGGCTGCCATCTATGGAGTTGCATAGAGTCGGACACGACTGCAGTAGCTTAGCAGCAGCAGCAGCAACAACAAAGTAGCTATAAAGTTTACTGCCACTCTGAAGCACCCAAGTGGCAATGTATCTCTAGAAACACAATGGAAAGAGAATGCTGAAATCAACACTTATAAAAGAAGAAAGTTCAACACTAGATTTCATTCTGAATGGAAAATAAATGATAATGCCAAATATACAACAGTCTAACAGCAGACCAGAGGACTCAAGGGAAAGCTGAAACGTTTTCACTTGAAATGAGCTTCAGTTCAGTTCAGTTCAGTCCAGTCACTCAGTCGTGTCCGACTCTTTGCGACCCCATGAATCACAGCCTGCCAGGCCTCCGTGTTCATCACAAACTCCCAGAGTTTACTCAAACCCATGTCCATCGAGTCGGTGATGCTATCCAACCATCTCATCCTCTGTCATCCCCTTCTCCTCCTGCCCCCAATCCGTCCCAGCATCAGGGTCTTTTCCAGTCAGTCAACTCTTCCCATGAGGTGGCCAAAGTACTGGAGTTTCAGCTTCAGCATCAGTCCTTCCAATGAACACCCAGGACTGATTTCCTTTAGGATGGACTGGTTGGATCTCCTTGCAGTCCAAGGGACTCTCAAGAGTCTTCTCCAACACCATAGTTCAAAAGCATCAATTTTTCAGTGCTCAGCTTTCATCACAATCCAACTCTCACATCCATACATGACCTGGGCTTACCTTGGCACAAATCATTTTCAATGGTTGAAAGTTCTTAGGCTGGAGATGGTAGTAGATGTTAGCTTTTGCTTTTAATTTTTAAATATCCTGTGCCTAACCAATTTCATTTTGGAGTATCCCCCATTTATATGTAAAGACAGGGCCTATGTTTCTTTATGGAAGATGCAGGGGTCAGATTCTCCCTCATCAGTCTCAAGCAGCAAAAGCATAAGTGCATGAACTCAAATGGATGATTGCAAACCTCCTTCCTGGCACTATGACATCCTATGAGGTCTTGAAGATATAGGACTGGTCTGAACTCACTCCAGGTGATGGTAGAAGAGACTGTGCCTGCACAGCAGGGACAATATCCTGCAAATGAGGCTGGAGGTACTTCCTACTCTGTGGCAAGAGCAGGAGTTGCCAACAGGACCCTGGTTCTATCACCTAACCAAATCCTCCTACCCCTGCTCACTGATTCTTGGACCCTAATAGCCTTTTGATTAGGATCAGCATTGATTTATGTTTCTTGCAGCTACAAATATCTTAACTGATGTTGATTTATCCCATGAAGGTAGAACTCATTTACATATGGCCTTTCATTTGAAAGCACAATCATGTTCACTACCACACCGAGCACTGTGATGGGTATCAGAAAACCTTAAGCATCATATCCGTAATTGATTATCAGAATGTAAAGCAAGGCTTTTTATCTTTTTGAATTTTAATTTCTCCATGTGCAAATCTGGATAAAAGATTTAGCATGCATGATTTCTGAGATCTCTGAGTCTACAACCTGTTTGATCCTCATAACGGTCTTTTATGTTGACAAGCCAATGGGCAAATGTCACCCAACCCCTGTCTGATACTTTTCCATCCTCTCCATGCCTCTCAGAGGGGAGAAGAACTGAGACAAAGGGTGGGGGCAAGAAATCATAGTATGAAGTTGACAGCTGAGCTCTAGACCAGGAACAGTTCAATTTCTTAGTATCCACTACTAGGAACTGAATTGTGTCCCTCCTGTCAAGTTCATATGTCAAAGCCCTAACATGCCTCCATCTCTTCTGCATTGGAGATAGGGCATATAAGGAAGTGATTAAGATTAAATGAGGTCAAGTGTAGAGCCCTGATCATATAGAACAGGTGCCCTTATTAAAAAAAAAAGAAGAAGAAGAAGAAATAATGCCAGAAACTCTTTGCTCCTCTACCATCATGTAGAGACACAGCAAGAAGGCTGTCATTTCCAACCAGGAAGAGAGTCTTCACAAGAAAGTGAACCCTGCTGCACCTTGATCTTGAACTTCCAGCCTCCAGAACTATGAGCAACTAAATCACCCAGACAGTGGTATTTTGTTATGCTGGACTGAAGAGACTATGACAACACCCAACACACTCTCTGAAAATTGCTTTCAAATAGTAAGCAAACTTCAAATAATTCATTTGCTTTCCCCATTTGCCTGTGAGGTATTTTTGTCATCATTATCCCAAAGTATTTATAGAGTGTTCTGCATTTTCAAGTGCCCAAGATCATTTACTAATGACTAGAGAGGAATGCTACTGCCTTGCTTCTTGGGATATTACCTCCAAAAGTGAAACAGAGATGGAAATAAACCTGTGGCATTTGGAACAAGGGTAAAAATAGAAAAATTGAGGCTTTTCCTTGGGTGATGAGATGAAAGAATCCAACTGAAACATTTGCAGCATCATTGCATTATCAACATACAATGTGTTCTGATAACAGGTTTCTCAAATCAGTTTTGTTCCCTAAAATGAGTTTTTAATAAAGGATTGTTCTCTCCTGCCCTTTCTTTTACTTCCTGAATACAAGAAGTACACTATGGAATAATTTTCTTAGCAAAGAAAATCTAAGAGCATGATATGGGATTGAAACTCCATTTGACCTAACACCAAAACTGTGCATTCTTCAAACTCATTAATAGTTTACAAAGAAAAAGAATAAAACAATCAGGTGCCATTTTTCACTTATTTAAATGATTAAATTTTTAAAAGAACACAAATTTCTTGCTGGAAAGATTTTGGTGTCATTAGTGTCCTCTAAGACTATAGATATCACTACAAATTTGCCTAAAGTTTTGGATCTGCCTAAGGCTGAGAACTTCCTGTAAATGACTTTCTTATGAGATCAACAGGACAAAGGAGAGCAGAAACATGAAAAAGGTTTGCCCAGGATCACACTGCAAATTAAGTGATTTATATTCCTAGCATACAGCACGGGACCTCTCATATCGTGGGGCCCTTGTGAGGTATTTGTGAATGGACAAACAAACAAATGTAGATGTTAAAGCATTTTGTCTCCCTCCTAGATATTACACCAGGGTAGTTAAAAGGAAGAAATGCTTATAGGCCCAGTGATATTTATTGGAGAGCTTAATGGTGGCACAGTGGTTATAACCATTGTGAGAGACAACCATGGAGAACAGACTTTGGGACAATCTATTTTCTCCTTTCAGTTCTGTTTATTAATATCATATGATAGGAAAAATACTAAGGGCACGTTCTAATCCAGCACAATATCAAGCAAAAGAAGTCCAATGCTTTGATAATGCAAAATTCAAGTAGCAGAGAAATACCAGGCCAGAATGAGTCCTTAAGTTTTTTATATTGGAAAATTTGCATTCCCTGAGGATTTCCATGGAGCGTCACCTTCTTCTAGAATATGAGATTAAGAGTATAACTCAAGCTAGAGCTTCACTTCAGATATTCTTCCAGACTGAAAAGCCTCATGATTGAGGGTAATTACACTCTGTTCTTGTATATATTCCATTAGTTTAATTCTATACTTCTCAGGGTTGCCTCCAAGGAACATAAGACCAGCAATTGCTCTAAAGGCACAGTAAAAAATACAGTTAAACATCACTTATTTGGATGAGCCACCCAGAATTGGTGCAAAGTCTGATTTTTCTCCTTTAAATAAGGAAGTATATTCACTCTATTTCTGGTTATAAAAGCAACTGTTGCTTTGTATAACAAGTGCTGGTAAAATCACTCCATTATTGCATTTCTAAAGTATAGTCAACATTAGACAATCTGGTTTACATCCTTTCAAATATTTAATTATTGCTTAATAACAAATTATTTCACACTCTCCATAGATTATAACCAAGGTCTGCAAACTCCATTCTGTGGGCCCACTGCCTGTTTCTGGAAACAAGAGTTGTATTGGAACACTGCCACACTCATTTGTTTATGTACCGTCTATGATTGCTTTCACACTAACGCAGCAGAGACCTGGAGTTGTGACAGAAACCATATGGCTTTAAAGCTGAGAATACTATCTTTTTTTTTTTACAGACCATGTATGCCAGCCTCTCCTGTATATCCTTTACTTCCTATCAATATTATATCAATCATATACCATTTATGACCCTGCTCAATGTCATGTGGTAGCCTAGATGGGAGGGGAGCTTGTGGGAGAGTGAATACATGCATACGTATGGCTGAGTCCCTTTGTTGTCCACCTGAAAATATCACAATGCTGTTAACTGGCCATACTCTGATACAAAATGTTTTTTAAAAAAAGAATATCCATTTACAATGATTTTTATCTTATCTTATCTACCTAATTCTTTTGAAAAGATACACAGTATTGAGTTGCACAGCATTTTTATAGATGAACATATATCTTATTGATGGGCATTTATTTTTATGCATTGGGTTTATAAATTTCAAGCAACAGGGAATCCATGAAAAATCTGAAAGTGGTGCTTGGTAGAAATGTACAAGAAACTTGGCTTAATAGCTGTACAGAAATGTCTGTAATGAGTTTTGATAGTGAGTCTTCCTTTGAGGGCTTGGGGACAGTTTAATACTATCACTTTAAGTATTCTCCCAGCAATCCTGATTTTAGGGAAAGGGATCATCAGGACATCACATTACTATGTTACATTCTTACAAAAGAAACGGGCTGCAATGCAAAGTTGGAAATTCGGCCTTTTGAAAGCCCAGAGATTTTGAATAACCTAAATTCACATGAAGGGTTTTCTCTCCCATGCAGCACCACTGTAAGGAAAGCATCCCACATGACTGTCACCTTAGAAGTCTAAGCACTGTGTCTTCCATTTTGAAGTCCCAAGCTTCTTGCTAAAGTATTTACTTCAGTTAAAAAGGCTTTTTTTCCCGACTTTTCTAGCTTCAGGCCTGGGAGGCTAACTCGTAAGGAATCCATTTTGAATGTTTTGCCAGCAAAGGCAATGCCTGTTTTTCATGCTGAAAAGGCTCAAGAACCAGATAAATGCTAGTGATGTCATTGAGCAATTGTTTTAAGAAATTAGAAGTTTCAACTTTAAAAAAAAAGGACCCTTCAACTGCTGGAACATGCTTTGTCCAACTTGTTGAGCTTAAAAGATGAAATGCCTAGTAAGTCTAAAAAAGGTGTTACGTTTGGTCTTCATTGTGCTGTGTGTGTCTATTCAACAGCTAAATTGAGCTGTCCCAGATATGCAAGTCTTCTTCCTTCTCATCTGTTTAGTCTTAGCTTAAACATCACCCCTTCTAAGAAGGCTTCCTAGTTCATCCAACTCCAATAGCGGTCTCCCCTTACTCTTTATCCTCCTTCTCAGCTCCTGCTAGTTTTTAGTTAAAGTGTTTATCACAATATGCAATTATTTATTTTCCCATTCACATTTTTTTTTTACTTTAATCTATGCCACTGGGCTATGAGACCCATGAGAGCAAGAACCAGGTCTGTTTGGTTTATTCTAGCTTCTGCTATGATTTTTACCACCTGACATATGATGATTACTAAATATGTCACAGAATGAAACACCAGGCTGTAAAAGTTCTCTGTGTTAAGTCCACTGACTCTGGAGACAGACGGATCACATTTGAACATCAGCACCTCTGTTACGAATATGAGACTTCAGACAAAATTAACTTCCAATCTCTGTCTCCCTTTCCTCATTAGTAAATGAAAAAAATAATAAAGGAACTTAATCCAAAAGATTAAGTCATGAGACACACAGAAGGTCCTTAACAAACATTTAACTTTTGATGCTCTTTCTTTTACCATATTATTTTCAATTTGTAAACATGAATAGGGGGGAAAAAAAAAACTATTACAGTAAGTCCCTTATATCTGAACGAGTTCTGTTTTGAGAGCGCATTCTTAAGTTCAACAGAGTTGGCCTAGGTATTCAACTAACACAATTGGCTGTATAGTACTGTACTGTACTGGAATAAGTTTATAATACATTTCACACAAATAATACGTAAAAGACAAACACAAAAATAAAGAAAATATTTTTATTCTTTCAGTACAGTACCTTGAAAAGTACAGTAGTACAGTACAACAACTGGCATATAGGTGTTGGCGTCGAGTGAACAGGCAAGAAGAGTTACTAACTGGCTGAGGTAGGAGACAGCAGAGCTGAAGGATCATCAGCAACAGGAGACCGAGCGCATGCTGTAATTTCACTCACTCCTGATGTTGATGGATCACACATTTGCACCTTTGGAAGTTCACAACTTGTAGGTATGTATATAGGGGGCTTGCTGTATGTGGTTTGGATGCATATAATACTACAATTTTTGGAAACTCTTTTATGTATGAAGACTAATTCTATGATTAAAAAATTCTTGTAAATGTGGTCAACTGAGGGTCACGCTAATAATTTTGAGTGGAAATGATGAGGAAGCTAAAGGTCTCCACACTGTGTGTCTCACCCAGGTGGGATGTAGCCAAATTGGGTGCTACCCTGATTTCCATCCAGTCCAGCATTTCAACATTCCACTTCCCAAAGTCATTTTAAAAGAGTGAACATCAAACACAAAGGTGAAACATATATTTTACTGAAGTCTACCCTTGAATGTGTGACTTAAAAATACTAGCCAAATCCCAGAAACTCCCTTATTGAATTCTCCTCTTTAAGGAACATAAAAATTGATCAGGTCGTGAAAATTCGAAGTAAATGGAAAAAAGTAATTTTCAGACTTTTCTTGCTGGCTTTCAGGTCAGGAATAACAAAACAACTGTAACTCACAAGTGTATTTTATCAACTTTTCCTCCTGTGAAGCAAGAAAAACAAAATAACCAACTTTAAAAAATGACATTACCACTGGCCTGAGCATGGATAAGAAGTTGTTTGCAAAGTCTGTGGTATATGCATCAGTAATTTCAGCAGTATTCACTTTGGGAGGCATCCAAACACCTCTGGAACTGAAGAATAATAGTATTAAATGTCTACTCTGTGCCAGAAACTGTGCTGGGCCTTTTCATACAATCTCATCTTACAAAGGTGCTGGTAGGTGGACATTGTTTCTCTCTGCTTTATGGTTAAGAAGCAGAGATTCAGAGAGGTTAACTGACTCTTCATAGGTCTCAAAGTACACAACAGGATGAGCTGGGATCTGAGACTGGTCCTGCCAGGCTCCAAAGTGCCTTTTTCCTTCCACTGAACAGAACTGTCCCTGCTTCATTTCTCAACACACTTGGGGGATAATAATTGGAACCAGGAGTTGACAAACTTGAGCCTATTTCCAACTGCTGCTGCTTCATCTGATCCCTACTTCCACTTACCCCAGAAGGGCTGCCTGCTTGTTCTTGCAGTTTACAAAGAGAGTGGGGAAGAAAATGATTCATGAGCTAATTTCTGCAAAGCAGATGGAATCTCTTGGAGAAAAAGGTTCTGTGCAGGGGCCAAGAAACAAATGGGGCAACCCCTAAGAATCAGATGGTGCAAAGTTGCAAATTCCATGAAAATAAATCTAGAAAGTCACCAACAAGGGTTTATTAAGCTTTTGCTGTGTAGCTGTTCAAGAGCCACTAAGCATAACAGAAGAAACACAGGCCACAAAGAAAAAGTCATCATGAAAACAAACAAATAAACAAACACACATGTACAAGACACACAAAGAATACCATTTTAAAACAACACAAATACTGTAAAATAATTTGCTAATATGTGTTTATACACTAAATGTGATATAGTTCCAATTATAGACTGGCATAGTAGGGTTTAGATGAGTAATTATCTTAAAATCTCTCGTATATTTTCATTTCATGGAGTCAGATTAGATCTGGTCCTGGGAGAAGAAGAGGGTTTGGTCAAGAGAAAGGAGGGGGGGTATTGGGATTCCAGAAAGGAGGAGTTGGAAAAACTGTAGAAATCATAGACTGCAGTTTGTGGAAAATAAAATAAAATAAGGACCCTTCCATGGGTTAAGCAGTTCACATAAGGAGGCAATAGGCAGTAAAACAGCAATGGCAGTGGAAAGGCAGGTTGAGGCTGACCTGTGCATGAACTTGACAGTCCATCTCGACTTTCAGGATTTAATTCTCTACGTTAAAGACAGCAGGGGTGAGGAGGGGGGAGATGCTATGATATCAACTGTTATCATTTACTGAGCATGAACTCTGCATTAGGTACTATGCTATGGGCTTGGTATTTTTCATTCTGACACCAGTCCTGAACGGTCATTTACGACAATCGCAATCTTTAAGTTGAGGAAACTGAACCTCAGAGAGGTTTGGAAGCCAGATGAAAGTTATCCAGTTCATCAATAGCAGAATAAGGATTCCAGTTAGGTCTGACAAATTCAAAGGCTATACTCTTCCAAAACCTTCACCACTGCACAGTGTTTAACTATCTAGTATGTGTGCCTGGAGTCTACAGAGTACGAGATCAGGGGAAGCTGGAGGAAAGCATAATAACAAAATTACAAATGGGATGAATGCCTCTTGCTCTAGTAATAAAACAAACAAAAAAACCTAAACAAAACAAAAAACCCAAAACAACCTACCTGGGGTTTAAAGTGGTATGGAGCATATAATAGCCAACATATGGGAATTACTTAGTACATGAACAGATAGGACCATCATTTTGTTTAATGCTCACAGTATCTCTTGGAAGTGGAAACTATTATTCTTATTACTGTTATTATTATCATCCCTATGATAGATGAGGAAACCAGAGCTTAGACAAGTTGTTTATCAAAGGCCACAAAACTATTAAGAGGCTGGCATAAAGTCAATACAACTAAACTATCTTCAGAATGGGAGGGAGAGGAGTGGGGTGGCAAGGTAAACACAACAAACGAGGACTCAGCAGGGCCTGCTGATGGGTTGAAAGTGAGCAAATAAAAGCAATGGGTGACTCAAAGTTTATGCTATGGTCTGAAGCTTGGGAGACCAAAAGAAGTGTGTTATCTCTAATAAAAAAAAAATATGGAGGAGTCACCCAATTGGACAGGACAGAAAAATGCTGAGTTATTTCAAAACAGAATTTGCCCCCCACAGGGTAAAGTACACAGTGACATCAAGGAGAAGGAAAGAATGAACAACTGCTATTGGATTTAGGTATCAGGTCATTGGTTATTCAAAGACAGAGGAAGGAAGAATGGGGTTTGCAATGGGTTAAGGGGTGAATGAATAGCTGATGAGGCAGTGGACACAGAGAAAAACGGTCTTCTCTTGCAGTGTAGTCAAAGTAAAGTGAGAAACTAATCACAGCTTCAGGACTCTGAGTGAGAGTCAAGGAAAGTCTACTTTTTTCCCGGCAGAGTAAAGGAGTATTAAGTATATTTAAATGTATTTTTTAATGTATTTTTTAATCATGGTACTGTGTAATGTCTGTCTTCCTACTGCCAAGGGAATACAAGCTCCATTCATTGGGGAGAAACTATGATGCCAGAGCCCAGAGATGTAAGCAACAGAGAGGTTGTCACCTGTGGGTGTGGACACACAGACTTAGAGAAGCACAGGAACTCATCTAAAATCACTTTCTGCAAGTAATGCACCTGGCCCTGAGGCTCTCAGTGTTCACTGTGCTTCTTCCCAAGACAGAGTGGTCTTAACTTTGGAAAAGAAAGGCATAGTTTCCTCTGCCATGGAAGAGAATGTCTACAGACAGAGCGATGCTTTGAAGATGCACTGAGGAGGTTATGTCAGGAAGAAGGGGAACAAAGAGAAAGCTGGCAGAGGACCAGGCGTGCCGAGAAAATGGAAACCAATCTGGATCCCTGCTCAGGAAACTGCTGAAGGAAACTGAAGCTGCCAGGGTTGCCATCGTTGTGAGTCCTGTGTGTACAAGTCTGGAGTGTGTAGGGGAAGTGGCATCATTTTGTTTTCACTGCCTGCCTCCCTTGTAAAATGCTTAAATTATCGAGAAAACTTCATATTTAAAGATGAAAGAATAAAAAAGGTTAAGGTGCCAGTGATGAGCTTTTATTAGGCTGTGGTATGATTTTATAATTTCAAATTACGTATTCAGTGCTGATATAAAGTAAATATTATCTGGTACAGCTTCTCTTTCCCGACATTACCATTCCTGAGGTGGATATTTTTACTCCCCAAACCAAGTATTAAATGTCACTATTCTCTGCTTCAAGGGAGAGATCTTTCTTCTCCACGTGTGTTATATGTGATGCCATAAGGCTGCAAGGTTGTGAAAATGAGCTTTGAGAGTTGAATGTATTAAAACCATTCCTCTAAATACTCCATAATGGCATAGAGCAGACTTCATCCAATATTTATTAAGTAAGTGGAATGAAACATCAATGATACAATAAAACCCCTGTATGACTGAGAAAGAAACAGAATTACTCTCCTCCTCCCTTTATTTCCCCCACTCTGTGGGAATGCTGTTTGGGTTTTTTTCCTTGCAATTCTCCTTTCCCCTTCAATGAAACAAAAGCTGAATTCAGTGCCCTCCTAATGAGGCCATTACTGGCCTTAACATAGAAAATTTAATTTAGAGTAGATTAGAATTTCCTTTCAATGTTCCTTTCCTTTGATCCTTGTTTCCCTTTGCTATTATGTAATTGCTCATTTATTAAGCTTAGGTGTGTCCTACATTTTTATGAGGCACTGGGAATATACACTAAGATAAAGAGAACACAATCCTGACCTCACTGAGGTTCACAAACCAATGACAGAGACAGATGTGAAGAAAGTATGTCAGGAAGAAATGAGAACTCTCCCAGAGCCAGTGCAGAAGGAGCTGGGGGCCCAGGTGTCAACACAGCATAGGGGTGAAGAGATGGACCTTGACATTATAAGCACAGGCTTTGGATTAAAATGGTCCCAGGCTTAAGCTCTGGCTTAGGAGCTATAAACACTCAGGCAGGTAACTTAACCCTCTTAAGTCTTGACTTCATCCCTTGTTAAAACAGGGATAATGTCCACCTCGTTGTATTGCTGTGAGCATTGTGGGTGATAACTAGTATGAAGTGCTCAGTACAAGGAAGGTACTCAAGAAATGTTTACGAAAAATCCCACTGTTTGGGAACTCAGGGGAGTCTGCATGGAGGTGATACAGGACTGGAGTCTGGAAGGGTAAATGGAGAAATCACTAGATGAATGGCACTGGGAAAGACAGTAGGAACGTCCACTCCAGAACAGGCAGTCACGGGGCCCAGGAGAACTGTCAGCAGATGGAGAGAAGTGCATCAGCAGGGGCAGAGGAATAGCAGCGGGGGTGAGGCTGGAAGGGGCCAAGGGCCTGGTGTGCCGCCAGAGCTGATGCGTCCCTGTGGTTAATGAAAAGCCACTGAACAGCGTCCATGCTCCTGATCCAGGAATCATAACAGGATGTCTCCAGGAAGGACACCACCACTGACAACCCGCTTCCCTGCTGTCTCCAAGGTCTCTGGCTCTCAGGTTATTTCTTGCTTTATAAAGAATTCCTAACAAGTCGACCATATTCTGAATACATGATAGTCATTCAATCTTTATTGACATGGACCAGCTGCTATTCAAATTATTTCTCTCTGTGAAAGAGGGATTTATGCCCAGAGGGCCCCCTCCCTTTTTTTCTTTCTTCTTTAGCAAAAATGGGGCCAAATATAGCAGGTGATGTCTAAATACAGGAGTGGATAAATAATCAAAAGGTGAGTTGATCAGCTTTATTTAGTAGTACGTTTTGGTCCCTACTTGTAAAATCAATCAATCCAAATTTGCATGGGAACATCCCCCTGTATCTGACATCATGGTCCTGTCTGGAAAGCTTTAACTGGGGATGCAAGACACAAAGTGTAAAACATTATAAGCTACACAGCATTCAAAACTATCTGGACAAGAAAATAAAAGTTATGACTCAGGCACAGATGTTAAAAACTCACTAAGTGGAAGGAGATTTCTCAGTGGATGGGAGTGAGTGGATGGAAGTTGATTTGACATGAGCTTTGGAGAAAGGAAGCATTTAATGACAAGAGGAGAAAGGACATTTTCAGTCCCTGATTTTTAGACTTGGCAACTGCACTGATGACTAAAATTGCCTAACAAACCATATAAGGCAGGTGACAGTTAACACAGCTTTGTATACTTTGTATTTCTGCAAAGTAAAATCATTTCATTAAACATAGGAAAATGTATTCTCTACTAGCATTAGTGTTTCAAAAAGAGCAATAATATCCTAACATTCACGATGAAAGGAAAGCAAACCCAGAATAAAGATCACATAGTCATTTTCTATTGCTGTGCAATGGATTATTACCATGAGTTTGTGGCTTAAATCAACACCCATTTATTTAGCTCATGGTTGCTGAAGGTCAGAAGTCCAGGCATAGAACTGGATTTGCTTCCCAGGATCTCAGAAGGCTTACATCAAAGTTTCAAATGGCTTGTGTCCTTTTCTGGACCTCAGATCATTTTCCAGCTCATGTGGTTGGGAGGAGAATTCAGCATTTTGCAGCTGCAGGACTGAGGCTTCCTCTCTCTTTCTGGCTGACTGCTGGGGGCTGATTACAGGCCCTAGAAGGTACTCTGTCACCTCCACATCCCCTCTTTGGCACTTCCAGTTTCGGAATTTCTCAGTCTTTGATCTCTATGTGTGTGTGGCTAAGTCACTTCAGTCATTTCTGACTCTTTGTGACCCTATAAACTGTAGCCCACCAGGTTCCTCTGTCCACGGGATTCTCTATTGATCGCTATACTTGAATGTAAAAGGTTCATGTGATTAGATCAGGCCCACCCAGATAATCTCCTTTTTTGAGTAACTCAGACTGAACTGATTAGTAACTTGGATTACACATGTGAAATTCCTTAGGTCATATAACAAAACATGACACAGTCATAGGGATGATACTTCATCATATTCACATGTTCCTCCCTCATTGAAATGGAGGAAATTCTGTAAGATGTGAATATCAGAGAGTGAGGATCTTAGGTGGGGGGAATAGGTTTCTGCTCCCAAGAAAGGAAGCAACACTATTTTATCAAAATATTATTGATACAAAGGGTATCTTTGTGTTGTGTGTTAGTTGCTCAGTTGTGTCCAATTCTTTGCGACCCTACGGACCAGAGCTTACTTTAAAAATACAAAGCTAGTGGAGGTGATATAGTTCCAGCTGAGCTCTTTCAAATCCTAAAAGATGATGCTTTGAAAGTGCTGTACTCAATATGCCAGCAAGTTTGGAAAACTCAGCAGTGGCCACAGGACTGGAAAAAGTCACTATTCATTCTAGTCCCCAAAAGGTCAATGCCAAAGAATGTTCAAACTGCCACACAATTGCACTCATTTCACATGCTAGCAAGGTAACACTTAAAATCCTTCATGCCAGGCTTCAACAGCATGTGAGCTGAGAACTTCCAGATGTACAAATTGGATTTTGAAAAGGCAGAGGAGCCAGAGACTAAATTGCCAACATCCATTGGATCACAGAAAAAGCAAATGAACTCCAGAAAAACATCCACTTCTGCTTCATTGACTATGCTAGAGCCTTTGACTGTGTGGATCACAACAGACTGTGGAAAATTCTTAAAGAAATGAAAATACCAGACCACCTGCCTTCTGAGAAACCTGCATGCAGGTCAAGAAGCAACAGAACTGGACATGGAACAACAGACTGGTTATAAAATTGGGAAATGAGTATGTCAAGGCTGTATATTGTAACCCTGCTTATTTAACTTCTACGCAGCATTATGTGAAATGCTGGGCTGGATGAATCTGAAGCTGAATCAAGACTGTTGGGAGAAATATCAACAACCTCAGATATGCAGATGACACTACCCATTATTGCAGAAAGTGAAGAACAAAAGAGCCTCTTGATGAAGGTGAAAGAGGAGAGTGAAAAAGCTGGCTTATAATTCAACATTAAAAAAAACTAGGATCATGGTATCTGGTCACATCACTTCATGGCAAATAGATGGGGAAACAATGGCTATAGTGAGAGACTTAATTTTCTTCGGCTCCAAAATCACTGAGGATGGTAACTGCAGCCATGAAATTAAAAGACGCTTGCTCCCTGGAAGAAAAGCCATAACAAACCTGGACAATACATTAAAAAACAGAAACATTACTTTGCCGACAGAGGTCCATATAGTCAAAGCTACGGTTTTTCCAGTAATCATGTACGAATGTGAGATTTGGACCATAAAGCCCCGAAGAATGGATACTTTCAAAATGTGGTGCTGGAGAAGACTCTTGAAAGTCCCTTGGACAGCAAGAAGATCAAATCAGTCAATACTAAAGGAAATCAACCCTGAACTGGAAGGACTGATGCTGAAGCTGAAGCTCCAATACTTTTGCTACCTGATGCAAAGAGACGACTCATTGGAAAAGACCCTAATGCTGGGAAAGGCTGAAGGCAGGAGGAGAAGGAGGAGACAGTGGATGAGATGTTTGGATGGTATCAACAACTCAATGGACATAAGTTTGAGCAAACTCCAGGAGATGGTGAAGGACAGGGAAGCCTGGTATGATGCAGTCCATGGGGTTGCAAAGAGTTGGACACACTGATCCATTGAACAACAAAACAGAAAAAGGTTTTATATTGTTGTATAAAACCAATTTTTCACATAAGTAAAAGAAAATTACACAATCTAGCACTGACTTCTGAAGAAAGGTGCATATGGAAAAATCCTTTGTGGGACAAGCTGGGGTGACCGTGCTGCTCTTATGATTTGGGGAGTGGGAGGAGGGGGAATTTGAGATGAAAGATGGGAAATGCAAGAGGGAAAAAAATTAGAAATGAGACCTTGGATGCAGCAGGGGAGGAAAGCAGAGGAGGGGAGATGGTCCCAGGGTGGTGTGACTTCGGAAGGAAGACAAAGCTGATGAAAATGTCAAGGTCTTTGCTACTAGAGATGCTCTTGCTCTGGCTCCCCTACAAAATCTTCAGTAGAATCTGCATTTCTAAGATTCTCCATGTGGCCGGAATTTCCCTGACAGATGCAAAGAAGTGCAATTCTGTGTCAAAGATGGTGCAGGTCAAGCACAGAGAAATGTGGATGAAGACAGCAACACTGTACACACCTACACACAGGTAAGTTGAAAGGAATGGAAACAACATTCTGAATACAATTTGTGCTTGATTTTGAATATTCAAAGAATACTCTCTGGTAGCTTGGATGGTAACAAATCTGCCTGCAAAGCTGGAGACCCAGGTTTGATCCCTGGCTGGGAATGATCCCCTGGAGAAAAGAATTGCTACCCACTCCAGTATTCTTGCCTGGAGATTCCCATGAACAAAGAAGCCTGGTGAGCGATCGTTCTTGGGGTCGCAGCGTCGGACAGGACTGAGCAACTAAGCAGAGAGGTGGCAGGAAATCTTAAGCCCTTCTCCAAGTGCTTTTCCATCTTCTCCCCAAAGATCTGGAAGTACAAACCCTCCACAGAGCAGAAGTTTAATGGCAAGGACTACCAATAAATTTGAAAAGTGCATCAGTCCCTGTGAAGCAGTGGGGGATTCATCTGAGAGCGACGTCCATGGGGATGACGGTTTGAGACGTAGACGCAAAAACAGGGAACAAGAAGCCCAAGTCTTCCACAGCTTGAACATCCAACAAAGAGCTTTCCAAATATCCCTTAGTCTATCATTATGTATTCCTTACCACTAGCTCCGAAGGGAGGTCATTACAACCGTCTCAGTGAGTTCGAAAATACAGGGAATTGTGGAGGTTAAATGACCTGCCTGGGGCTGCTGCGCAGTATGGAGCAAAGTTGAGATTAAAACTCCCCAGTGCCTATGCCCTGGGCCTTTGTGAAACCTTAACAGAGATCAAGTTCTCAAAAACCAGCAGCTTTTTCTCTGGGAAACAGGATTATGGGAAATTGTACCAGGGATGGAGGAACTGTGATTTGAAGGGATGCATTAGAGGCAACTTGACCCCAGGCTTGAAACCTCTTGTCTTGGTTTCTTATCATGATAGCTGAAATGCAGGGCACTGGCTTTTCGTCACCGGAGACAATGGATGGAAGAATGAACAAGGGGAGCATACTTCTTATAAATACAGAATTATCATGTGATCCAGCAATCCCACAATGGGGGATATAGCCAAAAGAATGGAAAACAGGAGCTCAGATATTTATATGCAAATACTTAAAGCAAATTATGTCCAAAAGCCAAAAAGTATGTCCATTGATGGATGAATGGATAATGGAACTTGGTTGATGAACACAATGAAATACTACTCATGGTTAAAAAGGAATGGGATTTTACCATATGCTGCCACATGGATCAACCTTGAAGACATTATGCTAAGTGAAATAAGCCAGTCACAAAACAGCAAATATTGTATTATTTAACTTAGATAAGTCTCATCGAGTAGTCAAATTTATAGTCATATAAAGTAGAATGGTGATCAGCAGGGGCAGTGGGGAGGAAGAAATAGGGAGTCATTTAACGGCCACAGAATTTCAGTTCAAGATTATGAAAAATTTCAGGAGATGGATGGGTTTCAGGATGCATGATGGTGCATCTACTTAACACCAAAGAATTGTACACTGCAGAATGGTTGAAATGGTAAACTTTATGTCACCATTTTTTTAAAAAGGGAAAAGAAGACTATGACTACTGATTTCCTATGTATATGTCTCCACTTGACTGCAGGGCCCAGAAGGCAGAGAGGACGTGTTTTGTTTATTATCACGTCATCAGTGCTGCAAACAATTTCACACACAGTAGGTTCTAGATAAATATTTGTTAACAATTTATTGACCAGAGACATATTCAGATGTGTTTTGTTACCTGAATGTTATTGACCGGAGTGCTTCAATATTCACTTACATAACAAATCACCAGCCACAGGCATTAGTTTTTGCAAAAATCCCCTAATCAATAATGTGTTAAGTTAGTGAACTAGCCCTGGACCACTCGTGTGGATTGATACCACCTTGCAGTATCAGTCAGACAGGCTCTCTCTCCCACAGTGCTGTGCCTCCAGATTCCCCACCTTTCAGTCCTAACAACCCAGAGAAGAACGCCATTGGATAGGACAGACTCTTAAAATACTGAACAAATATAGAATAGGTCATCTGTAATTCCAGTTGAGCTATTTCAAATCCTGAAAGATAATGCTGTGAAAGTGCTGCACTCAATATGCCAGCAAATTTGGAAAACTCAGCAGTGACCACAGGACTGGAAAAGGTCACTATTCATTCCAATCCCAAAGAAAGGCAATGCCAAAGAATGCTCAAACTACCACACAATTGCACTCATCTCACAAGCTGGTAAAGTAATGCTAAAAATTCTCCAAGCCAGGCTTCAGCAATACGTGAACCATGAACTTCCAGATGTTCAAGCTGGTTTTAGAAAAGGCAAAGGAACCAGAGATCAAATTGCCAACATCCGCTGGATCATCAAAAAAGCTAGAGAGTTCCAGAAAAACATCTATTTCTGCTTTATTGACTATGCCAAAGCCTTTGACTGTGTGGATCACAATAAACTGTGGAAAATTCTGAAAGAGATGAGCATACCAGACCACCTGACCTGCCTCTCGAGAAACCTGTATGCAGGTAAGGCAGCAGCAGTTAGAACTGGACATGGAACAACTGATTGGTTCCAAATAGGAAAAGGAGTATGTCAAGGCTGTATATTGTCACCCTGCTTATTTAACTTATATGCAGAGTACATCATGAGAAATGCTAGACTGGATGAAGAACAAGCTGAAATCAAGATTGCTGGGAGAAATATCAATAACCTCAGATATGCAGATGACACCACCCTTATGGCAGAAAGTGAAGAAGAACTAAAGAGCTTCTTGATGAAAGTGAAAGAGGAGAGTGAAAAAGTTGGCTTAAAGCTTAACATTCGGAAAACTAAGATCCTGGCATCCGGTCCCATCACTTCATGTCAAATAGATGGGGAAACAGTAGAAACAGTGGCTGATTTTAGTTTTGGGGGGCTCCAAAATCACTGCAGATGGTGATTGCAGCCATGAAATTAAGACACTTACTCCTTGGAAGGAAAGTTATGACCAACCTAGACAAAGGTCTGTCTAGTCAAGGCTATGGTTTTTCCAGTGGTCATGTATGGATGTGAGAGTTGGGACTATAAAGAAAGCTGAGCACTGAAGAATTGATGCTTTTGAACTGTGGTGTTGGAGAAGCCTCTTGAAAGTCCCTTGGACTGCAAGGAGATCCAACCAGTCCATCCTAAAGGAGATCAGTCCTGGGTGTTCACTGGAAGGACTGATGTTGAAGCTGAAGCTCCAATACTCTGGCCACCTCATGCGAAGAGCTGACTCATTTGAAAAGACCCTGATGCTGGGAAAGATTGAGTGCTGGTGGAGAACAGGATGACAGAGGATGAGATGGTTGGATGGCATCACCAACTCAATGGACATGGGTTTGGGTAAACTCCAGGAGTTGTTGATGGACAGGGAGGCCTGGCGTGCTGTGGTTCATAGGGTTGCAAAGAGTCAGACACGACTGAGCGACTGAACTGAACTGAACCATCACAATAGTATACAATAGAGCACTTTTAATTTTTCAAGAATTTTAATGACATCCAATGGATTCCAGTCGTCCCTGGTCATTAGCATCAACTAGAGAGCAGGAGACCCTGGTTCAATTCCTGGGTTGGGAAGATCCCCTGGAGAAGGGATAAGCTACCCATTCCAGTAGCTTTCATGGGCTTTCCTGGTGGTTCAGATGGTTAAGAATCTGCCTTCACTGCAGGAGACCTGGGTTTGATCCCTGGGCTGGGAAGATCCCCTGGAGGAGGGCATGGCAACTCATTTCAGTATCTTGCCTGGAGAATCCCCATGGACAGAGGAGCCCAGGGGGCTATAGTCCATGGGGTCGCAAAGAGTCAGACATGACTGAATGACTAAGTGCAGAAAGCTTGTTAAAAATATATATTATCTGGTATTACCCTCCTATATGATTTGGTAGGTCTAAGATGGCTCCTTGGAGTCTAGATGTTTAAAGAAATTATTTTACTGATGTATAGTTAATGCACAATATTGTGTTAATTTCTGATATACAGCAAAGTGATTTAGTTATACATGGGTGTGTGCTCAGTCACTCAGTCATGTCTGACTCTTTGTGACCCTGTGGACTGTAGCCCACCAGGCTCCTCTGTCCATGGTATTCTCCAGGTAAGAATACTAGAGTGGCTTGTCATTTCCTCCTCCAGGGATTGAACCCACATCTCTTGCATCTCCTGCACTGGTAGGCAAATTCTTTACCACCTCATCACCTAGGAAGCCCTCAGTTATACATACATACATACATATATGTATGTATGTATATATATGTGCATATATATATATACATATATATCCCCTTTTTCATATTCTTTTCCATTATGTTTTATCACAGGATAATGAATATAGTTCCTGGTGCTATGTAATAGGACCTTGTTTATCCATTCTATATATAATAGCTTGCATCTGCCAATCCCAAACTCCCCATCTCTCTCTCTCTCTCCCACTGGGAATCTGGATTTCTGTTCGTGGGTTTGCTTAAGTGGCTGCACAAATAAGCTGAAAAACCTCTGCCTTCATTACTCAAAGAGTATGTTTTTCTTCCCAAATGATAAGCTCCAGGAGGGTAAGAAATATGTTTATATATGTTGAATGTCACCTACTGCATCTAGGAGATTAATTAGTGCTGAGCTGACTGAGTAATATGCAAACAGCACCAGGTCACCCTACAGTCATCTCCCCCATTCCACCATCCCTAAACCCAAAGATCCAAATGCAGCTCTTCATCCTCATGCAGCAAAATGTATAAATACAAATATGTACAACTACACTGCCTTTTAGAGCGATATTAGCAAGGACTTATTATTCCTCTAGATCCACATCTGTTCTTTCAAATACTTGGAACTCAGCACACTTATGAATAACACATTTCAAGTCACAAGAGAGTCTGAGAGGCAAAAAGCTGCAAGTTGTCAGGGCCAAGCAGTGTGTGTTTAAACTAGGATAGCTGCAGAGACAAAGCATCCGGGTTGCTTTAAACAATAATAATGCTTATGATGTGAGTTATAAAACAGTACTTTTCCAGGCATTATAGGTGTGCTCAAGCCCATTTTACAACTAGGAAGAACAGGTGCTATTTTTTGATACTCCGTCCCTCAAATTTTGAAGCCCCAACATTATTATTCAGGAATGATGTACATTAATTTTTAGAAATTTATTTATTTTTAATCAGAAGACAATTGCTTTACAATATTGTGTTGCTTTCTGCCATACATCAACATGAATCAGCCATAAGTATATGTCCCCTCCCTCATGAACTTCCCTCCCACCTCCCACCCCATCCCACCCTTCTAGGTTGTCATAGAGCTCCAGATTTGAACTCCCTGTGTCAGACAGTAAATTTCCACTGGCTATCTAATTTTACATATGGTAATGTGTATGTTGCAATGCTACTCTTACAGAATAATTAAGCACATTATTTGTGCTTCAAAGAGATCTCTGCCCAGATGTCCCTTTTACAATGTGTGTACACTAATTTATAACTCATTGACAACTGAGGGTGAACTAGGTCAGCATAACCTCAAGTCAGACAGAACTCTAAATTTAAGATGACCTTTAGTTAAACACTTTAGAGAAATGGTGAAAACAGTATCTTTTCTCCAAGAGTCAAAAATATACCTTCATAGTGGCTCTCAAAGTGTAGTCAGTGGACCAGTCATGTCAGCATCACTTGGGAACGTGTTAAAATTCTCAGGTCCATTAAGCAAAAAAAAAAAAAAAAAAACCCCAAAAAACTGGGTGTGGAGCACGGTGATTTGTATTACAACAGTCCTCTAGGTGAGCCTGATTGAGAACCACTGTATTAGAAGGCTTGCAATAATGAAACATGCCTACTTAAAGCAGTATTAGCCAAACACATTTGCCCCAGACCCCTTTTCCATGTAATACCTATCAACTTCCATGAAATCTACAGTTTCATTAGAAATAAACTAAACGGGCAAAGAATCTGATTAAGAATAGATACATGTATATGTATAACCGAATCACTTTTCTCTACACCTGAAATTAACACAACATTGTAAATCAACTATACTCCAATTAAAAAAAAAACAACTGCCACACCATATTCTGAAAGCCCAAAATATATTAATTGCACAACTGGCAACTTACAACGATAAGAACAACCGTCTATTGCATGACACTAAATGCTAGACCCCAAGAATACCATGGTAGATGTGACAATCTCTTCCTCCTCAGGATGTACTGTCTAGTATGGAGGACAGATCAACAATGAACATGTAGGGAAGGCTATGAATGAAATGCACACACTGTGTAAGAACATGTGAGGGAAAATGGAGAGGGATGATGGACAATTTAACATGACTTGGATCAATCATTTGCTTTGCAACCTATTCTTATCCTTCTCTTGTCTTCACTGCCTTGGCCAAGAGGACTAAAACACCTGCCTCTAGCAGATATAGAGACTACTTCACTCAGATACACTTTCAGGAAGCCCCAAGACATAAGGCTTTAAGAAGGTCATGGTCATCAATGAAGTTGGTGCTATAAGCCTGAATGCTTTGACCTCTAAAAGTCATATTCAGAAATCCTAACCTCCAAAGGTGATGGTATCAGTAGGTGGGGCCTTTAAGCAGCGCTGGTCATGAGGTGCTTAAGTCTTTTATGAATGAGACTAGTATCTTATAAAAGAGACTCTGCAGAGATCCCTTGTCCCTTCCCCCGCAGGAAGGTTGGCCATCTGCATCCTGGGAGAGAGCTTTCACCAGATGCTAAATCTGCTGGCACCTTGATTCTGGACTTTTCAGCCTCCAGAACTGTGAGAAATGAATTTCTGTCATTTATAAGCTACCCTGATATATACATACCCTGATATAAGCTTCCCTGATAGCTCAGTTGAAGAATCTCTCTGAAATGTAGGAGACTCCGGTTCAATTCCTGGGTTGGGAACAAACACTGGAAAAGGCTACCCACTCCAGTATTATTGGGCTTTCCTTGTGGCTCAGCTGGTAAAGAATCTGACTGTAATGAGGGAGACCTGGGTTCGATCCCTGGGTTGGGATGATCCCCTGGAGAAGGGAAAGGCTACCCACTCCAGTATTCTGGCCTGGAGAATTTCATGGACTGTATAGTCCATGGGGTTGCAAAGAGTCTGACACGACTGAGCAACTTTCACTTTCACTTTTCATAAGTGGTATTTTATTATAGCAGCCCAAACAGATTAAAACAGTGGCCAGTACAGCCACCAAACACATGCTTACAGGAGGCTGTTTCTTCCTAGGTCACTGTTACTCAATTGATCTTCTGAATCTGCAAAGCCAGACCTCTGGTGCCATGGGTCTGCTGCTTGGAATGTAGTTCAGTGCGGGGGAACTGATCAAGAGAATGTTATTTTTGCTACAAAGACAACAATAGCCTGGATGTGCACTTTAAGAAATCTATAGTCAAGTCATACTGCCAGGTACAGTGAGCTCCTTTCAAACAGGGGGTTTTGTCAGTTGTGTTCACTGACATATTTCCAGATTCTAAAACAGTGCCTGATGCACACTAGGTCAACCAAATATTCATCTTTACTTGTTCAGCAAAACCTCTGTGTCAATCTTGTTGTGATCCATATATTAGTAAGAGGAGGCTAATTGCTAAAATAGAGTCAAAATATATAAAATACAAATACAAGAGAGGTGAATTTTCCAACAGAACTTTCTGCAATAATGGAAATGTCCTTTATCTGTGTTGTCCAATATGACAGCCACTAGTCACATGAAAATATCAAGGACTTGCAAGGTGGCTAGTGTGACTAAGGAACTGGAGTTTAAATTTTAATTAAATTATAATTAATGCTAATTATTATAATTTTAACTATGGCTAATGGCTACCATATAAGACAATACACCAAAAGATCCAGACTTATGGGTGCTTAACCATCCTCAGTATATGGTATTCCAGGTCACCCTGGATGTTCTCTATCCAGCCAGTTAGAAGAGGAAAAGAACATGGAAAAGTGCGGATAGAGCAATTTTATGGGTCAGACATGTAGGTGGTAAACTGTATTTCTGTTTATCATCTATGAGTGAGAATTAGTCACATGGTCATAACCAGATGCAAGAAAGTCTAGGCAATTTAGTCCCTGGTATGCAGTCACCCACCATCAAGAACTCAATGTTATAAAAAGGGAGGTTCCCTATTACTTTAGTAAACAGCCAGCCATCTCTACCACACATGACTATGAGAAAAGAAGATGGTTTTCTAGGATCCTCTGTTCCCCACTCCTCGCATCAACCCTAGTCATTGAATATTAGAGCTATTAGATTGGTTACAAACCAATAGATCATTTCATTCAACTGTCCATCAGATGTGCAGGCTGTTCATACTGAAACATCTATAAAGGCCGTCTTGTTCCAAACAGGTTCGTGAAAAAACCTACAGGGAGGACTGCTCTGTCTCACCACATCCCTCACTACAGTTTTTCAATTTCTGTTTTCCTTCAAATCAAAGTTAACTGCATTTTCTCATAGAACCTGGCTAGGTGATGATATTAATCTGATTAACATTTGCATGTGAATAAGAATACCCATAATTCTATCACTTGATACTGTCAAGTCTTGGAGATGATAGAGGTACATGTCAAACTAAGGACTTTAATGCCTGAGCAGAAGGAATGACCGATAAGGGCACTCCAGGCAGGGCCTTGGGGGAGCTATTAATCTAACCAGGAGTGCCAGCTCTCATAGTCTGGGAACACTTGTTAAAATGGGTTAAAAAGATTTGAATGTTGGCTGAAAAGCATAAGGGTCCTGTGTTAATAAATCCATCCTCTGCCAGCCTCAGGATAGATTCCAAACCATCCATTCATTATCAGGAAAGAAGGAGAATAAAAGATCCCTTTGCCCCAAAATTCATCAAGGGGGCTTCTGCCCTCAGTTAAGAGCTGCCAGAAATCACTTTACCCTGTTTCACTGGAACTCAGCACTTGAAATATCAGTCACTTTGCTGGCAATGACTTATGTACTATTTTGGAGAGGGTTCCATATTGCTGGTTAACTTATCTTATGTTTGAGGTCTTGTCTCTCTGTAGACTCTCAGCTGCTAGGGGAGACCAGGACCTCATTCAAGCATGTGAATCTCTGAAGCACTGGGCACTGTGTCTGGGATATCATGACACACAGGGAGGATATACCCGCTCAGCTTGGCCAATAGGGTCCACACAACTATTCTGGACAATCTGAGTTCCCATCTGGCTGTGTGGACTAAGAAAATCACCTTCCCTCTCCAAAGTTCGAATTTATCTTCTAAAATAGAGTTCAGGAAACTATAGTCTGTGGGCCTGTTTAAAGTCATGGCCTGTTTCAGTACAACTTGTAAGCTAAGATTTCTTTGAAAAATTCGGGGCTGGTGCACTGGGATGACCCAGAAGGATAGGATGGGGAGGGAGGTGGGAGGGGGGTTCAGGATGCAGAACACATGTACACCCGTGGCTGATTCATGTCAATGTCTGGCAAAACCACTACAATACTGTAAAGTAATTAACCTCCAATTAAAATGAATAAATTTATTTTAAAATTAATTAATTAAAAATTTTAAAAATTATATTTTACTATAAAAAAGTTAATAAAAAACAAAAAGAAACAAAGTATGCAACTGAAACCATATATAGTCTTCAGAGACCTAAAGTTTTTATGATTGGCCCTTTATAGGAAGAGTTTCCCAGCCCCTACTCTAAAATGAAGACAACAGACTAGAACAAGTGTTTTTGCTCTTTTAAATTTTGTTTCCTCTCCACCACCTCCTCACCAAAGGAACCATCTCTCTAAAGAATTTATAAGTCTGGGTAGTAAACGGATAACGCAAGTGCCAAGCCACCTAGGTTGATGCAGGGTGGGAGCTTGGTCAATATCCTTTCCTCTGGGCTCCTTAGCAAACCTTTCAGGCTCCTATAGGACAGTTGGAAAGCCTCAGACAAAGACAATCAGCAAATCCCACCCCCTTCTTGGCCCAGATATTCTTTTTTGGTGGGGAGGAAACAGAGCTTGGCAGTTAGTGCTTAAGCATGGGAGTCAGAGTATTTGGGCTGAGTCCTGACTTTATCTGCTATTATCTATAGGCACTGATCATCGCTTTACCTCTCTAAAGCTCTATTAACCTCAAAATAGGAACCACAAAAGTAATCTACCTCTAGGGTTGCAGTGAAGGTTAAATGAAATAATTTCATGGACAGCATTTAGTAGAAGGTCTGGCAACATATGAAGATATCAATCCATGGAAGTTATCACAACTATTAGGAGAACACACTCTTTCTTTTTCTGTCTCTTACACATGCCTTACTCTTGTAACAGCTTCAACAATACTGTCCAGAGGTCAACAAGTTCCATATCGTAAGTACCTACCATGCTTCACATTCAGAGAACCTCAATACATATTAACCAATCAATACTGCTGGCAAAGGGCTCAGCATTCTACAGCTGAGAAACCCAACCAGGGTGTGAAATATCGTCCCTGAATTCCTCTCCATCACCTGGCTTCCCTAAGCCCAAAACCCACTAGATACCCTTTGCATTGCAATAATAAAAATGCACACAAAACCACATATATAAATAAAATATTTTGCTGCTAATGAGAGGCAAGCCAGCAGTTTTCTCATCACTCCTGTGACAAGTTTATGTGGTCTCCAATTGCAGTCGAAATATTTTTGCTATTTTCATGATTTTCCTGGCTTCCATCCCAAGAAATTAATCATTTCTACAGCACTGGGGAAAAGCTGAGAAATAGCAAGCATGACTGAATGACATGATAGTATATTCTCTGCACCCATGCTGAATCACTCTCTGTGCAAGAAATTAAATCATTGCTGGGGAAAATGTCTTGCTGTGGTCAGGAAAGTATGGAGGCATAAGTCCTCCAGGGCTCTTGCTTCCTGGGAAGTGGCCAGGTAGGTGGACTTCAGTTCTTTTGAGTTTCACAAATGATAGGTGAAGAAGGACGAACTTCCTCAAGGTCCTGCGGATGTGCCTAAATTCACATCATGATGTCATTGGGTTGGCAGGAAATAGTTGCCCTGGCAGACCAACAGAGGTTATGACTGAGAGACTTCTGTGACCCAGTTTGAAATCAGCGAATTTGACCTAGAAGAGACTCATCATCTAGTCAGTCTCCTCACTTTGCAAGACACAGGCTTTGAAGACAGACATGTGAATTTGAGACTCTGCCTCTTGTTACCAAATCATTAACCTCTCTACCATCCAATTCCTCTTTGCAAATGTTACCTTCTTCACAGCAGTGCTAAAAGGATGAGAGACACAGTTTAGCCCAGAGCTAGGTACATGATAAAAGACTAACTATACAAACAGACAGTGGCCAGACCATATAAACAAAGATGACTTTGACCTACAGTTAAAACAAGCTGCCCAGGAAACCAACCCCTTATTGACAGTAACACACTCAGGAAGACAGCTCTGCTATAAATGAAATTTGCAAGAAGGCAGACTGCTATCTCTAGTGTCAATATAGGAAGCTAAACAATCATTTCTTTAACAGTCAGCCCCACATAGCCAGGACTTAATAACTGACAGCTTCCCTCCTTTTGTCCCCACTTCCAACTTAGAACAACCCAAAGAAAGCCAAATAAGCTCCCCTGATCAATCACATAGACGCCTGATCTCAAGTGAGTCTGCCTACAACTTTGTCTCTCCCACAGCCTCCAAAGCAGGGATTTGGGAAGCTTTCATATTTTTCTACCTGCCTTTGAGTCTTTGCCAAACCACAAGTGATGGTGACCAACTCTCATGCTACAGCAAACTCTGAAAAAAGAGCCTTTGCTTGCTTCTATTTGGTTGGTCTTCCTTTCCTTCCACCATGTATACACGACTACCTTGCACATTACCTGCACAACCATAAATATGTTCTCATACAGTGAATAAAGAAAAAATAGACATCTTCGAAGACAGTGTTGTGATTTGCAATCTGCTGAAAAACTCAATGAACGAAGAAATCATCACCACAATGTCATTAGTCAAGCTTGTTCTAGCCAGTGAGAATACTAAGAAGACTAAGTTTGTATTGTGTTGATCTTTCAAGAGTTTGCCCGACTGTTCCTTCACTTGCTTACTGGCTTTATGAATGGAGCAGAAGCAGAGCTGGCTTCTCCACGTAGCACGGCAGGCACAAAGCCAGGGGTCCAAAATACTTTTAAGGACCCACAAAAATGGTTTCCTTTCTTTTAAAATCAAAAGGAAAAAATTAGCTTTAGGTGGAAGAAAATAATTTATGTGTATTAGTACACTTTTTTTTTTAATACCTACACTGTGCAGAATATATTTTTAATACATATTGTGGACCAGTTCCGTTGAGTTCAGGCCCTCAGTCGTGTCCGACTCTTTGCGACCCCATGGACTGTAGCACGCCAGGCCTCCCTGTCCATCACCAACTCCCGGAGTTTACCCAAACTCATGTCCATTGAGTCTGGGTGCCATCCAACCATCTCATCCTCTGTCGTCCCCTTCTCCTCCTGCCTTCAATCTTTCCCAGCATCAGGGTGTTTTCCAATGAGTCAGTTCTTCACATCAGGTGGCCAAAGTATTGGAGTTTAAGCTTTAACATCAGTCCTTCCAATGAATACCCAGGACTGATCTCCTTTAGGATGGACTGGTTGGATCTCCTTGCAGTTCAAGGGACTCTCAAGAGTCCACTCCAACATCACAGTTCAAAAGCATCAATTCTTCAGCAGTCAACTTTCTTTATAGTCCAACTCTCACATCCATACATGACTACTGGAAAAACCATAGCCTTGACTAGATGAACCTTTGTTGGCAAAGTAATGTCTCTGCTTTTTAATATGCTGCCTCGGTTGGTCTTAACTGTTCTTCCAAAGAGTAAGTGTCTTTTAATTTTATGTCTGCAATCACCATCTGCAGTGATTTTGGAGCCCCCCCCAAAATAAAATCTGACACTGTTTCCCCATTTATTTGCCATGAAGTGATGGGACTGGATGCCATGATCTTAGTTTTCTGAATGTTGAGATTTAAGCCAACCTCTTCATTCTCCTCTTTCACTTTCATCAAGAGGCTCTTTAGTTCTTCTTCGCTTTCTGCCATAAGGGTGTTGTCATCTGCATATCTGAGGTTATTCATATTTCTCCCAGCAATCTTGATTCCAGCTTGTGCTTCATCCAGCCCAGCATTTCTCATGATGTACTCTGCATGTAAGTTAAATAAGCAGGGTGGCAATACACAGCCTTGATGCACTCCTTTTCCTATTTGGAACCAGTCTGTTGTTCCATGTCCAGTTCTAACTGTTGCTTCCTGACCTACATACAGATTTCTCAACATGCAGGTCAGGTGTTCTGGTATTCTCATCTCTTTAAGAATTTTACACAGTTTGAAGCTCACTAAAGCAAAAGTGCCTGGAATCTTCAAAAGTCTTAATATGGCCCTGGTCAAAGGAAATATTTGCCCTTTTTGTGGAATACTAAAGCAATGGTTATTATCACTTATCAATTTCAGGCTCTCCACCCACACATAATCTCTATTCTATCCTGGTGATGCTCAAATTGATCTTTCAGCTATTGTCTGGTACACTGACCCTTTCAACTCATTCCTTCTGTAGGTACCAAACCTGGTATGTTCAAATAAAGAAGAGATCATTATTCACTTGAAAAAACTAATTTAAAAGCTTTGTTGGCCTTCCACAACTATTAGGATCACAATCTGGTCCCAACTGATAATTCCGTTTCACCACTACTGTCACCTCCAGAAGTTCCCCATCCTTCATGCAGGCATGACTACATGATACCTGCCCAGGTGCCCCTCTGCCTACTGAGAGCCAGTACATTCTGCTAAGATCCTGCTTCACAATCATATTCTCAGTGAAATCCTCTCATGTATCCAACATGAGATGTTCCCTCATCTCATTCCCAAAGCACCATTGTATCAGAATCGACTGTAATCAGATAGATATCCATCGATCTTAGAACGTAGCCTCTTTAAGGGCATAGATCAGATCTTATCCGTTTCATTTCTGAATGTCAATAACTGACAACTATTAAGTGACATGGCCAGAATATAAAACTCACTCACAGCATTGGTATCAGAAGCTAAGTCACCAGACTGCTGCTTTCTCCTTCTTGTAGTTTATCACACAACGTTTTAACAGTAGCCAGACAGACCAGGGAGGCAGATGAATGTTCTGGATGTCAGGCATTGAAGTAAAACAGTGCTATGCGAATGAATATTTAAAAACAGGCTCCCCAGGAAGAAAAAAACAACAACAAACAACCCAAACCAAAAACAATCCTCCCAATTCACAGCTTTTGCCAATTGTTGTGATATAAATATACCCACCCTGGCCAATTTCAAGCTACTATCAACTTTACTTAACTGAACCTTAAAGAGTTGAGAAGAGATACTTCAGGTATACTTGCAGTATATGTATGCAGTATTTCCACATACAGTTGTCAGTCTAAACAACCTCCAGAACATAAAAAACTACACAATGCAATAAAAATAATTAATAAGTGGTGTTTTTTGAGTACTTATTATCCTTATTTTAATTAATTTACTTAACTTTACACTCATAAATAAATTTAACTTTAATAATGAGTACATTTAATAACTTATTTAACTGGCAAAATTCCATAAATTTAACAATTGGCTCTCATGAACCAGTGCAAGCTGTCTCTAGCGCCCCACAGATAGCAGGAAGTGGGTTTAGATGGAAACAATAGGAATGTTATAAAAATAAATACCCAGAACACTTGAGGGTTTAGATTGACAACAGAGTAAAGGCACTGTTTAGATTCTATTTTATTAGCTAAGCAGGTCTTCCCTGTCCTGTGCTTTGCTGTGACATGTCGCTTTTATCATATGTGTTCAATGCCTCCGTCTCTCACCAGACTGTAGGCTTTAAGAAATGGAGGACCTTATCTACTCCTCACTGCTGTATTTCTGGTGTCGGGTTTTCACTGTGTGGATGGAGTAAATACGTGAGCATCTTGTTGCCACTCTATCACTTTTACTTGGAAACGATAGGGGTGATGCTGCGAGACAGATAGCAAGGGACGTAGGGTTTGAGAAAGGAACCATAAAAGGGTAAGTCTTCACTCAGTGTGATCTAAAGTTGCTTGCATCTGAGAAATTCCTTAGAAGGCACTGAGAGTTTGTGTGCTGAAAGGACCAAGGCTGCAAACAGGAGTCAGTTGCCATGCTTTTTTTGAATAGTTTATATATACAGAACTAGAGGTTAACTATGAACTAAAAAGAAGCACAGTGTATAATAATGTAATAAGCAATCTAAAGCAATATTGTACAAGAGTATTTTATTTTTGTCCACAGTTTAAGAACAAAGTGTCATTAAAGAATATTTTAAACTTGGATTTTCTTTTGCCTTGCATAATTTCAAAGCAATAATAGTAACAAGTACAGATATAGAACTACCATATACCATGCGCTGTTAATGCATTTAGTCAGAAAACAACTCGCCAATGTATGGATTGTTATTATCATGAGCAAACTGAGAAACAAGGAATTTAAATAACTTGGCCAAGGTCACATAGTTAGGAAGTAATGGCCGTCTGGCTCCAGAGTATCTGCTCTTAATCATTATGCTATATAGTACAGCTGACAAAACAAACAATGTCCAGAATGTCTAGAATGTCTTTGGAACTCTATCACTCTGGAATCAGTCCCAGTTGTCATAAGCAAGAGTTTTAATCTTCTTAGGGGATCTCTGGGGTAGACACACAGTCTCTGGACAAGATAAGGAACAACCCAAGTTTAGAGACATGTGAATGTCTTTCTTAACCAGTGGAACAAGGCTCAGGAATTCCTGCCAGCTGTCTAACTTTGGGTAAACCTTTTAGAACATCATTTCAAATGGAGATATGTCCTGTAGGTGGACGAATTTACTAAGCCTCCCAGATTAGGTAGCCAACAGGAGGAGCATGGGAATAAAACACAAAGGAAGCTTATCTTTGAAAAGGTTTGGGGAAATAAAGCTTCAGAAAGTTTTGCATCTTCAGATGTTTGAATGTTTGTGTGTGTGCACTTGTGGGAGGATGGTGGGAGGGAATGTACAAGAAGGGGAATGTGACAGGCTCACTCTAGAGAAGGATCTTGTCTTTCTTCTCCCGAGCCCATGACAAAGTCCAACCAACATTTTAGGTGTGATGCCATTTTAGCAGATGCACAAATAACTGATTTTTATGAGGCTAGCTTTGGGACCTTCTGGTTTCAAAATTTTATATGTCAAAATAATATCTATATTAGGTAGGTTTTCACTTTCAGAGATATTTAGGGAGATATTTAAAATACAAATGCATCTTCATCATCCCTTTTCAGTTGGTAAAAGTTATAGATTAATAAAATCTGGTAAAAGTCACAGATTAATAAAACCATAGAAGGTTACCAGAGTGGAAATATGAAAATTTAGAAGTTAAACTTATTTTGTTAAGAAAAAGAAGACTTTTTTTTTTTTTTAAAGTTAGAGGGAGTGGTCTAATTAACTGATCTAAACCCTTAGCTGTATTTTAAGAAAGCCCATGGATGGATTCTGGCACAAAGCCCATGGATGGATTCTGGCACAATGAGGTCTTCAGACTTCCAAATCCAAGATCAATTTGTAGAGAAACAACAATCAGTCATTAATTGATTTCCGGTTCTATTCTGCTTTAAAGGACACCCCTAGGCCCTTGAAAATAAAATAATCTGTGATTGGGCACATTTGATAGTAGTTTGATTGCTGTCCATATCAAATTACTAGGTTTCCCAAAGACTGCCATTGGCCTGGCATCTGATGCTTGAATGAATCTGTCTACTACATTTTATCCATTGACTGTCTTTCTCTAATGAATCAGGGTCCATGGCACAAACAAGAGGTGTTCAAGGAAACTATCATCAGCAGGTTTGTTAAAAGAGCAAATGATTTCTGTACTCATATCATGAATATCTTAATAGTCACCTTGCTTATTTTTATACAGTTGCTTCTAATAATAATTCAGAATCACAGATTAGTGATGTTGTCAACAAAAAGTGGATACAAAACACAATTTACATATGACTTTTTTGCAGACTGACACTGTGAAATCTAACTTACAAAGTTCTTACATAATTTGTGATAAAGTATCAGTATCCTGGAAACTGACTTAGCACAACTTCATACTTTTGAGTGTTACTTAGAATCTCCCTTCCTTCTCTCCTTTTCTAAGAAGAGTCTGAATGAAAAGGGCCAAGCACAAGAACTACATTCAAAGAAATCTCTGCTTTCAGAGATATCAAAACTGATGAGGTCAATTTTAGATCATAATATGAATGTTGGCAGTGGGAAATTAATGCCCTCCACCATTTTGTATATTTGCTTCATGCCAAAGACAATGCTCATTTCTCCTTTACCACGTGCATTCTCCCAAATAAGGTCATTTTTCTTGAGGCTGTTTTGGGGCACTTTTTTTTTTTTTGGTTATAGAACAAGTATTTTCTTTCCAACATCTCAGAAAATTATTTAGTGACCGTACTCTCTGCCAAACAATAATTCTGCTCTTATAAAGCAATGTCAGGCTTCAACATCTATTCTTCATCTGCTAAGACAGAGTTCGCAAAGAATATTTCATCTTCAGCTTGGCCCTGTTAGTCCTTCAACTCAGCTCATAGGTGTAATACATCATGCCTGGAGGCCCTCTGGTATTATATAACCTCCCACGCATAACTTGAATTAGCAAGGAAATGACATATTTATATAGCAATTAAAAATATGTTTAGCATTCCCTGAGGTGCCGCCCCTCCCAATTATTTAAGCTAAAAGCACATTAATCATCTGGCAGGGTATACTACAATAGAGATAGCAGGTGTTTCTGTATCCATTGCTTATCACGACACAGGGAAACAGACCTGAATTTACACAACCTGGACCAGTCACCACACATTGATTATACTTACACTTGGGCAAAGCATGCTCTTTTCTTCAGCAACATCATTTGGAGCTGTCACCTACCCAAATACATGAAGCTCATATGCTTTCATGTCACCGAATTCATGATAAGATCATTTATTACTGAATATGAACAAGAGGAAAGGGAAAGGCAAGCCTATTCTCAGAGGTGTTCTTTATTTGAAAGTCTATCCCTGACAGATCTCCAATGCTCTGAGATCCCAGAACCTGTTAGACATTTTGGAATGTTCATTCCTGACTGCTCATGGCATTATTTTAAAAGCACACTTTTAACTGCTGTACACTTCCCCAAACATAACAAAAACAAGAAACAACATTGGATAAACACTCCTTAACTTGGTTGAACATTCTGAAATACTTCGAGTGTGCTAAAAATCTGAAATTAAAAGATGCTTGCTCCTTGGAAGCAAAGCTATGACAAACCTAGACAGTGTATTAAAAAGCAGAGACGTCACTTTGCCAACAAAGGTCTGTATAGTCAAAGCTATGGTTTTTCCAGTAGTCATGCACCAATATGAGAGTTGGACCTTAAGGTAGGCTGGGCACCAAAGAATTGATGCTCTTGAATTGTGTTGCTAGAGAAGACTCTTGAGAGTCCCTTGGACAGCAAGGAGATCAAACCAGTCAATCCTAAAGGAAATCAACCTTGAATACTCATTGGAAGGACTGATGCCGAAGTTCCAATACTTTGGCCACCTTATGCAAAGAGCTAACTCACTGGAAAAGATCCTGATGCTGGGAAAGACTGAAGGCAAAATAAGATTGAAAGGAAGCAGAGGATGATATGGTTAGATAGCATCAGTGACTCAATGGACATGAGCTTGAGCAAACTCTGGGAGATAATGGAGGACAGAGCAGCCTAGCAAGCTGCAGTCCATTGGGGTTGCAAAGCGGTGGACACGACTTAGCCACTGAAGAACAAAAATAATGGGGGGCATGCTAAAAATACTAGGATGAGCCTAGGTGATCCCATGGTAATGACAATCAAGACTGGATGACCAAGTGCATTATAGGAGCACACCAACCCTCTGTTATCTAGAACACTCTCAAGTCAGAGACAGGGAAGGAGCCCTGGGCAGCTCATCATTAGCAAAATACCGTCCACATTTTTAAGGAGCTTTGTGTTTCAGAAAACACTTCCACTTACTTCATTTCATGCAGGCATGTAATAACATTATAAGAGATGATTGAGACCCTCTTATTTACAGTAAAGTGACAATTTCCTGAATTTTATCTGATTTTTTAAACAAGGTACATATTTAAAAGTTGCAGTCAAACTCAGATATTTATGCTTAAGTCTATCATAAGTGACACAGTGGACGATGACTGTAATAACTGGATGTCCAGACTGTACTTTCACCATGTGCGGTATTGTTGTTGTTCAGCGCTAAAACATATCCAACTATTTGCGGCCACATGGATTGCAGCACACCAGGCCTCCTGTACTTCACTATCTCCCAGAGTTTGCTCAAATTCATGTCCATCATGTCAATGATGTCATCCAACAAACAGCATCCAATGATGCCATCCTCTATCATCCCCTTCTCCTCCTCTCTTCAATCTTTCCCAGCATCAGGGTCTTTTCCAATGAGTCAGCTCTTTGTATCAGGTGGCCAAAGGACTGGAGCTTGTCTCAGCATCAGTCCTTTCAATGAATATTTGGGATTGATTTCCTTTAAGATTGACTGGCTTGATCTCGTTTCTGTCCAAGGAATTCTCAGGAGTCTTCTCTACTACCACAAGTTGAAGGCATCAGTTGGAAAGACAGTTACTCAGAAACTAAATAATTAAATGTCCACTCCAGTGTGACTTAATGTCCAGGCCAGATTCCTTCCCTAATCACCTAAAGCCTAGAGTGAAAAAGTTTTCACACAAACACGGCACAATTTGTCTTTATGGTTTTATATCAGACATTAGCCTAGAATCCAAAATTCTTAGACTCTCTAAGCATCTACCTTAAAGCATATCTGATGCCACTGACTATAATAGTTGAGGGAAAATACCTAGGCAGTTAGCTATATGTGACCTTTTAAAATTAGTATTTATTAAGGGATCCTTTTTAGTGTTCTTCTCTATAGATAAGACCCCAAGGATTTTATTGTTTTGGAATTTAACTAATTTAACTTTTTTAAAACCTATTTGTGCATGTATTCAATTACTAAACACAGGTTAACTGTTCTAGCTCCACTTCCCCAAACAGTGTATGGTATACAGAAGAATCTCAATGAACAAGGTAGATAGGATCCTTATTCTCATGGAATTTCAATCCCAGCAGGAAAGGACCAAGTCATCAAGCAATTACACTATAGTGTGAGAAAGCCTTCGATAGGAAACGTCTATGATGATATGAAAGCATTCAGAAGGAGTGTCTAACTTAGATTTAAGGGATCAAGGAAGTCTTCCTGGAAGAAAGGACTTCTATGTTAAGAGACAGTGGAAGTATAAGAGCTAAGAAAGTAAGGACAGAGTCAAGCAGTGTTCCCAGAAGAAAGACCACATACTCAAATGCTTGGAAGTAAGGAACAGCATGAGTTTGGGAATGAGACACCCCTGGCTTTGATTCCTGCCTCCACTATTACTACTTACATGATAGAACATTCCCGACCTTCTGATTTAACAGCTGAACCTCACCAGAGCAGACCTCATCTTCATGGTCGACTTTGAAATCGCTACCAAGGAAGACCCGCACAGCTTCTACGAGCTCAGCGTGGCTTCCCTGTGACCGAGTGAGGCTGCCTTTTCTAGTCCCCAATTTCTGTAATAGTAAAATTAATATTTAACATTTATTTATTATTAAAATGTGTGGAAAGTACGGACTTATCAAGGGAAAGTCACTAGTGTGAGGCTGGAGGAAGTCCAAAGAAGTCAGATGGCTGAGAGGTGGAACCAGGAGGGACAGAGGCATGGCTTGTATTATGAAATCAAACACTAAGCATGAAAAAACTAACAGCTGGAAAGCAAGAATAAAAACCCTGCAGACTTTATCAAGTTATGAGAGCTAAGAGAGATAATATGA
This sequence comes from Cervus elaphus, assembly GCF_910594005.1. Lineage (NCBI taxonomy): Eukaryota > Metazoa > Chordata > Mammalia > Artiodactyla > Cervidae > Cervus > Cervus elaphus. The sequence continues at coordinate 68,527,537 of NC_057823.1, read as the reverse complement.
AAATAGTGTTTATAACAATAATAAAAAAAAATATGCAGCACTTACTGTGTGCTGAATGTTTTACACAGATTATGTCATGCAGTCTGTAACAGAGAAGAAAAACCTGACTTCATATTGCTAGTGTTTAGTCCTGCCAGCCCTACACCTTTCTAAAGAATGTTACCTATAGTCTGAAATATGCATGATAGCTCATTCTCTAAGGCTCTGCCTCCCACACTTGACCTTTAAAGGTACAATACTTTTCCATTTGTGTAGAGACAAGAAGCTGCAGGACAGAAAATAACACTTGTCTTGTTGGGAGGTTTACAGAACACTGTGATCAGACCTATGGGTATAGCTGCAACAACAAAGTACGAAGAATTCCGGCACCAAGAAGTTTGTGAGGAAGAAGTTAGAGACCTTCCTGGTGGTTTAGTGGTTAACAATCCCCCTGCCACTGGAGGGGACATGGGTTCAGTCCCTGGTTGGGGAAGATCCCACACGCTGTGGGACAATTAAGCCCACGTGCCACAACTCCTGAAGCTCGCGCACCTCGAGCTCAGGCTCTGTAACAAGAGAAGCCATCCCAAAGGGAAGCCGGTGCACTGCGGCAGAGAGCAGCCCCAGTCCCCCGCAACTAGAGGAAGCCCACCCACAGCAATGAAGACCCAGTGCAGTCAAAGTAAATAAATAAATACATTTTTAAAAAGAATCTGAATTCTAACTTGGGTATGATAACTCTTTGAGACACTAGTCTACCATCTTCTCCATCTGCTGGCTTTATGAATAAAGCTATTATTCCCTGCTACAACTTGCCTCTCTAGCCTTTCCATTTATGGCCTGCCATGGGCTAAGTGGTATGAGCTTGGACGAGGTAATAAGTCCCTCTAACAACTATAGGATGAACACACAAGTATTACTCCAGTTTATAGATGATAAAACTGAGGCAAAAGAGGGTTTAAGTAACTTAGACAAAGAGTCTTAAATGGTGGAGCTGGCATCCACTCCTGAGCAGACTGCCTTTAGAACCACAATCGTAACCATGAACGATGCTTCCTTAACTGTTAAGTACCACACTCTTCACTGATCCCTTTCTGGTCTAAGATGCTATGATTCTATGACTTCTATAACAAAGTATGCCTTTTAACACACACACTACTAGCTGTGGTATGCAGCAGAAAAACATATTAAAAATATCCCTTGATGATAAATACATAAATGCATGCTTACTTACATGAAGGCATTTATTGGTCTGAGCAAAGTACCACATTCACATCGGCTTCTAATGTTTGCATTGTAATTCAACTGTTCTGTCACGCCCTGTGCTCAGCCCACCCAAATCACTATCTCCAAGGCAGAGATGGGTATTTGCATTCTGTCAAAGCTGAAGACAGATCTGATTTTCCTTGCCCGAAGAGTGAAAAATGATACTCCAACTTGATTATGACTCTCAGAGGGCACCTATTCTCTGCACCAGGAACCTTAATTTTCCTTTAATCAGTGTGGTTTGTGTGTGTGCGTGTTTTAATCCGAGTTGCTTACATAATGATGAGAGGAGTGTTCGAGCTACCTTTGCTTTGCAGCTGTACCATTTTCTAACTTGAGAACCTCATGACTTTTATTTAGAGACCCTCAAAACTACTACAAAGTCACAGTTAATTCACAAGCCTAATTACCTTGGCCTCCACCCTGGCTTCTTTTGATACCTCCAGCTCAATTCTTCCCAGGCTTTTTGTTCTGTGGTTTCTCAACTGCTATTATTTTTAGCTGATGTCATGGGAGAGAAAGGCACGAGACTATTTGGAGAATTTTTTCAATTGACTCTCAATTTATTCTGTAACCTACACTACAGAAACCATATCTCAAATTCCAGTGATACAGCTCATGCAAGACTGCTCCTTCTTATGGGAAGCAAAAGACACTCCAATACAGCTTTGATTTACCCTCGTGTGTTTTCTCAAAATTCACAATTGGAACAGAAACCACAACCTGTCTATATACAATTCCAGACTCTGTACTATATTATATTCTTTCTTTACGTAAATTCCTTTGCGTCACATAAAAATCTTGTGCGATTAAGTACTACTAACTGCCACTTTGCAAATAAGGAAATTGAAGTTCAGAAATGTAATACCACACGGCTAGGAAGTAGTTCAAACAGTATTTAAGCCATTATCTATTTTGACTTCTACAACATATATTCTAAACATCTGCTTCTTGGGTGTCAGAACCACAAAACACAAATAAAAAAATAAACCTTCTAGCCTTGTAAATCACAGTGCTTTGTAGAAATCATTTTTTAAGATTGTTTTTAAACAAATGAATGACTTCTTGAAGAGCATATCCCTCAAGCTTTTGTAAATTCATCCTGGTCAACTGCAAGCTGAATATAGAAGATTATGTTTAATTTTTTTAAGAAGAAAAAAATATAAAACACAAACTATGTACTGATCATTAGGGGCCTCTAAAATTTGGTTAAATAGGATAGCATTTTTTCTATCTGGATGTGACCTGGGTAAAGTCAATGCAGTACAGTACACTACCTTCTCCATTATTGCAGTAATTCTGTTGTGACCCAGAGGGAACACAGATGAGCCCACAGGATCCTGGAAAGATATTCTAAAGCAGATATTTGCCATCATGATTTCCACTGAGAACATAAAATGCAAGGGTTGGGTTCAAGCTTTAACCACCAATAACTCTAGGGAACACACAAGGCCACAAACATGGGGCCTGGAATGAGCTCTAGATCTGCATGAGTCCAAATTCTGGAAGTCTTTGCTTTCATTCAAATGCAGGACGATAGTATAAAACAATAGATGCATTAAGCCTAAAAAAAGCTCTTACATAGGACCACGTGTCATTTGCACTCAGGTATTGCTTTTTCTTTGTATCTAAGATAATGGCCTCAATTTTGAAGGGAATCTACTAAGTAAAAAGACAGGTGTTATCCTGCATTAACCCTTTGTCCCCCCTCAAAATAAGCATCCTATCCAATAGCAAATCCTGTCAACAGTAAAAAATAATTCCTCCCTACTTTACCATCATTATCATCTCACAGCTGGACTATTATAATAGCCTCCTACCTCATCTCTATTTCTCCCCTGCTATTCTGCACTGCATTCTCATCACAGCAGCCATAGCCATGCTGATAAAAAGGATATGTGGTCATTCCTCTTTTGCAGAAGTGGCTTCTTCTGTCACTCAGAATACAGTGATTTACAGATACTTTATAATTTGGCCCTGGCTAACTCTCTGATCTTGCCCCTAACGTTCTGTCATCACACTGCCTGAGCAACACAGGACACTCTTATTTGTTTCTTGAACATGCTATTCACACACCATCTCAGGACCTTTGCACATGCTGGGCCCTCTCATGCAATGTTCTTTGCCTAGACATCAGCATACCTAACTCCCCCTCTTCTTGGAGGTCTTTACTCAACGTCACCTAAATGAGGCTTTCCCTGGACTAATCTAAACTTTTAACTTCATTTCACCAATGACTTTCTAATCAACATCTGTTTTCTCTCCTTTGCAATATCAGTATCTAAAATACCATGTGTTTCTTTTCCTTTTATCTTTCTTAATGTCAGATAACACATCAGAATGCAAGCTTTATTGGGGCATTTTTTTGGCCTTTGTTTCTTTTGCATCTTCAAAATCTAGAATAGTGCCTGGCACTTATTAATAATGGAATGCTAAAAGAATAACCAAATAAAATAATTAATGTACAGGTTTGTGGGCAAATAAGTAAGTAGATGGATGGAGGTAGATGCAAATGGCACAAACTAGGCAACTGGTAACTTAATGAATTAAAAAATGGATGAATTATAAAACGGTGGTATCTAGGATGGTGGTATTATAGGTGATTTTTATTTTATCCTTTAGGATTATCTATGTTTTATCATATTTATATATGATGAAAATATAAATTATTTTTCACTTGTAGAGAACTTTATAAGATTTTTCCACATACCACATCTTGTTTTATCCTCAGGGTGGCACACCAAATAGATTATATTCCATTTTACATGTGAAGAACTGATGCCAAGAGGAAATAAACTGATTATCAAAGAGCTCACAGCTACTAAATAACAAAGATTGAAAAAAAAAAGAAAAGATTGATTCTTTTGTTTATGCAAAGTGATGGGAAAATGTCAAGCAAACTGTTCCTTGAAAAAAGGAGATTTATATCAGAATTTCTACACTTGAGGAGCTTATCGATGGTAAAAAGGTTAGAGAGGTCTAGACTTGAGCCTGGATTTACATAATGCTGGACATAGAACTAAAACAAAACTGATTATTTTAAATTGTGTTAAAATATGCCTAACATAAACTTTACCATCTTAATCATTTTAGATCTATAGCTCAGCAATATGAAGTACATTCACACAGCTGTGCAGATATCACCACCATCCACTTCCAGAGATCTTTTCACCTACTGAAACTCTGTACTCAATAAACAAAAACTGTATTTCCCCCCACTTCCTATCTTCTGGCATCCACCTTTCAGCTTTCCTTCTGTTATGAATTTGACTGTGCTAGCTACTTCATATAAGCAGAATCAGCTTTGTCCTTTTGTGATGGGGTTACATCACTTAGTATAACATCATCAAGGTGCATCCATGTTGCAATATGTCAGAATTTCCTTTTTTCTTAAAGCTGAATAATATACAACTGCATATATATAGAATGATTTGTTTAACCATCTATTTGCCAATGGGCACTTGGGTCGCTTCCAACTTTTGACTACTGTAAACAGTGCCACTATGAACACTGGTGTACAAATATCTGAGTCTCTGCTTTTACTGCTTTGGGATATATATCTAGAAGTGAAATTGTAGGATCATACAGCAATTAAAAAATAATTTTTATAACAAAAAAATTGTGTACCTAATAGGTATTATTGAAAAGAGCAGGAGTTTAAATCTGTACTTCACTGGGCTTGAATGTAAGCACACATCAATACACTCTTCCCAAAGTGCATTCCTAGCTTTATTTTTAGTGAGAATAGACATTAATGTATCCTACCATCTCCTGAGTTTCTATTAATGCACTAGCCTCTGGGAATTCAGTAGTGATTAAGACAGAGAGAGTCCCCATCTTCATGGAGCTTACCATTTAGAGAAGGGAGGCAGATAATATTACACAAATAATAGCAAATAACTGCTTTATGACTATGATATGCACTGTAATGAGAAAATACAATGTATTATAAGAATATTGAACAGGCTAACCTTTGGTGTGTGGGGGTGGGGTGCACAGAGGCACCTCCTCCAAGAATCAGGGTAAGTTTTACAATCTAAATCAGAGTTCAGTACCTACTAATTATCAATTTATTTTGCAGTGTAAACAACCGGTGTTGAGCGTCATTAGATCACTCCCTCCAAATTTTATAACCATACTCCAAAGATTCAGAATAATGTTGGCAATATTCAGATGCTCATCAGATGAATTAATTAAACTAATTAGCTTAAAGTTTAATTAAATAGTAGCTATTAACTTCATTATCCCCATAACACTGATTTTTTTTTAAGTAGTGATTTGGGATTTTACATATAATTATTTCCCTCTTTAATGTTCTTTTACCTTCTATTGCAGTGGTTTAAAGATGTGTATATCTTACGGGAAACTGTTGGAGAAGTGAACTTTTTATTTTTTTCTTTTTGTCATTATTTTCCAGTGATTGTCAGTTTTGGTTCTTATCTGTTACCAGCCAATAAGTGACCAAAGTAAAACCTGGAGATTCAAAGGCCACAGAGTTCCTATAACAAACAACAAACCTGACTCCATATTGAATCTATTTCTTTAACTTTAACCTTTGTGCATTTTTGCCTGTGTGTGGTCCTGTTTGCTCTGCCCCCTTGTAAAAGTATGTGGTTTACAGCCTCAAACATACAGGAGAGCCCATTCTTAAGGCTCTGGCCTTTAAAGATATATCGCTTTCCCACTAATACAGAGATAAAAAGTTGCATAATAGAGAATAACATTTCTCTTCTTGGAGACTTATAGGAACATTGAGACCAAACCTAGGTAGACAGCTTTAGCAACAAAGGATAAAATATGCCAGCACCAAGAAATATGTAACAACCACAAATTATACACACACAAATACAGGTTGGAGAGACAGCAAGGTTTTCACCAAAAACTTAGGTTCACTTTTCCTATTATGGAGCTGCTGCTTTGAAGCAGCTTCCCAGCCTGGAATAGCACATCCAGCCTTCTTCCACAGTCATGATCCTGTGGCTGAATTCTCATCAATGGAACATGTATGTAAACAATACAGGCCGTTCTCAGGCAAATTTCCTTCACAATTCTTTGCCCTCTCTTGTTCTTTCCCTGGATGGAGGCAACACCGAAGGTGATTTGGTAGGTCATTGAAATAAAAATGGCAACACTTCCTTCAATCTGGGCTCTTAAGTAACTGTGAGGAGAAGAGCACCCACCACTTTGCCACTGTATTTCACGAGAGTAAGAAACAATTTTGCTGTTCACTAACATGGGATTTATCTGTTTACTATTTAGATGCCGTCTCACAGCAAGGCACTGCTGTGAAGTCATGGGTCCTATCTTTGATTGCATATATAGGAGAAATCAGGAATATTTTAAGTCTAGATATTATACTTTTTTTGCTATAGTCCTTTTTGGTGTTCCAAATGACAACTGAGTAGCCCACAATTAAAAAATAAAAGAGAAGAGAAAATTTTAAAAATAAAATAAATATTGTGAAAATTCAGAATGGGGTTTCACAAACTGAATGTTGTAGGTAGTTGAGGACACTGGTCAGGTTATTGCTAAATTGGAGAAATTCTGGGTTAAACAAATCATCAGGTTTCCTTATGGTGTAAGTATGTAAGTGCTCATACTTCATCTTTTATAAGCCAACATATTCCGTAAATCTCCAAGGAGCCAACTGAGTGAGGGAGGAGTGAGTATTGTGTCAGTATTGTATAAGCTTTTCCCCAACGTTGAACTCAAAATCTTTATATTTCATAGCATTTCCTAGAATAAGCTTTTTATGAAGCACACTTGGGAGAATACTAAAACAGCACGCTCTTAGTCTCGAGGAGTGATCACCCTGCATCGTCTCAAAGTTTCCTAGTGACTACAAGGGGGAATAGGGGGCCACAGATAATATTACTAATGTTTTAGAAAACGTTTAAACGTGGAAAGGCTATTACTGGGACGACGGATGAAGTCTGAATCTGGACTGTGGATTAGATAATTGGAGCAATTTGAAGCGGCCTACAGTTTGATTATTTCACTCTGCTTATTAAGAGGATATCTTTCTTAAGAAATACACATGAAATATTTAAGAGCAGAGGGACGTGACTATCTTCACTTTATTCTCAAGCTTTTTTTAAAGCATATAGGGAGGTAGAGAGAAATGCAGTGGGAGGGAAAGAAAGAATGAGAGAGGAAAAAAAATAGGAGGCATGGGTAGGAGAATCCTAAGAAACTCTGCCTGAAATTTTGCTAGAGATTTGGTATTTTACATGTACATGAAAACATACACATAAAGGTTTCCAAAAAAAGAGTGTGAAAAGTGATGTCCTGTAGGAAGTGGGTTCAACATTCATTTGGCTGTGCTTCATTTCAAACACATCACACATGTTTATTTAAAACTGCCCTTCTCAGACCGGAATGCCACCAGCAGGAAAATCTGTAAGTTTTGACTTAAAATGGCTCTTATACCAGCTACAGAGGTGGTATGCTGTCACTGTTTGGTGGGCAAAAAGATGTTGCTCCTTCCATGTTATTTATTCATACAGGAGGCTTCTGCTTTAAGAAATAATTCAGATTCTTTTTAAAATATTACTTTGTTTATAGCAAAAATCAGAAACAGTCTCTTTTATTATATAGAAATAAAGGTCATAAACAAGTTGCTAGGTTTCTATTGCTCTAGGAGGAGAATGAAAATGCAGTAGCTGCTGATCAAGAGAAGTATTCATATTTTGCTGCCAAGCCAACGTGACTGGCAGTGATTACTCCACCAAATACTTCTGTTTTGTGCTATACTTGGTCATTTATCTCTTTCTCTAGAGCTTTGAAGATCCCCAAATGCCAATTATGTTACCAAGCCAGGCATGGGTGGGCCTGGTCCAAAGACACCTTCTGTGATAGTTTCTCGGTAAGAAAGCCACTCAGAGTTCAAAAATAGATTTTAGGCTAGAGAGTGAAATGAACAATCTGAACACTGAGGTCACCAATATGCCCTTTTGCATTATGAACACTTTCTTCCCTCCTCAGGTCTTTGTTCCCTCTTTCTCTCGCATCATTACTCTCCACATGGTACCATTTGCATCATAGTTACTGCTGCCACAAATAGAAATAAAAGGTCTGTTGCTACCACATCTCCGCCTCTAGCTTCTATTCAATTTCTCTAGTTCCCTTCTCAGCAAAGTATCTTGAAAGAAGCATCTAAGGTCTTGGTTTCTACTTTCTCATCAATATAACACATTCTGAGAGGTTGTTCTGTGCCCACCTCTACATATTAACCATTGGGGGATGTGCTCCTCTCGACAGCCACAAACATAACACAAACTCCAATAAAAATATTCACAAAAAGATGACACCCCTTGGCCTGACTTAACAATAGCCTACCCCTGACTTTCTGTGCTTCTTTTTACTGTTTAAATGGTTTTAGGATATCTGAAGTGGAGAGGTAATCTTCCGATTAAAACTGCTATCCACTCATTTTCTTTTGGTGATGAAATTCTTGAATCTTAAACATTATTATTATAGTCAGAGTCATGGTGATTTCTGGAAATTTAAGAAAATTTTGCACATGGTGACATTCTCTAAAATTAGGCCTAATTTCTTCTGGATAATAGATGCTTTCACAAAGATGGCAAAAATTCCTGGTGAATTTCCAAAGAAAAAAAGTGTAATAGGCTCTTGTTAAATTAATTCTTAAATGGAGTGATTTTTTCCAAATATAGACTAGCCTTGGGCAGTCTTAATGCATTACTTACTTTTAAGTGATTAAAGGTAACTCCTACTAAATCAATAGAAGAAAAGATGCTAAAGACGAAACATTAAAACTAAAATTAGCATTGACTAAGGATAGATATAAAATAATATGAGATCATGTTTTTCTTTAAAAGTCCAACAGAATTATTGGAGGTTAAAGAAAAAGAAATGGGAAATTGAAAATGTAATTGGATTGGCAAATGTCCTCCCTTACAGATATCTTTCAGAGGAAATTATACTCTTCCGTAAATCACCTAAAAGACATGAATGCTAACACCAATATAAATGAAGTCTCTTTTAATGTCTGGACAACTGAATGCTAATTGATTATTAACTGTGAATTTAAACACCAAATATCTTAATGATTAAGAATCACAATTCCATTACTCTGGGATGGTACAAGAAGATGCAAATGATCACTTTTCTCTACATTTTATAAAATATCACCTTCCTTAGGGTATCTCAGGCAGAAAACACAAGGGCAAAGAATGATACATGACTGAAATCTTTCTACATTTCCCTAAAGGAAATAGAACAAGGACATGCAAAAAACCCATTCAAAGATCTTTAAGCTTGAAAGAGATGCATGGAAAATTAACAGAATAAGTTTCACTACCCAAAGAGTAGTAAATCTAAGGTGTTCAGTACTCTGACAAAATACTGAACACTTTCAAAATCTTCAAAGTATTTAATTCATAGAAGTCAGGGTTAAGTCCCATTGTTCTGAGGTAACTAACTTAAATAGCCCTATGTTTCCCTAAAACATGGATTAAAAAAAAAAAAAAAAACTGCTATCCCTATGTTCAAGGAATCAAATTATACGTTGATGTATATACATCACTGACAAGAAATATATACAAAATAGTCCACAGGAAAATATTAACCTTGATCATCTATACTACTATCATTATTGAGCAGCCGAAATTGAAGAGGTGAAAAAATCCAGAAGCAACTGAAGACAACTTTTTGGAGAAGGTAAACCAAATGAGCCCTGACTAATAGCTTCTTAATGGACTGCAGGAAGTGGGGAGAAGACAAGAACTATCCTAAAAGTGACCCACTTTTGATAACTATAGACCATCTTTCCTCATCGCATCACACAACTATTAAAAGATGTATCAAAGTAAACCAAGCAATTCAAATAATGGATAAACATATCATAAAGACACTACAAAACGTAAGTTCTACTATGCCATATCTTTTGAACAACCTTTAAAGACTGTTGCTGTTTAGTCACAGGTTGTTTAAATCTTTGAAAGTCCATGGATTGTAGACCACCAGGCTCCTCTTTCCTCCACTATCTCCAAGAGTTTGCTCAAATTCATGTCCATTGATTTGGTGAAGCTATCTAACCATCTCATCCTCTGCTGCCCCCTTCTCCTTTTGCCTTCAGCCATTCCCCGCATCAGGGTCTTTTCCAATGAATCGACTCATTGCATGAGGTGGCTAAAGTATTGGAGTTTCAGCTTCAGCATTAGTTCTTCCAATTAATATTCAGGGGGGATTTCCTTTAGGATTGACTGGTTTGGTCTTGCAGCCCAAGGAACTCTCAAGAGTCCTCTCCAGCATCACAATTTGAAAGCATCAGTTCTTCAGTGCTCAGCATTCTTCATGATTCGATTCTCACATCCACACACGACAACTGGAAAAACCATAGCTTTGACTATATGGACCTTTGTCGACAAAGTGATGTCTCTGCTTTATAAGATGCTGTCTAGGTTTGTCATAGCTTTCCTTCCAAGGAGCAAGTGTTTTTTTAATTTTATGCCTGCAGTCACCCACTGCAGTGATTTGGGAGCCCAAGAAAATAAATCTGTCACTACTTCCACTTTTTCCCCTTCTATTTGCCATGAAGTGATGGGACCAGATGCCATGATCTTCCTTTTTTGAATGTTGAGTTTCAAGCCAGCTTTTCACTTTCCTCTTTCACCCTGATCAAGAGGCTCTTTAGTTCCTCTTCACTTTCTTTCATTAGAGTAGTATAGCTGCATATCTGAGGTTGTTATTTCTCCTGGAAATCTTGATTCCAGCTTGAGGTTCATCCAACCCATAATTTTGCACTGATGTACTCTGCACAGAATTTGAATAAGCATTGACAATACACAGTCTTGATGTACTGCTTCCACAATTTGGAACCAGTCAGTTGTTCCATGTCCAGTTCTAACTGTTGCTTCTTAGTACATATATAGGTTTCTCAGGAGACAGGTGAGGTGATCTGCTACTCTGGTCTCTTTAAGAATTTTCCAATTTGTTGTGATCCACACAGTCAAAGGCTTTAGCGTAATCAATGAAGCAGAAGTAAATTTTTTTGGTGGGGGAATCTTCTTGCTTTCTCCATGATCCAATGAATGTTGAAAATTTGACCTCTGGTTCCTCTACCTCTTTGAAACCCAACTTGTGCAACTGGAAATCCTCAGTTCACAAAATGCTGGAGCCAAGCTTGAAGGATTTTGAGCATTACCTTGCTAGCATGTGAAATAAGTTCAATCATATGGTAGTTTGAACATTCTTTGGCATTGGAATGAAAACTGACCTTTTCCATTCCTATAGCCACTGCTGAGTTTTCCAAATTTGCTGACAAATTGAGTGCAGCACTTTAATAGCATTATCGTTTAGGATTTTTAAATAGCTCAGCTGGAATTTCATAACCTCCATTAGCTTTATTTTCAATAATGCTTCCTAAAGCCCACTTGACTTCACATTCCAGGATGTCTTGATCTAGGTGAGTGACTACACCTTCATGGTTATCCTGGTCATTAAGACATTTGTATAGTTTTTCTGTGTATTCTTGCCACCTCTTCTTAATCACTTTCTATTTTTGTTAGATCCTTATCATTTCTGTCCTTTATCATGCCCATCCTTGCATGAAATGTTCTCTTGGTATCTTTAGTTTTCTTCAACTGATATCTAGTTTTTCCCTTTTTATTGTTCTCCTTTATTTCTTCGCATTATTTGTTTAAGATGGCCTTCTTATCTCTCCTTGTTATTCTCTGGAATTCTGCTTTCAGTTGGGTATATCTTTCCCTTTCTCCCTTGCCTTTGGCTTCTCTTCTTTGCTTAGCTATTTGTAAAACCTCCTCTGACAACCACTTTGTCTGCTAGAATTTCTTTTTCTTTCTTTAATGATACATTTCACCATGTTCTTTAATTTCTTTCTTTTCTATTATAATTTCAAACAATCGGCTAACCTAAGTTCAAAGAAGGACCAGTAGAGAATATAAGTTCATCATTGTCAACACACCTATAGATGCCCAACTTTGCCTCACAAGTCTTGAGACCTTGACTGTCCATCATTAATACTAGCTGTTTCATTTTCTGGTTACTAAAAGAATTAAAGAAAAGGCAGTATATTTTTAAAAGGAAATATAAAACTGATAGGGTCATGAAGCTGGCAGTCACCATAGAAGAACTTGAATCCTTAGTCGGTGGCTACACTAAAGTCAAAATTCAACATATAAAAGGCAGGTAAGAATAGTCACCACATCCTTTTATCTTTTGCTTCATAAAAGTCAATAATAGACTAAACATAGGGTCCAAAGACACGGAGATCACAGGAGCACCATACATCTCCCTATGTGGATGGCAAAACATTCCCTGGAGGGTGTGAAAAGTTAAGGATACAAAAGGAGGGGCAGCTCGATAAGGGAGCCTTTCAAGTTAGGCAGAGGAATATTGTCTTCATATAGCTGGCAATCAGGAAGTGATGGCCACTTGAGGACAGAAGCGAAATAGCACATAAGAAGGATTAGTTGGGCAAGGTCACACATGCAGAGGCCGATAGGAATTAGAAGAGATTAAAGAGGGCCTGATTGCCAGTGGTTGAAGTAACAATGGAAGAGGAAGGCAAGAAAGGAGAAACATTGAAAAGGAAATCAATTTTCCCAGTACTAGGGGACACAAAATGCTGACTCGGAGTCAGCACTGCAAACTGGGTTCTGGAGGCACTTGTGTTAGCAACCAAGGGGGAGACATGAATTCTCATTCCAGGCTGACATCCCTGCTTCCCTTAGGGATCCCTGCTTCCTTCAGGGATGTGACATACCTGATGCTTCCATATCTCTCTTCTCTCCTGTCTGTGGCTCTCATCCATGATATGTAAATGGGTTCCTAAAGGAAAACTTAACTCATGCCAAACAATGTCCCACACTTACAGCCTTTCTCCGTTTCCACTCCTTTTAAGAAACATGAAAGAAATAGTGTTTCCCTACATTGATCCTAAAACTATTTTTCTTAGTATATAATAATCAATTTACACTGGGGAAAAATCCTAAAAATTTTTAAGTAAAAAAAAAAATACATATATATACCTGGTTTTATAAAAACCAAACACCAGAGGACCATCTGTTTGAACTGACCTTCAGTGAGTCCAGTCGCTCAGTTGTGTCCGACTCTGTGACCCCATGGACTGCAGCACGCCAGGCCTCCCTGTCCACCACCAGCTCCCAGAGCTTACTCAAACTCATGTTCATCACGTCAGTGATGCCATCCAACCATCTCATTTTCTGTCATCCCCTTCTCCTCCTGCCTTCAATCTTTCCCAGCATCAGGGTCTTTTCAAATGAGTCGGTTCTTCACATTAGGTTACCAAAGTATTGGAGCTTCAGCATCAGTCCTTCCAATGAATATTCAGGACAGTTTTCCTTTAGGATTGACAGGTTGGATCTTCTTGCAGTCCAAGGTGACTCTCAAGAGTCTTCTCCAACACCCCAGTTTAAAAGCAGCAAATTTTCATTGCTCAGCTTTCTTTACAGTCAAATTCTCACATTCATACATGACTACTGGAAAAACCATAGCTTTGACTAGACAGACCTTTGTTGGTAAGGTAATGTCTCTGCTTTTTAATATGCTGTCTAGGTTGGTCATAGCTTTTCTTCCAAGGAGTAAGCATCTTTTAATTTCATGGCTGAAATCACCATCTGCGGTGATTCTGGAGCCCCCCAAAATAAAATCTCTCACTGTTTTCATTGTTTCCCCATCCATTTGCCATGAAGTGATGGGACTGGATGCCATGATCTTAGTTTTCTGAATGTTGAGCTTTAAGCCAACTTTTTCACTCTCCTCTTTCACTTTCATCAGAGGCTCTTTATTTCTTCTTCGTTTTCTGCCATAAAGGTGGCGTCATCTGCATATCTGAGGTTATTGATATTTCTCCCAGAAATCTTGATTCCAGCTTGTGCTTCTTCCAGCCTGGCATTTCACATGATGTACTCTGAATGTAAATTAAATAAGCAGGGTGACAATATACAGCCTTGATGTATTCCTTTTGTGACTTGGAGCCAGTCTGTTGTTCCATGTCCAGAACTGTTCTCAATCCTACTTAAAATAATCTTTAGTCATGGAAATATAGGCACTGTTCTCTGTATTTAGCAGAAAGGTAAGAAAATGAATTGAACATATTTGTAGTTGCAGGTTTCCTTAATAAGGGAAGGACTAGGATAAAAGGAAGGACTAGGTTAAAAATAGAGATCTAAGCTGATAGCTACATTTCATTAAAAAAATCTTTTTTTTCCCCCTCCAGTCCATGAATCATTCACTTTCTGTTTCCAAGTAGGAGAAAAAAATACAATGAATCCTCTATTGGCCTCCCACTGAATCTTAGGAAATAGAGTCGAATTATTATTAAATGTATACTGGTCTGCTGATTACATTAATTCTTATTTCTCATCACTCTTGTTTGGTCAGTTCACAAAACTTTACCCCTCCACTTTTAGTTGGTTTCTAATAATGTCATAAAATGGTCTCTATTTAAGAAGTCCAGAAAAAAAGCATCATGCATCCACCTGTACTCCCTCTTGGTATGTGTATGTTTCAGCCTTGGAATGTGTATGTGGATTTTGTATTGACAATCCCAGGCAGATGACAAACAGGTTCTTATATCAACATTTACTGGAAACTTATTTTCAGACATCATAACATCATAATAAATGAATTAAAATGGATACATCATTCATCAGACACCAGCGTGCAGAGAATAGTTACATGCTCTTCATGAAATATTATGCAAACTCTGAAAGCACTCCTAGACAGACAGGTTACCTCACCTCTCCAAGCCTCAGTTGGCTCATTCATTACCTTGTGATAATAGTGCTTACTTCTTAGGCTTCTGGCAAGGTACCTCTTAACTATGTCTAGCACACAAGGCATGTTCCATATTCTTCATTAGCAATGCACATCCCTCTGCTGGAGAGTCATCCTCAATCTCATCATCCCTGCCTCTCCCCGCAATCCTGTGTCTCACCAGCCTCTTTGCTTTTCTTTACATTGCCAACGAGGGGTCTCCTGCCATAGAGTGGTGCTTCCTGAGTCCTGTTTGTAATAAATCATTATTCTCCCAAGGTCACTGAGCAGAATCTGTGATCTTAATCTTGGAGGCAGGTTTCTGGAGAGTGACTGACCTTTAAGGAAGGCGCCCTCTGAGAGCACCTGACTCAAACCATGAAATGCTGAATCATTAACAATTTAAAGCAGAAAAGAATTTAACCAAGTTAGACAACCTGTAATAGCTCCTGTGACTGGGGCCATTAGGACCATTTTGGTGTCATTCAGGCCAAACTAATGACTGTAAAGAGAAGGTACCTGAAAACAAGTAGATGGATTCCACTTTACTATTTCCATTTTAAAACTCATTTGGAATTTATCTGGTGTGTCTTCCTAGGTTGACCTTTTTTCCCCACATCAATCTGTTCTAATTAGTCAAATAGTTTTTAGCCACCAAAGTCTATTAAAAATACCTTTGCACACTGACTATTCAGAGATTGTACAACAGAAAAGCTAATGTTAGAAACATAATTTTTTTTTTTAGATGACCATCAAATATAAAGGTTAATAATGCAAACAGAGGAGAGTGGCATAGATAGGGGTGGTGAGGGTTTTGGGGAAATAGGGCACACAAACCTCTTCCAAAGGCTTCCCATAACAACAACAACTTGCGATACTCTGAAGGCCCAATAATACATTCTGATAGCCAGTTTGGTCAACTACCAGCCCATAAATCCTGATTTAACTCAAACCCTTCATTGCATGAATGGAAATTTAACTCAGAGGACTCTAAGAGGACTGTCTTAGGCCACATTAGATACAGACCTGCCAATGGGATTTCTTGACTCCTAATCCAAAGTCCTCAATTTCATCTTCTTTATTTTTTTTTTCCATTTATTTTTATTAGTTGGAGGCTAATTACTTTACAATATTGTAGTGGGTTTTGTCATACATTGACATGAATCAGCCATGGAGTTACATGTATTCCCCATCCCGATCCCCCCTCCCACCTCCCTCTCTACCCGATCCCTCTGGGTCTTCCCAGTGCACCAGGCCCGAGCACTTGTCTCATGCATCCAATCTGGGCTGGTGATCTGTTTCACCATAGATAATATACATGTTTTGATGTTTCATCTTTAAAATTTTAATTTTATTTTTAGTTATGGTACATATGCTTAGTTGCTCTGCATCACATGGGATCCTCCTGGATCAGGGATCAAACCTATGTCTCTGCATTGGCATGTGTATTTGTCACCACTGAGCCACCAGGAAACCCCTTACTTTCATCTTCGATTTACTCCTGTACCCTTAGGTGGCAGGAGGAAATAAAATATCACAAATCCAAGTCTCCATGGAGCATCAACTATGCTCACAGTTCTAAGCCCTGGGGCATGAGGTAAAGAGATCTCAATTTATAGCCTTTGTCATGAAGTGGGTAGTACTCTCTTTTGTTAAGCCTAAACCCTCTCTCATACCCACAGCCATACCCACCACACAGGCCTGAGTTAGAAGATGTCCCAGGGAATGATTTGGTCCACCCCACTGCCTTAGATAGATAAAATGTTACTGCCTTTTAAGAAATAGTGCTCCAGAGGTCTCAAAGGAAGGAGAAAATTACTGTGAGCAGCAAAGAAGCCTGTCCTAATGCTTTTAAGGAGAGAGGTTTCCCCTGAAACAGACATTTCATACTGAAAAATAAAACAAAAAATCATAAGTACAATTACATAAAGAATATAGTACAGACTATTCATGTGGAAGCCACTGAAGGGAAATCCCAGTTTTTGGTTAGTAAAGGTGGGTCTTTTGTGTTTCTTGAGAAGTTTCTTATTAAAAAACAAAATATTTTTTAAAAAAGAGTATTTTAAGTCCCAAAGTACTAAGAACAATGGTTTCCACATAAGGGCACAGATTCCACAGCATTTCTGAAGGTCAAACTTTGCTCAGAAAAGACATGCTATTTATCCCTGGCACAATACTCATGCTGAATGACCAAGTCCAAGTGGCACCACCAGAAACCGTTGAGTTTACGATAGCAGCCAGAGCAGAGTGGAACACACCAGACTCTATCTCCAAGGTGGCTCCATCACGGACGAGCCTGCCTCTAACTTCCTGCGGGGTTGTGGTTAGAACCAGTAACCAAGGCTGCTGCACAGGAAATCCAGGGTGGGAATCATCCACACTGTATGAGGGGGCGGTGTGGAATGTCCAAACGACCCTCCCTCATCAGAGATCTATGACTAACTGGCGTTCTGCATATTCACATATGCCATGAAGCTACATGACTGTTTCCATGTTAGAATTAGTATTTAATTAGACTGAGTCTTTTAAATTCATCTGAACACCCTTCATGCTTGTCTGTCTGTTTAGTGCTTTCTGTCACTGATTTTTGAATTACAATTTCTTCCTCGCTTGCCAGCAGGTTTAGGAAAAACGTGCCCTTAAGTTTGTTTTTAAGATTAAGTTCAAAAATAAACAAATGGGACCTAATTAAACTTAAAAGATTTTGCACAACAAAGGAAACTGTAAGCAAGGTGAAAAGACAGCCTTCAGAATGGGAGAAAATAATAGCAAATGAAGAAACAGACAAAGGATTAATCTCAAAAATATACAAGCAACTCCTGAAGCTCAATTCCAGAAAAATAAATGACCCAATCAAAAAATGGGCCAAAGATCTAAACAGACATTTCTTCAAAGACATAAAGATGGCTAACAAACACATGAAAAGATGCTCAACATCACTCATTATCAGAGAAATGCAAATCAAAACCTCAATGAGGTACCATTACACGCCAGTCAGGATGGCTGCTATCCAAAAGTCTACAAGCAATAAATGCTGGAGAGGGTGTGGAGAAAAGGGAACCCTCTTACACTGTTGGTGGGAATGCAAACTAGTACAGCCGCTATGGAGAACAGTGTGGAGATTTCTTAAAAAACTGGAAATAGAACTGCCATATGACCCAGCAGTCAACTCCTAGGCATACACACCAAGGAAACCAGATCTGAAAGAGACACGTGCACCCCAATGTTCATCGCAGCACTGTTTATAATAGCCAGGACATGGAAGCAACCTAGATGCCCATCAGCAGACGAATGGGTAAGGAAGCTATGGTACATATACACCATGGAATATTACTCAGCCATTAAAAATGATTCATTTGAATCAGTTCTAATGAGATGGATGAAACTGGAGCCCATTATACAGAGTGAAGTAAGCCAGAAAGATAAAGACCAATACAGTATACTAACACACATATATGGAATTTAAAAAGATGGTAACGATAACCCTATATGCAAAACAGACAAAGAGACACAGATGTACAGAACAGACTTTTAGACTCTGTGGGAGAAGGCGAGGGTGGGATGTTCAGAGAGAATGGCATTGAAACAAGTATACTATCAAGGGTGAAACAGATCACCAGCCTAGGTGGGATGCATGAGACAAGTGCTCAGGGCTGGTGCACTGGGAAGACCCAGAGGGATGGGATGGGGAGAGAGGTGGGAGGGGGGTTCAGGATGGGGAACACATGTAAATCCATGGCTGATTCATGTCAATGTATGGCAAAAACCACTACAATATTGTAAAGTAATTAGCTTCCAACTAACACAAATAAATGGGAAAAAAAAAAATCTTTCCCTTAAAAAAAAAAAGATTAAGTTCACATTTCACTGACTGTCAAAGTGAAGTCTGAAGACAGCAATAGCTTTTTGTTTTCTTTTGTAATTGTGCCTATGTAATATACAGAATTTTGTCAAAATTTACATCTTCCTGCCCCCATTTCTGCATGCCCTATCTACTGCTTATGGGTCCTTGTGGATCCACAAGGATACATGTGGATCTTGGATATATGTTTTTAGGGATTTTTTTTAATATTTTACTTTTTTTTGCTTATAATTGTATTTGATAATTTACAGAAAAAAATTTAGAAATATTTCACCTGTAAGTGGTTTTAAGGCTTACCCATCAGTTATTTTATATCACAACTCTCTCGTTTGGGGGGTTTTCATTTGTATTTAGTTTTAGTTGGCTAGATCAAACAGAGAAGATAGAAAGTATGTTTTGTGAGGCTTGAACTAGTCAGAGAGCATCTCAGGTTTTCTAAGATAAACAATTTATCTGACTATATATTCTTGGGATTCATATTTCCCTTTGAAAATATGTAGATATTCCATTGTTTTCTGATTTACTTTAAAAGAGAATACTTTGATTAGCACAACTTCTGTTTTTCTATAAATTTTTTTCTGTTTTTACACTGGAAATACCTATTTTGCCAGGATGGACTGAGATGCATCTATTACTTTATCTGGCTCTCAATGAAACCTTTAAATATGACTAGCTCAGAAAAATATTCCTTGATTATGTCTTTGATATGTTAGTCTTTGTTATCATCTGTTCCTTGAGAATTTCTACAGGTTTTGGGGAAAAAAAATTCTGTAACTCATTCTCTATTCACTATGCAATCATCTTTATTTTCTTTGACTTTGTCACTTTTTCCCTTATTTGTTCTAGGAAAGCACTTCATTTTTATTCTTCACTTAGCTTTTTCTCAGTATGAATCCTTTGCTGAGTCTGTAGTGGGTTTTAATTTCATTATTGGCTTTTGGTTCCCTTACAATGTTTCCTATGTCATTTTCCTTGATTCTATGACCTTTTTGTCTCTTCTGACCTGTCCTTACATATTTTCATTCTTCTGCCACTGAGAAATCACAATGACCTTTCCCCATTTCACCACTACCTGCCCCTCAGTTTTCTCAATCTTTTTATGATTTGTAAATACATCATTTGCAGCAGGATGCTTTCTCTCATGTCTTCAAGATGATGTTCCTGCTCTTCATCATGTAGTTGCCCCCCACATAGGCTCCATACTGCTTCATCTACAGAAAGGGGAAGGACCTATCCATGTGTGATGCTGCTCCTGGGTGTACCCTCTGTCCCCATGGACACTGACCGAATGTCCTTCTCACATCTATAGCTTGAACTTTGTTTAGGTATCAGGAAGGCTCTCATCTCTCACACTCTGAGCAGAGGAAATTCAGGAAGGACAACTTCCAGTTTGCTTGGTCACTCACGAATCCTAGTGCTTTCTCTTGCTTAAAGAGATTTCTACATGGGAACTGCATCTCCCAAAACAAATGATGTCTTGGCCTTTTCCTATTTGTGGCAGTTGTTTTTGGGAACTGTGGCCTCTCACTAGTTTGTATCTAGGTTTATGTATAAATGTGTGTGTGTGTGTGTGTGTGTGTATAGTTGCATGCATATGTGTGTGTTCATGTATGTGCATGCATGTACAAGTGCATGCATGTTCAGTCATGTCTGATTCTTTGCAACCCCATGGACTGTAGCCTGCCAGACTCTTCTGTCCATGGGATTTTCCAGGCAAGCATACTGGAGTGGGTTGCCATTTCCTCCTCCAGGGGAGCTTCCTGACCCAGGACTCAAATCTGTCTCCTGTATTGCAGGCAGATTCTTAACCACTTGAGCAATGTATGTGTACGGGTATGTACAAATATGTATATGATGCATGCTTGTCTACATATGTGTATTTGTGCATATATGTATGCATTTGTGTTTTCTGTACATATGTATGCGTAAACATGTGTGTGTTTTCCCTGTGGGGTTAGAGTAGTAGTCCCCAGCCTTTCCAGCAACAGGGACTGATTTTGTGGAAGATGAATTTTCCATGGATGAGTGGGGGATGGCTCAGGTGGTAATGCAATCGATGGAGAGCAATGAGGGTTGGCAGATGAAGTTTCACTCACTTGTTCACTATTCATTTCCTCCTGTGTGGCCCACTTCCTTCTGGGCCATTGACTGGTACTGGTACCATGGGGACCCATGGGTTAGAGAACTGAAGAGCAGATTGACTAAAAATGGCAACCACAAAGAAAATAAGAGGAAATGTTCATCTTCCCAGCTGCTACTGATACTAGATTTTGCACCCAGGGCCCAAATACAAGTCAAAGTTAAAGCATCTCCTAAGAAACTTCGGCTGTGTGGCACAGGAGCTACCCCACGTCCAAGGTCAGGAGCAGCAGCTGAGAGGAGATATCCCACGTCCAAGGTAAGAGAAATCCAAGTAAGATGATAGATGCTGAGAGAGGGCATTAGAAGACAGACAGACTGAAACCAATCACAGACAACTAGCCAATCTGATCACATGGACCACAGCCTTGTCTAACTCAGTGAAACTAAGTCATGCCATGTGGGGCCACCCAAGATAGACAGGTCATGGTGGAGAGGTCTGAGAGAATGTGGTCCCCTGGAGAAGGGAATGGCAAACCACTTCAGTATTCGTGCCTTGAGAACCCCATGAACAGTATGAAAAGATAATATTTCCTGTATGCAAGTCAGGAAGCAACTGTTAAAACTGGACATGGACCAACAGACTGGTTCCAAATAGGAAAAGGAGCACGTCAAGGCTGTATATTGTCACCCTGCTTATTTAATTTACATGCAGAGTACATCATGAGAAACGCTGGGCAGGAAGAAGGACAAGCTGGAATCAAGATTGCTGGGATAAATGTCAATAACCTCAGATATGCAGATGACAATAGCCTTATGGCAGAAAGTGAAGAAGAACTAAAGAGCCTCTTGATGAAAGTGAAAGAGGAGAGTGAAAAAGTTGGCTTAAAGCTCAACATTCAGAAAACTAAGATCATGGCATCTGATCCCATCACTTCATGGCAAATAGATGGGGAAACAGTGAAAACAGTGACAGACTATTTTGGGGGGCTCCAAAATCACTGCAGATGGTGATTGCAGCCATGAAATTAAAAGATGCTTACTCCTTGGAAGAAAAATTATGACCAACACAGACAGCATATTATAAAGCAGATACATTACTTTGTCAACAAAGGTCTATCTAGTCAAGGCTATGGTTTTTCCAGTAGTCATGTATAGATGTAAGAGTTGGACTATAAAGAAAGCTGAGCACAGAATAATTGATGCTTTTGTACTGTGGTGTTGGAGAAGACTCTTGAGAGTCCCTTGGACTGCAGGGGGATCCAACCAGTCCATCCTAAAGGAGATCAGTCCTGGGTGTTCATTGGAAGCACTTATGTTGAAGCCGAAGCTCCAATATTTTGGCCACCTGATGCAAAGAGCTGATTCATTCAAAAAGACCCTGATGCTGGGAAAGACTGAGGGCAGAAAGAGAAGGGGATGACAGAATATGAGATGGTTGGATGGCATCACTGACTCAATGGACATGAGTTTGGGTGGACTCCGGGAGTTGGTGATGGAAAGGGAGGCCTGGTGTGCTGTGGTTCATCGGGTCGCAAAGAGGCAGACACGACTGAGCGACTGAATTGAACTGAACTGAAAGAAACTTCTAAAGAGGGGAGGATTCTGTATTTCTGATGGCTGAACACACAGTATCTTTAATTGTGCACTTAGATGCAATTCCATAAAATTTAAAGGTTCATGAAAATTCTTCCAAGAGTTTGGTGAGAGATTGACTGTCATTCCTAGTTTGATGATGGAATAATTTCTCATTTTATGTTTTATTTTAGAGATTTTAAGTACATCATTAAGAGAGACTAAGGAAGACACAATTTTTAAAACCTCATGTCCCTTTTCTCCATTTTCCCCCTTCCAGATGTTTACAACTCCAAAGATTAAAACTACCTGAGATATAACTTGGCTCTATGTGTTTTTGAGCTCTCCATTTTATCAGCATGTACCAGGATGCCCAGAGGGGACAAGTAGTGTACCCAAGGTCTGAGAGCTTGTAACAAAGCCCAGACCATAACTCAAGTGCCTTGATTTTAATAACAATGAGACTCCACTTGGCTCTGGAAAGAAAATGATAATGATTGCTATTTAGAAAAGCTACCAAATATATGTATACTTTTGCTCTACCAATCCTTAGGGACAAGAACAGTGACTCTCATTATTCTTGAAGCACTGTCCTGTCACTAACAATAGCCACTTCCCATTTCTTATCCTCTGAAATGAGCAAAACTCCCACAAAGGTAGGAAGGCTGTCTTCACACATATAGGGGAAAATGACCTTCCTAGAGTCTGTGTACAAGACTAAGAAGATACTGAATCTTTACAGATCCTTTGAAAATTATGTACAATCTGGATTTCTTTTTTCAACTGCTTATGACTAGCTGCAGTCAAGAGATGGACCAAAGCTTTTTCAATTCATGCAATCACCATACACTTTTCATTCCAACTCTAAGCCATGCGCATCCCCCAAAGCCAATTTTGCAAAGTGCCACATTCTTTTGAAATATTCCATGGATTTCATTATGCATTTTAAAAAATGTAGCCCTGAAGCTAATAATAAGATAGTCACTGAAAACATGTTCCTTTTGAATTGGCTCTATAATACTGGTTGTTAATGAACCTTGGAGAAATACAGCAGGAAGAGCACTTTTCAGATTTAAAATGCATGTACACTGACCATCTTGAAGCAAAAGTCACTCTAAAGTCAAGAGGCTCCTGGAGCTTCTGCTGTTATCACTGCAGAACAATGCAGTAAATTCAGCACCATGAGATGAACCTGTGATGCTTTCCAACCATCCTCATCACTTCACTTGGGATGACCTTCATTTTTATTCTGCTTTCTTACCTCCTTGCACAGGCCATGTGTACTCAGCATGGGACTTGTGATTCATGTCCAAGCCAATGATCATAATCATGCTCCCTAGCCACCACTACCGGCCCAGAGATGGGCATGTGACACCATTCGGGCCGGTGAGACAGATGGTGAGTTTTGCTTGGTGCTCCTGGGAAACAACTTCTGGGTCTTTTAAAAGATCTCCAAAAGCAATAACCACACCCTTATAGAAAATGAACAGAGAGGAAAGAGGAGAATTGCACTACCCTCAATGTATAGGCAAGGCTTTTTAAGGAAATAATGAGGAAGCTATAAGAAAGTTTAAATTCCTGTCAACTGAGAAGGTATGTTTTTACAGAATAATTTCTTAATATTACAAATGGCTTTCTAAAGACTTCTGCAAAGGGAACAGTTTCTGTGGCAAGAGAATCACTCTCAGTGTATGGTAAAGTCATCACTCTTCTCTGGAAGAGAAATTCTGGAAATATCAGGAGATTTAAAAAAATAATAGCTACTCTTTTTGACATGCTGCTGATCAATGTAATTTGAACTGTCATTCAAATAGACTAAAAAAGCCTAGGTAACTTTCTGAGAAGCAGTGGGCTAAGGAGAATGTATCAGAATCATTTATCTAATTTTTCTTCTGGGTTTCCATCAAAACAAAAGCAATGCTATTCTAGTACACTTTTTTCATTACATTTTCAAAACATGAAACATGGGTTGCTGAGGTAATCACTGACTTCCATGATAAAAGTCATAAATCAAAGGAAAGAGTAATACTTTTAGAATTATGCAAGTTGATTTCACATTACCAGGGACGACTAGAAACACAGATAACCTGAAAGCTGACATTTAGAGGTCAGCAGAGAAAAGATGACTATTTGCATGGGAAAGCTATTTATGCAATTAAGTGAAATTAATTATGCTTGTATAAATTTTATAAACACATTACAGATCTGGATTTTGGGCTAATTAAGCTTTAATTTAGTTGAGAAACTTACACCATGTAAGCTTTTATGAGAAACCCCTGGTCATCCACTGAAAGGAAAGAGGTAAAATCATAGTTTTTAGGAACCATCTGGAGAAATAAACAATTTAGGATAGCTCTAAAGACAGAAATTACAGTCAATTATCCAAGATGTAAAACTATAGTTTGAGGTTATGCTGTCCTTCATTTTCTCAAGAGTACCCCTTAATTAAATGCAAATAATCAAAAATGGCAATTAATAGATTGCTATAATTCCCTGATTAGATAGTGGAGCCCATTTACAATACTTGTGGACTATGGACTCTGCAATAAACCAAATGAAATGTATATTCATAAATTCCTCTCCAATGTGTCCCTTATTTAAAAGTTTTCTATGGTGGTGCCACCTCAGAAGCTAGCCAACGATGTTAGCAGCTGTCAAACCATCACCAATATTTATAGGACGTCTGAACAATCAATCTTCCTGACAGATAGGGATACTGGCATTGAATGGCCAAGCTACAGGCACAGGACTTCCACAAGGGTGAGACCTTTGAACCACCTGAAGTAAGTATCAAATCACACAAGTCAGGAACAAGCTTTTAAAAGCTTCTCATAAAAGACACAGGGCAGAGCAGGTGCCCAAGTGCAAGTATGTTCCCCTTAATGCGGCTTATGAGGCTGTGCCCTCCCACCATCAATACTGAAGAGTGACCTTCTCTTCACACCTCTGTAGGGGACTGACTACTCCATGCCTTCTCCCCATCTAAGGCTTTGAACTTGCCTCTCCCTATGTCTAGAATCCCCCTCAGTTCTTCTAGGCTGTCACAACCCATTCTTTGGGCTTTTTCTAAACTTCACTTCTCCAGAGACACATGCTGATGTGTGTCTGAAGCAAGACATGCCCAGTTATGCAGGGCCACATCTTTCAGAGGACATACCAGAATTTATATTTTGTTTATTAACTAGTTTGTTTCTCATTCTCTGAAATGGTTATTGTTTCCTGTGTTTCACACAGTTCTGTTTCAAGTTCAATCAGCAATAATACATTCAGAAAAAGTCCTGGAGTGACTGTAATTCTTGTAGTATAGATGATTTTTCAGCCACACCCAAGTTAAATATGCTTTTAAGACTCCATTAGTCATTTCTTTACAAGTGAGCTTATGAATCTGTGCTGAATTTCTGCAATTGAATCCTCTTTTCCTCTTTGTAAGGTGCTTCTCTTAAGTGTCCAAGTTGACAATGATAATAGTAAGCATTCACTGGGTGTCTACCACACTCTGTGTTCTGGTTCACCCCAATCTTAAACACAACTCCCGAATTGCATTACTGCAAACAAGTAAAGTGAAGCTCAAAGAAGTTAAGCTTCTTGTCCACCATCAATCACTTGGCTCACCAGTAGCAGAGCTGAGGTTTGAATCCAGGTCTATTTTCTCAAGTGCCTGTAAACCACAACTCCCACTTCTTTAACATCACATTTTTCACACGTCAGGATCCTTCCAAAGCATCAACTGGCAGCCTGACTTCATAACAACTCTGGACAATGACAGCATGATGGAAAATGAGTGAAGAAGCTGGGCAGTCTAGACTGGAAGGATTTACTCCTACATATTTAAGTCTGCTGATGTGAGGCCTCTGAACCTCTTAAAGCTCAGTAAGTGATTTGTACAATATGAAAGGGAATAAGGCCCATTAGAAAACACCAAAGCGAATTTCTCAATATACTATGTAGGAAGCATACTGCCAGGTGGGAGTAAGAAGTATTCATCTGAATGTGTGGACACTTAGAAGGTTCTAAAATCAGAGTAGGTGTACTGCAGACCATCAGCAGTATATATACTGCTCACACACACACACACACACACACACACACACACACAGAGTCAAGGGCTCCTTCATGAAGCCTTGCTGCTGACTCTTGGAGCCATCCCACTTATGCCATGAGGATGGGGACTGGAGGCTCTGAGGAACAGACAGTGATCTCTCAGCCTGGAGAGTACCGAGGAAGGGTGTAAGATGCTGTTGTTAGGAGTTCTGGGCTCATGCTTCCCTTCATATCCCAGCTCTGTCATTTACTGAAACCAGGTGAAAAATAACTTGACCACTCTTTGAAGCCTCAGTTCATTCATTTGGGAAAGGGAGAGAGTTAAAGGACCCGTCTTCTAGGGATGAAATAATATACCCCATGGGAGGTGCTCAGTATCATGCCCAGCACAGAATAAGCTCTCAGTACATGTCACCCTACTGATGACAATAATCTATATGCAAATACAGGAGTTAACATACCTATGAGTGGCCAAATTCTGTTTGTAGCAATGAAAAAAGCAAAAGACTTGTTCTAAATAAACTCCCTTTTTCTAATACAGAGAGTATTTATATTCAGTGTGAGGAATTATAGTCTGGATTTATCCTTATAGATGAGGTCCCCAATTCAACCACACTGTAGCCAAGTGGTCCTTAAAGAAAGCAACTATGATGACACATTCTTACTTCTTTTTTATGATTTTCTTCTCTTTTTCATTTTAGCTCATTATTTTTACTTTTTTGAATCTCATAAGTATTACCTAAGTACATTCTCCTTGCAAAATGTCACTAGAAAACAGTACAGCAAAGCAAAGTCACCTTCCACTGTCCTCTCCCATCTGCCTCATCATCCCACCTCTCCCCACTGTCCAACTCTCCCAGTGGAGACTACTGTATCAGATATTCAAGGGATCCACATACTAGATTGCCATCACCTCTTACTCCACTCTTCAATTTCATTTTTAGCATGTATACAATTGTGTTGTCTTGGAAATCTCCTCCTTGATTATGGCAAGTCATCCTCTCTGTACATTCTTGAAGCATCCACTCATTATAGTGGCATTTCTGTACTTATTTGTTCAATCATATGATCAAGTCTCTCCTGCTAGATAGTAAGCTCTCTCTGAGGAGGGCCCCCGTTTACTTCTGTTCACTGCTGTACCTCCAGCCCCTAGTACAGTGCTTTGCCCACAGGAAGAGTTCAATAAACATTTGTTGAGTAAATGTTACTTATTCATTAGGTGGTCACAGTTGGTAACTAAACTGACAAGAGATTCGTAGACTTCAAATAGAAACCAGTCACTTAATTGGGACCTGGAAATTATTTTTCAAAGAAAATCACAAAAATCAGAAGTTCTCCACCAGTGAATGAACAAGATACAAATTATCCCTGCTCTCATGGAAACCTCCTTGCCAAGAACTGCATTGCAGGTTTCAATTAAGAAAATAAAAATTTGCTCATGTGAACCAAGAAGCATTCACTTCTAAAACAGCAACCAACTATGTATGACATGAAGCTGGTTTAAGTCAATGAGTGACCGAGTGACCCAAAGGATCATTTCCTCCTATCTTTGGATTTTAGGAAGAGCACTATTTTTTTTAAACTTAGAATTAAGAGAAATTTCAGAGAGAAAACAAGCTTACTTAACATGGCCAACTACAGACAGTGCATGAATGATCAAAACTCCGTCACTGGCCAACCTAGATACAATGGCTAGCTAAGGAATGAGAATGTACCGAGTCTTTGACCAAACATCCCATAGATACTGACTCAAGGCTTCCCTGAGTTTGCAAAAGGCAAAGCTCTACAACTCACTGTCCATTCTTGTTAATTCTAAAGTTGGAAGGTTGACTGTAGTAGTTATTAGGCATGAAACCTTAAGCAGATCACTGACCCCCAGTTGCCCCTTTAATCAAGAGGGTAAAATTGCATTATCCCTGCTATGTCTCTCCCATGGGGATGCTGGTAGAGACTCGGGTAATGCAACAAACATGAACCAATGTTCTAAGGAGTCAAGATCTTTTACAAACATAACAGTGGTTATGAGGCTTGAACGGAGCTCTGTTTTCTCTTACTGTGTCCCTTGGTAAGTAGTAGTCACTTAAAAACACTTGCTGAAATACAGTGATGACTATTACATAAAATGTAGTAGTAACAATTTTATGGATTTTTTTAAACCTCTGTGTGTGTGTGTGTGTGTGTGTGTGTAGGGAACAACACATTGGGACTCCATTACATTAGGTCCTTAGTAAGTGGCTATGGAATGATGCAGTGCTCTATTGTTTTCTACTGAAAAAGGCTTAAATTGTCCTCAAGTTCCACTCACTAACTCATCCTGTATCAATACAGCATCTACTAGTAGCAAACCTAGTGTTATGAGATGCTAATATGTTTTTATATTTAATAAAGCTGACCAATAATTAAAAGCTGGCAAATAATGCATATTTTTGGCTATACAGGTATTCCATTTAGAAGGTTTAACCATTAAATATAAAGTTTATACTCCTGAGAATTTTTTCTATTCTTTAACTCCATTTTTAACAAAGCAACGCCTTATTTAGTTAGATGATTCACATGTGGCTTAGTGAAGGCAGAAAAGTAATTCAAAAGGTAACTAAACCATGATTCTTATAACACAGGTACTGGTTCTGTAGCTAGCAATATTAATTGCATTCCTTAAAATATTCCTGAAGCTAAAACTGCCTGAAGTAGTCAATGACTGAACCAGTTCTGAAGTAATTTTAAAATGTGCATTCCTTATTACTCCTAGATACAACAGTGACTATCAGTGCCATTGAAGATTCTGCCAGTAAACACGTTACTAGTTATATCTATTTTTTGACAGCAAACATTTCTGAAAAAGTTAAAAGCATAAACTTTCAAGTTCAACATACTTGCACAGATGTATGTATACATACAGATAGTATGCCCTTGTATATGTAGTAAGTAATAGATACACAAACTATTACTATTACTTACTAGCTGAAAAAGGCAGTAAGAAAGCAGGTTAAACAAGCTCTGAGCTTAGTTTTCTTATAGATGAAGGGGAGATAACAGCACACCCCTCACGGTGTCACTGCGAGGAAAAAAGAGAGAACTCAAGTAGGCCCTTAGCACTGTGCTCAGTACAAGGTGTGATGTGTGCATCGTCAATGGCGGTTGTTCTTGGTGGTGGTGGTGGTGGTGGTGGTGTGCCGGACCATACAGATCTTCCTGGACTTACAATAGGGTCAAATTTTGAAAAGCTCACTATCTGTTGCAAATATGATAAGTCAAAAATGCATTTGGGACTTCCCTGGTGATCCAGTGGTTACGACACCGACTTGCAGTGCAGGGAGTGTAGACTCAATCCCTGGCTGGTGAACTAGGATCCCACATCCCACCATGGCGTGGCCAAAAAAAAAAAATATATATATATATATATATATATACCCATATATATATATATATATTGCTTTAAGCCATTAAAAAAATGATACAAGATACAATTAATATAACTAAGCTACCAAACATCACAGCTCAGGCTCTCCAACCTTACATATGCTCAGAACATTGACAGCAGCCTACAGTGGGGCACAATCATCTAACCCAAGACTTATTTTAGAGAATGGGATATATCATGTAACTTATTAGATGCTGAACTAAAAGGGAAAAGCAGAATAGGTCATAGTGTACCAGTCATTTATCCTTGTGAGGGCATGGCCGACTGGGAGCTGGAAGCTGCTGCACCCCAGAGACAGAACCACACCACCCACCTCTAGCGTGGGAAAAGATAACAATTTAAAACTGGATCTACTGAATCCACACAACTCTTACAACATGAAGTTGAAAAGTCATAATTCAAACCATCCTAAGTTTGGGACCATCTGTACTTTCCAAAGGTGGCCAGAACCTTACCTCCTACAGCCACCACACAAATGATCACAAACTGACAGGTTAAAACAGAAGACATTCATTCTCTAATATTTCCGGAGGCCAGCAGTTTGAAATCAAGGTGTCAGCTGGGCTCCACTGCGTCTGGAGGCTCTAGAGAGGAATCCTTCCTCGCCCTTCCCATCTCCCAGCGTCTGCGGGCGTCTGCTGTAGTCTCCAAACTCTGTGCCTCTGGTCACACAGCCTGCTTCTCTTCTGTCCATGTCAAATCTTTCTCTGCCTTACTTTTACAAAGATCCCTGTCATTGGATTTCGGGTCCGACTAGAAATCCTCATCTCAAGATCCTTAACCTAGATAAGACTAAATAAGGTAATACAAAGTTCCAGGGATTAAGATGATGCCCTATGTTTTAGAGGATACCATTCAACCCATAACAATTTCCCATCCTACAAGTTCCTCTAGAACCTTGCAACTCCCTCATTGTAGAGGGGATTCTGTGTGCCTTCCCCTTGAATTCTGGCAGGATTTTGTGTCTGCCTTCACAAACAGAGTGATGTAGTGATGCTACCCGACTTCTGAGTCTAGGTCATAACAGCATTAGGCACTTCAACCTCATTTAAGTGGAACACACATCCTGGAACCCAACTACCAGGAGGACAGGAAGCCCGCACGAGCCTACATGGAGGGGCCATGTGTAGGTGTTCTGGCTTGCAGAGGTCCCAGCTCACAGTCAGCATCAACGACCCACACATATAAGCACGCCTCCAGATGGTTATAGTCCTAACTGTTGAATCAACACCAGTCATGGAGTCTCCTCAGCTGAAGTCCTAGACATCAGAGGCCAGGCTGAAGTTCCCACTGAGGTCCACCCCAAATGGAGAGTCCTGAGCAAAATAAATGATTGTTCTTGTATTCAGCCACTACGTTTTGGGGGTGGTTTGCCATATAACAATAAATAAGAGACTAATTATTCATTAAATAGTGGAATGAGTTAAGGTTAAAGATTAAAAAAAAATAACAACAGTGCATTAGAAATATTTCCTGACACTGAGCATCTTGGATTTTTGTCTAAATGTAGTGGGAGCACACACAAACACATACACTTTTAGAGGAAAAAGTGATTCAGTCTCTCTCATTCTGACTGACCATATGGGAGGATCCCTTAATTAGAAATTATATGAGCTATAGTAGACCTTATATATCATTTGGTCGAACTCTATATTCTACAGGTTCAGAAAATAAGACTCAAAAGTGATCCCAGTGACTCCCCCACTCAGTACAGCTCTTTACCCACAAAAGATCCTCACAAAAGGTCCTCTATCCCAATCTCACTACCTATCCAGTCAGGAATACTGAAAGGAGGGGAGTAGCAGAGATTGGGTGTGAGGAAAAGGAGCAAACTGCTATAAATGTAGTTATTTGGGGCATCTGTTCAACAGATGGTAATCTCCCTTCTCTGGAATGAGTGAGTGATGGTTACTCAGTCGTGTCCGACTCTTTGTGATCCCATGCACTGTAGCCTGCCAGGCTCCTCTGTCCATGGATTTTCCAGGCAAGAATACTGGGGTGGGTTGCCATTTCCTTCTCCAGGGGATCTTCCCGACCTAGGGATCAAACAATGGTCTCCTGCATTGCAAGCAAATTCTTTACCCCCTGACCCACCTGGGAAGCCTTGTTTCTCTAACTTCTGTTTGAGGGTTTTGTTTGTTTGTTTACTTTCCTATCTTAGGCCTATGACTCCAGGCCCCGTCAGGAAGATCCCCTGGAGAGGGAAATGGCAACCCACTCCAGTATTCTTGCCTGGGAAATCCCAAGGACAGAGGAGCCTGGTGGGCTACAGTCCAAAGGGTGGCAAAGAGTTGGACACGACTGAGCAGGCCAGGCCTTAAAGACTGTCTAAGGCACAGAAAGGCAAGGCACCAATTGTTATATGGAAGGAAATGAAAAATCTTTTTCCACGTTCACTTCACATGCTCTCCATGACCTGTCTGAGAGGTAGGCTCACCGATTTTAGACCTGTTTTGTAACAGAGACCTTCCTGCATTAGTGGAAATGCTTTCTATCTGCTCTGGTGAGGATGGCTCGCTTCCCTGGTGGCTCAGAATGTAGTCTGCCTGCAGTGCGGGAGACCTTGGTTTGATCCCTGGGTTGGGAAGGTCCCCAGGGAGGAGGGATCGAACCCACATCTCCGTATCTCCTGCATTGCAGGTGCATTCTTTACCATGGAGCCACTGGGGAAGCTCTGAATAACCTTTCTGCTGTGGAAGGACTGGTCTCTGAGTTCACAGTGGTAAAATGCCTCTTGGGATTCAGAACTTCTCTCCTATGATTGCTTAATGCCTCAGTAAGAGTGGAGAGATCCCCATAATGTGGTTGCAACTTCTGATTTCTAAGAGTCATTCAGAGTTCACAGCAGCATGACCAAAAAAGAACTACAAATTCCTTCTGGGAGCAGCTATATGTGATGGAAGAAGACAGAAATCCAGACAGATTTTTCTGACATTCTTTTTCTCAATTCTAGAATCACAAATAAAGTGAATTTCGAGTGTATGGAGATGATAATAAGTGGGAAAGGTCATAAATATTATCCAAATAATAAGTTAATGTTGCACAGTGATTTGTTTATAATTGGAACTCAAGTTTCCCAGTTTGACCTCCCAAGAGTATCTATAATTTGCATCCTGTTGAACTTGACCGGCATCAGCGCCTGCTCGCCTCTTTCCCCACGCACTCCGCTCTCCAGAGGCCTGGCCTCTCAGCACTGGAAGGAACTACAGTATCCGAGGTGACCCGTGTTTAACATCCCTGCATCCAGGCTACAGTCACAGCGCGTTCTCTGCGTTAAACACCATTCAAAAGGTCCTTCTCTATCCTTTAAGCCTCAACCTAAGGAGCCTTCCAGGGCCTTCTACCTTTGACTAATTTCTTCTTTCACACTCCCTTAAAAAGTCTGTCACTTAGGGGAACTTATTAAAATTTCACATGTTTCTTCTTCTTAGTAAATTACACTCTATTAAAGTACAGGATTTTCTTTGTTATAATCTTTAATGACCAGAAAAACCACAGTGCTGCACAATGTGCTTATGAAATACCAATCAAACTGTAGCAAAAGCGCCCAATAAATTGTACAAGTTTGTAACAAGCTTGTTTTATAGCATTTTGCAGTAATTACAAGGACTAAAATCATCCTTGAGGATTTGCATTCTTGCAAAAGGTATAAAACACAGTAAGCTTCAAACTAAATAGGACATGACAGAGCCGTATCCCAGGACTTTCATGGAACAGAGTGGATTTTTGTCCTGTGTTTTTCTGCATTACAATGTTTATGCCGCCTTAAAAATAACATTGTGGTCATTTTTCAGCTTGATGAATTTGAGCTAATGGATGAAAAAGTAACCTCCAGAGACAGAGCACTGAGAGATGGAAACACAGTGTTCTCAGTATAAAAAGCCTTTCCAAGTTCTCAAGTGACACTGGCATCAGAGCTGAAGCAATTGCTATTCACAATACATTCATTAACAATGTTAAGTGAAAGATACAACTAAAGCCAATAATATCATTTTCTCCCATTTCCTGAGCAAATCTGTATATTAACTAGGATGATTTCTCCTGCTTCTTGTCTATTTCACACTCCTGACTTGTGTAATTAAAATGTAGCAGGTAGTTGATACACAGGAGGGAGTGTCTGTATTAAAAATACCTTTTCATAATCAAATTCAAGCACTCATCTCATTTATGGTCTGTCTACCTTAATAAATCAACTAATACTTCATTTTAAAAGCCATATAAAGCTCTATTAACTCATCTTTACACACTAATTTAAAGTGATGGGCTATTCATAAATTTTTTGCATTCATTTATTCAATAAACATTCTAAATATCTACTATATACTAAGGAAGTTGTTGAACGCTGTCACTATAAAGGTGAATAGTTTAAGGTTACCATCTCTGCAGGGGAAACAGGAAAATAAAATAGTGCAGTTCTGCATGTCTCCCCACCGCAGGACACCAGATACAGCAAAAACAAAAGAGTTGCCAGGTTTATCTGGGAGGACTTCTGAGAAAATCTGAGAAATTAGAGAAAAGCTTAAAAAGAGCATGTGTATGGAAGATCAAATATAGGTGTGATTTTCAAGCAAATTTCTGACCTTATGGGAGGGAAGTCCTGGCCCAGCTGCTTGATGAGCAGGACTGACCAAATGATTCTACCCGCCCAGGTCACAGCTGATGGGGCATCTCCTGTGGTCCATGCACAATAAGCAAGTACAACATGATGTATACAATCTGCTGAGCCAGTGAAGTCCCCTTCTCTGGAACTTCAAGTGGGTTAACAGAAGGAGACTAGGGTGGGGAGAGGTGGGGGCAGAAGGGGAAAGTCATTACAGAGAAACAGTCAAAGGCACACACATGTTGAAGATGCCAGGAAGCAGGAAACGGATAAACACAGGAGGTAACTGGTAGGCCCACAAAGGTAGAGGGATCCTGGCCTGCCAACAGAAGGAAATGTTTCAGGGCAATACCAAGGCCACGTGGTCCAGTAAAATCAGAGGATGGGCATCACCAACACTGCCATTGGTTCTTAAGAGCACTCTGGGTCCCATGGCCATGAGACCCACCGACGCACCAGGAGAGCCCCTGTCCTGTTTCCTCTGCAAGTATATCCTCACTCCCTTCTGCTTGAGTTAGTTTGACTGGGCCATGGCTCCTCAATCCTTCTCCAAACAGATGATGTGTCAGTGTTCTGAGTTATGGAACTCACTGCCCATTCTCTCTGGCTTTTACTGTTTTACACTGTGTCCAGTTTACAAGTATTAGAATGCCTTCCTCTGACCCTCAATGGATCTTTATCTTACTTTAGGGTAAATAAATCATGTTTTAGACACTGCACTGAACAAATTCAATTTGTCTTCATGAAAAATAGCACTTGGAAAATGGGCAGCAGAGTGTACTGATTAAGAGTGCAGGCTCAAAAGCCAGACTCCTGTGACCCAATCTCAGCTTCAGCGCTCACTGACTGTGTGACCTTGGACAAGTTATTGCACTTCTTGGAACCTCCTCATCCCATTTGTAAAACATGCATGATAGTAGTGTCTGCTTCATAGGAATTTTTATGGAGATTATACAGGAACATTACAAAGTAAGTTCTGTTTTAGTTTTTATTAAACAAATGGACATTCTCTTCTTAATCATAGATACAATGGTTTGGATTTTGTAATTTTAATGAGTGGCAAAAGAAAGAGAAGTTAGACGATCTGCTAAACGCTAGTATAGCTAGCTACAATTTATCTAGGACATACTGTGTGCCCAGCACAGACCAGGTACTTGACATCCATCATCTCATACATGTGGTCTCTATAAAATACTCAAATGTGTTTGACAATAACAAACACACATTGAAAGCTGACTGCATACCAGGCACTGGTCCATGGCTATAAATATGAATAGAATACAAGCCCTGCTCCTGAGGAGTTCCCAGTATGGTTGGGATGCTCAAGCTGGGTCAGGCAACTTCATCATCATCTTTGGTTCAATCAGCTGCAAGATGAGGATGTTTGAAGAGGTGGCTCAAGGTCCCTATTTCATCTAATAATGAATGATTTCACACTCATCGGAAAGCAAACTTTTTAAGCTTTGCCACTAATAAGCACTTGTGCTAAATGACACTGTAGACAATCAATACTGCAGTATTTTGGGAGGTCTTTGAGCCCAAGTTATTTGGATTGGGCTGCTGGAACACACTGGTAGAAGCAGCAGCCCTCTACAGAGAGAGATCTCACATGGTCAAGGTCAAGCTCCAAAGACAAAACTGTAGTGTTCAAACAGGAAGATGCCTTGCAGTCCTAAAGGACACCTAATTCACTGCATTCATTTCTGTACTGAGCATCAGAAGGAAAAGGTGTAGTTCATAGCCCACTAGGTGTCCCATTGACACTCATGCTAGAGATTTCTGCACTGCCCCACAATCACAGAGATGAATAAACCATATTCAAGACTAACACTGTTTGGATTCAAACCTCTACTCTGCCACTTTTTAGCTATGTGATCCCAAATCAAGTTATTGAGCTTCTCTCCTCCCTCTGAAGTTGGTATCATAATACCAATCCACATAAGGATTAAGTTAGATATTTACAAGTTGCAATGGCAGAGAGCCTGATGCAAAATGAGCCTTCAATAAATGATGATGATGATGATAATGACAAACACTAAAAGAAGGCATTTACTTTGGAACAAG
Organism: Cervus elaphus; assembly: GCF_910594005.1. Lineage (NCBI taxonomy): Eukaryota > Metazoa > Chordata > Mammalia > Artiodactyla > Cervidae > Cervus > Cervus elaphus. The sequence continues at coordinate 68,490,886 of NC_057823.1, read as the reverse complement.
CTCCTTTCCTAAACACTTCACATTTATCACCTCATTCACTCTTCACACAATCATATAAACAGGTGGGTATTGCTATTACTCCCAATATATGGCAGTACAGAGAGGTTGAAAAATTTGTCAAAGTAGCAGAACTCAGATGTGAACATAGAGCATCTTTGCCCTGAGTCTGAGCCCCTAACCACTACCCTGAGTGGGGTCTCCTATGATTTTCTGTCCCCAACACGAAATCTTCCTACAGGTCAGGTGCTAACTCAGAGTCTACACACCAACCTATGACACAGATAGCATTATTCAGTTTGCATTAAATGTTTATATAAACATAACAAGGGAGTATAACAAAAGATGGAAGCAGTGAAGGGAGAGGTCATTGGCTGTAGATAAAGAGAACTGAGTTAAGGACTGAGTTAAGGACATAATTATCAGGAACTACTCCACGCAGGAAAAGTCAGTGGATATCTTGGATGGGAAGCAAATTTGTGATCTGATGACATGGGGCAGGTTACAAAGGTAATGAACCACTTCAGCAGCTTTAGAGTTGTGTTGAAAAGCCAGGTCATTGTAGCAGTTAGCTAGAGGAAGACGACATGAACATGAGAGGCTGAACTGAACTTAACTGAACTGACTGTATGTTGTGGTATAAAGGGGTAGGCTTTGAAGTCAGTCACCAGTTCTTTGACTTACTAGCTGTTTCCTTTAGAAAGTCACTCAACTTCTCTGAGCCTTGGGCTTTATTTTACTAAAACGCAGACTGTAATACCTAATTTGTAGGGTTGTTTGGAAAATTAAACAAGATAATTTTTTTTAACTGCCAAGCAGTGACTAGCACATATTTAGCACATGCTTAATAAATAATACTAGTTTCCTTGTAAAGCACAGTGTGTGATAAACTATGAGAGCTGAACCTATGGGTGTTTAAAACATAGGTAAATTAAACACTCTTCCAAGTAGGGGAAAACACTAGAAAAGAGTAGAAGACTGTAATTCTGTCTTGATTAATAATGAACAGCAGAGTAATCTGCTAAAAGCAGAGGGAAAAAAATTCATTTTTATTCTGATTTACATCTGGGACAAATAAAACTTGGTTGGATGTTTGTCCAGATTATTATAATGGAAGGACTCTTTCAGCATAACCCTTGGGGACAGCATAGAATGCAAATCTGACACCATAGAAAATTCTGGATGTCCGATATTGGATAAACTGCCGAGTCCTCAGAAACACTTGCAGATGACATAGCTCTTGGTTTGCCATTACTCAGAGGGTTTGATTAAGGTGTGAACTTTTCCAAATCCCAAATTACTAAACATTCCAGGTGTACCAAATAATCAGTCTTTCCTCTTGACAATCATCCAGAATCCTCACAGAAACTGCTTCATTCCTATCACACTGGATTTTGCACTGTGTTCACCCCACACTCACCAATGTAATATTGGTGAACACCTCATTCTTTCTCAAGACATTCACTGTCAGTAAATTATTATTTGTGGAATAGAATTACAATTCTAAAGGGATATGCATTATACAGTGATTTATGGAGAATATGTTTTTACCATCCAGGGAAAGACCAATTTTCTGACACTTCAGCTCTATTTGCTCAGAAGCATTAGTCTTACAAAATTATCCATTATGACTAATAATGGCATTATTCTCACCTCAGTAAGTACTTGGTTTGGTAAATCTTTAAGAACTCTCAACTTGGGCAATCAATTTAGTTAACTACAGGAAATAGCCTATTTTATATAGATTATTACCTTAATATCATATTGCTCCCCAAACTCACATAACATTCAGAGTGAACTGTAACTCAATATACATTTACATAGACATCTCACTATTGAGCCTGCCAGATGAAACATACTTGAGAAGCCAGATTTGTGTAATATCACAGTTATCTAGGTTTGAGTTCATATTCTCCACCACATTCACCCTCTAATCTTTCAGGTTCTATACATTAACTTCACGTCAAACTATGTCAATATAACAAAAACAGCCCGAAACAGGGAATGAGAGGGATACATGAGTCTCAGCTAAATTTCAGTGGAAAGATAATGAATTCCATCTTGTTCTTCTTGTCCCACCATCCAACCATCTCACTATCAAGAACCCGGAGTATTCCAGAATTATCTTCCAATCCCTCAACAACTCATATCCAAACACTAGCTGAGGTTGAGGTATGTCACTTCCATCTTTTAAATGTCTTTTGAACATTTATTCTTCATTCTACTGCCCTAGCTTCACTCTTCTATTTATATTACAATATAGAATTTTTCTACTTTAAAGTTTTTGAAATATGAAATAAAAACATCACAGAACATGTATATTGACAAATGACAACTATAGTCCCTTGGACTTAAGGGCAGATTCATGACACCTTTTCAAGCCTTAAACTTTGAGACACTTTCTCCATTATATTGCACCCTTATACGAGCAAGTATCTAGACTACAACTTGGATCATACCTCCCTCTCTCTCTTTCACTTAAAACACTTCTCTGATTTTTTTTTATATAAACTAAGTTCAAGTTCAAAAAAATGTTTACAGATTCTAATTCAGCAGTAGAACCTAATATGCTCCAATATTCTAGAACATATCATCTTAGACCCCTACAATACATTGGAAATTGACCTGTATCATCTTCAAAACTTAAAACTGCAATTCAGAAGCTTAACTTCCTGGTGCTTACTGCAAATATTAAAAAGTGAACCATTCTCCATCATTAAAATGTCTATAAATAACATATGCTGGAAAGCGTGTGGATAAAAGAGAACCCTCTTACACTGTAGGCAGGGATGTAAGTTGGTGCAGCCACTACAGAACGTCCCTCAAAAATTAAAAATAGTTACCACAAGATCCAGAAATCCCACTCCTAGACAAAGACATAATTTAAAAAGATACATGCACCTTCATATTCAGAGCAGCACTATTCACAATAGCCAAGACATGAAAACAACCAAAATGTCCATCAAAAGATGAATGGATAAAGAAAGATGTGGTAAAAATACACAATGGAATGCTACTCAACCATAAAAAGAATGAAATGCCTTTTGTATCAACATGAATGTACTTAGAAATTATCACATTAGGTAAATCAGAAGGAGAAAGACAAATATCATATAATGTTACTTATATGTGGAATCTAAAATATGGAACAAATGAACTTATCTGAAACAGGAACAGAATCACAGAGAACAGACTTGTGGTTGCCTGGAGGTAGATAGGAGTGGGAAGGACTGGGGGTTGGGGATTGGCAGATACAAGCTATTATATGTAAAACAGATAAACAACAAGGTCCTATTGTATAGCACAGGGAACTATATTCCATATGTTATGATAAACCATAACAGAAAAGAAAGTGAAAAAGAAAGCATACGTATGTATAACTCAATAGTTTTGCAGAAAGTAACACAGCATTGTAAATCAACTATATTTCAATTTTAAAAGTGAGCCCTTTTGATGCACTAACACTGGTTTATGTAATCCTCATGAGTCAAGTGCCAATAGCCCCTCTCATGAGTGATGAACAAAGGCCCACAGAAAAGAGATGCCACCCCTGCTATTATCAAAGTTCATGCTGCCTGGGAGACACATGTAAAAATTATTATCTGGAGTGATCAGTAAAATAATACAGACATAAATGGAGCTACAGGAGCATCAGGGAGGAGTTACACCAGGCAGAAAATGAAGAAAGGCAGCCCGAGGAGAAGAAATGGCCTGAGAAAAGGCAAGAAAGTCTACCTGTGCACAGATGTAAGGGATTAAAAATAAACTCTATTATTCAGGAAAGACAAATATCCACTATTCTATTTTGGATTTTCACATGAAAACCTTACTTTTAATTATGTTACGGTTACATTTCCTTATCACACAGGAGTTCTTTTATACTGCCAACATAATTACTTACTTTTGACATTACCAGAGGAAAAGAAAGCATTTTTAGGACTATGCTCTCACTAATACAAGAACTTATATATACTGTTACAGTCTTTACAAAAGCTCTAGGGAAATACCTCAGAATAACTCCAAAAATCTTTTTGCCAAGATTTTCTTTTTATTTGAACTTCAACAAGCAAATGTCCAATCTGCTGCATGGCCCTAGGTACCAAGATCACGAATTTCTTCAAGGAAGTATAAACACAAATTCTTTTAAAAAAAGAAAAAAAAAAGTGACATGGCTATATTCCTCTCCTTCTATTCCTAAAAATGGAGGAAATGATCCATTAACTATCAGGTGTAAATAGATACTGAAAATTCTTTAATGTTCTCCAAAGGCTAATTTAACACTGATGTTTCAACCTTTACCTCACAAAAACCTTCTTAATTACTACTAAAATTAAAAAAAAAAAAAACCACAAACTTACTACTTTGGTCTTTATCTCATCCTTCTCCCTACATTATTTACTCAAATTATTTGTAAGTTACAGGCTATAGAAACACAGTTATCAAAATGTAGGGAAAACTCACATGAGGATCACAAAAGGAGAGAAACACCTCACAATTGGATTACCAGCCTCTGAAGAGCTGAGATTTAAAAGAAATCAATCTTCACATGTAATCTGAACAGCAACACTTTTCCCCCACCCCCATCAAAACCACTGCTTGTAGGTTATTTTGAATTTTACTACCATCACTTTCCACATTCTTTTTTCTTCCCCCATGCTTTCCCTTCCCCAAAAAGAGCTAAAGAAAACTGTATGGTCTTACTTACAATTGTGAAGTTCATGACTTTGAGAATCCAGATGGTCATGGCCAAGTTCACCAGTATTAAAATCATCAGGAGTAGGACAAAGAAATACAGGCATCTTTTCCGCCAGCCATAAATCCCCACTTTGTATACCTGCGGCCCCTCAGAGCTGGGCATGGTGGCCCGGTGATGGGTATACTGTTCCTGAGGCATCTGAAATAAATCAGCCGAGAGAGAAGCACTCATGTTAAACTGCGAGGAGAAAGAGCGGGGGAAAGAATAGGAAAAAATCAACTTGAAGACATGTGGCTGACTGCTGTCTGTATGTTTCTGCCTTCCTGACAAATCTAAAATCTGTATCCTCTGGACAAAAGTGGCTCCTCTGGATGCATGCGTGAGCCCTCTTTTTTCATGCAGCCATCTCTCATCATGCGCTCTGAGATATCCACATACATATCGCAGGTGGAGAGGGACCCACAGGAATTCACTTTCCAAATGATTCTTAGAACTCCGACATCTTTATGAGGGAGACACCCAAAGTCTTCAGGGTAAAATTGAGAATTCACTTGCAAAAGTAGATTAACCTCTACAGTTCACTGTGCTGGTGTACTATGCTACTTGGCTTCCCTAGTGGCTCAGACGGTAAAGAATCTGCCTGCAATGCGGGAGACCCGGGTTCAATCCCTGGGTCAGGAAGATCCCCTGGAGAAGGGAATGGCAACCCCCCAGTATTCTTGCCTAGAAAATCCCAAGGACAGAGGAGACTGGTGGACTACAATCCATGGGGTCGCTAAGAGTCAGACGTGACTGAGCAACTAACGTTACGCTACTACTATTTAGGCAATTGATTTGGGGTAAAATGATCTCCAAAGAAATTATTCTGTATTGCCAGAAAGTGGCAAATCAGTAGCAAAATCAGTCCATGGGGTTTGAAAAGAGTCAGAGGTAACTGAAGCGCAGCACAGTGGCAAAAGTAACAATTTTGACCCTGCCTTCCAGAGTTCAAGGAGGTGTTGACGTGCTCACTTGATTCAGGAATCCTCCAAAAGTGATAGCCTGTGTTTAAATGCCTCCCTTGACAGAGATCTCACTACCCTTTCAAGTAGTCCTTAGGAGTTAGATGATTCTAATTCTTAACAACACATTTATTTAATAAATATAAAAGAGTCTGAAAGTCAAGTAAGGTATGACTATGCACTCCAGGAGCTTACAGGCTAACGGGAAAAATGAACTAAACAGTGATTATAGTAGAGTGAGATAAATTAGAAAAAAAAATCTGCCAATATTAAGTAATATACCAATCCCCTTTAAAGTAAGGAAGGTTTCCCCAACCCCTGCTGTTGACACAAATTATACTAGCACTACTAATTAGGTACCAACACAAACCTAAGTAAACATCACTTCTATAAAATTCTCCAACCAAAACAAATTTTAAAATGAAATACAAACAAAGTTACCAGTGCGTATTGTTCAAAATGGAAAATAAGTGCCTACTGAGAAGAATGATGATCTGCAAAACTACACAGCATATTGTGGTAGCAAGAGCTTTAGCACAGCATCTTCTGAGCACAGCGTCCCTGCTCTGCCATGAGCCATGCGACACAGCCCTGCTGCTTTTGTCCATTCAAATGGCCGCACAACTTTTATTTTGCTGTTTTTTACCTCATTTGGCCCTCACGTAGGCATACCGTATTCTCTAGGAATAAGGCCGTTCTCCACTTATTTTCATCTTAGTCAATAGCAATTACGGGGGTGATAAGTGGTGCCAAGGTGACCATGTGACAGACAAACTGTAGACCCTAAAATCGCACCCTTGGTTATGATGTCATCTTCTGGGTGGTTCAGAATATAATCACTGTGTGGTTTTTAGCTAATCACTAAAATGCACACATAAAATCTAAAAATCCCCCGGAGAACCCATGGCCTTTATACACCAGTGGAATTCCATTTGAAAAGCCAAATGAATTCTTACTTAAGGTCTATTCAAATGTTCAGTGAAGACCTACACACATTTATGCCATTCTGAATACTTACCTAGCACCAAAATCAGGCTCTAAAATGAGTATATGTTTAAACACATGTGTGTGGAATGAATAAGTAAAAAACAAATGAATGCATGAATGCTGAGCAAATGCTGAATGTTTTTCCACCCACTATAAAATCTACTGCCACCTGGGGTTGTCCAAGCCAAATACCAGGAGAAAGTTCTTATTTGTATCCTTGCACATTTCCACTTCTGGCTCCCAAAGCCCTGAGTTCCCAACCAAGCAGTGAGTGTCACATTATGAAAGTATCTCAATGGTATTACTCAGCCCCTTATAATTCTGCAAGTCGGGGTATTTGAAGCAACATGGGAACACAGCAATGTCATCTCTCACTGACCATTTCACACACTAAGATCAATAAGAAGGGAAGAAAATGTCTTATAAGTCTGAAGGAAATTAGACCTTTCTTTTCCAAGGAATCATATTCCATAAATTAAACTAAATCTTAGAATCCTATTTGCAAGATTCTTTGATTCTAATCAACTAGTTTTATACATCAGCTAACTTAACACTAGAGAAGCTGACCCATTTGTGTGTTGCTCCAGAGTTTGTGGGGGGTGGGTGGCAAGGACAAAAATAGCTGTTTTTGACCCTTGTAGGTGTGAAGAACAAGGAGAAATTCTTGACAAACCAGTATACAGAAGCTAGCGAATATTGCCACCACACCCTGTGCCTTTTCTCTAACATTTGTCCCAATCAATGGAGGGCATTATGTAACTTAGCTATCAAATGGAAATGAATATTCAATAAATATTTATGTAGTTGTGGATATGGACATTACACATGTGATTTCTTTTCATACCCAGGTTATTTGAACTTGACAGTTGCAATGACTATCTCCACTTAGGGTTCACAATACTGATGCCCATCAGAAGCACCTGTGGTGCTTTTAAACCACCTACACTCAGGTTAACAAAATAATAATCACAAGGGTAAGACCCAGGCATTAGAAGTTTTAAAAGTTCCCCAGATAATACTTAAGTGTAGACAAGGTTACATACCATTGACCTAGAATAATGTCTCAACCCTGATTAAGCAGTAGAACCCCAAACAAGCTTTTAACCGATACAAAATCAAATTCTGAGTGCTACAATGGAATTGGAAAGCTCCCCAGGTCATTCCAGGCATTTGGGACAAATAATCTAAAAAATGCCCCTTTTGTTTGGTTGTTTTTTATTAAGCCAGATGCCTTCCTTGCTGCCGCTGCCTCTTTTTTTTTTTTTTTCATTAATTTGTTTGGATTACAGTTTATTTACAATGTTGTATTAGTTTCAATTGTATAGCAAAGTGAATCAGTTGTAAATTTCCTTTTTCATAATGCAACTATTTCAAGGTAAAAATATCTTAAAGTCTAGCATATGAAACTACAGAGCTCCTCTGCTTAAAGGAAGAGTGAGGACTTGGCCACCCTTGAAGCACTTTTGCAGACCCTTTGGACTCCTAGAAACCACTAACTTTGCCCCAGTGTGAACTGACCAGCTGAGGAGCTAAAAGCCAGCAAGCCAAAGTAGTGACCCTTGAGAGGGGATCAGAACCTATATTCTCGGATACACGGTGTAGGGGCAGATTATGCATGTCATGAGGACTCCTGGGTCTGAACCGTATTACCAGCCTACCTTAAGGAGTCACATTAAAAAAAAAAAAAAAATTCCAGTCTGCAATTCAAGGAAGGAGGGAGGGAAGGAGAAAGCAAGGGAGAAAGGGACCCATTTTGTACAAATGATTATAACTTATATGTGGAATCTAAAAAAGTTGGTGCAGATGAACTTATTTACAGAACAGAAATTCTGTTATGGATGTAGAAAACAAGCTTATGGTTACCAAGGGGGAAAAGGGGAGAGGGAGAAACTTGGGATTGACAATACTATATATAAAATAGATAACTAATAAAAACCTGGTGTGTAGCACAGGGAACGCTATAGTCTGTAATGACCTTTATGGGGAAATAGACTAAAAGAGAGTGGATCTATGTATAACTTATTCACTCTGCTGTACGTCTGAAACTAATACAGAATTATAAATCAACTATACTCCAATAAAGTTTTTTAAAAGAAAAAAAATACAAAGTGTTGCCAGCAAAACAATAAGGTAATGGATACATCTGTTATCAATAATTCTGCTTAGAAGAAGAAAATTTAGATAAGCTGAGTATATTGAATTTTCTAGTAAAAAAAAAACTGAAACATGTTGAAATAATAAAAATTTAAGAGGCAATCCAGACTCCAATCTGTGTTTCTTTTGGTCTTTCCTGAAAGAAATCTGCTGCACAGGGAACGAAGTTGTAGTTTCAGATTCTCCCTCGTCCAGTCTCTTCCACAGCCTTCAAAGGGGCCCTCCCTGGTAGTGTATTAACCTCATCACACATTTTTTGTAAAACCAACTAAAATAAGATGAAAAAGGCTGTCTTTTTCAACTTCCCTTTATTTTGGGTGGCGTTGGCAGATTTACATGCATTTTGAAGGTCCAAATAAGAGGAATCGGAATTGGGGGTTCACATAGTTTAGATGATATGTATTTATATGATTTGTAGCCACTTCCCTGTAGAGGTACATTATGCCAGCTCCCCATGTGTAAGAATGTCTTCCAGGAATTCTCCTTCCACCCTTGATGCCAACTCACCAAGCATGGCATCATGAAGGTACAGGACCAAAGGACACGTGGCCATGTAAATAAACATGTCCTCTGACAGCAAGCCCCAGACACACGGGGATAGCAGAGGAGCCAGAAGCTAGCTGGAGATTGCTTTTTTCTAATCATCAGTTATTTAAAATTTCAAGCATAGAATTCAGTTTTCATTGACACCCAGTCAAAACAGAAATTCTATCCTGTTAAGAATACACTCAATGCAGCACAGAAAACAAATGTTCCCCACAGTTTTCCTTTTTCTATGGGAACCATGGAAAAGAGAATCAGAATTCTTGTGTTTTCAGGGTGTGTGCACTGTCTGTCTGTATTCTGTAAGTAAAGTTGCATGCTATATGCTTCACAAACATCAATATTTTTTTAAGTTTTATTGAAACTGGAATAGGAGACAATTACCTTTCTACTGTCCGTACAGAAAGTGATAGTACCACATATAACTTGTGTATGACAAGAGTTGTCATACTAAGAGGCAATCAAAGGATATGCAACCAAAACTGTAGAAGAAGTATGTCAGACACATAATTATGAATGTTATTTTTCTGGATTTTATAATAGTTCAGCTTTTAAAAATTAAAAATTTAAGTCCGTTTCTCATTTTAAGTACATGGTCATCTTTATAAACTTGAGTTTGTATTTCTAATATTGTTTTCCTTAAAATAGTCCCACAATTTATTTAAGTTTCAGGCTTCATAAAACCTGGAGAGTCTTCTGGTCCCTCCCATAAAGAACCTCAAGCATACACCAAAACTTCAGTAGAATACCATCATAATACATCACTGCTTAGCTGAGCTCAGGAAAAGTGAAAAAAGCGCAAGCGTTAGTCACTCGGTTGTATTCGACTCTTCACAACCCCACGGACAGGCTCCTCTGTCTGTGGAAGTCTCCAGGTAAGAAGAGTGGAGTAGATAGCCATCCTTTTCTCCAGGGTATCATCCCTACCCAGGGGATGGAAACTGGGTTGCCTGCATTGCAGGTGATTTCTTTCCCATCTGAGCCACCAGGGAGCTTGATAAAAGGTACAACTATCTACATTCCACTGGTAGGGATTTTCTGACTTTTGAATGTGCAAGAACCACCCTGGCAAACAATAAATGCAGATTCATAGGCTTTGCATCACGGAATAATCACTTTGGTGAGACGTAGGCACATTAGAGAAATCTGTATTTTTAGCAAGCATCAAAATTGATTCTGGATACAAAAGGCCCAAGGACCATGTTTCAAGAACCCAACTTTACATCCAACACAAAAAAAGCATCCCAGGGTCCACCTTTACCTCTACTTCTGTTACTTCTCACCAGATTACCCATTCCCTCACATATCCTAAAGGCATGCTTTCCCATCCCTCACATTTTCGCTGCATTCCTACCCTGGAGCTTTCATTTCCATCATCCTCTTTAGCAGTGTACTGAGTACAACATTTTTTGCAGTCTTCAGTGTTTTGTGCACAAATCTCTTCATCATTAAACACAATCTTAGCTTACCTTTGTAATTTTTTCCACATGTTGCCTAATTTTACTATCATTGATGCCCAGGGTCCCCAGGCCCTTGACAAATACTAAAAACTTCATATTCTCATATATCTACTGAAATGGCCCATTCAAAAATCACTAATTATGTCCCTGGTCAAAATTCAATGTCCTTTCCTTGGACCTGCTGAAGCTTTGGGTATTGACCAACATCTGCTTCTCCCCTGGAAACCTTGTCCTTCTTTAGAATTCATGACACTTCTATCCCAGGGCCCCTTCCTTCTGTCTCTGATTTCTGTCTTTCCAAACTCTCCTCTCTGCCTCTTTATCCTAAGCTCACATTATGAGTCAGTGTTATCTCTCCCATCTCAGAGACAATGGCCAGTGTTATACTTTCATTCTGTAATTCTATGAATATTAAACTCAACTTATCACTTTCACTTCAGCTTCCATCTCAAGTTAAACCTCTCTAAATGTCTTCATCCTTCTATTCCCTCATCAAACAAATTCTATAAACTGCACAGAGTCAAGATATCACAAGGAAGATTTACCTTGCCTTCAGGAAGCTCACAGGCTGAGTGTTAGGGGACTTTGAACAGCAAGTGCTTAAAGAAACAAAGTGAACCATGTAAAGTGTCTACACTGAAATATATCTAGTAATGGGAAAAAGATTACCACAGGACGAAAATTATTTTATATAGACTCAAGATTCATTTAGAGAGAACTATCTAAGGATGCAACATTTATGCTGAGATATGAAGGACAATAAAAGACACCAAAGTAAGGGAAGTGGGAAAAGAATGATTCCAGGAGGAAGAAGGAAAGCAAAGGCAACGGCCCCAGTGTGGACAAGGTCTGTGTGACTCATTGTATTGAGTGAAGCAGAGAAGAGCATGAGATGAGGCTGAAATGCTGGCTGGAGTCAGATGATGCTGGGCCTTGGAGATAGTTATAAGAGATCCAAATGTTATTGAAGTGTCGGTGAAAACCAAAGGCCAAATCTAAAGCAAGGGAGTAAAAAGCTGATTTATAATAGTATAGCAATGTCTAGATCACAATAGGTACAAAATAAATATTTGTTGTTTGATGTGATTTACCATCTTGATTTTCCCTCCATCTATACCAATTATGCATCAAAAATTCTCAAAAATTGAATATTTTCAATAATGTAATTATACATGTTTGCAAAATTACATATAATAGCATGCTTTGCTCTGCTAAGTCACTTCAGTCATGTCTGACTTTGCGACCCTATGGACCACAGCCCACCAGCCTCCTCTGTCCATGGGATTCACCTGGCAAGAATACTAGAGTGGGTGGCTGTGCCCTCCTCCAGGGTATCTTCCTGACCCAGGGATCGAACTTGTGTCTCTCAAGTCTCCTGTAATGGCAAGTAGGCTCTTTACCAGCAGTGCCACTTGGGAAGCCCCATAATAGCATACATTTATTCAATGCACAAATAAAAATCAAGCCAATGCTAAATAGCAAAGAATATCCTTCAGTAAAACTAAACAGTTATAAGATCAGAAGGAAAAGAATGAAAATTTATACAACTTTTCTCCCTTACCTAAGGCACATGCAACTATATTAATGTTAGGTAGGATTAACTCCAAAGCATTACTTTACTCCTTCATGAGGCTATTTTCAATGTTCACCTGTTCATAAACAAATCCAGGTGACTTAAAGATACCTTGTTTCTTTGCACACAAAATGCAATAGGATTACATTTCCCAGAGAACAAATGTTGTAAACTTTGAGTTGCTTTGCTATTAATAAAGAGGAACTGCCAATCATCAGGGCAATGTCATAATATAAAAATCACCCATAATGATGGCTAATTAAATAGTTGCCAAGAATAATAGACATGGAATTTCCAAAGAAAATCATTCTGGATGGGTATTTTAAAAGCCTGATTTTGAGCTGTAACCTCATGGTCTCACACATTCAAATTTTCAGACACAGGATCATGCAGTATTACTGAAATCATGATCTGGACACTCATTTAATGTGACAGTCTCAAGGACAGCATCCATTTTTATGACTTGGACTTGTGCAGAACTTCCTGGTTGTGTGGTTGGTTTCACTTCTGTCACTGATCACACTACCGAGACTTGGTGACTTGGCTAGCATGAAGATTTTTTCCAATGACCTCACAAAGGCCCAACATCAGTCATAGGAGCCATATAATTTGTACAAAGGCCATGATCACTATGAAGTCTTCACAAAGATCCTTGAGCCAAGCTCAGCCTAAGTGATACCTTGGTCCTGTAGCTGTTGCTCTTCCAATTCAGGAGGTCACATTATATGCCTAGCTTAAGGCTCTTCTACACTGAGTCTCACAGTGTTAAATCCAACAACTTTGACAAGCCTTTGACATCTTAACACAGAAACTGGCCTTATCATACTCAAGTGGTCATATCCACGTTCACTCCCCTTCCTAAATCTATTTATAGTAGATACCAGATAGTTACCAGAAAACCTTATATTGCTCTCCTTCCTATATTTTATCAGTTGATATAAGGATGATGGAAGGTCTTTGGGCAGAAACATACACAGCTGGCCTCCTTCATGAGGCTGAACTCCTATTCTAGAAGAACGCTGTTAGAAACCATCACTTTCTGTGTTCAATGTTTTTGTTTCAGTTGGGTTCTTCGTCAGGAGAAGAACAAATATTTTCTTTCTTTCCTCCCCAAATAGAAGAGATATCTAGAAAACCATTACAGTATCTGCATTATCAGTCATCTGTGGAAAATGATAATGTTTTGAGGGATGATTTTAAATAAAAATCAATAAACTTTCTAAAGACACATCAGTGCTATCAAGTTTCTTGAAGCTTTTTCTTTGCAGCTTGTAAAATTTTATGGGCCATGATCCACTTACTAATAGGGTAGAGATGAGGATAAGGAGGCTTTGGGAGGCATTTTATTAAGGCTTGCCAGACTCTTCCACCCCCGCCCCCCCCCCAGGCTTCATAGTGTCTTGTTCCATAAGGGGGTTTATGGGAGTGCTAATGAGTGCAATTCTCTGTACAGTCACATACCATGGGAAAAAGAAACATAACAAAACACAGACCTGGCAGGTGAAGGGAACCCCAATCCCAGTCTGTTTTTCAACAGGAAAAAAAAATTGTGACCATCTACTATGTTGTCACCCTGTTTATTTATAATGAGAAATGCCTGGCTGGATGAGTTTACAAGCTAGAAATCAAGGTAAGAAAGAGAAACATTAACAACCTCGGTATGCAGATACCACTCGAATGCCATAAAGCAAAGAGCAACTAAAGACCCTCTTGATGATGGTGAAGGAGGAGAGTGAAAAAGTCAGCTTAAAACTAAATATTAAACAAACAAACAAAAAAAAAACTAAGCTCATGGCATCCAGCCCCATCACTTCACGGCAAATAGAAGGGAAAACTGTGGAAGCAGTGATGGATTTCCTCTTATTGAGCTCTAAAATCACTATGGATGGTGACTGAAGCCATCAAATCAGAAGATGATTGCTTCTGGGCAGGAAAGCTATGACAAACATAAACAGTGTGTTGAAAAGCAGACATATTACTCTGCTGACAAAGGTTTGTACAGTTGTGAGAGGTGGACGGTAAAGAAGGCATGCGTGCATGAAAAATCACTTCAGTCGTGTACGGCTCTTTGTGACCCTATGGACCCCAGCCCATTCAAGCTTCTCTGTCCATTGGATTCTCCAGGCAAGAATGCTGGAGTGGGTTGCCAATTCCTTATCCAAAAGAAGGCATAGCACCAAAGAATTGATGCCTTCAAACTGTGGTGCTGGAGAAGACTCCTGAGAGTCCCTTGCACTGCAAGGAGATCAAAACACTCAATCTTAAAGGATATCAACCTTGAATACTCATTGGAAGGATGGATGCTGAAGCTGAAGTTCCAGTATTTTGGTTACCTGATGTGAACAGCTGACTCTGTGCTTTCCTGATGCTGGGAAAAATTGAGGACAGGAGAAGAGGGCATCAGAGGTTGAGATGGCTGGATGGCATCACCAATGCAACAGACATGAACTTGGGCAAACTCCGGGAGGTGAGGGACAAGGAGGCCAGTTCTGCAGTCTGTGGGCTCACAAAGAGTCAGACACTACTGGGCAACTAACAACTATGTGCCAGTTACCACAGTAGAGCCTGGGGCTATACAGGTCTCCAAAAGAATAAGTAGGGTATGTCTGTCTTTACTAAGCTTGTATTTTTAATGAGACAGGTGGATAGTAAACAAGTAAATGGATGAAACCATTAGAACTAGAGTAGGTGGGAGGAAGTAAACGAGGCAGTTTCCCTGATAGAGAGTAGGGGGTGACCCACGCTGGTCATGGAAGCCCCCTGACCAAGGGGCCACTCAAGTGAGACCTAGAGTTAGAAGTTTTCTGGCAGGGGACAGAAGCAAGTATCTCAGCCTTAAGAGCATCCTCAATGGAAGCAGGACAGTCAGCAGGGTGGGCACTGAATGAGCTCAGATCAAAGAGTTGAGAGAGGGGTTTGCAGAGAGAGACTGTGGATTAACTATACTCTGCTTCAGCCTACAGTAATAGTTCAGAATTAACATGGCTGACCAATAAATACATTCAGCTATTTAGAAATAAATGATATAAACCAAGTGAGCTAGGGTTAATGCTGCTATGGCATGTTAGAATTTCCAGAACACTTAAAAGTAAACAGGAATTACATCACTGTTTACAACTGTAACCAGTTTATATAAATAGCAAGCATAAGCAAGTCCTCTCCCAGGTTCATTACAGTTTCTAGAATTTATTGTAAATCTGAGTCATTTTGGATGATTCTGGCACATAAATAATTTTACATTAGGCATGTTAATTTTTGAGGTTTCAGATTTAAAATGATCTGCTTTCAAGGTTGTTTTCACTCAGCCATCCGTACAAGGTTTTAGTCTTGGATTGCTAATGTTTGACACAGTTTTGACAATTGTAACAACACTGTACTTTTAGCTTTGATTTAACAATCAACATTTTTTACTTGTAAAATCTGCCCAGAAGAGTGAATGTCTATTTGTATAAAATGATCCAGGAATGGCATTTCCTATTTAAATAAATATTTGGACTAATTGTAAGTTAGGTATTACATCTTCTAGTTTTTCAAGAATTTGAACAGGTTAAGTGTTGAACAGTTTTACTGAAAAAAAAATTAGACAAGTGCATATATTTAAAAGAGCTGAAGGAGATACAGTTAAAATCTCTTTTTCATTTACACATTCAGCCTTTCTCCACAGAGGCAACTATTACCAACTTCTTTCTTATCCCTATATAAATGTTCAATACACATGCAGGCTTTACGCAATATGTACACTCAAAGCATCTATACTCACATTTAAATTTTTCTTTTTTACAAAAAGAAGGGGATATTTTCATTCTTTACTGTTCCCAATCTAACTTGATTTACTTAGCTAGCTCAGTGATAGTCCAATAAAAAACATAAAAATCTGTTTTTTAAGTTAGCTTAAAATTGTATGGTACATGATATTTAACTCAACCAATTTTGGGGGGTGAACATAGGTTGTTTCCACTAGTTTTCTGATACCAGTGCTTATTTAAACAAATAAATACCTAACTGGGTATTGCTATGCACTGGCAGTAGTCATTAAGCAGTAAAAGGCAGAATCCCTGCTTATTGGTTCTTACATTTTAGTAGAAGAAATGACAGACAGACAAGCAAATATCGAGCTTGTCATACTTACTCTTGGGAGAAGTCCTATGAACAAAAGCATAAAGCCAGAGCAGGGGACAAAGACTGGGGAAGTCCTTGTCTGTAGGACGGTCAGGGAAGCCTCTCTGTGGTAGAAATATTTGAGGGAAAAACATGAATAAGCAAGAGAGTAAAGCATGAGGACATTTGGGAGTGCACTCCAGTCGGAGGAAACAATACCAGCAGGTGTATAGGCCCCGAGGCAAGGGCTCACTTGGCATGTTTCAAGAGCAGTATGGATACATCAGGGCATACACAGGGGAGAGTGTCTGAAAGTAAGCTTGGAAGTGCAGGCAGAAGGGCTGCACCTTGGGTCTTATAGGCCAGTAACACCGCAGGTATGACATTGACTGTGATAGTAACTATCAGAGAACCAGGGCATAAGAGTGATCAGATTTTCCCTTTGGAATTCTTCTCATTCTCTAAGGAACATACTGCAGGGGACAGGAATGCCAGTAGAGAAACTGGGGGCTTGTGACTCCTGCAGTCACCCAAAGAGGGTGACAGTAGCTCAGATTTGGGTGGAGGCTGAGTGGGAATGTGACCAGTTGCTATATTTAGAAAGTAGAGCTAAGAGAATTTGCTGTTTCCCAAGACAGAGAGCATGTGTAAGTAAAGGACAGGAGTCAAGGAGAACGCTAGGGTTCCGGCATGAGCAGCAGGGTGAATGATATTGCCCTTTATCAGGATGGAGAACCTTGGGAGACCAGCGGCTTGTGGAGCGGGGGCGAATGGAGTCAAAGGAGGGGCGGGGAGATAGAGCTCTGTTTAGTCATGTTGGTTTTGAAATGCACAGAAAAATCCACGGGGGTGGAGTCACAAAGGCACTCAGAAATGAATCTGGAATTCAGGGGGAAGACAGGGCTCAGAAATGAAATGTGTAAGTTTTCTGCATATAAGTAAAGCCACAGGAATGGGTTACACAGGTTTCACAGATGTCCCAACAGACCTCTCAGAGAAGACCTGAGACACTGAATTGCTAGGTTAAGGTAGGTTTGAGTGTGTGTGGGTGTTGTGTAGATATTATCATCAAAGACTTTCTCCAAAGTACAAAACACTTTATATTTAAATTCAAAATCCTTATCTCTGATGAATTAGAAGATATTTCAGTATAATTATGAACATTCATTCTCACTGTCCTAGAGATTTAGATGTGTGAGGTGTCAGTTGAGGTCGTTTCAGACAGAAATATCTTTGTGAAACACACATACCTATCTGTACTAGGCATTATCAGATACATTAGCTCATACATTCCTGACAGCACTCTAGGGGATCAATCTTATTAAAACTATTTCATAAATTAAGATACTGAGGTCCTAAGGAATGATGGGATGTTCTCAAGGGCTCCTAACTAGTAAGTTGGTTGGGGTCTGGACTCAATTTCTGTCTTTCCTTCCATTAAACATAGAATGAGGCAAAGGCTTAACTTTTGCTGAAAAGGATGCAAGACATTTAGAATTACCATTTAGATATATTTAGCATGGGGTGTATTTTAAAAGGGCATATGCACTGCTACCACCTGACAAATTTGTGTTTTCCTTCAGGTCCTCCCATTGCACTACTCGAGGCATTTAGGACACATTGATGAGCAAAGCCACAGATTCCTAATTTCAAGGCAGTGGCAGGAGGCCATGATGGGAGAGATAGCTAAACAACATGAAAACTATGTTTGAAACTTATTTTCTAAGAGAATGGGGGCTACAAATAAAAGATCGAAAAATAAAAAGACAGGAAAAGTTCATAGATAAGCAGTGCTGGGGGTGGAGAGCTGGGCAGGTTCAAATTTTAAAAGCATGAGAAAGGCTGACCTTATGGAGAAAGCAGTATCTGAGCAAAGACATGAAGGAACCTTGATAGTCAGGGAAGATCTGGCTCTGCATGCCACTCATACATCATTCTAAACATGCTCCTAGACACTGCACTGAGAACCAGGAAAGAACATGAACTGAACACCCTAAACAAGAAAAGTAATTTTAAATACTGATAGCAAATTTAATAGTGTCATTTTCACAGGCAAAGGGCACTGCACCCACCCATCGTGGCCTCCTCTATAACCTTTTCAGCTACGTTATGGTACATAAACCCAGAGCTTCTCATATCCTCAAGGATGATTCTGATCAGAACCAGACGATGATGACTGCAGTTGGGCCACTACAGAGCTTCTGTGACTTGGGGACCAAGCTGTGCAATAAAATAATGAACATGACTCAGACATGTTCTGACTCAGACTGAGACACAGCGCTTGAAGGGAACAGACTACATAAAGTTCAAGTCACAGTTACAGGTGAGAAAACTAGGTCCAGGGAAGTGAAGTGACTTCATCAAGGTCACAGAGTAAGTTAGTCAGAAGACGGCTGAATTGAAAACCATCATGTTTCCCACAAATTTCAGGCTTTAGTCTTTTCAACTGAAACATCTATTTGACATCACTTTCATCAACAAACATTCAACTGCCTTTTGAACAATACTCAAAAGCAAACAGCAACAAAACTAGGTTTCCTAACACAAAGAATACAAAGCTGATGATAAATACTTGCATGATGGTTAACCGTGTACTAGACTCTGTTCTAATGCTATACTGAACCTATTTAATTCTCATAGACATAAACTTACTATCCTGATTTTACAGTTAAGGCAACTGAGAAACAGAGAGTTTAAGCAACCTACTTGAAGTCATTCAGCTTGTTAAAGACAGCAAAAATCTGAACCCAGAGTGCCTGAGTGAAAATTCTGTTCTAGTTCTCGTGTTAAATGCTTTCAGATATGTGTGTCTACCTGGTCAGAAAAGTGTGATTACTAATTAAGAACTTATTTTTGTTAACAGTTATAGCTAAAATTTCTTAACACAGATACTAATTTTAAGACAATTCTTCATAAACTTTTTGAGTGACTACTATATCTCAGCCAGGGCACATGTTACTCTAATTACAGGCATTTTTCACCCAGGTAATAAATTATCTTTGATATTTCTCTGAAACCCATATATTTTTACAGCATCATGAAAAACAGCTGCAACAAATTAGGCACACCCTTCTATAGTGATTCAATAGTTCCAAAAAATAAGCATTGATCCCATAAGGTTATCCCTTGACAATTGCGTTTGGCAAGGATCTTGAGCTATTACCTGTGCTCTTATATACTTGCAATAAAATCTGTGGTCTGAAACAAAAAATCTCTTCATCTCATTTTTAGTCAAGAAATAATTTTTAAAGATTATTTCTTTAAAAAACAATCAAAGT
Organism: Cervus elaphus; assembly: GCF_910594005.1. Taxonomy (NCBI): domain Eukaryota; kingdom Metazoa; phylum Chordata; class Mammalia; order Artiodactyla; family Cervidae; genus Cervus; species Cervus elaphus. The sequence continues at coordinate 68,471,099 of NC_057823.1, read as the reverse complement.
GTCCAGAAAGAAGCAGGATAACAGTAACAGCTAAAAGTTATTACACACTTTGCATGCCTTCACACATGTCTATATATACACATGCTCATATGTATATATGTCTACTGAGGTACAACTTACAACTAGTCAAACACACTGATACTCACTATGCAGCTTGAGTTTTTATAAATCTGTATAAAAAAAATTCACTCAAGACAGGGAATCCTTCCATCACCCTAGAAAGTTCCCTTATGTCCCTTCCTCATCAATCCTCACCCCCAGTAGCAGTGATTGTTCTAATTTCCATCACAATTGAAATTTTTAATCCTAAGTGCAATTCTATGAGGTGGTGATTCCAAAGAATGTCCAACTTTGAGATCCATGCTCTTGGCCACTATGTTGTTCCACTGTATTTCTTCCCAATGGACACTTAGCCCATCTCGATGGTATCCTCTGAGAGAATAAAGGCATGATGTCTTAACTTCTCTTTCAAGTATCTAGAATATACTGTAGGTACCACCCTTGAAAGAACTGAAAAAAATGGTCAACTGAATGATTTTCTATATTCTGTGTTTCAGATGAGACACACTATTGAGAGCTTACTGATGTCACAGAAGGCAGGCAGGATCAGTGAATGAAGTGGACATGCGCCTTCTCAAAACAACAAACACTGCTCATTTTCCCAACTGATGCACCATGAGAAATCAGGCCAGGGATGCCATTCTCCAGCTTCTTCTACATAATCTAGAGATCTAAATTTGTACATAATACCTCAGTACATGTAAGTGCTTTGTAACTAAGTGGATGTAAACAACAACCAAAAACACTTCATGAGTCAAAATGTGTCCAGAGGCCAGCCCTGGATTGCCAGTTTGGGACCTGGTATTTGCATTCTTGGCCTAAGAAACACCAGGATTAGCTTCACCAGTGACAAAAGGGAGACCACAAACCTCTGTAGGTCACAGCCAGCCTAGGAGGTAATGTTTGTCATCATGTGGTAAAAATTCTGCTGTCCAGACTCTGGTCTGTTGCCAACACTCCTTCCCACTGAGGGAAGCAGATGACTTTGGTAAACATCGTAAACAAACAGAAGAAAAAAAAAAAGAAAGAAAGAAAGAAACTGGCATTGGGAAGAGGAAAGCAATAAAAACACAGAAGGAAAGAGCTAGAAAGAGTATAGAACAGTAAAGAAGACAGCTACAGGTAAGAAAAGGAAGCAAAGGACAGGCACCTCTAGGTCTGAAGCATATTCCTTCACTGACTATGCCGGCCCAGAACCACAACCCCAACTGGAGTTGGGACAACAGGGCAGTGGGAATGATGGAGTGGAGAAAAGAGCTCATTTTGATATTTATTTACTCTGAGCTTTATGAGACCAGTTTCAGTGCTTAAATATTTTGACCGTGGGAAATAATGGCAGGGTTTCTAGGAATTCCAAAAAATATTATTTGAGATTCAGAGAAATCATCAGAGAGTCCAATCCTGTCAAGTCTGATCCTGGCAAGGCTCTGTGGTCTGAACAAGAAGGAAATTTCTAATCCCCAGTGATATGGTTTTTATCAGGAAACTGTGCGTGCTGTAATAGGTGCCACTGCATTACTGGTTAAAAAGAAGAATAAAGCTACCACTTCCATATCCACCTACATACCCAGAGTTCCACTGAGACAACAACCAGCAAAGATTCTGAGCAAACCAATCTCAGAGGATTTATACCCTTAGTGAACCGTTGTGACACGTCCCTCCCCCAGGCCTGCAGACTTGCTCAACAGGTCACAGCTTACATGACTTCCTTTATAGAAGACAGTTCACACTTGACAAAAGGAATCCGAAACCATAAGAAAGATGGTTACCTTTCTGTGTGGTAGCAAAGGTGAAAGAAAAAGGACAGTGGAATTGTCAGAGAAATTAAGGTGACAAAGAAAAAATAACCTGGATCATTCAGCATAAAACTCCTCTGCTGATTGTCTCAGTGCTTCATTTTATCATCTGTTATGCCTATTTCCTTCTTTGCCAGTTTGCCTCATGCGGAACTAATTTTAAATATATACAGCTAACATACTTACGTCTTTACCATGTGCAAGGCATCAAGCTAAGGACGTTCTAAGAACAAGCTCACAACATACTATGAGGTAGATGCTACCATGTTCATTTTAAAGATGACATAATTGTGGCTCATGGACAGGATGTAACTTGCCCAAGGTCACACACCCAGGGTCACAGTCCAGGTTTGTGTACCTCAAAACCTAAGCTCACTTCACAGTGTAAACAATTCTCTCTCTGCTACAAGATCATCCCCCCTCCCACTCTTCTTTCTTACTGTCCTGCTTCTTGCTTACAATAACCCTCCACTCCCTGGGTTCACAGGTGTCCTGTTCATACAATATGCCCCTGTTAGATGACTGGAATCGAGTTTAGGGAATTGTATTTTTGTCAGGAGGAGGCTGCCTAGACTGTGTTCAGAGAAAGGGTAAAGAGAAAGCTGCAGGAAAAGACAAAGGAGAGAGAAAGATTTTAAGACGTTCATAAAGAAATTAGAGTTTGAGAATGAAAAAAACAGTAGCATGTGAGAGAAAACACTTTACAGGCATCTGATCCCATTTTACAGTTGGAAAAACTGAGATTCAGCTCTTAGTAGACTCAGGACCTTTCCCAAGATTTGTGGCCCCCACTACTCTTATTCCTTCTCTTCACCTCAGTTCTGTACCAAGTCCTCCTACCACCCTCTAATGCGCCTTAGGAGTATAGCAATGGCCATGGGTTACAAAGTACAGAGATGTAAATGTGGCCCAACCCGAGGAGACTGGAGATGATAAACAACGCCCCAAGCTGCTTTGCAGTATAGTGAGGTTCTCCATCACTGAATGAACTGGTGTCACATCTGGCTGACATCTGTCAGTGGTACTATAAATAGCACTTGTGTAGTAAATAATGATTTAGCCCCATCAGTGTAAAACAAACTCAGTTCTAAAGACCAATGTCTGGTTGGCTTCAAAAGAATAACTTGAGGAGTTTTTAAAAATAGAGGGATTCCTCAACTCTAATCTCAGAAATTTTGATTCAAGAGGTTTTGAAAGACCATGGAACCAGGTGATTTCTGAGGGCCCTCCTACTACTAAGATTCTATTATGTTACTTTCTCTGACATAGCTTCCAAAGTATCGCCTGTCATTACTAAGCCACACACGTAACAAGTAGTTGACACTAGACTCAGAGTCAAGGGACAAGAAGCATTGCCATTGTCTCTGAATACCCGTGTTCTCCCAGCAGGTAACATATCTTTTCTAGTCTCAGTGTATGACTCTTTAAAATAGCAGCAAAAGACGGTTGGAAGAGTTCTAAAACTCTTGATCTGGACCTGTGGGCTCCTATTCCACACTCAGAGGGCCTCTACCCATCATAGTACTATAACTGCATGGGACCAGTAGGCACATGACCCAGTTCTGGGTATATTCTGAGACATGAGGAAGTCTATGTGGGAGGGCATCCCTTCCTGATTAAAGAGACAAAGGTTCATGAGAAGTAGTTTTCTTCTTCATGTTTTGCCATTTTTGTTCTGACTTGAACATGACACGTGGAGATGAAAAAATGAACAGAAGGAAGCTGTGATCTTTGGAGACACCGCTCAGCTGCCACAACAGTCCTGGACTACCCAGGTGTAATATACATCACATGCACAAAAAGTGAAGTCCTGCATGTTCCAACTCTATGAACAGGGTTTCTCTTTGCAGCCAAATGGAGCCTTCACTGATATAGCACTAAAACTCTCTTCAAATGAAATTTCTTGCAAAACCCCAATATATGAAACAAATAAAAGTGGCTATACTGTTTAGAAAAATGGACGGGGTGTTTCCAGAGCCATTTCCTCCTAAATTCCTGCAGAGTTTCCTCCATGGAACCAGAATTGGTCAAAATCATTACTTCTCAAGGTAGAGTCTCCAAGGCTCAGGGATTCTCAGATTTTCTCCAGACTCAGAGAGTTTTCTGCCAAGTTTGTTCTTGTGTTTTCCTTTCTTATTTCTTTGATGTGCTTATTTAATTTTTTTCAAATTTTATCCTAGGAAATACAGATCCAAATCATGACCAGTGGCTACTACTCACGGTTTTGGTGTGTGCATTTGTATTCAATGTACAGTCATTTAGCAACAAGTGATTTGATTCCAATTGTCATGACTAGAGAAAGAAGTAGAGTGTGATATAACACAAAATGACGTATTCCTTCAAGGTGCACATCAAAGGATATCTTGGCATGCAAATGAAGGTACATTTGAAGAGAAAAAAAGTCATGGAAGAAGCAAGTATGCATCCAGGATATAAGAGTATAAGTGTCTGGAATTAGAATAATCTTCAGTTCCATGTTCATGGTGTAAACCTTATTAAATTCTAGTAAAGGATCCTCTAGACTTCCCAAGTGACACCAGTGGAAAAGAATCTGCCTGCCAATGCAGGAGATATAAGAGATATGGGTTCGATCCCTGGGTCAGGAAGCTCCCCTGGAATAGGAAATAGCAATCCACTCCCATATTTTTGCCTGGAAAAGTCCATAGACAGAGACTGGGAGGCTACAGTCCGTGGCGTTACAAAGAGTCTGACAAGACTCATGCTCACACTAAAACACCCTCTATATTAAGAAACAAATGTTGAAAAAAAAAAAAGAAACAAATGTTGATAACCTGAATATTGTTAGATACTTTTCTCTGTATTTAATTAATATATTTTAGTGTTATGGATGCTTAAAAATTATTAAAATAAAGAGGCAATATCTAAGTGTGTATTTTGGGATTTGTACATGTTTAAATAACAGTATAATTAAAACAGTGGGAGCATGGACTTTCTCCAGCCCTGTTAAAAGGGGTCTTTATATCACTGAAGCGCAGATTCTGGACTACAGGATGTTAAGCCTTAATCCTTTCCAGATGGTCAATTCCATAATTCCATGAACCTTCTCACCTTATGGAATATTAAATACTTTCACCAACAATGTGGTATATACCCTTGGAGATGTTTTTAAAATAAAAAAGAGATAAAATTAAGTTCATGAATTGCAGTAAAGCATATGTATCCTTCTATTAATATATTCCTTTTCAAAAGTTTGTCTTCAGGATGAAGCATCCATGGGCAAGCCTTGGAACAAGCTCTGCCCACTGCCACCCCTCCCCCATCTCCACCTGGCCCCTTCACTCATCACTCCCAGCAGAAATATCTCTGGACGGAACAAATATGGGTTAAAAATAAGGCCTTAAGAGCCTGCTCCCTCCTCACTTAGGAAATCTGAACCCTTGGGCAATGCCATTCTTACAAAATGTGTTTTCTGATTACTTCCATAAGGCAGAGCATGGTGGACGGATCATGGGGTCTTCCATTGTGAACAGGGTAAAACAATTCTGCTCACCAAGGCCATGGTTTAGCCACACATTTCACCCTGAACCAATCAGTGCCCACTGGGCTTTGCTATTCTAGCATGTATGTTTCATTCCTTCCAGCTTGTGTTGTGGCTTCTCCTCCCTCCCTGTCGTTTGTACCTCTGCCCTGGGTTTCTTCACCTCTACCCTCCTTCACCCCTCTTTCTTTTTTTCAAATGTCAGGGGAGCTTGATTTCCACCTCTCGTACTTCTCAACGAGGGAAACTATAGAGTTTCTTCCAAGTTTCAGGCAATGTTGTGCACAGCCCTGCAACGTGAAGTTGTTATTTCATGCCTGCTCAGCTCAACATGCAGTAAATTTAGAGGAGCATGACATTAGAGCTACAGAGTCTCCTTTTTCACTGGCAGTGTGTTTGGCTGTGGTTCACATTGGTTCCCAATCTGTCTTGGCATCTTACTGACTCCATAGGCAACCCAAGTGTAGTCACTGTTTATCCTATCTTCTTTCCCCTTTTGGGAATTATTCCAAACTCTCTTCACTCCAACCCAAGCCAAGCCAACCCAAAGATGACGTTCATGAAGAAAATATTTGTGTGCCATTTCTCAGAATAAGAATTCCTGCTGCCAGTCATTTCTTAATTCCCTCCTCCAAGTGCAGACTGTAGAGAAAGTAAAATTGCAGACTGAGAGGGCCGACTTGCCACTGACTAAACACAATGCCTGCACACGTATCCTAGGTCTTATGCAGACAGATACGAACAAGTCTAGGTTCGCACTCTTTACTCACCCACTAATCTAACTCTTTACTATCAGATACTTGTTGAGATATTTTAGAATAAAAGTAAACACAAACTTCATTGAGGTCCACCCTAAGAGGTCTAGCTACTCTTCTGCTTTTCAAGAAGCAGCCACAAATCCATTCATTCATCTATTTCTCCAACCATACTCCTGGCCAAGCCCCTTTTGGAAAACACCATTGTTGTCACTGATGGCTCTGCCAGAAATCACAAAGCTCTAGTGAGATTTGGTCCAGCTCTTTCAGAATTGAACCACTTCCTTAAATGCATTTATATTATATTTTGCATTTTCTAAATGCTAAATGTAGGATAAGGTGTAGCTTTTGTGGAGGAGGGGTAAAAATCAGTTGTATTATAATTGATATGTATGAAAGAGAATTACCTAAAATTTGTTATTTTTAAAAGCACTCTCTTCAGTAAGGTGCAAAATAGAATAAATTAAATAAAATTCACACAGTTACATGTCTATCTTTTAACTGATTTTGAGTAAATTACTGCCTTCTGTGACTCTATAGTTGTCTATGCTTCATAAAATAATGAAGTATTTTTTATTGGAGTATAACTGCTTCACAACATTGTTACAGACGTATTTTCTGAGAGAACTCCCAGATGCTTCCGCAACTCAGAAAAACTGAAAATTATTATCGAAACAGAATTATACATGTTGATCCAGCATATTTCTAGGCAAATATATCACTGAGCTCCTTAATGACAGTCGAAACCCCGTATGATAATAAAAGATGCCAGGATCTCATACGCACAGTTTCTATTCCTACACCCTGAAAGCGTAATCCAAAATAGAAACTTCAAATCCCGATTCCCTCTAAAATGAAAGCCATTTTCTGCTATAAATGCCCCTCTCCAAACTCTCATGAAGCGAAGAACACAGACAGTTTCATCTAAAATTATCTTCCCTGTCAATGAACTGTCCTTTCTCGTAGAAAAGTTACAGAAGGTTGGAACAGGGTGACAACACAAGAGTTCACAGACTTTTCTTTCTCACAGTGGTGTTGCCAGTTCAATCCCAACTTTTCAAAGCGTCTCTGCCCTGCTGAAAACCACATTTTGGAGGGGCCTGGGGGAGAAGAAAAGATTACATCCCCACACCAGCCGTTTAAGTGATGAAGTTCTAACTTGTTCCCACACATACACACCCCCCCACCACCACCCACAAAAACTCGGAGTGCTTCCAAACAAACAGCAGGTAGAAAGTGAAGAGAAAGCGTGGAAACGCAAGGACCGAACAGTCCCCTACCTCTCCTCAGCCTCACAGCGCTGCTGATGAATCCCGCAATCCAGGCGTGTGTGGAGCGGCTGGAAGGAGGCAGCCACTCGGCCTGCCGAGGGTGAGCAGGCCCAGTCTGCGTTCAGAAGCTGCCCCAGTCAGATTTTCCAGCTGCAGAATCGCAGCCAAGTCCCTGCCCATGCCTGAAGAATTTCCTGAACAGCATTCCCGTTCTTTTTCTGACTGCTTTGAAACCGTACTCTGTACTTCAATACAGCTTTGTCAGGCCAACTCCCAGCTACTGGGCTGCCTCCAGCTCTCAATGGGAAACACATGTGTCCAGCACAGACGCGCTCCCCTGCCCCAGTGCCCATGCGTCCGCTGGGCTCACACAACCACAAAGGCAAGGGCTTCTAGAGCCAATGCTGATTTCTCAGCCATTCTGCACACGGCCTCTGCTCTGGGGTGCTAGATGCTGGAGCTGAGTCTCCTCTTGCTGCTGCTCCATGCCGCCCCTTTTCAACTTTCTCCTTCCTTTCACAGTCCCCAGCTGATGACCCATGTTAGCTCCCCCAACTCCCCAACTCTTGCCAGCCCTGATTAAAAGCCTATTACAACTGAGAGGTGGGAATTCTGATTTGATCTCCCTACCTGCCATTGCCTCTATCTTTGCTCAACATTTCAATTGTTGGAGGGGGAACAATATTTTTAGCATTTTCAGACTGGTTCGGCACTTCTGAGTTGTTCCCTCATCCTGATGTGTGCATCTTTTACTGATGTCACTAAAAATAATGCAATTATTTTTCAGGCACTTTTGTGGCTCTCTGCTCTATAACGAGGCTGGTCTGAAAATGTAATATTTTGCATGCTGGTGTAATGGGTGTTGTGTAATGCAGACTGTGTAATACTTTCTATAAGGAAGTGGAAAGGAGAAAAAGAATGTACCTTTTATCAGGATGTGTCCTAATTCTCTGCACCTGTGATTATTCTGGATGGCACTCCATCAATGTCTTATGTACATTCTCCTGGACCGTGTGGTCTACCTTTTCATAAAACACTAAAGGAAATTTCTAAAGATATGAAGAGGACACCCCTCTTCTCCCACACTGAAAACCCCTTATCTAAAAAGCCAAAGCTAAATTGTCAAAAGTAACATTGTAGAATAAGATGATTTAAAGAGAAAGCCTCGATTATTCTGAGCTTTTTTTTCCTTTCTTTCTTTTGGGTACTAATATTGTACTTCCAAAATCATATCCCACTAGCAATTTATTTTGGAGAACTGGCTTGCCAGATTTTAAAAGTGCTGTGTGTTCTGAATAGATTTGCTGTGATCTGAGGTTTAGCATCCAACTGCAATGGGTTCTTTCAGGAGAATTCGACTTTTGCCTTGGGAAGCAGTGTCTTTGGAAGGTGGGGTGGGGAAGAAGCACGTATACCTCTAAGGTTAGGATGCAATTATAGAATCAGAGAACTTCAGAGGAGGAGGGTACCCCAGAGACGATCTGATACAAATTGTTTCAATCCTTCATTTTGCAAAGGAAGATGGAGGTCCACATGATGAAATGACTTGTCCAGGGGTGCAAAAGACTCTTAATATTATAACTGAGACCAGAAAGTAGGATTTGGGTGAATTTTCCATGTATTTTCTCTATCCCAGCATCATTTGGGAAAGGCAGGATCATCTAACCTTCACAAGAGAAGGCTTATAATCTGATGGCCCGGATATAATCTTAGCTCTCTCTCTTAAAGGCTGTGAATCCTGATCAGTTTGTTTGACCTTTCTGGGCCTCAGTTTTCTTATACGTAAAATAGGGATAACAACAGACTCTACCTCACAGAATTATTAGAATTTGATGAAATAACTCATGCATACTGTCTATTAGAGTGCATATAAATACATTTTGGTTTACTTTTCCATTTATTGAATTGAGCAAAAACCAGACTCTTTCTCTTACTGAAAAGCAATGTTGTACTCTCACATTTAGTTTGAGTTCCTAGAATCAACTATCTGATTGGCTAATTGACTTTTCTGCCAACTACCCTTTATATAATAGGGGTCTACCACCTTAAGCATAGACAAGCGTCCTAATGCTGTATTGGAACATTAGCCAACCACATGACTACTCATCATTTATTCTCTACACATAACACTGAAGTCTTTCCTCAAGATTAACTCACAGGCAAGGTAAACAATGAGACCAAATTTGCAGTCAGTTATATGAGGCTGAACAAAGTGCTATTTGCAGAGAACTGGACCTTCTCTCGGAACCTTAAGAGCTCAAGATTACCATTCTAAAAATAGAAGACCATTAACAATTGCAATTCCCATGTTTGGTGATGGGCAATGCTCTAAATTAACAGCAACAACTACAAAATAAATCCCCTAAGTCAAGGAAGAATTCCTATTGTGGAAAGGGTGACTACAAATTCTAAAGAATCAGATTTCTATCTGAGGTTCTAGAGCCTTTGTTTCAAAAGAAATCATAACAAGTGATTCATGAACTTATTAATCATGTCAAGATGCCCAATTTCTTTTGGGGAAAAAAGAGGTAGGGTAGTTCTTAATTTTAAAACAAAACAATGGCAAAACAAAAACAAAAATCATAGAACAACTGGAAAAACCAAGGTCAGACTTTATACAAGCGCAGAAAATGATGATTTAATTCAAAGGACTCTGCTTTGAGACATGCAATGTCTCTCCACAGACTAACTGCATGGCTCCTTTCAATTTGTCAATTTGAAGAGGGATAATTCACTATGAGACACCATTCATTACTACTAGCTGGAAAATTCTAAAAAGTTACTTACCTCTTCTAATGTTAAGAAAAAGTGTCCAAAACTTGAATTATCAGACTAGCAAGTGGTCAAATTCTGTCAAACTCATATGTGGCAATTGTTTAACATGCCCTCTTAAGAATTATTTAACGGAAATGTGCTTTGTTTGATACATTGCTGACAACTGAATAAAGATACCAAACATCACCTGAAGGAAGCCTTTAAAGTAACCAGAGTTAGGAGCCTAAAATCAAATAGATTTTGATTCTGTGGGAATGGGATAGGAACCAGGTAAAAGTATTTTGTTTTGAGCTCCAGACTACCCACAAAATGATCTGGCCAAAACCAAAATGATTTTAGTGTGAGCCAGACTTAAGAGTCACTAAGTTTCCATGTCCTGGCTATTATAGACAGTGCTGCGATGAACATTGGGGTGCACGTGTCTCTTTCAGATACGGTTTCCTCAGTGTGTATGCCCAGAAATGGCCATCAGCAGAGGAATGGATAAGGAAGCTGTGGTACACATACACCACGGAATATTACTCAGCCATTAAAAAGAATTCATTTGAATCAGTTCTGATGAGATGGATGAAATTGGAGCCCATTATACAGAGTGAAGTAAGCCAGAAAGATAAAGACCAATACAGTATACTAACACATATATATGGAATTTAGAAAGATGGTAACGATAACCTTATATGCAAAACAGAAAAAGAGACACAGATGTACAGAACAGACTTTTGGACTCTGTGGGAGAAGGCGAGGGTGGGATGTTTAGAGAGAACAGCATCGAAACATGTATATTGTCTAGGGTGAAACAGATCACCAGCCCAGGCTGGGTGCATGAGGCAAGTGTTCGGGCCTGGTGCACTGGGAAGACCCAGAGGGATCGGGTAGAGAGGGAGGTGGGAGGGGGGATCGGGATGGGGAATACATGTAACTCTATGGCTGATTCATGTCAATGTATGACAAAAACCACTACAATATTGTAAAGTAATTAGCCTCCAACTAATAAAAATAAATGGGAAAAAAAAAAAAAGAATCACTAAGTTACAGTGACAGCTTAACTTTTCCAACATAAACCTATGTGTGTCCCTCTATGCACTCAAATTCTTAGATGGCTTGCCACAGCTTGAAAGGGAAAAATGGCCATCATCACTCAGACTTGAAAGGCCTGGCTTGATCTGGTCCTTCGTCTACGTCTTCAGTCTCATCGCTGTCTGTCTCCCTCTTCTTCCAGTGCTTCAAAGAAATCACATATCTTTCTACTTGAACATCTTTTTTTTTAAAAAAAGCTACTCTCTCCTGAAAATACACCTCCACTCTTATGTTTTCTTCTACTTAACTACTATTCAATCTTTAAATTCATATTCTGTTATCACTTTCTCTGGGATTCAGGTATCTGAACCCCAGAACTAAAAATCCCCTGCTATATACATCCCCAAACTTGCACTCATAGATGTGATTATGTATTTATTTGTATTTTTGTTTGAATCATGTTAATCTTTCCTGCTAAAAAATACTCTCCCTTCAGGCCTGAAACTAGCCTTGCTTTCTCCCTACTGTATTCTAGTTCTGTGCATACTGCCTAGCTTTTAGAAAGTGTACAATAGATATTTTCAAGTAAGCGAATGCAGTTTTTTAATCCAAGTCAGGAAAATGCATCTAACTCCTTTGTTTTTTAAATCTCAAATTTTCAAACTTCATTTAATTCTTTTGACATGTTAAATTATTATATTATATTGTACTCAGAATACTGAGTTTTTCTATAAGGTGTAAATATTTTTAAAAACTAATAAGCCATCCATATGTTTATCTAAAAGACTGTGAGAAATTATCAAGTCAAGTGCCTGACAAAGCCCTTAAGGCCTCAGGTACAGGTACTGTTATCAAGCCCAAGCTTGTACTGCTTGCTAAATGATGGGTCAATAAAGGCAGAGATGAAGTATTAGGGAAATGAACACTGACTTTATTCAGGAAGCCAGCATACCAAGCAGATGGTGGTCTAGTGTCCCAGAAAACCATCTTACCAAGAAAGTTTTGGTACACATACAAAATAGAACATTACTCAGCCATAAGAAGGAATGCATTTGACTCAGTTCTAATAAGATAGATCAACCTAAAACCTATTATACAGAGTGAAGTAAGCCAGAAAGAGAGAAACGAGTATCATATACAGGATATAGAAAGATGGCACTGATGAACCTGTCTGCAGGGCAGCAGGGGAGATGCAGACATAAGAGAACAGACTTGAGGACACAGTAGGGGAAGGAGAGGGTGGGATAAATTGAGAGAGTAGCATTGAAATGCATACATTACCACATGAAAAATTAGACAACCAGTAGAAATTTGCTGTATGGTGTAGGAAACTCAAAACCCATCCTCTGTGACAACTTAGAGGGGTGGGATGGGTGGGATGGGTGGGAGGGAGGTTTCAAGAGGAAGGGACATAACATATACCTATGGCTGATTCATGTTGATATATGGCAGAACCCAACACAATACTGTAAAGCAAAATTATCCTCCAATTAAACATTTTAAATTTTAAAAATTTTTTAAATCCTCCAATTAAAAATTTTAAAATTAAAAATAATTTTAAAAAATAAATAGAATGTAGTTTACTCCAAGGAAAAAAAAGGTAGGATTCAAACTTCTTTGACATTAAAAAGAAAGGGGGTATGTCTGGATGTTGCAAACTTTTTGGTGGCAGAATCCTTTGTGTTTGCTGCTGTCCTCTTAGGTCTGGTCACATTATTCCTCCAGTCCTCCTACAAGACAAAGGTTATGCCCTGTCCTACAACTTTCTGTCTCTATTGTAATGGAAAAATAGTATACCTTTAAAGGTCAGAGCCTTGAAAATGGGCTCTCCTGTGTATTACAGGCTTTAGGCAACATTCTTCTACAAAAGCACAAAGCCAGCATGACTAAGCACAGGCGACAGAGCACAAGAGCTAAGTCGCTTCAGCCGTGTCCGACTCTGTGAGACCCCACGGCCTGTAGCCCACCAGGTTCCTCTGTCCATGGGATTCTCCAAGCAAGAATACCAGAGTGGGCTGCCATTTCCTTCTCCAACAGAGCACAGGAGTTAGAGCTAAATGAATACATACAATATGCAGTCAGGTTTGGTCTCCCCTGTTACAGCAGCATGCTTATGATCGTTGAGTAGAGGATCTGCTCTGCCGTTACTTGAGAGGCAGGCTGAGTGGAGATGAAATCATATAGAGGCACACAGTACTTAAGGCACAGTGAGAAGAGAGGCATTGGCCCGGACCCTTCTGGTTACAGCAGTCAAATCAGCCTAAAGAAAAAAGCTGAGGTTCCTAAATCATACTACCCTAACCCCAAGCGGATCTTAAGGTGGGATGGAATGTAGCAGTTAAAACATAACCAAGGCTCTACCTTCTTGTCTGGACTTCATTCTCAGCTTTGCTTGCTCACTGGGCAGTAAGATGACCACAGGTGGTCCCAAGCACATCGTCACAGAGCAAGTAAAAGATATTTTTCAGAAAGGATGTTAGGTATGCCAGTTTGAGCCACAAGGTTATACCTGAACAAAACCCTATGACCAGGGGAATGAGACCTGGCTTCAATTCCTGAGTTGGGAAGATCCCCTGGAGGATGGCATGGCAATGCACTCCTGTGTTCTTGCCTGGAGCATCCCCATGGACAGAGGAGGGTGGTGGGCTCCAGTCCATTTGGTCACAAAGAGTGGGACGCGACTGAGTGACTAAGCACAGCACAGCACATGAGACTCTGTGTGGTCCATATTCAGCTCATGTGCCAACCCTGGCAACTAAAGGGAAGGAACCAGCTCCATCTCCAACATATGAACTAGCAGGCTAGTTGGGAAAGTCGGGAAGCTCCCCTGAAGAAGGGAATGGCTAATCACTCCAGTATGCCTTTCTGAAGAATTCCATGGACAGAAGAGCCTGGAGGGCTACAGTCCATGGGGCTGCAAAGAGTCAGACTTGACTGAACAACTACCACTTTCACATTCACAGCAGTCAAACAAAAGCCTGGTGTAAACTATGATGGTATGGCACCAAGACATATTCATAAGCCTGCCAAGGGAAGGTTCTTTAAGAAATACGAAGAGGCAATATTTTAACCAAAGGACAGAAAAAGTATTTTCTGTGTACAAGCCCAAAGCAGCTGAATTAGAGTTAAACTAATGGCAGACAATTAGAAGAGTAACATTCTGCCAGCCTTTCATTTGAGGGTTCACTTCACAGATAATATCTGATGGGAAATGACATTCACTCTGCTTTGGCTCTTCACAACAGGCAGGGCAAATCCAATCCTGCTTTTCAATGGTCAAGGGCAAAATTATCTAGTTGACTTTGAAGAGACTTTTTTTCATGGAGGGAATCTGGACCAGAAAGTTTGGCTCAGAGACAAGTCAGTGACCCACAGTTTCAGAATATCTCCACTGGCCAGAGATAATGTCTAAGCTGAAGTCATTTTCTGTCTTGGAAATTCAAATGTATAGTACACAACGAAGGATTCTCAAGTTAATCATGACTCTGAGGAGGAACTGACACATTTGGTAATTTAATGTGATGAGTAATGAAACACATTAAAATACGTATTTTCTAAAGAAGTCAATTAAACAGTGAAAAGCAACTACTGGTATAGATAGTTCCATTCATTCTTTCATTTTAAGCACAAAATATTGATTGAATCTTCCAAATTTCATTTTGGTCCACAATTTCTCATTGTATTACAGCTTGCTGAAAGTAAAACTCTTGAAATATCACATTTTTATTTGGAAATAAAATTTATGGATCAATAAAAATGGGCCTGATGCCATGATAGGCATTCCATGCTACACAGAAATAAAAAATAAACCTGTACTTGAAAAAAATGATAGCATCACTCATCTTTATTTTTACAGTCACATCAATGCTCAATGATACAAAACATAACACTGGATTCAGGAATCCCAAACTAATTATAAGCCTTCTGAATGACTATTGCTGCTTCAAAGCAAAGGCCAAGCCTCAAAATTCAATCCCCAAAACCAGCACATGTACACCAAAAAAAAAACAAAAAAAACAAAAAAACACCAAAAACTGCTAAGGAAAGAAAATATATTTCAAGTCATTTCCTCTTTAAAAGGAGTTCATTCATATATGTTATAGAGACATAATTGAGCACATCTACCACTACCATGAGTGAGTGAAAGTCACTCAGCCATGTCCAACTCTTTGCAACCCTATGGATTATACAGTCCACGACTGGAGTGGGTAGCCTTTCCCTTCTCCAGAGGATCTTCCCAACCCAGGGATCAAACCCAGGTCTCCTGCATTGCAGGCAGATTCTTTACCAGCTGAGCCACAGTGGTGTATGGCATATAATAGTTGCTTAATAAACATTTAGCATTTTATTAATGATGAACAGTGCTGTTAATAAGAAATATTTCATCATTGTCAACCAAACAGAAGCTGAGGAAGTTTATCACCACTGGACCTGCCTTATAAGAAATATTGGAGGTTTTCTAGTTGAAATGAAAGAAGCCTACTAAACATTAAAAATTAAAAGTATAAAAATTACTGGTAAAGATAAATATACAGTCAAATTCAGAATACTCTAATACTGAAATGGTGGTACATAAATCATTTTAACTCTGGTTTCAAAGTTAAAATACAAATGCATTTAAAAAAACTACAACTACAATAATTTGTTAATGGATAAACAAAAATGAAACTGTAAAGTGTGACATAAAAACAATGAATTTGGGAAGAGAAAAGTAAATGTGTAGAGTGATTTTGTATGCAATTAAAGTTAAGTAGTTATCAGCTTAAAACAGAGTTTTGCAATTGTAAGATGTTTTATGTAACCTTCATGATAACCACAAAATGAAAAACATGAAGGACACCAGGCTGAAAGTGAAGGGATGCCAAAAGATAGTCCATGAAAATGGTAATCAAAAGACAGCTGAAGCAACTATACTCATATCAGACAAAATGGACTTTCAGTCAAAATCCATGACAGGAGATAGAAAGGTCATTGTACAATGATAAACAGGACTATTCGTCAACAGGATATAACAGTTGTAAATATCTATACTCATCATTGGAATATTTAAATATATAAAGCTAGCGCTAACACAACTCAAGGGAGAAATAGGCAGCACTATAATAGTAAGGGGCTTCAATAACCCACTTTCAACAATGACTAAATCCCCCAGAACAAAAAAAACTCAGCAAAAAAAGGTTATGAAAAACATTACAGACCAAATGACCCTAACAGACATATGGAGAACATTCCATACAAGAGTATCAGAATACATATATTTCTCATGTGTACACAGCACAATGTCAGGGTAAGTCAGATATTGGGCCATAAAACAAGTCTTAGCAAATTTAAGAAGACTGAAATCATATGAAGGATTTTTTTTTTCTGAGCACAATGGTATGAAACTAAACATCAATAATAGGAAAAAAGATGAAAAATTCACTAATATTCTTTAGCAACCAATGGGTCAAAAAAGGAAACAAAAGGGAAATAAAAAAGCACTTTAAGACAAACAACAATGAAACACAACAGACTAAAACTTATTGAATGTGGCAAGGCAGTTCTAAGAGGAAAATTTACAGTGATAAAGGGAAAAAAATCTGAAGCAAACAACCTAACTTTATACCCAAGCTACCAGAAAAAGAAGAACAAACTAAGCCTAAAGTTAATAGAAGAGGGTAAATAACAATGATTAGGAAAGAAATAAAGGAAAGAGAGAGTAGAAAAACAGAAAACAGCAACAAATTAAGAGTTTTTGTTTATGATAAACACAATTGACAAATCTATTGCTACAATAACAAAGAAAAGAAAGACACAAATAAATAAAATAATAAACCAAAGAGGATACATTATAGCTTATACCACAGATACACAAAGGATCAAAGGAGACTACTATGAATAATTATATGCCAAAAATTTGACAGCCTATAAGAGATAAATAATCCCTATAAAGATACAATCTACCAAGACTGAATCATGAAGAAAGAGAAAATCTGCACAAAATAATTACTAGTAAGGAGACTGAAGCAAGAAATCAAAAGCCTTGAACAAAGGTAAGTCCAGAACCAGATGGCTTCAGGAGTGAATTCTACCAAGCAGTGGGAGCAGAATGAATGTCAGTCCTTTCCAAACAATTGAAGAGGAGGAAACAATTCCAAATGCATTTTACAAGGCTAGCATATCAAAAGCAAGTAAGGACACTACAGGAAAATTACAGCCCAATATCCCTGACAATAGCTTCCCAGATGGCGCTAGTGGTAAAAGAACCCACCTGCCAATGCAGGAGACATAAGAGACAGTTTCGATCCCTAGGTTGGGAAGATCCCCTGTAGTACATGGCAACCCCCTCCAGTATTCTTGCCAGAGAATTCCATGGACAAAGGATCCTAGCGGGCTATACTCCATAGGGTTGCAAAGAGTCAGGCATGACTAAAGCAACTTAGCACGCACACACGCATCACTGAAAAACATAGATGTGAAAATCCTCAACAGAACACTAGCAAACTGAACTTAAGAGCACATCAAAAGGATCATACATCAGGATTAAGAAGAATTCATCCCTGGGACGCAAGAATACTTTGACATATGCAAATAAATGAAAGTTATGCACCACTTTAACAAAAAGAAGGGCAATAAGCATATAATAATCTCAACAGATACAGGAAAAAAGCATCTGATGAAAATTTAACATGTTTTTGTGATCAAAACTCCCAACAAACTAGGTAGAGGAGAAGGGATGTAAAGGACCTACCTCCACTTAATAAAGACCATATAAGACAAATCTTCAGGAAATATCATACTCAACAATGAAAAGCTAGATCAGGCACAAGTCATAGATGCTCACTCCACTTCAATGTATCACTGGAAGTCCTAGTCAGAGCAATTAAGCAAGAAAGACAACCAAAAAGCATACAGATTGGAAAGGAAGATGTTAAATAGTTTCTGTATGCAGGTAATGTGATTCTATATACAGAAAACTTTAAAGAGTTCACCAAAAATTCAGTTAAACTGAATACTGTATAAACAGTATACAAAAATCAGTATATGAAGATCAATTGCATTTACGACACTCTAAAAATTTCAGGGTATGACTTATTGTATCATTTCTTCACTGACTTGGGCGATTTCTGCTGGAAATCACTTTCTGAAATGCAATTATTGTTCCACGATGCATTGTCTGGTTATCTACTTCTTTAGAAGTAGGTCCTTTTTCAGAACCTGTGTACATGTTAGTAAAAGCTAAATGGAAATAGATAAGGCTATTAAAAAATTAAAACATAGGTCCCAAAACAAAATATTACCATTCTAAGTTAAACTTTAACCCTGCTCTTAACAGAGCAAGAACTTATTGACTATCTGCTGGGATGGATGGGAGTAGAACACCTCGGTAATTTCAGTGGATCACAGGGTTCAGTGGCAAGGCAATTTTCCCCAATGTTTCCATCTTGATCAGCTTCAAGAGTCTTTTAATATCTTGATCCTCATTCTCCTATAATTAGCAGAAACTGTTAGAACTAACAGGCTCTTCCCAAGCTGGCTGAACTACATTATTATCCTATCCTAGGACAGAATATGGATTGTTGTTCATAGAAATAGACTTCATATAAAACATACTTAGTGGCTGTAGTGACATCCTTTACCACTCACTCCCAAAATCAGGAAGCAGGGAGAAGCATAACTATTAAATGGATGAGAACAGAAATGCAAAAGTCAGCAAAAAAAGACAGACTGATTACCTGATACACATACTCAACTCCAAAGATACCATGTTGGCACATCTAATAGAAAGAATGGAATATCTAAAACATCCTCCATGGATGCAAAAGATGAAAGGAAAATCACAGAAAGGGAAAAAGTGGGCAAAATTCACTCAGGCATTGCAAGAGGGAATTTTAACTTTGGATTCCACTTAAGCAGCTGTTCCATGCAAGGAACAGAGAGAGATACAGTAGATACAACAGATGGGGTTCATTACTCTCAAGGCATTTATGCCCTTCACTGGGAAAACTTTGAATATCTCTGGTATCACTGACAGGACAACTGGGCTGATTTAGCCTGATCCTGTTAAATTCTTTTTATCAAACTTTTTGTTTGGATTTCAAGTACATTATCTTTTTCATGTGCTAAGCTGCTTCAGTCCTGTCCGACTATTTGCAATGCTATGGATAGTAGCCTGCCAGACTCCTCTGTCCACGTCATTCTCCAGGCAAGAATACTGGAGTGGGTTGCGACGCTCTCCTCCAGGTGGCTGTCCCAAACCAGGAATGGAACGCACGTCTCTTATGTCTCCTGCATTGGTGTGTGTGCATGCTAAGTCACTTCAGTCATGTCTGACTCTGTGCGCCCCTATGAACTATAGCCTGCCAGGCTCCTCTGTCCATAGGATTCTCCAGGCAAGAACACTGGGGTGGGGTACCATGCCTTCTCCCTACATTGGCAGGCAGGTTCTTTACCACTAGTGCCAGCTGGGAAGCCCCACCTTTCTCAGCTGTTGTTGCTGTTGTTTAGTCCCTCAGTCGTGTCTCTTTGTGACCGCATGGACTGCAGCATGCCAGGCTTCCCTGTCCTTCACCATTTCCCAGAGCTTGCTCAAACTCAAGTCCATTGAGTCAGTGATACCATCCAACCATCTTGTCCTTTGTCATCCACTTCTCCTCCTGCCTTTAATCTTTCCCAGCATCAGGGTCTTTTCTAATGAGTCAGTTCTTTGCCACAGATGGCCAAAGTATTGGAGCTATAGCTTAAGTATCAGTTCTTCCAATGAATAGTCAGGACTGAGTTCTTTTTGGATTGACTGGTTGGATCTCCTTGCAGTCCAAGGGACTCTCAAACGAGAAACCAAAACCAAAGTTAAAAAGCATCAATTCTTTGGTGCTCAGTTTTCTTTATGGTCTAACTCTCACATCCATACATGACTACTGGAAAAACCACAGATTTGACTATATGGATCTTTTCAACAAAGTAATGTCTCTGCTTTTTAATGCATTGTTTAGGTTTGTCATAGCTTTCATAGCTTTTCTTCCAAGGAGTAAGCATCTTTTACTTTCAGGTCTGCAGTCACCGTCTCTAGTGATATTGGAGCACAAGAAAATAAAAAGTCTGTCACTGTTTCCATTGTTTCTCCATCTATTTTCCATGAAGTGATGGGACCAGGTGCCATGATCTTAGTTTTCTGAATGTTGAGTTTTAAGCCAGTTTTTCTCACTCTCCTCTTTCACCTTCATCAAGTCTCTTTAGTTCCTCTTCACTTTCTGCCAAAAGGGTGGTGTCATCTGCATATCTGAGGTTATTGATATTTCTCCCAGAAATCTTAATTCCAGCTTGTGCTTTATCCAGCCTGGCATTCTGCATGATATACTCTGCATATAAGTTAAATAAGCAGGGACAACATACATCCTTGATATATTCCTTTCCTAATTTTAAACTAGTCCATTGTTCTATGTCCAGTTCTAACTGTTGCTTCTTGACCTGCATATAGGTTTCTCAGTAGGCAGGTAAGGTGGTCTGGTATTCCCATCTCTTTAAGAATGTTTCACAGTTTGTTGAGATCCATATAGTCAAAGGCTTTAGCTAGTCAGTGAAGCAGAAGTAGATGTTTATGTGGAATTCTTTTGCTTTTCCCGTGATCCAGCAGATGTTGGCAGTTTGATCATTAGGTTCCTTTATTGGTACGTAGATCTTTCTAAACAGAGAGTAGATGTAGCTACCTCTATCCACCCAACACTTTTTTGTCACTCTAAATTAAAAAAAACAAAAACAAAAACAAAAAAACCCCCAAAACTTATGTTTCTAATGTAGACATGGATCTTCTGAGGTGAGTTAGTGTGAGTCTGCCATTGAGATATAAAACCTCTCTTGCTGAGCTGATATAATCACTTTCGTAGATTGACGTGATGAAAGACTTTAGGGAAAGAAATTTGCCCATGAATAATCACAATAACACCTATAAATTTCCAGACCTAGGGTGAAGAATAATACATTAGCAAGGGTTTATAGCTAGAAGAATGGGTCAATCCTTTTACCACTCCATTTAACACATTTATAAGAGGTCATGTGAGCTAAGCTACTTCATGTAATCCTCTCACCACGCTATTATTTCACATCAATATTTTATTTTAAAGAAACTGAGATTCTATTATTATATGAGCTCCAGCAGCACTGAAGTTCAGTGTAAAGGGTGAAGTCAAAATCAAGCTTGTAGTAAAATAATCAATAAAATCTCCACTTTTTAGGAGCCTGAGTCAAAATATAAACCATCTCCACATTGAATAAATGTATTAGGGATTCTGGAGATATTTTTGGAGTTTACTGTAATTCAAGACTTCACGTGAATACTTTACTTGATTTTGAAATTGTAGCCTTTTAGGGTTAAGGCAGGAACTTGAAGGTATTCTTTATATTCAAGTATGGAAAGTTAAATGAGGGGAAAATTTTGTACTTGCCATCATGTTTGTGATTTGCAGGGGTTAGCATGGCTTTGCTCTGTGTTGCAACTTGACAGATTAAGATCATTATCCTGGTGCTGTTACCTCTTAGCCAGGAAAGCATACTTAAAGCCTCTTATCCCTGAGTCTATGTATGTAAAGGGGGAGAAACAGCAGCCATCTCACAAGACTGTACAAGGGTTAACATAATAGTCTCAACAAAAGTAGTTTTAACATACACAACGGTAGCTAACATTCACTGAGTGCTCACTAAGCGCCTATGTCGTAAGTGCTCAAATATTACCAGACATTACTAAATTCTGCACAAACAGAATTTTTTTTTTTTTTTTTTAGTAATCCTACCTAAAAGCATTTAGAGCATCTGCATTATTTGGTAGCAAAAGTCTACTGCCAGTGTGAACCAGTCTACCATTATTTAACTATTAATAATTTACTAGTGACGAAATTATTACAATTCCATTTCATTATGATGTACTGGATACATTTATATTCTTAAGCTCATTTTCATAGCGATACATAACAGAAGAGTGTCATTCTAGCTTACATTAAGTAAGAAGGTAAATGTATAAAATAGGCAGCTAGTGGGAAGCTGCCGTATAGCACAGGGAACTCAGCTCGTTGCTATGGTGCTCTGGAGGGACGGGATGAGGGGTGAGCGGACGGCTTAAAAGACAGGGGATAAATGTATACGGACAGCTGATTCACTCCGTTGTACAGCAGGAACTAACACAATATTGTAAAGCAGTTATAGTCCAGTAAAAAATTTTTAAAAATAAGAAGGTGATAGAAGAAGTGAAGTGAAAGTCACTCAGTCGTGTCCGACTCTTTGCGACCCCATGGGCTATATATAGTCGATGGAATTCTCCAGGTCAGAATACTGGAGTGGGTAGCCTTTCCCTTCTCCAGGGGATCTTCCCAACCCAGGGATCAAACTCAGGTCCCGAACCTAGGTCTCAAACCCACATCTCCCGCATTGCAGGCAGATTCTTTACCTGCCAAGCCACCAGGGAAGCCCAAGAAGGTAATATTCAATACCAATTCCTCTATGTGTGTTGAGTCGCTCAGTTGTGTCTGACTCTTGGACCATTTGGGCTGTAACCCACGAGGCTCCTCTGTCCGTAGGATTTTTCAGGCAAGAATACTGGAGTAGATTGCCATTTCCTCCTCCGGGGGATCTTCCCAACCCAGGGACTGAATCCATATTTCTTGTGTCTCCTGCATTGCAAGGGGATTCTTTACCCCCTGAGCCTTTGGGTAAGACTATTCAATGTCAATTCTTCTACAGATCTTCCTTTAATACCAGCTGGATCCAGGACTGCAATATGACGTATCTGGGTTTTGGCCATCACTTTCTGTCTCTCTGACTCCTCTTAGTCCCTCAACAATACACTCTCTAGACAGTATTCACCTCTGTGTTCAGATAAACTATTTAAAGCTTCCATTTCTCTTACAGATTCCTAACAGGAATTAAAAGGCATTGGGTGATCTCCATCTTATACCTTCTGCAAAACATTCTGGAAACAGTTTACAGGTCCCTTCTTATATGAAGACTTCACTTTATCCATTTTCCTCTGGACCCAGCTCTATCTTAAGCCTTCTGTTACATGCTCCACAAAATTCTTAGAATTGCTTCCTGTCACACTAATTGCCTTTTTTTTTTTTTAATCATTACTGCTTATTCAACCTGTGAATGTTCATTTAGACTGTCAGCCCTGGAGGACAAGCATTGTGTCTGTCTGTTCATTCATTGAAGTCAGAGCCATGCCACCACTTGGGACAGAGTAGATACTACAGTCATTGCTGGATAAAGGAAGGAGGAAGGTGAGAAAGGTTGTACCAAAAGTCAGCCAGAAAATATTAGCGGTAGAGACAGTACTTGTGGATTGAAGCACTTAAAACAAAACAATACTTATAATGTAGTTCATGAGTTGGATTCATACAATTTAATCTTAAAAATGTTAACCTGTGCTCTGCTTAAATACTTAAAGTGCTTACTGACCAATGTAATTTTCATTTAAAGCTTACTCTCAGGCTTAGTCTTTGTAGACTGTTTCAGGAGACAGAAACTTTTAAACTATGTTAACTAATACCTTGAATATCACATCCTAGAAGTTCAATCAAAATAAACTCCTCAAAACTAATGATCTTCCACTAGACTTAGCCTTCTGTTTGTTTAATATGTATTTTTGACTAAACTGGATTTTTCCTTAAAAACTGTTTGTTGTTACTAATTACGGGAAACTTGAGATATCTCATCACTAACTCAATGATTACTGAACTGCAATTTCTGGAGAGTTTCAGAAAATATTAACTAAGCTTTTCAAGATGTACAAAAAGACAATGTTAGATTATAGACACCTAAATATGTAATAGAAAAATATCAGAATGCCATGGGCTGTGCTGGATTTCTTGTGTACATTTTCAAAGACGCCAAATTGAACAGCATTTACAAATTCAATAAAGAGCTGTGTTAGCAGAGAAAACATGCATTTGAAAGTGAAGTCTGCATTTAGAAATAGAAAAACTATTCTTGGACTTATTAAATGGAGATAGCTACTACCCTCACAGTCTTTGTTCCCAGTACCCTAAAATGGTATTAGCCAACTGTACTCACCATTGAAATAACAACATCCAGCAGCCCTTAAGACTCAAGTAGCTTCACTACCTCAAATCTGATTGCTCACAATTCTGAGGTACTCTAAAGACTTCAGGAAACTCGACCTTAAAGGATATTACGTTTTGTATCAAAAACTGAAGATGCTTAGAATCTTTTCATTAACATAACTTTACACATAATCCTAGCAGCCAACACTGACTGTGTCCACTGTGCACCAGGGGCTTGAATTACATTCTCTCTCTTTATCACACAAAAACCCTGTGTGGTTAGTATCATCTCAGATTGATATCTATTTTTTTTTTTGTAAAGAGTCAGATACTGAACATTTTAGGCTTAGGACATTGCAGTTTGTTGAAGTTTCTCAGCTCTGTAGTTACAACTGAGAGTAACCATGGACATAGGATGGGTGTGTCTCATTCCAATGAAACATTTTCTGAACACGGACTTGTGAATTGTATACACTTTTTGAACTTTGTGAAATATTATTTTTCCTTTTGCTCTTTGCTTTCAATTATTTAAAAACATAAAAACCATTCTTAGCTCATGAGCCTTATTAAAATAGGTAATAGGCTAGATATGGCCTGGGGTGGGGGGCATAGTTTGTCAACCTCTGAAGTATCTAAATATTTCAAGGCAGGGAATTATTGCTCAGGGAGATAGCTCCTAGAAAGTACAGAGCCAGTTCTGACTCTAAGGCCCTTTCTCCTTTCAATTCCTATGTCTCTGTGTCATCATTATATTCAATGCAAAGGCTAAAATCTTCCTTTTAAAAGACCTTAAAATGACTCACAAGTGGATTAGGCTTGAGTTGATATGTTTCTTCTTCAAGTAACACTAAATTCAACTGCAGATTATTATCTTCAGTGGAGCTTTTTAGTATCATTTGGAAGGGAAATGGTTCTGGCAAATCAAAACTAATAAATTATGCCTATAATTACTCATTGGTCCTTAAAATGAAAACAAGTTAGTTTTCCTATTACTGTACTTTTTATTTTTATATTCTAGGACTGGCAAATGACTTTGTTGTTGTTGTTGTTAAAACTAGAGACTGTTAAAGCCAACTTCTGGAGAAAAGAAGAGAGAGAAAGGAAGAGAAGGTGTAAGAAATAAAGTATAAATTATGTTCTGTGTTAAAATTTTCTTTTAAATTTAAGTCTTTCAAATGGTCTCACACATTTCTTAGAAGAGATGAGGAGGACAGAAAGAAACATGAAAACAAATCTGGTTGGAAAAGAGGAGACATCGAGAGGACATTGTAAATAAATAAAGCTTGAAAGGGGTGAAAGAATAAAACAGTAGTTCCCTAGACAGTGTCTATGGGAGAAAGGATCTTAGAAAATCTTCTTCCAGGGCTAGTTCAATTACAACAGATAAATAAGGAAATGGTAATAATTTCAACTGGGATTCCAAGTTGGCACTAGTGGTAAAGAACCCACCTGCCAATGCAGGAAATGTAAGAGACTTGGGTTCTTTCCCTGGGTTGGGAAAATCACCTGGAGAAGAGTTCGGCATCCCACTCCAGTATTCTTGTCTGGAGAATTCCATGGCAGAGGAGCCTGATGGGCTACAGTCCAAAGGATGGCAAAGTGTCAGACACAACTGAAACAACTTAGCACAAATTAATTTCAATTATTTTTTTTTAAGAGTTAACTACTCACCAGGTACTGTGCTAAGTGTTTTCCATGTATAATTTAACCTTTAGGACACCCTTATGAGTAGGTGCTGGAATTTTCTGTTTCATAAATAAAGAAACTGAGGTACAGAGAATTTAAGTGGCTGCCCCAAATCACAGTGGAGGCAATCTCAGGAACTAACTCAGGCTTGCATAAGGATAAAGTTTGTGTCCCTAACTGCTATGCTAAACTGCTTCCTGTTCCTATTAATGAATGTGAAATTAAAGTAGAGTGGTGCTATGATTTAATATTTTATATGAGTAATGGACTAATGTAATTTAAATAGCACTCTGTAATTTATAAAATGCATTTGCACACATATTGCACTTGCATTTTGCTATGTGGTAGTTTAGTATTACCTCCTTCTAAGTATATCAGTGAGGAAATTTATGTTCAAAGAAGTGATTTGGTCAAGGTCATAGAACTGGAAGCATCAGGGTAGTGGAAGAGAAAGAGCCACCTCTATCTATTTATTTGGGAACTCGGACCTTGCCACTTAAGTTTTGCACAAACAAACTCTTTCTGACTCTAGTATCCACACCTGAAAAATGGAGGTAGCTTTAACTTTTCAGAGTTTTTCTCAGCATAAAACAAACTAACCTGGATTTCTAAAAAGAGAAAACATTTTTTTTTCTTTTTTTGACCTGATACTGGAAAGCTTAAAGTGACTTAAAGGATAAAAGACTAGGAGAGCAGGGTTTCCAAACAGTTCGCATTGCAAAAAAGAATGAAGCAATAGAAAGAGGATCCTGAGAATGGTTTCCAAAGCTAGCTAATTATATGGTGTGAAATAAGACCCGTGATGCTTGATTTTTCAGAGCTTTGCATCCAATATGTATTGTGAACCTCTAAGAGGCGACTAACATGGAGAGCATTTCCTAAGCCTGTATGACCATTGCCTTTTGTAAAATGGAGCATTTCATAGGATTAATGTTCGATAGAACACAACTTCAAAAATTCCACCGCCGAATAAGGTTAGCTAACAAGAACTCTCCTGGTTTTAATCAGTGCCATCTCATCAACTAATTACCTGACATCAATAATGTGCCCGTCTTGTGCTAGAAGGCCATAGTGACAGGAAAAAAAGTAAAAAGAAAAAAAAAAATGTCTATAGGGCTTTTTCTGCAAGACAAAGAAATGGACATGTCATGTAAAGGAATAATACTCTAAGATCAGAAAGTGGGATCCAAGGGGCCAGTTTCTAGATTCAACCAAGTTAATCAGGGAGTGACACAGAAGTGAAGGATGAAACAAATTTCCTGGAGCTGATGGCGGCAACCTGAAACATATTTGAGAGGAAAAAAAAAAATAGTTGCCTAAAGACATGTTTATTTCAGAATCCAAGTTTCTCTTCCACTCATCTGTGGCAAAGAGCTAACAACATTTCTTTTCATCTTTGGTTCCATGAAATCACTGGCACAGTGACATTGCAAGTTATTTATTTATTTTTTTTTTTACTGTGTTGGAGACACAGTGACTCTCATGAGTTAAAAAAAGCCTCCTCTCTTCTCCTCTGGACAAATACTGAACATAACAGTGCTCTTCACAGTATACCATGTAGAGCTTATTGTAAAAAATAAACACTCCAAATCATCAACAAAACCCAGTGAAAAGAAAGTGAAAGTCACCCAGTTGTTTCCTTACTCTTTGTGACCACATGGACTGTAGCCCAACAGGCTCCTCTGTCCATGGAATTCTCCAGGCAAGAATACTGAAGTGGGTTGCCATTCCTTTCTTCAGAGGATCTTCCCAATCCAGGGATTGAATCTGAATCTCCTGCATTACAGGCATATTCTTTATCATCTAAACCATCAAGGAAGACCAGAGAAGAATAAACCCAGAGAAGCTGCCAAATAAAGTTAATTTCAAATGGGCAAAGAATGTTTCTTCCATACTGGAGTCCAGTGGGCAATAGGAAGCAGCCCTAGAAGTGCACATAGAATCATGTAAAAATTCTTAGTTCCACTCTGTTAGACGCTTTATGTGCCAAGTGATGGCCTCAGAATTCTTGATTTCCTTAGGTCTTTGACAACTACTCAGAAAAGACAGGGAAAGAGAATTCAGTGGCAGAAAAGCTCCCAAGAGTTCTTCTACCCAAATGACTATTTCCAAACTGCTTCCCATCATGACAACTTCCCTGGCTTATGCCTGTTAAAAGATGTTCTGGGGTTCATGACTAAGTGTCAAGATTCACCTTGTATAACTTGTATGCTTTAGATTCTCTTAGTCTTCATGTAATATTTTAACAATTTATTCTAACTCAAACATATGCCTGCAAATCAAGACCACTACCAGCATCATACACAGTGTAGAGGCAGGGTCTGGAGTCTGGCATATAAAATCTCTAACCTTTAAAACAATACCAACAAAGGGGATGTGTATGTGCCTGCTCTCTCTCACATACACAGACATGCGCACTTTATCTTTGTGTGTGTGTAAAACTACGGTTCCAAGAAGGTAACGTGTCCAAGGCCATCTGGCTGGTAAGAACCAAAATACAGAGACACACTGAGATTCCACAGACCCTACCACCTACAGTCCTTCCCCTCAGCCAGACTGCCTCCGTTTTTCACTATCTTTCTGCCATAGAGATTTTAGTCTTCATTTTATTTCTTTTTGTGTCCATCCTTTCAGACATTTCCACACTCCTTTCTCTCTCTAGACATATTTCTAAGCCTTCTTACTACCTTCTAGTTCATACTTTCACAGTGAGATCCTGACATAAAACATTAATATATGTTGAAGGGGAAAAAAGAAGCTATAGGATAAAACCTCAAAGAAAGCAGCATGATCATCTTTAGGGAACGGTATAATGGACTTCTACTTTCCATGTGATTATTAAATAAGTTAATACTTGTAAATTCTTAAAACAGAGATTCAACAATTTTTTTTAAAGTCTATTTGAGTTAGAACCACATTAGATCAAATGGTTAACTCCCAGGCTCCAGCCCAGACCTGATGAATAGAAATATCTGGGGATAGAGCATGAGAATCTATGTTTTGATCAATTTAAGAGATTATTTTGCACGGCAAAGTTTGAAAACCTCTATTACAGTTACTGGGGAAAAAAACAATGTGCAAATTTAAAATCTTTTTTTCATATGCTATGGCTGAGCCCCTCCACTTCATTTTTCTTCATTTCACTGTTTACCTGAAAATGTGCTCTGTGGTTACCCTCAGTTATATTTTCCTTCTAGAATTTAAACTCAAAGAAGCACAGTTTTTTCTCTTTTCTTCACTGCCATTTTTCTCTCTACTAGTACCTATTAAATGATCAATAAATGCTTGTTGAATAGATAAACAGAGGAAAGGGGACCATTCTATGTTTAGCCTCTCTCCCCAGCAGACATCCACTGATGGGTCTTGTGAACTTGCTAAACACTCCATTTTTATCATCCTTCTTCTGTATGATACTGTAAGCTCAAAAGCAGTTCACATCCTTTCTTGACTCATCCTCAAGTAATGCCCTAAGTAGTTACACATATGAATTAACAATTCAGGAAACAAAAGCTCAGAATAGTTAAATTAGCAATCCATTTCCTAAATGAAAGAACCAACTGGGATAGAACTCAACAATTTTCATTCTACAGATAATGTCTTTTCCTCACAATACCAGATTTTCATCCTAATCAACTATTTCTTTGTGGCTAAGCCCTGATTCTTTAAGTAGGGTCCCTCACAATCAGCATCACTTGAGAATTTGTCAGAAAGTCAAAATCAGACACAGCTACAGACCTACCGGGTCAGAAACACTGAGGAGTGGTCCAACTATTTGTTTTAACATACCTTTCAGGTGATTTTTGGTGCCAGATCAAATTTGCAAAGCACTGAGTTGGGACAGCAAACTGCTGTTAAGATGAAAAAGCTATTTCTAAGGAAGAGTACACTGAACAATGGTCACTAGTAATCAACACAGGTAAAGAAATTCATGAGATGAGCAGGTATCACAGTGGCAGCAGACAATGGAGTAACATTCTTGGTACAGTCAGTCCAATGGTGAACGTTATTTTTAAAAAAGCTAGGAAGAATGGATGCCAGAATATGTAAGTGTCAACAAAAGTTAAAGAAAAGCACAGGAGACCGATCTGTTGATCACATTGAATCAGAGTAGAGCTTGATTTGTGGCCAAGAAATACAACTCAGTTTTTCAGTTTCCAAATACCACTTATGAATGAAATGCTTACATGGATCTTTCCTTGGGACCAATACTGATTATCATCTCTTTTAATGGATTACACAGTCTTGGATAAAGACTAACCATTCTCCTGAAGACCACTGAGTGTGTTTCCAGTTATTTAAATGTCCCTATTGGATACAAAGTTTCCTGGGGAATAATTTAAGGAAAATAGGTCTGCAGAGTCTGTTATTGGGCATAATTGGAAATGTCCTATTTCATCTTTCTAGCAACAGTCACTTAATCACCTAGAATAATTTTTGAAGCACAATATATGGGCAAAGAATATCTGATGATACCATGTACATTCATCTTCAAAAAGAATATGCTTTCTCTACTTAAGATATTTACCAGTTGGATTATCTACTTTTATTTTAAATTTTAAATATGCAGTTGACTGTCTTGGACAGTGAAGGCAGATACAAAGCATACTAATTTCTCTCTTTAGAAGAAGGAAATTTCCTTTTCCTTTCTAAGAGAAAATAGTTTTAAGAATGCATATATATCAGACTTAGAGAATCAGAGTGAAGGATAAAAACACCCATTGGCCTAAATCAGTAATTTTTCAGTGAAGTATCTAATAGTACCCAACCACATTAAAACAAATTAAGCCATTACCTGTTCCATCTATAAGGCAGTTAAATACACACTGCTGCTTTACAATTTTCCCCACTACCAATGGTAGAAAACATTATTTAACTAGGTCAGCCATGATCATGTATCTAAGCCATTCATTTACTCATTTGCTCATTTAGCAAAAGTTTGAGTGCTTACCACAAATCAGAGACTATGCAAATTATGAAGAATATGATGTTCCATAAAATAAAAAGTCCTTCTCCTTACACATACAAACACTCTAGTTCTATTTTGTTGCTTCAGAAAACAAAATCACAATAAGCACATCAAAGTATACTAGATTATGCCATACAAACATTCATCTTGCCTTCCTCTTATAGAAGCATCCTCACTTTGCTTGGGAAGCGAGCCCTTCTCTGTTTCCGGCTTACTTGGTTTGATAGCTTGACTGCGCTCCTTAGTGCCAGAAATGGTCACATGACCAAGGGTTAGTCTGTCAACATATTCTCTTCACTGATGATTGGTTCACATCTGAAATATGACCTGAACCATGCTAATGAGACTCACTTGTGGAATCTATATTGGAACTACTGGGAAACATGCTTTATCTGCTGAAATTGCTAGATTTTTAGATGATTTATGCCTGGAACTCTTAGAGTTACTATAGTGAGAGAGCCTAAGGTAGAATAAGGAAATCAAGTATGAGAAAAAACAAAAAATGTGACCGACATCATTTGATCCATTTCCTGGCTCTAGCCATGCCTGAAGCTGGATTTACCTCTAGATTTAAATTAGAAGGCACACACACACACTCCGTATCATTTTTCCTGCCTTAGCATTTTTTTAATCTGACATTTGGTACATTTTGCATATTATTTTCTGTTAGGACCTTCCCCTTCCCTCCCCACTCCAACAAAATATAATGCTCATGAAGACCATTTCTGCCCCGCCCCTCATCCCAGGACAAGGTCTATTTTGTTCACTACTGCATCAGTGCATCTAGATAGGACTGAATATATGACAGCCACTCAATAATTATTTTTCAAAAAATAAATAGGAACCATTTTGTTCCTAGCCTTCCATTCTGTTATTCCCATCATCTCCTTTCCCACCCATCCACAGAGGATATACACCCAGTGATCCTGCTACTCATTGACCCCAAATCCTCTTAGGATCATCATTGCTTGTATTCAATTTATAAATTGTTTTTCACATTTTTCCCTCAATGTTAATTATCAGAAAGAGGTATAAAAATAAGTAACCAGATTTTTATTTTGCATAATTCATAAAAATCATCCCTGAGTTAAATTAATAACTCATTCCTTAAATGAATATGCTGTTGTTAGAAGCTAATGTTTATATTCCTAAATGTAACAGTCTCCAAAATACCAATATGTAAGTTCCTGTCCTTCTCTCTCGCATCTATTTTTCTATCAACATTACCTAGTTTCTAGAATCCTGTAATACTCAATAAATGTCTGCTGCACACTGAATGTTGAATAGATGTGAGTTAATTGGTTAAAATTTCACTCTGTAACACTATATTGAGTTTTCACTAACGCCTGTGTCTTTAATTCTGGGAACTGCCTCCTAATTAAACCACCTCGCTCTATGGGTTTGCTCTAATAATGACATTTGATTCCAACTAATACAATGCACTGGGAAAACTAATTCACTGTAAAAATTCCTCCACATTAAAGGCAACAAGGGTGGAGCATATTGGGTCAAAAAAGTTACTGGCAGGAATTGTATTCTTAATTCTTTTTTCCCTGACACTGAAGTGTGCCCCCTCTGTGGATTGCCTGTGCTTGTACTAACTATGTAAATGTATTTATGATTGATTTTTAAAATAGCACACCAGGGTATATTCAGCCCCCGAACAAGAAAAATATCATCCAACTGTAAATATCCAGTGGAGCAATAAAACTGTTTCTTCTCTGCCCTGCATAATTGCAGAAGCCAAGGAGAGAAGGAATGCTTCCCCAAATCTGGCTTCCCATTAGATTGAATAAATGTCAACTTGAAAACCAGGAAACAAAAATGCCATTATGAGGTCTTCTGAAATATAAAATATTCAAAAGGCTCTGCAGCTCAGGAAGAATTCCTCAAACTGCTTGGCACTTTCCAGCTTCAATCTGCAGGTGAATGTTTTAAAAGTTTCTATTCTAATTGCACACTGTTATGTGTGTGCTCCTATTCCCAAATCAGACACTCTCTGGGTTTCCAGGGGTAATGGCATTGGATGCCTATTAATACAATGCTCTAGGAAATTCAATCTGGTGGATAAGCAGTTCTCAGCATCATAAGAGGCAAAGTAGGGGTACAGCACTGTTGCCAGTTGTCGGTGGATGTGAGTTTCTTTCTTTTTTAATTCTCATTAATACGTAAACAAAAAGGTGCACTGCTAAAGTGGGTACACAGTGATCAATGCTGTTGTTCACTGTTCAGTCACTAAACTGTGTCTGACTCTTTGCAATCCCATGAACTGCAGCACGCCAGGCTTTCCTGTCCTTTACTATCTCCCAGAGTTTGTTCAAACTCATGTCCATCGTGTTGATGATGACATCCAACCATCTCATCCTCTATCACTCCCTTTTCCTCTTGCCTTCAACCTTTCTCAGGATCAGAATCTTTTCCAGTGAGCCAGCTCTTCACATCAGGTGGCCAAAGTATTGGAGCTTTAGCTTTAGCATCAGTTCTTCCAGTGAATATTCAGGGTTGATTTCCTTCAGGACTGACTGGTTTGATCTCCTTGCAGTCCAAGGGACTCTCAAGAGTATTCTCCAATACCACAATTCAAATGCATCAATTCTTTGGCACTCAGCCTTCTTTATAAATTATCAGTGTAATATCTCATATTATCTGGGAGGAAGGAGAGACTGGACAATGCATTAGAGAACATTCTAGTGATAAAATATTTTAACAAAGGAAAAAAAAATCCCTGTACAGTCTTCAATAATATTCAGTATATAACTCAGGCTCCAATCACTTCACAGAGTAGTAGATTCCTATGTGGATTATTTGGAGGCCAGCAGTCGTGGGTGGGTTCTATGTGGAGCCATTGTCTTTGTCTGAATGTACAGTTATACTCTCTTTGTAGTTTTTTGAAGATTCCCATCCAGGAGAAGTAATATAGGAGGTGTACCTTCTTCACACTTATCACTTTCTATCTCCGTTTTCCCAATAATAAAATTATCTAGAAAAGAGCTTAGCATAGTCCTTCCTCATGAAGAACAGTCGAGGGTGTTCACACTTTTCCAACACCTTTCATAAACACTTTCTCAAAGGGGAATGGATTCTGGTGGATATGAGAAGCAAACACCAACCACAGAATCCTTTACTACTCCTTGTTTTTGTTTTTTATAAAGGTGTAGGTGGCTTCTGGATGTGAGAGTTGGACTGTGAAGAAAGAAAGCTGAGCACCGAAGAACTGATGCTTTTGAACTGTGGTGTTGGAGAAGACTCTTGAGAGTCCCTTGAACTGCAAGGAGATCCAACCAGTCCATCCTAAAGATCAGTCCTGGGTGTTCATTGGACGAACTGATGCTGAAGCTGAAACTCCAATACTTTGGCCACCTCATGCAAAGAGTTGACTCATTGGAAAAAACCCTGATTCTGGGAGGGATTGGGGGCAGGAGAAGGGGATGACAGAGGATGAGATGGCTGGATGGCATCACCGACTCAATGGACATGAATTTGAGTAAAGTCTGGGAGTTGGTGATGGACAGGGAGGCCTGGAGTGCTGCAATTCATGGGGTCGCAAAGAGTCGGACACGACTGAGCGACTGAACTGAACTGAACTGAGGTGGCTTCCCTGATGGCTCAGCAGGTAAAGAATCTACCTGCAATACAAGAGATATAGGAGACACCGGATCGATCCCTGGGCTGAGAAGATCCCCTAGAGTAGGAAATAGCAACCCACTCCAGTATTCTTGCCTAGAGAATCACATGGACAGAGGACCCTGGCGGGCTACAACCTGAAGGCTTGCAAAGAGCCAGGCACAACTGAAGGACTAAGCACATAGGTAAATTGGATACACAAAACTATTCGATTTTGCATCTTTTAAATTTTGAAGTCCTTGAGTACATTTCTCTTATTTGTTGTTTTTCTGTATCACTCCATTTATGACCTGTCTATTCATATACCTTGTCCATTTCGTCACTGGATTATGTGGGCTAAGTATTTCTTATGCTATCATGTTAACAAGGTAGGTGAAGTTGAGATCTAATTTGGAGGAAATCCAGAGAAGATCTGTTGGGAATATGTCCTGAGTGTTAGATTTGTTAACAGCATGATCTAAATCTGAAAGAGAAACTACTGATTGAATATTTAAATTTTCATTAGTACAGGCTACAGCTCTCTATTCGATTTCCTACATGGAATTCCTTATTTCTATTGTAAAGTCTACAGAATTGAACATTCTGAACAATGTGGCAGGTTTCTGGATATTTAAAAGAACTTA
Source organism: Cervus elaphus (assembly GCF_910594005.1). Classification (NCBI taxonomy): domain Eukaryota; kingdom Metazoa; phylum Chordata; class Mammalia; order Artiodactyla; family Cervidae; genus Cervus; species Cervus elaphus. The sequence goes on along the minus strand of NC_057823.1, from coordinate 68,435,999 downwards.
TTACCCTTTTTGTTTCCTACCCTGCCCTTACTGGACTATCATCATTGATAACAAGCTAAGCCCTCTCCAGCTACATGCAGAAGCCCAAGCCAGTAAACATCCTTCTAGTTCAGGTTTTCTCAGCCGTGGCATTATGGACATTTTGGGTTAGATAATTACTTGTTGTGGGGGTATCCTGTGTGTTGAAGGATGTTTAGCAGCATATCTGGCTTCTTCTCATGAAACACCTCAGTTGTGATAACTAACTTCAGACATTGCCAGATATCCCAAGAATAAAACTGCCTCCATTTGAAAACCACTGGTTTGATTTGTACAGAAAAATCTTTAATAGTCTTCAAACAAAACTGCTTCCAGTTGAAAATGACTAATCTTGTTTATACATAGAAATATTTGATAGTCTTCAAGATGGAAACTCAATCCTGTGCCAATGCAAGCTATTTTTCCCAGTGAAAAATCAAACCAAGACAAAAACCACACAAAAAGAAATCAAAGGTGAGCAATTTGACATGGAAGGGTACACTGGAATAAAATGTTGAGTTATACCACTGATAACTTTTGAAAAGCTAACTATATTACACAGTCTGTCCTGTGGTTATACTTCTACAGAAAAATACATTAAAAAACAACAACAACAACAACCTACAATTTCCAGGAAGATAGATTTGAAAGGTACTTGTGAAGCTGCCGCAAAATGACTGCACCAAGAATTACTTCACTAAAATAACTGTGATTCGAGTTCCATATCCCACAAGGCCTCCCTCTTAATCACTCCTGACTTCCAATCCATCACCAAGTCTTTTTAGGTTTTGCCTTAAAAAAAGTATTTTGAGTTGATCCTCTTTGTTTCCATGTCCTTCACCACCTACCAGATGGGGTCCTCATCATTTCTTATGGGGGTGAAATCTTCCTAAGTAGTTTCCCTAAGTCCACCCATCCCATTTTTATCAATACAAGCAAGGACAGCCAGAGGAAGCTTGAAAAACATGTCACTCCAATTACATCAGCCCTGTGTCTTAAACACTTTGGTAATGTCTCACTGCTTGAGCATGAACCCAAAGTTCATATCATAGTTCAGAGACACTCCAGATGAAGGGCTCAGCCTATACCCAGCTATGTTATCTGCCATCTTTCCCCCTTGCTCACAACGCATCAACCACATTGATCTCCTTTCTGTCGCTCTCCCACCTCAGTCTCTTCACACACACTCCTCGCTCTGCCAGAATGCTCTTATTTCTATTCTCATGACCAGTTCCTTCTCCAGCATCACCCTCCCTTTTCCTCTAATCTTATGTTTTCCTTTTTTGCCCCTCTCTTTTACCAACCTATTATTTTCCTTCATAACACACATCTCAGTTCAATGCTTCATTGACTCCGTATACAACTGCGTGCTTAACATCCATCTCACAAATCAAATTAAAATTCTACGAGATCAGGAGTCACGTGTGTCTTGTTTGTTGGATGACAACACAGTGCCTCATGCCCAGCACATGTGAGATACAGATAAATGGAGATGTGAATGATGATTTGCCCCTCAGTCATCTTGGCATCTATAAGCCCGGTAGAAAAAAAATTAGCTTCCCTATAAAGCTGAATATCCTCCATGGAGGCTAAAGCCACCTCATTATCCCAAAGGAAAGCAAAGATCTGGACTGCTATTTCTCAAGGTAGAGGCAGGGGGATAAATGAGGCTTGATGGCAAAACCACTCAGGGCTTCCCTCACCTCTTCAAAGGGCAAAACTGATCTATCATTTGTCACCCAGGTACTCTCTTTCGTCCTTTTACTCCCTAAAGTTTTATTACGCTGTGGTCAATATTAGGCAGCGAATGCTGCAAAGGGGAAGAGGCCAGCTCAGAGAGCCCACAACCTTCTTTGCATTTTTATGTCCTTCATTACAACAAGTGGGCTATTTTTATACCTGTTAGCTGCTAACAATTGGCAAAACCTCAAGCTTGGAATAAAATATGACAAGGGCCAAGAGAGGTAACAATAACAGTGCTTGTACTGTAGCCAGCTTGCCATTAATAATAGCAGGGAGAGGGATCAGGAGCAGAAGGAAGCCTCTTGGAAGCCAGCAAAGACACCATCTCAGGGTAGATGGTTACCCAGTCCACGCAGCACTGCCACCCAGCTCACTCCATCCCCTCTCTCTCTGGCTTAAAATCCTTCAACATAGTGAATCTAGAACCAGAAAAGCCTCATGGCCTGGCAGGGCCTTATACTTCCTAACGTAAAACAACCATAAGATGTTGATTTCTTACAAATAACATAACACACCATTTTGAAACTTTACAAAGTTCTTTCAAGACAATATATTTGCACATGAGAGAAAAGGGGCATCCACAAGGATGTCCCTTGCTTTGTGGATTAATAACGAAAATGTGAAAACAATCTACATGTTTATCATAGAGGAATGTCATATAGATTTTGGCACATTCATGCCTTGGAATGTTACTAAATGATGCTCATTCATTTTACATGTCAGTGATTGCTAGCTGACATTGTATGTATTTTATTACTATTGATACATATCTATTATACATTGTAAGTGGATTTAAGGTCCATTTCCATTACTAAAATGCAAGACCACGGGGGTATAGAATCTGTGCCCAAAACAGTTCTAGGCACATAACAGCCACACAATAAATGTTTGTTGAATGCATGAAGAATAAATTAAGACTATGTCACCACTAAAAGAGGACAGTAAATCCACACAAACTGACACAGAGAGAATTTTAAAACTCTTATTTGTTAAAAAAAAAAACATACAGGGAGTGTGTGGTACATGCCACCTCTGCAGCACTGAAGGACATACTAGAAAGACAGGAAATTGATTCCGAGTGCCCAGTTACCACATCTTCACAAGGTCAACTTATTTATCCTAATGAGACGCTCAAAACCTCAGCTAAGGTTTCGAAATCCAAAGCCTCTTATAAAATGAAAGAAAAATGAAAGAAATACTGTTACAATCTTTTTGCATCATTTCGACCCTTCTTTGCATGGGTGGTTTGCCACCTAGTGATGATACCAAAGTGTCTTTTAGAATAAAATGGACAAACTCAGTAGATGCTGAGCCTCCCTGTAAACAGAGAGATTCTGTATTCTCTCTCTCTCTCACACACACACACACACACACACACACACACACACACACACACGGAGGGCAGGGAGCAAAGAGAGAAACAGATGAAACGAGCAAGCCTGGCAGAAACAAGCAAGAGCTGACCAGGACACAGAAGATTATAGACTAAAACGGCCCTGAGTATAGGTTCAACATTCTGGTCAAATTAGGTTGAAACCACTTGATGTAGCTACAGGACCTTGGGTAAGGCATTTATTCCCTCTGAAGGTCAGTGTCACCATCTTAAAGAATGGGCATAATACCTCAAACTAACACAGTACCATTTTAGGGACAATTTATATTGTCCTACAATACAAGCACCTGGCACAGGGCAAGTATTGAATATGTGACAGTTACGTAGCTGTATTTGAGGTTCTAACGAGGAGGTTCACGTTCTGAGGGTACATGTAGGATTGCTGCATTTGCAAGTCATCCTCTAGACCAATATGGCACCTCAATTATGACATATATCTCACTATTTCACAAGGAAGGGGCCAACATGGGCTGTAAGGACAGTTCTTTCAAACTTATTTTTATTCATGATAAACAATTAAAAGCATGCCAGGTAGAAGAGAATGTCTGTCTCTTCCAATCCTCACCTACTTTCCACCTTTTCCACCCTGGCAATTCTGAAGCCAGAACAATGAAATGGGGGCTTGAATAATGCTACCCAATGAAGAAACGGAGGCAGACACTCTTTATGGCATCATTTTGTACAAGAGCAGTAGCCATCATGAAGCACTATGAAGATCAGATTTCATTCACTTTGTACTTTGGGTTTGTTTTATGTGTACCCACTCCAATAAAAATGTTTTAAGCATATATTCCTACTATATGAATATTTATATATTATACATATGTCCTCTGTACTAATATAGTATATACACCTTATAAATATTTTTAATAGATACTTTAAATGGATGAGAAAAAGAATCAAATAGAAATTCTGGTGCTTGATTCTGTACCAATGGGTGGCTTGTTCATATCCTGGGATGGGAGGGTCCCTCAGGGAGGAACCATCTTTTAGATACTCCTCTCTGAGACCTTTGTACCCTTAGGATGGGGTGGTTTGCCCATTCCCATTCTTGTCTAAGCAGAGACGGCTGAGCTGGGGGAGCACAGGGTTAAGACATGATGTCAATTCTACCCTCACACACGTTTTATTTGGCTCAAGTTGTTTTTTTGTTTCAGTTGCCAACATTTTACAATCAGGATATTTCTTTGACCTAAAGAATTAGGAAGTCCAGAATACTGGGTCCCTGTGTCTACTACTGTATGGTTGCACCTGAATATCAGTCATGTACTACCCTTTAATACAGTCTTTGACAAACCTGCAACTCTCACTTGCCACACATGCTCTAACTCTATAGGTATTTGAGTTTGCAACAACTCATAAGATTCTGGGAGCCTTGGGCCAAAAGAAAAAAAGGGAGGAATATATCTAAAACCAGAGAAATTTGACTCGCCAAGGCTCCACATCTGGTAGAGAAGCAGGAACACGGCAGAGATTAATCATGGGTTTTCAAGCCACCCTGGGTTTTCAGATACTGTGATCTCTATTCATTTTACTCTGCTACTGAAGCCAGATTAAAGGGCTATCTGAACATTCTTCCTGATCTAGTATTTGTGCTTGCCCATATAAGAACAGAACCCTTTTGCATGACAGCATCATGACAGCCACATGAGAACCTTAGTCTAAGAGTTCTCCTAGGAACACTTGTCAACAGAACCTCCCTGTTTTGAACCAAGTACAAAAAGTTAATTTAATGAAAGCTCTACACTCACACACCCACTATGACTATAAAGAGTACCATGCTGCCTAATGATGCGGGGGGGCGGGGGGATGCGGAGGATAATGGATCCCCCATTTAGGGGGATGCGGAGGATAACTCCCACTTATACTGAGGACCACCAATAAACTGTTCTCCCATTGCTCCATAAATCAGGGTCCTGTGGCAAACAAACAACCTATCATTACTTGAAATTTCGCTATTTTGTTAAACATGAATTTTTGCATTACTCTTGATTTTTTAAAAAAAATCTGATGGGAAGGGGGAATGGGGATTTGGTGTTTAATGGGGACAGAGTTTCAGTTTAGGAGGGTGAAAAATCTGGGAGATGGATGATGGTGAGCGTTGCACAATAATGTGAATGAACTTAGTGCCACTGGCTTGTACAGTTAAATATGGTTAAAATAGAATGTTTTATACAACTTTTACCACAAAAAAAAGCATTAAAACAAAATTTGGCATTGAAATAGGATTAATCTGAATGCCATCCCTTGAAGGATTTTGGCATCCCCTCAACTTTTGTGCCTGATGTTAATGCTTCATTCTCTCCCTGTGGCTCTAGCCTCACCCTGGTAGCAGGTCTCTATCTCAAGCCACAGAGCCTAGTGCCAAGGTTAAATGGGCTAAGCATTTTCTTGTTTTTTTTGTTTTTTTTTTTTACCATATCCAAGGGAGGCTCTAGCAGCACCCCCACATTCAGGCCACTGCACCCCGTGGATGATGAGGGAGCTCCTGCAAGACATGCTTGGCCCAGGGTACATGGCTTTGGAATTACATTTAATTCCTGAGGAGAACAGAATTGGGACTCCTCACTTACTTACGCTCTGAATAAGAACATGACAACCTTACAAATGCAGCAGTAGCTCTCACACTACTAATTCTGGCCAATAGGAACTTATTTTTAATTTTTTTATCAGGTTTTCTCATTCTCCTGAGATCCTTGATAACCCCCAAATGACTCATCTCCACCTGCCAGCAGTCAGTTCTTTCCCACTTTTAAAAATTCCAAAGCCAAAGGTTCAAAGTGCCCTGCATAGCAAATATTCAAGACTCCTCTTCTCCCACAGCAGAAAGGGTGCTAAAAATTCTTTTCCTTTAGATGATGAGACTCTTTGAAAGGTCAGAGGAGAGATAAATTTAGCACGGGCAGTAAAATGGAAAGATCCCATCAGGGAGTTCCAGTGGAGCCCAATTAGAAAGGTATGCTGGTGCTAAGACTGCTCTATTGATCCCAAGTGAGAGAAGTCACAAGTGAGCAGAGAGCTGACAAAGTGCTGGGACTGAATTTCTAGCGCTGTCACTGTCTTCTCCCTGTCCCATTGCTTCCTATTGACATGCACGAAAGATGAGTTCAAATCAGCCTGTTTAGGTTTCTGCTCTTTTCTTGTATCTGAGCAAAGACAGACTGTAAATAAACAAAACAAGCAAAACAATTATTTTGCATTTGCTCTTTCAAGTTAAGGGAATGCTAAGGAAAGAAGAGGATCCACGGACTGGTCATTATGGAGCTGGCACGTGGGTAAAAAGAAGGAAATGATCCTCAATGTGTCCAGCTGTCTTCCCTTGCCTCCCTACCACCCGACTCACTGACACCACTTCTACTATTTCTCTCTTCTATGCAGAGAAACCATCCTAAGGAAGGTATAAGGAAAGTCAAGGTCCAATTTCTCCAGGGCAATATTTCACTCTAAAGCAAAGGCCCACAAACCCTTTTTCCCAAAGCCCTGTATTAAATATCTGGAGTTTTGCAAGTCATACCATCTCTTCACAACTACTAAAGTCCACCATTTTAGCACTCAAAAGGAACAGCGAGAAACAATACATAAACAAACAAATGTGTCTGTGTTTATAACAAAAACAACTTCATAAAAACAGGCTATAGGCCACAGTCTGCCTTCCCCTCACAATGCAAATGCCATTAAGTTCCCCTTGACTCTTGAAGATTAAAAACAAAGAAAGCAAGCAAGATGCAGAAATACAGTCTTGGGCAGGAAGCAAGACTTAGTTTTTTGCACAAACAAAAGGCATTCCTCAGTTTTGGAACCATGCGTCTGTGCTCTTCTTACGGATGGTGTTATACTGGAGACCCTTTCTTTGGGTCTCCACAGGACTCTTAATCGAATAGAAAATTCTAAGACAAGTGGAATTTTGCTTCTGCTAAGAAAGGAAAGCAAAAGTTTCACATGAGATTGCATCCTTTCTCATTTAGACATGAGCTTTATGTCAAAAGTTGCCAGAAGTCATGGTCTGTTACCAGAGTGATGGTAAGTTGCTTGGGCATGACCTAACTGGAAAAATATAGCAACCCATGGGCTTACCCACTGCATCTGTTGCAAAATTCGCCTGGGCCACTGCTTCATTTAGCTAGCTAACTTTAGACTGAGAGTAAGGGGACAGGAGGAATTCATCATGTTCTCTGCGACATGCTCTTGGATCATGGTCTCCTCTCAGAAATAGCTTCCCAAGGGCTGTTCTCTGTGGCAAATAAAAAGTCACAGACATATCTCTTTTATTCTTAAGCTAAAAGATACACCAAAGCAGTCATTTTTAATACTTTCAACTCAGGGATGACTTCAAATATTTAATAAAAGCTATATACATGTCAGGAAAAACAAACACACAGAGGTTTATATGTCATTTTAAAAGGCTTTGAACACTTGTCCCCCATCCTCCAAAGCCTATCTACAGATCCCATCATAAGAATTTCCTATCTCAGAGAGATGATATTTTTTCTTAGCATCAGGTGAAACCAGAGCAAGGGTAGAGGCCAATCCACATTTCCCCCACAAGCTCCACTATCCCCCCAGATAGCATGGCAGCAAGCCGATCCTTTTCCCACTTGGAAAGACCATGGAAACTCAGCCCTAAGTGCCAGAGCTTTCTCGGGAAGGTCCTTCACTAAATCAAACTACTCCTAATGCTATCTAAGCACATACTAAAACTGGAAATATTTTTCACCAAAGTCCTTATCCAGTGGCTATTTACAGGGATGATAATAAGAGTAGTTGTTTATTTTTGTGGAGTCCCTTGAGAAGAATTGAGATGGCCTTTCTTTCTTCCAAAAAGCTACCTCCATTAGAAATTCATTATCTAATTTTAATCCATTTTATCAATATCAGTGGTAGAGGAAACATGTTTAACCTTATTTAGTATTTGAATGTTGCTTGACTCAAATGTTGATGCTAATGTTAAAAGAATTTTTATGGTTCAGGCTAAAAACAAAGCCATTCAGTGTTTATTTTTTAGATAAAACCAGTACGAAGAAAGCAGTTCAGGGTATTCTTTCCTGCCATCTATATGACCCTGGACCAACACTAACAATAGCTAACATTTCCTGAGGGTTAGTTCCTTTATAAAGTGCTCTCACTGTGTGAGGTGACTTAGTCCTTTTCATAGTCATATCCAATAGGAGGTGAAGACTGACGCTTAGGGACAGGAAGGGACATGTTTGGTAATGTGTAACTATTGGTTTGTCTACAAAGTTTGTTTGGGTCTTTCCATAAGATGTTATGTAGAAAACAGGAAATTCAAGCCTTACTTTCCATAAGATGTTAAATAGAGAACAGGAAATTCAAGCCAGGGTCCTCAGACATCAAGCTCTGAAGTCTTACCTATATCAGACACTTTAAGTGCTACAGCTGTCTTAACCCTACCTCCATGGGGCCACAGAGAGGTCATTCAATTTTGGGGGCTTCAGTTCTAAAATTTAACATTGAAACTAGATAACTATCTCCAAGATACCTATCATCTAACTTATTTCATAAAGTATGACTTCTTTTTACTTTTCATAGTATCATTGCCTTGGATCACTTTGTAAAAAATTATTTATTTATTTAAATTGGACGTTAATTACTTTACAATATTGTAGTGGTTTTTGCCATATATTGACATGAATCAGCCTTTATGTCATTGTAAATTTCAATAATTTGCAAGTGAAAAGCAAAAGTGTTAGTTGCTCAGTCATGTCCAACTCTTTGCAACCCCATGGACTGTAGCCCATCAGGCCCCTCTGTCCATGGAATTCTCCAGGCAAGAATACTGGAGTGGGTTGCCATGCCCTTCTCCAGAGTATTTTTCCCACCCAGGGATCAAACCTGGGTCTCCTGCATTGCAGGCAGATTCTTTACCATCTGAGACACCTGGGAAGCCCAGATGTAAGCAAAAACCACCAAAAAAGGTTTAAAGATTGAACTCTAATATTAAGTTCTAAATTTGGCTTGGTCAAATTTTTCAGATATAAATTTATTCCCAGGCCATTAGGTTTTGTCAATTTACTTGATGGCGACTCCTTCAGGGGACCTAAACCACTAACAACATGCAGTTATATTCTTCCCAAGGTTTACCTCGGATACTATCTGTGGAGCCACCTTCGTGGAGGCTTGAGAGGGTGCAGGGAAAGAGGCACCAGAATAGAAGGCATCACTGTGTAGGGAGCCCCTCTTTGTTCCCAGGGAAGGGAACTAGAGTTTTGTCTCAGGCTGGCCTCTGACAACCTGCTGCAAAACCTGGAAAGAGGGTGGGGTCAGAAATATTAGGTAGAGAGGCTAATCCAGTTGACAGTGAGTTTTGTGTCTTGGTTTGCCCTTTACCTGTTGACAATTTCATACTTTTTTTCAAATAGTTAGGATAGGGATGAAGGCTTCAGAGCAAAGAATCAATTTTAAAATGTGAAATGATGAGGAAGAAAAGCCATGATGGGTTTTAAAAGAAGTCTTAAAATTTAGAAAGAATGGTGAGAATTCTACTACTCAACATGATGGAGACTTACAATGGAATGGGACAGAGTTACCTTTATTAAGGAAACTATCATTTATTAAATGATCAATCACATGCCAAACTACCTGTTACTAAATTATCTCTGCACAATGAATCAAGGAAATATGATATTTCCATCTTATTTATGAGGAAATTGAGCGTGAGAGAGTTCATGACTGGCTGAAGTTTGCACAGAGTGGGGTGCAGAATAGGGTTGATATTTGCAATAAAATGTCAAAGGGACATGATATGCAGTGTTTCATAACAATGTTTTGTAGCTTACATTGTATATTTGAATGTCCTGTACAAGTCCAGAACAATTTTGACTCTGTTTGAACTCTGTTATTTGATCCTGAGGATGTTTTGACTTCATGGTGGTGAACACCATATTCACATTATACCAACATAGCTGATTTTTTTTTAAATTTTGGAGTTAACTCCATCAAACCAATTTAATTTGCTGACCAGTACTCTATCCAACACAATTAAGTAGTCATTTTTTTCTGGCTTCTTCTTAATTTTTATTTTGTTAAAATTATTTTCAGGTTCAAGCCTTTTCTGAGCATACTTCATGGAGGGTTTTATTAAACATTGTGACCATAGCAATCATCAACTCTTAGTTTTCCTTCAATTCAAGGGTTTCTATTAAGCACAATTTTCCTAGGTCAAAATTTTAGAACATTATTATCTGACCCACAGTCTTTGTCAATTTTACTTCCTGATGACTGCATCTGTTATATGATTATTTATAAGATAAATGTTCAAAAGTTTGCTTTTTCATATTAGCTGATTCATGAAAAAATTGAGCTATTACCCTCAGACTTTCTAGGATTTCTCTTTTGTCAAAAATTAATATATCACATCACTGGTCTAGCTGTTCTGTGTATTACTAATCCCATTATGCTTATGCAGTTGGTGATTTGTGAAGCAAAGAAAAATGTTGGGGTAAAAATGGGAAGGTCAACACATTCTCGTTGAGAAATGCATAATATACTATTGTAATTAGTACTAAATTGTCTTAATTTCAGTGAAGGGGAAAAAGAAAAGTCATTTAACAGTCTGGCAATTTTTTCACTAGTGAGCAAGCTCAAATCCCAGTTTATTTGACTCAAATAGTCAACTGGCAATTAAGTAGCAATGAAACAACTCAAATCTCACAGATGTATAACCAATTCCATGTTTCTGTAAGAAAACACATGATGAACAGGATTAATTATGCTTAATGCAGTCAGTTTCTCAAAAAACAGTAAATTCATCCTCCCTAATTAGCAATTAGGAATAACATTTTCCTATACTTTTTCATATCCATCACCAATATTGTACTTTGGTTTCATTTTAAGCCTTTTTTCTTCCTCCTACAAAGACTAAGAGTAGAATAGAGCTATTTGCATCAGGATATTTAGAATCAGACTGACCAATTTTTCTAAAAGAAGTAAAGAAATTCCAATTATAACAATGGGTAAGGGCTGAGCCTGGAATTCAAAGGCTCATGAAAAGCTACTGTAACTATTTGATTCCTGTAGTAAAGTGTAAATATATCATCCAAAATCAAAAGGATTTGGGTTCAAGTTCATTTCTGCTGCCCTGTCCCTATGGTTACAGAACCACACACTTCTCCCCATTTGTGTAATCTAACCCACTGAATAGCAGTAATGAAACTCAGTCCCTCTAATACTGAGTTCCTCTGCTGAGTTTGTGATTAACCTCTTTATCCAAAACTTCACTCCCTTACTTTTCTTCAACGACCTTCTTTCAATCTTGAAGAGTATTAAAGAAAACGGGGGAGATTAAAACTATATACTGCAAGCCCCCACCACACAAACATCCAAGCAGTGAACTTTCAAAATGAAAAGGTATGTTCCATTAACATCAGGAGTGAGTGAAATTGCAGCATGTCCTCCACCTCCTGCTGCTGCTGATCCATCAGATCTATCGTCTCCTACCTCCTCTCCATCCTCAAGTCAGTCTCCCCCTGCCTGTTCACTAGATGCTGGCCCCTGTATGCGAGCTGTTGTACTTATGTACTCCTGTATTTTTCAAGTTACTGCACTGTAAGACTGAAAAAAGCTTTCTTCATTTTTGTATTTGTTTCTTTTTATGTATTATTGGTGTGACAAGTATTAGAAACCTATTACAGTAAAGAATTATATAGCTCACTGTGTTAACTGGGTACCTAGGCCAACTTTGCTGGACTTAGCAAACTGGACTTACAAACACGCTCTCAGGGACAGAACTCATGTGTATGTAAGGGACTTACTGGAGAAGCCCCTGTGTCCCTTTGGTGTAAAGGCTTTTGCTTTAGTTTTCCAGGTCTCTCTTGAGTCTCTAAAGGCTAGTTCAAGAGTTAATGTAAATTGGTACAGCCACTATGGAGAACAGCATGGAGTTTCCTTAAGAAACTAAAAACAGAGCTAACACATGATCCGGCATTCCTGTTCCTGGGCATATATCCAGAGATAGACATAATTCAAAACGGTACATGCACTCCAATGTTCGCTGCAGTGTTGTTTACAACAGTAAAGGCATGAAAGCAGCCTAAATTTCCACTGACAGACGAATGGTCATATACACAATGGGATGGCGGTGGTTGTTCAGTCACTAAGTCGTTTCTGACTCTTTATGACCCCATGACTACAGCATGCCAGGCTTTCCTGTCCTTCACTATCTCATCTATAAAACAGAATAAAATAATGCCATTTGTAGCAACATGGATGGACCTAGAGATCTTGATAATAATTGAAGTCAGTCAGACAAATATCATGATATCATTTAATATGTGGAAATTAAAAAAAATGACACAAATGAACTTATTTATAAAATAGAAACAAACTCTCAGACTAGAATAATGAACTTATGGTTACCAGGGGAGAAGAGTGGGGGGAGGAGAAATGGGTTGGGAATTTTGGATTGACATGAATACACTGCTATATTTAAGATAGATAACCAACAAGGACCTACTCTATAGCACACTAAACTCTGCTCAATACTCTCCAATAACTTAAATGGAAAACAAAGTTGAAAAAATATATACATATATGTGTATTACTGAAAAGCTTTGCTATACACCTAAAGCCAACAGAACATTGTTAAACAACTATATTCCAATATAAACTAAAAGTTTTTAAAAATAAATTTTGAAAAATTAAAAAAGTATTTTAAAAAAGAGTTAACAATCAGGAAATGTGAAAATGTAGAAACAAAGAATAGCTGTTCCACCAGGAAACTGGCAATAATTTAGACTATAAATTCAACACAATCAGAATCACTGAATAAACAGTTCTCTAAAAGATACACACCAAGGCTTGACACACATTCCAATGTTGTTTTTATAGGAAGCAAACTCCCACCAGAAAAGATGACCAAGAAGGTTTCAAAACTGATGAAAAATATCAACCCACAGACCCATAAACCTCAGTGAACCAGGCAGGTTAAACACAAGGAAAAATACGCCTAAGCCTATTTTAGCAGTCAAACTGCTAAAAAACAAACATAAGAAAAAAAATTCAAAAGGAAGACATTTGGGAGCACTATAATAAAATAAAAACAAGAAGACAGTAAAATGATATTTTTAAAATGTTGAGAGTGGGAAAAAGAAGTGGGATTTTCAACCTATAACTCCATATGCTTTAAAAATTAAACAATAAAAAAAATATGCTCGGACAAAAGGTGAAAAGTGATCTCCAGCACACTCACTACAAGAAGTGCAGAAAGACTTTTCAGGATGAAACTAACTAATATCAGAAGGAACCTTAGACTTTTGAAAAAAACAAAGAGTAACAAAAAAATATGAGTATCTAGGTTAAATGTTAGCTGCCTTTATATAGTTATCTTTATTAAATTTGTTTAAAACACTACTGATTCCTTAAAACAAAAATAGTAATTATTTATTTATTGGCACATGTGGTGATAAAATACAAGATAACAAGAGCACAAAAGGCAAGAGGACATACTTTGCCAACAAAGGCCCAGATAGTCAAAGCGATGGTCTTTCCAGTAGTCATGTATGGATGTGAGAGTTGTGCCATACAGAAGGCTGAGTGCTGAAGAATTGATGTTTCTGAACTGTGTGGTGCTGGAAAAGACTCTCGAGAGTCCCTTGAACTGCAAGGAGATCCAACCAGTCAATTCAACAAGAAATCAATCCTGAATATTCATTGGAGGGACTGATGCTGAGGCTGAAGTTCCAATACTTTGGCCACCTGATGTGAAGAGAACCTAATGCTGGGAAAGAGTAAGGGCAGGAAGAAAAGGAGATGATAGTGGAAGAGATGGTTGGATGGCATTACCAAGTCAAGGGACATGAGTTTGAGCCTGCTCTAGGACATGGTGAAAGCCAGGGAAGTCTGGCGTGCTGCAGTCCATGGGGTCACAAAGATTCAGACATGACTGAGCAACCGAATAGTAACAACATAAAATTTTAACACTGGTTTTAAAGTCATACACTTAAAAAATGACTAAGATAACTTGAAGGTGAATATTGTAAGCTCTAGAGAAATTACTAAAATTTAACATTAAAAATCAATGCAGAAAATAAAATACTAAATATTTAGTATAGTTATATTTATATAATACATATATCACTCGAAGTCTTGAAAAGAATAAAAAATAAAACAAGAAAGACAAAATTAAAGAAATAATATTAAAAGATATAATGTTTAAATTCAACTAATTGATGGTTAGGTTAAATGAAAACAATCAAAATGTGCAATGACCATAACCAAAAAGTTTACACATAATAACTGCTGGAGAGGGTGAGGAGAAAAGGAAGCTCTTCTACACTGCTGGTGAGAATGTAAGTCGGTACAGTCACCATGGAGAACAGTATGGAGACTCCTAAAAATATTAAAAATAGAGCTACCATAGGATCCAGCAATCCTACTCCTGGGCATATATCCAGAGAAAACCCTAATTTGAAAAGATGCAGGCTCCTCAGTGTTCACTGAAGTATTTACAATAGCCAAGACATAGCAGCAACCTAAATGTCCATTAACTGAAGAATGGATAAAGAAGATGTGGTACATATATACAACAAAATACTACTCAGCCATAAAAAAGGAATAAAATAATTCTATTTACAGCAACATGGTTAGCTCTGGAGTTTATTATACTATGTAAAGTAAGTCAGACATGGAAAAACAAATATGATCATAACTCTTAGGTGTAACCTAATTTTAAAAAAATGATACAAATGAACTTCTTTACAAAACAGACATATACTTATCAAAAACAAATGTATGGTTACCAAAGGGGAAACTTTTGAGAGAGGGATAAATCATGAGCTTGGGATTAATATACATACACGACTATATATTAGATGGATAACCAACAAAATCTACTATATGACACAGGAAACTCTACCTAATATTCTGTGATAACCTAGATGAGACAAAATCTGAAAAAGGATTAAAATAAGTATATGTATAACTGATTCACTCTGCTGTACATCTGAAACTAACACAGCATTGTAATTCAACCATACTGCAATAATGTTTTTAAAAACAAACTACGTAAAAGGCACAGATTGCTAAACTGGATAAAAATGTGAAATCCAAATATTAGATGTGTATATGAAACAGTTTTATTATGAAGACAGATATGTGCAAATGTTTAAAGAAACTGTAAAAAAAATATACCATGCGAACACTAAGCAAAAGAAAACTTGTCTTTTTATATTATTTCCAGAAAGAATAGATTGAAAACCAAGTGCTAACAGAAATAATAAAAGGATCAAGTTACCAAAGAAATATAACTAAATATGTATGTATCTAAAAACAGAGGTCCCAGACTCAAAAAGCAAAACATTGTTCAAGTAAAAATTTTAAGAAAAGTCAAATCTATAACTCTGATACTACAGAAACTTAGAAAATAAGAAAAAAAATTTTCTCTTCATTTTATGAGGTTAATATAACCTTGTTAATACAACAAACCAGTAAAATTATCTTACAAGAAATGAAAACATCCCTTGTGACTGTAGACACAAAATACTTATGAAATATTTGCAAATATAATCCAGTAATATATAAATTAGATAATATATCATGACCAAACTGATATATCTTAGGAGCACAAGTTGATATGACACTAGAAACTAAACAAAACATATCACAATATAATTCAAGAGAGTGAATAATCACTTCAACAGATGCAGAGAAAGCATCTGAAAAACATTAACACCATTCAAGACTAAAACCTCAGGAAACTAAAAATAGAAATTTCCTCATGATAAAAGACATTTAAGATAAATATGTATTTAAAATTGTATTTAATGGTGATAGACTTAACACTTCCTAAGATCAAGGAGAAAAGGTAAGGATGTTTACTTTCAATAACCCTATTCAAAGTTTTACTAGTGCTCCTAGACAGTGTAATAAACCAAGAAAAAGAAATGAAAGAGAGAAAATTTAGTAAAGTAGTAAAAATTGTGGTTTATGGATGGTGTGACTATATATCTACCCAGTAGAATTTACAATCTATTTGAACAAATAAGCAAATATAATAGTCACAGTTTATAAAATCAACATTTCCTACCAATGGGCATTAAGAAAATCAACTTAAAATATTTATAATAGCATCAAAATAATCAAATAGCTTAAAATAAACAGGAAATGTGTGAAAAGTTTATAGTAAAAATAAAGTAACACTGAGTGAATTTAAAGAAGACCTAAAAATGGATATCTAAATCATGTTCATAGTTAGAAAGGCTCAATATTTCTAAGATATCATTCTTAAATTGATTTATTCTTAAGGACTCAGTAAAATTCTTAATAAAATTTCTGTAGGCTACTTGACTAAAAACTATTTGGAAGTGCAAAGAATATTGAATAACCATAAAAAAAAACATATCCACAGAACTTCAGTTCAGTTCAGTTGCTCAGTTGTGTCTGACTCTTTGTGACCCCATGGATTGCAGTACGCCAGACCTCCCTGTTCACCACCAACTCCCATAGCTTGCTCAAACTCTTGTCCATTGAGTTAGTGATGCCATCCAAACATCTTGTCCTCTGTCATCCCCTTCTCCTCCTGCCTTCAACCTTTCGCGTCATTAGGGTCTTTTCAAATGAGTCAGCTCTTCACATCAGGTGGACAAAGTATTGGAGTTTCAGCTTCAGCATCAGGCCTTCCAATGAATATTCAGGACTGATTTCCTTTAGGATGGACTGGTTGGGTCTCCTTGCAGTCCAAGGGACTCTCAAGAGTCTTCTCCAACACCACAGTTCAAAAGCATCAATTCTTTGGCGCTCAGCTTTCTTTATAGTCCAACTCACACATCCATACATGACTACTGGAAAAATATACAACTTAGGCTATCTGATTTCAAGACTTGCTATAAAGTTACAATAAACAAGACCATGTAGTATTCATATAAAATAGATGTATATAGAAGTAAAGAATATGGGTAATCATCAGAAATTGCTATCCATTCAATGAGAAAAGTTTCTTTCTAATCTATCATTAGATTAGATAACAACTGGATAGCTTTAGGAAAAAAGTAACCCTTGATCCTTCTCTTACTCCATACACAAAAATTAATTTTGATATGGGTCACAAATCTAAAGATAAAATCCAGAACAATAAAACTTTTAGAAAAAAAATAAGGGAGAATACATTTGTAAACTCTGAGGTAGACAGAAATCATAAAGAATAAAAGATAATTTAGATTTAATCAAATTTAAAAATTTTGCTCTTCAAAGGTACCATTATGGAAATGAGTAGACAAGCTATGGAGTAGGAGAAAGACCTTCATAGGATGTATCTAAAGGAAAAAAAAACGTATCCAAAATAGTCAAAGAGTTCTACAGAACAATGAAAATGACTAATTCAATAAAACAATAGGCCACAATTAAAACACACAATCACAGAAGATAAAGGAATAGCCACTAGATATTAGAAGATATTACAAAGCAAAGCAAACTCAAACTACACTAAGGTATGACTTCACACCAATAGAATGGTTAGCTATTTTTCAATTGAAAATAGCAAATGTTTGCAATGAAATCCTTATACAATACTGGTAAGATTTTAAATGATACAATTACATTGAAGACATTTGGTAGTTTTTTGTCTTTTTTTTTTTTTTTTAATGAAACCATGGTTCTCAGACATTTAAGTCAGGATCCCTTTACTCTCTTAATTCTTAAGAAGCCCAAGGAGATTTTGTTTTTATGGTACTTATCAATATTTACTAGCTAGAAATTAAAATTGAGTACAATTTAAAACATTTCTTTGCTAATTCATTTAAAATAATAATATATTTTAATGAGACACAACAATATTTGTCAAAACAAAACAAAAATTAGTAACAGTGGTACTGTTTCATATTAACAAAGTCTCTTTAAATCTGTCTAATCAAAGACAGCTTGATTTGTATTTCCTTCTCTGCATTCACTCTCTTGATACAGTTTAGGATGAAGCATACGAAGAATGTTTCGCCTTACAGAAAAAGGTATTAGGAAAGAAAGGACTATTTTAATAGCCTTTTTCAGATAAATGGATATTTTTGTAGATGCTAAATGTAGTGGCATTCTTGAAAGTGAGTTGCAATATGGAATCAAACCATATCAATAACATTTTTTGTACTCAATTACATTAAAATCTACTGGACCATCTTACACTAGCAATTGAATTTTACCCTCTGTGTGACTTTT
Source organism: Cervus elaphus (assembly GCF_910594005.1). NCBI lineage: Eukaryota > Metazoa > Chordata > Mammalia > Artiodactyla > Cervidae > Cervus > Cervus elaphus. Next base: position 68,417,689 of record NC_057823.1, on the reverse strand, counting down.
AACACCAGAAAATGACCATTTGGAAAACACTGGTTCTCTGAGTTATGTAGATCTTCCAAACATTGACTAATTATATTATACAATCTTTTGATATCACATTTGGCAATATCACCACCAATGTCATTAGAAATATCGCAAAGTTATTAAGCTCACGATAGCAAATGCATGATTTCTGAAATTCTAAATTTTGCTGCAAAGTTAAACTTTTATCATTGACAACAAATATGGTTAGCTACTGTCCTTGAAGTGACAAGTTTACTTTGTTTACAAGAAAGTATGTCAAATATACAGATCTAAATAATCAGTTTGTCAATTAAAAAAAAAACAACAAAAAATAGCACTCTATGAAAAGAAGTAGCTAGTTCAGCTTGTAACTCAAAACAACTGCACAAGTGCTTTTCCTTAAGATAGCTATTACACTTTCAATATGTAGCAAAGTCCTTGTAGCAGGCAGTTGAAAAGATGAGTATTCAGCAGGTAGTTTTAACATAATGAATTTATTGAGTCATCAAGGGAGTTCTTAATTGAAACCAGTGTACTGAATATATGTGGTAAAGAGTAAACAGTCATACTACAACTACTTGTAAGGCTTTATTCATTTTGTACCTAATGATACTTTTGCATCATTACTGTAAATGTCAACTCAGTGAAAAAGGCAAATGCCTGGTTAGTACTGCCACAAAAATGATTTTAACCTTTGGAAACTTCTGCAATGGTCTTTAGGTGCCCAGAGATCTAAAGACCATATTCTGAGAATGACTGTTTAAAAGTTAAGCATATATCTACCCTACAACCCAGAAATTACATTTTAACATGATTATACAAGATAAATGAAAGTGTATGTCAATCAAAACACTGTAAAGGATGTTTATACCAACCTCACTAAAAATCACTTAGAACTAGGGGAAATGAAAACAAATATTTAGCAGCAGAAGATGTACAAACTGTCATACATCTATAGAATGGAATGACTAAAATATAAAGAAAATTAAACACATGGTAGATGCAACAGCTGTATGTTTTTGTTCAAAACATTATGTTAAAGAAGTAATACATACTTGAGTATATACTGTGCAGTTCCATTTATATGAAATTTAAATACAGGAAAGATTGATCTATGATAATAGAAACCACAGTTCCCAAGGAGATGAGACTGAAATGTGGCTAAACGGAAATTTCTTGGGGTGGGGAGATTAATGCTTTGTACGTCTTTGTTCTTATTTGTTGAAGTAGGAAATGATAATCTATTTCAGTATTCTTGCCTGGAAAATTCCATTGACAGAGGAGCCTGTCAGGCTACAGTCCACGGGGCCACAAAGAGTCAGAAACACTGAGGTACAGACCACACACATTCTTGTTTGTGCTTGTAATTGTTTGGAGTAAACACAATTTTTAAAACAAAGAATAAAATGATTAATATTTGCACATTTTGATGATTCTATCTCAACAAAATATAAATAATAGTTTTATATTTAAATTTTAAAAAAGAGTATAACTCCTTGAGTTTTTTAGGTTTGTTCACCTGGAAAACACAGACTAGACAAACAATGCGCAGTCTATCAATGTCTCTTGAATGAACAGACACACAGAAAAAAGCAAAAGCATATTTAGGTGCATATGGGTAAAATCAGCATTTTCTGTGTATTGGAGATATTTTCACTACCTCATGAATTTACATTTCTACAAAAAAATACTTAATAGAAAATAAGTCTCAATTACTAAACTAAGTGTTCAACTTATAAATTTACAAAAAATAACAGTTCAGAACAAGGGAAGTAGAAAGAGGTAATAAATGTTAGATTTAATAAAATAGAATAGAATATAGATCAATAAAGCCAAAAGCTGATTATTTGCAAAAACTAACAAAATAAACAAACCTCTGTCAAGATTGATCAAGAAAAGAGAAAACATAAATAAAAACTATTATAACTGAAAACAGGACATGACAGAAAAAGTGGGGCTATTAAAGCAGCCGAAAGAACTAACAATGACTTTATGAAAACAATTTTGAAAACATAAATAAAATACCTAGAAAAATAAGTTACCAAACTGACCTAAGAATCTAGCCCTTCAGTGGAAACTAGACAGTGATTCCACATTTGAGTGCTACCAAAATTTCAAGGAACACATTCAAACTTCACATACCTTTCCTCATTTAACAGAAAAGGAGACTCAGGTGAATTTTAGCCTAACACCATATCAGTTTTAGCCTGACACCAAAACAACATGTGAAAGAAAAATAAGAAGTCTACCACACTAATTAATATACAGTTTAAAATTGCTTTAAAAAACTTACCAACATGAATCCAACATATTACTGTAATATATTATAACCATGATAAAATTGGATTTATCTCAACTATGTGAGAATGGTTTATTATTAGAAAACGCACAACTGCTTTTCACAATAATATTAGATTTAAAGAGAAAAAATTAATATGATTGTTCCGATTGATACTAAAAAGTGATAGAATTCAGCATATATTTAGGGAAAACAGAGCTTCCCTGGTGGCTTGGAGGGTAAAGAGTCTGCCTGCAATGTGGGAGACCTGGGTTTGATTCCTGGGTCCGGAAGATCCTCTGGAGAAGGAAATGGCAACCTACTCTAGTATTCTTGCCTAGAGAATCCCCATGGACAGAGGAGCCTGGTGGGCTACAGTCCATAGGGTTGCAATGAGTTGGACATGACTGAGTGACTTTCATTTTCTTAGGGAAAAGAGTACAATTCCTTATTTCATTAGGAACAGAATGTTGCTTAGCCTGATAAATAGTACCTACTAAAAAAATAAACTTGGGCTTCCCTGGTGCTCGAGGGGTTAGGTATTTGCCTGCCAATGCAGGGGACACAAGTTCCGACTCCTGGTCCTGGAAGATCCAATATTCCATGGGGCAAATAAGGCTGTGTGCCACAAGTACTGGGCCCACGTGCCCTGGAGCCTGTCCTCTGCAACAAGAAAAGCTACCACAATTAGCAGCCTATGCACTACAACTAGAGAAAACCTGTGCATAGCAAGGAAGACCCAGCATAGCCAAACTAAAATAAATAAGTGAATACTTAAAAAAATAACCATAGCAAGCACAGTTATAAATGGTTAAACTTTTGAAGCATTCCCTTTAAAATGGGAATGAGTCATGCATGCCAACCGTCACTGTTAGATTTAACCAAATTACAAAGACCCCCAGCATTACTGATGTTGAAGCTAAAACTCCAATACTTGGCCACCTGATGGGAAAAGCTGACTCATTAGAAAAGACCCTGATGCTGCAAAAGACTGAAGGCAGGAGGAGAAGGGGATGACAGAGGACAAGATGTTTGGATGGTATCACTAACTCAATGGACATGAGTTTGAGCAAGCTATGGGAGATGGTGAAGGAAAGCAAAGCCTGGCGTGCTGCAGTCCAAGGGATCACAAAGATTCGGACATGACTGAGCAACTGAACAACAACAGTCATTAAAATAGAACCAGGGATGTAAGAAATCAAAGAAGGAAATAAAACTGACATTATTTGCATATTACACTACAGTTTACATAGACATCTCCTTCCTCAAATATATAGACAATTCATTAAAAATGATAGAAGAGAAGGTGTTTTTTATTATTTACTCTGTAACTGTGACTTCATGGATCTTGCTATATTCAGCTTAACCATTAGTAGAAAGTTTAGATCCTCTTGGAATTTAGGGAAAATATTATTTTTAACCTTGAGTAAGCTGAGTATAAATGATAATTATTTTCAGAATTGTATTGAACCTGTCTTTCAACTGGAAGGCAGTTAAATCTTTTTTTCCCCTTGTTTAACTGAGGTTAACTGACTTAACTTTAGTTTCTGTTATCTGCAATACCTGAATATGAGTCAGACAATTTTTTTTTTAACAATAGGTCTAGACATGTTTCTGATGAATTAATTTACTAGGTGTATACTTTGCATATGTTCAGAGTAGTATTTCAGATGATGGAAAGTTCTAAAGCAATGGGAAGGCCCTTCTGGAGAACTAAAAGGCAAGGGGCAAATTACAAGAGAATAGAGATTTGTTCATAATATGTTTCTCTTCCCTGAGTTTTTTTCTTAGTCTTGAATTCTCATCCCAACACAAGGATACCTGTGTTTGGGGACTGATTTTAGCTAACAGTCCCTTTCCTGAGAATATAAGATTGGAATGGAAAATTAATAGTTTATTTTTCCTGTCATTTGAATAGAGGACTCATTATTGCAGGAGATGTGGGGAGGCCCTACATACGGGGCCATGGTCTGCAAGAGATAGAGAAGCATGGATCATACACTCAAAAGGACAGTCAAACAAAGAAAGGAGTCAGCCCAGAGAGGCACAGAACCCAAGTCACCTGCAGAACTCTGCCCCGCTTCCTGATCACAACTTCAGCCCAACTCTACTTTCTGACACCAGTTCTGTGAGAGACCCTTGTCTCTTTTTAATCAACACTCCCACTTCAACACATATATTGTTAACAATTAAAGTTAGTCCTGTGACATATGATATAATTTATAGGCAGAGTCTGGAAAAAATGGTACAAATGAACCTATTTATAAAAAGCAATAGAGTCACAGATGTAGAAAATAAACTTATGGTTACCAAGGGGGAAAAGCAGGGGAGGGATCAATTAGGAGGTTGGGATTAACATATAAGCACTAAATATAAAACATGTAACTAATGAGGACGTACTGTATAGCACAGGGAATTCCACTCAGTACTCTGTACTGATCTATATGGGAATAGAATACAAAAAAAGGGTGGATATATACACAAAAGATTCACTTTGTTGGACAGCAAAAACTTAACACAACATTGTAAATCAACTATACTCCAATAAAAGTTAATTTTAAAAAAGAATCAAGTGTTTTCACCTCTTAAAAAATTAAACTAGTATTGTGAGCTTCTGCTACTTTTAAGCAAAGAGCCTGGACAAAGACATATGTAGAAAAATAAGATCTTAGTGCATTACAAGGATATTTTATTTTAGCAGAGCAGACGTTAGTGATTTTGCCAGATACTTCCTAAATGGAAGAACCTTATAAAACAGCATTTTGTGCATTTTTCTAACTAGGGCCCACGGACTCCAAGGGCATCCAGCAGCACACTAGTGGGCATTCAAAGGCACAGGATAAACATGCTGCATCTTCCTGCAGTGTCAAGTTTACTAGATATTATGTAATTTAAAACACCTTTCTTTTTTTTACTACACTAAGACTTTGCATGAATATTTAAGATAAAATGCCAGACTTCAGAGAAATTTCTTACTTGTTGGCAGACTGCTTGAGGCTACGTATGAGCCTCATGGGGTCCCCACTGCTCTTCTTTGCCATTAGGGGTTCTTCAGAAGAAAAGTTTGAACACTACTCATGCATTATAATACCAATAATCAGAACAGTCCAGAAAGTAATTCCATTTGCCAGAATGTATAATTTAGTCTCAGATCTTCTTTAAAATTTCTCATTTAATCATTATTATTTTTTAAAAGGACAAATGTGGAGGTCTACAATAGCTTTTGCAAAATCCTACACTATTTAGTCACTCTCATTCCACATATTCAGATTACTGGATCCAAAATACCAATATAAAAAATGAATTAAGACTTCTCTGATGGTCCAGTGGTTGAGAATCTGCCTTCCAAGGCAGGGGACATGAGTTCTATTCCTGGTCCAGGAAGATCCCACATGCCACAGTCCAACTAAGCCCATGTGCCACAACCACTGAACCCACATGCCCTAGAACCTGTCCCCTGCAACAAGAGAAGCCATCACAATGAGACGCTCACATACGACAACTAGAGAGTAGCCCATGCTTGCTGCGACTGGAGAAAGCCTACACACAGCAATGGAGACTCCGTGCAGCCAAAATTAATTCATTAATATTAATGGATGTAAACATATTCAAACTAGAGTTATGAAAACAAGATCACTAACTTTACATATAAACTTCAGGGAATCTTCAAATGAAGGTTTTACTTATAGGAGACGTTGGATAAACTATAGCTTCAGGGTAATGGGGGACTAAATACAGTGTTAATAGAATAAAGTAAATCTTAATGGTATATATCCAATAATAGTAATGACTTGTAAAAGTGAGAAATAAAAGTTACAGGATAAGTCATGTAAAATCAGTTTCTTTTCTGAAAATATAAAACACTCAATGATTCTCTATATTTTCCATGATCATTAATTTAGGAGTATAAAATCTATAGTGAGAGGTCTGAAAAAACTTACTCCAAATGACTAACAGTAGTTGCCTTTGAGAGAACAGGTCTAGGTCTAGACAGCCTATTAACATCTTATTCATATCCTCTGCATGCAAACATGGTCTTCAACTCTTTACAAAAGCAATTACTTTGCAGCCACAATATTTCCAGATCTGCTTTGGGCACTAAGAGATAGAGGGAAAAAATTTATAATGCTGCCTACAATGCACAAGTAAAAACTATCTACAAAATAGAAAGAAAGAAAAAAGAACAGTGATATTTGGTTGTTTTTTTAAAGCATGAAAAGATCTGTTAATGATTTGCATTTTTAATTTCTACTAAAAGATTTCTATACTTAATAACGTAAAATGTGTTTATATTTTAATAACATCTTAACCTAAGTTTCCTAAGATAAGTGTAATTTGGTAAACCACAAAATTGAGCTAAATTCAATAAACTAAAGCAAAAAAAGAAAATCATTAAACTCTCTCCAGAGCAATGATTGTTTTCAAGCTCTTGGTTAAGTGTCTATAAAAAGAGCAACAAGATACTTAGCTGTCTCTTTATTACCACTTCTCCCATTGACTTACTAGGTAATTTCAGATACACTTTATTTTCAGTCTGGAATCAGTTTCTATTGGCACTGACTCCAAACAAAAGAGTTTTAATTTTCTCTGATCACTAACTCCAAACTTCCAGTTCTGTGTCAAACAGTTGTTAGTAACAATTTGTTAAAATATTAGGATACATTAGCTGAGTCTTTCTTAAAGGGATTTCTGGATTTTGTTACAGAATCCTAGGGTTGGTGCATATTATAGACAAAAAATGAATACTGATTATACTTTTTCATTTATCTTTTTATTCCCAGAAAAAATGGAAATGAAGCAGGAGACCCTTATTTAGGGACTCACAGCTCATTACAGGGAGGGCAGGAATGGACATTAATTCTCAGTCCAGGATATCCTTTCTATGCTCCTCTGACTCTGGGCAAATCAAATTTTTTGGAATTTCATTCATTGGATTTTGACATCTTTAAATTGAAGCCTCATTAATTTTCTCAGTGGTCCTTGTGGGTTTTACACGTTTTCCATATAGATCATAAGAAGAATAACTACCACTTCTCCATTGTATAAACATCAGATTTCATTTTGTAAAGGCACCTTGCTATCTGGGAAATATCAGTGGTGACAAAGGTAGTTTTCAATGTTTCTTTATAAATTATGTCTGGCTTCACAGTAAATGCCAAAAAAGAGGAAATCAAAATTGACACTGCTGGTTTTCAAGAGCAAAGAATATCCAAGTAGGAGAATGAATCAAAGTTTCAACGTTCATTACAGTTATAAAATTCTATGGGAGCCCAGAGACAGTCACATCACACAGTTATTTATCTTTTCATTTTTTAATGTGTAAACTATGCAGGCACATAATTTAAAACCTATATAAGCACTTGGCCAGGGAATTTTTCTTACCAATTTGATAGCCATATTTTTTTCAAGGGTGTATTCTTTTATATATACCTTTCTAAAAATAAAGTTTATGATTCTGAGTAATAGCAGGCATTTTAGAGAATTTGGAAAATGCAGAACACATACATGTATCTTCATTTGATTGTGTTCTATTTATGTGCCAGGCACTGAGATAAAGCACATGCAATATTTTGTTCTTCATAATAAACTTATGAAGTAACTTTTATTCCAATTCCTACAGAATTGCATAACTGAACTGGTGGAAGAAAAAGAGACTGCTTGTATAAGGTCACACAGCTAATAAGCAGAAATACCAGGACTCCAAGACTTGCATTAATGTCTTCTAATATCAGATCCTAAGCTTTTTACCTTATATCATCTGTTTGTCTTAGAACTTCTAAGCCTCAGATCATAGAGGAAACCAAAGGGTCTAGACATTTGCTTAATTCCGACTACAGAAGTAGGACTGTTACTATATTCTGCAATCTGGCACCCATTCTCATGAAAATTGTGATTTACTTTTGCTAATCTAATCTATTTTTCAGTCCTCATCTTACGTGACTTCCTCTCAAGTAGCATTTGACGCTGTTACACCTGTCTCTCAACTGAAACACTCTCTTCTCCTTATTTCCATGACACCTCACTCTGCTGTTCACTTCCTATTTCTCTGCCCATCCATCTTTCACACCATTACAAGTTTTCCTTCCTCCACCCAGCCATGAATGCTAAAGCACCTCAAGGCTCAGTCCCAGTATCTCCCTCCTGTCACTCCATACATTACCATTCATACTCAAAGTTTTCATTTCTACTCATCCACATGAGACAATCAAGGAGCTCTGATTAATCCTACAAATACATATACTCAAAGGCATCTTTAAATCTTCAATCCAGCCTTTCAAAGTTACCTTAGAATGCAGTTAAATCTCGAAAAAAAAAAAAAGATGTTTTTCTCTCTAAACCCAATGTCCTTTCAGGGTTAAATAATTTGGTGAGCAACAACTTTATCCCCTTCAGGTAGACAAGATGCCTGGAATCACCATGAACACCAGGTTGCCAAACCCCAGCCATAAAACCCCATCCATACCAATGCCTATCACAAATGGTTTCTCAACTGTTATTATCCTTGTCTAATCCATCTTCACCTCATGCTCAGAGACTTCCACTACCTCATGACTCATTTCCCACAAAACCCCAATCCCTTTTCCACAGTGGTCAGAGTCATCTTTTTAAACTTCAGTGGCTTTATCTTAGGGTAAAGTCCTCAATCTTTATAATTGCCTTACAAAGCCCAGGAAGAACTAGCTCCTCCTCGCCTTTTAAGGTTTCTCTTCTAGTTCTCCTCTCACTCACTATATATCACTGAACTTTGTTTTAAAATCAAGAAGCCATGCAATTTCCCAGTGGTTAAGACTTCGCCTTTCAATGCAATGAGTGTGGGTTTGATCTCCAATCAGGGAGCTAAGATCTCACATGCCTCTTGGCCAAAAATAAAAAGTAACATAAAATAGAAGGAACAAATTCACTGTAACAAATTCAATAAAGACTTTTAAAAAGTCTGCGTAAAAAAATCTTTAAAAAAAATCTAGAATTCAGACTTCGTTCATTTACCTCGAGTATCCCATTCCTCTCCATCACACTCACTAAAATTTCCTCTTTCCTGTGCATATCACATACAAGTATACACTGTTTGGCATCCTTTATTCTCTTTCTCTCTTACCCTCAAGAACGGAGCTCAAGATGTCTTCTCAACAGAAGCCTTTCCTACCCCATCTCTGATTCTGGAAAACCATGTGCTGTTCCTTCAGGATATTTATTTCAGTTTATAATTAGTTTCATTAGTTTGACTGTTTGTTTAATGTTCATGAAGCAGGGACTGGATCCCTAGGCCTACTGAAGCACCAGGCATTGTATGCACTCAATAAACATGAATGAATCAATTTTTGCTTTAAAAAAGGATCCAGTGCGAGAACCAGAGATAATGAATAACACTAAAACTGAAAAGGTTAATTGTTTTCAAAACTATTACTTTAAACAACTAAATAGCTCCCTTGGGGTATTCTGACTGCACCAAGAGTACTGTAGTCTACCAAGCTGTCCATGTTAGAATGCTAAACATCATTTTGATTTCTTCCTTTCTATCAGTTGATCCTCTTGCATTTATCTGCAATATACACCAAGATCCCTTCATTTCTCTCCTCTCAAGCATCACTGAAATCTGTGGTCAGAGGCACTACATCTCTTGATAGGATTGCAATTACCTCTTAACTAGTCTCCCTACTTTCTCCCTCATTCTCCTAAAATCATTTCTCTACTCAGAAACTAGAATTATTACTGAAATTAAGTAAATCAGATCACTTCAAATCCCTATTTAAAAACCTTTAATATTAAAAATATACTCTCTATCATGTCACCATTTTGTTGTTCAGTCACACAGTCATGTCTGACTCTTTGTGACCCCATGGACTGCAGCACGTCAGGCCTCCCTGTCCTTCACCATCTGCCGGAGCTTGCTAAAATTCAAGTCCATTGAGTCAGTGATACCAGTCATCTCAACCTCTGTCATCCCCTTCTCCTCCTGGCTTCGATCTTTCCCAGCAACAGGATCTTTCACAGTGAGCTGGTTCTTCGTATCAGGTGGCCAAAGGATTGTGGCTTCAGCATGTCACCATTACTCTCTATCATACCATCATTTTCTTCCTCTTATCATTACCTTAAATTGTTTATTTTCTGTCCAGTTTTGACAAGGATGTAAACTCCATGAGGGTAAGCATGTACCTACCATTCCAAGCACACAGTAGGTGCTGAAAACTCCTGTTAAGTTACTGAACACATAGTGACTGTAATCTATTTTACCAAAATTATTTTGTAGGAAATTTTGGGAGAGCTCACTTACTGTATAAAGTCAGGGACTCGTTTTACAGGGTCTCACTGAGCTTCAAAAACCAGAGGAAGCTCAAGAAGGGACCAAGAAATGACTTCTAGTGATTAGGCCTCCACAGAATGCTTATTATGTCTTGAATAAAATGTACTTAACAATTCATGACTTTCAAAATTCATATGAAAGGGCCTAATGTGATCCTCTAATTTCCTATTCTTTCCAGTCATAACACCAAGTGTGGCTAACAGGGCAACAGGGTAATAATCTTCATTATCTGTTCCTCTTTTCAAAATTACTTATGAAGTGCTTCAAATGAAAAGGGGCCCACTGGTGCCCCGGGATAGAGAGTCTACGCGGTAGTGCTTTTTTTGTTTATGCTAATTAAGTAGTCTGCAGACCGGTTACTTAGCAATACCCCTCATTGAGATGCACAGTGCTGGGAACCTAATTATATGTTTGAGGCCTAAAGTGGTCATTATTAAGATGTGAGCAGGCAACGTCCATGGACTGTATGCTATTTCTGGGGTCTGGCATGATGAAACTCATGGCACGTACAAAGCCATTTTTGGAAAGATGTGCTGAATTACGCTGTGGTATTTTATTACTGATTGGGTCACAGTGAACACAAAAAAGAAAATTATTTTCTTAAACAAAATTATTCAGGTATATTTGTGCATATTTAAATGTAGTAGAATATACTGGTATCACATCTTTTGCTTGTGGGTTTGAAAAATTTCCCTTAGCTTTAGCATATTCCTTGTTCATGTGAAGCAGTTTCTACCTGCCTTCAACTGGTATGAATACCAACTTCCTCAATCAATCAGCTCAGTATATGTGAAAGAACAACTCCATTGGAAATCACATTTCTTGTGGGCTTTAATGGAACTCATCAATATTGTGTGCTAGGGGGGAAAATCTATAATCTTCTTTTTTTTCCAAACAGAAAACTATTGATTTTTTTCAACAGAATTTTACTGTTTTAAGGGTTCTCTTCCCACTCAAACATCAGTCTCCTGCCATTATCTGTGCAGCAGAGATGAAACTGTGCTGATTTTATGCAAATATAGCTGACCAGAGCTCGCTCCACAGAAGCAAAGCAAACACATGTAAACAACATAAAATATTTAGATCATAGAAACATTAAGAGCGATTTTGGTTATGGGCATCAATTATGTTTAGTGGACAGATCATCTACACAACAGCAAGATGTCCATAATCCTCCAATGTTCTTATAAACAACAAAGAAAAATCATAGTTGGGAATAAAAAACTAGAAATCTGGCATGTCTCAAAGGCAGTCACCATTTAAATGTATCAGATATAAACATGAACTGAATTCTGTTACTGTGGTTGCATATGTAGTTTGCATATTTTCTTCAAGCTTAATCAATATCCATTTTGTCTCACATTTACAAAGCCTCTGTATATTGTCACCCTGCTTATTTAACTTATATGCAGAGTACATCATGAGAAACGCTGGGCTGGAAGAAGCACAAGCTGGAACCAAGATTGCCGGGAGAAATATCAATAACCTCAGATATGCAGATGACACCATCCTTATGGCAGAAAGCGAAGAGGAACTAAAAAGCCTCTTGATGAAAGTGAAAGAGGAGAGTGAAAAACTTGGCTTAAAGCTCAACATTCAGAAAAGTAAGATCATGGCATCTGGTCCCATCACTTCATGGGAGATAAATGGGGAGAGAGTGGAAACAGTGTCAGACTTTATTTTTGGGGGCTCCAAAATCACTGCAGATGGTGATTGCAACCATGAAATTAAAAGACGCTTACTCATTGGAAGGAAAGTTATGACCAACCTAGATAGCATATTAAAAAGCACAGACATTACTTTGCCAACAAAGGTCCATCTGTTCAAGGCTATGGTTTTTTCCAATGGTCATGTATGGATGTGAGAGTTAGACTGTGAAGAAAGCTGAGCACTGAAGAATTGACGCTTTTGATGTTGGAGAAGACTCTTGAGAGTCCCTTGGACAGCAGGGAGATCCAACCAGTCCACCCTAAAGGAGGTCAGTCCTGGGTGTTCATTGGAAGGACTGATGCTGAAGCTGAAACTTCAATACTTTGACCACCTCATGAGAACAGCTGACTCATTGGAAAAGACCCTGATGCTGGGAGGGATTGGGGGCAGGAGGAGAAGGGGACGGCAGAGGATGAGATGGCTGGATGGCATCACCGACTCGATGGACAGGAGTTTGAGTAAACTCCGGGAGTTGGTGATGGACCGGGAGGCCTGGCGTGCTGCGATTCATGGGGTCGCAAAGAGTCGGACACGACTGAGCGACTGAACTGAACTGAATTAGATATTTAACTTAGAGAACATGTGCAGCAATTGTTTTCTGGAAAGCTGATGGAAGACACACATTTGGTTCACCACTGTATCCCCAATGAAGGTAAAAGCCAGTTGCTAATACCTGGGGTGGAGGGATGGGAGGGAAACCGCTGCACTATGAGAGGAAGCAGTGAGATGTTAAGTATATAAAAAAGACATTCAGTATCTTTTCATAGTTGTCTCTCTGGCATTTACTTAACACTGCTTCCTCTAGTACACTTTTATCAATTTAAACAATTTCCCTATCATCATATTACTTTTACAATTTTTGATGATGATCAGACACATTCCTTTTTGTATGAATGGCACCTCTGGGTAATCAAATAGTTATTCAGAGAGAGTTATTCTTTAGAGACATATGCCAATAATAAATGTGTGAGAAATGACATAATTGGAATGTCATCATTTTCCATTCCTTATTGAAACAAAAAAGCCAGGCAATAATAATCAATGGCTTATAAACCCAAAAGGCAAACACCCCACAGGACGTTTTATAATGGATGGACTGCACTCATAACACAAAAATCTGAGGAACAATCTTTAACAAAAAGACAGACAAACTGACATTACGGTCTTCTAAAATGGAGCAATAAGAAACATGTGGACCAACTTCAAAATAAGCCCCCAATTTGAACCTGTACTGGTAAAGCCTCCAGTCCCAAGGGTAGTTTACATGAAACGCAGGGGATAAATGAACACATGAAATAACTCCATGTGATGTAACCCACAAAAATATGGAAGGGAGGGAGGGATAAATGGGGAGACTGGGATTGACATATACACAGTACTGTACATAAAACAGATAACTAATAATAACCTACGGTATGGCACAAGGAACTCTACTCAATATTCTGTAATGGTATATATGGGAAAACAACCTATAAAAAGATTGGATGTATGTGTATGTGCAACTGATTCACTTTGCTGGACAACTGAAACTAACACTGTAGATCAACTATATTCCAATAGTTTGTTTTTAAATCCAGAAGGTAAGAAATTCTAGAATACAGCAAATATCTTTTTTAAAAGAATAGAGAAAGAGGAAGCTTACAGATTACAGAGACAGAAGTTAAACAAATGCAATGTGTAGAAGTTGATTATTCTGAACAAGGCAACTGTAAAAATAATGTATGTGACAAATGAAGAAACTTTAACACTGAATGTTTATTTGAAGAGATTGAGAAATCTTCCTCACATTAATGGTGTGATAGAAATATTGTGGTTAAATCTGAGAAATACACAAGAGATGTTATCATACAGAGGTGTATACCAGGCAGGGTGTTTACTGATGGTTATGATGTTTGAATTTGTTTTAAGTAACCCTTTTAGGGGGAGAAAGCAGGTTTAGATGAAATGATGTTGGCTATGTTTTGAAAATTGTTGAAGCTGCATCATGGGTGCATGGAGGTTCATTCTATTACTACCTGTTCTTATAATTTAAATTCTCCCTTATAGTTTGAAATGAGAGATTCTGTGGTAGGTTCACAATAACAAAGCACAGATCATTTGTTTCATGCTAATATTTATAACTCTCAATACCTAAGGAATGAGCTGTTATAATCTTCCTAGGTTATTCTGTTTTTTTTTTTAATGCTTTTTCATTTTTATTAATACTTAAAATTCAAAAATTCCTAAATGTACAGAAAAATGCCAACAGAGAAAAAAATACCTTTAAAAAAATCCACTAAACCATTTGGCAGCAAGAATTGCCAACCCAACATCCCATTACTATAGAGTACTTTGGTATGTATTTCCTACATCCTATTATACTACTTAAGAATATTCTATAACAAAGCACAGATCCATCAAAGGCAGAAAATTGATACTGATGCATTACTAACATTTAATCCTGAGACTTCACTCTAGTTCCTCCAATTGTTTCAAAATATCTTTTATAGCAATAGAACCCTGATATATTGTGTCTTTAGTATTCTTAAAACTAAAATAGCATCTTATATTTTTTCCTTGACTTACAGGATCATTTGAAGACTACATTCTTCAGGTTAGGTTTGTTTGATATCTCCTCTTGATTAGACTGAGGTCTGCACATTTGGCAGTAAACATCACAAATAATGCCATTTTTATTACTGCATCCCCATCAAATGATTCACAATTAGATTAGTCCCAATGTTTGGTCGCTTGACTGACTTAAGTAGGATAGTTTATGACACTGGAAAGTAACTCTTTAAAAATCAGCAAGTAGTTTAGAAGGAGACACTCTGAAGCAATATAAATATTCTGTTCCTCATTAATCTTCATATTTGATAATTTATTCATTTGTATGAGTTGGGGTGCTGATACAAATGTGTGTGCTTTTCTTTTAATTCACTGTATTTTAACTCATCCCTGGTATTTATTTTGTTGCTATTATTATGCCAGATTTATTCAATATAAGCTCTTTGAGCTAGCCTCTGGGTCTTGTTGGCATTTCTCTACCCTGAGCGGTTGCTTGCTTTATTTCAAAATAAGATGTTTCAGGTTCATCTTACATTTTCCTTGCTCTATCCTTACAATTAGCCATTTCTTCAGAGACCCCTAATTCTTTTAGGAGAAAAAAAAGTGGTCTGCAGAAGTCCAAAACTGGGTGATACGTTTGTCTGGTGCTACTGGGGTGTCACTGTTTCAAGGGCATCTCAGTAGACAGAGATTGAAAACACATGAACATTTATGAGTTCTTTGATATATTTATATACATAAAAACTGCATAAATTATAACTTCACTTCTAATTCTAATCCAGCACCAATGGGTTTATTTTAGTTTACTCTTTCCATATTCTGGACTCCTGTCTCCACCAGTAAAAACAAAGTTACCAAGCTCTTACTATTGTTAACATATTCACTTCTTTGATAATTTCCCTGAATGTAACCCATCTCCCATCACTTTCACAATTGTCTCCCTCGTGTAGATTGCCCCCTCATCCCACACCTGGCTGCTACTTTCCTGACTGTATATAGCCTCACCGAGCATGTGCCACCGCACCCCACAGAAGTGGTAATCCCTCATGTAATCCCCGGCACCCTATGCATGGATAACTTTCTCAGCCTTTCTAAGCCCTGATTGCCTATTCCAAGCTACCTTCCCACACAGACACACCCTTCCTCTTGCTTGGGCTCCATATTTCCATGCCAGGCTGTCCTTTGGCATGGACATAGCCACCAACCTGCTTAAGTTCTGACATCTCATGATCAGTTACTCTCTCCACCCTCCCCACACGTGAGGTAACCGGCGTGAACACCCTCCTGACCTTGCTTACCACATCAGGATGTCTCTTTATGTGGAAGACTTTATCACACTGCTTCCAGTCTGACCTTGATATCCTGGCCACCTCATGTGCACATCTCCTCTTGCCTCTCAGAATCTGATATCTTGTTCAGAACCACCCCTTCTCCAGCCCAACATAGCCATCTCTCACATTTCCTCAGGCTCCAACACCATGTGCCAGGGGCCCTTATTAGTGCCTACATTAATGCCCTCTGCTTGGCTTGTCTCTTAAAAATTAAATGTTTTATTTTATGGCTCTTATCAAGAAGACAAGAGACAACAAATTGTTGGCAAGGAGGTAGGGAAAAGGGAACCCTAGTGCATTATTAATGGGAATGTAGAATGCTGCAGCCACTATGGAAAACAGTGTGGAAGTTCTTCAAAAAATAGAACTACTATATGATTCAGCAAGTCCAACTGTGGGATTATACCCAAAAGAAATGAAATAATTATCTCAAAGAGATATCTGCTCCACATGTTCAACACCACATTACTCATAGCACCAAGGCACAGAAGCAAGCTAGTTGCCCGCTGACAGACGCATGGATTAAAAAAATACAGCAAATGCACAGAGGTGCCAAATAGCCTTACTATGGTAATCATTTCACTATATTTGTGTATCAAACCATCCCACTGTACACCTTAAACTTACTTGTTACATACTGGGGTGAAAAATCAGCGATTTGTTGATATCTGTTGGCTTTTTGTTTTTTCAGTCAACCTGCCACAGATACAAACACTTTTTTGAGATACACTAAATAGGAATTATATGTAAAAGAAAATAAGATGAAGAGCAACAAAATATCAGCCTCAGTTTTAAAAATTAAACAGAAAAGCACTCTGTCAAACTGGTCTGGACTTCTCTAAGCACTCATTCTGGATGTCGGCTATCTCATCATGGATGAGTAACAGCACACGATGGCGCCAGGCTGCAGCCCACACTTGGAGCAGCACTGGTACGCTGACCCAGATCACAGCTCATTAGAGCTTGGCTTCTGCTCATTCTCTAAGACCTCACGCATTTGCATATCTTCATAGGGACTTCCCATGCTCTTTGAGGTCAAAGACAATGTTTTCTATTTTGTTAGCGTCTCCCAAAGCATTCAGCCTGATAGAGCTTAATAAATTCTTAGCGATCAACAGAAATTAGTTTATTCAATTCCTTTGATTCTCTCCTCAGCTTTTCTCCCCTACTGCATTCTATGTTTAAACATAACACATTTTAAATTCTTTTTGCATGCTGCAAACTGGTGAGCTACCAGCTAGATATGGACAATAACGAACTCTGTCCCATTCAATCTGCTGTAAGTCGGCCTTTAACTTACTTAAAAAACACTGGTAACCTCAGGCCCATGACAGCAGCATGAGGTGTTTGTGAATATGGTGAGTCCCTCAACACCCTACAGGCCTCACTTGGTTAATCTACTTATTTAAATTACCTGTTTGGAAACTTTAGCCTTTTGAAATCACAACCACTAATTGAGACAAATAAAGTTGAGGTCAGTGGACTCCAAACACACAACAAAAAAGAACCCCAAGTAACTGTTGCAGGAGCTTATGTTTTCATAAAAGTTTATAGGTTCAAAACACTTAGTTATCCCATTGAAATCCCACAAAACCACATGAGAGGGGCTGAATAGAATGTTCTCATTTATAGGCAAGAAAACTGAAGTTCAGAAGATAAGTAAGCTTTTCAGACACCACAGCAAGTAGGTCAAAGGACTTGGCCCCGGATTCAATGTTCCTATGTAGCAAGGCAGGGTCTATATAGCAAGTACTGCACACCCACAAATTAGACATAATGGTTTCATATCCGAAGTGTTTTCCATACAGACTCCAATGAAAAAATGAGATTATTTTTCCTTTAATGTACAAAATTATTTTCATATGTATCTCTCCAAACTTCACAGTGAATCTGTGATAGGAACAATATTTTTTAGCTTGAAACTAACCAATTTTTAAAAGTTGTTTTCTTAGCGACTACTTTGTGGGCTTCCCTTGTGGCTCAGCTGGTAAAGAATATATCTGCCTGCAATGCTGGATACCTGGGTTTGATCCCTGGGTTGGGAAAATCCCCTGGAGATGGGAAAGGCTACCCACACCAGTATTCTGGCCTGGAGAATCCAATGAACTATATAGTCCATGGTCACAAAGAGTTGGACACAACTGAGCAACTTCCACTACTTTGTACTGTACTCTTCCTCCTTGAACCAACCAAACCTGACACTATTTCTGAATCAAAAAAGCTCTACTGGGCCCCAAACCAATTTGGAATGGTCCAGGAATGGATCAGGTTGTCAAAGGAGACCTTGCAGCCTCACTTTTTATTGAAAAAGGTTCCAGACCATTGTTTGGAATCCCAGTGACAAAACATCAACTTTCATCCAGGCCAAACTCCAGCATCTCACTCAGAAGCTCCAGGAGAACACTGATGGGGAATTCTACTGTGAGTCTGATATCATAGCAAAAGAAGCAAGGCCCAACTTCCATTAATAGCCTTCTGGAACAGACTGTAAGGCATCAATGCTTTGGGCTCACAACACATTCACAAAGCCACAGTTGAGTACCCATTTTACCACAGCAGTGTGCTTGGTCAGTAGTGTAGCCACAACCACATACAGCTATTTAAACTGATTAAAATTTGGTAAGATTAAAAATTCAGTTATTAGATACACTGCAAACACTTAGTGGCCATAAGGGCTGATGGAACACCAAATCCATCTTGTGCCTGAGCCACAGGAAGAGGGCTTGAGCCACAAGGACCAGGCTTCTGCATCCTTAGGGATAGTGATGTGCAATTCCAAGAGACTGAGACAGTGGTCCAGAGGCTTGGGCATGAACTACTGAAACAGCTGGGAGATGGATACCCCATCGAGTGAAAAGGATCTAGACTCCAGAAGCATCTACAGCAAAAGGCAGGGAGCTGTAATACTTCATTGAATAAAGTCTAACCAAATGCAAAATGGCAAATACAAAATTGAACAGGTAATCATTCATTTTACTCTCTATCTGCCTTTCTTTCTATCCTTAAGAGCTATAAAGTGATTCTTCACTTCTCCATTTGACTACAGTCTCTTTTGGGTGTAGGTGCTATGACTCTCTTTGTACACTGTAGCTCTAGTATCTGGCACATCTTAGGTGTTCATAAGTATTTACTGAATAACTGTTGACTTTAATATCTTTAGAGCACTACAATTAGGGTGAATACAGATCCTATTTTATCACATCTATTTCAGTTTATACCAATTGCTCTAATATATTTATTAATAGAATCGTCTTTTCCTCTCAAAAGT
This sequence comes from Cervus elaphus, assembly GCF_910594005.1. NCBI lineage: Eukaryota > Metazoa > Chordata > Mammalia > Artiodactyla > Cervidae > Cervus > Cervus elaphus. Next base: position 68,398,250 of record NC_057823.1, on the reverse strand, counting down.
GACCCAGGTTGTTTCAAAAATTATAATCACTCCAGCTGAAAGGACATCTAACCAAGGTGCCAGGAGAACAGTAAGAACAGAAAGAATGACTATAGTAGAATCTTCAGTTAACTCCTTCAGTGCATCTGCAAGCCTGGCATTTAATCTAACATTACAGGTGATCCCCTTAGAGACAATACAGTCAAATTTAACTTTTTTTTTTTTTTAAATCCTAGCTCAGATATGCATTACCCTACTGGTTATAACCTGGCTTCTTTGGTGTCAGGAGGCAAGAGAACATTAAAATAAATGTATATAAAATTAGCAGCATATGCTGGTAACTAAGTTGTATGTATAAAATGATCTGTTGATATTCTAATCTCCAGATGGTAGCAAAGTTAACTCCTGCAGACTGAGAACTTACTATAGCTGAAATTAATGTCTTTTGGCTAAACCCAAAAGGATAATATGACAAACTAAATGAGGCTGGCCGTGAGTGCATAATAAGGCACACATTGTATTCCTGTATCATTCCTAAGTATGGTACAATTTTAGGGGGAAAAAACACATTTTGGTGAATTCATGATCTGTTCATCTCTGTGTATGTTGGACAGAGAACTTATTTCTAAAGACAGTATCAATCAGACTTTTCTCCTTTAATCATTTTCTAAAATAACTTTTCTATAAAGGTTGTTTGGTACATTACAATAAGTATATACAGTTTTTCACTAAACAGAAAAATATTACAGTATACCTCTGTCCTATCGACTAAACTATGTTTGTTTACTTCAAGAATCATTTGATGAAGTGGTGAGGAAGAATATACTGATTTCATGAAAAATATCTCTCGTTTCTCTAGATTTTCCAATTTATATAATAAGAGACAGGATAGACTTTTGACTTCTCAGATTTACAGAGCGTTTTGGAAAATAAATTCCTCAAACAAAATAAAAAATATTCAATTACAATGTTATTTGAAGTACATCTAGTTTTGCAATGAACTTTTACATAATAGATTTAGATTAATCAAAATCCTTACGACTCTGGATAATTTCATTACAATGGTTTCAATTGGAGGATAGATCATGTTGTATTTCAACCTAAATTATTGGTAATGGAGAAAAGAAGAAAAGAGCTGCCTCTTTCATTAAGAAATGAAGTTAATTCATAATCAATAGAAGAAGGACTCTATCGCTGGCAAAGCTCTGAGCTAAATTTGTACTCACCAAAAACATGTTCATACTTGGCTTTTAGAAACCTATCAAAGCCAGCATATTTCTCTAGTTCCATTTTCTTCTTACCCTATAGACAAGTAGCCTGTAGAAGTTAAGAGTCATATCAAAGGGGAAAATACATCTTTAAGATATTAATAATTATGTCCCCATGCTTAATCGTTTCCTCTTTGTTTCTGCACTGATACAAATATCAAAGACTCACATGTTGCAATATGATTGATCTTTTGCCTCAGAACAAAGCTGTACACCAAATGGGATTATGAAGTCCAGGTCAACCAGGTCACATGCACAATTATGCAAATCTGATTTGTAATAATGAATGTATGCTATTTAACCAAACTTTATGCTTTATTCACTCTGTTGAGAATTCCTCCTCCTCTTTTAAAAAGCCCTCTCTTCTCTATGTAAATCCCACCAGATAGGGTTAGGATGGCAAGGACTATATGATCAGGTCACAGATTTTGATTGATGATCAAGTCTCAGTGGTATTACAGGAAACACGCCTCAGCTCTGTAAATCTCCTCTATCTGAGATGAATTATACACTGGTAGATTACACCCACTTACTCTTCCATCAGGACTCTTCTGGTTGCAAGTGACACAAAGCCCAGTTACGTGGGATCATATGATGATAGCCCTATGTGGTTCCTCCATCTCTTGATGTTGACCCATGGGATCATATGATGATAACCCTATGTGGTTCCTCCATCTCTTGGATTTGTTCTCCTCCTAGTGGCATTATACTCAGATTCTATGTGGTAGCATTTGGCTTCCAGAAGCACAATGACATTTGCCCATATCTAAATCCAGCATAAATGGATCAGTTCTTATAAGTTCTCTAGCCTCTTACTCTTGACTATGAGCTTATCTATAAGCCGACCATTGAAGCTGTGATGGTGACTAACAGACCTAAGTGTCATGTTCATATTAACCTCATGGACCAGGAGCAGAAACAGGAGGTTCTTATTAAGCAAAATCAGGCACTGGTACAAAAACTGAGAACTGACTGAGGAAACATTTTATAAATGTACCACACTTCCAATGTGAGAAAGTTTCCTCTTCTCTAAATTGCCAAGCCTGCCTCAGAGCCAGCTTCCTTGATAATGCCAAATATCAGAAATTATTGCTTGAAAATCCCCTGTTAATTAAGATACTGCTAACTTCTGTATTAAATGAAGATGCTCATTGGTAGGACATGTTAACTATGACTGTTTTCTTGCGTCCATTTATTAGGTCCCTGAGATCCTTCAAGAGAAACTGAGGATGTGAGAATAGAAGGAAAACACTTTTAAATAAATTTTCCTATACTGCAAAATCCTGCCCCTCTCATTTCTTAGCAATCTACAATCACAGAGCCTCTAATTTGGAAGATGTGTGAAAGCACCCTTTTTCAACTTGAACTCCTCAAAAAGATTTCTACCAAATAGACTCCCAACTTTAGACATTTCTAGGACTCAGAATCATCTAGTACTGGGATTACCAGATAAAACATACTGCCCAGTTAAATTGGAATTTAAAATAAATAATGAAAAAAATTTAATATATTCCAAGCATTACAGAGGACATGTTTATCCAAATATCCAAACAAAAACTATCTGTTGAATATTTGAAATACCAATGTAATTGGGTGGCGTGTATTTTCGTTGCTAAATCTGGTTACTCTACACCACCCACAACCACTATTCCCTCTTTGAAGTATTCTGACAGTCGAAAAGTTCTCCATTATTCAAAGTCTTAAACTTCCAGAGAGCAGTTAGGACTATCAAACTGAATTCCTTCAAATATTTGATTGATCAAGTGCTTAACAGCAGTACAGTTATTTGTTTTCAAACTGTGTGGCACAGCCCAGTGTCCTAATGGCCTCTCTATACAAAAGGTGGGGAATGGTACTACTGTACTAGGCTCATGCCTTCCATCCATGCCTCTGCTTTCCTCTACGGTATTAATTTAAACTTCAAGGTTACAATCTACATTTTTTAATGACTGCAAAATATTAAGAGAATGAAAAGACAAGTCACAGTCTTGAAGAAACTATTTGCAAACCACCTATTTTATAAAAGACTGGAATTCAACAACAAAAAAGAACTCTTAAAACTCAACAAAGAGAAAACCAGTTATTATTATGATAATACTGTATTGGATATTTGAAAGTTGCAAAGAGAGTAGCTCTTAAAAGTTCTTAACACAAGAAAAATAACTGCAATTATATATGATGACAGATGCTAACTAGATTTATTGTAGTGATCATTCTGTAATACATACAAATATCAAATCATTACATTTTATACCTGAAACTAATATATGTCAATTACAGAAAAAAAACACAGAAAACAGACAAACCAATTAAAAATTGGGGAAAAGATGTGAACAGACATCAAAGAAGATATGCAGATAGCAAACAATGACATGAAAAGATACTCAATCTCACATATCTTTAAGGAATTACAGACTGAAATAGCAATGAGATTCACCGAACATTTATCAGAAAGGCTAAAATCCAAAATACTGACAACACCAAACACTAGCAAGGATGTAGAACAGTTCCTACTGCTGGTGGGAGTGCAAAACGGCAAAGTCATTTCAGAAGACAGTTTCACAATTTCTTAAAACACTTCTGGAGGCAACAGACATGTCTTTTGAAAACTTGAGCATTTACTTTTAAACTCCTTTGAAACAGGGCATCTGTGTGCTCATTTGACTGAATCAAACCATGGCCACATGTCCCCTTTCAATAGCATGCTGACATTGTAAGACTGCACCACCTATTCTCCTCAATGTCCTGCATGTGTCAATGCTCTAACTAGCTCTAAGTGAATGCTTAACTTAAGGCACCCCTAAATGCCCTACCAACCTTTTATTTCTCTTCACTAATATTAAATGCCCTAGTCTTTTAAAAGCTTGCCTCTTGAACACATTCTTGTTCACTAACAGATTTAGCGGAAATAAGTGGAAATCCATATGCAGGATAACTGACAGGTAAGCTGTGCTGAGAATATTCCAGTTATTATGTTTAATTACTGGAAGTTATAGGAGCTTTCAAACATAACATTTGTTACTCCATTTTATTATGCTTTATTACAAACATTGTACAAATAATTGTCTTTTTCTGAATAAAATATGAAGCAAATCTTGGCATTTTACATAGGCAACGGATGTAACCTATATTCATTTGTCTTGTGTGGTATTTTTCAGCTCAGATACAAATTTCATCATGGTTCCATTAGGATAGGCAAAATCAATTGCAATGTAGCAATCTTTCTCTGGTCTCCTGTTGTCAAGAAAATACATACATTAGACTCAAGGAGGGAAAACTGTGCATCAAAAATTTATTTTAGCCAATCCCAGAACAGCTCTCCATCTCCAGCTATTATACATCAGAGAGCAATTAAAAGGCATTTGTTTTTGTATATACAAAGAAAATTCCTGTATTTTTATTTCACTTATTTTCTGATGGGATAAATGGTCCCTTTAATGGAAGGGAAAACACTGGGGAGCTAAAGGATTGTACTGGAAGAATTCCAAAATATATTACTCAATAAATATACATGGAGTACATTGTGAATAATGGCAATGCAAAGCCTCAGAACTGCCTAGAATAAAATGATATGTTTATTACAGGAGATACTAATAGTCATGTTAATATACTCAGAAGGGGCTACAATTCCATTAAGAAATCACAGTCTGACAGATCACTCCAAGTTTGGAATGAGGAGAGTCTGTCTCAATGAAACATTGTATTTGTCAGTCATAATATAGCTTTTATAAGCTAAAGAAACACTTTGTTACGATTAGTTTCTCAGAGAAGCTGAGTTAAAAGCATTAAATCACCAGATGGAACATGAAAGGCTGACCAATATAAGATGGGTCATTAGACTGTTTGTAGCCTCAAGAAAGGCAGAACAACAGTCCATGGGTAAGTACATAGAGAGATGGATTTTTGCCTCAATATTAGGCAGTTGTTCAATAATTGTAACTGTCGGTTAAATAGCTCTTAGAAGTGAATATTGGAAAAGGCCAAGCAGAGACATTTAAGAATAGATACTAAAGGATTTCATTCATTGCACAAGTTGTTTATTCAAGAGAGTTCTAACCCATGTCATCATTGATTTTTTCAAAAGTATAAACACTTAGGCTAATTGTAGCAAAACATGAGGGTGTTAGATTGAGGCTTATGGAAGTTTTAAATTTCTGAGTGCATTTCACTACTTTAGATATAAACAGTGTCGGGTCTACTTTTGGTTTTCATTTTCCTTTACAGAATCTCTTGATTTTCTCAGCCTGTTCTTTTACTCAAAAAAAAAAAAAAAAAAAAAAAAAAATTGAATTGGAGGATAATTGCTTTAAAATGTTCTCAGCCTGTTCTTATTAGTGAAGATTAGGAACCTTTTTTAGTTTTGTTTTTTTGTTGCCCAATCTAATGTCCTCATGCTTACTGATATACTGCCTCAGAGAACATTCCTAATGCTGACAGTGTCAGAGAAGCTGTATCTCAAGCTGTCTTAGTTAATCATTCTATGTCAAGAGAAGATTGGGGTATTTCAGAGACCCAAGGGTAGGAAAACCACAGTATGCGTATGATCCATAAGAACTGGAATTGGGAAGAGGAAATATATCAAGTTCCAAAGCAATCTTCCCATCTTCCTGACTAGGCAGGTCTATATGGTACATGAATCCTGCTCCCACCAAACAAAAGTAATTTTATAGTTTGGGTGACCTTGATACCAACTTTCTTCCCAACTCCATATTAATCTATAGCTCTAGTTGTATATACTATGTTTTTAAGTTTCTAATGTAAATCCATGGCTGATTCGTGTCAATGTATGGCAAAAACCACTACAATACTGTAAAGTAATTAGCCTCCAACGAATAAAAATAAATGGAAAAAAAAAGTTTCTAATTCTTAGTCCACATTATTAAAATAATCTGAACAACTTATCCTGAGTCAGTAAATTCTCTGGCTCAATAAACTTTTCCAGGGTTTTTCAGTTCCACATATAAGTGATACCATATGATATTTGTCTCTCTCAGTCTGACTTACTTCACTCACTGACAACAAAAAACAAATAATCCAATCAATAAAATGAGCAGGAGACCTAAATAGACATTTCATCAAAGAAGATATCAGTTCAGTTTAGTTCAGTCACTCAGTCGTGTCCGACTCTTTGCGACCCCATGAATCACAGCACGCCAGGCCTCCCTGTCCATCACCAACTCCTGGAGTTTACTCAAACTCATGTCCATCGAGTCGGTGATGCCATCCAGCCATCTCATCCTCTGTCGTCCCTTTCTCCTCCTGCCCCCAATCCCTCCCAGCATCAGGGTCTTTTCCAGTGAGTCAACTCTTCCCATGAAGTGGCCAAAGTATTGGAGTTTCAGCCTCAGCATCAGTCCTTCCAATGAACACCCAGGACTGATCTCCTTTAGGATGGGCTTGTTGGCTCTCCTTGCAGTCCAAGAAGATATACAGATGGCCTATTCACACATGAAAAGATGTTCAACATTGCTAATTCTCAGATAAATGCAAATCAAAACTATAATGAGGTACCACCTCACATCCAACAGAATGACCATCATTAAAAAATCTACAAATTATAAATGCTAACTGTTCTGCACTGTTAGCAGTAATATAAATTGGACCAGCCACTATGGGAAAAAGTATGAAGCCTCCTTAAAAAAAACTAAAAACAGAGTTACCATATGTCCCGGCAATCCCTTTCTTAGTCATATATTCAGAGAAAATTCGAATCAATAAAGATGTACACACCCCAGTGTTCACAGCAGCACTAAGTACAATATCTAAGACACTGACAGATAAATGGATAAAGAAGATGTGGTGCATATATACAATGGAATACTATTCAACCATAAAAGAGAATGAAATAAAGCCATTTGCAACAACATGGACAGACTAGCAACTATGCCAGCCCCTTTAAAATAGCCCTTCTTCCCCTTTAAAATAGCCCTTCTTCTGGTCCCTGTTTGTTTCATCTACCCTCAATCATTTATCTCAAAAGTCCCTATTTGGTTTACTTTCTGTTTTTCTCAACCTGTTTCAGTGTAGAGAACGGATTATTTTTGTGTGATGGATACTGAGGAGCTCATTCTCACATTTTACGGCACGCTTGTGTATCCAGATAGCCTGAATGACCATTAGCACCACTGATGACAGTCATAAACTGTCCTGGACTTAGGGAACTCACTTATTGGATCACTAAACATTTACTAAGTACATACTACATGCAATGTGTAAGGCACTGGAGATAAAACAAGGGGTTGTTGCTGTGTGTATCCTGATTCTATCACTTGTATACAAAATGATTTCAAAGAAATATCTTCTATGCCCAACAGCGTCTCTCTCTTTTTTTCTTTTTTTGCTTATGAAAGTAGAAATTATGCAACTGTGTAAATCATCATGTAGTATAAAATACTGTCATTCTTCTGTAAAACTAATTAAATTCTTGAGTTAAAAGATGAGGGAGTATCTCCTAGATTTCTAGTTTTCTTTTATCATTTGTGCTCTTTGTCTCTATTTTTGAACATAAATCAAAAATCTTTTCTGTCAGTCCCAATAGCTACTTCAGTAAACACTGATTCTCCATTCCTTTATTCAATAGAGATTTTAGAGATATTGTTAAAGAGTCAAAAATCAAGTTGGAGTTTTACAATGACAGGCAAATTTGGCATTCATTCTCTGAACAAACTGTTTATTTCTGAGCCAGCAGCAGCAGCTAGCACTTAGGATGCTAAGTAGGTGCGTCCTGGAGACAAAATCAAGAGTGGCAAGAATGGCATCCTCTGGTACTATATATTTTCCACATTAGTTTCTCAAATGGCTGTGTGAATTTTTTAACATCTTATTGGGGTAAGTGATTATAATCTAATAATAAAAACAATAATCAGTCTTTTAAAGAGATTGTGCTTATAAGAAGTTTTCTGTAAGTAGCTTCGTGTATTTGGCAAGTATCCTATTAATCTTCACAGTGTGCCAATTATTTTTATGTGTCTTGAGAAATGAACATTTTAAGGTAGCTTGATATCTAGATTTTTTTTTTTTTAATCACTAAGGGGTATTTTCAACCAAGAAGCAGATCCTGTATTGGATACTAAAGTTCAACTAACACTGAACTGTAAAACATCAAAGGGAAAAGGAAAATATTCAAACTAAGGGCCCCTTTGACATTGGGGGGATGTTGTATTAGTTTTTAGTGGCTTTAAAATAATTGGGAAGTTGGGATTGACATATACACACTGATAAATATATATTATATATACATAATATATATATATAAATAGATAACTAATGGGGACCTAGAGTATAGCACAGAGAATTTCACTCAATACTCAGTAATGACCTATATGGGAAAAAAATCTTAAAAAAGAATGTGTGTATATACATACATATATATAATATATATTATATATATATATAAATAATTCCCCTTGTTGTAAAGCAGAAACTAATGTTGCTGTTTAGTCACTAAGTCGTGTCTCTTTGTCACCCCATGGACTGTAGCCCACTAGGCTCCTCTGTCCATGGAATTCTCCAGGCAAGAATACTGGAGTGGGTTGCGCTTTCCTAATCCAGGGGAACTTCCCTACCCAAGGATTGAACCTGTATCTCTTACATTGGCAGGCAGATTCTTTACCACTGAGCCACTTGGGAAGCCTAGACATCTTCACCAACACTGCCCTGAAGCAGACCTGCGAAAAGGGTCTGTCATAATCTAACCAGCTCCAGGGATCGAATCTGTGTCTCCTGCATGGGCAAGGGGGATTCTTGACCACTGAGACACCTGAGAAGCCTGCAGAAACTAATACAACAAGCTAAATTAGCTATACTCCAATAAGAATTAATTTAAAAAAATAAAGAAATGCTGATAACAACAACAAAAAAAGACTTGCATTTGTTATGCCCGATGTCCGAATCCCAGAGCGGGAAGAGAGAAGGCTTCCAAGACAATGCAACTCGCAAAAAAGGGAAGTTTATTGCTGACTCGAGTCAGGGCTTACTGTCGCAACCAACGCAGTGGTGCAGGGTCAGAAAGCCCTGAGCCCAAGCTGCTACACAAATTTATAGGGTGAGCATAAGCAGTTGGTAGCTGGCTTAAGGGGACTGGTTGCATGTTTGCAAAGTAATCTTATTGGCTCAAACCTTCACAGGCTTTTTCCAAACTTGGGCGTTCGCGGGCTTCTCAGCTTTCCCCTGATAGGTTCCCTTTTTCTTACTGGGCGCATATTGATTGGCTGGCTCCAGGTGGCCTGATGGAGGTAGGGAATCTTACCATTTCGGGGGAAATCTAAACTTAGGTCTGGGCCGCCTGTCCTGGTGTTAGCCCTGGCAGCCTCACAGCATTGGAGAGTCATAATAAGGCAGTCTGTAAGGAAGCTATTCTATTTCAGAGATGATAAAATAGATGCAAAGAGGTTAAGCAACTTATCCACAGTAAAATCAAAGAGACTTGCATAAACTACACTTTTATCCTTATTTTCTGGTTTGACGCAAAACTCAATAAGAGATATCAAAGCCACAGTTAATTTCTGCAAAGAGGTAAAGTCACAACTTTTTGTTTTATCTTGGTAGAAACCCTTTCCCTATAGCTCCTCCTTCAGTTCATTTGAGATGGTCTAGAGAAGGCAATGACACCCCACTCCAGTACTCTTGCCTGGCAAATCCCATGGACGGAGGAGCCTGGTAGGCTGCAGTCCATGGGGTCTGAAGAGTCAGACATAACTGAGGGACTTCACTTTCACTTTTCACTTTCATGCATTGGAGAAGGAAATGGCAACCCACCCCAGCGTTCTTGCCTGGAGAATCCCAGGGACTGCGGAGCCTGGTGGGCTGCCGTCTATGGGGTCGCATAGAGTTGGACACGAATGAAGCGACTTAGCAGCAGCAGCAGCAGAAGTTACAAGACCTACTGGTTCTTATAAAATGGCCAGTTTACAAAATGAAAATATATCAATTAGGGCTTAAGCACAATCTGGAAATTAATCCCCTTGTAGTGCGGTTGTTGTCAATAATGATGACAGCAGTAGTTGGTTGGGTCACTAAAAGCCTGTTTGTTTCCTTTTTGGCTCAAATATATTCCCTCTTTCTTTCCCTGGGCCACTCCCTTTCCTGCTTTGTCCACTTCAAATGCTAATTGAGGAATAATGGTTTTGCCTCCAGGGTAGGTCATGATCTGAAAGTTAATTATGAAGTAGGCTGCCAAATTCTTAAGAGAATGGGTCTGGGTCTGAGAGACGAGACAGAGATTGAATCCTGGCTCTACCATTTACTGGCTGTATAACTTTGGACAAGAGTTTCTACCTTTCTAAACATCAATGTTTATATATAAACACCTTCTAAACACAGGGGGTGAAAGCTGCACACATACAGACTAAATAAAATGCTGCATATAAAACACTTAGCACAATGCATGTTATATAGTAAGTTAGAAATGAACAAATGAGAATTACTGTTATGTTTACACAAATTCATAACTACTCTATGTTGACATTTATTACAAAAAGTCAAGCAAATGTCAAAGAAGATATAGATTATAATTGGATTCATTAACTTATGAATCATTTTTAATTTTACCTTCATTGGATACATATCTTGTCACATATGTTGATTTATCTAGAAACACATGCCCTGTTGTGATTACTGTTCCATCTGCAGTTGTCCTTGGACAAAAAGGAATTGTCACACAATCTATCCTGCTGTTTTGTTATCACAGTGGTTACAAGCCAGTAATGTCATTTAGGTCCCCCCTCTGCATTCAATCTGTCACTATATCTTGTTTAATCTTCCATGGCATCATTAATATCAACCCTATGCTCTCCGTTCTTATAAACATAGCATTCAAGCCCCTGTAGTCACAAATTTAAGCCAAGTCCAACCTATTTCCCATGAAATTTGCATGAAGTGTTTCCTTAAGCAATCAATGGGACCAATGTCTTGACCAATTTCAGAAGTCCTGCCCTAAGAACTTCCAACTCAAACCACAAGCAATAAAACATGTGAGCTCATTTCCTCTATAGGTCTCATTTTGAAATTCTGCGTTGTTCTCCCTTGTTACAGCATATCAACGTAACTCAGTTTGCTTACATCTTAGCAGGCTTCTTTATTTGAAGGGGGAAATTTACACACTATATGATTAATCTCTCATAGCATCTGATTTCTAGACATACCTATTACAGTGACCACTGACCCAGCTGTCTCAACTAATCACTTAAGAGAATTTCTTCAGAGTCCATCTGTACAAGTGGCCCTGAGTTTTCATAATCCTATATCATGAATTCAATTATTTTTTAATTTAAAGAGTCAAAATTCCTTTCTTCTTAACTTTATCAAATTCTTCTCCTTCAGCTGATAAACTATTACATTCAAGCTAGGAAGAAACTGCCCACTGCCAACTACTCCCCTTTACATTCATCAAAATGTAGGCCTCTCAACTCAGTCACTCAGTCTTGTCTGACTCTCTGCGACCCCATGGACTGCAGCATGCCAGGCTTCCCTGTCCATCACCAACTCCCGGAGCTTGCTCAAACTCATGTCCATTGAGTCGGTGATGCAAACCATCTCATCCACTACTGTCCCCTTTTCCTTCTGCTTTTAATTTTGCCCAGCATCAGGGTCTTTTCAAATGAGTCAGTTTGTTGCGTCAGGTGGCCAAAAGTATTGGAGCTTCTGCATCAGTCCTTCCTATGAATATTCAGGACTGATTTCCTTTAGGATGGACTGGCTGGATCTCCTTGCAGTCCAAGGGACTCTCAAGAGTCTTCTCCAACACCACAGTGTAAAAGCATCAATTCTTCAGCACTCAGCCTTCTTTATAGTCCAACTCTCACATCCATACATAACTACTGGAAAAACCATAGCTGTGACTAGATGGACTTGTGTCAGCAAAGTAACGTCTCCCCTTTTTACTATGCTGTCTAGGTTGGCCATAGCTTTTCTTCCAAGGAACAAGCGTCTTTTAATTTTATGGTTATAGTCACCAACTGCAGTGATTTTGGAGCACAAAAAAATGAAGTCTGACACTGTTTCCATTGTTTCCCCATCTATTTGCCATGAAGTGATAGGACCGGATGCCATGATCTTACTTTTCTGAATGTTGAGTTTTAAGCCAGATTTTCACTCTCCTTTTCCACTTTCATCAAGAGGCTCTGCAGTTCCTTTTCACTTTCTGCCATAAGGGTGGTGTCGTCTGCATATCTGAGGTTATTGATACTTCTCCTGGCAACCTTGATTCCAGCTTTTGCTTCATGCAGCCTGGCATTTCTCATGATATACTCTGCATATAAGTTAAATAAGCAGGGTGACAATATACAGCCTTGACATACTCCTTTTCCAATCTGGAACCAGCCTGTTGTTCCATGTCTAGTTCTAACTGTTGCTGCTTTACCTGCATACAGATTTCTCAGGAGGCAGGTAAGGTGGTTTGCTATTTCCATCTCTTTAAGATTTTTTCACAGGTTGTTGTGATCCACACAGTCAAAGCCTTTGGCATAGTCAATAAAGCAGAAATAGATGTTTTTCTAGAACTCTCTTGCTTTTTTGATGATCCAATGGATGTTAGCAATTTGATCTCTGGTTCTTCTGCCTTTTCTAAGTCCAGCTTGAACATCTGGAAGTTCACAGTTTACTTCTGGTGAAGCCTGGCTTAGAGAATTTTGAACATTACTTTGCTAGCATTTTAGATGAATGCAATTGTGCAGTAGTTTGAACATTTTTTGGCATTGTCTTTCTATGGGATTGGAATAAAAACACCTTTTCCAGTCCTGTGGTCACTGCTGAGTTTTCCAAATTTGCTGGTATACTGAGCGTAGCACTTTCACAGCATCGTCTTTTAGGATTTGAAATAGCTCAGGTGGAATTCCATCACCTCCACTAGCTGTGCTCAGTTGACTTCTGTCTCTAGGATGTCTGGCTTTAGGTGAGTGATCACACCATTGTGGTATCTGGGTTATTAAGATCTTTTTTGTATAGTTCTTCTGTGTATTTCTTCTCACCTTTTCTTAATATCTTCTGCTTCTGTTAGGTCCATACCATTTCTGTCCTTTATTGTACCCATCTTTGCATAAAATGTCCCCTTGATATCTCTAATTTTCTTGAAGAGATCTCTAGTCTTTCCCATTCTATTGTTTTCCTCTATTTCTTTTCAATTGGTCATGGAGGAAGGCTTTCTTATCTCTCCTTGCTATTCTTTGGAACTCTGCATTCAGATCTGAGGGTATATCTTTCCTTTTCTCCTTTGCCTTTCATTTCTCTTCTTTTCTCAGCTATTGGTAAGGCCTAGTTTCATATATATATCATAATTATTTGTTTATATAAAGAGCAGTGAAACTCAGTACAAGTACATAGGGGACAGGGGAATAGAGGAGGTGACTAGGGAGGCATGTTAGAATTATCAAGATGGAGGAAATTCATTTAAAATCAAGTAAATAATACATGATTGACAACAAAGGTAGCCTGAGTGGTGTTTCACCTCTCACATTATATTTTCCACAAGCAGATAGGCCTGACAATTGCCAATAAAATAATCTAAAATTATTTTAAACCATGTTTCTTTAAAAAGTCAAAGAACTGTATCTCCTTCTTGCTTTTAGCATGTATTTTAAAATGTATTATTTAGTTTGAGATTCCAAATAATATTAAAAACACTGCATTCTTATGCACCCCTAGTAGATGTAGAATTTTTAAGTTCACCATGAATCTGAGAGAGTAGCATTGAAACATATACATACATTCAGTTCAGTTCAGTCACTTAGTCATGTCCGACTCTGCAACCAGGCTTCCCTGTTCATCACCAACTTCCAGAGCTTGCTCAAACTCATGTCCATCGAGTCGGTGATGCCATCCAACCATCTCATCCTCTGTCATTCCCTTCTCCTCCTGCCTTCAACCTTTTCAAGCGTCAGGGTCTTTTCCAATGAGACAGTTCTTCGCATCAGGTAGCCAAAATATTGGAGTTTCAGCTGCAGCATCCACCCTTCCAATGAACACCCAGGACTGATCTCCTTTAGGATTGACTGGTTTGATCTCTTAGCAGTCCAAGGGACTCTCAAGAGCCTTCTCCAACACCACAGTTCAAAAGCATCAACTCTGCGTTGCTTAGGTTTCTTTATAGTTCAACTCTCACATCCATACATGACTACTGGAAAAACCATAGCTTTGACTAGACGGACATTTGTTAGCAAGGTAATGTCTCTGTTTTTTTATTGCCATATGTAAAATATATAGATACCCAGTGGGAATTTGCTATATGAGACAGGGAGCTCAACTTGTTGCTCTGTGTCAACCTAGAGGAGCAGGATGGGGTGAGTGTGGGAGAGAGTTCAAAAGGGAAGGGACGTTATGTATACCTATGGTTGACTGATGTTGATGTATGGCAGAAACCAACAAAACATCGTAAAGCAATTTATGTCCAATTAAAAATAATGATGCAAAACACTAATAATAATAATAATAATAACCACTTTACTGCCGCAAGAGTTCTTTCAAGTAACAACTTCTACCTGAAATTTTCTTTCACCAAGAATACAAATTTACCTAACTAACCACATTATAATCTCCAATAAGAGCTCTTGAAAGAAGCTGAGTGTAAGAATTTGTCAAAACTTGTCAGTCCATTACCCTCCAAAAGAAATGAACACATTCAACTGAGTAACTAGCATAAAGTGAAATCTTGGTATGTAATAACCTCAAAATGTAGTAATTATGGATGTTTTCTACTTTGCCTCCCCAGTTAACACTTGCTAAATAGTTAAAACCTAAAGTGTAGAGTCTTCAGCAGTAGACAGAACTTTTGAAATAATCTAGTCCATTTTTTCTGTCCTCCATGAGGAACTCTTCTACTTGAATTTGTCTGAAGCTTGAGGTCAATAATTTACAAGGACAGGGTACTCATTCCTTCTAGAGGATTCTATTTTACTTTTTTTTTTTTAATAAAAAGAAAAGAAATTTTCACATTTGCAACATGTACTCTTTGGTTCTAGTATGCCATATGGAGCCACCCACAACAAGCTTAACCATTTCAACATGATGGATCTTCAAATATTTCCGTTTCACACAAACTTCAAAGTCTTCCATTATCAAAGCCACCAGTTGCTCCAATTATGCTTCTTAAAAAACTGAGACCAATTAAAACCATGAGCTTGAGAATCAGACTGATCTTTTAATAGTTCTCAGGACTAGTTTTGTCTTGCATTAGTTGCAGGTCCTTGGACCAGTGATTTGCCCTCTGAAATCTAGGTTTTTAACTGTGAATAAAAGCATCCAGTTGACAATTTCGTTATGATAATTGGCACACACTGTATGTAACTTGCTTAAAGTACACATAAAATCTTTCAAAAAAAGCTTTGCTGTTATCATCATAATGGTTTTGTTCTACCTCTATCACCAGTCATTGCCAATAATCTGACAAATCTATAAATACAAGAATGAGAATATTAAACATAATGGAATGACTATTATTATCATGATTACAGTTACTCTGTCACTGAATCTGTCTAACTGGTATATCCAGTCTACCATTCAAACCATTGCTTATTAATGGTTTCTTTAAAGATACAATTCTGTTTTCTGATTATTTCAATAGCTATTTAATTCTTGTACCTGACATTTTTTATTTATACTGATAAAGTAAAAAAAAAAAAAGTTGATCTACTTAATAGACTCTGTCAGATACATGGGTGAATTCTTCATAGCAACAGGACATGTTAAAATTTAGGCATGTGCACACACATACAATATAAAAATCGAACAAACTCCCATATTTTGCTAGTACTCTGAAGTATGAATTGAAAGCCTTAGGAACAGCAGTTCTACAGAGATAAAACTCCAGACATATGTACTCAAAAAGGCTGAGTTTTGCAAAGTAAATAACAAATGAAACTGGAAGTGTTTCTTCCCCAAACCTTGAATCACTATGACAGTTCCAGTATGTGTGAATTCTCAGATACTTATCAAAATGATACCTGATTTTTAACTGAAAGCAGCAATGTGTGGATATGTATTTTGCCCTATATCCTGCCTCTAGCATTCATCAAAATCTACAGAAGGGTTGAACTAGTCTAAGGCCTCAGTTATGGAAACTTTATCCCTGGGAATTTAAATGCAGAGATCATATTCTAAATTGGCACTGTTGCTACCATTACAAAATATGCCTTAGCTGCCAGGGTGTTTTTGTGAATTGTATCTGCATGTTTTAATCTAAAATATTTCTATCACAGAGGGCTCAGACTCTGAAAGCTATAGAAACAGGCCAAGATTATCAACTATTTCCACCATAACTAAATCTAACAGCTGGCTTCAACTGTCATTGAATCAACTAAGTGTCTAGATGGTAGAAAAGCTATGTGTAGCTATGTCACTGACAGTTATCAATATACTAAGGCTTTGGCTTCTATTTTTAGTCTGCCCTCAATAAAATATTGTAAAATTATAGCTACTTTGCAATGAAGATTGAGCTATTCAAATCACAAGGTCTCATTCAGCAGAGTCAGTGATCCTCAAGCACATGAAATACTTTTTTTTCTCAGTGCAAGAATTATGTTAAAAAAAATCAGATTTAAGATGCTTTCACAACACAGTAAGTCAGTATAAACTATGGTCAGACTACCAGAACAGAAATTGTCTCAAAGATATATATACACGCACGCACCCAATATAGGAAAAGAACACACACACATACACATATATGTATATGTGTATTTGTGTAAAATGTATATATTCAATGTGTTTATTCTTTCAATTTTACCCAATTAAACAAAACTGTTTTAAAAATTTATTTTTCCACAACATTTTTAGAACTCTTTCCTCATTTTATCTATATACTACTCTTCTCATAGGGAAACTTGAACAGATGTGTCCTTTTAAAGATGAAGAAACTGTAGTAGATAAGGTTCTAATAAATTTAGCAAGGTGAAAAAAACAAAGAATCGAGGGCTCTTGATCTACAGCTTTGGAAATCTCAACTAAATGGTGTTATAAAAAGAGAGGAAGAAAACTACCCAGAAACATTTATATGCTTAAAGTACATTTCTTGCTTATGAATATATCTTGTCTTTTGATGAAACATCTATTATTAGGCTAATTACAGGACAGAATGGTGAGTAAGTGTGTGGGTGAGGGGATGGGTAAATTTGCCACATGGAAACACTCTGCTCAGTCATGTGGAACAGGGATGGAAATAAGAGAGGGTTCATTTCCTTCTCCAGGGGATCGTTCTGACCCATGGGTCAAATCAAGGTCTCCTGCACTGAAGTAGATTCTTTCCTGTCTGAACTACCAGTGGAGCCCTAATTATAAAGAGAACATAGCATTTGTGACAATAGAGATGGACCTTGAGAGTACTACGCTAAGTGAAATAACTCAGAGAAAAACAAATACTGTATCACATATTGTACAGAATCTTAAAAAGCTCTTTCTCACAGAAACAGAGAGTAGAATAGTGGTTTGGGGGGTATGAGGGTTTTGGGGGAGATGGTGACATGACGGTCAAAGAACACAGACTTCCAGTTATAAGATAAAAAAATGTGGGGGCACCTAATGGACAGCACGACAATTATAATTAATAATACTACATTATATATTTGAAAGAGAATAGATCTTAAATTTTCTTACCACAAATAAGAAATAGTAATTATGTGATGTGATCTAGATGTTAGCTAATGCTATGATGGTAATCTTTTCTTGCAATATATATGTAACAAATCAACATTCTGTATGTCTTAAATGTATACAGTGCTAAAGGTCAATCAGATGTTAATAAAACTAAAATAAAACAAGCACTGTTCTCCCTGACCCCAGGAAATT
This sequence comes from Cervus elaphus, assembly GCF_910594005.1. Taxonomy (NCBI): domain Eukaryota; kingdom Metazoa; phylum Chordata; class Mammalia; order Artiodactyla; family Cervidae; genus Cervus; species Cervus elaphus. The sequence goes on along the minus strand of NC_057823.1, from coordinate 68,380,230 downwards.
TACTAACAGGGATAGGCATGAAAACTACAAAATATGCTATTACATTCTCTATTTATATTGCCTGTATGGATGTATACAAAATATAGACACAGAGAATGGCGACTAAGCATTCTTTTACCCACTGGTAGATAGAGCTTTAGAGACTGCAAAGAAATAGCTGTGGTTAGTTATATTAACAGTGACCAAAACATAGAGTAAAAATTGCATCCAACTCATGACTCTGGCCTTTCCCAGAAGATTCAGGTCAATCTCACCAAGACCTCAGAAGACGGTTGTGGAATCAATTGCCGTTTTTGGCAAAATCCCGATTTAGGAAATAGAGGTAGGTAAAATTAAGGTTTGTCAAATATAAACTTTTGGCCTTAACATTGTTCAATCCAGGGTCAAAATCTGATGTGGGTAAAATCTATTCAATCATTTCCATCTGAAAAAATAGATGCCAGCAAATCTATGGCAATTTTTCTTTCAGCCAGCCTTAATGTGCAGCTTCCCTCGTGTCTCAAAGGTTAAAAAAATTAACTTGCCAATGCCGGAGATATGGGTTCAACCCCTGGGTCAGGAAGATCCCCTTGAAAAGGAAATGGCAACCTTGCCTGGGAGATCCTATGGACAGAGGGACCACAGGGTCACAAAAGAGTTGGACGAGACTTGGCGACTATAGAATGAAAACAGCAAAAGTAAATGCCGGTCATCTTGTCTCTTGTCTTCTTTCTCCCCCCAGTCAGTGATCTGTGTAATGTCATTATGTTGTTTTAAATGACAATATCAAAACATCACTTTAACAACTATAGCATTGTTATTGATGTTAAAGTTAAAAAACAGATTGTTCAGTGATTAAGCTAATCATTATACGATTGCAACCCTAATTTTATGATGAACATATAAAATATATTTTAAAAGTAAAGAAACCAAAAACTTCTCTCATACACAGACTCACCTATTCTTACAATCTTAAGGTAGCTATTGCTCTATTAACTCTCTCTGTGATTCAATATGGATGGGTCAAAAGATTAACGTATGTTCTTTTAAATTTATTTCTGTCCTGCCTCACTAAAAAAAATTGAGGTAGTTAAAAGTTTTAACATAGTTTAAAATGTCAAGCATCTCTAGGTTAAGCCTTTCTTAGCTGTTACTAAGGAAAAAGAAATGAAGTAGAACTGATTTGTGCGCAAAAATAATACAATTTAAAGTAAAAGTTAACAGGATTTAAACCTGTTGTAAGGTTACCCTACATCAATTCCCTATACCAAGAATTCAATAGAAGGAAAACCAAAAGAAAAATAAATTAATAATTTTATGGTTAGCTTAGAAAACCAGTAGCTAATATTATTCCTTGTTGATGTGTGAAGGTATGATTACACTTTTTAAAAAGATTAGGGTGTGATTTTTAGATTATCTTTAGAACTGAACTATGTTTCACTATTAAAAACACAAAAATTTTCATGATCTTATATAAATTAATATCTAGCATCAAGATGCTTAACAGAAGGATATTTATAACAACATGCCAATTTCAGAGATGCCATTGTTTAAAGAACCATGCCATGCATTCTCTTTTCAAACTTACACATTTTGGCCATAGAACCCTTAATATTAACATCTTACATTCATTTGCTTAAACTTTTTTTTTTAGAACACATATCATTGAGGTATTCTTTTTCCCTGGAATTCCTCAAAATATTTTCACCTCATCCCCCCAGCAAAATGTTTTTAAAGGCCTGAAGATGATTATGATAGAATACACATTACAAAACTGCAGCAAATGCATATCTCCATTTGCTTCTGACAAAGTTCATATTTAACGATGCTAAGTATGCTGCAGGAGACTCCTACATGTTGGCATAAAAGGAACTTAGAATAAAATAATCATTTTCCTGGAATTATAAAAAATGCTTACATAAAGAAACCCATCTAGTATTACAAATTTATGGTTTATCTTTACAGAAGTACAAGCAGTAGGACAGAAGAATATATGTACAAAGATGCCAATTGAAGAAATACTTCTAAGGGCAAAAGCAATGAATGTGCTATTTATTAATAGAGAAACTGTTAAATATTTCCTGTTAAATATGAGCTGTTTCCTCTTTATTTCAAGTGTAGCCTGTATTAGTATCTGGTGCTTCCAAGTGAAGAACCTTAACTATCACTAGTCTAAAGGAATATGAATAATAAGTCATAAAGTAGCTCTCAGAAACCAAGGCTTTTGAAAGAAAATGTTCAGGCACATCTATGGTTATTGGGTGAAGAGGGTCAAATGAAAATATCCTTCAAGAAACCCAGACAATATTTTCAGTGGAACCAGAAAACCCCAAATCCTCTGAATAGCTGATAGGTACTTAACTCACAGTCAATGATAGCTCTCCAAGGTCCTGAAATTTAAGTGCCTAATCATTCATAGGACTAGTCACAAAGATGGCTTTTGTGACTAGTAGCCAACTCCAAAAGGCTTAACTTGTCAAGAACTCACAGGAGTTTCAGAGCCACCTAGTAAAAATGACCTTTCTTTGAGTACTTTAATCCATTCTCACAGTTTATTTTACACAGTATCTTACCCATATACACTTCTGGTTAAGTGCAAAGATGTCTTCTATTTAGTTTAGCAAAAATTTAACTCTAAAATGCTGTAAAACACCATTTAAGATGCTCATCTTACAATAATTAAAAATATACTATATATATGTGTATATATATATATTCTTTTCTACCTATAAAACTGAACACATTTAAGATTCTAACCAAAAATGTGTTACTGAGGCTACAGAGAAACCAATAATCTCATACATCATTAGGTGTAGCTGGATGATTCAAACCCTATAGAGAATTTTGCAATTACTAACAAAACTCTATATGCATTCACTCTCTGACCAAGCAATCTAGGTGTTTACCCATAAGAATTAAAAAAAAAACATGTTCACAACTTTGTAGCATATTTTTGGTGGCATTAAATATGACAGTAAATATTGGGAAAAATTGAAATGCCTAGGCATACAAGACTGCTTGACTACATAATAATATGACATTGTGGAGTATTATACAGCCATATAAAATAAAATCTTTACGAACAAAATCTTTATGAACAAATCTTTACTACAAATTAGTGATTTGTAAGACACACTTTCAGGTAAAAGTATCAAGGTGTGAAAGAATATCTATCATGCCTACATTTTAAGTAAAAAATATGGGTAAATATGAGTAAAATATGTATACATATATATAAATTGCACATATATACATAAATCCATGTGTATGTATGCAAAGAAATACGTATGTGCACATAGGTAGCATTTGTTTGAACACAACCACTATGATAAAATAGAAAATAATAAAATATTTACAAATGGGAATGCCAAAACAAGGTAGAAAATAAAGACAGAATTGAGACTTTTCTGAGGATACCTCTGCATATAGTTTAAATTCTAAACATATAAACATTTCATATTTTCAAAAACTAAATTAAAATAGATAAAATTCAAGTCTAACATAAAAGACAAAGGGCAAATGAACTTAACACTAAGCCACGTTGATTATATAAGCACATATAAAAGTAGGTAATCCAAGTATCTTTCTTGGTCAGAAACACTCTAAAGATGAAAGGAACTACAAAGAAACATGAAACTTCACTCAGTGTGTATCACAAAAAATAAAGTCATAATACCCACCTCATAGTTCTGCTCTTAAAACTACATTAAAAATACACTCACAAAATAATTGGAAACTGCACATGGAGTATATGGCAATTCCATTTAATATCTTGACAATTTTTCTATAAATCTAAAATAGTAAGTTTAAGGGTAAATATATGTATATATACAACACTAAATATAATGCCTGACATTGAAGACTTAATTGATTTGAAAAGAAAAATCAACAAGTATCTCAGAAACAGTGAGCACTCACTGAACATTAGGTGTTGGCATTGTTTTGTTGTTGTATTCTGGTAGAAAATTTTATTGAAACTAAAATTTGAATAATATACCACATTCAACAATTTCTGAGCCACAAGATAATTCAGCCACACTGAGGAATCTAAATTACCTTATAATTATACTATCTATATGACATTATATTTATACACATGCATACAAATATCTATACAGAGAAAAGTAACTCTGGTTTTTAGGGGAGTTTCACACACTACTTTACATAAGCCTCATAATGCCTCATCCAGACACAGCAAGGCAGCTTGAACAAGATTGAACAAACTCCCTTGAACAAATGAGAAAACATGTGTAGAGATGTTCAAAGACTTGTCCTTGTTCACACAGGTAAACAGCTTATCTGTGATGGAGCTAGCACTAGAATTCCACTGACTCCTAGTCCATTGTTTTTCTTCCCATATGATACCTCCTTATGCCACATAGGGGGATTAGGATCCTTTGAAATTAATAGGGTACTGATATTTCAAAAATGTTGGAATTTGATGTATTTCATTGATGGTAGAAGTGACTATCCTGTCCCTTTATAGAAAAGTATATTCAAGTTACAGTCTCAGATGGTATAATTTATTATACGGAATCTAGGATATCCTGTATGCTAGTTAGGAAACAAACACTGGGTGGGGGGGTAAAATTTACAGACATTTACTCTCTCAGTAAGTTTCTGACATTACAATACAGAACTGTTTTATACAATGGAGGCTGTGTGGTTATCTTCCAAAGTCTTAAGCAGTCTAGTTCCACCCAACCTTTTAAACATTGCCTTCTAATGTTCTTCAGCATAAACTCTATCATTTATTAGCCCAGTTTACTCATGGTAATATTTCATTTCTTTGCTTTTAAGCTATTTCCTCTTTATTTCAAGTGAAGCTGTATTAGTTTCTGTTGCTTCTAAGTGAAGAACCTTAACTCTGGCTAGTCTAAAGGAATATGATAATAAGTCATAAAGCAGCTCTCAGAAACCAAGGCTTTTGAGAGAAAATAACCAGTGTATTTGGGGGAGTCTGGTTTTCTGGAAGTTCTGAACAGTCTATTCTGATTATACACTCTGAGCCTTTGCTTTATGTCCTGCTATGATTGGGGATGGACAGTTGACCAGAGTAAAAATCTACGTATAATTACTGAAAGACAAGAAATGGATGATACTTAGGTGAAAGTGACATGTGTGGAGCCATTATCTTAGGCTAAATCATCCCTGTACATTTTAGGAATTTTTCTCTGGTCTTTTGAGAACACGGTGCTAAAATACTTATTTCTACCTCTACAGCATTCATTGTCAAATGACACATCTGATACAAGTTTGCAATTTAGTTATAAATCTCTTCCACTTACTTTCAAGTGGTTACTTAAACCGTATCTTGCCATCTCACTGAGATCCTCTGTAACTGTAAGTTTCTTTGGAGAGAAAGGAAAAGACAGACCACAGTTTGACACCAATTACCTAAAGAGTCAGGCATGACGATCTGTATAACTGCACTTATTCCTTCAACGATTCCATGAGGTAGTTACTGTTATCATTCAATTTTCTCAGATGAAGAAACTGAGGCTTAGGGAGTAAACTTGCTAAGATAACATGTGCTGATATGCACACAGGAGGTTTTAATAATAAAAGACACTAACTGATTTACTGTCCACATGATCCACTTGGCATGTAATCATGGTTTATCGATCCAAACAACAGTCTAAATCTAGTTAATGTCGTATTATGAATGTGTGTTACCTCCTTGGTTAAATTTTAACCTCATATTATATACATAATACCTTACATTATGCACATATTTTTGTCACCCATTTGCTTAGCACAATGTCATCACACTATAAGCCCTTAAGAAGTGATTCAGACTGGCTAATACATAATTCTCAAGAGCCATAAAGTCATCATCATAAGCACATTTTGTGGATGGTATTTTTACTCTGACAACAAAACTACCCTTTCACACTTAAGTGCGTTTATCTCCTTGAAATGTAGACCTAGTTACAACTGTTAGGAAGTGACAATCCACCTCACTGTCCATGACCCAGAACCTAAAGACACAATGGGATGACAGCTTTCCCCAAATCACACTTCTTGCTTTTATTGGTATTTCCAATTAGCCATCAATGTAGTCATGAGATTAAATAAACTCTAGTTTTAAGCAATAGGGACACATTTAGAATGTAAGCTCAATAGGGACATAGTCTTCAAAACACTAAACAGTATTTAGCACATGGTAAGCAAGCAATAAATATTCAATGGATTAATAAAATCCTATGGGGATCTTTCTCAGTATTTTTCCAACTTGGAAGAAATTTCTGACTTTAGTCATACAGAGTTAATCATTAATTTAAAAATACCTCTCATTCCTATATTAACAATATTAGACCACTAGATGGAGCATTGAATTCCACCCAAATATTTGGGTTCCATTTTCTACACTGCCTCTTGTTAACTGTGATATCAAGCAAGTTATTTCACTACTTGGACTTTTGGTATTCTAATGGATAAAACTGATATTTGCACAAAAAACTGGAAAGCTGACTTCTGGCTGGAAGTCTTCCCGAACTCTATATATTATTTTATATAGTTTAAGAATCAGATGGGATCAGAGATTATGTTTTATTCATCTTCATTTCCCTAATACAAAGCATAATGCCTGGAACATAAAATACATCCAATACATGTAGGATGGCAAAATAAGTTAACATTAATAAATAGTTGGGATATATAACCATTAAAGACCTTTACTATTCCATGAATTTATAGCTGTATAGTCTCACAAATAATCAAGCAAATCTCAAAAATCTTTCCTTTCGATGCTACCCTTTATCAGTGTTAAATGTCAAGCTACTTCCTTATTTATGTAGTCAGTAGAAGGAGAAGGTTACATTGTGGTCCAAATTATCTTAGTGGTAGAAAATAATTTAACTTCTAAGTATCAACAATATACATGTGATCTCCAAATAGAAATTTTTATTGGATAGACATAATGTAATAGAACAATATGGTAGAGAGAATGTCATAGAAAATACAGAAACTAATAAAAGGTATATGTGAATTTACATTCAAAAGTAGAGTATTATTTCCCCTAGTGGCTTCTATAAAACACTAATACTGAAAACTTCCCATAAAAATTTCTATGATCAAAATCTTTGGGCTAGGATATATTCTTTGACACCTTACTAGAACTTCCAAAGTATGCAAGTGTATCAAAACTTTGAGATCTCTGAATTTGTTAAATACATTTCTCAAACTTGCTTGACCACAGAATCTACTTTTTATGGAAGACATCAATTAAGATACTTATCACCAGTGCTGAATAAAACATTCTGTGGAAACACTGTTACTGAGCATGGGACTTAGAAAAAGCAAGCAGAGGACATTCTTGCCCATGCCCAGTGGCATTAAAGTCAATCACTTTCAAACTTGGTCTTTTAAAATTAAAAACAAACCAACAAAATGAACCTCTATTATTCCACTATATTATCCATGAATACATCTAGTACTCCTCAGTGTCTCTGGATTCTGATGCTCCTGGGAGACCTTACAAGAAGCAGAGAACTCATCTGCATTTCAAAACTTGGGAGCCATAACCTTACTATTTGGAACCACAAACATCTTTAGAAGAGACTTTGAAGGGGTCTTCCAATATTAATGTTTCTTTGTGGCCTTAGTTTGATCAATGAGGGTCAAGGAATTTCAGTGCTAAAAGCAACTCCAACAGTTTATCATTAGCCTCGTATCATTCAATTGATATGCACATGCTCCTTGTAAGAAAAGCTATGACCAACCTAGACAGCATATTAAAAAAGAGACATTAATTTGTCAACAAAGGTCCGCCTAGTCAAAGCTATGGTTTTTCCAGTAGTCATGTGAGAATTGGACCATAAAGAAGGCTAAGTGCCGACAAATTGATGCTTTTGAATTGGGGTATTGGAGAGTCCCTTGGACTGCAAGGAGATCCAACCAGTCCATCCTAAAGGAAATCAGTCCTGAGTGTTCATTGGAAGGACTGATGCTGAAGCTGAAACTCCAATACTTTGGCCACCTGATGTGAAGAACTGACTCATTGGAAAAGACCCTGATGCTGGGCAAGATTGAAAGCAGGAGGATAAGGAGATGACAGAGGATAAAATGGTTGGATGGCATCACTGACTCAATGGGCATGAGTTTGAGCAAGCTCCCGGAGTTGGTGATGGACAGGGAAGCCTGTGTGCTGCAGTCCATGGGGTCACAAAGAGTTGGATACTACTGAGCTGAACTTAACTGATTCAATTGACTCAAGGGCTATAATATAGCTGAGCTTCATTTAAAAATCAAAGGCCAAATTAGCAACAGAAGAATCATACTGTAAATTCACAACTCTAAGCCAATTTGGTTTCCATCTGTTCACTGAACAAGAATTTATTTTAAGCCTACTATGTGCTTGGAATTGCACTGAGAGAAGTACCTAGTTCGGGGGAGTCCAAAACACGAATCCAGTATAAGGAACTTATCCAAGAGGTATTCAATACTGAGTCTTGATGGGGTCACATCCCCATCATTAAGGGTCCAGCAAGAAACCCCTAGGTGATGTCTTCTCTCAAACAAGGAGGCAGCTATGTATAAGCTATGTTTTTAAGGTTATAAATGAATGGTGATTAGAATGAATTACTCTAAACTTGGATACTTTTTTGCAATCATCATCATCAACATTGTGAATGCCTTTCACTGAGAAGACCCAGAGAGCTGTCTTCCAAGTCAGGGCCACTCCAGTAGCCACACAGACGGCTGCGCTCCTGTGACCTTACTAGCTGACTCTCACAAGGTACACGCTGGAATAGTGTCCTAGATTCCCACACACCAACTCTGACATTTAAAAAGCACTTTCAGTCCTGAAAGATAAAAAACTCAGCATTCTTTCAAATCTCATAGTAACTTCCAAACATCCCTGGCTCAGGATGAGAAAACTAAAAGTGATAAAGCACTTATTACATTAAAAGAAAATCTTGGGAATTATAGGTTTGTCCTCTTCTCTCCTGTAGCCTAAAGCAATTATTTGATTTTAATAGCACACTTTCCCCTTAGAAAACACTCACTGCATTAACTCCCAAACTGGACTCATTTGCAATTGCCATGGTCCTAGGATGCTGGCAAATCTACCAAGTCTGTGGTTTCCCTGTTAAATTGTGGGCTTACAACCAAAATCTCCCATGGTGATACTTTAATGTCACACTGAGTCTTCTTAGCACTACACATTGATTCCAGCCTTGCTCACTGCTACGGTGGGAGTGAAGGCGGCATATCAACATGTGAACTGAAACTATGTTCTGGGTTACAGCTTGCACAAAGATGATACTTTGGATGCCTCAGTTTCTCAAAAAATAAAACATTATTTAAAAAATAACAAAAATAGTGGACATGTATTATGCATTCCCCTGTCATGCTCTGTTGTATCATTTTTTTCACTGTGGTAAAAAACACAAGATTATATTTACCATCTTAACAATTTTAAGTGTACAATTCAGTAGTGTAGTATATTCACACTGCAATAGATCTCCAGAACTTTTTTATCTTGTAAAACTTGAATTCTGTTAAGCATTAATTCCCACTCTGCCTCTCACCAGTCAGTCTTTGGTAATCTTTCTATATTCTGTTTTTATAATTTTCACAACATTAGGCATATCATATGAATGGACTAGTACAGTATATGGCCTTTTGCGACTTCCTTGTTTTACTTTAAATGATATCATTAAGGTTCATCCATGTTGTAGCATGAAACAGGATTTCCTTCTTTTTAAAGGATGAATAATATTCCTTTGTATGTACACATGTTTTCTTTATGTATTCATCTACTAATGGACATATGAGTTGGTTACATCATCACACTCTTGTAAGCAATGCTGTAATGAACACAGGTGTGCAAATCTCTTTCAAGATCCTGCTTTGAACTCTTTTGGCTTTATATCCAGAAGTGAGATTGCTAGATCATATGGTAATTCTATCTTCAGTTTTCTGAGAAAAGTTCACACAGTTTTCTGTAATTGGTGCACCATTTACCTTCTTACCAACAGTACACAGTAAGTTCAGTCACTCAGTTGTGTAAACAACTCTTCTTATATTTATTTGTCCTCACTAACACTTGTTATTTTCTACTCTTTTGATAATGGCCATCCTAATGGATAGGAGATCGTATCTCATTAGGATTTTCATTTTCATTTCTCTTATGATCAGTTATGTTGAGTGTCACATGCTGTTAGGCATTTATATATCTTCTTTGGAGAAATGTCCATTCAAGTCCTTTGTCTATTTTTTAATGTGGATCTTTGTTGTTGAGTTACAGAAGTTCCTTATCTATTGTATATATTAACTCTTAAGAGATAAATGATTTGCAAGTATTTTATCCCATCCCTATGTTTCCTTAAACTCTCTTGATATATCTTTTGATGCAAAGAAATTCTGAGTTTTGGGTGGCCCTGTTTTTGCTTTTGTTGCCTTTGCTTTTAGTGCAGTATCTAGGAAATCATTGCCAAATCTAATACATGGAAAATGTCCCCTAAGTGGTCTTCTAGAAGGTTTATAGTTGCAGGTCTTATATTAAGGTTTTAATACATTATGAGTTAATATCTGTATATGGTATAAGGTAAGGGACAATTTCATTTTTCTGCATATAGATACCTAATTTGTTAAAGAGATTGTCCTTCCCCATTGTATAGTCTTGGTACATTTGTTGAAAATCATTTGCCACTTACATGAAGGTTTGTCTTTGTGCTCTATTCTTTTCCACTGGACTGTGTATCTGTCTTGATGCCAGTATCTCAGGATCTTGATTACTGTTTGAAATCATGCAGTATGAGGCCTTCAACTTTGTTCTTCTAAGTCTATTTTAACTATTCAGTATTTCTCGAGATTATGTATGAATTTTAGGGTGTTTTTCTCTATTTCTGCAGAAATTATCATTGGGACCTTGACAGAGATTGCATTGAATCTGTAGATCACTTTCCATAGCATGGACATTTTAACACTGTTAAGTCTTCCAATCCACGGGCACAAGTTACTTTCCCATTTATATTTTCTTTGATTCCTTTTACATCACATCATTTTAATAGGGTCTTTATTAGATTCTTAGGACATTAAAAGCCAACACAAATTGTGTAGGCAATATTTGTTTTTAATCTGAGGCCCAGTTATCTGAAGTTCATGAAGTTTTGAAAATGGATAGAACTTTTTGAGTGTGTATCTTCTGTGGAGTGGGATGGAAAGATCAATGACACTCATTAATTAAGGAACCTGTATTTACTCAGCACTAAAGCAACTCCTATGAGTCTGGCAGTGGGTATACTTTAGCTAAATTGAGATACAGCTCTGCCTGAAGTTTGTAGACTTGTTGAGTGAATGATCTATAAAAGCTCAAGATTATTACTTCAATGTCATTTTTATTACTTCAAAAAGTAATTATTATTACTTCAAAGTCATTTTTTAAAAAGGAAGATATCTCAGCAGGGAAAGGTATAGTAATTTGCCAAAGGTTAAAAAAATAAGCCAAAAGATGGCAGTCAGACGTGCAACTGTAGAGCCCCCAGACTCCCAGGTCAGAGCTCTTTATTTCTTTTACTGCTCCTCTACTGATACCACTACTAAAGAGGAGTGCTGAGTTGCCTCACAGTTGCCATTTCCTAAAAGTCGAGCTAATGTGGGATATTCACAATGTGCTTACCCCATTTAATTTATCCCTTCCAAAACCTTTGAGGCAAAGATTTTGTCCTAGACTCAAGGACTGACAGAAGTCTGGTCTGAGCTGATAGCCAAAGTAACCAAGTCAAAAATCTCATGGAGCCTCAACTTGTTCTTTTTCTGTGACAGTGATGAGACCAGATAAGAAAAGGCAAGTCACCATTATCTCAAGCTATTGATCCACTCAAATACCAGTGTTCTCTAACACTACGTATTGAAAAGCCTTCAAAGGCTTTTCTAGTCCTATAGGCAGAATGTCCTAGATTTTTTTTTTTTTTCCACTAAGGCAAAACAGCATGTCTATGTTGTGGGAATGGGATTGCTGCATACACATCACCTTTTTCTCCGGCCAGGTAGATCATTATTAAAACACTCATTCATTAAAAAGTCCTGATTCTAAGCACATTTGCCCTATTCAATGTATCTCAAGTCCATAACTTTCTCAAAATTGAAGCACAAAAGATGATTGTCACACCTCAAATTTAAAAAAAAAGGATATTGAGAGATTTCCTACTGATGTCCATTAAAATCCCAGTAAGAATCCTTTGTGCCATTTAAATCCTCAATAAAGCACCAAAAAGAAATCATTAGTTCTTTCACATCTAAAGGGTGAGAGTCCAGAGACAGCCATTTATTGAAGGCAGTAAAAGGTGAGAGTGGGGACACTAGAGCCAGAATCTTAGTGCAACCATCCACACACAATTACCAACCACTACCTCAGGTCCATTATCAACACAGTGGGGGACATAATAGTACCTATTCCATAAGACTGCTGGGAAAAATAAATGAAGTAATTAGTGCAAGGTCCTGAGTATAGTGTCTCACAATCCAAGGACTCTAAACTATTATTATTGAAAAATAACATATTCAATAAATATATTAAATAAATAATAATTCAATAAATTATTCAATAATATTATTATTGAATAATTGAAGAAGAAAGCATTAAGCTTATTTCTAATGAGATACATAAAACAGTCACCTATACACAATTACCACAAGGCCTGGTTTCTACTTGCATGTGCTCCAAGTAGTCTAGTGGTTCCTAGACTATTTATCTACCATCTGCATCTGTCCTTATCAGTAAAGATCATCATTTATGCTTCCTTTGTTTCTCCCACACATTTACAGTGTCTCAAAAATTAACAAAAGGATGAACACGGTTCTGAGCAGAAAAGAACAGATGTTGGTGTTCTCAACATAGAAAGTACTTCCCTGAATTTTAATATTTCTATTATATTTACACAGAGATTGTAAGAGAGAATGAAGTTAGGGGCTGAATAGAGAGGTGAGAAGGGAAGAAGTGACAGCCAGCATGTTTGGAGTCAAAAAAGAGGATAGGCTTTTCTTTGCTTCCTCCCTAACTGTCTCCCTCCCTTCCCTAACTCTCTCCCTCCCTCCCTTCTCTGATCTGAACCCCTTCCAAATTCATATGTTGAAATCCTAGCCCAGAAGGATGATGATACTAGGAGGTAGAGCCTTTTAGAGATGGCTTAAGTAATGAGGGTGGAACCCTCATGACTAGGATTAATGTTCTGATGAAGATACTTCACAGAGTTCCCTAGCCTTATCCCCCATGTGGGACATGGCAATAAGGCACCAGCTCTGAACCACGAAGAGGGATCTCACCAGTAACCAAACCATGCTGGTGCCTTGATCTTGGACTTCTAGCCTCCAGATATAAACTGCACCATATAAATGTTGTTTACAGGCATCCACTCTGTGGTATTCTGCTAGAGCAGCCCACCCAATGGACTATGGTGCTCCCTCCTCCTTCTTCCTCCCCTCTTTTTTGGCTGGGGCTTGGGGGTAATCTAGAATGATTATTTAAGAGAAAAACAAACAGAGAAGCTAGGAGAGATGGAGAGATCAGAACCAACATGCCCCAAAAGGCATGTATGTGTATATATGTATATATTTCAATGTGTATATATACAATTAAGATTTACAAGAAAGAGAAAAATATAAAATATAATATCTCTTAGGTTTCATCTTAACATTCATAGAGCAATATGGTGTTTCATCCTTTGACCTAGCCTTTATTTTGTACTCTCCCTTTCTTGTTAATCACTTTTACTCCTTTGGCTCTCTTTCAACCCGACTTCAGTATAAAAGTCAAGCAATGTATAGAAAAAAGGAAGGAAGGAAGAAAGAAAGAAATGAAATTGATTCAACTTTAAAAAATTAATAAGATTTTACCATGTGGGAACAAAAAGTAATTCAATAGATGATTAAAAAAAATATTAACCAAGACAGCGCTATGAATTGGGTGAGAAAAATATTTTAAATTTTTTGTCGTGTTGTTTCAAATTAAATAGTGACAGTTGGAAATGCATGCCCTCATTCATTATTAGTGGAAATGTCATGGAAACACCATTTCTGTTGGGAATTTGGCAGTGTACATCAGAAGGCTACAAAAAGTTCTATATAGTTTGACCTCTCAATTGCACTTTTAGGGCAAATTTTCTAAAGAAATCATTAAGAATTTATGCAAATATTTATCTACAGGACAGTTTAAAAGGCTTTACTTTTATATTGAAAAATTATAAACTATAAATGACAGTGAGGGATTATTTAAATAAATGGTTATCAAGAATAATTTATTGAGAGTGATTAATGACATGTGAAGATGTTCATAATAGATTAAGTGAAAACAAAGATTATAAAGCATTGCATAGTCCATATGTCAGTTTAATAAAAATAATATTTAGGTAAAGTTCCTTGTTTGATAAATACTGAATGCATGTATGAGAAACTATTTTGCCAGAGTTAGGCATACTATGGCTGGTTTTAGTACCATAGAAGCAAAATAGTCTTTCAGACATCATCCTTTACAATATATTTCTAGCTTTTAAGATACATTACTAACTTTTGTTCTTTTCCCTCATAATACAACACAAGTGTTGATTGGCTTAAGGCCAAGTATCCACTAGTGGTAACTCCAAATTTTCCCCAAATTATACTCAATGCATGTCCAACAGTGTACATGTTCAGTATCAACACTCATTTTTCTTTCCTTCATTTATATAGAATGAAAACTTAATGCCCATAATATTAAACAGCTGTAGAAATTATGACGTGCAAAGGTTGTGATACTGAAAAGACTCACCAGTTGGCTGATAGGCGGCATCGTAATACTACTGTCCAAAATGTCTGTACTGGCACATGCATAAAGTCTGCATTTGGGAAAGGTAGTCTTAGGAGTAATTTTCAAGAGGATGAAAACCAGATGAAAAGCTGAGAATCAGCTCTATGTTGAGCATACCAATCAGGATCCATTCATTCTTTTAACACATAGAATTTAACATGTAGATATAGGTGCATTAGAAAGGCAAAGGGAGCATCTAGGCACTGCAGTGATAATAACTACACTAAACAGCAACAGCCCCTGGAGCTGGGGTAACAAACAAATGAAATGACAATGATCAAAAGTGAGAAGCTCCAAGGAATCCAGGACCTAGAATTCTGAGAAAGGGCCCTCCTGGTCTACTGCTGGTGCCTTCAGAGCTCAGAGGAAGGCTCCAAAAATCTGAAACCTGTTGCATGCAAGAAAGAGTGCATATGTTTCATTCTGGAAGTCTGGGAATGATGTGGAGTTTAACACCAACTGATAAAGAGTTCAACTGCTGCCTTAGTAGAGCTCTGAGTAAAATGTAGTTGGTAGAACAATGAGGAAAGAAAAGCAATTCCTTATACCAGCCCACCATCTTCCAACTTTTTTCTTACTCTTCCAGTTGGCAGGACCTGCCAGGGAATCAACAGCAAAGAAGGTTTATGGTTTGCCCAGTTTGTCACAGCATCACAAAGCAATGCTGAAGAGTAGGTTTGGTGTGAGTGACAAGACCTTAATAAAAAATACATGTATATATACTAAAGGAAAAAACACACACACACAACACTTAATGCATAAACATGTTAACAGTGGTTATAACTGAATGATGAGAGAAGATCACGAATGATTTAATTCTATTGACACTTTCCTTCATTTTTTAATTCTACAAAAATAAGTCATAACAGTTTTCTAACATTATACAAAAAAAGCTGACTTCTGATTAAAAGGATGTTAAATGATATCATATCATATTTGGATGTAAAAGTCTTTGGTATATTTGAGAGCTCTTTAGAAGAAAATTTCTCATTTACACTAATTTCCCTAATGACATCAAGAATAAAATGCAAACTCGTGTTTACCCAGCTAAACAATGATTAATGTTAAGCATCTGGAAGCATACGGCAAGACTAATGAATAGTTTTCTCTGTTTGAACATGGTAATGGTTTTGTGAAATTGCTAGCCTGGGGTTTAAATGAGGTTACTAGATCAAAACCAAATATTAATAATCTAGTTAATAATTTTGGAAACACCATTTACAATGAAAATGGGGTAAATAATTATTAGAGAAATAAACATCTGCTAAAGAACATTAAAATTTAGCAATAATGGACATTATCTTAATCTGTTGCTGCAGCTTTTACAGTTTTCCCTGCAATTGGACTGGAGTCACCATCATTACCAAAACCACTTTTACCATCACCACTGTTATTATGCAATTATCAATATGTGTTATACAATTATCTGCTTTTAGTCCTTACAATAAGCCTACAGAATTTGTGCTATCACTTCCACTTTGGGGTTCAGGAAATTGAGCCACAAATGGTCTAACTGTCTGACCCAAGATCATACAACAAACATTAAATGGAGAAACAGGACTCCAAAGGAGCTTAACTTCTTTAGGGTATTATATTAATACACTATTATAATATTATCAATCAATTTAAGGATACTTTAATACATTTAAATTCTACTTTATATTGGTCACAAATATATTATATTAACCAATTCAAATTCTAGTTAATGTCATTGTGTTACTTCTGTAGTTCATGTATGTAGACTAGTTTAAAATCCTACAATAGAATGTGATCACTCTTTCAGTGTTTCCCCCACCAGTGTATATATTAAATTAAAAACCAATTAGTAATTTGCCAATAATAACAAAAATAAAGAGTTTCACATGTTAAACCTATATTTCTACAGAGAATATTAAATGTCCAAATAATACACTTCAATAATTATTTACGTAAAAAATCTTAACATGTTCAAGGAATATGTGTTAGTAAATTTAAGAAGACTGAAATCATATCAAGCACCTTTTTCCCATCACAATGGTATACCAGAAATCAATTACAGGAACAAAATTGCAAAATCTACAAATACATATAGATTACACAATGCATGCCTGAATTATCAATAAGTCAAAGAAGAAATCAAGTGAGAAATCAAAATAATATCCTGAAATAAAAATGAATATACAATTTATAAAATGTGTGAATATGCAATATGCCAAAATTGCAGTAAAAGTAATTTTAAGAGGGCATTTCACATGTAAATCCATGGCTGATTTGTATCAGTGCATGGCAAAAACCACTACAATATTGTAAAGTAATTAGCCTCCAACTAACATAAATAAATGAAAAAATAAACAAATAAATAAAATTTTTTTAAAAAGGGCATTTCAGAGGGATAAATGACTAATGAAAAAAAGATCTCAAACTAACTTTATACCTTGAAGACTAGAAAAAGAACAATACAGAAATACAAAAGACCAAAAAGACTATTATGTACAATTAAATGCAAAAAATTAGTCAACATCTAAGAAATGGATAAATTCCTAGAAATATACAACCTAGCAAGACTGAATATGAATAGAAAATCTGAAAAGATCTACTACTAGTAAGAACATTGAGTAAATATGCAAAATCTCTCTCAAAAATTAAAGTTCAGGTTTCACTGATGAATTCTGCCAAACACTGAAAGACAAATTAGCTCTGAAAAAAAGAAGAGGAAGAAACACTTCCACTTCCCATAAAACTAGCATTACACTGACACCAAAATCACACTACTTAAAAAAAAAGAAAAAGAAAATTATAGATTATCATCCCTGAAGAACACAAATGCCAAAATCCTTAACAAAATTAACAAATGGAATTTAATGGTAAAAAGCTCATATATCATGATCAGTTGGGATTAATTCTGAGGATGCAAAAATGCTTCAACATTTGCAAATCACTCAGTATAAATACAACACATTAACAAAATGACAGATAAAAATTATATGATCATCTCATTAAATGCAGAAAAAGAAAGAGAAAATTCAATAGTCACTTATGATAAAAAATACTCAACAAAGCAGATATAGAGGGGAACATACCTCAACACAATAAAGGTCATGTATGAATAGCACACAATTAATATTACACTTAACAGTGAAAAGTTAAAAGCTTTACCTCTATAATCAGGAGCAAGACAGGGATGTCTATTCTTGTCACTTTTATTTAACACTGTACTGGAAGTCCTAGCCAGAGAAATTAGGTTAAAAAAAGAAGTAAAATGCATCCAAATCAGGATGAAAGAAGTAAAACTGTCATTATTGGCAGATGACATAATATTATATGTAGAGAACCCTAAAGACTCCTTCAAAACATTGTTAGAACTAATAAACGATGAATGGTGGTAAGGTTGCAAGACACAAAAGCAATATACAAAAATCATTTGCATTCCTAACACTAGTAATTACTATCAGAAGAGAAATCAAGAAAAAAAATTCATGTTTATAACTGCATAAAGTAATAAAGTACTTAGAAATACTGATAAACACCAAGAGTGTAAAATACTTACACACTAAAATCTGTAAGCATTAATAAAAAAAAAATCAATGGTAACACATATAAATGGAAAAATATTCTGTGCTCAATGATTAAAAAAAATTGTTAAAATGTACATACTACCCAAAGAAATCTACAAATTCAATGCAGTCTCTAACACAGTTTTAATGGTATTTATTGTATTAATGGAACAAACAATTTTAAAATTCCTGTGAAACCACAAAAGACCCCAAATAGCTAAAGCAACCTTGATAAAGAATAATAAAGCTAGAGGCACATACTTTGTGATTTTAAACTACATTATGAAGCCATATTAATCAAAACAGTTTTATATTGGTATAAAAACAGACACACAGATCAATGTAAGAAATACAGAACCCCCAAACAAACCAATGCACACATGGTCAATGGATTTAAAATAAACAATCCAAGAGTATGCTATGGGTAAAGGATAGTCTTTTCCATCAGTGGTGTTGGGAAAACTGGACAGCCATGTGCGGAAGGATACAACTTGACCACTACCATACAGCCTACTCAAAAATCAACTAACATGCATTAAATACTTGAATCTAACACCCAAAACCATAAAATTCCCAGGGCGAAAAAAAAAAAAAAACACAGGTGAATTACTTGACATCAGCCTTGGTGATGACTTCTTGATCTGACACCAAACATTAAAAACAACAAAAGCAAACACAAATAAGGGCGACTATATCAAACTAAGAAGCATTTCCACAGTAAAGAAAACTACCAACAAAATAAAAAACAGCTTATGGAATGGGAGAAAATATTTGCAAACCACATACCTCATAAGAGGTTAATATCTAAAATGTGCAAGAATTCATACAAATCAATAGCACAAAACCAAATAACCCAATTAAAAAACATGCATAAACTCTGAACAGACATTTTTGAAAAGATGACAGAAATGATCAAAATGTACATGAAGAGGTGTTCAACATCACTAGTCACCAGGGAAATGCAAATCCAAACAAAAATGAGAAAGCACCTCATAACTGTTAAGGTATCTTGTATCAAAGAGACAAGAGGTAAAAATGCTTGGTAGAATGTGGAAAAAAGCAAACATTTATATACTGTTGGTGGGAATGTAAATTGGTACATCACAGGGAAAACAGTATGGATGTTCCTCAATAAATTTAAATTAGAACTACCATATGTCCCAGCAGTCCCACTTCTGGATATATACCCTAAGGAAACAAAATCACTACCTCCAAGGAAGAACTATTTTCTCACATTCATTTCAATATCATTCACAATAGCCAACTTATGGAAATAAACTTACGTGTTTGTTGATTATTGGAAAAGAAATGTGACATATATATACACACATATGTATGTATCATATGTACATGATATATGTATCATATATACACACAATAGAGTATTATTTAATCTTAAAGAAGAAAACCCTGACATTTGCTATTGTGACAATATGGATAGATCTGGAAGCCATTACACTAAGTGAAATAAGCCAGAGAAAGGTAAATAGAACATACCACTAATATGTGCAACCTAAAAAAAATAAAAATTAAAAAAGTTAAATGCACAGTATCAGACTAGAATGATGGTTGCCTAGGGTTGGTGGGTGAAGGAAATAGGGACAGGCTAGGGAACAGTGCAGACTTTCAGTTATAAGTGAATAAGGCCTGAGCATCTAACATAAAGAATGGTACACTATAATGTAGAAAAATGAAACTAAGAATGTAGAACTTAAATATTGTCACTAAAAATGTGTTAGTTAATTTGATGTTGGGAATCCTTCCACAATGTGTACATGTATCAAATCACTACATGTACTCTAAATATATTATAATTGCATTTGTCAATTAAAACTCAATAAAGATGAAAAAAATCATAAAATCAACATGCAATACATAGTTCCAGAAAAGCACTCTTGATTAAGTACAAAAGATGAAACTTCTTAAAATCAAATAAGAACAAGGTCCCTTTTCTGTGGGCATATTGGTCTGCTCTTAAGGGAGTGGACATTCTGGCATATCTTTGGTTAAAAAAAAGGGGGGTCCTGTGACAAGGTGAGGAAATTCAGCCTTATATTGGTGTTTGAAGGGAGCCACCTTCCTCTCTCTCTGAGCCATCCTCTGGCCTCCAAGGTAGCTAGACATCATGGGACATACTGGGTGAGCAGAAGGACTGTGATTTTTTTGCCATACTGAGCAAGGAGGGAGCTAAGTGGAAGACACATATGCTGGCTTGTGAGAGTATTCATTTCTACAAAATAACCTACAAAGTTGGGAGAAGAGAATCAAATCTAGCTTAATTGTTCAAATGTGGACTAAGCTATGTCACAGAGCAAGCATGGAAAAGCCACGTGTTCTTGAATGGCTAGGGTAATGAGATATTGATGATAATGGTGACCTGAGACAGTCCTTAGAAAAATAATCTTGAAGAGCAAAGCTCCAGCTATCCTTCTCTATGAACATGCTCAAAGAACTAGGGATTGATAACATTAAGAAAACAAGTTCATTGTGTTGATTAGATTGTGTGAGACAAGGATCAGCAAACTACTGCCTAAGAGCTAAGAAGAGATTTATTTTTAAATTGGTTAAAATATCCAAACAATGGAGAATATTTCATGTCATGGTGATTACATGAAAATAAGATTTCAGTATCCATTAATCACATTTTACTGGAAATACAGTCACTGTATTTTTCATGTAGTCTATGGTCATTTTTACAATGACAGTATAGTTGTAATGGCGACGACATGGCCACAAAGTCTAAAGTACCGTTGGGTCTATTACAGAAGAAGTTTGTCAATCCCTATTAAGAAAGATAAACAAATAAATAAAATAGCCAGATAACCAATAGAGCACCATAAGGGTGTATGCTCACTATTAGAATTTTCTGATTGAGTATGCTAAAATCTCAAGGGCTTCCAGGGGGTGCAGTGGTAAAGAATCAGCCTGCCAATTCAGGAGACACAAGAGATGCGGATTTAACCCCTGGTTCTAGAAGATCCTCTAGAGGAAAAAATGGCAACCC
This sequence comes from Cervus elaphus, assembly GCF_910594005.1. Classification (NCBI taxonomy): domain Eukaryota; kingdom Metazoa; phylum Chordata; class Mammalia; order Artiodactyla; family Cervidae; genus Cervus; species Cervus elaphus. The sequence goes on along the minus strand of NC_057823.1, from coordinate 68,358,920 downwards.
AGTATTCTTGCCTGGAAAACTCCATGGACCGAGGAGCCTGGCGGACCACAGTCTATGGGTCTATGGGGTCGCAAAGAGTGGACACCACTGAGCACAAACGCAGGCAAAATCTCAGAAATATATCACTTACAGGATATCTGTTAAGTATCCAAATATATCACCACCAGATTTTAAGATCATTCCATTATGGAGAAACTGCCCCAAAGTGATAAAATATGGGTGGGCCCTTACCATCTCTTAAATTCCCTCTTTATTACCGAACAGGAACCAACGTCTGAAAAAGGAGGAAAAAGGAAGATGGCTACCATTTTTTCATCCCCGGATCATTAAAAATAACTTTCTATAATGCATATAATCTGACAACTACCTCAGTCATTACAATTCATCTTTGAATTGTACTAAAGCATATAATTTTGCTTATTTTAACAGCTTTCTGAAGGAGAGAAGGTGGAACTTAACCAGAGAATTCCAAAACCCCTAGGTTGGGTGCTGACTGCCAGTCAGGCCCTCCTGCAGCTGAGCTGTGAAAGTGACCGGCTGATTCCCACTGAGCCCCCAGACCCACTGGTTGCTTCCTACTGAGCGGTGACCCTGACTGACGCTTCACTGCCTCTCTCCTGTGAGAGAGAGCTTTGCCTGTGATTTCTTGCTGTTAGCAGTGCACTTGTACAGACACTAAGAGTGAAAATGGAAGAGCCATGATCTGTAACTCAGAGTTTTGTTTCCTTTGTGTTCTCTTAACAAAAAAGATAGAAGAAAGGAGGGAACTCTAGCAATAAGGAAAGGAGAGAACTAGACACGTAAATCAACTTACTGGACATATAAAATGGATGTCCTACAAACCATGAGTTTTAGATCCAACTCAACACCATACCTAATTAAAATCATAACTTAGCGTCTCAGAAAGAGGATGTCCTTGACTCTAGATACATGTATTCTAGAAACTGAAAATATGCATTTATATGACTGATGAATGAATAAAATGTAAATCCTATTAATTCACATTTTGTGACTTTGATATGGGTAGATGCATCTCTCAGTGCTCAATCAGTCACTGGACTAAGTGATGGAAATCTAGAATCTAGTCTCAGGAAACTGGAATTATACCTGGGTGTCTTTAAGATCCCTACTTTGGGATCATCATTTCAGTACCCTGATCTTTCCTTTTGTCATCTCTATAAGATAAAACTTTACAAAAATGACAAAAATCTCTTCATAGAGATTTGACTATGAACCAGGTGATGCTAAGTTATTGCCTTGAACATCATTTACTCAATAAAAACAAGATCCTTCCCCTTAGCTCCCATCTATTAAATAAAAATGAATTCACCTTACTTAACCAAAGAGGTAAAAGACTTGTACAATGAAAACTACAAACCATTACAGAAAGAAATTAAAGAAAACTTAAATAAATGGAAATAAACTCATGTTAACAGAGCTGATGACTTAATAATGTAAAGATATCAATACTACTTACAAGTCTATTTTATTTCCTTTCAAAATCCTGTTGACACTTTTTACAGAAATACAAAAAAAAAGATTTCAAAATTCACATGGAATCTCAAATGACTCCAAATAGCCAAAACAACTTTGAAAAGAAGAGCAAAGCAGAAAACTCACATTTCCTGATTTCAAAACTACTACAAAGTTACAGTAATTAAAACACTGTGGCACTAGAATAAAAACATTTAGACCAATAGAATATAATAAAGAGCCCAGAAATAAACCCTCTCGCTTAAAGTCAAATGATTTTTGACAGGAGTGCCATGAACATTCAATGGAAACAGGACCATCTTTTCAACAAATGGTTCTGGAAAAAAACTAGACATTCACACACAAAATAAAAAAGTTGGCTTCATAATTGACACCATATACAATAATTAACTCAAAATGGATCAAAGACACAAAATTTAAGATCATAAATTGTAAAATTCTTAGAGGGGAAAAAATACAGGCTTCAGAACATTAGACTTGGCAATGATTTCTTAGATATGACATCTAGACCACAAATAAGAAGAAAATTTTTAAAATGGTCTTCATGTAAATTAAAACTTTAGTGCAGAGACACTATCAACAGAATAAAAAGTAAACCATGGAGTGGAAGAAAATATTTGCAAGTAATATATCTGTTAAGGGATTAGTATCTAGAATATATAGATGACTTCTAAAACTCAGCAATGAAAACACTCAAGCAAACACAAGTTCAAAAATGGGCAAAGGATTTCAATAGACTTTTTTTCTTCAAAGAAGTTATACAAATGGCCAGTGTGCACATGAAAAGATGGCTAACATCACTATTCATTAGGGAAATACGAAGCAAAACTAGACTGAGATATGACAACATATAATTGGGAGAGCTATGAGACAAAAAGGAAAAAAAAAACAGAAAAAAGAAGTGTGGGAGATGAGGTGGAGAAATTGAAAAACGTGTGCGTTGTTTGGTATGCACACTGAGGAAAATAGTGTGATGTGTTCCTCAAAAAAAAAAAAAAAATAGAATTACCATGTGATCCAGAAATTCTGCCTCTGGGTGTACACCTAAAATTATTGAAAATGGGCTGCAAAGAAATCTTTGCACACTCAAGCTGACAGAAGTGTTATTCACAATAATGAAACATGGAGGTAACCCAAGTGTCCATTCATAGATGAATGGATAATCAATGTGATGTATATGTATGAAGGAGGATTATTCAGCTTTAAAAAGAAACAGATTCTAAGATATACTACAACATAAATGAACCTGTGGACATTTTGCTAAGTGAAATAAACCAGTAACAAACAATACAATGTTATTCCACTTATCTGCCGTACTTAGAATAGTCAAAAGGATAGAGACAGAAAGTAGAATGGTGGTTTCTAGGAAGTGGCGGAGAAAGGAGAATGGGAAGTTGTGACTTCTGAGTACAGAGTTTCAGTTTTACAAGGTGACAGAGTTCTGGAGATGGAAGGTACTGATGGGTGCACACCACTGTGAGTGTATTTAATACCACTGAACTGTACACTTAGAAGGAATTAAGATGGCAATTTTATGTTATGTATATTTTGCCATGATTTTAAAATGAATTCACCTTTGGACATGCCCTCTAATTCACAGAACTATTTCAAAAATGGCAATCCCTTATTTTGTACTTCTGAAAAGTATAAAAGTCATACATATCCAAAGTGGTTTTCACGTATGTAAAGAAACATTTTTCAGAAGCTAATTATATTAGGTTTCAAAATTTAAAGAAGGTTTTATTAGGTAACCACTCTTGATGGATTTGAGTTGATATGACAAATACTTAGAGCTGGCCTGGGCAGCTACTCCTTTAAACCAGGGCAACTAGATGTATGAACTACTACTTTTATCCTGTTTTACCTTTTTTCCCCTTATAGTACATATCACCTTCTAACATAATGTATAATTTACTTAGTAATTATGTTCATTATTTTTTGTTCTCCTGTCAAGCTCCACAAGAGTAGTTATTTGTCTATTGTGTTCACTATTACACGTCATGTGCCTGGAACAATGCAGGCACATAGTGAGTACAACAGCAGATATTGATTTTGGCAATTTTTATCCATCCCAAGTATATACCAGTAAGTTACAGAGGGCAAAACATAAAAGTTTCCCTTCATGCAAAACCCAGAATCCTATTTCCTTCCAAAGGAGTTATCTCCAGGCAGATGCTTTGCATGGATCTGTCTGAAATATATGGTAGATTGGTCACCAGTTCTTGAATTATTTAACATATATTTATTAAACACCTACTATATGTTAGGCCCTCTTCTAGGTCATTTCTTTTATATCATTTCTGTTATGCGGTTTACTGTGGCTGAGTCCGAGTGTGGACTCACAGGTTCCTACAACTAATGGAGCAGATTTACATCCCCAGGTCCCTGTTACCCTTTGGAAAAGATGGCCTGAACTAGTCATGCCACATAGTGCTGCCTAAGCCCCATTCCACTCCAGGTAACAGAATGCAGCAAAAAGTCTGAATGCAGGTCATAAATAAAAGAGAAAACCAACCATTCTGAGGCTTACCTATTGTGACTATTTTTCAAAAGAAACCTAGTTGCTCCTTAATGAATAACCCTTGACTGAATGAAAAAAGTCTATCCTCTAATGTTTTTCCCCAATGTTCTCTACCACAAAATCAGTGGCCTTTCATGGTATCTCATTTGCTTAATACAGCATTCAAACAAATTGCTCTCAAAATAAGCTTCAACATACTCTGTCCTCAACAGCATGCTCTTCTGTTTGTATGTCATAAATGACATAAAACCGAGCCTAACAAACTTCAAAATTATAGGACTTTGTGTCTCCTTTTTATTTGTTTTTTGGGCCTCATTTATTTTCCTGATTTATTCTTGTCCTTTGCTGCCCGTAGTCCCCTCCACTTTCTGTCTTCAAATGTCTAATTGCCATGTGTTCTGATGGATAAGCCCTTGGCCCTAGTTTCCTGTTTTTCGCAATCAAAGCTCTCTCCCTTTATCACTCTTTTTACAAAGGAGATTTTCCTAATGAAACAATCTTTGCACTCATGACTTCTAAATCTCATTTCATATCTGCTTTGCTAGATGCTCAGCAAGGTCCCCTTCCATTTCTAAAATTCTATGACATTTGTGCATGATAAATACTAAGGAGATCATAGAATTCATCACTCCTCTCTAAATTTTTAGCATTACAGCCTGCTTTTTCATTTCAATGATATTTTACAGTCAATTTGCCTTTAGATTTTCCTCAGAGAATCACTTCCAGTGACTGGAGGTTTCTGAGCTTCCAAAAAACAGAACATCTGTGTCACTGGCAAGTACACTCCAGAACTGTCTTAATGGTAGGTGCTGAAAGAGCTAAAACTTTTGGTATATCATATGCTAGAGAAGGCAAATTGATGGAAATGATAGCCCTCTTCTTCCTGGCTGAATCCATGGCAGATGGTACCAGTGGCTCCTGGAATGCTGAGGGAGGAAGTAGCTTCCAAATACTTATCGATCTAGCAGGCTTTCAATGGATCTGCATATGTTCTGCAAACTGAATCTTAGAACTGGCCTCAGTCTTCCTTTAAAATAGAGTATTTCCAGATACGAATTACCACCTTTACTATGCTTCACCTACACCTTATTTCATAGAACATACAACATTCTAACATAATAAACAATTTACTTAGTAGGTCTATTGTTTTTGTCTCTCCTGCTAAAATATAAGCTTATTAAGAGCAGAGATCTCTGTTTACTGTGTTAAACTCATGAGTGCCAAGCATTTGGAATAATGCCATGCATGCACTTGTGCTAAATCACTTCAGTCATGTCCAGTTATGTGTGACCCTATGGGCTGCATCCCACCAGACTCCTGTGTCCATGGGATTCTCTAGGCAAGAACACTGGAATGGGATGCCATGCCCTCCTCCAGGGAATCATCTAAACCCACAGACTGAACCTGCATCTCTTACATCTCCCACATTGGCAGGTGGGTTCTTTACCACTAGCACCACCGGGGAAGCACATACTCCAGAAAGAAGCCCCATTATGGAAATAAATCATTTCTTTCTCCATCAGCATCAGAATCTCAGGGCCCAAGCCAGGGTACCTTGAATGAAGCCTCAACACTGTACTAACACAACCATAAGAAGGTGTGTGTGTGTGCGTGTGCGTGCACACGTGTGTGTGTGTGTCCCCCTCAGTCCTGTCTGGCCAATCCCTATCCAGCCTGCTTTCCAGACAAGAATACAGGAGTGCGGAGCCATTTCAAGCTCCAGACCTTCCTAACACAGGGATCGAACCTGTGTCTCTTCCATACTCTGCATTGGCAGGTGGACTCTTTAGTGCCACCCGGGAAACTCAAGGAGGCAAGAGGACTCCTTAAATTTTGCACCCTAGGTATCTCACTTGCCTCACTGAAAAACCTACTCTTAGATTCAGCATTGTTCAGATGGCAGATGTCTCATTGCACCCTGTCTCCACTGAATCAGGATCACTATGAGGAGAGGGCAGCCTGGGAATTTTATTTCTAATGAGCTACTTCCTCATTCTTATATAGAGTTTTACTTGAAAATCATTTTTAAATTAAGCAGTGTTGCCAAGATGGATTATTCACTAAACCATCTTTGGCCAGTTCCTTCATCTCATCCAAGGCCCTTGATGACCTTCTGTAGCTTAGCTTTCCCTGACAAAATTCTACTAGTAGCCAACACACAGTGTTATCTAACCCCCAGGCACTGTTCTAAGAACTTCACTGTATGTGATACACCTAACAGTCATTTAACACCATGTGATAGGTACTATCATTATTTTCATTTATGTGTGATGAATGAAATGGCACAGAAAAGTGAAATAACTCACCTGCAGTCACACAGTTATAGGGGGGCAGATTCAGGATCCAAACTCACATAGACTTGTTCTGGAAACTATGTTCTAGACAGAATGTTTTCAACATTCTACCTCAAAGGAAACTGCTGTCATGCAAGTCCTAGATCCTCTCAAACTTCATCCCTTTATTTAGTCACTCTCTTTACTAAGAAAACTTTTCCAGTCACTCCTCTACCAAAATCCTTCCTGCTGGAATCATACCCGTGATCCAAGGAAAATTCCATGTACTCCATGAAGCCACCTTCAAACACCCATGTGTGAACTATCCTCCCCTCCACTGTGGTCACTTATCTTGGTTTCCTACTGTTCTGTCTATATCAGGTTTGGGTGCAGAACTAACCAGATAGGACTAAATATTTTGAAATACTAATTCTTATTAAGCCATATCTCCTTTTACTCACCGACCCCTTCCCTCATTAAAGCACTGGCCAAATCATTCTGTAACCTAGGCTTCTGGAGAAAGATAAAATGTCATGAAGAGCAAAAAGAAATTATTGGCTTTTGAGTTTCAAAAGCCTAGCATATTCTCAGTAGAGAAGAGAACTTACTCTTAAGCAAAGGCCATCGATTTGGAAAAATTTTTGATAGGAAAAGGCCAGAGGTATCTGACTGACTTTCATTTCCACACACCAATTCAGATAAAAGTTCCCAATTGTGATAAAGAGGAGATAGAAGGGAAGAAGTGAACAGAGATTTTAGGTCATGAAAAAGGGGAGTTCTTCAAGTGCAGATGTGACAAAATCAGTGTAGGGAGACAAGAGAGTGCCTGTATATCAATCGCAGGGTAGAGCCCAATAAAGCAGAACCCCAGAGAAAAACTGGTTTCTCTCTACATAGGCAGAGAGAGCATTATGCAGCCAAAGTATGACTTCAGAGCAACAAAACAACTGATTTGCCTAAAGAAGCACAAAACCTGATGTAGTCTTAGCACCATAGAGTCCTCTTTAGACCTATGGTTACATTTAAGCAGCAGGATGCTCACATGTCCCAAAGCAGTGAGGGAAGATCTGAGAGAAAGCTGTACTTGAACTGTGAGCATAAAGGGTGACTCAGCAGTATCTTGAATGGACAACAGAATGTATAGCACAAGAGTATCATGTATATATTATCATAGACAGACCCTGACCAGTCCATTTTCTTCACCAGCCTTCCACCAATCGCGATTCTAGTATGTCAGGATTCTGATAGTCATCACCTATTTCTGTTTTACCTTCAGTTTGCATGAATATATATCTCTTCATTATGATCAACCCCTTAAGTCCTGGCAAATAAGGGGTTTAATCCATATTTGTAAATGAATAAATGAAGTTGAATAAATCTCACAAATTTGGAAATTGGTATTTTTGCAGGGAAACCTTCCAAAGGTACCAGTAGTCATCAGAGTGGCCAGTTAGAAGAATTTAGAAGCTGATGTTTCTATCATAGCTTGTTATCTCCTGTCTAATCACAGATGTTTGGTGCAGATCAAAAACATCCCCAAGTCCTGAGTGAGTTCTAAACACAGCAGTCACACAAGAAAGAAGCACATGGGAGATAGGGCTATTTTATCTTAGTTTACAAAAATCACAGTCCACTGAGTTCTTAAAGACTCACAAAAGAGGTGACATTTGCTGAGGTCCCGCCTGAGAGGGCCTTTATGAAATTTGTTAAAAATGAATCACATTGATTCTAGCAAGTTTTCCTTGGGGGGAAGTTAGATGCTGGATTATCCTTAACTTCAAGTTAGTTTGTATGTATCAGACAACTATAGGCCTTTATTTTTGATCAAGGGAAAACAAGGATATCAATGCATACATTCTTTTTTAATGAGAATACATAACTCAAGAGTGAGGACAGGAAAAAAATGAAAAACAGGAAACAATAAAGCAAGTCATTTTACTGTCTGACCACTACCACTATGGGAGCATTTTGAGGCAACAAACTTATATTTCAATTATTTTACACATAAGAAAATTTAGAGACTAATTTAAAAGGAAAGACATGTGAAAAGTGAGCATCCAGGGGAATAATTACTCATTGAATGAGTGTTTGAAGGCTTATAAGATACAGGAATAATGAATATTACAGAATCAACTTAAATCTAGTTAACTTTGTGAATTTATTGTTTTTATGATCAGTCCTCCCCCAAAAAATAAGATGTAGGACCCAATCTTAACTTTGGGGCAAAAGCAGGCAGTAATGCTTCACTTGAGTACTTCTGACAAAACTGGTTTCATTATAGGCTGGTGGTCCTCATGTCACCTGTGTCCTTATTCTGGTGGTCTGGTCTTTGGCTTAGAGATGTAACTAATGGCTGCAGCAGACCAGCAGGGATAGATGGACTCAAATGATGGGAAGAACACAATCTTCAGAACCAGTCATGTCTTTTTCACACGTACTGAACCAAGTAAAGCCTGAGGCGTGTCAAGTAAAAACACTCTACATTTCTGATGTTTTAGCGTATCCCTTGAATTTTAGATAGGGAAGGAAAATGGAAAGCGATAAAAATGTGAGACTGCATTACAATATAAGGGGTTACATGAAGGGTAGATTGGGATAGCTTCTAATTCAAACAACTTAAAATGTTTTACTAAAGTACTCTAGTACATCGGCTTCCCAGGTGGTGCCAGTAGTAAAGAACCCGCCTGAAAATGCAGGAGACTTAAGAGATGAGGGTTCGATCCCTGGATTGGGAAGAGCCCCTAGATGTGGGCATGGCAACCCACTCCAATATTCTTGCCTGGAGAATCCCATGGGCATAGGAACCGGCGGGCTAAAGTCCATACAGAGGCACAGAGTTGGACATGGCTGAGGCAACTCAGCACGATGACATTAATACATCATTTAACAATCAACTAACAAGATGACTTAACATGCAAAACTTCTATCCCCTCAATCTCCTTTCCCAGCCTTCCACACCCAAGAGATAACATCTTCAACCCTTTGAGTTGTTCCTTCTAGTATTAGCTTTCATGTTTCCAGTTGAAGCAGTTACATATTCCAAAGCTACTGATTTTCCTTATTTAGCTATTACTCACTGATTAGCTACTAAGAAAGATGATGATATAACTCCTATGTCAACAGTCACCCCACCACCTCCACCCCCACTGACTTCCCCTACTTCTTTCACTTGATGTTAGCTTCATCAGTTTTAATTAAATCCATATGTGGTTTTTAAATCATTATTATGACTATGTAAATACAGTTCATTACTAAGCTAAGCCAAGTACTATTTCAATTTCATTCTATTTCAACTTTTTATTTTCCTGGAATTAATTGCCTGTTTTATTCTTTAAATATTTGCCTTTCTTTGAAATTTGGCTCTTTCCAGACACTCCAGTGTTCCATCTCTAGGATGACGACCTCAGCTGGGACACTGTAGTAACATGGCTCTGCTCCATGTGGCTTCCTCCAGGATGCTAGCTGGTGAATGATGGCCATCATGATGGCCAAGAGAAAAAGGCAGAAGCAGAAATGTGCAGACATTTTTTCTAGCTTCTTCATATGTTACATTTGCTAACATCTCACTGGCCAAACAAAGGTCACATGATCAAACTCAGAATCAAGGGGCAAGGAAGTAGACTCTGATACTCAGATCCTTTGGTAGGAGAAACTGCAAATAAGTACCGATAAAGAAGAGATGAAGAATCAAGAGCATTCATTTAATCAGTCTATCACAGTCATTAATTAGGTGACCACAGTTCTGTTTCAAGATTCTCTAGCTTGATCTCTTTACTTGTTTGTTCTCCTCATGGGCCAGTATAATAATCTCTTTGTTGCTATAGCTTTATAATAGGTTTTGAAACCTTGTAATGCTAAGTCTTCGGATTTATTGTCGCTCATGAATGTCTTGTCTATTTTTGGTTCTTTGTATTTCTACATAAATTTTAGAATCCGCTTGTCCACTTCCACAAAAGATCTGATGAGATTTTGATTGGGACTGCAATGAACTGACAATATTGATCTTTACCTAAGCCATGCTGCTGCTGCTGCTAAGTCACTTCCGAATGAGAAAAGTCAAGAAATCTCCAATCTTCTGTGTTCCAGGAAAGAGCTTCCTGCAAAGAACTACCCTTCATTACATGGCTTAATTATTCACAGGTGGCCATACTCATCTATGACAAACCCAGATAAAGATCCCCCAAACTTCCATTTGTTGCTTCAGAAATGATTTGCCGATCTCTTTGTGTTAGTTGCTTAGTCGTACCTGACTCTTTGTGACACCATGGACTGTAGCCCAACAGGCTCCTCTGCCCTGGAATCCTCCAGCCAAGAAAACTACAGTGAGTAAGCCATTCCTTTCTCCGGGGGATCTTTCCAACCCTAGGATCTAACCCAGGTATCCTGCATTGCGACAGATTCTATACCCTCTGCCACCAAGGAAGCCCTAGTATCTTTACACTCATTGACTAATCTAAACAAAATGCCTGCCTGCTAACTTGACTGAACTAAACTTTAGTCAAGCTTTTCTCCTCCCCACAGACTCCTGAATTTTGACTTGTCCCTTGGCTAAGCAAATATTTGAGTACAGAACAAAGGGTCCCTTTTCCAGGAATCAACTGTTTACACAGAAAATCCTTCCCTGAACAACTATCTGAGGATGCTACTTTGCTCACCTTACCTGCCTGCCCCACTCCCCCCACACCAAGTCCTTTCTAGTTTTCCCTACAAAAAAAAAAAAAAAAGCATTTTCCTGCCTGACTTTTCAGACATATGTAGATATTGTGGTCAAGGTGATGTCCTGCTTGCAACAGTACCGCTTTCCTTACTACAATAGTTTTCCATTCATGTTAATGATCCCTTTGAATAAAATATCTCTTTACCCAAATCTGGATTTTTTTTTTTTTAAACTATGGGGCAACTTGGGAATTAACATCTTTACAACATCAAGTTTTCCAGTCCGTGAACAAGGTATAGTCTTCTAGTTAGAGCTTCCTTAATGTTTCCAAGTAACATTTCAGACTTTTTAGCAGCAAGATCATGTATTTCTTTCCTTAGCTTTATTCCTGATTACATTTTTTTTTTCCTGGTATCATCCTAGTGGTATCTTTGAAATTATTTTTCTAAATGCTTGTCATGGGTGTAAATATTAATCACATACCTAGTAATCTCACTAAATCACTTAGTAATTATAAGAGTTTGTCTATGGATTCTTTATTGATTTTTCAAATCCACAATCATGCTGTGAATGAAGACAAGTTTATCTTTTGTTTTCCAGTCCTTATGTTTTCTATTTTGAATCATTGTTTCATTGCTCTGGCTAGGACGAATGGCACAATATTTAAACATAACAGTAATAGCTAGCATGCTTACCTCATTCCCTATCTTAAGTAAAAGCTTTCAATAGTTCACCTTTAAGTGTTACATTTGTGATAGTTTGTTTATAGCTTTTCTATATATTTTTAATAATATTAAGGAAAATCTCTTTGTAGTTTAAGAGTTTGTATCCATCACTAGCAAATACTTTTTTAGAAGAGGAGTTGGAATATAACTTTTAGGAGAGGAGCTGGAATATATTCATAGAGGTGAAAACTGAGGAACATTGTATTTAACTGACTCTTTAAAGATCATATGGCAAGAAAATTTCTTTATTTCCAACCCAAATATCTGGATATCTCTTTTACTATCCTCTCAGAAAGAATATACCCTCTCATTTTTTTTTTTTTTTTACTATGCTTGCATATAGCAACTGAAGAATCAAGTGAAAAAGCTGGAAAATCAGTAACTTACTAATACACATCCACTGGGGTAGAGAGGAGAGAATAACTTTCACAATTGTTATGGAGGGCAAATTATGAACACTCATTAAAACTCATCAAACGCACATCATTTGACTGCAAGATAATTTTTAGAAATGATGTTTTTAGGTATCAGATTTAATAAGCAAACAATGATGTATGTACAATAAGATTTAATGAAACACTGTTCTTAATAGTTAAAAAGGAGAAATAAAATAATACCTAGCAATAGAGGAATGGATAAATACAGCTATTTTAATTGCCAACTAGGGTAACAGTACATTAAGTTTAAAATAAAGAAAAAAAAAAAGATGGCCCAAATGGGAAAATATCCTTTTTGTTCAAAAATCTATATGTATATACATGCATATTTAAAGTGCAAAAGTAAATATTAAAACGTTAGTAGTTAACATTTTATAAACCACACAAAGTATATATAGTACATAAGCTTCTACCTGTGCTAAAAATAATATCAGAAGGATGATGGCAGTGGGAAATGATATTGTTAGTCACATGCAAACAAATTTTTTGCTATTTTGATTCTGAAATTTTGTTATTTATCAGCCTTAGACTGAGATTTGGCCTTAAGTTATTCACTTCTAAAAAAGTGATTCAGCACTGCACCTTTTGGGAAACAGTATGAAATTTTAGACACTTCTAGAAACTCAAACAGCATATGGATATTGGCAATCGCTAATAAGTTTAATTATGTATGGGTTCTAATCTCTGCTAATACCACCAAACTGTCATAAAAACGATTACCATTTATTAAACATGTATATGACTTGTCATTTGCTAAGTATTTTGCACATATTAGTTTCCCCAGCATGCTGTAGAAGAGGAAAACTAAGGCTCCGATGAGCAACATTTATCATTTACCTATATAAATAATAAACTACTGATATAGAAGCATTTCCATTTGTTTCAGTACACATGCTAAGCCCTCCCCACTGTTAATGCCATTCCTTTTCTCTATATCTTGTCAAATTAGTCAACATCTTGTATATCTTTTAAGCATACTTAAAAGGCTACACCTTTTGCCATTTCATAGATATTATATAAATAGAATCGTAAAGAATGTTTGAGGAATGGCTTTTTTTTTTTCAGTCAGCATAACTCTATGAAAATTCATCCATGATGTTGCATGTATATGTTATTCCTTTTCATTTTTTTAAAAACTTTTTATGCTGGAGTATGCTAAGTTGCTTCAGTTATGTCTGACTCTTTATTATAGCCCACCAGGTTCCTCTGTCCATGGGGATTCTCCAGGTAAGAATACTGGAGTGGGTTGCCATGCCCTCCTCCAGGTGACCTTCCCAACCCAGGGATCAAACCCCCATCTCTTACATTGACTTCACTGGCAGGTGTGTTCTTTACCACCAGCATTCTTGCCTTGAGAACCCCAAGTAACAGATTGAAAAGGCAAAAAGATATGATACTGAAAGATGAACTCCTCAGGTTGGTAAGTGCCCAATATGCTAATGGAGTAGAGCAGAGAAATAGCTCCAGCAGGAATGAAGAAGCTAAGCCAAAGAGTAAATGACACTCAGATGTGGATGTGTCTGGTGGCGAAAGTAAAGTCTGATGCTGTGAAGAACAATATTGCATAGGAACTTGGAATGTTAGGTTCAGGAACTAAGGCAAATTGGAAGTGGTCAAACAGGAGATGGCAAGAGTGAACATCGACATATTGGAAATCAATGAACTAAAATGGACAGCAATGGGCAAATTTAATTCAGATAATCTTTATATCTACTACTGTCAGCAAGAATCCCTTAGAAGGGATGGAGTAGCCCTCAAAGTCCAAGTCTATGCCCCAATCAGTAATGCTGAAGAAGCTGAAGTTGAATGGTTCTATGAAGACCTACAAGACCTTCTAGAACTAACACCCATAAAAGATGTCCTTTTCACTACAGGGGACTGGAATGCAAAAGTAGGAAGTCAGGAGATACCTGGAGTAACAGGCAAGTTTGGCCTTGGTGTACAAAATCAAGCAGGGTAAAGGCTAACAGAGTTTTGCCAAGAGAACACACTGGTCATGGCAAACACCCTCTTCCAACAACACAAGAGAAGACTCTACCTAGACATCACCAGATGGTCAATACTGAAATCAGATTGATTATATTCTTTGCAGCCAAAGATGCAGAAGCTCTATACAGTCAGCAAAAACAAGACCAGGAGCTGACTGTGGCTAAGATCATGAACTCCTTATTACAAAATTCAGACTTAAATTGAAAAAAGTAGGAAAATCCATGAACATTCAGGTATGACCTAAATCAAATTCCTTAAATTATACAATGGGTGTGACAAATAGATTCAAGGAATTAGATCTGATAGACAAAGTGCCTGAAGAACTATGGATGGAAGTTCATGACATTGTACAGGAGGCAGTAATCAAAACCATCGCCAAGAAAAAGAAATGGAAAGAGGCAAAATGTTGTCTGAGGAGACCTTACAAATAGTTGACAAGAGAAGTGAAAGGCAAAGGAGAAAAGGAAAGACAAACCCATCTGAATGCCAATATCCAAAGAATAGCAAGGAGAGATAAGAAAGCCTTCCTCAGTTAGAAACAGAGGAAAACAACAGAATGGGAAGACTAGAGATCTCTTCAAGAAAATTAGAGATACCAAAAGTATATTTCATGCAAAGATGGGCACAATAAAGGACAGAAATGGTATGGACCTAACAGAAGCAGAAGAGGTGAAGAAGAAGTGGCAAGAATAAACAGAAGAACTACACAAAAAAGACTTTAATGACCCAGATGACCGCCATGGCGAGATCACTCACCACAAGTGAGATATCAAGTGTGGGGTGTGAAGCCAATTGGGCCCTAGGAAGCATCATTACGAACAAAGCAGGTGGAGGTGATGGCATTCCAGCTGAGCTATTTCATATCCTAAAAGTTGATGCTGTTAAAGTGCTACACTCAACATGCCAGCAAATTAGAAAAACCCAGCAGAGGGCACAGGACTAAAAAAGGTCAGTTTTCATTCTAATCCCAAAGAAGGGCAATGCCAAAAGAATGTTCAAACTCCCACACAATTGCACTCATTTCACATGCTAGCAAAGTAATGCTCAATATCCTCCAAGCTAGGCTTAAACAGTATGGGAACCGAGATGTACAAGCTGAATTTAGAAAAGCCAGAGGAATGAGAGATCAAATTGCCAACACACATTGCGTCTTAGAAAAAGCAAGAGAATTCAAAAGAAAATCTACTTCTGCTTCATTGACTATGCTTAAGCCTTTGACTGTGTGGATCACAACAAACTGTGGAAAATTCTTAAAAGATAGGAATACCAGATCACCTTACCAGTCTCCTGAGAAACATGTATGCAGGTAAAGAAGCAACAGTTAGGAATCGGACACAGAACAACAGACTGGTTCAAATTTGGGAAAGGAGTGAGTATTGTCAAGGCTGAAAACTGTCATACTGATTCTTTAATTTATACACAGAGCACATCATGTGAAAATCTGGAATGGATGAAGCACAGGCCGAAAACAAGATTGCCAGGAGAAACATCAAAAATCTCAGACATGTAGATGACACGATCATTGTGGCAGAAAGTGAAGATGAGCTAAAGAGCCTCTCAATGAAAGTGAAAGAGGAGAGTGTAAAAGTTGCTTAAAACTCAACATTCAAAAAACAAAGATCATGGCATCGAGTCCCATCAATTCATGGCAAATAGATGGGAAAACAATCAATACAGTGACAGACTTTACTTGGGCTCCAAAATCACCGCAGATGGTGACTGCAGCCATGAAATTAAAAGATGCTGCTCCTTCAAAGAAAAGCTATGACTAACATAGACAGCGTATTAAAAAGCAGAGACATTACTTTGCCAACAAATGTCTGTATAATCAAAGCTATGGTTTTTCTAGCAGTCATGTACAGATGTGAGAGTTGGACCATAAAGAAGACTAAGAGTTAAATAATTGATGCTTTTGAATGTGGTGTTGGAGAAGACTCCCGAGAGTCCCTTGGATTGTGAGGAGATCAAACCAGTCAATCCTAAAGGAAACCAATCCTGAATATTCATTGGAGGGCCTGCAGCTGAAACTGAAGCTCCAATTCTTTGGCCACTTGCTGCAAAGTGCCGACTCACTGGAAAAGACTCCAATAACAGGGAAGATTGAAGGTGGGAGGAGAAGGAGATGACAAAGGATGAGATGGTTTAACGACATCACCAACTCAATGGGACATGAGTTTTTGCAAACTCCAGGAGATGGTGAAGGACAGGGAAGCCTGCCTGGCCTGCAGTGCTGGACTGGCCTGGCCAGTCCAAGAGGTGGTCATAAAGAGCTAGACATGACTGAGGGACTGAACAACAAATTGGAATATAGTTGATTAACAATGTTGTGTTAATTTCAGTTGTATAGCAAAGTGATTCAGTTATGCATATACATCTATCTTTTTCCAATTCTTTTCCCACTTAGGTTTTTACATAACATGAAGAAGGACTGTGGTTTTCAGCGTTAAGTAGAGAACGGGGGCAGGAATGAAGTGACCATGGCTATAAAAGGGCAACAGGAGGGATCCTTGTCATTCAGTGCTCTGTATCCTTACTCTTTCAATGTTGCTGTTGTTCAGTCGCTAAGTTGTGTTGACTCTGCGACCCCATGAATGGCAGCAGGCCAGACTTCCCTATCTTTCACATCTCCCGAGTTTGCTCAAACTCTTGTCCATTGAGTCACTGATGCTATCTAACCATCTCATTCTCTGCCACCGTCTGCTCTTCTTGCTTTAAATCTTTCTCAGCATCAGGGTCGTTTCCAATGAGTTGGTTCTTCACATCAGGTGGCCAAAATATTGGAGCTTGTTTGTGGCATTATATTACAGTCTGGCAAGATACTGCCATCATGGGAAATGGATTTAAAGGTATGTGGACTGTCTCAGTATTATTTCTTATAATTTCATGTATATCTACAATTACTTCAAAATGAAGAGTTTAATTAAAAAAGACTACTCTGTCAAACTAAGCTATTGTATACAAAGAGGAAAAGCAGATCACTGGTGCCTACGACTTGAAGGGACCTTTGGGGGAGAGGAAGAGCCTACAAAATGGCTTGAGAAAATCTGTGGGGAGGGCTGGAAAAGTTCTCTGTCCTGATGCTGACAGTGGTCATCTCATTTACATATACGTCTGTCAAAATTGAACTGTACACTTAAAATGGAAGCAGTGCATTGTACATAAATTGTACCTTAATAAATTTGATTCAACAAACTCCCTGGATAACTGGTGTATCATTACCCTCTGGAGAACTTAATGATCGAGCAGTGATTCTCTTTCTGTGTTTACACTGGCAATTTCTCTAGCTCAATTAGATCGCAAGGCCACCTTCCAGACAATCAAGGTATATTTCATTAAAAATATCTCCACAAGTTAAAAGATTTTTAGGATCCATTCCTTTTTGTTTGTTTCAGAGTTGACGTTCAAACATCTATTTGTAGCATGTATCATTGTTTATAGGAAGAAATTAGAGGTCCCACTATTTTTTTTTTAAGCCTCATCCCTGACAATATGTCACCTTGTAATTATCTCAAGCTGAAAGCAAATAAAGAGAAAAGGAAACTGAAGGAGAAATAATGTTTTATTTTTTTTGAACACAGACATATTTAGACTGGAAAAACACCACAATCAACATTTTTCACATATAATTATAAAATCTATTGCTAGCATCTTTTGCAGCCTAAAATACAGAATGAAGAAATCTCCCAGATTTTTTAAAGCTTTACGAAATCAGTCACAATAATCATGGCTTTCATGGCATGTAAGGTATTTCTGGGTCTTGAAGGATAAACACATTGAGCTACCCACCCCCATCAAAGTTAACAAAAATAACACACATCATTTCTTAAACACACACACACACACAAACAACTAAAACATTAGAACTAGTTTGAAATTAGGATTTCAAAAATGGAACACAGCTTGATGTAGTATAGAAAGAAATTGTCTTTTTATGTCTGAAACATTCTTTATCTCTTGGCACTTAAAAAAATAGCATACGATTTTCATTTGATATGTTCCTAACCTATTTTTCTTCCCATTCTTCATATCCACAGTATACTGCTATTTAAACAAAGGCTACATAAGTAAACAACTCCATGCCCTTTGTCCATAGAAACAATTTTAGCATGTTAAAATATTAAAACTAGACAGTTTGGCCTGGCTGGAGTTGATAAAACAGGAGAATGCACAATGACATACCCAGTCCATAATTCAGTAGATTCAGCCATGCTGCTACCAAATGCTGGCTGAGCTGACAGCCAAAACCCACCCAATGCAAGGTTACTAACTGAAATGCCTACTCCAGCACACAAAGCTAAAACCAACACATATTGAAAAGGCTGGGACCAGCTTTCTGAAAGTGGTTCATTTGGCACCCAACAGCAACTCTACTTATACTATGCCAGTAAATAACTTTTTTTTTTTACTTATTTAAAAAAAACAACACAAATGATTCACTAGAAAATAGCTACAATGAATGTTTATTTAGGTAAAGATGTGTCTATCTGAAATGAACACAAATCTTTGCTCTTCAAAGTGAGAGAACAGTCATTTTGTATCCTTAACATATAATTTAATTTACTTTCCTCATTATTGATTACCATCATCAAAATTATATTAATTGAAATTCGTAGGGAGTCTAAATAACAGCCCATCTTTCTGAGCCATGACTTCCAAGTAAATTTACTTGGAGCATATTTCCATTTTTCTTTTCTGCACAAGTAGTTACTGACTCCCTATCTATTTTTCAAAAGATAAATTAAAACCAGAAACTCCTTGCTGTTCTTTACTTTCCACCAAGTCACAGCCTCTTAGAGTGGTGCATTTTCCTATGTTAATTATTGTATCTTTGGATAACATCCGTTGCAGGAGGACAGGGAGATAATTGATCAAGACTGGCCTTGTGTGAACAGAAAGAAAACTATATTGGTAATAAAAAAAACTAGTAGAGTTGCTGATATTAAAATACACAAAATATTTTTTCCGAATAGCATGCCCTCAAAATAAGAGCCACTGTAGGGAACTATATTCAATACCTTGCAATAACCTATAGAGGAAACAAATATAAAATATATATATGTGTGTATGTGTATGTATATATATATGCATACACATACACATATATATGCATACACACATCTATATAAATATGTATTTCATACATACATATAAATATGTGTATATATATGTATTTTGGTGGTGGTGTGTCGCTCAGTTTTGATCAATTCTTTCTGACCATGGACCATAGTCCTGCCAGGTTTCCCTGTCCATGGGATTTTCCAGGCATGAATACTGGAGTGGGTTGCCATTTCCTTCTCCAGGGAATCTTCCTGACCCAGGGATCAAACTTGAGTCTCCTGCAAGTCTCTTGCATTACAGGTAGATTTTTTAGCACTGAGCCACCATGAAAAATCATATATATAAAAGTATATAAAGATATATATCTGAATCACTTTGTTGTACACCTGAAACTAACACAGCATTGTATTTTTTTGTTAGAATAACTATTTGTATTTACTTACTTATATTTTAAGGATAAAAAAAGTCATCTTTATCTCTGCTACAGTAATTCTCAGCTTTTGCTAGAAGTGATAAATAAGCAAAAAAAATCCTTAATCAATTACATTCAAATAAAAAAAAAAACCCAGATGCACCTGTTTTTTCTCTATTTCTTCAGTTGAATTTTTACTATTTAATTTACTATTATTTTTTATTTTTATTTTATTTTCTTTACAATATTGTATTGGTTTTGCCATACATGGACATGAATCAGCCACGGGTGTACATGTGTTCCCCATCCTGAACCCCCCCTCCCACCTCCCTCCCCATCCCATCCCTCTGGGTCATCCGAGTGCACCAGCCTCGAGCACCCTGTCTCATGCATCGAACCTGGACTGGCGATTCTATTCTTAACAGCCTCAACAATTATCAATGCCCTTCTGGAACCTTCTGATGAAAAGCCATGAAGTTTTTGACTTCTTCATGCCACACACATATGCAACTGCCAATATTATGACGTCCTGAGTGATAGTGTTTGACAATCATGTTTTCATATTATCTCTTTGTTCAGAATGATACCTATGCTGCCAACCCAGAATCACTCTAACTCTTCTGCTATGCCCACCCTAGTCAGCTACTTTTATTCATTCCTCCATTCACAAGAAATGCCCTTTCTTACCACCTGATAAATCAAGTAGGACAGAGTCCGTGACCTTGAGAGACACGGTTGTATGTAGTTGGCAAAATAAAGTTAACTGAATGACAAGGGTATTTTGATTGCTTTCACATGAGATCTCAGAAACATAGAGAAACAGAGTTTTGAGAGAAGAGAGAACATTCACAAATCATTCTAGGTGGAGGAAAGAATGTATGCAGAAGTGTAGGGGAAGGTGGGATGGACAGAGTATGCAATTTACAGAAGAGCATAAAGATCCTACACAGAATATTTAGCGGTCTGTGGCAATGAATCTGAAGGTAAATGAGGAAAAAGGAATTGCCGTGTGTTTTACCGAAAAAACATTCAGACTTTAATTAGTAATAGGAAAATACAGAAGGATTTTCAGTAACTGAGGGTGGGGTGGGCATGGATGAAAGGAGAAGACAATGGCATGACATGATCTGATTCTAGAGGACACATGGCAAAGTGCAACTCCAGAGTCTGTTTAATCACCCAGGAGAGAAATGATGACAGCTTGGACCAAAAATACCAGCACTGCAAAGGAAGACAGTAGGATAGATCAAAGAGATGTTCGGGAGTTAGAAATAGCAATTGAGATCATCGACAATGAAATATGAGAAGAATCAGGAAGACGTCATATATTTGTCTTTCAATATTTCTACTTTCATCTACAGATCCTACCGCTAACTTTGTGGCCACTGTGAAAGAAAATGCTAACAAAGTAATTCTTAAACAAACCAAGAGAGCCAATTTCCTCAGAGGAGTAATCTCTGAACTTTGCTTTTGGGAACTTTTATGGAATAACTCCAATTCTTAATCATAAAGCTTATTTAATATTCCAGAAGACTATGGTATAGATGGCCCCATATGATCTGCCCCCTGTCCCTCCCTCTCACTCCATCTTTTATCTCTCTTCCTCGAAGTTCATCATGCTCTACATGCAGGGACCTTCCAGTTGGTTGTTCCTTCAATGTTGCTTGTTTCTCCATTGGAATGTTCCTCCCTTAGATCCCCTTTGCTGTGGCTCTTAACTCACAGATTACTTTCTCAAAGAGTCTTCCTGCAATCAAAGTCAAATCATATCTTATTTGACTTTTCATTGGTTACCTTATCCAATTAAAATTTCAACCCCTTGAGTACAGATTGTTTTTTCTGCCTTGCTCATGGAGGCACCATGAACTCAGCAGCTAGCATACTATCTAAGCACTCAATAAAAAATGAAGGACTAAACTGTTTTAACTACCAAAATGCAGCTCTGTACACTTCTCAAAGGGCATTCTAATCCATTAAACCTCTGATATAAATGAAGAAAAAATAATCAGGCTTCTTGTATGCACAAAAAACTGCAACTCAACGAGGTTTCCTGACTTAGCAAAGTCACAGAACTAGTAATTGCAGGTGCAATACAACGAACTTAATTTTCCATATGATTGACCATCATTAAAAAACTATAGACAGTGTTTTCATAAAACTCACTATGAAAAGGATAATAACTAAAGGTCAAGTTAACTATAAAAGAAGGTATTATCTCATTATTCTAAAGTAAAGGAAATACATATATATATTTAACATGGTATAGGAAATTTTAGGATTTCACTAAGATTTTTCTGCATCAAGAGTAGTTAAAAGGGTAACAGAATGAGAGGAATCAAAAATGATTTTATTCATGAAAGCAATAACATAGAAAGACACCAATTTAATCTTGTGTACTGAAACAAATGGAAATGCTTGTATACGTACTGAGTTTATCCACTTTCTTTTTCCTGACTATAACAGCATTTAGCAAAATGACAATTATTTTTCCTTTCAATTTTATTCCTTTCAGTTGAATAACTGCTTATTTGCTTCTTTAGTTTATTTTTGTCAAGAAAAGAAATTAAGTTGTGTATTTGTGTGTGCACCAATACACTGAAGCACTATTGCTATCATCAATATCGTGCAAAGAAGGTTAGTAAAAGCCATTTAAAAATAAATTTTTTACACTACATACCAGGAAATGATATTTTAGCCAAGTACACATGATTCTTTTTTGTCCTTTTATTTTGGTGATATATGATAAAGTGGGTTATAATGAAGCAATATATGTTGCTTTAAAATGTTGAATTTTTAAAACATCTATTCACATTTGCTAAATTTCTTCCGAGGTTCAGAAATTTCCATTTTTATTATTAACTTTTTCTATTTGGCTTAATGTTGATTTACCTATGTCAGATATTTTTAAATCAGCTAATTTTATTTAAGTGATATTTAAAATTAAACAAACAGTATTAAATTCATATTAATCCATGAATTAGAAATTATTTTATTAATCATACAGTATTTGGTAATAGTGATTTTACTCTTATAAACCAACCTATGATAGGAAACAAATTTAAGAATAGCTTATCACTCTCTTCATTCCTGCACTGTTAATAATATGTATTAAGATAAAAATAAACATGGACCAGGGTCAGACAATTAGTGTATGAACAACAACAAAACATATACAAATCTCTGTTAAAAAACACTATTATTTATGATAAGATTTCTCTTACAAGCGTTCATACTTCCTGGGGTTGGGAAATGTTTAGCCAGAGACAAGGAGGATTAGATAAAGAGATGGGAATAACAGAATAGCTTACCTGCCTCCTGAAAAATCTGTATGCAGGTCAAGAAGCAACAGTTAGAACTGGATATGGAACAGACTGGTTCCAAATTGGGAAAGGAGTACCTCAAGGCTATATATTGTCACCCTGCTTATTTAACTTAAATGCAGAGTACATCATGCGAAATGCTGGGCTGGATGAAGCACAAGCTGGAATCAAGATTGCCAGGAGAAATATCAATGACCTCAGATACGCAGATGACATCACCCTTATTGCAGAAAGCGAAGAACTAAACAGCCTATTGATGAAAGTTAAAGAAAACGAAAAAGTTGGCTTAAAACTCAACATTCAAAAAACAAAGATCATGGCATCTGGTCCTGTCACTTTATGGCAAATAGATAGGGAAACAATGAAAACAGTGAGAGACTTCGTTTCCAAAATCACTGCAGATGGTGAATGTAGTCATGAAATTAAAAGACGCTTGCTTCTTGGAAGAAGCTATGACCAACCTAGACAGCATATTAAAAAAGAGAGACATTACTTTGCTGACAAAGGTCCATCTAGTCAAAGCAATGGTTTTTCCAGTAGTTATGTATGGATGTGAGAACTAGACTATGAAGAAAGCTGAGTGCCAAAAAATTGATGCTTTTGAACCGTGCTGTTGGAGAAGACTCTTGAAAGTCCCTTGGATTGCAAGGAGATCCAACCAGTCCATCCTAAAGATCAGTCCTGATCTTTAGGAAGATCTGATGTTGAAGCTGAAACTCCAATATTTTGCACACCTGATGCGAAGAGCTGACTCATTTGAAAAGACCCTGATGCTGGGAAAGATTGAGGGCAGGAGGAGAAGGGAATGACAGAGGATGAGATGTTTGGACGGCATCACCAACTTGATGGACATGAGTTTGAGCAAGCTCTGAAAGTTGGTGATGCACAAGGAAGTCTGGCTTCCTTCTGTCCATGGGATCGCAAAAAGTCAGACACAACTAAGCAACTGAACTGAACTGAAGAAGGATGACTCAGAGTAAGAAAGGAATGTGGATGAGAACTTAAATGTCACATAAGCACCCTTTCAGATCAAAGGGCAATTTTCCATAAATCTTGAAAAGATTCCACTGGATAGAAAAGTTGAATGTTAAGATTTCAGTTAAAACTAACTTTATGTTTAGGTCACCAAGTCAGAGTAGTTCAGAGCTAAAAGAAGCCTTATGCATAATTAAACCAATCTCTTTGTTTTATGAATGAAGAATCAGAGAACCAGAGGACATGAGGAATCACAGTTATAAATGGTAAGGCCACAATTGACACGAATGCCTCCCACTACTTGTTTGAGAGCAGGTTAAATATCAAGGAGCAGAGGTGACAACTGGATCCACCATCACCAAAACTTCTGATTTAGAGGAGTTATGTTTTACTCTAAACCTTGTTTCCTTACCCATCCAGTGCAGGTCAAATTATACCCACCACACAGGGTTATTGACAGCTTACAATTGGGCTTAATAACTTCATTATCATCACTACTGTCCCACAGTTGCTGTTCATTGAGTTGTATGTACACTGGGACACTGCCTCTAGAACTGGATTTGAAAGGCACAGCAACAATCTCCAAACCATCTCCCACCATATTATATTTATCTTTAATTTGAATTTTTATTTCTAAATAATTTTAGATTTACAATATAACTGTAGAGATATTACAGTGTTACTGTATATCTGTCACTCACCTTGCCACAATGTTCACATCTTATATAAATATGTTACCTTCAACAAACCTAAGATGTTAATATTGGTACAATACTTTTGAATTAAAACGTTTCCATTAACTAAAGAATTTATTTGAATTTCCCCAATTTGTATATTATTGTCCTCCTTCTGTTATAGGATTCAATCCAGGATACCATACTGCATTTACCATTAATATAACCTAAGCCTTAAATTCAATTTTATGTGAATCATATTAAGGAAGTGTCTGTTGCAATCACTCCAATTACCAACTGCATGTTTCACAGAATTGGAATAAAAAATTTTGCAATCTGTATAGCAACAAAAAAAAGACCCCAAAGAGGCAAAACAATCTTGAAAGATAAAAAAAAAAAAAAACTGGGCCAGAGGAACCAGGTTCCCTGTCTTCAGACTATACTACAAGGCTACAGCAATCAAAATAGTATGGTACTGGAACACAAACAGAAATATAGATCAGTGTAACAACACAGGAAGCCCAGAGATAAGCCCATGCACCTAGGAACTCTCATCTATGACAAAGGAGTCAATAACACACAACGGAGAAAACATAGTCTCTTAGATAAGCAGTCTGGGAAAACTGGACAGCTACATGTAAAAGAATGAAATTAGAACACTCTCAATATATACAAAAGTAAACTCAAAGTGGATTAAAGACCTAAAGGTAAGGCCAAATACTATAAAACTCTTAGAGGAAAACACATGCAGAACACTCTCTGACATAAATTTCAGGAAAATCTTTTCTGATCCACCTCCTAAGGTGATGAAAATAAAAACAAAAATAAACAAATGGAACCTAATTGAACTGAAAAGCATTTGTACAGCAAAGGAAACCATAAACAAAGTGAAAGCCCACAGAATGGGAGAATATTTGCAAACAATGCAAGCCACAAGGGATTAATCTCCAAAATATACAAACAGCTTATGCAGCCATATATATGTGTATGTGTATGTGTGTGTGTGTGTGTGTAACAATCCAATCAAAAATGGGTGGAAGACCTAAATAGACATTTCTCCAAAGAGGACATACAGATGGCCAAGAAGCATGTGAAAAGATGCTCAACATCACTAATTATTAGAGGAAATGCTAATCAAAACTACAATATGGTACTACCTCACACCAGTCAGAATAGCCATCATCAAAAAATCTACAAACA
Organism: Cervus elaphus; assembly: GCF_910594005.1. Lineage (NCBI taxonomy): Eukaryota > Metazoa > Chordata > Mammalia > Artiodactyla > Cervidae > Cervus > Cervus elaphus. The sequence goes on along the minus strand of NC_057823.1, from coordinate 68,333,185 downwards.
ACAAACCCTGGAGAGGATGTGGAGAAAAGGGAACCCTCCTACACTGTTGGTGAGAATGTAAATTGGTACAACCATTATGGAGAACAGTACAGAGGTTCCTTAAAAAACTAAAAACAGAGCTATCATATGATCCAGCATGTCCACTCCTGGACATATATCCAGAGAAAGTGTTAGTCGCTCAGTAGTTCCCAACTCTTTGTGACCCCATGAACTGCAGCCCACTAGGCTCCTCTGTCCACATGATTTCCCAGGCAAGAATACAGGAATGGACAGTCATTTCCTTCTCCAGGAGATCTTCCCAACCCAGGGATCAAACCCAGATTTCCTGCATTACAGGTGGATTCTTTACATTCTGAGTCACCAGGAAAGCCCATATTAGGATAAAACCATAATTCAAAAAGATAATATGCCTCAATGTTCATTACAGCACTTTCTACAATAGCCAGCTAGGACATGGAAGCAATCTAAATGTCCACTGACAGAGGAATGGATAAAAAAAGAAGTGGTAAAAAAAAAAAAAGAAGTGGTGTATACACACACACACACACAATGGAATATTACTCTGTCATAAAAAATGATGAATTTATGTCATTTGCAGCAGCATGGATGGACCAAGAGATTGTCATATTGTGTGAAGTACATGAGACAGAGAAAACATATGATATTCCTTATATGTGAAATCTAAAAAAAATGGTACAAATAAACTTATTTATAAAACAGAAAGAGTCATAAATGTAGAAAACAAATGCATAGCTAGCAGGCCTGGTAGGGGGAGGATAGATGAGGAGATTGAGATTGACAAATAGAAACCAGTATATATAAAGTGACCACTAACAAGGGCCTATTGTATAGCACGGGGGACTCATTATTCTGTAGTGATCTATATGGGAAAAGAACCCAAAAAGGAGTGTATGTATGCATATGTATAACTCACTCACCTTACTGCACAGCAGAAACTAATACGACAATATAAATCAGCTATCCTCCAATAAAATTTTTAAAAACCGCTACATAAAAAAAGAAAGTACCTGTTTAGATTTATTGATCAAAATAAGGGACTTGCGTCTAAGCAAATATCATTGTGGATGGATTCATTTCATCCATTACAGTAAGTGCCACAAGCTTACATTAACCAACCCACCAGTGACTAAAAATGAAATGTCTTTAGACCTTTGAAGAGTCAACAACACAGCACAGGTGTTCTGTCTTTTGTTTATAAATTAAGTTCTTGAAATACCAAGAGGAAAGCAGCAGATATGGACACCATTGATTTACATGCTTTGGTATCCTATTTCTGTCCTTTGGAAATTACATATTTCTGTTTCTAATGCCGAAGCCACAGACATAACCTTTAAATTAAGGGGAAAAAAAAAAACATCCTGCCCTCAGAAATGAGACAGACTCTAAGACAGGTCACTCATTCACCAAGGAAGTAGAAGGTTATTTCACAACTTGGAAATGAACGAACAGTGTACCTAATGGAAGGTGTCTGGCAACATGTTATAAATGCCCATATTCTTCCAAGTATTAATTCCAACACTGCAAAAAGAAAGCACTTGTGGAGAACTATGGGAAAGCAGCAATTTCTTCTCCTGCAAAAGCCACATGGGGATTTATGGGGCGATGGAACGTGATTACAGCCTGGAGCGTAGCCAGGGCAGGAGGGTAACAGGATGATGGTCTCTGCTCATGTTAACAAATGACTCTCATGATGTGAATGATATTTCACTGTTCCTCCTCCTAATTTGTTTTACCTGGCATCCCATTGTAACTTCAGAGGAGGAAGAAGAACTATAAATAGGCCTTATGGCACTCCCGATTGGCAGAAGTTAGGGAAGACACTGAGAAGACTTAATTTGGAAAGTTATGACATCACAAAAGAACTGGCTCCCTGGGAAGTGCTGGGAAGTGGTGTCATTCCGCTGCCATTCCATTCTTGCATTACTGCTGCAGGAACCAAGGTAAGATCATTTACTGAGCACTTACTATGCCCAGACGCCCTGCCAAATAGATCAGGGTCAAAATTTGCCTGCTACAATTCAGGTAAACAAAAGAAAACTCATAGGTTTTGGGTTGTTGTGTTTTCATTTTCATTCATTTCTATACATATTTTGATTTCTTTTTTGATTTCTTCTATGATTTGTTGGTTATTCAGAAGCGTGTTATTTAGCCTCCATATGTTTGAAGTTTTAACAATTTTTTTCCTGTAATTGAGATCTAATCTTACTGCACTGTGGTCAGAAAAGATGACTGGAATGATTTCAATTTTTTTGAATTTTCCAAGACCAGATTTATGGCCCAGGATGTGATCTATTCTGGAGAAGGTTCCGTGTGCACTTGAGAAAAAGGTGAAGTTGATTGTTTTGGGGTGAAATGTCCTATAGATATCAATTAGGTCTAGCTGGTCCATTGTGTCATTTAAGGTTTGTGTTTCCTTGTTAATTTTCTGTTTAGTTGATCTATCCATAGTTGTGAGTGGGGTATGGGACACTGTAAAAGCAGTGCTAAGGGGAAGGTTCATAGCATTACAGGCTTACATCAAGAAACAAGAAAAAAACCAAATAAATAACCTAACTCTACACCTAAAGCAATTAGAGAAGGAAGAAATGAAGAACCCCAGAGTTAGCAGAAGGAAAGAAATCTTAAAAATCAGGGCAGAAATAAATGCAAAAGAATCTAAAGAGACCATAGCAAAAATCAACAAAGCTAAAAGCTGGTTTTTTGAAAAAATAAACAAAATTGACAAACCATTAGCAAGACTCATTAAGAAACAAAGAGAGAAGAACCAAATTAACAAAATTAGAAATGAAAATGGAGAGATCACAACAGACAACACTGAAATACAAAGGATCATAAGAGACTACTACCAGCAGCTCTATGCCAATAAAATGGACAACTTGGATGAAATGGACAAATTCTTAGAAAAGTATAACTTTCCAAAACTGAACCAGGAAGAATTAGAAGATCTTAACAGACCCATCACAAGCAAGGAAATCGAAACTGTCATCAAAAATCTTCCAGCAAACAAAAGCCCAGGACCAGATGGCTTCACAGCTGAATTCTACCAAAAATTTAGAGAAGAGCTAACACCTATCTTACTCAAACTCTTCCAGAAAATTGCAGATGAAGGTAAGCTTCCAAACTCATTCTATGAGGCCACCATCACCCTAATTCCAAAACCAGACAAAGATGCCACAAAAAAAGAAAACTACAGGCCAATATCACTGATGAACATAGATGCAAAAATCCTTAACAAAATTCTAGCAAACAGAATCCAACAACATATTAAAAAAATCATACACCATGACCAAGTGGGCTTTATCCCAGGAATGCAAGGATTCTTTAATATCTGCAAATCAATCAATGTAATACACCACATTAACAAATTGAAAGATAAAAACCATATGATTATCTCAATAGATGCAGAGAAAGCCTTTGACAAAATTCAACACTCATTTATAATTAAAACTCTCCAAAAAGCAGGAATAGAAGGAACATACCTCAACATAATAAAAGCTATATATGACAAACCCACAGCAAGCATCACCCTCAATGGTGAAAAATTGAAGGCATTTCCCCTGAAATCAGGAACAAGACAAGGGTGCCCACTCTCACCACTACTATTCAACATAGTGTTGGAAGTTCTGGCCACAGCAATCAGAGCAGAAAAAGAAGTAAAAGGAATCCAGATAGGAAAAGAAGAAGTAAAACTCTCACTGTTTGCAGATGACATGATCCTCTATATAGAAAACCCGAAAGACTCTACCAGAAAATTACTAGAACTAATCAACGAATATAGTAAAGTTGCAGGATATAAAATTAACACACAGAAATCCCTTGCATTCCTATATACTAACAATGAAAAAACAGAAAGAGAAATTAAGGAAACAATACCATTCACCATTGCAACAAAAAGAATAAAATACTTAGGAGTATATCTACCTAAAGAAACAAAGGACCTATATATAGAAAACTATAAAACACTGATGAAAGAAATCAAAGAGGACACAAACAGATGGAGAAACATACCGTGTTCATGGATTGGAAGAATCAATATTGTCAAAATGGCTATTCTACCCAAAGCAGTCTATAGATTCAATGCAATCCCTATCAACCTACCAACGGTATTTTTCACAGAACTAGACCAAAGAATTTCACAATTTGTATGGAAATACAAAAAACCTCGAATAGCCAAAATAATCTTGAGAAAGAAGAATGGAACTGGAGGAATCAACCTGCCTGACTTCAGACTCTACTACAAAGCCACAGTAATCAAGACAGTGTGGTACTGGCACAAAGACAGAAATATAGATCAATGGAACAGAATAGAAAGCCCAGAGATAAATCCACGAACCTATGGACACCTTATCTTTGACAAAGGAGGCAAGGATATACAATGGAAAAAAGACAACCTCTTTAACAAGTGGTGCTGGGAAAACTGGTCAACCACTTGGAAAAGAATGAAACTAGAACACTTTCTAACACCATACACAAAAATAAACTCAAAATGGATTAAAGATCTAAATGTAAGACCAGAAACTATAAAACTCCTAGAGGAGAACATAGGCAAAACACTCTCCGACATAAATCACAGCCAAGATCCTCTATGACCCACCTCCCAGAATATTGGAAATAAAAGCAAAACTAAACAAATGGGACCTAATGAAACTTAAAAGCTTTTGCACTACAAAGGAAACTATAAGCAAGGTGAAAAGACAGCCCTCAGATTGGGAGAAAATAATAGCAAATGAAGCAACAGACAAAGGATTAATCTCAAAAATATACAAGCAACTCCTGCAGCTCAATTCCAGAAAAATAAATGACCCAATCAAAAAATGGGCCAAAGAACTAAACAGACATTTCTCCAAAGAAGACATACAGATGGCTAACAAACACATGAAAAGATGCTCAACATCACTCATTATCAGAGAAATGCAAATCAAAACTACAATGAGGTACCATTACACGCCAGTCAGGATGGCTGCTATCCAAAAGTCTACAAGCAATAAATGCTGGAGAGGGTGTGGAGAAAAGGGAACCCTCTTACACTCTTGGTGGGAATGCAAACTAGTACAGCTGCTATGGAAAACAGTGTGGAGATTTCTTAAAAAACTGGAAATAGAACTGCCATATGACCCAGCAATCCCACTTCTGGGCATACACATTGAGGAAACCAGATCTGAAAGAGACACGTGCACCCCAATGTTCATCGCAGCACTGTTTATAATAGCCAGGACATGGAAGCAACCTAGATGCCCATCAGCAGATGAATGGATAAGGAAGCTGTGGTACATATACACCATGGAATATTACTCAGCCATTAAAAAGAATTCATTTGAACCAGTCCTAATGAGATGGATGAAGCTGGAGCCCATTATACAGAGTGAAGTAAGCCAGAAAGATAAAGAACATTACAGCATACTAACACATATATATGGAATTTAGAAAGGTGATAACGATAACCCTATATGCAAAACAGAAAAAGAGACAGAAATACAGAACAGACTTTTGAACTCTGTGGGAGAATGTGAGGGTGGGATATTTCAAAAGAACAGCATGTATACTATCTATGGTGAAACAGATCACCAGCCCAGGTGGGATGCATGAGACAAGTGCTCCGGCCTGGTGCACTGGGAAGACCCAGAGGAATCGGGTGGAGAGGGAGGTGGGAGGGGGGATCGGGATTGGGAATACATGTAAAAAAATAAAAAAAATAAAAAATAAAAAATAAAAAAAATTTAAAAAAAAGAAACTTCAAGACTTAAAAAAAAAAAAAGAAACAGAATGCAGCTAAATCATTTGGCACTATAAAGTAATATAACATGAAAAAAAAAAAAAAAGAAAACTCTACTCTGCATTTTCTATAATTGATGTCATTCCATTTCCAGTCTCTCTCCCCAAGAATAGTAGAAAATCTTGGTGATACAAGAAACATCCATTTTCTTCTGACTTCTTTAAGCATTATACTGTATTTCAGAGATTTCCCATACTGTGTATTGGCTTCAAAATAACTCTTACTTGACATCATGGCAGAGAGTGTGCTGCCTCTTAGGATCTTACAGGATCCTTGATAACTAATGGTGTCATGCCTGGACTGTTCACTCACTGGTTTGAGGCCCAGTAACTTTGTGACTCCACTTTCCTCCAGTCCTTGCCTGTGCTAATTCTTCAGGTCCTGGCTGCAAAGGCCCTGGTCATCCACCTGTTGGGAGGTTACCACCAATACATGTATCCCTCTTCAGCTGAGACCCTTAGAAATTCTTCATTCCCATCAGACCATAGAGATTACTATCTCATCAACAGAACCCTCATCACACAAGTAAATTGCTGTCCCTGATTCCATTCAGCCTCTTAACAACATACTTCCCATGCAGTAGACAGAGTGATTTTTCTCAAATGTCAAATAGATCAAGTCCTACCACTGCCCCAAACCCTCCATGGCTCTCCACTGAACTGAGATTTAAAAACTGACAATTCTTGCCAAGGTATATATGGCTCTGTGTCATCAGGAAACAGCCCTCCACTGCCTCCCTTGATGAGTAATCTACCAACCACCTTTGCTCACTCAGCTCTAGCCACACTGGCTTCCTTCTTAATCTTCTAACAAACTGAATATACTTCCACCACAGGGCCTTTGCACAGGCTCTTAGCTATTCAGTCTATTTTGGACATTTCCCTCAAGAACTCACATGTTGATCCCCATTGTCTTGGGTGACCTTCTCTCTACCCCATCTGAAATAGCACCCTGACTCTGTCTTTTGCATCCTTGGCTTCATTTTTCTTTATGGAACTTCTAGCCACCTGACATTTATATAGCAATATGCTTGATTAGTTTGTCCCCCTCCCACCAGAATATAAATCAAAAGAAAAAAAAATCAAATACCTAATTTTTTTTTACTAATTATCAACAACCCTTTGTGGTTGATTTCAAGATTGCTATTATTTCCATGGTACAGGTGACAAAATGAAGTTCAGTGAGTTTAAATGATTTGCAGAAGCAGATGATGAAAAGGATTGCTTTTACCCCAAGGAAGAACTAAAGTATACACAATATGCAGTTAGGTAAAGGAGCCAACATGAAAAGAAGACTGCTAGCAACTTACCCAGTGTCCCAGAGCACCGGGCCGGAGATGAGACCTGACCAAGTGCAGTAAGTAGGCCACTGACTACTCAGAGGTAATTCCATCCTTCCGTATAAACAAACCTCCTTCGGGAGGCCTGTTCATTTTTCAAGTGGTCAAAGGAGCACTTGGGTTGCAGATAATCAAGGAGCCTGGGGGCAATTAGTTCTAATGTTTTGACAGTGAGAAAGTGGGAAAGCCTCAGCATTTTAGGAACTGTTGTCATGCTTGGGAAGTTCTTTATCAGGCCTTGAGATCAGATGTTTCTCACATCACATCACAGCTGTTTTGACTCCTATGTACAAGGGCTTATGCCCTTAGCCTCACTTCCTGCAGAAATACACTGAATACCTCCAGGACATATAGAGGGTGGGTGGGGAGGCTCCTGGTCAGCAATCCACTGACTACTGATGACCCATGTCTGATTCTTTTTGCTGAGCTTCCAGTCCTTGAGAGCCCAGCTCGAGGCTGACTCCTCTATCTCCCCAAGCAGCTGGCAGATAACAGGTGTTCAATACGTCTCTGTTATCTCAAATTGGCAGTTCACTTAATCAGGGCATTCCTCTTTTTCTAATCTGCCAAATGGGGAGAGTGAAACTCTCTATAAGGGTTACTGGGATCAACAAATAAAATCAAATGGATTTTTTAAAATAACATGAAAGACACATTGGTTTTCTTTAACTTTAAAAGGTAAAACAAATATGTTGTGATCCTTTCAGGGTGCATGGCCTTATGGCATTTGTCAGGGAACATGGTTTTGGAGAGGGCAAAGTTCCACTTGTTATTAGAGCTACTCATTACTTCACAGAGAAGACACTTAAGAAATGAAGAAAATTAAATCTACATTCACCCAAGGAGTAAGTATTCTAATACGCTCTATCTGATTACCAAAAAAAAAAAAAAAAAGCTATATTGTAGATTAAATTAATAATATTGCTTTTCTTGCCTTGGGCTTCCCAAGTGGTGCTAGTGGTAAAGAACCCACCTACCAATGCAGGAGACTTATTAAGAGACGCGAGTTCAATCCCTGAGTTGGGAAGATTCCTCTAGAGGAAGGCTTGGCAACCCACTCCAGTATTCTTGCCTGGAGAATCCCATGGACAGAGCAGTCCAGCAGGCAATAGCCCATAAGATCTCAAAGAGTTGGACACAACTGAAGCAATTTTGCATGCAAGCAGCACACTTTACATTAGTTTAATATCAATACTTAAGAGTTTTTGCTTGTTCTAACCAGATAGTCCTGAAAAAATAGTTTTATTTTCTCTTAGTTACTATTAGATAATTTAGCATGTGCTAGGTACTTTATTGAATGCTTTATTTGAATCTCATTTGTTCCTCAAATTCTTTTTTTTTTCTTTTTCATTTTCAAGCTTAACCCACTTGCTCAAGATCACACAGCTAAGAGATGAAGCTGGTAATCAACCCCATGTATTATAGACATACACATCACCATATTTCCTCCTTGAAATCAACCAAGATGAACCATGCATGCATGCATGTATCCATCCAACATCCATCTATCCAACATCCATCCATCTACAAGCCCCAACCATGTAGAAAGCCCTGTAGCAGCTGCTGGGTAATACAACAAGGAGAAAACAGACACAGTTCCATCCTCACAGAGCTTGAAATCTAGAGTAGGATAAATAACATTAAACAAGTAATCAAACATGCACATAACAACAAACTGCAATTAGTGCTAGTCAAGCAAATTACAGAGCGCAGTAAGAATATACAACACCTCAAGACAGAGTAATTGGGGAACAAATGTAGATGGTCAGCTGAGGAAGAGCAGTCAGGGAAGGATGCTTGCAATGAATCTGGGCTGAGAGGGAATGAGGCAGCAAGGTTCATGGGAGCACCGAGGCGAGGAGTGTAGATTCAATTAGAGCCACATGTCTATGGAGATGCTGAGTTGGGGGACCTGAGAAAGAGGGAAGCAAAACCAGAAATCAAAGGAGACTGGGGAAGGGAGTGAAAAGAAAGTCAGGATGGAGAATTGAAGAGAAAGAGAGAAGCTACTAAAGAAAAACTTGCAACTGTTGTAGCACAGTGGGGTGGAATCACCTTCATGGTACAGGTTTGAAAACTGTTGAACAGTTTGAAAAGTGGAGACAATGGCAATGAAGAACACTCTTGCAAGGGTGCAACTACGTTCGTTTTTTAGCACAAAAGATTTGAGTAATGTACGAATAGCACCAAGCAGAGAGAAAAAGCCCAAGGGCGTCTAAATATTCTTCCTCAAAACTTCAAAAATGCTTTATTTCCTAACTCAGTAGACATTCTGGGCATAGGTCTTTGTTCATCCTGAAAGATGGTACCATGGAGCACTGTGCCAGTGGACAGACTCATCCACACACCCAGAAAGCTGTAGGCACTGCAGTCTCTCCGAAGCAGTTGACTTTACATCCTTATAAAGCAACAATTAGTACTATTTTCTTAAGAGATACATTTAAGTGATGTACTTAACAGATTAATGGAAATGAGAAAACATCCATTAAATTTTGGAGCCCTTTGAGAATTCCAAAAATGCAATACAAGTAACAGATCCAGGAAGCAAAGAGAAGCTACAATCTAAGAAATTAAGAACCTGTCAAGGGTAGCTGACTGGAGGAACATTTTTTTTTTTTTTTTTTATTCCAAGGTAAGTTAAGGAGCAAGAAAAATACTGCCTTGTCATACTTCAAACATCTCTCTCAAAAATGTTATTTCCTAAAATCTACAAGAAAGTCTTTGCAAGATGCACTAGTCTAAAATTCTTCAGGCACAAGTAAGATTTTCCTCCTTCTTTGAAAATATCTATTACTAAGTTTTCACAATGAGGGGATACTCAAGACAGAAAAATCAGTAAGTAAACCAGTAAAGATACTGGCACTGCAGCCTAAAATAGCCTAGCTGCAACTTTCAAGCAGGTTGAAACATTTATCCTTAGAGACCAATATTTGAAAGATATCTAAAACTGGTAAAAAAAAAAAAAAAAATCTGAAGGCAACTGTCAATATCCTCCAGGTTCAGGGCATTCTCACAAGCTCATACACCTGCAGGCTTGGTTATTCAACTGGAAAAATCAACAGATTTCCAGACAGTGCGTTGTATAGATTGGAGCATCTGGGCTCCATCACCTTGCATTTTTGGCAACACAAAAATAAAGTCCTAAAGCCAAGTAAAAGTCTGTTACAATGTGATTCAGCTACCTTTCTCAGAGGATATAGGCTGAACAATTCATTTGCTAGGGGTATCTCTGAAATCGATTTGATCTTATTCTTTTTTTTCTTAAAGAGTTTTTATTTCACACAATGCTGAGTATCAAGACTAAAGAACAGATGACACAAAAAGAAACGATGTATTATCACTTAGAATGTCCACTGACAAGTCTTTTTTCTGCCCCTCCTTACTGGAAACCATTCCGAATGTGCCAATTAAATTCCTATTACCTCCAGGAAACTTGCAAAACTGCAGCCTCAAAGAGAAATGCCTCCTTCCCTTCTGAAGTCCTGGTTATCAATACAATTTGACTCAAGTGTATACAGTCCGGTGAGATATCTTGAATTAAAAATATATGTGCCTAATACATAGCAAACAAACTGTGGTTACCAAAAGGGAAGGGAGGAAGGATAAAAGAGGAGTTGGAATGAACAGATACACACTACTATATATAAAATAAACAACAAGTTCATACGAAATAGCACAGGGACTGTATTCAATATGAAAGTGAAAGTCGCTCAGTCATGGGCGACTCTTTACGACCCCATGGACTATATATATAGTCCAAGGAGTTCTCCAGGCCAGAATACTGGAGTGGGTAGCCTTTCCCTTCTCCAGTGGATCTTCCCGACCCAGGAATCCTGTAATGGAAAAGAAGCTAAAAAATAATATAAATAGATATATAAAGACATAGCTTTGAATCACCTTGCTATATACTAGAAACTAACCCAAAATTGTCGATGAACTATAATAGACATCTTTTAATGTGTACACATACTACAGTTATACAGAATATAAAAATTACATTTTACAATTGTGAAAATACATTAGACATATGTGTGTATGTGTATGTACACACATGCACGCACACATATATACATACACACATAAAATTACTCAGCAATTACATTATTTTAGGTCCTGATCAAATATTTAATTCATTTCATTGGCACAACAACTCTTAGAAACCATTACACTGTTGGTTTTCCAGAGGCGGAAACCAAGGGAATTAATTTCTTCATCAGTTTTTCTAATCTTTGAGTTATTTTCGAATTGAGGAGGACAGCTGTCTTGCCTCATCAAATAAGTTCATGAGACCTTGGAAGGCTGGGATCTGCGTTGTCTATTCCATGTCCTTCAGAAAGTCTAGCACACGGTTTCATTTACAGCATGCGCTTGCATATGCCAACGTGTTTGGATTTAATGTTGAAAAGACAAGAAAGGTAATGCTTACTTAAAATGTCCCCTCTAAAAATGACTGACATTTGAGTTCACTATTGACTTGGAAATAAAATCCAAGACCCACTCACATTCAGCACTAGAATCAAATACCAAATGAATATAAATGGGAGGCATTTCCATGTCTGCCATTCTTTTGGTATTTCTAGCATGGGTATGAGCGGTGTGCAAACAGAGGTGTGGGGTCCCTTATTGTAGAACCACGATGCTGACACCGGGTTCAGTGCCATTTCAAGAAGGGAGCTGCAAAAGCAGGATGGGGAACAAAGCTGAAAAGGCTGAGAAAAAAGAAAGGGAAGGAACAAACCAAACCAAAACAAAATAGACATTCACATCCTTTGGATTAAAAATCCAGCAAAAGGAAAAAGAGAAACCAGTCCAACAATTGATAGAATTTTAAATGCAGTCAACCTGAGCTTCAATATTTATTCCAACAGGAAAATTGAACCTCAAGTCTAAAAATGACTCTCAGCTCCCATTCTCTGCCCAAATACACATACATTTACATTTATGGGTGACTATGTGGCTATATTTAAATTCTCAGCTCTAAAAGCTGCAAGACTGTAAATAGACTCGTTTTAGCCATTTTATCAAATTGTATTAGCTTTCCATCCCTGCCATTCTCCAAGGCAGGCAAAGTTCAGACGTGCACAAAATGTAAATGATTTCTTTTGATAACAGTGCTGGTAGATTCCAAACCCAGAAATCAGCTCATACTTATTTCTGAGAGCTTGTTGAGTGATGCCTGGTCATGGCTTTGTGCTAAGGGAATGAATTTCAGCATAAGGAGCCAAAGGAGTGTAGTATCCCAAGGCAGAAATGAAGAAAAAGTGCCACTATTCTAGCACCATATAGTGCCTCAGACCCAGGAGGCTTTGCATGCTGGATGGAAGCAAGGATCAAGACTGAACACATCTCCCTATGGAGGGACTTATGTGTGGTTAATGATAGTGTCTTTTATGAACTTTAAGACAGAGGAAGTCAAGGTCATTGCCAGTGGGTAGATCCTTCCAGGAACACTGATGTATTCTTATAAAGACATTAGCCCTGATCTGGCTCCTCAAGGCTTGATTTTCAGAGAAGTGGACTCCACTCCTACGTGCCTTTCTGCTCAATTCACATTCACAAGTGGTGAGATGATATGCATATCTCAACTATTCATTATCTCCCTAAACTTTCATTACCTTAGTATTTCCTCATGATCTCTCATTCCAGAAAGTGGAATATAGCACTGTCCAAATGGGAGAAAGCATATTATAGTTCATTGAGGGGAAAAAAGGTAAGTTAAAATATTTGGCTGTTAAGTCTCTGCAATCCACCTCAAGACAGGAAAAAATTAGAGGGAAGTCTGGCTATATCCCCACCCCAAACCCCATGAGCCAAATCTAATAAAGTGATTCTCTTAAATGAGGAGGGAAGTTTGATATTAGAAATAAAAGATAGTTATTAGATGTTACTACGATAAGAAACTCCTGCCTTGCCTACTCCCCAGATCCTGAGTATAGAGAGTATAGAATACAATGTAATTTTAAGGTTAGAGGACAATTGTGGTCCACATTATTTTCAGAATTACAGAGGCAGAGTGTTTCAGATCCACCCTCCACCAGTGTTTTGATGTACATATGAATCACCTCCCAGGGATCCAGAGCAACTTGGGGAGACCATAAAGACTTCTCCTCCTCTGAGCAGGTAGGAAACATCTGTTGAGAGAATAAGTTAGAAATCCAAATTCCTCAAGGTCGAAATGAAGAAGAAATGGCAACAGGCACCATTTCCTCAGAGACCATGGTAGGACGTGAGCAGATGATTGTACTCTCAGGAAAATGAATCAGGAAAAAAAAAAAAGAGGAGTCAAGTCTAAAAAGGATTTTGGCCACTTGCCTGCAAACGGTAACACGGCACGTGGAAAGCCCTGATTATTGGACTTGGCTTATATTCCCCACGAGACTGACTGAGCCCTACATGGCTCCTTGGTCTTTGGCCATTTGCTAAAATGCAGAGCTGTCTGCACAACCATCAAGGCATCATTCATCAATATCACACCTCTCCTCCCTCCACATGAGGGCTGACTACAGCACAGCCACCGTCACAGCCACATCAAAAGGAGCTCCAGCATCTCTGGTCTCCAAACCTAATGCCATCAGATCACAGACAGTCTACCGCCTGCCTTCAAGACTCAATGGAATACTGTTCACTGGGCATAGAATGAAGATTTCCCAACGGTTGCCTAGAGATCCTATTTGATAAGACCCAGAAGGGCAGGCAGAACTTTGACCAAGAGGAGGGAGTCATCTGTGTTCGGACTTCCCCGGTGGCTCAGTGGTAAAGAATCTGTCTGCCAGTGCAGGACCCACTCCAGTATTCTTGCCTGGATAATCCCATGAACAGAGGAACCTGGCAGGCTACAGTCCATGGAATCGAAAAGAGTCGGACAAAACTGAGTGACTCACCATGCGTGCACATCTGTGTTTATTTGTCAAACTGCAGCCAGTTCTATAATCTACCAACTTTTTCTTTTTTGCTTATTTCCTCACTTGTCTCACTTTTATTTTTTTCCCTTCATTTGCACCATCCTGAGACTAAACACTAGGCTAATCATTAATCTGTTTTGTTCACACACTCCATTTCCGAGGAATTCTGGACTAAGGCACTCTGGTACTTTAATTCCAGGGTGGAAGAGAAGACGGGAAAAAAAATCCTTAATTTGACCCAAAATTAATAACAAATTGCTAAATCTGATTTAATTTAGAAGACTGGACTAGTTTGGGAGCCTATGCAGGTATTATAAACTATTACATCTTTATACTTCCAAAATTGTGGCTTATGAATTAAATAGCTATACTAAGAAAACACCAAAATTTAAAACTTTATGAAAACCATTTGCCTACAGCTTTGAAACACACAATTGTGATTCAAAATTAAGGGCCATTCAGAACAGGAAAATTTTCATGTCTATACTACAAAGATAGAGTTCTCCAGCTTTTCTGTATCACACATTCTTGGTTTTACAGTAGAAAGGGGAAACACAAACAGTGACTAAAAGTTAATATAGATGAGCATGGGTTTTGGTATCAAAGACAGCCAGTGTTAGCATTATTTCTGCAGTCCCCCAGCTTTGTGTCCTTGGGTAACTGACCAAAGATCTAAGTCTCCCAATTCATAAAACAGACCCAAGAGCACAGACCTCAGAGATTTGCTATAAGGACAAACAAACAGTTCCCAGGACTCTGCCTGGAGAAGGGTATGAACTTAATAAACATGTGGTATGATCAGCATCACAGTGTGGTTTAAATGCAATTTGAAGAATTCTTCAGTTAACAAAGAGAATGCACCTCGGTTGACACAAAGGTAGATATTCACTATAGAATTAGGGACAAAGTATTGAATTGGCCAAAAAGTTTGCGATGGAAAGACCTGAAAGAACTTTTTGGTCAACTCAATATTTATCATTCTCCACCAATCTTACAAGCTTTTTCACTCTTCCCTGTGGTAAAATAGGGCTTCCTTGGTGGCTCAGTTGGTAAAGAATCTGCCTGCAATGGAGAAGACCTGGGTTTGATCCCTGGATCAGGAAGGTCCCCTGGAGAAGGCAATTGCTACCCAGTCCTGTATTTTTGCCTGGAGAATTCCATGGACAGAGAAGTCTGGTGGGCTGCAGTCTATGGGATTGCAAGGAGTCAGACACAGCTGAGTGACTGAGTGACAAGTGAGGTAAAACTGAGGTAAAATAGACAACTGAGTATCTTCGAGATAAAATGGAAACTCCTGCATTTGATGTGTTTGGGCAATGATTACCTTAGTTAAAAAAAATTCATAATAGAGATTCAGAAAGAAATATATAAATATTCACAAATGAAAATACACAAAGAAATGTTTCATGCCAATATCCAAGACAAGGCCCCTGAAGTAAATCAAGTATACTGTCTTTGCCAATAAATTTTACTGGACACACCAGTCACATTCATTTGCCTATTATCTATGGCTATTCCCATAAATAAAGAGAAGGTTTATGGTCCACAAAGGCTAACATATTTACCATTTGGTTCTTTAAAGAAAAGTATTTGTTGATCTCTGTGAATAAATTTAGGGTAGAGGCAAGAACAGGAGACAAGCTGGCAGCAAAGAGTTAGAAAATGTTAAATGAGGTAAGCTTAAATGGTAAGATAATATCTGTTAGGTGAGGATGGGTCCAAACATAGCACAGGCACAGAAACTGTGAAGGTAAGTCAAGCTCAACATTAGTAGAAGTCTAAGGGCATAAATGCTGCTTAAGGCTAAATATTAAAACCAACAACGGCAATGTATTTCTTCCCCAAGGTTGCAAACTGAAAGTGCTTCATATTAGAAAATACAGTCAAAGAAAAGCACCTATTGTTAACAGTCTCTTGTATGAATGGAATGCAATAAAAACTGGATTTAATTTGTTATGGTTGTTGATTTATATGATTATTAAAGAAACATCTTTGTGAATATAAAGAATATTTTCAAATAAATTTAATTATGCAACATTTTTAATTTATTACTTCAATAAGTGAACTGAAGGAATAAAATATAGGAAGTGTAGTCTTTTTTAATAGAAAAACTAAAGAAATCAATTATTCAAGAATCTCAAATTAGTATAGATAAGACTGATGTTGGGCCAGATCTTTATCTGCACATTGATACATGCTTCTTAAAGGTGCAAATTTCCTTCCATTTTCATGTTATAATTGTTTAAAAATTTAACTTATTTAAGATGATGATATATTTCCTTCTCTGAGATAGTTTTATTCATTAGGTAATTATTGTATCTTACTGTGAAGCACTTGTGAAAAATTCGACTTAAAGACTTAAAATATGTCTCAGCTGATTTAATACAGTAAATCATACTGACTCATATATTTACTGAAAACTAATCTGCTGAAGAACTCATTTCTTTGCTAAAAAGCTACAATTTCCTATTGCCTCTATAAATTCTGTCTTTGAAAACATCACGTTTTCTGGATAATGAAAAACACTTTACAATACTTGACATATTTAACAATGTGACATTGGTTAAAGAAATTAAGGTATTCTTATAAAGTCATTAAAATTATCCTAAAATAGTTAATGACATGGGACATATGTTAAAAATATGTTAAATGAAAATGTTACAACAATGGATTCCCCTTTTAAAAGAAAACATCCATGTATATATTTAAAAACACACAATACTGCTTCCTACAACTGGGAGGTTATTAGTGACTTTTATTCTCCCTTAGACACTGTATTTTATAAATTTTACTTTTTTCAATGTTTATTCCATCTGTGGTTAGCAGAAGTAATAAATTCTATTAAACATTTCATAAATAGTCTTAATATACCAGAAAAAAGTTACTACAACTAAAGTATAATGCTTTCTGAAGCAAAAAGTGTGATAGTTTTTATCTTTAATGGGTAGTTGGGAGAGAAAACATATGATATACGCAGTGGTTAGGATTCTAAGATTTTGTGGCTAGATTTTCTTCATTTGCCTGAAACCTATTCTCAAAAAGTTGTATTGATCATCTTTTTAAAATAAAACTTAAACTATAATAAACTTCTCAATATATATTCAAAGCATTAAAAATAGGTAAAACTCATATTTTTACTCTAGCTTATATACTTCTATTTATGATTGTATTATTATGATTAACAACCATAAATTTTTGTATAGATAGCATATGACCTTTTGTAAGGCCCTTTGGTTATTGTCTTTGACCTTCAAATAATCCTGTGAAACAGGCAGGACAGATATTCCTATATTCCATTATAGGACACCATTCCTATAAAGGTGGAAATGAGGCTCAGAGTGCCTGTCATGTAAGTTAACAAAAGCTGTAGAAGTGTTTGTTGCTCGGTCATGTCCAACTCTTTGTAACCTCATGGACTGTAGCCCACCAGGCTCCTCTGTCCATGGAATTCTCCAGGTAAGAATACTGGAATGGGTTGCCACTCACTTCTCCAGTGGATCTTCCTGACCCAGGAATTGAACCTGGGTATCCTGCACTCATCTCACACACTAGTAAAGTGATGCTCAAAATTCTCTAAGTCAGGCTTCAGCAATATATGAACTGTGAAGTTCCAGATGTTCAAGCTGGTTTTAGAAAAGGCAAAGGAACCAGAGATCAAATTCCAACATCTGCTAGATTATCAAAAAAGCAAGAGAGTTCCAGAAAAACATCTATTTCTGCTTTATTGACTATGCCAAAGCCTTTGACTGTGTGGATCACAATAAACTGTGGAAAATTCTGAAAAAGATGGGAATACCAGACCCCCCTGACCTGCCTCTTGAGAAACCTATATGCAGGTCATGAAGCAACAGTTAGAACTGGACATGGAACAACAGACTGGTTCCAAATAGGAAAAGGAGTATGTCAAAGCTGTATATTGTCACCCTGCTAATTTAACTTATATCCAGAGTACATCATGAGAAATGTTGGGCTGGAGGAAGTACAAACTGGAATCAAGATTGCCAGGAGAAATATCAATAACCTCAGATATGCAGATGATACCACCCTTATAGCAGAAAGTGAAGAAGAACTAAAGAGCCCTCTTGTTGAAAGTGAAAGAGGAGAGTGAAAAAGTTGGCTAAAGACTCAACATTTGGAAAACTAAGATCATGGTATCCAGTCCCATCACTTCATGGCAAATAGATGGGGAAAATGTGGAAACAGTGGCTGACTTTATTTTTCTGGGCTCCAAAATCACTGCAGATGGTGATCGCAGCCATGAAATTAAAAGACCCTTACTCCTTGGAAAGAAAGTTATGACCAACCTAGATGGCATATTAAAAAGCAGAGACATTACTTTGTCAGCAAAGGTCCATCTTGTCAAGGCTATGGTATTTCCAGTGGTCATGTACAGATGTGAGAGTTGGACTATAAAGAAAGCTGAGCACTGAAGAATTGATGCTTTTGAATTGTGGTGTTGGAGAAGACTCTTGAGAGTCCCTTGGACTGCAAGGAGATCCAACCAGTCCATCCTAAAGGAGATCAGTCCTGGGTGTTCATTGGAAGGACTGATGTTGAAGCAGAAACTCCAATACTTTGGCCACCTGATGTGAAGAGATGACTCATTTGAAAAGACCCTGATGCTGAGAAAGATTAAGGGCAGGAGGAGAAGGGGACGACAGAGGACGAGATGGTTGGATGGCATCACTGTCTCAATGGACATGAGTCTGGGTAAATTCTGGGAGTTGGTGACGGACAGGGAGGCCTGGTGTGCTGTGGTTCATGGGGTCACAAAGAGTCGGATATGACTGAGCAACTGAACTGAACTGAACTTATCCTGACTTGCAGGTCAATTCTTTACTGCCTGAGCCACCAGGGAAGCCCAAAGCTGTAGAACTGGGATGGAAACTCCAAATCCCATTCTCTTCCAAACACAGCATTCTGCTTCTTGAAAGCATGATGAGAACTGTTCCACCTTGAACAATGGTTAAAGGAAAAACCACATTGCTCACATTCAGGTATTTAATACAGATGATGTGAAATTCAACGATAGCTGTTACAGTAGATATTGACATTTGCAGTCAAAGCTAGATCTCATTTCTATTCCTTTTCATCACTCTAGTATGCGGTGTGATTTTTGGAAGATCCCAAGTCCAGATTTGTGAGATCCCTTCCAGCTTCTTGATTCTGTCTGCTGAACAGATTCATTTGAGCAAATAGATGATAATGAAGTCCTTCCATCTGCCCTTTCAGAATGACTTTTGCCTTATCTATGATTCCTAGTGCCCTGGAAACTGATCTGAATGGATTTTCCCAATGGGCTACTTGGTCTTCAACACTTTTGGTTGGGTTGGTCAATATGGGACATTAGCAGGAGATCACGAAGCAGAAGGAGAGTGGGGTTCGGTTACCTCTGGCTCCTGCAAGGGAGCAAATTTTGCCACCCCAAAATGTATCTTTGGCAAGTACACTATTGCAAGCTGAAAACCATCAAGACTCAAAAGACAAAGAAGGATATTACCCCTAATTGCATAAAAGAATTTGGAGAACCTGTTCCAGAATAGAGCTATCACTAGGTATATCTGCAAAGAATCTGGGATAGGTGTGCTAGGGGAAGCTCTACAGAGCCTATTCTGTGTCCCATTATCTCTGTGTGGCTCAGCAAACCATTTGTTTACCAAGCCTTTGCTTTCCATCTTCCTGTGAATGCCTTCCTGCCTTTGAAGTCCCAAACTACTTCCCCACAACATCCTCTTCTGTCTTTAGTTGAAGATGATAGTTAAGGTGAGGGCTCTATTCATGTTAGCAAGTCATTCTTGTTTTCTGGGTTTCTACCATGTATACATGTTATTAAACTCTGGCTTGATTTTCTTCTGTTAATCTGTCTCATGTCTAGTTAATTCTTAAGATAGTCAGAAGAATCTAGAAGTGGAGAGGAGAGGTTCTTCCTCCCTGACACTCTCTCCTCTGACTCCTTTAAGAGTAGAAGTGGTTATAGCTCCCTATTGTGGCTGGGGCCAGAGTACAGTGCTATTCAGTTTCTCTAAACTCTCCTACAATCTCAGTTTAAGTATGCCATCTGTGTTCTAATTCATTACATGGAAAAATAAGGGGAATTTATTTCTCTGGCCAATTTATCTTCATAGAAAAAAGTCACTTTCCCATATGGTGGATGCCAAACAGTGTCTAAGATTGGTGGAACTCATAGGTTAACCTCAAAGGCAGCTTCTGAGACCATCCAGTGAAATTCAACACCTTTGTTCTACAGATATAGACATGGTTGACCAGAGCTTGACTCAGCAAAGATCAATGGCTTGGGTTTTCCTGGCAGTCTAGTGGTTAATAATTTGCCTTGCAATGCAAGGATATCAGTTTGATCCCTGGTCGAGGAGGATCCCACATGCCATGGGACAACTAAGCCCATACTTCACAACTACTGAGCCCGAGCACCCTCGAAATGATGCTCCACAAGAAGAGAAGACATCAAAGTGAGAAGTCCAAGCATCACAACTAGAGAGTAGCCCCAGCTCACTGCAACTAGAGAAAGCTCACATGCAGCAGCAAAGACTCGATGCGGTCAAAATAATTAAAATTAAAAAGAAGATCACTGTGTTTGCTTCGGCAGCACATATACTAAAAAGATCACTGGCTTTAGTGTCAAAACTGCCAGCACCCAATTGTCCTTTATCATCAATAAAAACTTAAGGCTAAAATGGGAGAGACCTAGAAGTTCTATAAACGATGAAGCAACCAAAGAGAAATGCCTACCTGCAACATTCATGAAATTCAAGAATTCATGAATCTTCACAATAATAAGTTAAGCTTCACAATAATGGCAAGATTTTTTTGTTTGCTGGTAAAACTAATATCCTAATATAGAAATACTAAACATACAGGTTCCTTTTCCTTTGGGTCATCAATTTTAATATTATGTACTTCTTGACAACTGTTTTGGGTGATTCACATTATTTCCAAATTTGAATGTAACTGCAAAATTTAACATTTTGATATCACACTATTTCAAAATACTCCAATTCTAGGGCTCAAAAACTATATTGTACCCCATTTCCTATCAAACAATAGGTTATATAACCAATGGACCAAAAGCATTTAACTATTATAATGCTGCTGCTGCTAAGTCGCTTCAGTTGTGTCCAACTCTGTGCGACCCTATGGACTGTAGCCTGCCAGGCTTCTCTGTCCATAGGATTCTCCAGGCAAGAAAACTGGAGTGGGTTGCCATTTCCTACTATACTAGAGTTCCTTTAAGTCACCTTAAGAAAAAGTTCCATTTTCAAAAACCTTTGTGTGGCAGCACACATTATCAAAGTAATAAATATGTGGGTGAAACAAAGCAATAGAACAATGCTTTCCTCACACAATGAAGAAAAGCTGCCCAGAATGAAGAAATCTCTTGTTTAGGTACTGCAGGAGACAGTTTGCATTTTTGACTGTATACTTAGTGGCACAATGTGTCCTCTTACTAAACTTCATTCCAGTTTTTGTAGTGTCCACGGCCAAATTGAAGTGAGGGAATACTGATGGATAGAGGTTCTGAGATTAAAGATCTTTTTAAAGGATGTTGATGGAGAGTCACTCATGAGACCCATGTAAAAAGCTGAGGGGTCAGCTATGGAGCTCAACACCTGGCTTTGCTTATTCTTAACTACACTTTCCAGGGAAGATTTTCTAATCAAGTCTTGGTTTTCTCAAGTGTAAAATGTTGAAAAGAGAAAAAAAAATTGAAAAGAATACTCATACCTCATTGCGTATGACCATTAAATGAGATATAATATGTAAGAGCATTTAGTGTAGTTCTAGCACACAAAAGGGATGCAATAAATCCTATTTACTGTTTAATTAATTTTATTATGTTGACAGCTATTCATTCTCAACCAGAGAAGACATTAAAGATCTCAGTGACTTGAGTGAAACATCTTATCAAAAGACTGCTTTTCAGTAAGTTTGGTATATTTCATTATTCTAGCCTTAGAGAGGAGTCCTGGGAATGATGCTCACATAATAACTTAGAATCTCAAACACAATAAATCTTTGAGCATGCTGTAACTAAAATTTGGCAAGCATCAGGGATCCATGACAACTAACCATTTCTATACAATGAATAACTATTTCTACTCTTTGAATTTGTCTTAGAAGGCAAAAGTAAACCATCCTGCCTTACAATCAAATATTACAGAGAACTGTGAATATCCAGAGTTCCAGGTCTCTTGCATTGCAGATGGATTCTTTGCCAGCTGAGCCACAAGGGAAGCACAACAATACTGGAGTGGGTAGCCTATCCCTTCTCCAGTGGATCTTCCTGACCCAGGAATCAAACCAGGATCTCTTGCATTGCAGTCATATTCTTTACCAACTGAGCTATCAGGGAAGCCCAGAGTTCTACTAAGAATGTCTATATTAGAAATCATTTGTGACTCAGGTCAACTGAAAAAAAAAAATTCAACCTAAAAGTTGACAGGTTTTACACAGTGGACAAAACTGAGGACTTCAGTCTGAGATAACACTCAGATAACACTGAGAGACTGAAAGAGGCACGCGGGGGACCCAGGATATTATAGGAGTTTTTGCAACAAGACCAGGTGGTCAGAACATTAAAATATTACTGTTAATTAAAGAAAATCAGACATCTGAGGTTAAGGAATTTAGTGCTTTTCTATGCTGGGAAAGAGGAGAAGGGGTAGATAGAGGATGAGATAGTTGGATGGCATCACTCACTCAATGGACATGAGTTTGAGCAAATTTCGGGAGATAGAAAAGGACAGGGAAGCCTGGCATGATACATTCCATGGGGTTGCAAAGAGTTGGACACGACTGAGCGACTGAATAACAACAATAAATGTATTGGAAGATGCGAGAGCCTTTCAGGACTCACTGGAATCATTCCTTTGATGTGTACCTCTGTTATCTGGGGCCAGTATCCTGGGCTTCTCACCCTGAATCTCCTCAGGGTGCACCATCAGGGTGGTTGCAGTGTCTGATGATTCAAGGGTGGGCATGAAGTTTCCATCCTGAGTTCCCTCAGGGTTCATCAAGCGATGGCGGAGTTGGGGTGTTGGTGAAGGTGGCTGTAGTGGCTGATGGCTTCAACAACCTTTATTTACTGATATGGTGGACAGCATCTTTAGTTCACACCCAGTAGGGTGTGAAGTCACATATGAAAGTCAGTGATTGACAACTACCTCTCTGCAGAGAAATTGTCTTGGAGTAATCCAGGGATACGAAAAATGCACATGCCTAGTCCCCACCCCTGGAATTTAATTCAGTAGGCCTGGGGTAAACTGCACAGCTGGGTTCTAATGCTCTTTCTGGTATTCTGCACAGTCAGACTTGGGAATTACTGGAAAGTGAACTAGGATTCAGAAAGACTTGGCTCTATTCTGGATAACTTTACAGAGCACCCTTTGCAACTTCTCTTTCCTCTCCAGGCCCCACCTCACACATTTTCAATACAAAGGACTTGCATTACTAGTAACTTTATGATCTCTTCTGGAACGTTCCATTTTACTTGGGATGCTAAAAGTAGGTGTGATAGGGACAGAGTAAAGGGACAAAAATGGGACTTCCCAGGTGGCTCAGTGGTAAAGAATATGCCTGCCAATACAGGAGATGCGGGTTTGATCCCCTGGTCAGGGAGATACCCTGGAGGAGGAAATGACAACCCACCCCAGTATTCTTGCCTGGAGAATCCCATGGACAGAGGACCTGATGGGCTACAGCCCAGAGGGTCGCAGGGAGTTGGACACAGTGACTGAGGACACACAACAAGGAACAAAATAGGTGATTTGAGAAGTTATTTCCACTAGGGGATTATAAGTAGAAAAAGTATGAGACACCACTCTGAGTTACTCACAAAAGCAGATTTGCTTAACCACAAGACTTGCTTAGCAACAAAACCATGCAACAGAAGCAAAAGACATGCCCCAAAACAATGAAACACTGGTGGCATGGGACCCACATTTTGCCCACTGAGCTCAGTATGTTAATGATCCCTAGGACACAGAAAAACCAATAATTTGTGTAACTAGCTTGACCATGCAGGGACAAGAAAACTCCCCTGCTCAACCGGGTAGAGGAGCTGATGATAGAAGCATGTCTACTCAAGAAAAAGCCATTATTCTCCCCCTCCCAACTTTTCCTTTAACTCTAAAACTTTAGCCCAGGAAGTTCTTGAGCTGTGGTACCCCCTTGCCAGCATAGTTGTAAGGCTCACAAGCATCCTATTCTAATAAATCACTTCTTATCTATCACTTTGTTTTTTGTTGAATTCTTTCTGCACTGAGACATAAAGGACTATGGTACCAGAGTTCTTTGGAACCCCTGAAATGACATTAATCAGTTTCACACAGAAACAGCTAGAAAGAGGAAATACCCTGGTAGATGTATAAAAAGGTCAAAGCACACTTGGTAGAATTTTGGCAGGTCAACTGAATTTTTGATAACTCCTTGGAATGCTTTCCCACCCATGAAGCAAAAAAGCATTTATCCGCAACCTTCTGTTTCCTCTTATCTTGGAGCAGGGCTGTCTCTGCAGCAAGGCTGCCACTCTCCTCAAGCTGAAGTGTTCATCAAGTAAGCGTTAATGAGCAACTGAGCCTTGGCAGGAAGCCTGCTGCCACCTCAACTTTCCTGGTGACTGGCAAGACAGTGTGAGTCAGTCTACAGAGAGGGAGCAGAGCCACTTAGCTGCCTGTTGACAATGACACAGAGCAGCCAGGAAGCTGATGGACCAAAAGTTCAGGAAATTATGCAGGAGCAAAACCCCTGTGCTTTTGGTTCTAAGCCTTGCTCACAAAATCTCCCGGTTTATCCTGCTTTTCACTTTTTCAGGTTTTGTTTGTTTCTTCCCCACTGAAAATAAACATAGTGACCTGGAGGCCCAAAGATGCAACTAGATTAAAAGTATTTGTTTGGCCTCTGCAGAGTTTTTATATCACTTAAGTCAACACTGGAAAACTGAATTATTTTATATAAAAATCCAATTTTCCAGATTCTCCACAACAAAGGTCTAGAAAAAGGGGCCACACACAATCTTTAAGAGCTGAATTATTAGCTGCCCATTTTGAGGGAACAGGTGTACTCCAGGCCTCTCCTGACTATCACTCCCTACATGGACACTGAGGTTTAATGCCTATGGTCACTTACTACTTTGCTCCTGCTATAGTAATGTGTTTTTAAATAGTAAAGAAAAACTTTGATAGTTACATTTCTAACCAAAAGCAGAAGCACTGCGTGAGGGGTGGCTGGCCTCAAAGAGCAGTGATGAGCAGAAAAATCAGATGATATAGATTTTCCTACGTGCTTAAAATGCAAATGTGACCTCTGGTTCTCTTAGTAGCACTCCCTGCCTTGTCCCAGGGACAGTTGCTGGCAGCCCCTGAGCTACATCCAGAGATTGTGGAGAAATGAGGAAACAATGTAAGAAGGGGCATATTAGAGCACAGTGCTATTCGGCCCTCTTGACACTAAGATCCCTTTAAAAAGAAAAAGAGATTCCTGAAAAAAATACTTCTCTGATTGTCTGCAGAGAAGTAGCTGTGCTGAGTGCTTAAGTTTTAGAGCCAGGTGGCTTTAGTTATGTAAAAATGATGGTTAGTTCACCCTTCTGCCTCTTTGTTTCACAATGGAAATAATTAGCAATTCTTACCCCTGAGGGTTCTTATCATGCTTGAATAAAATACCTACTCACATAAAGCACTAAATGCAGCAACTGGCACATAGTAAATGTTCAGTAAGGGTTATTAATATTGCAATTATTGATTGATAAAATGCATAATGACACAAAGCTAGTAGGCATACATTATCATTTTGAATGAATTTATTTTCCATTAATCACAGTGGCATCTGCATGCATATGAAAAATAAGAGTATATATATTTGTCAGACATTATTTATTTAGTCCACCAACAATACTTTGTGCTTAGGGAGTTCTAAGCTGCTTCCTCATTGCCTCCAAGGGCTCTGAGGTCTAAGGTGAAGAGGGAGAGATGTGAGAGGTAGGTCACAGTCACAATTCAAGACAGAGTTATATTTTATTTCAGCTCCTTAATCCCTGGGAGGAAAGAAATTGGGGGTGGAGGTGGGAGAGGGACAATGAAGGGAGGGAAAGAAAGAACGTATCCTTGGGGCAGGTCACAGAACAGGTCTGAGCCTGTCAAGTGAGGATCTCAGATTAGATCAGTGGTTTTCAATCAGTTCTTCAAGGAGCCCTGTAGTTTCGGAGAAGCCCTCCAGGGACCACTCAGGGACTGGGACCAAGAAGCTGAGTAGGGGGCTTCAGAACCAGCCTTGTTTTAGAGAACAGCACAGCTTTTATGTAAGCTTCTCCTAATATTTCACGTGTTAAAAAAGTATTTCCCAACTTTCAAAGTGGTTTCCAAGAACCAGCTGTGCTAGGTCATCTTAAAAGCGGTGGTTTTCAAACTTGGTCACACGTTGGAATTGCTTGAAGGAACTATAAAGATACTGATGCAGGGGACTTAGCCCAGATTTAAATCACCTTGGGTGCAGCCTGGACATCCTTTGGATGTCCAAATGCCTCTCCTTTGATTTGGCCTTGAATAAGTCAGCCAAGACAAGGTCAAGGTCACCCACAGGTCTACCCTCAGTCTATTCAACAAAAGAGCCTATGAAGTATAAGTAAAAAATACAATCCCACAAGGAGCAGAATTTCAGGAAAATTCAGATTCTTAAAGAATGCCAGTGATGTTTGTTTATTTTCTTAAAGCTTTGATTTCTAAATACTTCCCTTCATGAAGATAGTAATAGAAATGTAAATACAATTTGAAAAGAGTTATATATACCAACGTCCACATTAAAAAAAAAATGTCATTATGTCCTAGATTCCCATGAAGAGTCAATAAGGGAACTGAATGAAGTCCTGCTTTTGGCAGAAAGAAAAAATTAATTTTCGATTCACTTCATGACAGTTCCTTTCCAAGGTTATTTACATAAGACTTTGTGGCAAGTGTGAAACATTTTGGTTCACAGAACAAATAGAAAGTTGTGCTCCAGCCAGGCTTCCAAACAATGTTTGAAACATTTGAAGAGGACAATCTAGCAGATTCTCTGGGGAAAATGAACTGATATGAATACATGTTGAGTTATGTTTACACCAAGTGAGGCTTGACATGTTTGAAAAGTGGAAATTATATCAATTTCCTTCCCCTACATTTGCTAATTGAAAGGTCGGGTATGTTGAGACATGCCCCGGGAAAGTGCCGCAAGGCAAATTCCGGAGGCTGGAGAAACTTCCGGAGGCCGACCCCCTGCAGCCTGGTCCAATCATGTACCAACACAGAGCCCTTGGACACTGACCGCCGCTGTAGCCCGCGCTTTCTTCCTTATATGAAAAGACCTGGCTTGGACGCCGGCCCTGGCTATAAAACCCCTCCCCACCCCTCATACCTCGCAGACTCCCTTTGTCTCCTCACTCACTCTCCCCCCGGGAGTTCTGCCCGAGAGCGACCGCTCAATAAAGGCCTTTACCACCTGTCATTAGAGGCGGCTTTTTTCCTCCTGCGGCGTTTTTCTAACACTAATCAAACTCCATCTAGATCACTTTCTATCTATCTTAGAGAGAAAGATAGCTTCTAACATATTTTTGGTGAATTGTAAAAGAGGAGAAGGAGGCCCATAACATTTCTAATTTTGAAAGCACATGTATTAACTGAGTAAAAGGTATTTTGACTACAGTTTCTTCAACAAGGCACATCCACACAAGCCACAATCTAAGGCAGTGCCTTCCAACAGAAATACTATAGTGAGAGACACCCATTTAAAATTTCTAACCAGTCATATGAAAATGTAAATAGAAAATGTGAAACTCACATTAATAATGTATTTTAACCTCCAAATTATGATGTCAACTGTAATCAATATTTCATGTATTAGAAATAGGTGAATTGCACAGTGTGTGAATTATCTCAATAAATCTATTAAAATTATTAGAGATATTTTACATTCTTTTTTTTAACAAAGTCTTAAAAATCTTATGTTTATTTTCCACTCACAGTACATCTCAGTTTGGACTTCTCACATACACTTCAAGTGTTGGATGGTCACATGTGGGCAATGGCTTTTGTTCTGATATGTGGCTGAAATGATTCACATGCACAATGACTTATGCAAATGAACTAGAACATGCAGTAAGGCTAGTCCTCTTTAGCTCACCTCTCCATCCCTTGATGTTCTCAGCAAACTATATCTGAAACTGTCAGGGCTTTAGCCCGTCATCTTCGGAGTCACTCATTGGTGGGAAGAGAAAAAAGAAAGCAAGAATTTCTTCTATCTATTCCTCAACCTCTCTCTGTCTCTCCTCCCTTCCATTTATCACCTGTCCCCATTGGCTGCCCTTTATGTACCCTGATTTATATTACTGTATAACTGAACTGTTTATGTTCTTCTCTGTTCTTAGTTTAAATACAGAGTAATGACATGTTCAATATTTTTCTTTCCACAATATGTTTACCTATTGAAACCACCATATTTTTCTATTCCAGTTATGTTAAGAGCCCTTGAGATACTAAAGATTTCAACCACTAGGGCTACATGAAATTGGACTACATATTAGAGTTTATGAGAGTCCTTCCAGCTCTTCATTGTCATGAAGGAAATTTAAAGATCAGTAAGAGTCTTTCAGGACAATAGAGGACAATTAATGACCCATCACTAAAAAAGCAAAACAAGTTCATTATGAAAATAAGCAAAATCACTGCATGCAACTGCCTTCTCTCTCAAAATCAGGGATTTTAACAGACTCATAACAGAGAAAACACCAGTCCAAAGACCACCATGAAGAAGCCACAGTCTCTCCCCTTATGAAATCTAATATCCTCACAATATTTCATGTTTGCCACAAGCACTGTTAATTCAATGCCAAATCAATGCCTATTTATTAAGGTCTGAACTACCTACGTGCATGACACTGTACCAGGTACTGATGAGAAACTATCAAACAAGACAAAAATTATCCTATCAATTAAGGGAAATTATAGTCCAGTGAGATATTATGAGTATAATCTAGTGTTTGATGATTATGACATAGAGGGTCAGGGCACGTTGTCTACATATGAAAGGGATGAATCAGCCCAGCAGAAGAGGTTAACAAAGGTTTCTTACTGCAAAGTTGGGCCTTGAAAGGTGTATAAAGCTCCCCAAATGAAGACCAAGGACATGGGCAGCAGGGTGGAGAAACATCCGTAGGGTGGGCTGGCACTGGCAAAGTCTAGAGTTGCCAGTATACAGGTTTAGAGGAAATGAAAGGAGTCACAGAAAGAGGGAACAGAAAGAATGAGGTAAAGTGTGGTGACAGGGGAATAGCCCTGAAGACTAGAAAGAGCCTCATAAACTAAAGCCTTGGCCTTTTTAACAGAAAGTGCAGGCTTGAGACAGAGGAAAGATGTGATTTGGTATACATTTTTTTAAAAAAAGATCCATCTAGCTGCAGAGTGGAAAACAGACAAGAAAACAGGGATAATTACTGGGAGGCCAATTACGAAGCTAAAAAGGTCCTTGTTCTCAAGGCCTAGTCTTGGGTGGTCAGCTGGCTCCCAAGTGAATGGCACCTGCCAATACATCTCATTTAGTCCACAGGCCATGCTGATAATTAAGCAACTGCATATACAAATCTGCACTTCCAGCACTTCATGAAAGACAGCCTTGGACACTACAGGCTCACTTAAGTATCCAAAACAACCAGCTGGAGCTGAGTAGTGCTAGCCTCTTTCAGGAGAGCCTGGGCCCTCCCACTCCTCAAGAGCCCCAGCTAGCCACATCACCTTATTTCTGGCCCCTTCTCCAAGCCCCTTTAGAATCTATAGTATTTGACCTCCACTGGAGAGCCATCTAGTCATCAAACCCAACATGAGGAAGTCAAAGGGCCAGTGCTCCAAGATGAAACTGGTGAGCAGGTCATCCCCTGGGCTGCCTGAGACTGTGAAGGGACAGGCAAGAGACCATGTCTACCTCTGACATCTCAAGAAAAGCTGAAAAGCTTGATTCCAGGTTCATGCAAAAAGCACCTGCACAGTACCATCCAAAACATAATTCAGTGTGTTTATCAGAATATATGCTAAGTTTAACTCAAAAGACCATGGTCCAGTTAAATCAACAGGACTCAATTTAATCTACTTCAAATAAAGACCCTTATTTGGTGGGGGGGAGGGTGGGTTGGGGAGGGGAAACATATACCATTAAGACATATAAATATATAATGCTAAACAGCTGCTAGGACTATTCAACTTCTTCTCTTGATGGGACAGAAGTTTTTAGACTCTTCAGGCTGGCTGGAAGCTCTAAGTATTTTTTGAGACAAGACAAGTCAAAATTCATTCCTGTTTCCAAGTACAATGTTTTCATAGGTTGTGTTTGGAAGAGGGGCCATTTCTAACAGCAGGGGAAAAAAATATGATTATGGGTTTTAAGAAAGTGAAAGTGGCACTATTCCTTGAACATTTTTTCCCTGAAGCTTTCCCTTTTGTTTCACTCAAGAGTTTATTTGATATTAAGACAAAAAGATTTACAAAGATCTAAGAATGAGGTAGGGCTACAATAAGTCATTTAACCTGGCAGTACTTCTGTGTGAATTCTACTTCCTTTATTTAACATCTGAATGTAACTACAGTAAAAGACAAGAGAATTTCTCCTGGCTGTTTATGGAGACAACTTGCAAATTGCCACATCAACAGATTCTGTAGGAGATTTTCTAACTATTCATTTACTGATCTTTCCTCTCTTGTGTTCTGATTTCTGATTTCTTTTCATTGCATTATAAAGATCAGTTCAGCTCAGTTCAGTTGCTCAGTGGTGTCCAACTCTTTGCAACCTCATGACTGCAGCATGCCAGGATTCCCTGTCCATCACCAACTCCAGGAGCTTAAGGAAACTCATGTCCATCATATCAGTGATGCAATTCAACCATCTCATCCTCTGTCGTCCCCTTCTCCTGCCTTCAATCTTTCCCAGCATCAGGGTCTTTTCAAATGAGTCAGTTCTTCACATCAGGTGGCCTAAGTGCTGGAGTATCAGCTTTAGTATCAGACCTTCCAATGTATATTCAGAACTGATCTCCTTTATGATGGACTGGTTGGATCTCCTTGCAGTCCAAGGGTCTGTCAAGAGTCTTCTCCAACACCACAGTTCAAAAGCATCAATTCTTCAGTGCTCAGCTTTCTTTATAGTCAAACTCTCAAATCCATACACGACTACTGGAAAAACCATAGCTCTGACTAGATGAGCCTTTGTTGGTAATGTCTCTGCTTTTTAATATGCTGTCTAGGTTGGTCATAACTTTTCTTACAAGGGGCAAGCATCTTTTAATTTCATGGCTGCATTTAACATCTGCAGTGATTTTGGAGCCGAAAAAAATAGTCTGTCACTGTTTCCATTAATTTCCCATCTATTTGCCATGAAGTGATGGGATGGGATGCCATGATCTTAGTTTGCTGAATGTTGAGTTTCAAGCCAACTTTTTCACTGCCTTCTTTCACTTTCATCAAGATGCTCTTTAGTTCTTCTTTGCTTTCTGCCATAAGGGTGGTGTCATCTGCTTATCTGAGGTTATTGATATTTCTCCCGGCAATCTTGATTCCAGCTTGTGCTGCATCCAGCCCAGTGTTTCTCATGATGTACTTTGCATATAAGTTAAATAAGCAGGGTAACAATATACAGCCTTGATGTACTCCTTTCCCAATGTGGAACCAATCTGTTGTTCCATGTCCAGTTCTAACTGTTGCTTATTGACCTGCATACAGATTTCTCAGGAGGCAGGTCAGGTAGCCTCTGGTATTCTCATCCCTTTAAAAATGTTACACAGTTTGTTGTGATCCACACAGTCAAAGGCTTTGGCATAGTTAATAAAGCAGAAATAGATGTTTCTCTGGAACTCTCTTGCTTCTCCATAATCCAATGGATGTTGGCAATTTTGATATCTGGTTTGTCTGCCTTTTCTAAATCCAGTTGGAACATCTGGAAGTTCACAGTTCATGTACTGCTGAAGCCTGGCTTGAAGAATTTTGAACATTACTTTGCTAGGATGTGAGATGAGTGCAATTGTGCAGTAGTTTGAACATTCTTTGGCATTGCCTTTCTTCAGGATTAGAATGAAAACTGACATTTTCCAGTCCTGTGGCCACTGCTGTGTTTTCCAAATTTGCTGGCATACTGAGTGCAGTACTTTCACAGCATCATCTTTTAGGTTTTGTAATATCTCAACTGGAATTCCATCATCTCAACTAGCTTTGTTCATAGTGATGCTTCCTAAGGCCCACTTGACTTTGCATTCCAGGATGTCTGGCTCTACGTGAGTGATCACACCATCATGATTATCTGGGTCATGAAGATCATTTTTGTACAGTTCTTCTGTGTATTCTTGCCACCTCTTCTTAATATCTTTTGCTTCTGTTAGGTCCCTACCATTTCTGAAGCCAATAACTTTTCAAAGTTACATCATCAATTCAACAAGTATCTTGAAAATTTTCTATGAAAAAGGTCAGTATAGAGAAAACTTGCTTTCTACTGGGGGAGGGAAGAAATCAAGGAACCACGGACATAATGTTGGTATCGCTATGACAGAGTATGCTGTGGACACACAAACAAGGGGAAAGAAAAATCAGATGGTGAGAGGGTCAAGGAAACTTTCCCGAGGTAGTATTTGAGACATTTTAATAAAGAAAAGTTACCTAAAACTCGGCAATCTAGAGACTTAAAAGGTATCCTTTCAGAAGTTAAACATGGACCTTGTTGAACAAGCTCACTCAAGGATTAACACTCTATGGGAATCTGTCAGTGTTTGTCTTCATGATTCTTATAATTCACTAGAGCTCAGACTTTGAGAACTTACTTGTTAACATGCACAGTTATAACCTGGAGGAAAGATACTTTGAAGATTACAATTCAATTTCGCTGTAGGATGAATCCCTTTGTCTCAAATTCAAATTCATTCCCAACACCTTTCATGGTAGGCTACAAAGACACTCTTTCTTTAAATACTTATTGACCCAGCTTTTCTGGCTTTTATTCTCATTCATTAATGAGCTGAATAAAACCTCTGACATATATTCATTATGTATTTGAATAAGGATCATGCTTATAATTTTTGAAGAGTATTTTTGTCAATACTTATAGACAAAATGAGTCTTTAAGGATCAGAAGGGATCTCTCTGGAAGCCAGGGTGGATTCCTTTTTTTTTCAGTTGAAATATAGCTGATTTACAATACCATTAATTTCAGGTGTATAATGCATGCACACATACACACACACACACACATTTTCTTTTACAGATTCTTTTTCCTTATAGGCTATCAAGGAATATTGAGTATAGTTCCCTATGCTTCTTTTAATTATTTTTCCCCAAAAAAACACAAGTACAGAGCAAAAAACAAAATAAGCCTGAAACACAATAGTTCACTTTTTCGCTCTCTCCATCTGGGCTTTCAGAAGCCATACACCACACTTAATGGCCTCTGTGATTAATTCTCAGTAACTCTCCTCTTGAGGCTTGTATCTCTCTAATAATTTAACCTTTAAGGATACTACCTGTTAACTCTATGAAATGCAAACATTTTACTTACTTTTCCCTCTCCCAACTTTATTTTATTCTTCTATGGGCATATTCATAAATGTAAGTAAAATTTGGAGGGGTGGTCCCAAGATAGCGGAGGAATAGGACATAGAGACCACTTTCTCCCCTACAAATTCATCAAAAGATTGTCTGAATGCTGAGCAACTTCCACAAAACAACTTCTGAATGCTGGCAGAGGACACCAGGCACCTAGAAAGGCAGCTCATTCTCTTCGAAAGGAGGTGGGACAAAATGTAAAAGACAAAAAGAGAGACATGAGAGTTAGGGACTGAGACCTGTCCTAGGAAGGGAGTAGTGAAGGAGGAGCAGGTTCCACATAGTAAGAAACCTTGTCAAAGTTGGGTCTGTGGGGAGTTTTGGAATCTCAGAGGGCAACATAACCGGGAGAAAAAAACAAACAAACAAAAAAATCCACAGACTACGCACCTAACTGCAACTGCCAGTGGAGAAGTAGCCCAGACACTCCTGTCCGCCATCAGCAAGCGGGGACTGGACAGGGAGGCGCAGGCTGCATAATCGGTGCTTAGGGTAAGCAGCAAGCCTGAATGCCTGAGGACAATCTGAGTGAGCTAAAGTGAGATAGCAACCCAAACTGTGAGATCGGCAGAGAGAAAAAAGAACAAAAACAGAACTTTCCAGTGAAAGGCTCTAAGGTGCAGCCTCGCCTGCTCACAGAACAAAGAATTGAGCAAATACCAAAGGAGAGCTAGCCTGCTGCATGCAGGCCCCTCCGCCTCCCAGAGGCAGAGAGGCAGGCGGGTGACAGCCAGAGCCGGAAAGCAAGGGGCTGCTGCAGACTCAGTCACAGAGACTGGCATCCTCCACCAAACTTTGAACAGGCTCCAAGTTGCTAACCAACCTTCCTGGGATCCTGGACAGTTGACATCTGCCAGGAGGGTTGCAGCCTGAGATCATCTCCTCAGAAGAGACACAGCACACCTGAGACTGCTCTCACAGTGTACCCAGGACACCGAGCGGCCAGGACCAGGGCCGTGATTACGATTCAGGGCCCATCTGGGACAGTGCGCTCACCAAGCACCTGGTCGCTTAAGCTGCTCGGACCTGGGAAGGGCACACAACATGCCCAACCAAGTCGGTGCATTTGCAGAGCACCCGAGAACCTGAGCGGCTAAGGCCTGGGAAGTGCACAAAACGCAGGGCCCGCTTGGGACAGTGCCCCTGCAGAGCACCCTGGAGCCTGAGCAGTGTAGACCCGGGAAGTACATGCACCTTGAGCTAGGGCAAAGCTAGTGTGATCCATACACTGTGAGCACTCCCCACACGTCAGCAACATTTGTTTGCAGTGTCCCTCCCCACAACACAACTGAACAAGTGAGCCTAAATAAGAGACCAACTTGTGTCAGCGTAGAAATTAGACATTGAAGAGACATGAAGACAGAGGAAGCCAAAATAAATTAAGAAGAGGAAATGGCTCTAGAAGTGATAGGTGCAACAGATTAAAACCCTATTGTTAATATTGATTAAGCATTGGAGGGGGTCTACAGACCTTGAGAACAAGAACAAGCAGGAACAAGGAACTATCTGAAATTGAACTGACCCCATACAGCCCACAACAGCTTCAGAGAAATTCCTAGATATATTTTTACTATTATTACTCTTTAATCTTTTTTTAAAATTTAAGTTATTACTCCTTTAATTTTCATTTTTATAACCTAATATTACATTGCAAAAACAGACCCTATTTTTAAAGCAAATTTCATATATATATATTTTTATAATTTTTGTGATTGATTTTGCTCTGTAGATTTTATATTGTATTTTTTAGAATCTAACATCTACTCTAGATTTTTAATCTTTGCTTTTTGGTATTTGTTATCAATTTTATACCTTTAAGAACCTAATCTTCAGTATCCATTTTCACTTAGGGGTGTGATTACTAGCTTGATTGCTCTCTCCCCTTTTGTTACCCTTTTTTCCCCCAGGTCACCTCTATCTCCTCCCTCCCGCTTCTTTTCCCTATTTAACTCTGTGAATCTCTCTGGGTGTTCCAGGCTGTGGAGAACACTTAGGAAACTGATTACTGGCTAGACTAGTCTCTCCTCTTTGGACTCCGCCTCTTCTCCTCCTCATGACCTCTATCTCCCTCCTCCCTCTTTTCTTCTCTATGTAACTTTGTGAATATTTCTGGGTGTTCCAGATTGTGGAGAGCACTTAGGGAACTGATTACTGGCTAGATTGCTCTCTCCCCTTTTGACTACCCCTCTTCTCCTCCTGGTTACCTCTATCTCCTTCCTCCCTCATCTCTTCTCGATGTAACTCTGTGAACCTCTCTGGGTGTCCCTCAATGTGGAGAATTGTTTCACCATTAACCTAGATGCTTTATCATCTGTGCTGTATGGATGGAAAAGTCTTGAGGATACTATAAGAATAAGACTGAAAGGCAGAGGCAGGAGGCTTAACTCCAAAACTTGACAATAGCTGAGGACTCCTGATACCAGGAGCTCACCCAAAGCCTCCATTCTTACACTGAAACCAAGCTCCACACAAGAGCCAACAAGTTCCAGAGCAAGACACACCACGATAACTTTCTAGCAAAGCAGAAACACAGCCATGAGCATTAAAAGACAGGCTTCCCAAAGCCATGCCAAACCCATTAATTCAATTCAGTTCAGTTACTCAGTCGTGTCCAACTCTTTGCAACCCCATGAATCACAGCACACCAGGCCTCCCTGTCCATCACCAACTCTCGGAATTTACTCAAACTCATGTCCACTGAGTCAGTGATGCCATCCAGCCATCTCATCCTCTGTCATCCCCTGCTCCTCCTGCCCCCAATCCCTCCCAGCATCAGGGTCTTTGCCAATGAGTCAACTCTTTGCATGAGGTGGCCAAAGTATTGGAGTTTCAGCTTGAGCGTCAGTCCTTCCAATGAACACCCAGGACTGATCTCCTTTAGGATGGACTGGTTGGATCTCCTTGCAGTCCAAGGGACTCTCAAGAGTCTTCTCCAATACCACAGTTCAAAAGCATCAATTTTTTGGCACTCAGCTTTCTTCACAGTCCAACGCTCACATCCATACATGACCACTGGAAAAACCATAGCCTTGACTAGATGGACCTTTGTTGACAAAGTAATAATGTCTCTGCTTTTTAATATGTTATCTAGGTTGGTCAGAACTTTCCTTCCAAGGAGTAGGCTTTTTTTAAATTTCATGGATGCAGTCACCATCTGCAGTGATTTTGGAGCCTCCCAAAATAAAGTCTGGCACTGTTTCCCCATCTATTTCCCATGAAGTGATGGTACCAGATGCCATGATCTTAGTTTTCTGAATGTCGAACTTTAGGCCAACTTTTTTACTCACCTCTTTCACTTTCATCAAGAGGCTTTTTAGTTCCTCTTCACTTTCTGCCATAAGGGTGGTGTAAACCCATAGACACCCCAGAACTCACTACTGGACACTTTGTTGCACCTCAGAGAGAAGAGATTCATTTCCACCCACCAGAACACAAATATAAGCTCCCCTGACCAGGAAATGTTGATACACCAATAGTCAACCTCACCCACAGGGAGCAGGCTCCACAATAAAGAGGCAACCCAAACCCAAAAAGGGCATCCCAAACACAGCAATCTAAACAAAATGAAAAGGCAGAGAAATATTCAGCAGGTAAAGGAACATGATAAATTCCCACCAAACCAAACCAAAGAGGAGGAGATAGGGAGTCTACCTGAAAAAAAGAATTCAGAATAATGATAGTAAAGATGATCCAAAATCTTGAAAACTAAACAGAGTTACAGATAAATAGACTAGAGACAAGGATTGAGAAGATGCAAAAAATGTTTAAGAAGGACATAGAAGAAATAAAAGAGAGTCAATCGATAATAAATAATGCAATAACTGAGATCCAAAGCACTCTGGAGGGAACCAACAGTGGAATAACTGAGGCAGAAGATAGGATAAGTCAGGTGGAAGACAGAACAGTAGAAATAAATGAATGAAGCAGAGAGGGAAAAAAAAAGAATTTAAAGAAATAAGGACAACCACAGAGACCTCTGGGACAATGTTAAACACCCCAACATTCAAATCATAGGAGTTCCAGAAGAAGAAGACAAAAAGAAAAGGCATGAGAAAATTATTGAGTACATAACAGTTGAAAACTTCCCTAAAATGGGGAAGGAACTAGCCAACCGAGTCCAGGAAACCCAGAGAGTCCCAACAGGATAAAGCCAAGGCAAAACACCCCAGGACACATATTAATCAAACTAACAAAGATCAAATATTAAAAGCAGCAAGGGAAAAGCAACAAACAACACATAAGGGGATCCCCAGAAGGATAACAGCTGATCTTTCAATAGAAACTCCTCAGGCTAGAAGGGAATGGTAGGACATACTTAAAGTGATGAAAGAGAAAAACCTACAACCCAGATTACTATACCCAGCAAGGATCTCATCCAAATATGGAGGAGAAATCAAAAACTTTACAGACAAGCAAAAGCTGAGAGAATTCAGTACCACCAAACCACCTCTTCAACAAATGCTAAAGGATCTTCTCTAGACAGGAAACACAGAAAAGGTTTATAAACTTAAATCCAAAGGAACAAAGTAAATGGCGACAAGATCCTACTTATCAATAATTACCTTAAATGTAAGTGGGTTGGATGCCCCAACCAAAAGACAAAGACTAGCTGAATGGATACAAAAGCAAGACCCATTAGTTCTTCACTAAATTTTTGGTAGAATTCAGCTGTGAAACCATCTGGTCCTGGGCTTTTGTTTGTTGGAAGATTTTTTATTACAGTTTCGATTTCCGTGCTTATGATGGGTCTGTTAAGATCGCTTTTGTATCCATTCAGCCAGTCTTTGTCTTTTGGTTGGGGCATCCAACCCACTTACATTTAAGGTAATTATTGATAAGTAGGATCTTGCTGTCTACAAGAGACCCACCTGAAACTAAGGGACACATACAGACTGAAAGTGAAGGGTTGTAAAAAGATATTTCATGCAAATGGAGACCAAAAGAAAGCAGGAGTAGCAATACTCAGATAAAATGGACTTTGGAATAAAGGCCGTGAAAAGAGACAAAGAATGACACTGCATAATGATCAAAGGACAATCCAAGAAGAAGACATAACAATTATAAATATGTATGTGCCCAACATAGCAGCATCTCAATACGTAAGGCAAATGCTAACAAGTATGAAAGGGGAAATTAACAGTAACACAATAATAGTGGGAGAATTTAATACCCCACTCACATCTATGGATAGATCAACCAAACAGAAAATTAGCAAGGAAACATAGGCTTTAAATGATACAATGGACCAGTTAGACCTAACTGATATCTATAGAACATTTCACCCCAAAACAATGAATTTCACCTTTTTCTCAAGTGCACACGGAACATTCTCCAGGATAGGTCACATCCTGAGCCATAAATCTAGCTTTGGTAAATTCAAAAACCTTGAAATCATTTCAAGCACCTTTTCTGATCACAATGCAGTAAGATTAGATGCCAACTACAGAAAAAAAAAAAACTATTAAAAATACAAACATATGTAGGCTAAACAACATGCTTCTGAATAACCAAAAATCACAGAAGAAATAAAAAAAGAAATCAAAATATGAATAAAAACAAATGAAAATGAAAACACAATAACCCAAAATCTATGGGATTCAGTAAAAGCAGTCCTAAGGGGAAGGTTCATAGCAGTACAAGCTTAAGTCAAGAAATAAGAGAAAAATCAAATAAATAACCTAACTTTACACCTAAATCAACAAGAAAAAGAAGAAATGAAGAACCCCAGAGTTAGTAGAAGGAAAGAAATCATAAAAATTAGCGTAGAAATAAATGAAAAATAAACAAAAGACACTACAACAAAAATCAACAAAAGTAAAAGCTGGTTCTTTGATAAGATAAATAAAAGACAAACCATTAGCCAGACTCATCATGAAAAAAAGGGAGAAGAATCAAATCAACAAAATTAGAAATGAAAATGGAGAAATCACAACAGACAATACAGAAATACAAAAGATCATAAGAGACAATCATCAGCAACTATATGCCAATAAAATGGACAACTTGGAAGAAATGGACGAATTCTTAGAAAACTATAACCTTCCAAAACCGAACTAGGAAGAAATAGAAAATCTTAACAGACCCATCACAAGCACGGAAATCGAAACTGTAATAAAAAATCTTCCAACAAACAAAAGCCCAGGACCAGATGGCTTCACAGCTGAATTCTACCAAAAATTTAGTGAAGAACTAACATCTATCCTACTCAGACTCTTCCAGAATATTACAGAGGAAGGTAAACTCCCAAACTCATTCTATGAGGCCACTATCACCCTAACACCAAAACCAGACAAAGATGCCACCAATAAAGAAAACTACAGGCCAATATCACTGATGAACATAGACGCAAAAATCCTCAACAAAATTCTAGCAAACATAATCCAAAAACATATTTAAAAGATCGTACATCATGACCAAGTGGGCTTTATCCCAGGGATGCAAGGATTCTTCAATATTCGCAAGTCAATCAATGTGATACACCACATTAACAAATTGAAAGATAAAAACCATATGATTATCTCAATAGATGCAGAGAAAGCCTTTGACAACATTCAACACACCAATTTATGATAAAAAACTCTCCCAAAAGCAGGCACAGAAGGAACATACCTCAAAATAATAAAAGGCATATATGATAAACCCATAGTAAACATTATTGTCAATGGTGAAAAATTGAAAGCATTTCCCCTAGAGTCAGGAACAAGACGAGGATGCTCACTCTCACCACTACTCTTCAACATAGTTTTGGAAGTTTTAGCCACAGCAAGCAGAGCAGAAAAAGAAATAAAAGGAATGCAGATTGGAAAAGAAGTAAAACTCTCACTGTTTGCAGTTGACATGATCCTCTACAAAGAAAATCCCAAAGACACCAACAAAAAATTACTAGAGCTAATCAATGAATATAGTAAAGTTGCAGGATATAAAATTAACACACAGAAATCCCTTGCATTCCTATATACTAATAATGATAAAACAGAAAGAGATATTAAGAAAACAATCCTATTCACCACTGTGACACAAAGAATAAAATACTTAAGAATAAATATACCTAAAGAAACAAAAGACCTTTATATAGAAAACTACAAAACACTGATAAAAGAAATCAAAGAGGACAGAAATAGATGGAAAAATATACCATGTTCACAGATTGGAAGACTCAATACAGTGAAAATGAGTATACTACCCAAAGCAATCTATAGATTCAATGCAATGCAATCCCCATCAAGCTACCAATGGTATTTTTCACAGAACTAGAACAATTAATTCCACAATTTGCATGGAAATAGAAGAAACCTTGAATAGTCAAAGCAATCTTGAGAAAGAAGAATGGAACAGCAGGAATTGTCCTGCCTGACTTCTGACTATACTACAAAGCTACAGTCATCAAGACAGTATGGTACTGGCACAAAGACAGAAATATAGATCAATGGAACAAAATAGAAAGTCCAGAGATAAATCCACGTACCTACGGACACCTTATCTTTGACAAAGGAGGCAGAAATATACAATGAAGAAAGGACAATCTCTTTAGTAAGTGGTGCTGGGAAAACTGGTCAACCATCTGTAAAAGAATGAGACTAGAACACTTTTAACACCATACACAAAAATAAATGGATTAAAGATCTAAATGTAAGACCAAAAACTATAAAACTCCTAGAAGAAAACATTGGCAGAACACTCTCTGACATAAATCACAGAAAGATCCTCTATGACCCACCTCCCAGAGTAATGGAAATAAAAGCAAAAATAAACAACTGGGACCTAAAGCAAAAGCTTTTGCATAACAAAGGAAACTATAAGCAATGTGAAAAGATGGCCTTCAGAATGGGAGAAATTAATAGCAAAGTAACTAATAAAGAATTAATCTCAAAAATATACAAGCAGTTCATGCAGCTCAATACCAGAAAAATAAATGACTCAATCAAAAAATGGGCCAAAGAACTAAACAGATATTTCTCTGAAGAAGACATACAGATGGCTAACAGACACATAAAAAGATGTCCAATATCTCTCATTATCAGAGAAATGCAAATCAAATCTCACACTGGTCAGAATGGTTGCTATCAAAAAATCTACCAACAATAAATGCTGGATAGGGTTTGGAGAAAAGGGAACCCTCTTTACACTGTTGGTGGGAATGCAAACTAGTACATCCAGTATGGAGAACAGTGTGGGGATTCCCTAAAAAACTGGAAATAGAACTGCCATACGACCCAGCAATCCCACTGCCTGGCATACACACCACGGAAACCAGAATTGAAAGATGCACCCCAAAGTTCATTGCAGCACTGTTTACAGTAGCTAGGACATGGAAGCAACCTAGATGTCCATCGGCAGACAAATGAATAAGAAAGTTGTGGTACATATACACAATGGAATATTGCTCAGATATTAAAAAGAACACATATGAGGTGGATGAAACTGGAGCCTATTAGACAGAGTGAACTAAGTCAGACAGAAAAAGACCAATACATTATATTAACACATATACATGGAATTTAGAAAGATGCTAACGATAATCCTATATGTGAGACAGCAAAAGAGACACAGATATAAAGAACAGACTTTTGGACCCTGTGGGAGAAGGCGAGGGTGGGATAATTTGAGAGAACAGCACTGAAACATGTATATTACCAAATGTGAAATAGATGACCAGTCCAAGTTCGGTGCATGAAACAGGGCACTCAAAGCTGGTGCACTGGGACAACCCTGAGGGATGGGATGGGTAGAGAGGTGGGAGGGGTGTTCGGGTTGCAAGACACATGTATACCTGTGGCTGATTCATGTCAATGTATGGCAAAAATCACCACAATATTGTAAAGTAATTAGGCTTTAGTTAAAATAAATTGATTTTAAAAAAATAAATAAATTTAAGTAAAAAAATCTAAAACTTTGTCTCATTTCATTAATCTCATGAGAGAAAATCTTAACTTTCCATTTTGTTAAAGATATTCATGAAGTCACCTATATTTCAGCTTTTGACTCTATACCTAACATTGGCTATCAACCTTGCCCTTACTTTCATTGTCAAGGTTTATAACATTTGGTTAACTTGCTGGTGTGTTTGCTTTAAAGGCAGATCCTAAAGTTCAAAAAGAGATTATTCAGTTCAGTTCAGTTCAGTCATTCAGTCGTGTCCAACTCTTTGCGACCCCATGAATCACAGCACGCCAAGCCTCCCTGTCCATCACCAACTCCCGGAGTTTACTCAAACTCATGCCCATCGAGTCAGTGATGCCATCCAGCCATCTCATGCTATGTCGTCCCCTTCTCCTCCTGCCCCCAATCCCTCCCAGCATCAGGGTCTTTTCCAATGAGTCAACTCTTCCCATGAGGTGGCCAAAGTACTGGAGTTTCAGTATCAGTCCTTCCAATGAACACCCAGGGCTGATCTCCTTTAGGATGGACTGGTTGGGTCTCCTTGCAGTCCAAGGGACTCTCAAGAGTCTTCTCCAACACCATATATAAATTGTTCATTGGATAGCCAGGTAGTATACTAAATGGCGTTTATTTCTCTTCAGATTTAACGCCATAAGTCTTAAACC
Organism: Cervus elaphus; assembly: GCF_910594005.1. NCBI lineage: Eukaryota > Metazoa > Chordata > Mammalia > Artiodactyla > Cervidae > Cervus > Cervus elaphus. Next base: position 68,289,989 of record NC_057823.1, on the reverse strand, counting down.
ACAAAAGTCAAAGATATTCTTTTGTTGTTGTTGCTCTTGTTATGCTTTTGATTTGGACTGTGATATCCTAATACACTTTGTTGTTTTTGCTGAGTTTGTGGTTTGAATTGTCTCTCTTCTTTTCTTCGAAGACAACAGACATGGTTTCTTCACATCCCATCCCTCAGCTTATTGGCAAATATTTTCTTCTTGAAGATATTGTCCTAGAATTCCTGGACTTCTTTAATTTTGACAGAAAACTTGCTAAACCTTCACAATTGTCATGTGTGACTTTTTGGAGAGACTCTTCATTGGCCTCTCCATTTCTTGGAACCTTTACTAATTATTTCTATAATTTCATTCTTAATTTTCAGGAATATACTCAGAAAGGGTGCATGAAAGATTTCAGTATCTTGATGATTTAAAATATTGTTTTCACTTACAGTTTGGCTTAGAACTGAATTCTAGGCTAAAAATAGTTTTTCCTGAGAAAACACAAGAAACTGCTCAATTAACTTAATGATTCTAACATTGCTGATAAAAAGTTTGATATCAGTTAAAAAAATTGTAAGAGGTTTTCTTTTCTCATTGTTCTAGAAGCTTTTAAGATCACTTTATTCTTAGAATTTTGAACTTGAAGCTGACACATCAGGAACATTTATTTACTTCCCATTTTGTCACTTGGCTTGTGAAATATAAATTCAATCAATTGCCTCCCTACAGTATGACTTTTACATTTCTTTAATAATCAAATACTCCCAGGTTTTCAAATTTCTCTCTCATCTATGGAGATCTTTTTAATGAGATGAAGGATTGCTACACTATTCTATATTTGACTTCTTATTAGTATTAGATTTCTTTTTTCCATGTCTTACAAGATCTATACTTTATTTTCAAACTTTGATTAATGAAAAATACTGGATTAACAAGAGATATTTCTTATTGTTCCTTTTTTATACTGTTCTGTACTTGTCTTATGGGTGGATTATCTTTTTAAACTCTTATCAAGGATACTGATGAGAGAGTTTTAAATATACTCTTCTTCATATTATCTAGCTTGGTAGTGATTTCATATCATTATTAATATTTGTCTTTTTTTTCATAACTATGTTTTTTTCTCCTGTTCAACTGGTTCTCTTTAATAAATTAGATGGTCATTCTTTTTTATTTAAAAATGGAGGAGTGGAAGTTTCACTTATGGTTAGAGTGTAGAAGAATATAAACAAATGTCACTACTACTACAACTATAACGACTAGCCAGATAATCACAACGCACAAATTTCTTTAAAGACACAGAAGACACATTGAAAGGAACACAACAGAATCTCACTCCAGAGGAAAATTTCATTTTCGAGGGCAGTTGCTGACATTGGAGGTAGAGTGGGCAGAGCAAAAAGCCTGCTAAAGAAGGATAACGTTTGCTTAGACTATGGGAAACTAGTCAAACTTCTGATGAACCTATAATCTACTGTGTTGAATTTGAAACTAGAAAAGACCAAAATGCAAAACTTAATTCCACAATCCTAAATGGGAAAGCAAGAGCTATAAAATTTCTGGAAGAAAACCTAGGAAAATATCTTTGTGATTTTGATTCAGGAAAAGACACAAAAAGCACAGATCATCAGCTGAAGCTGTGAATAAATAAATGAAGAATCCTTGCCCTCCAGAACACACAATCAAGAAAATGAAAAGTCAAGTAACAGACTGGAAGAACCTATTTGCAATATGTAAAAGACACAGAATTTATATCCAGAATATTTAAAGAGGTAGGTCCTATGACTCAATTATTAAAAAGACAACACAAAAAATATTGGGGAAAAAAAAAAACAAAAACTGAACAAACTCTTTACAAAAGATCTACACATGACCAGTAAGCAAAATTTAAAGTGCTTATCATTAATAGCTAACAGGGAAGTGCAAATTAAAACAAGAAGAGATACGATTTCACATAACTAGAATGGATAAAATTAACAAGGTTAGCAATATAATGTTAACAGACAGATGGAACGATTGGATCTCTCATCAATCCCTTGGGAGAGTATCAAGTGGGCTTGAACTCCATTTAAGAACAATTTGGTAGTTCCCTATAAAAGTAATTGTACACCTACCACATGACTCACTAATATTTACCCTGAAAGAAATTAAAATTTATTTTCACAAAAAGATTTGTTCACAAATGCTTACAACAGCACAGTTTTTAATATTCCCAAACTGAAAACAGCCCAGATATTCATCAAAAGGAGAATGAACAAAAACTTATGATAAATTCACACACTGATACATTAGGACAATAATGAACAATCTATTAATATACACAAGAACATGGATATATCTCAAAACTATCATTATGCATGAAGCAGTCAGAGACAATAGAACATATCCTGCAGGACCATTTATAAGAAATATTAAAAGAGGAAGGGCACTACTTAAAATTAGGGTCACAAGGCTTTCTATATCACTATAGGAAGGGTTCCAAACTTTTAATCCAGAGATGGAGTTAAGTGAATCCAAATACTGAAACATCCTCAAATTGTATCTAGACCATGTATATGTACTTGTGGAAATCCTTTTCTGGGAAGAAATTCTGTGCTTTCATTATAGAAACTGATAGAAGAAAGATGTCAGAAAATTAGTGACCACAACAAATAGATTATATTTGTTTCTGGGGAATGGAGCTTTTACCAGCTGTATTATGGTTTTAAATCAATTTTCCATCAGAATTATCTGTATAATTTGTTAGACCAAAAATAATTACATTACATTAAAATATTGCTCAGAGATAAGATACCACCTGTCAGACACACAATCTAGATATCTTTACCACTAAACCTAGCCTTCAGGACTCTAGTTTGAAAATTATCTGTTAAAAGTAGTTTTTTAAAACCTGGAAAATTTCCAGGCTTTAACATTAACATTATTTTCAAACTATAGAAACAGCTCTTCAGTCATTTTATATTTGGTAAAATGGTGCAGAAGTGCTTCTTGACTTCTTAAGTCTTAATGGATCAAGTCTGGTGGCTTATTAAACTTTCCCAGAATTCTAATATAAGATCCATAATTTCTTAAGGAAGGACTGAAGCATCAGAAATAAGGAAGGTAAGGAGTATGCATTTGTTCTAAAAGCAATCAGGTCCTGACCTTGGAAAAAGTAACTGGAAGCTCTGGAAAAAAATCTTCCAGTCCAGAAATGGCAAGTGAGTTTTATCCTCCATGCTAATGTCAATTAATGTCAATATTCAATTATTTTCAAATAACATAGAAAAGTCCAATGGAAAATTGATTTAAAATCATAACAGAGCTGGTAACAACAGACTTTATTTTTGGGTTTCAAAATCACTGCAGATGGTGACTGCAGCCATGAAATTAAAAGACACTTACTCCTTGGAAGGAAGGTTATGACCAACCTAGACAGCATATTAAAAAGCAGAGACATTACTTTGCCAACAAAGGTCTATCTAGTCAAGGCTATGGTTTTTCCAGTAGTCATGTATGGATGTGAGAGTTGGGACTATAAAGAAAGCTGAGCACCAAAGAATTGATGCTTTTGAACTGTGGTTTTAGAGAAGACTGTTGAGAGTCCCTTGGACTGCAAGGAGATCCAACCAGTCCGTCCTAAGGGAGATTAGTCCTGGGTGTTTATTGGAAGGACTGATGCTAATGCTGAAACTCCAATACTTTGGCTACCTGATGTGAAGAATTGACTCATTGGAAAAAGACCTTGATGCTGGGAAGGATTGAGGGCAGGAGGAGAAGGGGATGACAGAGGATGAGATGGTTGGATGGCATCACCGACTCAATGGACGTGAGTTTGGGTAAACTCCGGGAGTTGGTGATGGACAGGGAGGCCTGGCGTGCTGCAGTCCATGGGGTTGCAAAGAGTTGAACACGACTGAGTGACTGAACTGAACTGCAGAGCTCCCGTTTCCAGATAAAGAAATATAATCCATTATTACAGTCATTAATTTTCTGACATCTTTTTTTCAATCACATGCCATTTCTGGAGTGATGTGTTGGGAAGATTCTGAGATTCCTAAACTGGGATTAACTAGTGATGTCTACCAAGGGCACAGGAAAGGTGGGAGGTAGCATATGTGGTAGATGAGTGCTAACCTTGCCTAGTCAGGGTCATGAGGACTTAAAAGAGGCTGCAAAGTACAGTGATATATAGGAGAAAAAAAGATAAGAAGAATAGGCACTGTAGCCAGGAGGAAAATAAGGGTATATCTCTAAAATAATTATATAAACATCAGGACAAGCAAATAAAATTCAGAATAAAAAAATGACCACCAAAAATAAAAGAACTTTAAAATCCAAAATGAACTAATAACCCAGGGAAAAAACAAACTATTTCTAAATTAAATCCATTCTGCAATACATTTAAGCACAGTTTTGCCATTCCAGTGTTTGTTGAGGACCTAGTGTGTTCCAGGAAGAACTGAGAAATAGAAGATATACTCAAGAAGAAAAAAAAAATGCCTTTTTTTCTTTTTTTGGTGACACCACAGCACGTGTGGGATCTTAAGTTTCTGACTTAGTTCCTCAGTTCCTTTCAGCGCACCCTGCATTGAAATCAGTCATAACCACTGGATGAACAGGGAAGTCCCCAAGAAACTCTGTCCTGAACATCTTGCTTTCCACTGATGGAGACTGACTTACAAACCCAGTCAGTTTAATATAATAATATATATATATATAAACATGTATATGTTAATTAATATATATTAATAATTATAATGTAATTCATAAATTATAATATATAATAGTAATAATGCAAATCAATATATATAATATACATATTACAATAACCTCTCTTCACAGTAAGAGTTACAATAAGGTTTGAAAAAAAATGCAGCGAGGTCAAAAGAGAAGAAATGACATTGGCTCAAGAGAGTCTCAGAAGCTTTCAATGAGTTGGAAGAGGGCATAACTTCATGGCTACGGAAAGCCTTGGAAAATTCTTGCAACTGCTAGAAGCTGCCTTTTAATGACTGGACTCTGCGAGCTCCTACCAAAGCTCACTGTTTACCACTGACAATTACATTGCAACTTGATCCTGTGGTTTCTACTGGGAAATTCCCTCCCATCTTTCTAAGCCTTATTTTCTTTTAAAATTACAAAAGTGAAACAAGAAAAAAAAAAAAGGTGAAGGAGTTTTCATAAATGTGCAGGGGTGCAGTGGGTAGGGGAGAAGGCAATGGCACCCCACTCCAGTACTCTTGCCTGGAAAATCCCATGGACGGAGGAGCCTGGTGGGCTGCAGTCCATGAGTTTGCAAGAGTCAGATAGGACTGAGCAACTTCACTTTCACTTTTCAGTTTCATGCATTGGAGAAGGAAATGGCAACCCACTCCATTATTCTTGCCTGGAGAATCCCAGGGACAGCGGAGCCTGGTGGGCTGCCGTCTATAGGGTCACATAAAGTTGGACACGACTGAAGTGACTTAGCAGCAGCAGCAGCAGCAGCAGTGGGTAGGAAATGGCAAAATCACCAGCAGGAGCAAATTAGTGGTAACTTAAGAAAACATGGCATATTTTTTTGGAAAAATGGAGAGGGTCACCACAGCCTGTGGAGAGGCTGAGGTTGGGGAGAGGGGAGGGAAATTGGCAAAGAGACAATGTATAAAAGCTGGATCGAATAGGAGGGCGATGGATTGGGAAAGTCTGGACAGTTTTTGAGGGTGGTACAGTTTTCAAATTCCATGTGATCCTCACAATAAATATCATGGAAAAACTCGAGAAAACTTTTTGGCCAACCCACTACATAGGATGGGCACATACCAACTCTGCAATCCAGACTAAATCTGAGGAAGTTGCTAGTGTGAACATTGGAAAGTGTCATGAAAAAGAAATGGCAGAGTAGGGCAGTGTGGGGACAGGTTTAGCAGCAAAGAGGAAGCAATGAGCAAGTTGAAGAGAAAACCTTTCTGAGATCACTTGTTGATAAGAATTTGCAGAGGATAGACATTTAAATAATGTTAGATTTGCATCATGAAAACAACATACATCAAATTGCAGGAAAAGTTCAAATAGCCATGTTGCCATCACTGGTGGTGGTGGTAATGAGTTGAGGAGAAGGGTATTTTAACCTGGCTAATAAGACCTACATCTGTACAAGATTGGAACACAGCAACAACTCAAATTCTGTAGTTTCAAAGGCCTTGGATAAAATTCACCTCAAGTAAACAGACTGCAAAATGTCATACTCAAGGGGAGAAACACAAATCTTGTTTTCAGTAACTGTCAAAAGGAGTCTATTCCTAAAATGGTAGTTGTTTGAGTTAGAAAATAAAAGAACAAAAAGGGATGCTGCCACCTTCAGAAGCATTAAAATCATCAAAGAACATTAAAGCAGGTATCCTTCAGTGCAGGGTAAAAAGTTTCGTGAATAGAGTTGGGCTCATTACAGGCATTTTAAGAGCCCAACCCAAAGAAAGTTTCTTATCCTACCAGTGTGGTTTTAAGAAAATTACTTGGCTTCTCTGCTCCTCCGTTTCCTCATCTGTAAAGTGAGATAGTCCTCTAAAGAGCCAGTATTGGAGGTAGAAATAAAAAAGAGATCTCTCGAATATATAGAGGGAACAATTAGATAATATCCAAAATAAGGCTTTCTGAATAGTATTCTGAAATCTCATGGTATAAAGTGCTAAAAGTCAACAAGGAGACCTATACAGAATTTTTATAATTTCTTTAGCTCAATCTCTTTGAATCTTCATGTTTCAATTGATCCTTACAGGTAATTGTCAAACATGTTCAGAAAATGTTGCTATGTCAACATTAATTATCAGCTTATTTGAAATTAAATACAGCACTATTTGCTGAAATCTAGGCTTACTTGACCCAAACTGCCATTTTGCATACAAGGAAATTGAAATCCAAGAGAGGACAGGTATCATGCAGATAAGTAGCGAACTTGGCAGAGCCCCTAGCTCACAACAGATGCTCACCATACATTGGCTGAATACAGAAATAAACCAAGCCATCTGCGAGACGTGATACACTGGATTCCCCAGCAAGAGTCTTCTCTTCTCACAAAGCAGTTCTGCTGATGCTTTCATGTTTGACACTCAGATATTTATTATCTGAGATGAAATTTCAATGCATGATGAATTTCAGGGTAAATTCAGTGAAGGCTGTGGAAAACCATAAGAAAAGAGCCATCCTAAGACTTGATAAGTCAGCCACTGTTCTGCTGATATGCTAGGAGGCCCAGAAAATACAAAAAACATCATTTCCATATCCAAAGGAAATGGATGAATACAAAAGTGATCCACGACAAATACTAACACTTGTATAAAACCAGCCTAAGAAAGAGTTTATTGATGAGACAGATTCCAGAGGAGGAAATACACACACCATACACATATTCCCACATAGCCTGACAGTACTAGGAAGGTTCTTATCCTCACTACCCAACTTATCACACTTAGTGGTGACAGTCAGAAACAGGGACAAACACTACCCTCAAAAGCAGCTTTCCATTTCCCTTTGATAACATTTTTGGATGTGTTTATCTATTTTTCTAGGGGCTTCCCAGGTGGCACAGTGGTAAAGAACCAGCCTGACAATGCAGGAGACACGGGTTTAATCCCTGGGTTGGAAAGGTCCCCTAGAGGAAAAAATGGCAACCCACTCCAGTATTCTTGCCTGGAGAATTCCATGGACAGAGGAGCCTACTGGACTACAGTCCATGGGGTTGCAAAAAGTTGGACACAACTTAGCAACTAAACAGCAACAGAGAATTTTCTACCTTACACAGCAGGTTGGTGATAGACTAATTTGTACTTTACAGGAAAAGCACTGTTAGTGTGCACATATTTGCAACATCTCTGATCTTAAATTTTTACCATGGAAACTGAGACTTTCAAAAGCACAACTAAAATAGAGACATGTACCCAAGTCTCATGAAAAATGTTATGACAGTATCACAAATTGGAGAGGTGCATAAAGGAATTCAGCTCCTTACCATTCCTCAGATGATTAACCTTGCTGATACCCGTTAAACATGCTAAATAGTTTCAGGATGGCTTTCAATCACTCTGGACAGAGAAAATGTAACATCTACATTAAATGACAATTTTTTTCTCAACACAATTTCCTGCATATTAATTAAATTATTATTTTTTTTGGCAATAGGGTCAACTTCTTTGACAGTTTCCAAAATTCTTATAATGAAACTGATACAGTTTTTAAAAAAATGACAGTATTTTGCTTTCATCTACAGTTAAGTGGATGTATAGATATACGTAATGACTCAGAGGCCACATAAATGTTACTCTTTTTGCTCAGGATTGTCATCCCTCATATAATCTCTACAACCAAAAATGGCAGTTTAACATTTACCCAGGGGTTGTAAGGAACCAGCAAGCACTTCACAAGTATAATTTCACTTGATCTTCACTCTGTATCACATGGGCATGAGAATCAACCCCATCCCACAAATAAAGAAACCAAGGCTGGCAGCAGTTCAGTTAATTACAACAAAGTGGAGGAGCCTACCCTTGATCCCTGGCAGTTTCCTTTTAGTGCTTTTAATTAAATGGGATCACCTCTGCCAAGTATCATACAGTGTTTCCTAAATTGTATGCTTTACAGTTTCTGATACTACTATTTATATTATATTCTATAATCAAGAGGGGTCACACTGAGAAAACAGACCTGTGATTATATAGCAACCCGAGTTATCCCAAGGATTAAATGAGTGTGTATACACACACACACACACACACACACAAAGAAAAGAACTCAAACAACAAGGTCCTACTGTATAGCACAGGGAATTATATCCAATATTCTGTGACAAACCACAATGGAAAGGAATATGACAAAGAATGTATATAGACATATGTATATATTAATAGCTGTGTGTGTATAACTGAATCAGTTTTACACTAGAAATTAACACATTGTAAATCAACTGTACTTAAAATAAATTCTGTAAAAAAGAATAGTACCTTTGACAAAGCACTCAATCAAGGGCAGCTTAAAAGTTCTTTCATGCATTTTTACAAACATAATTCACATATAGTGAACTGTTTTGTGCCATTTCATCAGTTTTGACGAATAAAGGCACACATCATTTTCATGACCCCAGTAATTTTCCTCACATACCTTTCCCAGGTAATCTCTTATTAGAAGCAAGTACTGATCTGATTTCTATCAGCATCCATAAGTTCTGACAATTACTTATGTCATATAAATTATAAACTAAGTATTTTTGTGACAATGGGATATTTTTACTCATACAGTTTTTGAGGTTCACCTGTTTTAGTATGTTTATCTATCAACATTTTTTATTGTAAGATTGCATTTTGTGAATTTATCAGAGTTCATCCATTTTCCTATTGATGGTGATCTGAGGTGTTTTCAGAGCTGGATTACTATAAATAAAATTACTATGAGCATGTGCGGACAAATGTTTTCAATCCTCTTGGATAAATACCTAGAACAGGAACTGCTGAAGCTTGGGTATTGTATCACTTTATAAGAAACTGATAGATCATCTTTCAAAGTTGTTGGAGCATTTTACACTTCTGCTAATACTCTATCAGAGTTCTGATTGCTCTGTATCCCCTTAATGTTTGGTACTTTCAGTCGTTTTAATTTTAACCATTCTGATAGGTGTGGTGGCATCTCACTGCATTTTTAATTTGCATTTCCCTGATCACAAATTATGGTAAATACCATCACTTGTGTTTATGTTCATTCCATATGGTGTTTCATAAAGTACTCTTCACGTATATGTTAGACATATGTGTTGTCAGTATTGTCTCCCAGTCTGTGGTCATGTCTTTATTTTCTTAATGAGTAGGTATTTTCAATTTTGATGAAGTTCAATGTCTTTCTCCTCTTATGGTTGATATTCTGTGTGTCATTTATAAGACATCTTTGCCTCCTGAAGTTACAAAGTTAGAGATTCTAACATTTTTCTTATCTGTGCTGTTGCAGCTTTCCTTTCACCCTGCTGATTTTTGACATAGAGTGAGGTAGGAGTTTGGAGTTTTCATTCTTCATATAAATATCCAGTTCCTCGAGGACTGTTGAAGCAGTGCTCCTGTCCTCACAGAATTGTTTCAGTGCCCTTATGGAAAGCCAGTTGCCTGCACATTTGTGCATCTATTTCAGAACTCTGCCCCTTCCCACCAACCCACTCACTCATAACTGCAGCTACTCTAATATTTTCATTATTTTATATATATTTTCACTTTTCTATATTTCAAATGCAGTGATTAACCTCAGGAACAGTATTTTGGTATTTGAAAAGATTTTCCCCCTTTCAATGCCACACACACACACACACGCATGCATACACACATACATACAGTTATTGTTTAGAAGACAACTGCTGTTGTTCAGTCACTAAGTCATGACTCTTTTGCAACCCCATGCTGTATCGCCCACTATGGCTCCTCTGTCCGTGGGATTTCCCAGGCAAGAATACTGGAGTGGGTTGCCATTTCGTCCTTCAGGAGATCTTCCCAACCCAGGGATTGAACCCATATTCACAAATACAGGTGTGTGTGTGGTTATAGAAACACATAAACACCCACACTTAGATATATTAGTCATTAATATTTTTAGAGTTTCCTACTTTTGGAACATGAGTTATTTTTAAAAACTTCCTAACTTCTCAGAGAGCAGGAAATAGGCCTAGCTGTGGTTTTCAAATTTTAGCAAAGTGTCTGAATTATCTGGAGAACCTGTTTGAAAACAGATCCCAGAACCTCACAGTCCAAGAGTTTCTGATTTAATAAGTGGGGTGAAGGGCCTGAGAATCAGCATGTCTAACAAGCTTAGGTGATGTTGAAGCTGCTGGTTTATAGACTGAACTTTTGAACAGCACTGGCTTAGAAACATTCAATAGTTTTTCTAACATTCAGGCAAAGTCTGATTTGCCTTTTTTAAAGTCTGAGTCCATAGTCACTAACTTATACTGTCTCCACTTGAAAAGACAGCTGAAAAATCTTTTCACTGGAGCATGGGAGCCAGGTAGCATCATGGTAGACTGATGACCCAGCACTGCCTCACTTTCTCCTTCCTTCCTGGACCCTGGGTGGTGGTCTGTGAACCAGAGCATGTACATACAAGTACCAGATGAATCTAGTCCTGTGATGAACACCCATGGCAAAGCAGACTTTTTTCTCCCTGATACTCTGTCAACAATCAGAGAGTTTTATTTTCCCCTTAAGGGTTGATTGGCCTCTAAACCAGGAACATTTTTATGACTAAGTCCTTTAAAACTTTCTCCAGTGAATTTATATTTTAAGTACTCGGCATCTAGGTAAATATTCCTGACAGAACACATGCATTCTGAATTAAAGATCAGCGCTTTTAGAGCAAAGTACTGTCACCAAAATCCCAGCCCAAACCCCTAGGTTTCTGTAGGTTTTCAGGACAAGCTTTTGCAGCTTTCCTTTCCAACAGATCTAGGATGTGTGGGCTGAGAAATGCACCACAATGATACATCTATTATGTAGGATGTTTATACTGGTGCAAGCACTCATAAAAGGTATATTGTAGGGTTTTTTTTTTTCTGATTGTTAACTTTAATTTAGCCTTTGAAATCTTGTTAATGGAAAATGAATCCATAAATAGTAATTATACTTAATCTGCTTTAAAGATGCCCTTTAAATTGAGGAAAGAAAAACAATCTATCTCCCTTTATTAAAAAAAAAAACAAACTTGAATAAAGGGAAGAGAAGGGTTTGTTTGAAATACCACCCTCACATTTTCATCAGTCTGTTAGCACACTTTCAAAGGTACCATAAGGAACATAAACATGAGAGCTTAAAGCACGGGCACTGGAGGTTTTTACAAAAACCAGACAGAAAGTGTGTGTGCTTCATCCTAATAGGAAGGTCTATTCATGATCAACTGAAAGTGTGCACCACACTTATACCAGCAGTGACAAATTCAAAGAATCAATAAAAGCAAGCTTGTGGCTACAAATAATTTTTCATCAGCTCTGGGCCTCCATCTTGCACAAATGACGAAGCCTATGGTGCCACAAGCAGGAAGCCAGGCCAACACCTCAGCTACCTTGCTCTCCCAGTTTCCAGAAGCCTTTGTGTTATGAGCACTTTTTTCCTTTGAGGCATATTAAATTGACAGCAAATGAATTGACAGTTGAATTGTCTGAGATATTCTCCAGTTTCTCTTGGACATGCCCTGTGCTCCTAGGCTGATACAGACCCACTACACTACACAATAGGTGAGCACAGACTTAAATTCTAGTAAGTCTAGGAAAGGGTCTGGACCCTGACCCCTTCTGGCTTTGCAACCTTAAAAAATCTTTTTAGCTATCTCTTCTCTGGCTTCCCAGAACAGACATCTCTATTCCAGATGGTTGTTATCAGTTATATTTGTGACTTTTCAAACTTTACAGTTCAATGCCTGACTCACAATAAGCATGACATGAGTGGTGGTTTTGGAGGGCTCTCTTTCTCCTCCCTCCATCTGTCCCTCTCTCCCCACCACCCTCCAGATATATATAGATCATATATCCATATCATATATACATATATGCTCTATATACATATCATCCATATATTTAGATCATACATACATATCATATATATGATCATATATGTATGATCTATATATATATCCCTATACATATACAGAACAAGTATACAACACTCAACAAATTGTATGTGTGTATATATATAGAAACGGAGAAGGCAATGGCACCCCACTCCAGTACTCTTGCCTGGAACATCCCATGAATGGAGGAGCCTCGTAGGCTGCAGTCCATGGGGTTGCAAAGAATTGGACACGACTGAGAGACTTCACTTTCCCTTTTCACTTTCATGTATTGGAGAAGGAAGTGGCAACCCACTCCAGTGTTCTTGTCTGGAGAATCCCAGGGACGGCGGAGCCTGGTGGGCTGCCATCTATGGGGTCGCACAGGGTCGGACACGACTGAAGTGACTTAGCAGCATATATATATATATATATATATATATATATAAATACATATATAACACATACACATGTAAGTATGTGTATGTACATATACATAATACACACACACAAAGAATGATTATCATTTTAACTAGAAAAGAAGATGGGATCACCTGACTCAACTTAAACTTAGAAGATTCAAACCCTGGCCCAGGTATGCACCTAAAAGATATATAAAGACAATTAACTTCAAACACTTAAGATATAATACAACATTTTGCCAAAAGTTTCCTGTGGACATAGAACATGTAAATACACAGTTTATCACATGCACCACTTCTTTACATGTCTCTTATCACATAAGGAACAATCTCAATTTCTTTTTTCTATCAAAGATGTCTGCACAAATTTGTCTTCCTGTTTAGACTGCCTCCCCTCTGACCACCTCTGTTACTGAGACAGGGTAGCCCTCCATTTCTTCCATTATAATTTTATCCATCCCATCACATCCCACAAGCTGGTAACAAAAGACCAAATCATTGCTTAAAAGGAGAGAGGGAGAAAGGCAAGAGAAAAAGAAAAGAGCAGATGAGGAGGAGAGAAGGCTGTGAAAATGATTAACTATCTTTAAATGTATTTGCCTTCAAAAAAGACAAGTCCATACCTTAGCAGTCCTAATCTTCTCAAATCTTGAATGCAACGTTCAGGGCAACATTGGGGTTGAAATAATCTGCTCAGGCCACCACCAGAGGGATGGTTTTTGCAACCTCCACGCAGGTTCCAGGACAGCCTTTTCCAAGTCCTTGAGGATGGAGGTTTCTTCCAGGTCTACAAGATCACAAGTGAAAGAAGATATTCAAAACAATACCAACAACAAAAATACAACAATGATATTAGATTCCAGATCATTTGGTGTAAAGAAATTAAACAAAAGTCATTGTATTCTGACCGATGTAACACGCATAGTTACTTGAATGGATTCAGTCCTGATCATAAAGAATCATACCAAATCAGAAAAAGTCATAGTATATCAAGGTTAGACATTTTCTGAAGACATGACTAGCCAAAATTGCTCACTCAACACATAGGGAAACTAAAGGTCAGAGAGGAAATGTGATTTTCTCATGGTGACTCATTATCTGTGGTATATTTTCAACCAATGAGCAAGCATATCCTAGTAAATTCAAGCAAAGTAATTAACACTATGGTCAATGCTAACATGAGACAAAGGGACAATACATCACTTCTTTGTCTTAAAATACTTGGCTTCTAAGACACCAAACTTGCTTGTTATCAAGAGGGCCACAGTCTGTTGGTTATATCTGTTAGGTCTATTCAAACTCCCTATCCCCAACATAAGAGCATCCTGGAACTCAGCCCTGAACCTTCTTTCCAAGTACACTTGTCCACCAGGGGGCGTTTTCAAGTTCCACAGCTTAAAATACTATTATATACCGAAAACTCTGAAATGTGTCTCCAGGCCCAGATATTTCAGGTAACTCCAGATTCCCCTATTAATGGACTGTTCAAAATTTGTCCTTGGAATTCTAACAGATATGTCAGATAGTGCATGCCCAAACACCAACATCCTTCCAAAGACAAGGAAGGCCCACACTCTTCCTAGTTTATGCCTTCTCAGTCAACGCCAATATAATTCACCCCATTAGTCAGTCCCCAGTTTTTCCAGTCAACCTTGACTCTTCTCTGCCATCCATGTCCTCTAAAACATCAGCAAATTCTGGTGGCTGGCTCTATGTTCAGGATAAATCCAGCAGCTGATCACTCCTGTCACCTCCTTTATATTAGCACACTGGTCCAAAGCATCATTGTAGACCTATAGTGTTGTACAGCAGGTGCGCTCAAACCATGGCTGTCACTCTCACATGGCCCCTTGAGTAAGACAGTGACACTATGCTGCTCACAAGTCACACTGACATTCACATAGTCATCATTGTTACCACTGCCTTTCTCCCACTTGTCCCACTTACTCATCTCCAGCCATGCTGGTCTCCAACCTCTTCCTCCAACAAGCCTCTGGCTACTGGAGATCCGAGCTCTCAGAGTTCGTGGAGAGAGCTGTACCTGGGGTACCTGTACCTGGAGTCTTCTTTTTCCCATCAGTACTTCATATTTTTGTCACAGCGTTACCTTTTCAGCAGGGTCTCTTGTTATCATATTATATAAAACTTTAAACCCTGACCATATCTCTTCATTCCCCCTTCTCAGTTTAAAACTTGCTGAAGACTTTCTGATATTCTATATGGCTTCCTTGTTTATTACCTGCCTTCTCTAATAAAACATAAACTCCATATTGACAAGGGATTTAATCTCCAGTATCTTTCTATCTCTTCCAGCACTTTCCCCACAACCTAGCACAAAGAAAGACATCAGTATATATTTTTGAATGAATGAACATAAAAGCTAAGTAAACCTTCTCAAAGTCACTCAGGTGACAAGTGGCTGAGCCAGATTTGAACCAAAAGCATTCTGTCCCAGTGAACTCGATTCTATGTAACTGTGACTACGTGAATGCCTTCCAGTGCAGCTGTTAGAAATAGATTCAACTGAATCTGGACTGTATTATTACAGGAATTTGTGGGTTAAACAAATGAAATGCCCAAAATGATTTCTAGAAACACATAAAGAGTACATGTTGCATGCACTGGGATAAAGCTGCCTACATACTAATTCCAATTTCACTGTTACTTTCTCCAGGTCTTCCTCAGTTTGCCCCACCCTTCCCTCTATGACTTTACTTCTTGTCCCTCCCTGAAGGTAGATGAAGACAAGGGATCCAAGATTAGACAAATAAATGGACAGAGATTTTTTGGGAAAAGATGTGGCACAGGGGAAGCAAAGGACTTTGCATCTGGGTCTAATTCATCACCAGTTCTACTTGTACTTTAAGGGTGTAGAGTCTCTTCACTGCTGGGCAAAAATACATGCCCTACAGAGATCTTTCAACTTTAAAAAATGATTATTATCCTTTTTGATTAATAAACGTCTCCCTTATTCTTAGTAGTCTAAGATTGGTTAGAAATAGAGAGCAACACTTAAGAATGAGGCTTTGGATAATTAGAGAACTCAACTCTTGGTTCCACAAGAATAAAAACCCTAAGAAACTCAATCTCCTGAAGGATCATATTTTTATCCAAAAGTGAGATGACAGAAATATCTATCCCTTTTAGAATGCTTATAAAAACGAAACAGGGTAACATAAATCATTCATTACTGTACATGACATAAGTACTCAATAAAAGTTTGTTGCTTTTAATGTTTTATTTTTATGGTTGCAGGCTTACATTCTGAATGACATTTCATGATTTTATCTACGTGCATCTCACTGCCCCTCTAGAGCTTGAGTCGTTCCTGTCCTTTATCACATGAGATGGCTTCTGCTGCCCTTGATGTGACTTTGAGCAACTTTCTCTGGGCGGTCCTCAGGCTCAGATGAATATCATTACCCCAACTGCCCCTACAGTCTGGGGCAGATGACAGAACTTTGTAACATGAGAAACTCGTTTTCTGGTTCACTTCTTGTCCTCTTGCTGATGCCTGGCAATTTGAGGATGATCTTGGCCCTACTATTATAGCAGGCTGATAATTGTCAAGCCACAGTCTACAATTATCCCTGCATTCCAAGGCCAAGAAACACAAATTTGAAAGCAAACAATGCTATAATTCAGCACAATGATATATGGAGTTATTAAAGAAATTGTGCTGACTGCTTTGAGAATTCAAGTCTCCAGTCTATCTAAACACATTTTCTTTTCTTTTTTCCTAACTAATATTAAGAAACTGTCTATGTATGGGTAGTAACAACATAAAAATATGTCACGTACCTTTCAGATTTCATTACACCACAACGTAGTAAAAAGTTAAGGTGCTTCAGGGAAAAGTTACTTACACTGCATTCTAAGTCACTGAAGTATAATACTACTTGGTTGGAAATGCATTTACTAACAAATGTTTATTGAGTACATAATATTTGCCAATAACAAGGACTGGAGATATGGTAAGAAATATTAAAGACTTCATTGCTACCCTTGTCCAGTTTTCATTCCAGGCAGCTTTTCTTTTGTGATTTCCTGACTTCTGTCCCAGATGTGGGAAGACATGGCAACCCCCCACAAAATCGATGGTTCACCAACATAGTGACCGAGCTGTACTAATATAAGGAGCCTAACTTCTGCTTGATGTGTAGAGAGAATTCTGGAGCTCTTGGTTTACTTGGGAGAAAAATTTCATTTCCTTAGTATGCTCCCCACTGCTCACCCAATACACCCATCTTCTGAGATGATACTGGTTTATTTACCACCGTCAGCAAAAGAAAAAGTATTCACCAAATAAATCCACAAGTACATGATTCATTAATAAGATGCTACGTGGGTGGCTGGGCCAGGACACTGGGCTCAGACCACAATTTCAGAAATTAGCTTCTCTGAAATCTTTGGAAACAGTGATGGAATTAATGCTATTACACAGCAAAATAAATTGAGAGAGCATATATACTACATATATTGTCAAAGGGATCACGTCAAGATAGAACAACGTGCCTTTTAAATCACCAGTGTCTGCATGGTGAGAATGCTTATCACAGAGGCGGCCGGCCTCTGTGTGTCAGGCAGCCTTGAACGCTTCAGGGAAGATGTCATTTTTCAAGAGGTATCAATTAGGGGCTGTTAGGTGGCAGAATGTGAACCACCCCCAATGGCTGGGTGTGCATTAAAAATGACTCCTGTGAGTACAGCACAAGTATGTGCACTGATCCACAAACGCAGACACAATCCAGAGAGAGGCAGGCAACTAGAAAGGGCAGGGCCAGGGAGAGAATGAGGGGGACATGAGGGTACCGCAACTCTAAAATGGATCTTGGTTAGGACTTCCGAGTGGAAGGGTTTGGAGGAAGGGATAAATTGTGAATTTAAATCTACCTACACCACCAGGGTTGGGTCCTGCCAGAAAGTGGAGAAGCAATGCTAGTATCTTTCAAAGGGAACTGTCATTATGCATACATCACATCTATCTCCAAGGCTCTGCCTCAAGTGTAAGGAAGTCAGGGTTTGGATTAAGTGATTCACTTGAAAATCATTCAATGAGAAAAGGAAAGGATTCAAATTCAGTGCACAGTGTTGCAGTCAGTCACTTAGTCATTCCTGACTCTGCATGGACTGTAGCCTGCCAGGCTCCTCTGTCCAAGGGATTCTCTAGGCAAGAATACTAGAGTGTGTAGCCATTGCTTTCTCTAGGGGATCTTCCTGACCCAGAGATCAAACTTTCGTCTCTTGTGTCTCCTGCACTGCAGATGGATTATTTATCTCTAGCGCCACTTTGGAGGCCCCCCTGATGTTTAGTGGTGTTCCCCAAGCATGCTGACAATCACAATTGATTCTTTCCCAGATTTCATTTCCAATTAAACCTAGTCCTGACACTTGGAAATCCCTCATTTTTAACTCTGAGGGAAGAATGCTGTCTCGTCTCCTAAGAATGTCAATGTGAAAACTGCCCCTACTGTCAGTGTCGAGGACAGTGAAGGCATACGGACAGGAGAGGGCACATTTCTTCCAAAGTCAGAGGAGGTCATGTGACACATTGGAATAGTGGCTTCCTGAGCAGCAGAGATAGGGGACCAAATCAATTTGCAAAATATAAATCACATTTTCTACTAGTTGACATTACTAAAATAATGTCAGGCCCATGCAATGTAATAGACTTAGGGGATTGAGGTTACACCCCCCCAGAACTGAAATCATCCCCCTCTGGCTACATATTTGAAGAAGTTACTTGATATCCATTCAGTTTGGACACTATACAAGAGAACTGATAGGCGATAGCCAAAGTAAATCTATGCGGATAGATTTTTAAGGAATATAGAACACATCTAGTGACTTTAGACACCTGATCTTGCAATGCATTAGCACCTGATTTCCTTATCTGATCAGACTTCTAAATGGAACAGTGAAATAAAAAAGACTAGAAAAAAAGTCACTAAACATTATCATGGAATTTTAGGGAATCTCTTAGCATTGGAGCTAAATTCTGGTCTGTATTCTTCTTTGCTAGTTAATATTTATCTCAAACCTTATAAAATAGGTCAAACACTGATGGTTGGTAGGTAGTAACAGCACTAGCTCACAAGATGTGCTTTTAATAGTATTCATAGAAGACGCAACACCCACTCTCACCCCTCTCTATCAGCACCTGCTCACTAGGCCTCCAGGTCTGACAACTGCTCTTTCTGATATCTAGAAACACAGGTCTTCCTTTTGCATTAGGAAATCGGTCTGTGTCGCCAGCGAAGCTGTCCTTGTTGAGCCTAAAAGCAAGTATACGTATGAGTTCCCTAAACAGATCTGTTGTTTGTATGACTTGCCTTTTTTTAATCACCTAAACTCTCACATTGGCCTGTGAACCAACATCCCATGTAGATACAAACAAGATTCACAGTGGCAGCACATGCTATACCCACATGACCCCAAATGTAAATAGTGGGTGTTCTGTGCTGCCTTAAACCTGAGAGTAGTTGAATTCATCACACCCTCCTTATCTGTTAGCCTGAATATGCCACTGGATCACATGCTTAGATGGTCAGTGATAAAGTTACCAGGGACCATTTTAAGTGACAGCTTTCCATATATCTCCAGAGAGTAACACAATAAAGAAAAGTATTAAAAAGTATCACCTCAATCCTAGAACACTGGTCCCTGATCTCCTATTCTTGGTCACATACATGTTAGATCTATCATACCGCAGCACTGTGAACGCCACGGAATGATGTTCAGCAAAAACCTGTAACAGGAGGCTGTCAACCAGAATACTGTTTTGTCATGCATCAACTCCAGAGGTTATACTGTTTGATTCCAGCCCATGTTTATTTCCTGACTCAGCTACCCACTATCTCCATCTCTGGGCATGCTATTTAACATTTCAATGCTTCATCTGCAAGACAAACCACAATACCTAATCAAAGGGTTCTTTGTGAGGAGTAATTTGAACACACTAATGTTCAGTCTGAATTAATGCAAGGCATGTATGCTATTAATTCATGGTGCTATGAATTTTATGACATAAAACCTTACCATCATTCCTTACAAGGATTTTAGGAGAGTAAAAATAAATATGCGTGACAATACATTCACATCTTGCCTACTAGACCAAGTCACTGAGAACATGAATTCTATTGTGTATACTGTTTGTCTCTCAGGCCCAGCGTAAGAATGCAATAGAGTCAATCCACAGACACATCTGTTTAAGGATATAAATTATTTATTTATGACACTCTTTGGTGATTGATTTCCAAATGAAGCTACAGTATTCTTTGCTACCATTATGATAGTCAAAAGGAAAGACTGGCCTAGGGAGTGACCAGGTCTTCTCCCATGCTGATGTGTTGGGTAAACCCAAATAATCTAAGAATCTGAGAAGAGAATAGATCCCAACACCTATCCTTTTAATGAAAGCACAATTGATTACCATCAGTATTGGTAATCAACAAGAAGAGTCTCAGATATTATTTTTTGAGCCTGTATGTGCCAGCACTGTGTTGAGCTTGTATTTGCTCATGAAATGTTTCCAATAAATGAATGAGATAATGTTATTAGGATTCCCCTAAAGCCCCTGATGCTGGGAAAGATTGAAGGCAGGAGGAGAAGGGGACAACAGAAGATGAGACGGTTGGATGGCATCACTGACTCTATGGACATGAATTCAGGTAAGCTCCAGGAACTGGTGATGGACAGAGAAGCCTGGCATGCTGCAGTCCATGGAGTCGAAGAGTCAGACACGACTGAGTGACTGAACTGCACTATCTCATATGGGGAACGTAATGGCTCAGAGTATTAAAGTAAGACATGCAACATCATAGAGTGTTGATGGGAGCCCTGGAAAGTCTGAGCCTGGGGTCTCAGTTTCCAACTTCTGTGATACCCTTCACTACTGAGGTGTGAATTCATCTTTGTCTGTGATAAAAACTGTAAATATAGTTTTCCAGTTTGTAACTTATATTCTGACATCATTAATGTAATTTTGTTAGGGATAATCTTTTCATTTCATAAGAGCATAGAGGTAATAGTCCTAATATATAGTGATTTTCTGAAGAGAAAGAGAAAAGAAAAACATTAGTAATTATCTAGAATAAGAGGTAGTTATCTAGAATAAGAGGTAAGTGATAGCAATAGGAAATTTAAAGAAAAATAAATACAAATAGCTTATAAACTCAGCAACACTCATAAAAAATGCCGATTATGGATGGGAAAATCAAAATGTCAATGAGAATATTAACTGCAAAGGAATAAAACACTACAGATACATTTAAATTTATGAATGTATAGTGATATTAAGAACAAAGGGCCCCATAGGTCACATTTGGAAGATGACAAAGACATCAATATTTTGAAAATGGTAAATAAAAGAAAATAAAACATTTGTCCTGCCTTTCCTTGTGACCAATAAACAAATAATGATAAAAAGAAATTTCCACTTGTAGAATTTTTTCATCAAAAATAAAAATAAAATTTGAATGCCAACATTTTGTAAGCCCTAATGAAATACTAGATATCAGTAATAATTCTCAATGGCTGCTATGGTCACAAAAGAAAGACATTTTACATGCCTCCTGATGGAAGCACATAGCCCCATCTATGAAGAAGTTTAGCCAGAAACAGACAACCTGTATTTAATCTGCTAGTAAATTGGAAATATGGGTGACTATAACAGTTGCTATACACATCACAGCAACACAATCAAGAACATCCAGATTGTGGGACTGTCTACAGGACAAACAGCTGTATTGTCTTTAACAAGTAGAGTGTGAGAAAAAGAAAGGAGGGTCATGAGGAACCTATGGATTAAGAGACTTAGGAGACATGAAAGTTAATTCTATGGATGGAACTTATTTGAATCGATTTACAGACAAGATCAAAGAAAGAATATAATCTGTAATTTTTAAAGTATCTCAATATTTGATAGTTCAAATCTGGTCTTGGAAAATTCAAAAAAACTGAAATCATTCCAGTCATCTTTTCTGACCACAGTGCAGTAAGATTAGATCTCAATTACAGGAAAAAAATTGTTAAAAATTCAAACATATGGAGGCTAAATAACACGCTTCTGAATAACCAACAAATCATAGAAGAAATAACAAAAGAAATGAAAATATCTATAGAAATGAATGAAAATGAAAACACAACAACCCAAAACCTATGGGACACTGTAAAAGCAGTGCTAAGGGGAAGGTTCATAGCATTACAGGCTTACATCAAGAAACAAGAAAAAAGCCAAATAAATAACCTAACTCTACACCTAAAGCAATTAGAGAAGGAAGAAATGAAGAACCCCAGGGTTAGCAGAAGGAAAGAAATCTTAAAAATCAGGGCAGAAATAAATGCAAAAGAAACTAAAGAGACCACAGCAAAAATCAACAAAGCTAAAAGCTGGTTTTTTGAAAAAATAAACAAAATTGACAAACCATTAGCAAGACTCATTAAGAAACAAAAAGAGAAGAACCAAATTAACAAAATTAGAAATGAAAATGGAGAGATCACAACAGACAACACTGAAATACAAAGGATCATCAGAGACTACTACCAGCAGCTCTATGCCAATAAAATGGACAACTTGGATGAAATGGACAAATTCTTAGAAAAGTATAACTTTCCAAAACTGAACCAGGAAGAAATAGAAGATCTTAACAGACCCATCACAAGCAAGGAAATCGAAACTGTAATCAAAAATCTTCCAGCAAACAAAAGCCCAGGACCAGATGGCTTCACAGCTGAATTCTACCAAAAATTTAGAGAAGAGCTAACACCTATCTTACTCAAACTCTTCCAGAAAATTGCAGATGAAGGTAAGCTTCCAAACTCATTCTATGAGGCCACCATCACCCTAATTCCAAAACCAGACAAAGATGCCACAAAAAAAGAAAACTACAGGCCAATATCACTGATGAACATAGATGCAAAAATCCTTAACAAAATTCTAGCAAACAGAATCCAACAACATATTAAAAAAATCATACACCATGACCAAGTGGGCTTTATCCCAGGAATGCAAGGATTCTTTAATATCCGCAAATCAATCAATGTAATACACCACATTAACAAATTGAAAGATAAAAACCATATGATTATCTCAATAGATGCAGAGAAAGCCTTTGACAAAATTCAACACTCATTTATGATTAAAACTCTCCAAAAAGCAAGAATAGAAGGAACATACCTCAACATAATAAAAGCTATATATGACAAACCCACAGCAAGCATCACCCTCAATGGTGAAAAATTGAAAGCATTTCCCCTGAAATCAGGAACAAGACAAGGGTGCCCACTCTCACCACTACTATTCAACATGGTGTTGGAAGTTTTGGCCATGGCAATCAGAGCAGAAAAAGAGGTAAAAGGAATCCAGATAGGAAAAGAAGAAGTAAAACTCTCACTGTTTGCAGATGACATGATCCTCTACATAGAAAACCCTAAAGACTCTACCAGAAAATTACTAGAGCTAATCAACGAATATAGTAAAGTTGCAGGATATAAAATTAACACACAGAAATCCCTTGCATTCCTATATACTAACAATGAAAAAACAGAAAGAGAAATTAAGGAAACAATACCATTCACCATTGCAACAAAAAGAATAAAATACTTAGGAGTATATCTACCTAAAGAAACAAAAGACCTATACATAGAAAACTATAAAACACTGATGAAAGAAATCAAAGAGGACACAAACAGATGGAGAAACATACCGTGTTCATGGATTGGAAGAATCAATATTGTCAAAATGGCTATTCTACCCAAAGCAATCTATAGATTCAATGCAATCCCTATCAACCTACCAACGGTATTTTTCACAGAACTAGAACAAATAATTTCACAATTTGTATGGAAATACAAAAAACCTCGAATAGCCAAAGTAATCTTGAGAAAGAAGAATGGAACTGGAGGAATCAACCTGCCTGACTTCAGACTCTACTACAAAGCCACAGTCATCAAGACAGTATGGTACTGGCACAAAGACAGAAATATAGATCAATGGAACAGAATAGAAAGCCCAGAGATAAATCCACGAACCTATGGACACCTTATCTTTGACAAAGGAGGCAAGGATATACAATGGAAAAAAGACAACCTCTTTAACAAGTGGTGCTGGGAAAACTGGTCAACCACTTGGAAAAGAATGAAACTAGAACACTTTCTAACACCATACACAAAAATAAACTCAAAATGGATTAAAGATCTAAATGTAAGACCAGAAACTATAAAACTCCTAGAGGAGAACATAGGCAAAACACTCTCCGACATAAATCACAGCAAGATCCACTATGACCCACCTCCCAGAATATTGGAAATAAAAGCAAAACTAAACAAATGGGACCTAATGAAACTTAAAAGCTTTTGCACTACAAAGGAAACTATAAGCAAGGTGAAAAGACAGCCCTCAGATTGGGAGAAAATAATAGCAAATGAAGAAACAGACAAAGGATTAATCTCAAAAATATACAAGCAACTCCTGCACCTCAATTCCAGAAAAATAAATGACCCAATCAAAAAATGGGCCAAAGAACTAAACAGACATTTCTCCAAAGAAGACATACAGATGGCTAACAAACACATGAAAAGATGCTCAACATCACTCATTATCAGAGAAATGCAAATCAAAACTACAATGAGGTACCATTACACGCCAGTCAGGATGGCTGCTATCCAAAAGTCTACAAGCAATAAATGCTGGAGAGGGTGTGGAGAAAAGGGAACCCTCTTACACTGTTGGTGGGAATGCAAACTAGTACAGCCGCTATGGAAAACAGTGTGGAGATTTCTTAAAAAACTGGAAATAGAACTGCCATATGACCCAGCAATCCCACTTCTGGGCATACACACTGAGGAAACCAGATCTGAAAGAGACACGTGCACCCCAATGTTCATCGCAGCACTGTTTATAATAGCCAGGACATGGAAGCAACCTAGATGCCCATCAGCAGATGAATGGATAAGGAAGCTGTGGTACATATACACCATGGAATATTACTCAGCCGTCAAAAAGAATTCATTTGAACCAGTCCTAATGAGATGGATGAAACTGGAGCCCATTATACAGAGTGAAGTAAGCCAGAATGATAAAGAACATTACAGCATACTAACACATATATATGGAATTTAGAAAGATGGTAATGATAACCCTATATGCAAAACAGAAAAGGAGACACAGAAGTACAGAACAGACTTTTGAACTCTGTGGGAGAATGTGAGGGTGGGATGTTTCAAAAGAACAGCATGTATACTATCTATGGTGAAACAGATCACCAGCCCAGGTGGGATGCATGAGACAAGTGCTCGGGCCTGGTGCACTGGGAAGACCCAGAGGAATCGGGTGGAGAGGGAGGTGGGAGGGGGGATCGGGATGGGGAATACGTGTAAATCTATGGCTGATTCATATCAATGTATGACAAAACCCACTGAAATGTTGTGAAGTTATTAGCCTCCAACTAATAAAAAAAGAAAAAAAAAAAACAATATCTTTAGTGTAGGAATGGCATTGTTATATTTACAAAAAGGATGTGACCTTTTAGTGATGAACACTGAAATATCTGGAAATGAATACAAAGAAAACAATTGGATAGGGCAGTAGGGATCAGCCAATTAAGCCCTCTATTTTGCAGATGAGAGGAGTGACGTGTGAAACAGAAGTGGTTGGGGTTAAGTGGGTGATAAAAATCCAGGTCTCTAAAGCTCAGCTACTATAATTCAAGACCAAGCCAGTCCACTTGATATCTTAAATACTTCTATGATCCTATTAAAAGTACAACTTGTCTTATATATGTTATCAGAAATATAGAGGATAGGGTATGTAGGAATATGTAGTACATGTGGAATATGTACTACACATAGATGATAGGAATATGTAGTACACAGGAATAGGTGTGCATTGCGTAAATGAACTTGAGATGGGAAAGAGAGCTTTATTTTTATGTAGACTTCATTACAGCAGTTTTAGGTTGACAGCAAAATTGAGCAGACAGTATAGAGAGGTCTCATACATGCCCTGCCCCTACACATGCAGATCCACCCCCACCATCAACATCCTGCACCAGAGTGGTACAACTGTTACACCTGATGAGCCTACACCTATACATCAGAATAACTCAAGGTCTATAGTTTACCTCAGGGTTCACTCTTAATGTTGTACATTTTATGGACTTTGACAAATATATCCACTATAATAGGATCACACAGAATGGTTTGCTGTGTGAGAAATTCCCTCATCTCTATTCATCCTTCCCACCACCCCCTGGCAACCACTGATCTTTTTTACTTTTTCCACAACTTTTCCTTTTCTAGAATGTCATATAGTTTGATTCATATAGTATGTCACCTTCTCAAATTGGCTTCTTTCACTTAGTAAAATGCATTTAAGTTCCTTCCATGTCCTCTTACAGCTTGATAGCTCATATTTTTTCAGTCCTGAGTAACAGACATTACATTGTACGTACCATATGTTATTGATCTAGTCACCTACTAAAGGGCATCTTGGCTGTGTCCAAGTTTTGGTAATTGTGAATAAATTTGTGTAAAGATCCACATGTAGGTTTTCCTGAGAACTTAAGCTTTCATCACCTTTGGGTAGGTATCAAGGAGGAGCACAATGGCAGGGTCATAAGGTAAGAGTGTATTTAGTAAGAAACTGCCTGATTGACTTCAAATGGATTTAATTTAACAAATCAGTGCCTAAAATGAAATCATACATATCCAATGTCATTCTAAAAATGTCTTAGAAAGACAGAACGTTGAGAATGAAATTATCGATCTCAGAATTTCTGTGAGAGAAGAGAATTTTTTAGTAGGTCACTGTATTCCCAATAGTATTTCTAGTACTTAGAACAGGGCTGGTACACAGTAAGTTCTCATAAAATGTTTGTTAAATGAATAGATAAGCCCAAAAGGGAAAAAAGAAATTCAGTTTTAGAGCAGATAATTGTTTATTAGGTTGAACAAGTGAAGTGAAGACTCATCTTAGGGGGCTGGTAGTGTGAAAAGTAAGTATTTTTCAACAATGGATTGTCACTCAGTTAGATCAAAGTCTTCATCCTGTAGGAGATGTGAAAGCCTGGAACAGACAAAGAAGCAAAACCCAACCTCCCTTACTCTGGGCATGTGCTCATTACATGAAATGGGGAACAGAATCTTCCACACTATTTAAACAGTTCTCTCTTCATTTGCCATGCACGTACAGTTGAATTTACGTAAATTAAATGCACATAAGCTGAGGCTCCACTATAATTACAAAACCACTGCATTGGAAATAAGCTTTCAGTGAAATTACATTAGAAACCAGAAAGATTAAATTAGATTTAGAAACATATTTGGCCCCATGAAGAGACAGATTATGGAAACTTTATAGAACAATACAGATACACATCACACACCAGCAGAATATCTGGCTAGGAAAAGAAACATCCTTGTTACCTAGACCAGGAAAAGAAAGCTGTCATCTAATTTCAAAACAGTAACTAAGGAGTGAATCAAACCTTTGAATGAAATCCCTGCTCTTCCAATGTAAGCAATTCACCTACTCATCTGACCTTAGCTTCCTATGATATAAAAGAGATAATAATACCTATGGTTACTGAAAGGAGAAAAAACATATGACAAGTCTAGCACCTTGGTTTTCAATTTTTAAAACAAACATACAAAAAATCATAGTAACAATTCCTAAATCAAAATATGAAGTTCTGGGAAATGCAGGTTTGCTGATCCTAAGCCTTACCAAAGTATGTACTTTATCCAACCACTGCCCAAGCTAAGCTACTATTTAATATTTATTAAGAATCAACAGATCTCTATGAGTTATATAAATATGCCTTAGATGGCTATTATTTTTCCCTCACCCTTCTTCCCAGACAAATGGGGAGCTAAATTAGTCACTTATCATGAAGTTCTCTGAAAACATTAAAGTCTAAAGAAATGGCTGATAATTGTTCTCAGCCATCTGGCATCAAGTTATGCTCATGAACTGAACTGAACCATTTGGTAAAAATCCAAAAAAGTTTATCTTAATTTTACATCTTACTAACGGTTCTAAATTGAGAAATTTCTAAGAGGAAAAAAACAGTATATTAAAAAGGAAAACAAAAAGTAAATCCTTGAACTCATTCACAACCACATAGGAAAACTTTAAAAAAAAAAATCCCTGCTTCTAACATCCAGTTTTAATTAATATACACACTTTACCTATTCATACATATACTGATGTGTATACACTCATAACACAAACTGCAAAAATTAAACTCTGGTTGCTTTTCTAAGTCCTTTCACATGAATAGCAATACATCATCTTGCTAAGAAACAAGCAAAGCTTCTGGCAAGAAGCTTAACTACAATGCCTCTCATGTGAAGGAGAGCTCTACATTGTACCATGGGCCACTCTTCTCCTTCACAGTGAGCCACTAAATACAGTTCTCACTTGCCGGATGATAAGAGACCTCTCAGTTCAGTTCAGTCACTCAGTCGTGTCCAACGCTTTGTGACCCCATGGACTGCAGCCAGGCCTCCCTGTCCATCACCAACTCCTGGAGCTTGCTCAAACTCATGGCCATCGAGTCAGTGATGCCATCCAGCCGTCTCATCCTCTGTCCTCCCCTTCTCCTCCTGCCCCCAATCCCTCCCAGCATCAGGGTCTTTTCCAAGGAGTCAGTTCTTCACATCAGGTGGCCAAAGCATATTAGACCTCTACCTGATCTCTAATCAACTCATCTCTAGCTGACTGCAATCCATTCTCTATAGTATGAATGAGCTTCTCACTATATGAAATTGTTTTTATTCCTCAGCCTAAAACTTTTCAAAGACTTATCACTGCCCTTAGGATAAAATCTCAAATCCTTAACATGGTGTAGAAGATCTTTGGAGACATGGCCCTTATTTCACCAGTCTCATCTTGGATCATACACTTCTACCTACACAGTGTGCATTAGCCATACTGCCCACCTTCCCATCACTGAGGTGCCATATTCCTTCTGGCCTCAGGATCTAAAGCATATTGGAGAATACAAATACCTTTACCTCATAAGCCCTCAAAAATATATGAAAACAGATTTGGCAATGATTTCTGGATGACTTGGAGTCTCTATTTTCTCATTCATGTGGAAGTTGGGTTTACAGGTCCAGAAATGTTCCAGATGTTCCATGGATATTAATTCCCTTCCTTCCTTTAATAGTGGATATATATTCTCTTTGTTGATATCATATTTTCTAATATGTTTTTCTTATCTGAATGTTTTCTCTCTTATTCTGCTCCCACCACCATGTATATAAGCTGGCAACCTGGATGCTAAACTCACTTTTCAAACAGGGTTGGAATCAATTGAGCCCCACTTCTGAAGTAGTCAGAAGAACATTATTAATCTCTCAATGATTTTATGACAAGTTCCAGTACTGGATATTACTCTAAAAATAAAACATTACAGATAATTACCCGTTAGAATGGAACAAATCATTATAATAATTCAAAAAATTATCTTGGATATGAAGAAGAATATATTTATTTTTTTAAAAATTGCCAATCTACATGAAAAGGCTCATTTCTGAGAGGAAACAGGAGAACAGGAAATTGCTTCATGCTTTCTGAAATTCATTATGCTGATGCTAATAACCAACCCAATGGTTTACAGTCTCCTAGAGCCCTGGGAAAGAATTATACAAAGTGTGCTATAAGCAGAGGAAGAAAAAAACATTATAGGTGAGTGCAAAATATTTTCTTAATTTTTGTTGGAGATGTTATCTTGGAATTTTTTGGATAGGACCTCAGACATAAAAGTTAAAGGAGAAATATGGCCATTATAATTTCAAGGGAAAAAATAAAATAAGGCTTGTGACAGAAACAAAGTAAGTATCAGTCAAAGTGATAATAAAATCTAAGTCCCATTCATATGTATTAACTCATTTCTTCTTCTTATCTAGCTTATAAGGAAGCTTCTATTATAATCTCCACTTCATAGGTGGAAAAACAAGCAACTTGCCCAAAATAGCAGTGCTGGGATTTGAATCAAGGTGATTAGACCTCAAAGTCCACATGCATAACCATGGTACTGAACTGCTTTTGTGTCTTAAAGTCAGAACAAAGGGGTATCTTTACCATTACACTGCCCACTGATGCCCAAAGCACAAGTGAGTTAGTAGTTCCACTCAATGCAGGAAGAGACACACACACAATGCTTTGTAAATGAGAAAAACTACATCTTAGAGATCTGACTTACACCAAATAATACAAGACCTCCTAGCTCCTAATCCATAAACGTACCCTCAAATCAAGGTTCTCCCTTCTTTGAAACGTGTCACTGTGTTGATGGTAAGTCAGACAGTGTGTGGCAAATGATTCAGTAGCATAAACACAGGCTCTGTGGGATCAGAGAGGGATAACCTTCACTTGGTATATTGAGAAAGAGACGCTGCCACGAGATCTGAGGCTGAAAGAGTATATAACTGAATGAATGCATGAGAAGACAGGAAGAGATGTCAAGACATTTCTAGGCAGAAAAAACTGCATGTAGGAGAGTGTGGAAGAGAGAATGTTATGTTTTTAAGGAACATAAGGAAGTCTCATTATAACCAATCACAATGGAAAAGCAAACTGGGATGAGACCACACAAGAGCTATCCAAGCAACATGGAAAAATTAAATGGATAAAGGTATTTTGGATTTAAGGAGAGAGCAGGACTTCTAGCTGACATACCTTCCGCACTCCCCTCTCACTTCTCTACTAGACCACACCCCCAATTCCCCCACTCCCCGCATACAGAAATCAGAGAAGAACAAAATTGAATGACTGACATCTGCACAGAGGCTAAAAGGAAGAAGATGAAGCCAGCAAGGTAAGACGTGAAGGGAGAACAGGGAAGAAAGCATGTATCCAGGGGAAAAAAAAAGAATTTTACTTCCTAAGAAGACAAGAAACTGCAGGGGGACTCTGAGTGATGAGATCAAAGGATTTAGCAGCAGTATGTCAAAGCCAGATAGCAAGAGCCACATGTTAAATTTTCAGGAATTTTGTGAGCTGGTTGTTAGATCACTGGTAACTTGAAATCAGACATGTTGGGAATACTTCCTCCCTGAACATCAGCAGATGCTCTAAAATAAGGATTTTCCTTTCGGAGAGCTAGTTTATCAGTCCACTGTTGTCTACACTCACAGAGGGTTTGGTGTTAGTTACTATCGCAGCTGTTGGAAGGAAATAAGCAGAATAATATAGGGGAGCCATTTTTTATATTTTCCTTTTCTTCATGTGCTCTTTATGTATTGGAAAAGGTAACACAAACCCGAAATAATAAACTGTGGTGCATTTTAGGACCTAAGTTGTCTTGTGTCACTCACAGTGAAGTGAAATACTGAATACAATCAGCCCTCATATTCACGAGTTTCTATTCATGTATGTAGATAGAAAGCTTTACAAAATGCACTGAATAAAAGCAATACATCTGCTTAAGAAAGGCAATAAGACTTGGTAGAAATGTCATCTTTGCGTCTCGACCCTGCCAAAGATCTGACCAAAGGCCTCAATGTCCTTAAAGTAAATAAAATTAGGAGTTTTACAAGGTTGTTCCAAATACATAAAAGAACATACCATGAAGATATATTCCAAACAGTATATGGAAAGTAAATACCTAATAACTTTTCCTACTATTATTTATTGCAGATCAGATTTATTGAAAGCTTGCTATATGTGTAAGGCATCCAAATGCATAAAAACTACACTTGGTTTCAAGTATTATCCCATTTTACAGGTGAGAAAAATCAGGCTTAAAAGTCAGTGGACTTTCCTGGCAGTTCAGTGGTTAAGATTCTGTGCTTCCACTGCAAGGGGTGTGGGTTCCATACCTGGTAGAGAGGGGAGATAAGATCCTGCATGCTACACAATCAAAAAAAAAAAAAAAAAAAGTTAAAAAGCTTGACCAATATTGTATAATTATTAAGACACAAGGGTCCCCAGCTACTGACTCAATCGCAAAAGCTCTTAAAACATACACATAAGTGCTTCACGAAGACATTTCAATGTTATAAGATAATGCTGTGAGATGGAGAGTACAAAGTTGAAAATTATTCAAATGAAACATTAATAATGTTTCTAGAAGGTGTGTATCTTTGTATAGCTCTTGTCTTTCTGTCACAATAATTAGTGGTTCCCAGGATTCAAATGGATTAGTTTTTATATTGCAATAGACGCTCTCTTAAGTGGGCTACAATATACCAGCTTACCAAATTAGACAACACTCTTCATAGTTTTTCTAAGATGTACAAGCAGTACCCATGTTAACTGAAGACACTGGACTACTTTTTTGCATCTTGTACATTTCTAGCCCAATCTGTTAAATGGTACACATACCAGGAGGCAACTATGGTTTGTCCCCAAACCTGTTTTAGTTTTCTTGCTTATAAAAGTAAATATTTCTACAACGTCGTAAAAAACATGTGCATCAATAAAATATGTAGAAATACTGGAAATGCCGTTTCCATACAGAATAAGTTGAAAAAACAGTGGCCCAGGGGATTCCCTGGCAGTCCAGTGGCTAGGACGACATACTTTCACTGCCAAGGATGCAGATTCAGCCCCTAGTCAGGGAACTGAGATCATGCGAGCCATGTGGCATGGCTGAAAAAAAGAAAAAGAGCGGTGCACATTTCATTGTAAAATGGCAAAAGATATTAACTTGTACAGAAAGACATATCCATAAAGTTGAACAGGAATTGTGAACGGGAGTGACTAATGTTAACCACTTTTGGTTGCCATGAGGGTACGTGAAAGACAGAGCACTTCACGGAAGACGCAGTAATTGGCTTAATTTTCAAGAATGACTAGCATATTGGAAAGTGCATACTACACAAATTTAAATTAATATGACTACACAGGGACCAATGGTGGAGTCTAATTTGAAAGCATATTTTTACAGAGAACTACTGAATTGGAACAGAATAAAGGCAGAACTGCCAGTCCTGGCAGATAATTATTATTCAGTGGTTTCAAACTGAAACCAGGATGAGCTGCTAGGGGTTCCATGAACCCCCTTCACTTCGCAAAGAAAAAAAAATGTGTTATTTTCATTTTCCCTAAGGAAAAGGGGCCTTTGGTTTCTGATCCAAAATGAGATTTAGAACCACTAGTCCTAAGTCTTACTCCAAGGTAAACAGATGGGCTAACGAGGTAGCCACTGCCTGTCTCCTAGAATGGCAAGGACTCTTGGGCTTCCCTTGTGGCTCAGAAGGTAGATTCTGCCTGCAATGCCAGAGACCTGGGTTAGTTGCAATTGCTGACTTTATTTGCTTTCAAGTACTCATAACAGACATCAGAAGTAAGGGGTAATGGAAAGATGAGAAACAATTCAGGGCAGAAAAATGAAGTGGAGTGACCATGTATCTCATTTAGAAAAACTCTTAATTCTATATTGGCTGACAAGAACTCCATATTTCCATATTTAGAGATCAAAAATCAAGGGGAAGAAATGCATTCTGTAACCGGCCCGCCAGAAGTATGAACAACAGGACACACATCTTCCAAAAATTACTACCAAGGAATTTAAGCCTCTTCAAGATATTGAATAAACTAAAATAATTTATCACTGAAGACTGAAAAAATTAAAGAAAAATGTCAAAATATTATGTTTTCGTATATTCAACATCACTAAAGCGGGAATTCACATCACAGACATGTCTGTGGGTAAGAAAGAGAAGCAGCTGCATTTGTTCCTATAAAGACATTTTTGTGAGACGTGTCCCTTCTAATATGTTCCAGAATTGCACTTTTAGTAGTGTGCTTCAAAGTGGTGAACAGTTCAGTATAGATCATTAGTCAGTGCATGTTTAATTACATACCAGTATTTCTCAAAGATCAAAAATGTCTGTAGTTCAATTATTTCCACATAGCAGGTCCCATATTCTACTCATTCATTTTGGAACAATGTAGTCACAAAATAAATTGTTTTAGATTAAAATCTGTTTGATAGTCCTCCACAAAGCTGATTTCAAACAGGGGAAAGATATATCTGTTTCACATCTCAGGGAGAATACCAGCTACTGCTTTCTACATTAATTTTGATTCTAGAGAACAGCCATGCCCCCCACTTGGCTGTCTCTCTTCCCCACTATGTGCATATAATCTGTTTTCACACAGATAGCCTTTAAAATCCAAGTCATGAAAAATAGCTAATCTTTTATTTAAATGATCTCAGCTCTAATTTTGAAGCCCTATACCTGTAACAGAAGCAGATCATTCTCAGAGATTGGGGTCAATGCATGTAGTTACCAGCACAATAACATTCTGATGAAATCCTATGGGATCCTCTGCAAGGAGAACTCATTCCTCAGGCAGAGAAGAAAAACTGACAGTGTGTAGGCTCTGAATTAAAGGTAGAAGACCCAGAAAAACAATTTAAAATATACAAGTGGTGCTTGGAATAATTTACTTGATTACACATACTGCAAGTATTTTCCTTCATCTTTTTGTAGTGAACTTGACCATGAAAAAACAAATTTATGTCTGTTGTCTGTGTCATTATGAGCCGAGCTCATTTGGTGTGGAAAACCTACAGTTTAATTGCTTGATTTAAATTTGGCTAGTAGAATGCATACTGAAACACTACTCTTTTAATTATGCTAATTTATAACTGAAAAGCTAAATTTACAAAGGCAATAGCATTAATTATTTACTTGCCCATTAAAGCTGAATATATATTACAAAGCTAATTGGTTTCATAAGTCTGCCAAAAAATTAAAAACAAGTTTGTTCACTGATTTATATCAGAAAGGTACACATATTCTCAGCAGGTTACTTGTTTTATATTGTATTACAAGAAAATATGTGTAAAATATTTCATCTGTACAATATTCTGCATTTCCTCTTCCTTCTTGGGTTAACATATATTTTACAAAAGAAAGGGTTAGAATTCACTAATATTTATTCAATGCTTATTATGTATCCTATATATTTTATTTATACTTATATACATTATCTCATTTAATCTCAGAACTGAATAAAAAATAAACCATTATCTCCTTTTTAGAGATGAGGAAACAAATGTTCAGAAAGATTAAAAAATGTGCCAAGGCATGGATCAAAACAATCAAATCCAGGACATGCTCTGGAAAGAGTCAGGACCATTATGTCTTACTATTTTAATACCTATTACTCACAGCAAATTGGACACTTGATTCAATACAATTTTCTAAAGAAAGACATATCAATATCAAAACCAAATTCTTTAATGAAAAATTATTCATAACTTCATTTAGATACTGGCATAAAAATAACCATAGAACATAATCAAAAGCACAGAGGTCACCAATGAGTGAGTGCTTCAGGGACCTAAAACCAGAATACTACAAGGAGAAAGTCCAGCAAGTGTACTTGAACCTTGTTTCTGAAGTGGGATTCAATATTGGACAGATTCCTCATAGACTGCCACTGAACAAGGGTGTTTACAAATTAAACATTATAATGCCTATATTACTACCCTCTTGAGCATATTGTGAAGATCAGGTATGAAATTGAGATAAGAAAGAGCTGTGAGAACTATCAAGCATTATGCAAATTCAAGTTAGTACAATTAGTGTAAGACTGATTTGCACCTCAAGAATTTCCATGGAATTTACTCTGAGTTTTCGTGCAGACTACAATTTAGCTGCATTCTCATATAACATGAAAGGCTTGTGAAATTTATCTAATATAGAGTAAGTTTAACCAATGTCTTGTCCACAGAAAAACTCTATTGATATGTGACTTAACAAGGGACGATTAGCAAACAGTCTTTAATTAATACTTAATAAAACATAAAATAAGAATGCCTTCAAAAGAACTTGGGTCATTGTATTCATTAATATTTTAAGCATTTTATACTCAGGAAAAAAAGTCAAAATATTAAGCATGTATTTATGCATGCACACTTTAAATAATACAACTAAATTGCTAATGGTAATAAAGCAATTAGGGCCATATTAATATGTAATGAAGAGCAAATTTGTTCATTTTCTAAGAGAGATTTAAATTATACTATGAATGTCTGCAAGTCTACTGGAAAGTAAAACAATACTCCACCTTAGCTGATTCTATGAAACTTCCAAATGTGACTTGATGATCTTAGAGACTTTCTATAGTAGTTTCAAACCTAACATTTCATCATAAATTTATTTTCTAAGACTACTGTGGAATATTCTATATATCATTCATCATGATGGAGTTTTGCTGAGCTGGGGTTAAAACTAATAATTAGGTTTACATTACACTTTGATTCCTTTTTTATTTAACATTTAAGCAATATCATATTATTTGTGAAAAGACAGAGGTTATTTCTAAGTACAGGGAAGAGATATAGATTTATATATTTCTTCCATCATTAAAACAGAATCATTTAATTTTTTAATTGTGTTTAACTAAGACATAAAGATATTTCCTTATCTTTGGCTTCTTGGTAAAGAATCCACCTGCAATGTGGGAAACCTGGGTTTGATCCCTGGGTTGGGAAGATCCTCTGGAGAAGCGAATAGCTACCCACTCCAGTATTCTTCCCTGGAGAATTCCATGGACAGAGGAACCAGGCAGGTCCAAGGGGTTGCAAAGAATCAGACATGACTGAGCAACTTTCACTTTGGGTGAACTAATTAATAATCAACATTTTGATTTATAAAACATGTTGAGCATTGCTGGGAAAATACCATTTAATCCAACACACTTTTGCCTTTTACAACTGTTTATAAGAGAAAACTGTAAGAGAGAAAAAAGTAAACATATACAATAGTGAGCTCTCACTGAATTCCTGAAGAAATGTTATATACAAAAGCTAATGCATTACTCTGCATAAGCCATAATTGTTTTATGAAAAAGAAATAAAACAAAAGGTCTCTTTTACTCAACAAAGTGCCAGCACTGCAGAGAACCACAGAATTGGATATAATACTGCTGAGCAAACAAATACCAGTATTATTTAACATGTGAAAGTGAAAGTGCAGTCACTCAGTTGTGTCGGACTCTTTGCGATCCTATGGACTGTAGCCCTCCAGGCTCCTCTGTCCATGGGATTTTCCAGGCAAGAATACTGGAGTGGGTGGCCATTTCCTTCTCCAGGGGATCTTCTGGACCCAGGGATCAAACTGAGGCCTCCTGCACTGCGGGCAGCCTCTTTACTATCTGAGCCACCAGGGAACCCCATGTATGACTTTTGAAAAAATGTCTCAGGATATAAGGCCACACCATCCTAAATGTGCCTGATCTCATCTGAAAAACTGTCTCAGGAAGTGTTAGAACTTGGATGTATACATCAGCTGGCTTGAATCACCAAACAAGTCACAATATGTAGAACAACCTCACGGAAAAAAGACATTTGGCCAATATCCTCTTCAAGTATGGAAAAATCAAAAACCATGAATGAATTCTTCTAAAATAATGACAAATCCCAGGCTAAACCATGCCCTTTCCAGCATATCACACATTCTCTCACAAAAAGAACAATCAAGAACTGTTCATTTGCATCTAGAGAGCAGACTCATCACTGGCTGGAGTTAGTACAGTCCAGTCACTGGAAGCTGGGGTAAAACAGAAGGTGGGATAAACATTCTGATATATTGGCAACATTCTAATTTTCTTCTACATTGAAAGATAATATGTGTGTGTGTGTGTGTGTGTGTGTGTGTGTGTGTATTTCATTCTGTCCACAGAAATTTCTTTTTTAAAAGAAACAACCATTTCGGTAACATTTGTCCTACAAATAGTTACTAAGCATGGGCTAGGACTGTTCAAAGACCTAGTAGTATCAGAGCTATGACTTGATGAAGAGAAAACAAATTCTATGAGGTTATAAGCAGTCATTGTTTATACTATAGGTAACACCAACTCATAGTTTATTTTAGAAAGAAAAAGAGAACGTTGGAGACACCAGTGGACAGATCATCCTGCACATTTGTAGAAAATGTAATTTAAATAAAAAAATTTATGGTTCTACTCTTAAGATTATCTTTGAAGCTTTTTTTAAATCTATTTTGTATCTGATTTTCAAAATGTCTCTAGAATTTAGGAATTTACAGTTTGAATTTCAACTAGAAGCTATAATGTCTTTTGGTAAATGTACCAAAGGAGGAGAGAAACCAGTGAAAAGTACTGCTGTGTAATTTAGGTAATTAAAGTACATTTACTGAAATGGCACAATGGTAGATTTACTTTCATTTTCAAATATGAAAGATACATACATTTATAAGTAACTCAAACCAGAAACAAGGATTCAACGAAGGAGAACTTCTCTAGTTCAGGCAAAGGTAAATTCCTATACTCTCAACATCACTTCTGTGCTAAAACAAGATTCCCTCCATCAGACACACAGCTTTCCCTCATTTCCAACATAGTCCTGTTCCATGAGTGGAACATTTGTGATTTAAGAGCCTAGACCAAATTACAGGCTTCACTGTGAAGACATATATACATCTCATCGTATGTGCCTTATATTGACGAGCTGGAAATGGCATGGGCTGTATCATAGCAAAATGTCCAGCTGAAGCCGCAACAGGCCCATCTATGACCATATTTCTGAATGCAGTTAGATTTCTAGTGTTTTGCCTCTAAAATCAAAGTAGATTGTAGCAGTCTTTGTCCTAATTACTAGTGTACACATCAATTTGAAAGAAAAACAAAGGAATTTTTAAAAATAAATTCCTTTAAAAAAAAATCTGTTTTCAGCAGAGTCCATCTTCGTATTCAAAGGAATTTAAAAGAGAGCTAAATGAAAGCAAAACACACAGTATATCAAGATATAGGGTATAGCAGAAGCAGTGATAAGAAGAAACTTCATCGCAATTAATTCAAGGAGATCAAATCAGTCAATCCTAAAGGAAATCAGTCTTGAATATTCATTGGAAGGACTGATGCTGAAGATTCAATACTTTGGTCACCTGATACAAACAACTGACTCCTTAGAAAAGACCCTGATGCTGGGAAAGAGTGAAGGCAGGAGGAGAAGGGGATGACAGAGGATGAGATGGCTGGATGGCATCAGCAACTCGATGGCCATGAGTTTGAGCAAGCTCAGGAGTTGGTGATGGACAGGGAAACCTGGTGTGCTGCAGCAGTCCATGGGGTTGCAAAGAGTGAGCAACTGAGTGACTGAACTAAACTCAATGCTTACATTAAAAATGAGGGAAGGTTTCATGTCAGTAACAACTTTCATTTCAAAAACCTAGAAAAAGAGCAAAAATCTCAAGAAAAGTAATCTAAGAAAGGACCAGAGTAAAAAATTCAATCAAATTGAAAACAGAAAAGCAATAGAAGAGATGAATGAAACAAAAAGCTGGTTCCTCAAATAAGTTGATATAATTAATAAACCTCTATCAAAACTGATAAAAGTAAAAATAGAGAAAAAACAAATTACCAATATAAAAAATGAAATAATGGATATCATTACAGATCCTGTGGCAATTAAAAGAGAGTACTACAAACAACTTGATACTCATAAATCTGACAACTTAGAAGAAATGGTTCAATATGTGGAAAATCACAAACTACCTAGGGTAGGCAGAAAAAAGGGCCCTCAAAATGTCAATATCCTAATCCTGGGAAACTATGAGGATGTTATGTTATAAGCCAAAAGGGACTTTGCACTGATGATTAAGTTGACCAATCTTAAGATGAAGAAAGTAAAGTGCTAGTCACTCAGTAGTCTCTGACCCTTTGCAACTCCATGGACTTAGACCAATAGGCTCCTTTGTCCATGGAATTCTCCAGACAAGAATACTGGAGTGGGTTGCCATTCCCTTCTCCAGGGAATCTTTCAGATGCAGGGGTCTAACCCGCATTTCTTGTCTCCTGTATTGGCAGGAGGGTTCTTTACCACTAATACCACTGGGAAGTCCTGAGATGGCGAGGGTACCATGAATTGATCCACAAAGTATCCAGATGGGCTCGATCGAATCACACTAATTTATAAAAAGGAGAAAACCTTTCCTACCTGTGGCCAGAGGACCAGAGAGATGGCAGGGTGAGAAAGATCTAGCCTAGAGTTCCTAGTCTTTTAGGGGGCCATAAGCCAATGTGTGTGCTTAGTCACTCAGTTGTGTCTGACTCTTTGTGACTCCGTGGACTGTAGCCCACTAGGCTCCTCTGTCCATGGGATTCTCCAGGCAAGAATACTGCAGTGGGTTGCTATGCCCTCCTCCAAGGGAGCATCCCAAGCCTGCAGTCGAACCCAGGTCACCCACATTGCAGGCAGATTCTTTACCATCTGAGCCTCCAGGGAAGTCCCCATAAGTCAGTGAAAGTTGGCATTCCCTACAAGTTGGGAAGTGCAAGGTAATACATTCTTCCTTTGTCTTCCAGAAAAGAATGCAGCCCTGCTAGCACCTTGATCTGAGATCAGTGAGACACATCACACTTCTGACTATAAAAATATAAGATAATGAATTTTTATTATTTGAAACTGTCTATTGTAATTTGTTACAGTAAACTAGAAAACTGATACACTAAACAGATTATCTAGTAGCCCTGCTATGCTATGCCAAGTTGCTCAGTGTCTCACTCTGTGACTTCAGGGACTGCAGCCTGCCAGGCTCATCTGTCCATGGAATTCTCCAGGCAAAAATACTGGAGTGGGTTTCATTCCCTTATCCAGGGAATCTTCCCAATCCAGAGATCAAACTCAGGTCGCCCTCATTGGAGGCAGATTCTTTACTGTCTGAGCGACCAGGGAAGCCTCTCATAGCCCTAAACCATATAAACTGAATAATTTAAATGCTCCTATAAAGTTATCTTCAGGCCCAGATGGTTTCACTTGAGAATTCTACCACACATTTAAAGGGAAATATTAATGTTACACAATCTCTTCCAGAAAACAGATGTGAGAATGCTTCCCAACTCATTTTATGAAGCCACTATCACCCTGATACCAAAATCAAAGAGTCCAAAAAAAGAATAATCAAAACTGTAGACCAGTATCTCTCATGAACTTAGATATAAAAATTCTAAATACAATAATAACAAACCAACCCTAACAATATGTAAAAAGAATTAACATACAGTAACCAAGTGAGATATATTTCAAAAATGTAAGACAGGTTCAACTAAAAAAAAAAAATGTAATCACGTATATAAACAAGTTAAAGAACAAAAATGATATCATACCAAATGACAGATGAAAACATTTGATAAAATCTAACACCAATTTCTGATTTTAAAAACTCTTTAAAAAATCAGTAATAAAGGGAGATCACTTCAAATGTATAAAAACCATCTATCAGAAAAAGCTATTTAACATCATACTTAATGGTAAAAGGCTGAATGCTTCCCTGCAAGGCTGAACTCAGTACTGGAAGTTGTAGCTACTGCAACCACACAAGAAGAAATAAGGAGCAGGTAGGTTGTAAAGGAAGAGACAAAATTATCTCTATTTATAGATGACAGCATTGTCAACACAGGAAATCTCAAGGATTCTGAAAAAAAAATAGAAGTAATAAATGAGTTTGATAAGGTCACTGATAAGATATATACAAAAAAATCAATTTCATTTCTATGGACTTCCTTGGTACTCCAACGGATAATGCAGGGAACACAGGTTCGATCCTTGGTCCAAGAAGATTCCACATGCTGCAGGGCAACTAAACCTGTGTGCTGCAACTACTGAAGCATCTACAGCCTGCGCTCCACAACAAGAGCAGCTTCCTCAATGAGAAGCCTGCGCACCACAGCCAGAGAACCATCCCTGCTTTTCACAACTGGAGAGAGCCTGCGTGCAGCAACCAAGACCCAGCATAGCCAAAAATAAACACATTTTTAAAAATCAATTACATTCCTGTATACTAAAAATTTACATGCAGAAACTGAAACACACATAACCATCCATAATCATTTCAAAGAAAGAAATATAGAAATATACAGGTAAAACTGTTATATACTATATTTGTATACAAAAAAACTGTAAAGTTTTGATGAAGAAATGTAAGTCCTAAACAAATGGAAAAGCACACTATATTCATGAACTGAAATATTCAACATAGGAAAGGTGTCATTTCTTCTCCAATTTATCTATAGATTGAAAGGAATGCCTATCAAACATCAAGAGTTATTTTTGTTTTTTCCTAAAAGTGAATTGAAAAGGCACAGGCTCTTGAGTATCTAAAATCGTCTTTACAAAAAAACAAATGAAGTAAGAATAGGGGGAGTTATTCTACCAGAAATTAAGGTTTCTGAGAAAACTACAGTAATCATGACAATGTTGTATTATTGGGGACATAGACGTAGAGAATAAAAGAGACAGGAATAGACCCATAAAGATATCCTCAATTGATTTTTGACAAAGAGACAAATCCAATTCAATGGAGGGAAGGGAAGTCTTTTCAACAAATTTTGCTGGAACAACTCAATATCTACAGACAAAAATTGAATTATGACCTAAACCTCACACCTTATACCAATGTTATCTCATAAAGAGTGAAATGTAAAACAAATCTGTAAAACTTTTAGGAAAAAGAGGAGAAAAATCTGTAAATATGACTAGGACAGGAGTTCTTAAATTTTATACCACAACACACAAAAACTAGTCAAATGGGACTCATTAAAATAAACCGCTTCAGGTCTTTGAAATTCTATGCAAAGAGGAATAAAAGACAAACTACAGACTGATAGGAGATATTTGCAAATCAGATATTCAAGGAAAGACTAGTGTCTTGAATATATACAAAAGTCTTACAGCCCAACATGAAAAGAACAATACAATTAGAAAAAGGGCAAAACGGATAAACAATTTCACTGAAGAGGATATACAGATGGCAAACAAGCAAATGAAAAGATGTTCAACATCATTATCCATTAGGGAAATACAAATAAAACCACAGTGAGATAACACTATCCACCTATCAGATTTGTAAAATTAAAAAAGAATTATGACAACACCAACTGCCGGCAAGGATGTTGAAGATCTGGGGGGCTCACATGTTGCTGCTGGCATTTTAAATTGGCACAGCTGCTTTGGAAAAAACAGCTCTGAATTGTTTTTAAATAAAAAATTAAACAGGCAACTATCATATGACCCAACAACAGTTCTCCTGGGCATTTACTCCATTTATGCACTCCTTGCATATTCCAAACAAGTGAAAACTTACGTTTATACAAAGACTGGTGCATGAATATTCATAGTGGCTATATCTGATAGCTAAAAACTGGAATCAGACCAGCTGTTCTTCAAAGGATGAACATTTAACAAACTTGCATACCATGGAATAGGACTCAGTAATAAAAAGGAACAACTTGATACACACAACAACTTGGATGAATCTGCAAGAAATTATGCGGAATTAAAGCTAATCACAAAAGGTCACATACTGAAATATTTATTTTACCGGACACTTTTGAAATGACAATATTTTTTAAAAAATGGAGGGCAGTATAGTGGTTGCCAAGAGTGAGATACAGAGGTGTGGAGGAAAGAGGTGGGTATGGTTACAAAAGGGAAACATTAGAGCAACGGGGAGATTGAAAATGTTAAGCGTCTTGCCCGTGAAGGTGATACATGAACCAGGTGATGAAAATGTACAGAACTTAGCACACCTATGCACACACAGGTGCACATGAGTACAAGCGAAATCGCAGAAATCTAAGTAAGATTGTTACAGTGTATCATGGGGAAGGAAATGGCAACCCACTCCAGTATTCTTGCCTAGAGAATCCTGTGGACAGAGGAGCCTCGTAGGCTGCCATCTATGGGGTCGCACAGAGTCATACACGACTGAAGTGACTTAGGAGCAGCAGCAGAATGTATCAATGTCAATATCCTTCTTGTGAATTCTATGACAGTTACGCAAAATATTTTATTGAATGAAACTTGGAAAAGTATACAAGGGATTTTTCTGCATTATTTCTTACAACTGTATGTGAATTTATAGTTAATAAAATTTTCTATTAAAGGAAAAATGTGAACGACAATAGTACAGCAAGATACTCCAAGAGAGACAAGGCCAAAAATTGTTTCTATTCTATTGCCTTCCCTAAAGTTTGGCACTTTCCTAGAATAAGATAACAGAAGCGAGGGTTTTTTGGGTGGAGAGGTTGTCTTTTTGTTAATCCAACTCAAGGCCGGAAAACGTAACCAGATATTTACATGAGAAGGTTTAGTTAAAATGACCGTAAGAAGTTAATTTTCATAACCTCATAAATATTGGTTGTCTTTTAGATGCTTTACTCTGAGGCCAAACCACAGAATTCTTAGAAATCACATCAAAACACAAAGCATCTGTCTCTGTGCTGCTCTGTCCAGGAACAGAAACTGACCAGGCTGAAAAGGCCTGCAAGCACACAGCGTGCTAAGATGCAGAGGGAGGCTGGATTACAG
The DNA here is from genome assembly GCF_910594005.1 of Cervus elaphus. NCBI lineage: Eukaryota > Metazoa > Chordata > Mammalia > Artiodactyla > Cervidae > Cervus > Cervus elaphus. The sequence continues at coordinate 68,245,771 of NC_057823.1, read as the reverse complement.
GAGATGCCAATTCTTAGAAAGTAGAGGGAAATAAAGTATCAGATGTATCTTTGATGATGACTGCAGGCAATTATATTTTTAAAAAATTAAGATCGTATTTAAAAAAAGCATTCTTCAGGGAAACACTAGACGTACAGTACCTGAGAGAGCTGTGGCCAATATACCAATAAAAATCATGTTAAATATATCAACAATAATCATTGCATTTGTGTATTTAATGTTCAAATAATTCATACATTTTGGTGGGAGTTGTTTAATATGCACAGATTTTGTTATTCATTAAATATTAAATTCTTTTTGAAAAGAATTTAAAAACAATATATGTTTATAATTTTTTATAAGTTCACCAATATAATAAAACATTTTGTTGACTAATGAAAAAAAGGCAAGTAGAAGATGCTGAGGTGTAGGGTGGGGTTGAGGAGTCAGGAGAGCAAATGAAGATTAAAGACTGTATAGAGGAGGGTGAGAGGAAGGCTCTCTGCTGACATAGTACAGTGTGTGTGAGAGCAGGGAGTAGCAGATGACAAACCCCAAGACTGGACGATGAGGGCTCCCCAGCAGTGACTGGCCCTTCAGGACAAGCTTATAGGCCAGAGAAGACACTCCCATATTCCTACTGCTCTGGATTCTGAGTTTGATAAGAAACTTTTATCCTAAAGAATAAATCAAAGACTCCGTAGGATTTATTTGGCCCTTACTGATAACCAGAGGAACATTTTATTGCTGAATTGTCCTCCTTCAATCCCCATAAGAGAACAGAAGGCTGGGGTTAGAGAGAAAAATTACTGGGAAAAGGTGGAAATGGGCAATTGACTGTGGAGGTATCAATGGAGGGACGGGGGCTTCATAGAGCCCTGACATTTGAGATGGGTCTTAAAAAACAGGTAGGAGTTTGCAAATGGTGACTTATTCTTACTATGTATTTTCTGTTCAGGAGAATGGAGCCAAATACCATCAGAGAGAAGTCATAAAAGACATATATCTTATTTGAAATATGCTTAATGAGCGTCAGTCCCGTCAAGATCTGTAAGAGGACAAAATGAGGGAGGGGGTAAGGAAGGGCAGTTATCCTGGTGTTTTCAGAGACATTTCCCCCATTCTACCTTTCTCCTTTCATACATAATCCTATCGTGTAAATATTACATCTCTTCTTGGGCAAATAAATTCAGGCTCAGAAGAGAGGAAATGCTTGGGTCAAGGCCACACCCTGTAAGGTAGAACAATATTTAAAATGCAGGTTTGATTAAAACTCTTGGCTTCTCCATCACCCTCCTATTCTGATTGCAACAGATATGCTCAAAAAAGATGGGATGGGTTACAGGTATGATGCCCATTACACAAGAGTGGACCAAATGGGTACTGAAATAGCAGGGCCCCAAGAGCAGCAAAAAGGGGAAAAGGAAGCAAAAGATATTGAGAATTGCTAAAGATGAACTTCACTTCTGCTACATTTGTCAAGGCACTCTTTTCCATCAAGAAAGATGATCAAATCCTTAAACCAGACACCAAAAGAGCACATCTAACGAGTCCCATATTGCATTTGAAGATAACCATGGATGGTGGTAAAGTGAGCATGTTTTAGAAACAGACTGGCTTGGGTTCAGAATTCGGTTCCTTTGGGATCCAGCTCTGGTTCCTCCTCTGAATCAGCACTCAACTTCTCGTCCATCCCTGATTCTATCTTTTGCTGGAACAATTAGTTTCCAGCAGGCTCCATCCAGCTTCACAGTGGTGCACGCTGACAGCATCTTACTCTGGGCCCTAGACACACACCTAGTGCAAGTAGCTGTCCCAGGAATTCACTGGCAATGTGGTGGGAGACCTCAGTGGGAACCCACTGGCACTCGTCAGAGTAGGACAACAGCCAATGAATAGATGTTTCCCTTGCGTCCCCTAGGCTTTAAGGTTTTAAGATGCATCTCCTAAAAAGCTCCTCAGACTATCCTTCCGGCAAATTCGAACAATAAACTTCTATTGGTGTCCAACTCGGTAACAAGTCACACATTGGTTCTCTCCTTCACTCCTTGTTACTTTACTCCTGCTCCAGGTAGTCATCTCCCAGGAGAACCCAGGCCGAGAAACTAGCTGTATGACCTGATCAACTTATTATCAAACATAAAAGGGAATAATTATATTTTCCCAATAGTCTTAGAATTATGAACAAACATATTACATGTAAAGCATTTGGCCTGGTGTTGAGCCCACGGTAAGCAGTGAATAGATGCTGCTGCTGCTGCTGCTAAGTCACATCAGTCGTGTCCAACTCTGTGCGACCCCATAGACAGCAGCCTACTAGGCTCCGCCATCCCTAGGAATCTCCAGGCAAGAACACTGGAGTGGATTACTATTTCCTTCTCCAATGCATGAAAGTGAAAAGTGAAAGTGAAGTCGTTCAGTCATGTCTGACTCAGCGACCCCATGGACTGCACCCTACCAGGCTCCTCTGTCCATGGGATTTTCCAGGCAAGAGTACTGGAGTGGGTTGCCATTGCCTTCTCCAAGTGAATAGATGACAGCTATTTTATTCCCTGGTTCCTCTGTAAAATCATTGCACATCTTATTTGGAAGCCCAGGATGTACAGCAAAGAAAGTCTCCAGCAAATGCCCAAATGCAAGCTGTTACATACCCTATTTAAAAAAAAAAAAAAAAGTTTGAAGCTTATTACCCAGATACATAGGGCCCAAGTTCAGAACTCCATCATTGCAAAACCGACAAAAGTTTGAAGAAAAATTCAAATATCTGAAGGTGAGATGGAATTGGGGGAAAATAGGATTATCTACTGCCAATGTAATACACATGTTAAATCATAAAGTAATGCCAAATAGACCAAACTTTATCACATAGCTAGCTAGCAATTCTAAGGAAGTCTGGGGATTGGTTTCAGTCCTTGACACTGCTTCAGTAGAACGCCTAATTTCCTCTCTTCCATCCTCACCAGATTTCTTAGGAATACATTTGAATCCCCCATTGTGTTAGGAGGTTTATTTTGAGCTAAAGAAGGTGGTAGTTTTATACTATACACTGCATAAAATTATGGTAAACGAAATAAACTTATTTGGAAGAGTGAAAATGAAAATTATTTCCACAAGTTCTTAGGAAAAAAATAACAAAAATAGCAGTGAAAGAGGAGGCAAAATCCCCTGCTGTGTCAGACTGAAGACATACAGAGGAAGGAAAAAGGAATACAAAGAGAAACCTATGAGATGAAGCAACTACAACAAAACAGAAATGGCACAGAATGACCTCATCAATTTTCCAAGGGACCTAAATCTCTCTCTGTTTCAGCACATTGACCACACCCCAAAAAGTTCTGCTCCTTCCTGGAGCTTCTTTCATTTTAAACAAGCTTCTTTTGTTTTAAAACAATCACCCAAAGCCAAAAAAAGTCCACTGGTCTATGATATTTTGCACATGAAAAAGACAAATCTGGAGAATTTCAGATTTGAAAGACAAAACCAATCAGTATAGAATTCTGTCAAGCCCCAAAGGCTAGAATTGCTATTCAGATTGTCATCACAGAGATCAGTGTAAATTGTGAAATGAGTTGAACATTGAAAATGATGAAAAAGAAGATGAACCAGTGGACTCTTCAAATTATTATAGCCAGCCATGACACCTCATTAATTCTGCCTCTGTGAGATTTTCTCTATCAAACATTTTGTACTTTTCATAACCCTATCACCCAATACCCATGTTAATTACCTCATATTTGGAATAATATGGGGAGTTTGTAATAAAACTCCCTTGAACACCATTTTTCTTTCCATCCACTAAAATTCATCAGAAATTCCTGTGTCATATTATCCTTGCCCAATACCTGTAGAATCGAGTTCTTGGGTGATAAAGGGATGTAATGAAGGTAAGATCTGATGAAATACAGGAGACGGGCCATCTCATCCTAACTTTACTATCTACACCCTGCTGAAATTTTCTATAAGCCCTGCTGAAATTTTCTACAAGCCAGTCTGTTGAAATTCATTTATGAAATTAATAAAAGGGAAGGGGGAACATTACAACCATATATAATTTTACAGCTGAAGAGGCATTTCATACCACTGCAGGTGGACAGGAAGGTTGAGAAAGGAAGAGTGCTTAGACAACAGTTTCAATGATTTTTTCTTTTAATTTCAGTGTAATTAATAAAAGATTTGATTAGTTTCAGGTGTCCAACATAATGGTTTGATATTCACTGATGAATATTTTTAAAGAAGTCTATCAGTTAATAAAAATTTAAACTCCCTAGGACAGATAATTACCAAATGTCCTTCAGCTGCAATTCTCTGTGATGGTATTACTATGTAACACAATTTGATGTAGCTTGGAAGAGCGCCCCAATACATGTCCCCAAATCTGTGGGATCATCTATGGAATCGATTTGAAATGATCCAGATAACCTACTGGAGAGTTCTTGTACTTCACAGTGTTCCACTACATTAAAAATAAATTTCTCCTGCCCCTAGCTGTCTATTTCTTACCAATTATTTAACAGCAATTTATGCATTGTTCTTCTACTACCACCTGGAAGAGCACAAATTTATACTCCAATTCCCACATTTTAACACTACTCCCTGAAAACAGCTTTATTTCAACTCAGGGGTCCAATTCATTAACATTCATGCAAGGGTTCATTTTTAGATCTTTCCCTCCCAGCCTTAAGGCAGAAACTAAAACTATGTGGATCCTTATTTCATGGGATGCCAGTTCTATTCTATGAATTTCAATACATCCTTCAGCTAGCCCTATTGCTTTGCTCTGGTCTACAACAGCAGGTAGGCAGGGCAGGGGTATAAGATAGAGCTGTGAAGACCTGTACTCTACTAAAGATAACATGCGTGGTGCTGGCTTCCTCCAGCCTCAACCAACAGATAAGACAACTTTCCTGGCAAATAACGTGCTTTTCTTTTACTTCATCCATTGTATACGCTGAAAACAACAAGTTCACATACTAGCAGATGTGAGAAAGCCATGTCTCTAGATTTGCTCTTCTGGGGCAAGATTTGATTTAACCTTCCAGGGTCAAGCCTGAGAACAAGTAAATCCTGAAAGAAATCAGGAAGCAAGCAGGACATAACAGATTTCATTAACCCTAGTTACAGTGTCATTTTCTTTCCAGTTATGTTTTTTGTTGCTTAATTTTGGATTTTTTAAAAAAAATTCAGGGTCTTCAGCTAAAGGTAATGCTTATGCTCTCTTGGCATTGAAGAACAAGAATTTAGGCATAGCCTCTATTGTTTGTAACAACATGGATGAACTCTTGGACAATTTCAGCAAGAAAAGGTGCTTTCTTTGCAGAGGTTATAATTCTTTTAGACACACTTTTATAGGATATTTTATTTTCTACTGACAATAATCACACAGATATAAAATGTGCTTATAAGACTAGTGGTTTGGTTTAGATGAGGATGAAGTTGTGAAATGAACAATTTTAAATCAATTCACCTGAGAGCCCAGGTGTAGAGCAAAGACACAGCAAGCCAGCTGACCTAGTGGTAGGAAATGGCCATGTTAGACTGAGGGCCCATACACAGTAAACCCGCATCTCAGTGGCCCTATCTTATGGTTTTGTTTTGCTTCCAAAAAAAAGCGACATCAATTTTCTGTTACATCACTTAAATGCATTTAATCAAAATTCATATGCCCTATTTTTATTTTGGGGGCTTCCCTGGTGGCTCAGAGGGTAAAGCATCTGCCTGCAATGTGGGAGACCTGGGTTCGATCCCTGGGTCAGGAAGATCCCCTGGAGAGGGAAATGGCAACTCACTCCAGTATTCTTGCCTGGAGAATCCCTTGGACGGAGAAGCCTGTGTCCATGGGGTCACAAAGAGTCGGACACAACTGAGCGACTTCATTTTCACTATTTTTATTTTTTAGTACAAAAAATGCTTTTTCCCAGTCTATACTTACAACATCCAGGGCAATTATTCTCTAACATGAGTTTCCATTTTACACAGGATTTTATCCACTAACTCAGGAGCATCGTCGGAGAATGCATGACCTGAGCAGCTTTGTGACAACCATATAGATAACTGATAGTTTGAGAACATTTCAGCACTCCTTTGGGGAAAAGAGTCAAGCCTGAAGTCCATTAACAGCTAAAAAGGAGAAAGTAAAAGATAAAAAGGTAACGAAGTGGGAAACCCTTCAAAGATTGGTTTAAATGGCTGGCGTGAATATTTTATTTTCTACTGGCAATAACCACAAGAATAACTTCTATTTATTGCATATGTACTCTTCCTAGGCATTGCACTTTTAAGCCTCTGAAGCGGCCTTGTTGTTTCTTTGTTTTACAAATGGGGAAATACAGGCTTAAAGAAGGCAAACCACTTTGTCAATGTTTCAGAGCAGCTAAGGGGAAGAGCTAGGATTTGCACCCAAATTTTGTTATGTCCAAAGGCTATGTGGCTTAAAATCATTAGTCATTTACCTTGCACTTGTCACAGAGCCACTGGCAAACCACACGTAGGAAGAAGGCCAAATGCAGGTGGTGCTCGAATCTTGCAGGATCTGATGCTTGCTGTGAGCAGGGATTTCTGAGGCACTTTTTCTGACAAAAGTTTAAAATAGCTTGACTCAGGATGTCCCTGACTTTTATCCCACACCTCTCAAGCCCTTAGTTCTAAGGCTGCATCGTTGCAAAAGACCACATAGCCTCCTCTCACAGTGTAACTTTCCTTCTGCAGAGGAGAAAGCTAAAGAAATGTGCCACCCCCTTCCTGGTTTCTGTCTCTTTACTGGAAAACTAGCTTAATTCATTTCATCTGTGTTCCTCTAGGTGGGGCTTGGTTTTGCTTGTCAAGCCTAAACACTTTCAGCTGGGCCAGTAATTTGTGGCCTCTCCAGAAAATAACAACTTAACAACAGGTACTGATTTTAAAAATAACACATAGACTTGTAGAAATTTAGAAACTATGGGACAGCAAAAAGAAGAAAATAAAAATGACAAATAACTACCATTAAATTTTGTAGAATAGACTTCTAGTCTTTTTTTTTTCTATGCATGGGCAATAGATATTTACAAAATAATTTTTCTCATGGAAAATTTCAAAAAGATACAAAAGTAGGCAGACTACTGTAAAAACTCCAATGCACCCATAACCCCACACAATTAATAATTCGTGACTAAACTTATTTTTCATCCATATTCCAACCCAGGTACCCCCTTACTCCAGGTTATTTTGAAGCCATCCTAGACACCAGAACATTTCAACTGAAAAAAGTTCATTATGTACTTTTATAAAATAAATGAGCTTTTCATTGGTCGTGATCTAATACCATTATTTCACCTGCAAGTTTAACAATAGTTCATATCATTTAACAATAGTTCATATCAAAGTGGAAGTACGAACACTAAATATGGGCAGTTCATATAATACACCCATATTTAGTGTTCATATTTCCACCTTCTCATGAATCTTTCCTTGGTTAATTGTTTGAATCAGGATAAAATTTAGGCCTACATATTGCTATGAGTTGGCTTGTCTCTTATATCTTATCTCCTCAAAGTGTAGTCAGGATGCAGCACCCTGGGCTTCCCTGGGAGCTTGTTAGATATGCAGAACCTCAGCCAATCCCCACCCTACCCAGACCACCTCGGGCAGAAACTGCGTCATAACCAGATATCAGGTGATTCATACGCCTAGTAATTAAAGTCTGAAGCTCAATGTTTTTAAGTCTCTTTTAATCTAAGTTTTTCTCTCTTCAGCTTTTTTTTTCACATGTCTTTTTAAAAAATCTACATTGTCTTCTCAAGTTTCTCACAGTGTGGCTAACGCTAATTGTATCCTCATGGTAATGTATAACACTACTTTTAATATAAAATGGAATTATATCTAAAGGCCTGGTCAGAAGCAGGTTCATTTTCTGGGCGGGGCTTATATCACCTGGTCTTTCAAACCTAGAAGGCTGAGCACTGAAGAACTGATGCTTTCCAACTGTAGTGCTGGAGAAGACTCTTGAGAGTCCCTTGGACAGCAAGAAGATCCAACCAGGCAATCATAAAGGAAATCAACCCTGAATATTCATTGGAAGGACTGATGCTGAAATAGAAGCTCTAACACTTTGAACACCTATGCGAAGAACTGACTTATTAGAAAAAACCCTGATGCTGGGTAAGACTGAAGGCAAAAGGAGGATGAAGCAGAGGGTGAGATGGTTGGATGGCATCACTGACTCAATGTACATGAATTTGAGCAAACTCCAGGAGGTAGTGGAGGACAAAGGAGCCTGACATGCTATCCATGGTGTCAAAACAGAGTCAGACACGATTAGTGACTGAACAACAACAGTAACAACTGTTTCAAACCCACTTGGTTATAAGCTAGTTTCCTCCCTATTGATAAAACTGCTTTGACCACCTCTTACACTATGTAGGTATCAATCATCGCATTCCATGGATACTGCAATAAGAATACTCTTAAAGTCACTTTCAGAGAAAGCCCGGTTGATAGAACTAAAATGAATACTTGCTGTGGAACATAGCCTAACCTCAACTTTGTTACTCATTTTGATGAGTCTAGTCCACGTTGTCATTTATAGAAGTAAAATGTTAGAGTAAGTGATTTATACACTTTATTCTGATTTTGAAAAAGAATTTAATTCTAATGAACTTTGTATGCTTTAGTGTTCTCTAAATTCTTATGAGTCAGAGTTGATATTCTACCTATTAATTTTTTATGCCACTAAGCATCTAATACCATGCTTTACTTATGGCAACTTTTATTACCTGTATGCTAAATTAACTTTTCAGACTCCCTCTGGGTTGTTGAACTAGAGTGTATAGTTCTGACTCTTCAATTCATGCCCAGCTGAAGTCTTATGAGTATTTACTGAATGCTTCTTATTTACAAGTCATCATGCTTGTTTAAATCTGACTGCTAGATAAATTCGGTTTTTTAGGGAAGTGCCCTGTAAAATATAAAGTCTAAACATGGTCCCCTGAAACATCCTTTCTTTACCATCTAACAATAGTAAAGGTACGAGAGCGATGTATTCCTTTAAACTGGGCCACTGTAACAGGTTGAATACAGGTGACGATCTTAAGATCCATATTTATCTATAAGAGATTTCTCTCTAACATAATTTCTAATTATGCCCCCGTTCTCAATGGGATGCCCGCAGCATTAACTGGAGGTGAAGACTGCATAAAATTCAGAGCTTCTGATAAACATGTTCTTAGTTTTCTCTGACGTCATCTTGAAGAGACCCAATTTAGAAGTGTCCTGCCTAGAGGTCAAAGACAACAGTCACACCTTAACAAGGAACCACAGTTAAAACACATCTCTGCAGGTTCTATCACACACTAACTTACTTTGTCCTTTAAAAGAAAAGAAAGAAAGAAAAAAAGAACTAGCCTAGGGGCTGAATCCATCTAGGGGAGGAAAACAGATACCTGGAGCCTGACACTGCTACAGGCAAAGCACTAGAGGAAGGTTTTTCTCACATATCACCGGAAGGCAAACATCTTGTAACTCCTTTGAGCACAGAACTCTTGTTTTAAATTATTCTTGACTCCTTTTCACATCCAGTGGGGAAGTGGGCTGAGTGGTTGAAATAGCTTCATTTTGAAACATATTTATGGAAAAAAAAAAAAAAAACACACAAATAACAAGCACGTTGCCCAGAGTTTTCAAGTTTAAACTATATTTGAGGCAAAAGGATCTAGCCCAGCTACACATTTTGATTACATTTTAAGAGAAAGAAGATTCGAGTATCCCTCGTTGTGCATTTATAACACAATATAGAATCACATACACTGAAGATCAGAATAATTTGAGAGTTATTTTTTGCTTGAGAAACAGAAATACTATTTGGAAATTGCAAAAGTCAAAAGAAATGGAATTGTGAATATAGGTAAATACAAGAAAAAGAAAGGCCTTTGGAAATTCATGAATGCCATGGTCAAATAAATACAGAGGTTTACTAAAAAGTGTGAGATATTCCACCACAGAAAATCCTTGTTTACCTAGAATCCAAACATCCAGATGTCTGGAGCTGCACTTTACTTTTGTGAGACAGAGTTAACAGGATGATTAGGTTATGACCCTGTACATTTCAAAGCCACCAGAACTTCTAAAAGCTCTAGACTTATATTTCCAATTGCTTCCTTGACATCTTTCCCCAGATACATCAAAGGCATCTGGAATTTAGCTTTGTCAAACTGAAGACCTGATTTCCCCTTGCAAACTGCATAGTTTTCACTCTTGCCTCATCTCAGCAAAGGGCCCCAAAGTTTACCAAGAAAGTTAAGTCAGAAACCCAGGAGTCAGGCCAGCTTCATGCGCATGTGTCCAGCGGAGTCACATAGAACATGCACTCAGAAAGGTCCTGCACTTAAACTTTAATGCTTTGTGGTTGCTGTCTTGAATTTCTTTAATTGGTCTCCTAATTTGTGTTTTATAAGTGGAACCTGATGGAACAGTGAAGCACCCCAAAGGCTTGGAGCTTCGACTCACATAAGCTGCTGCCTCCTGCCACCTCCCTCCCTCCCAGGAAAGGTTGTCAGTCTCTTGTCTCCTGTCCCATGGCATCCTGAGTCATCCCTAGATGCCCCCTTCCTGTTACTGCCATGTTGCCCTCTACCCTTGACGGTGACCAGATCATGTTGGTGGCCAGAAGAGGCACTGAGTTTTGCAGTGGGGACCTGAGCACAGGTCCATGGATCGTCACAGGTAAGCACATTTAGCCTGTGTTGTCTCAACAGGGAATACTATTGACCATCACAGCCTTGGGCTGGCAGTGCCATCATGTATGTGAGGGCTAACTGGTGGGGGAAGCCTCTTTCCCAACCCCCATCCAGGTACCAAATACATCCTCGCGCAGAGGCTACAATACCTTGGTGGTTGCCCGTTTCCTATGGTTGAAGCAGCAGGCCTATGGAAGTGGGGGATTAACTTCCCAGTATAGGGCACAACACATCCATCTGTCCCATTGTTGGCAAGACAGTAAACCCAGAAGTTAGCTTGACTATGCCCATACTGAGTTATGGGACAGAAACCAGGGGTACCTGTGACGGTCTGGACTTTGTCCTATAAGTATCCTGATGCCCAAGGGAGAACAGCATTAAAAAGCAAATAAAAACATCATCACAGATGGAGAAAAAGACCATGGATGAGAAGAAACAGTTTTATATTTTTAGTGAAACTTTTTTCCTGTTCTTTGAACAAGGAACCCACATTTTCATTTTTCACTGGGCCCTACATGTTACACACCCAGCCCTACCAGGAGACATCATTTGGACGTCTGTATTTTCTGCCTACAAACTCTGATATTTCCACTGCCAAAGTAGACTCTGTGTTCACATCTATCCACCACACATCTCTTCCCTCCACTACTTTATTAACCTTCCATCAAGGCCTGGCCTCTACAGTCTCTTCACAACACCCAGAATAATCTTTTGAAAAAAGTTTTTTTTAATACATTTTTATTTTTTATTTATTTTTTATTTTTTTCCATTTATTTTTTTTAGAATAATCTTTTGAAAATTTGAAGTCACTTTAAAAACTGAAAGTCTCCCCATCATACTTAGAATACTGTTTGAAGTTTTGAGGGCAGGGCTGGCTGCTTCCATTCTACAGGCCCTTCCTTATACAGAGCTTTCCAGATAGCCTTCCTAAGTCTTACTCCTACACTATGCTGTTTCCTTCATGTGGCATATGTTGATTTATGCATTTGCTTCTTTATTTTTCACCTGTTTTCTATCTGCCTCCTACTCTCATCTGCAGACTTCATGAGGACAAGTTTGTTTTCTCAGCCAATCTCTATCTGGAGCCTGGTACAGTGCTTGAACACAGGACTCGACAGTTGTCTATTAATTTAATAAATATCCATTACAGTTATAGCATCTGGTCTATTATACATCAATTTGGAGACTTTAGAAGTGGGAAACCTGGATATATTATGAGTAGGTATCAAGCTTACCACAAAGCAGGCAACTCCTGTACCTCCTCATGTGGTCAAGTACAAATTTGCATATTAATTTTTAAGTTTCAACCCAATCATTGAAATGTTGATTAGGGTATTTATGAATCTTATTTTCATGGAAGAATGGAAATTCTGTGTTACTTTGGAAAGAGTACATTAAATTTTAAGTTGATTTAAAAATTATCTAGAGAAATAAACTCAAAATTCAGCAAGTTTTCTCTCTCCCTCCCTCCCTTTTTCCCATCTTTCCTTGCTTTTGAAAATAGTCCAGAAAACTCATCCTTCAAATTTCATTAAAAGTTTAATAAGGCAAATAAAATTATCTTTTAGGTAAAATGTTCAGTATTTATTTCAGTTATTATTTTAATTTCTGGTAAAGGTCTATGTGATAGGCTGAAAATGCAGAGTACATTGTGCTAAATGCCAGGCTGTATAATTCACAAGCTAGAATCAAGATTGCCAGGAGAAATATCAATAACCTCAGATATACAGATGATACCACTCCAAAGGCAGAAACAGAAGAGGAACTAAAGAGCCTCTTGATGAGGGTGAAAGAGGAGAGTGAAAATGCTAGCTTAAAACTCAACATTCATAAAACTAAAATTATGGCATCCAGTCCAATTAATTCATGGCAAACAGAAAGGGAAAAAGTGGAAGCAGTGACAGATTCTACTTTCTTGACCTCCAAAATCACTGGGGATGGTGACTGCAGCCATAAAGTGATAAGATACTTGCCCCTTGGAAGGAAAGCTATCACAAATCTAGACAGCATATTCAAAATCGGAGACCTCACTTTGCCAACAAAAGTCTAGATAGTCAAAGCTATGGTTTTTCCAGTAGTCGTATATGGATATGAGAGTTGGACCATAAAGAAAGCTGAGTGCTGAAGAACTGAAGTTTTTAAATTGTGGTGCTGGAGAAGATAGAAGACTCTTGAGAGTCCCTTGGGCTGCAAGGGGTCAAACCAGTTTATCCTAAAGGAAATCAACCCTGAATTTTCATGGGAAGGACTGATACTGAAGCTGAAGCTCTAATACTTTGGCCACCTGATGCAAAGTGGCTGACTCATCGGAAAAGACCCTGATGCTGGGAAAGATTGAGGTCAGGAGAAGGGGGCCGCAGAGGATGAGGAGGTTGGATGGCATCATCAAGTCAATGGATATGGGTTTGAGCAAGCTCCAGGAGATAGTGAAGGACAGGGTAACCTGGCATGCTGTAGTCCATGGGGTCACAAAGAGTCACACACAACTTAGCAACTGAACAATAAAAGATGTCCACATCCCAGTCCCTGGGATTGTGAAGATTTCACCTCACATGACAACAGGTTCTTTGCAAAGTGACTAAGTGAAAGATCTTATGATGCTGAGATTCACCTGGATTATACAGTTTGGACCAGTGTCATCAAACTGATCCTTATAAGAGTGAAGCAAGAAGGTCAGAAACAGAGAGATCGGAAAATGCTACCTTGCTGTTTTAAAAGACAGAGGATGGGGACAGGAGACAAAGAATGCAGGTAACCTCTGGAAGTTAGCCAACACAAGGAAATGGGTTCTCCCCCAGAGTCTCCAGAGGAACACAGCCCCGCTGACACTTAATCTTAGGACATCTGCCTTGCAGAACCATAGGATAGTACATCTGGATTCCTTCAACCACCAGATCTGTGGTTTTTGTTGCAGCAGCCATAGAAACTAACATGGCTTATGGTTAAAGACATTTATATAGTTTATGTGTTTATATAGTGTACAGCAGAAGCATAGGTGAAAAAAAAGCCTTAGTATATGATCTACCCTGCTATTTCCTAAACTTTTCTAGGGATCAGAGTCTTGCGGGGAATTTGTTGTAAACACGACATCCAGCACTCCTTCCTTAGACACAGTGGTCAAGAATTCTGGTCCCATACAGGAAATGAAGTTCATGAAAATGAAATGATGTTCCTAAGGCTGTAAAAATAGTCAACAGCCTGTCAAGAGCAAAACTCTAACCGTCAACCTGCAGTACTGAGATTACTGTTCCACACTGAGATTTTATACTGACCATGGAAGGATCTTACAAACAACTTATAGAGAGTAGAGCATAATTTTGTTTCATGAAAGATTAACATATTTAAACAAATTGAATCATACATAAAAGTGGGAGGGGGATTTAAGCTAGATTAAAGAGTCTTAAGGATCTATTTAGAAGTGAATGTTTGTGTCCCCTCCAAATTCATATATTGAAGCCCTAACCCCCGGGAGACAGTATTTAGAGATGGGCCCTCTAAAGAAGTAATCAAGGTTTAATGATATAGTAATGATGAGGTTAGGGTCTTTATAAAAAGAGACACAGCAAGCTTGTGCCTGAGCTCTCTCTTGGTACATGTACACAATGGAATGGCCATGTGAACACACAGTGAAAAAGTGGCCATCTACAAGCCAGGAAGAAAGGTCTTACCAGAAACTGATCCTGCTGGACCTGGATGTGGGACTTCCAGCTTCCAGAACTGTGAGAAAATAAATTCCTGTTGTTTAAGCCATCCAGTCTGTGGTATTTTGTTATGTCAGCCTGAGCTGAATAACACAGGACCAAAAAACCAGATGCATGTGTGGTCCTGAATTGAATACTGATTTAAGAAAACCAGCCTTAAAGGGCTTATTTGATTCAATTGGGGAAATCTGAATGAGGTCCGGGTATTAGATTAGATGAAAACATATTGAAATGGAAAAGTGAAGCTTATGAACTGAAAATACACAGATTACAAAATAATATGTATAGTATTATGCCATGTTGTAAAAAATACAAAACTGTGTGTATGCATATGTGGGTATATATATATATTTATAAATTAAAATTTTCTACTATATATTTGTATTGAAAGTGAAAGTATTAGTCACTCAGTCATGTCTGACTCTTTGCAAACTCATGGACTATGTAGCCTGCCAGACTCCTCCATCCATGGGATTCTCCAGGCAAGAAAAGAATACTGGAGTGGATATCCATTCCCTTCTCCAGGGGATCTTCCAAACTCAGGGATCAAACGCGGGTCTCCTGCATGGTAGGCAGATTCTTTACAATCTGAGCCACAGGGAAGCCCCATATATATGTATTACTTCCATACAAAATTAAATATCATTTTAAAAAACTGATACCAAGTCCTTCTCTAGGAAAATCCTGTCAATTTATGGAATGTTTTTATTTTCTTCACACCTTACACTGAACCATTTGCATTATCCCATCTTTCTCCCAGTGTACCAGTCACAATTATGATCAAATAACTGTCAGTAAAGAAAGCTTCTAATAGATACCCTGCCTCATAAAAAATGAAAAGCAACAAGCATCATCTCTCTACTGGGTCCAAGCCTCCATTCATTTATAGTTGAGGTAACTCAAGATTCAATCTAATTCAAATAAGATTTGTTGAGTGAATTAATCCATCCCCTCCAAGAAAGTATTCTCAAACATTAAAAAGGTATGTAATGCCATCTTCTGTTCTAGTAGGAAAGTATTAGGAACCCATCAGACATGGCAGTAGAGGGATATAACTGAAATATAAAATTTTAATTCTATTCAATTCAACAGCCTTTACTGAGTATTGAATGTGTTCACAGCCCTAGGCTAGAACACTCTACTCCCTCTTACTGGAAATGTTTTATTCTTTCTTCCTTACTTATCTGAATTTCACCTCTTTGTAAAGACCTACTTCCAGTTTCTCCAAGAAGCCTGATCTGACTTCTCTAGGCCAGAGCAGCTATTCTCTTTGTCTGAAAATGCAGGATGCATAACGTCTCTTTGAGCACATAAGAACCTTCAGCCCTCAGTTATTTCAGTTCAGTTCAGTTCAGTTGCTCAGTCGTGTCTGACTCTTTGCGGCCCCATGAACCGCAGCACACCAGGCCTCCCTGTCCATTACCCACTCCCGGAGTCCACCCAAACCCATGTCCATCGAGTCAGTGATGCAATCCAACCACCTCATCCTCTGTCGTCTCCTTCTCCTCCTGCCTTCAGTCTTTGCCAGCATTAGGGTCTTTTCAAATGAGTCAGCTCTTCTCATCAGGTGGCCAAAGTATCAGAGTTTCAGCTTCAACATCAGTTCCTCCAATGAACACCCAGTTATTTAACTCTCTGTTATTTAAATATACATATTTCAACTTTTCTCCCTAGAGAGACTGTAGGGCCCTATTGGGTAGAGTCCTTTTTAAGAATCATCAATATTTTCCACAGTGTTCTGTTATCTGGTAGACACTGAATAAATGTTTGGTGATTAACTGACAAATCTGGGATTTGCCTTTCCCTTGCTCCAAAACTGCAGTACAAAACTGCTAGAGTACAGTTAATACTTGCTGAAATGGATGCCAATTCTTGGTCTTAAACATGGTAATGATCCTTTTCTAAAGAGTCTTGGGTTTTACCCTGTTTTCTAACTGGCTCCACAAAGGGTAGGGCTGGTATGATAATTTACAATACAAAGAAGAAATCTCTTCCTTCCAGGCTGTGCCAAATGGGTTGAAAAACTGAATGAGACCTGGAGGTTTCCATAGTCATGCACCAGGTAACAAGAAAGAAGCTTTTTGTAAGGAGTAAAACTGTTCTTTCTCAGCTAGGAGAGCAACTTAAGAAGAAAGAAACAGCCAGGCTGAAAGTTGTGTCTTTGCCCCCACTTTTCCAGTGCTGAGCCAGGAAAATGAGATACTGAAGAGGTGAAATGTTGCCAAACCCCTGAGAAATGAGGCATGTGCTGCTGGGGATGCAAGAGGGTTGGTGACATTTAATTGAGGAATTGCCCAATTTTCCATCTGGTTGAGAAAAAAATCAAGGTGAAACAGTTGGGCCCCGATGTGTGTGACTGAGTTAGAGGCAGGTGCCATCCAATTTCATTTTCTTAAGGCAATGGATCTTAGCAATGAGATGGCTCTGTTCCACCATCTGAGGACGCGATTAGAAACATAGGAAGCTTCATGTCTTGACTCTGGTTCTTCCAGAAAGACATTTAGAGTATGTCTTTTTGACATACTTACTTTTGACCTTTTGAGCTACCTACTATGCAGCAAATACTGATCACATTTAAGACATTGGCTGTGGAGTCATATAGATTTGTCTTAAATTCCTGGATCGTTTACTAGCTGTGTGGCCTTGGACAAGCAGTTCTCTTTGTTGCTTAATTTTGCCATCTCTGAAATAGACACTATCATATATACACACACACACATATACACACATATCACAATGACTAGCTAGGCAAGTAATTTTCAGGACTCCCTTAAAAATGGAATTTTCTAGTGTTATTATACACTATCACTCAGGGCACTCTGAAATCCTTATAAAATCAAAATTCTGAGTCTACTGAACTTCCAGTCTTGTTGGAAATGGTCTACCCAAGGCAGACTTACAAAAGACTAGACTAATAGAATCACGGGAGGAGTTGCATCTCAGCATTCTCTCACTTCAGTTTTCCAAGTCTCCAGATTGTTCATTATGCTATTCCTCATTTGGATCAAGTGCTTTATACCTGTGTTTTATACCTTTATACTTTGTCACCTATTTATTCCCTATTCCTAGCATGTCCTTGGCTGCCGTTCTCAATAAACCAAGTCCAATCACTCTTCAAGGCTTAGTCCAAGTCACTGCCTCTGTGGAACTGTACTCCACAGTTGGAGGCTACCATTTTTCCCTGGAACCTCCCCACACTTTAATTTGATATTATTCCCCTTTCATGTTTAGTTCATTCTACTTTGCATTTGGTTATCTATTTTGACAGGCAAACTTTAGGCATCCTCAGCAGCAAATGTCTCATTTCTCAAGGATTTATCTTTCTATAGAGAGTATAACTCTGCAAAACGTGTAGATTGCACACCTAGAAGGTGTGGAAACAATCCACAGATCTAGAGATTTTTTTACATAATTGGTGCTCAATAAATGGTTGATGAATAAATAGATGAAGCATTCGAAGCCTATTCTTGAATCAATTCAAGAACTTGACCAATTCTGTAGGAGGAACATCCATCCTCCTCCTACCCCTAATTTCCACCATCCCTAATCTAGTATTTCTACTTTTCCTCAGAAAACAGCAACATCTGCTCTTTTGGAAATTATTGCTAAGAATATATCTGCCTGTTCCCCTACCCTGCCCCACTCATTTCTGCCAAAATGAGGAGGATGGAAAATTCTCACCAGTAAGATAAGAAAGGGGCCCAAGAACCAGGCAACCAACCCACTTCAGAGACTCTGCTTGCCACCACATGGGTAAGTCAGCCTGATTCAGAAGCACTACTGATCTAGACCATCACTGCAAATCCAACTTGCCCATGTTTCCTGTGTGGCTTTTCACCTGATTCACAACTTATAGTGGGATGATGGGTATCAACTGTCCCTATATACATATCTGATAATACTTTTACAAGTCCTGACATTGATTTAATGTTGAGAAGGATATAAAAAAATAATATTTCAAAATATGGCATTGTTGCAGGAAAAACAGAACATTGTACAGTTTATACATCAGAGGGATGAGAGGAAAATCCCAAGAAGCTGTAATCCTTCTTTGAATTGAAATTCTAAATATGATGTTTTATTAATAGGCTACTATAAAATCAAAATGGGCTTCCAGCCAGTGCATTCCTAAATTAGAGGCTTACACATCATTGGAAAGCTCTACCAGGATGGCACCAGATTCAGCAGAGGATGTTAAAAGCCCTAAAATAATTTGATGTAAGGTTTAATAGGAGGAGCCCCACCATAAAAGATTAAAAATATCATCTAAATGGAAATAAAGGCATGCATCTTCCTACACTCATGGGAGGTTCACAAACAGCAAGATGAGGGATCCTAACCACAACACCACACATCTTTGTATTCATCTACCGCAATAGCAAATGCAGAAGAGCGTAAAGTGGTGGCTGTTCAGTCAACAATTTTAATTCAACAAGGATCTAATGAGTTTCCATTTGGTATGCAGTATGCTAGTAGAGCAAGATCCCCCTAGGCATAAAAACACATGTCATCTAGCTTGTCATGTACTCCATACCAGTACTTTTGTTTGAATTCCTATCCTGGATAATTGTAATTGGGGCAGTTTCATACTTTATGGGGCCTGAAGCTTATACAATTTGGGAGTATGCTCTTAAAGAAAAACAAAACAAAATTATAAACACAAAATCAAATGGACATTCTTGGAAGGGGTTCTTGCAAGCCAGGGGACTGAGGCTTAAGACACATTAGCTTTTCAGTAAATCCTCCAATGGTTATAGCACAGCAAGCAGTCTTTTTCCTAAAAAAAATCCTCTAATTAACAGCATGGTTAATATTTACCAAAAAAGTCTCTGTAAGTGATGAAACACAAATGATGATTAAGATAATGACTATAATAATAATGAAGATAATGATCAAAAAGAGGAGGAGGAGGAGGGAAAAAAGATTTATACACAGGGCATATCTCTGTATCACTTCATGCTCTTGCCACTGGCCAGCGGAAACCCACATCAGGAACCTAGAGGATAGTACTCTCCTAACTCCATCATCTTCTAGCTCTTGGCTACTCTCTTGCACACACAAACCCTTGCCTGGAGCCTGCTGCTCCTAGAAATGGTCTGACATTCATTGTAACTTATCTTTAGAATGCACCATTCAGAAGAACCTGAAGGGATTGTACAACAATCTCTTTCATTTCTAGAGTGGTTTAGAGGAATTTTTTTTTTCTTTACATAGAAGTTGTGACAAGAGGCTACTGAAGCTTTTCTGCAAATGTATCTCCTACAATATGTTACTTCTCTTTCTTTCATTACTGTGAAACAGAAAAGGAAGACAACTTTCTCTACAGAAAAAGAAGGCTCAATGAACACCCTTCAAGGTGTAAAGGCTAAAATTAGGAGAAAACATATGATTATTTCAAACTAGTTAAGTTAGATTTCCAACTGTTTTTTTTTTTTTTTTTTCTTAACTGCTCAGTTGGTTTTAAGAGAAATGCTTCAATTGTCTAGCTTTCATCTCATGACCTTTTTATTCAATAGGTAGTTTAAATGTTGACTCTCCCCCAAGAAACACCCCATTCACCTTATCAGTGTGGGTATAATGCATCTACTTGGGGCACTAGGCTGCAAAGGGGTAGGTAGGGATCAGTGCATACAGTATTAAAAATAACAAATAGTATTTGAGAGGTTTTTTTGTTTTGTTTTGTTTTTTTAGTGGGCAATAAATTTTATCAGTTACAAATGTAATATATTAATAATGTGTTCCGGAGGGAAATAGGCAAGGCTAAGTGTGTGCTGGTTGTTTCCCTAGAGAGACACAAAATACTACCAGGGTTAGAAAAAGAAAAAAAAAAGATGGACTAACTAACTGGTTCATAGGTGGTGGCGTAGACCAAAATGGAAGGCTACCTATGATCTAAAGATGGACTTCCAGTACTGTGTGTGTATGGCGGCAAGGGTGCCACTCCCCGGGCAGATAAACAGTTCCTGTGGCAGAAAAGTGCATGATGTGTTTGCAGGAAGAAGAGGATGAATGAACTGTAGAGAGAAGGTAAGCCTGGAGAGTGGGTCAGAGGCCAAGTCTTGCAGAATTATAGCCCACACTAAGGATTTAACTTTTGACCTCATATGTGCCATTTTACATATTTGTGAAAGCAGAAAAAAAACTAAAACAGTTACCATATGGAGTATGGTGGACGGAAGGAGCTCTTTTTAGGAGTGTCCAACACAGAGAAAAGACTCCCCAGGGTGGGAAATAGTTCTTACCTACATGTTCTCCAAGCCTAACAAAGTAAGTAACAAAGTAAGGCTCTGGGCAGTCATGTTGCCTTTCTCAATTTCAGTTTCCTTATCTGTAAAGTGAAACTGTAGCCATATGGTATTTGTGTATATGGGGCCTCACTTTTTAACTTTTTATTTTGAAATGATTTTAGATGTGCAGAGAAGTTATAAATACAGAATTCCTAGGTATACTTCACCCTGCTTCACTTAACCTGAGCATCTTACAGAACCATGGTATATTTATAAAAGCAGACAAATCAGCATGGGTATAAAACTTTTCACTACACTGCAAACTTTAGATTTCATTGGTTTTTTCATTAACACATTTTTCTGTACCAAGACTCAACTCAGGTCATCTCATTGCATTTAATTGTCATATATCCTTAGACTTCCCCAATCTATGACAGTTTGTCCACCTTCCTTTGTGTTTCCTGACCTTGACACCTTTGAAAAGCAGTGGTTAGGTAACTTTGTAGATCATCTTTCCCCCAGTTTTCCCATGGATAAACTGAGATTGTCGATTTGGGGGTAGAATACTCTCTCGTTGGCCACATGATATTGTCTTCTGCTCCAGCTTGGGATTTTATAAAAGGAAGTCATTTTCCCCTGGTCTCTACCCTTTTTGTCATTCCTCCGGGTCCAGCATAATCTGCACATTATACCTGAAAGAAGCTTAAGATAGACAGTCACAGCAAGTCCTGTGTCCTATCTAGTTTTATTTTTAGGAGCCTCATTAATCTTCAACCTTTCTTAAATATTATTTATTTTCTTCATTTCTTATATTTTTTTCCTTCTCTCTGTACCCTGAAGCTACCACAGTTACAATATGTCTACCATGACAAGATAAGTATTAAGTTCCATAGAAGAGTTTCCTTTCTGGTCTCTAAAACCTCCCAGGGAACCTCTTTCAAGGTAGCCTAGTCTATCTACATTGGCAGGGAATTAGCACATGCGAGACCTGTGTCTGCACATTTTCTAGACCTCACAGTTTACTCTTTAGAAAAGACAATGACTCATTCCTAATTATGTTTTCTCATGAAGAAAGAACTGTCTCCCTGGATTTAAATCACACCTATCAATGTGCTAGTTAATCTTTAGATGGAATCTGTAAAGTTGAAACACAGCAAAAGCAAGATTTCTTTGTGCCTTAAGATAAGTCTCCAAGTCAGTTTGTGTAGTTAACTTTCATTTTAGATAAATTTGATGGGTAGAATTGCCTGCTTTTGGAGTTAAGAAATTAGGATCTGAGGACTCTGCAGATGTCATAAGGTGAACTCAAAGGCCTGTAGAAATGCTGGGTGTTGCGGAAAACATGGAAGAGAAAATAACTGCATTTTTACTTCTTTAAAAGTTCCATCACTCTTGCTCTTTTTCCCTTGAACACAAGGTGCTCTGCCCTGCCTCAGGGCCATAGCACACAATGCTACTTCTGTCTGCTTAACTCTCCTCCCCATCTCTCTATTGTTTTTCTCAGGAAAGTCTTCATTCACCTTCCAGACTAGATTAGGTCCTCCTTCAGATGCTTTCATGATTCCATGTGCTTTCCCTTCATAACACTTAAACAAAATTTATAATTATGTATCTGTGTTGTAATTAAATAACCATAATGTCAGCTAACAATAGAAAATAATTATTTTACAATCTACTTTACTGGTTTCTAGAGAGGCAAACTGCATTACTGTTCAACTCTTGCAGAACCACCGAAATAGGCACTCCATTCTACTCTTCTTGTATATAAACTCACCTGATTTGACTATTTTGTTAAAAGTTTTGGCAGCAGGTAGAAGTTGTACTGGTAGATGGTAGAATAGAATCCTAAATTAAAAGATGCAAGAGACAAAAGAGACTCACGATATTAGCATTTCAAAGTTGGACAGCAAACAAATATTCACAAAGAAAAAGTATAAAAAACACCTTAGATGATATTCCTTTGAAATATCTCAATTCTCAAAATACAGAATGGTTATCTAGTGGTATCCATTAAGTCCTCCTAATTACCTTATGAAACTTACACTGCAAACATATAAAAGACAGCTATGAAAACTAAAAATTGTCAACAAAATATGTGAGACTAATGAGTATTCACAGAAAAAAATAACAAAACGTGCTTACATTTACTAAGCAGATATGATACGCAAGGCTCTGACCTAGACACATCAACAAATTTTATTTTCACTGCACCCTCTGATATATTTGGAATAGTAAATGAAGCAGAAGTAGGTGTTTTTCTGGAACTCTCTTGCCTTTATAATGATCCAGTGGATGTTGGCAATTTGATCTCTGGTTCCTCTGCATTTTCTAAATCGAGCTTGAACATCTGGAATTTCTCGATTCACGTACTGTTGAAGCCTGGCTTGGAGAATTTTGAGCACTATTTTACTAGGATGTTCAGTTCAGTTCAGCCGCTCAGTGGTGCCCGACTCATTTTGAACCCATGAATCGCAGCACACCAGGCATCCCTGTCCATCAAGAACTCCCGGAGTCTACTCAAACATATGTCCATGAAGTCGGTGATGCCATCCAGCCATCTCATCCTCTGTCGTCCCCTGTGCCTCCTGCCCTCAATCCCTCCCAGCATCAGGGTCTTTTCCAATGAGTCAACTCTTCCCATGAGGTGGCCTAAGTATTGGAGTTTCAGCTTCAGCATCAGTCCTTCCAATGAGCACCCAGGACTGATCTGCTTTAGGATGGACTGGATGGATCTCCTTGCAGTCCAAGGGACTCTCAAGAGTCTTCTCCAACACCACAGTTCAAAAGCATCAATTCTTCAGCGCTCAGCTTTCCTCACAGTCCAACCCTCACACCCATACATGACCACTGGAAAAACCATTGCCTTGACTAGATGGACTTTTGTTGGCAAAGCAATGTCTCTGATTTTTAATATGCTATCTAGGTTGTTCATAACTTTCCTTCCAAGGAGTAAGCATCTTTTAATTTCATGGCTGCAGTCACCATCTGCAGTGAGTTTGGAGCCCAGAAAAATAAAGTCTGACACTGTTTCCATTGTTTCCCCATCTATTTCCCATGAAGTGGTGGGACCAGATGCCATGATCTTAGTTTTCTGAATGTTGAGCTTAAGCCAATTTTTTCACTCTCCTCTTTGACTTTCATCAAGAGGCTTTTTCATCTTCACTTTCTGCCATAAGGATGGTGTCATCTGCATATCTGAGGTTATTGATATTTCTCCCGGCAATCTTGAT
The DNA here is from genome assembly GCF_910594005.1 of Cervus elaphus. Classification (NCBI taxonomy): domain Eukaryota; kingdom Metazoa; phylum Chordata; class Mammalia; order Artiodactyla; family Cervidae; genus Cervus; species Cervus elaphus. The sequence goes on along the minus strand of NC_057823.1, from coordinate 68,221,928 downwards.
TCCAGCTTGTGCTTTATTTAACCCAGCATTTCTCATGATGTACTCTGAATATAAGTTAAATAAGCAGGGTGAAAATATATAGCCTTGATGTACTCCTTTTCCTATTTGGAACCAGTCTGTTGTTCCATGTCCAGTTCTAACTGACCTGCATATAGATTTCTCAAGAGGCAGGTCAGATGGTCTGGTATGCCCATCGATTTCAGAATTTTCCACAGTTTATTGTGATCCACACAGTCAAAGGCTTTGGCATAGTCAATAAAGCAGAAATATACGTTTTTCTGGAACTCTTTTGCTTTTTCAATGATCCAGTGAATGTTGGCAATTTGATCTCTGGTTCCTCTGCCTTTTCTAACACAAGCTTGAACACCTGGAAGTTCACGGTTCACATATTGTTGAAGCCTGGCTTGGAGAATTTTGAGCATTACTTTTCTAGCATGTGAGATGAGTGCAATTGTGTGGTAGTTTGAGCATTCCTTGGGATTGCCTTTCTTTGGGACTGGAATGAAACTGACCTTTTCCAGTCCTGTGGCCACTGCTGAGTTTTCCAAATTTGCTGCCATATTGAGTGCAGCACTTTCACAGCATCATCTTTCAGGATTTGAAATACCTCAACTGGAATTCCATCACATCCACTAGCTTTGTTCGTAGTGATGCTTTCTAAGGCCCACTAGACTCCACATTCCAGCATGTCTGGCTCTAGGTCAGTGCTCACACCACCATGATTATCTGGATCATGAAGATCTTTTTTGTATAGTTCTTCTGTGCATTCTTGCCACCTCTTCTTAATATCTTCTGCTTCTGTTAGGTCCATACCATTTCTGCCCTTTATTAAACCCATCTTTGCATGAAATGTTCCCTTGGTATCTCTAATTTTCTTGAAGAGATCTCTAGTCTTTCCCATTTTGTTGCTTTCCTCTATTTCTTTGCATTGATCTCTGAGGAAGGCTTTCTTATCTCTCCTTGCTATTCTTTGGAACACTGCATTCAAATGGGTATATCTTTCCTTTTCTCCTTTGCTTTTTGCTTCTCTTCTTTTTACAGCTATTTGTAAGGCCTCCTCAGACAACCATTTTGCCTATTTGCATTTCTATTCCTTGGGGATGGTCTTGATCCCTGTCTCCTGTACAATGTCACGAACCTGCGTCCATAATTCATCAGGCACTCTGTCTATCAGATCTAGTCCCTTAAATCTATTTCTCACTTCCACTGTATAGTCATAAGGGATTTGATTTAGGTCATACCTGAATGGTCTAGTGGTTTTCCCTACTTTCTTCAGTTTAAGTCTGAATTTGAAGTAAGAGAAACCCAAGTAAGACAGTAGGTGTTGCAAGAGGGCACCAGAGGGCAGACATACTGAAACCATAATCACAGAAAACCAGCCAATCTGATCACATGGACCACAGTCTTGTCTAACTCAATGAAACTAAGCCATGCCGTGTGGGGCCACCTAAGTTGGACAGGTCATGGTGGAGAGGTCTGACAGAATGTGGTCCACTGGAGAAGGGAATGGCAAACCACTTCAATATTCTTGCCCTGAGAACCCCATGAACAGTATGAAAAGGCAAAATGATAGGATACTGAAAGAGAAACTCCCCAGGTCGGTAGGTGCCCAATATGCTACTGGAAATCAGTGAAGAAATAACTCCAGAAAGAATGAAGGGATGGAGGCAAAGCAAAAACATACCTAGTTGTGGATGTGACTGGTGATAGAAGCAAGGTCCGATGATGTAAAGAGCAATATTACATAGGAACCTGGAATGTTAGGTCCATGAATCAAGGCAAATTGGAAGTGGTCAAACAGGAGATGGCAAGAGTGAATGTCGACATTCTAGGAATCAGCAAACTAAAATGGACTGGAATGGGTGAATTTAACTCAGATGAGCGTGTTAGATGAGTGCAATTTTGCGGTAGTTTAAGCATTCCTTGGCATTGACTTTCTCTGGGATTGGAATGAAAACTGACCTTTTCCAGTCCTGTGGCCACTGCTGAGTTTTCCAAATTTGCTGGCATATCGACTGCAGCACTTTACCAGCATCATCTCTTAGGATTTGAAACAGCTTAACTGGAATTCCATCACCTCCAGTAGCTTTGTTTATAGTGATGCTTCCTAAGACCCACTTGCATTCACATTCCAGAATGTCTGGCTCTAGATGAGTCATCATACCACCATGATTATCTGGGTTATGAAGATCTTTTTTGTACAGGTCTTCTGTGTATCCTTGCCACCTCTCTTAATATCTTGTGCTTCTGTTAGGTCCATAACATGTCTGTCCTTTATTGTGCCCATCTCTGCATGAAATGTTTCCTGTTATCTCTAATTTTCTTGAAGAGATGTCTATTTTTTCCCATTCTATTGTTTTCCTCTCTTTTTTAAAAAATTTATTTATTTTAATTGGAGGTTAATTACTTTATAATATTGTAGTTTTTTTCCCATACATTGACATGAATCAGCCATGGAGTTACATGTGTTCCCCATCCTGAACCCCCCTCCTTCTTCCCTCCCCACTCCATCCCTCTGGGTCATCCCAGTGCACCAGCCCTGAGTACCCTGTCTCATGTATCAAACCTGGACTGGCGATCTGTCTCACATATGATAATATACATGTTTCAATGCTATTCTCTCAGAACATCCCACCCTCACCTTCTCCCACAGAGTCCAAAAGACTGTTCTGAACATCTGTGTCTCTTTTGTTGTCTTGCATATAGGGTTATCATTACCATCTTTCTAAATTCCATATATATGCATTAACATACTGTATTGGTGTTTTTCTTTCTGACTTACTTCACTCTGTATAACAGGCTCCGGATTCATCCACCTCATTAGAATTGATTCAAATGCATTCTTTTCAATGGCTAAGTAATATACCATTGTATGTATGTACCACAGCTTTCTTATCCATTCATCTGCTGATGGACATCTAGGTTGCTTCCATGTCCTGGCTATTATAAACAGTGCTGTGATGAACATTGGGGTACACATGTCTCTTTCAATTCTGGTTTCCTCGGTGTGTATGCCCAGAAGTGGGATTGCTGGGTCAAATGGCAGTTCTATTTCCAGTTTTATAAGGAATCTCCACACAGTTCTCCATAGTGACTGTACTAGTTTGCATGCCCACCAACAGTGTAAGAGGGTTCCCTTTTCTCCACACCCTCTCAAGCATTTATTGTTTGTAAATTTTTGGATAGCAGCCATTCTGACCTGCGTGAGATGGTACTTCACTGTGGTTTTGATTTGCATTTCTCTGATAATGAGTGATGTTGAGCATCTTTTCATGTGTTTGTTAGCCATCTGTATGTCTTCTTTGGAGAAATGTCTGTTTAGTTCTTTGGCCCATTTTTTGATTGGGTTGCTTATTTTTCTAGAACTGAGCTTCAGGAGTTGCTTGTATATTTTTGAGATTCATTCTTTGTCAGTTGCTTCGTTTGCTATTATTTTCTCCCATTCTGAAGGCTGTGTTTTTACTTTGCTTATAGTTTCCTTCATTGTGCAAAAGCTTGTAAGTTTAGTTAGGTCCCATTTGTTTATTTTTGCTTTTATTTCCATTACTCTGGGAGGTGGGTCATAGAGGACCCTGCTGTGATTTATGTCAGAGAGTGTTTTGTCACTGTTTTACTCTAGGAGTTTTATAGTTTCTGTTCTTACATTTAGATCTTTAATCCATTTGAGTTTATTTTTGTGTATGGTGTTAGAAAGTGTTCTAGTTTCATTCTTTTACAAGTGGTTGACCAGTTTTCTTAGCATCACTTGTTAAGGAGATTGTCTTTTCTCCATTGTACATACTTGCCTCCTTTGTCAAAGATAAGGTGTCCATAGGTGCGTGGATTTATCTCTGAGCTTTCTATTTTGTTCCATTGATCAATATTTCTGTCTTGGTGCCAGTACCATACTGTCTTGATGACTGTAGCTTTGTAGTATAGCCTGAAGTCAGGCATGTTGATTCCTCCAGTTCCATTCTTATTTCTCTAGATTGCTTTGGCTATTTGAGGTTTTTAGTATTTCCATACAAATTGTGAAATTATTTGTTCTAGTTCTGTGAAAAATACTGTTGGTAGCTTGATAGGGATTGCATTGAATCTATAGATTGCTTTGGGTCGTATACTCATTTTCACCATATTGAGTCTTCCAATCCGTGAACATGGTATATTTCTTCATCTATTTCTGTCCTTTTTGATTTCTTTCATCAGTGTTTTATAGTTTTCTACATACAGGTCTTTTGTTTCTTTAGGTAGATATATTCCTAAATATTTTATTATTTTCGTTGCAATGGTGAATATAATTGTTTCCTTAATTTCTCTTTCTGTTTTCTCATTGTTAGTGTATAGGAATGCAAGGGATTTCTGTGTGTTTATTTTATATCCTGCAACTTTACTATATTCATTGATTAGCTCTAGTAATTTTCTGGTAGAGTCTTTAGGGTTTTCTATGTAGAGGATCATATCATCTGGAAAGAGTGAGAGTTTTACTTCTTTTCCAATCTGCATTCTTTTTATTTCTTTTTCTGCTCTGATTGCTGTGGCCAAAACTTCCAAAACTATGTTGAATAGTAGTGGTAAGAGTGGGCAACCTTGCATTGTTATTAACTTTAGGGGAAATGCTTTCAATTTTTCACCATTGAGGATAATGTTTGCTGTGGGTTTGTCATATATAGCTTTTATTATGTTGAGGTCTGTTCCTTCTGTGCCTGCTTTCTGGAGGGTTTTTATCATAAATGGTTGTTGAATTTTGTCAAAGGCTTTCTCTGCATCTATTGAGATAATCATATGTTTTTTCATCTTTCAATTTGTTAATGTGGTGTATTGCTTGATTTGTGGATATTAAAGAATCCTTGCATTCCTGGGATAAAGCCCACTTGGTCATGATGCATGATCTTTTTAATATGCTGTTGGATTCTGTTTGCTAGGATTTTTTCATCTATGTTCATCAGTGATACTAACCTGCAGTTTTCCTTTTTTGTGGCATCTTTGTCAGGTTTTGGTATTAGGGTGATGGTGGCCTCATAGAATGAGTTTGGGAGTTTACCCTCCTCTGCAATCTTCTGGAAGAGTTTGAGTAAAATAGGTGTTAGCTCGTCTCTAATTTTTTGGTAGAATTCAACTGTGAAGCTGTCTGGTCCTGGGCTTTTGTTTGCTGGAAGATTTCTGATTACAGTTTCAATTTCTGTGCTTGTGATGGGTCTGTTAAGATTTTCTATTTCTTCTTGGTTCAGTTTTGGAAAGTTATACTTTTCTAAGAATTTTTCCATTTCTTCCAAGTTGTCCATTTTATTGGCATATAGTTGATGATAGTAGTCTCTTATGATCCTTTGTATTTCTGTGTTGTCTGTTGTGATTTCTCCATTTTCATTTCTAATTTTGTTGCTTTGATTCTTCTCCCTTTGTTTCTTGATGAGTCTGTCTAAAGGCCTGTCAATTTTAATTATCTGAGAAGATAATTATCTTCTCAGATAATTAAAATTGACAAACCATTAGCCAGCCTCTATTTCTTTCAACTGATCACTGAGGAAGGCTTTCTTATCGCTCCTTGTTATTCTTTGGAACTCTGCATTTAAATGGGTATATCATTCCTTTTCTCCTTTGCCTTTAGTTTCTCTTATATTCACAGCTATTTGTAAGGGCTTCTCAAACAACCATTTTGCCTTTTTGCATTTCTTTCCCTTGGGGATGCTCTTGATCCCTGCCTCCTGTACAATGTCACAAACCTCCCTCCAACGTTCTTCGGGCAGTCTGTGTATCAGATCTAATCCCCTGAATCTATTTGTCACTTCCACTGTATAACCTTAAGGAATTTGATTTAGGTCATAACTGAATGGTCTAGTGATTTTCCCTACTTTAGTCAATTTTAGTCTGAATTCGGCAATAAGGAGTTTATGGTCTGAGCCACAGTCAGCTCCTGGTCTTGTTTTTGCTGACTGTATAGAACTTCTCCATTTTTGGCTGCAAAGAATATAATCAATCTGATTTAGGTATTGACCATCTGGTGACATCCATGTGTAGAGTCTTCTCTGGTGTTTTTGGAAGACAGTGTTTGCTATGACCAGTGCATTCTCTTGGCAAAACTCTATTAGCCTTTGCCCTGCTTCATTCTGTACTCCAAGGCCAAATTTGCCTATTACTCCAGGTATTTCTTGATTTTCTACTTTTGCATTCCAGTTCCCTATAAAGGGGAGGACATCTTTTTTGGGTGTTAGTTCTAGAAGGTCTTGTAGGTCTTCATAGAATCATCCAACTTCTTCAGCATTACTGGTTAGGGCATAGACTTGGATTACTGTGATAATGAATGGTTTGTCTTGGAAATGAGCAGAGATCATTCTGTCATTTTTGAGATTGTATCCAATTACTGCATTTCAGACTACTTCTGCTTTATTGACTATGCCAAAGCCTTTGACTGTGTGGACCACAACAAACTCTGGAAAATTCTTAAAGAGATGGAAATATCAGACCACCTGACCTGCCTCTTGAGAAATCTGTATGCAGGTCAGGAAGCAATGGTTAGAACTGGACATGGAACAACAGCCTAGTTCCAAATAGGGAAAGGAGTACGTCAAGGCTATATATTGTCACCCTGCTTATTTAACTTATATGCAGATTACATCATGAGTAATGATGGGCTGGAAGAAGCACAACCTGGAATCAAGATTGCCAGGAGAAATATCAATAACCTCAGATATGCAGATTACACCACCCTTGTGGCAGAAAGCGAGGAACTAAAGGTCCTCTTGATGTAAGTGAAAGAGGAAAGTGAAAAAGTTAAAAGCTTAAAGCTCAATATTCAGAAAACTAAGATCATGGCATCTGGTCCCATCACTTCATGGAAAATAGATGGGGAAACAGTGGAAGCAGTGTCAGACTTTATTTTTTTGGGCTCCAAAATCACTGCAGATGGTAACTGCAGTCATGAAATTAAAAGACGCTTACTCCTTGGAAAAAAACGTATGACCAACCTAGACAACACATTAAAAAGCAGAAACATTACTTTACCAACAATGGTCCATCTAGTCAAAGCTGTGATTTTTCCAGTAGTCATGTATGGAGTGAGAGTTGGACTATAAAGAAAGCTGAGCACTGAAAAATTGATGCTTTTGAACTGTGGTGTTGGAGAAGACTCTTGAGAGTCCCTTAGACTGCAGGGAGATCCAACCAGTTCATCCTAAAGGAAATCAGTCGTAACTATTTATTGGAAGGACTGATGCTGAAGCTAAAACTCCAATACTTTGGCCACCTGATGCGAAGAACTGACTCATTGGAAAAGACCCTGATGCTGGGAAAGATGGAAGGCAGGAGGAAAAGGGGACAATAAGAAGGATGAGATGGTTGGATGGCATCACCGACACAATGGACTTGCGTTTGAGTAAACTCCGTGAGTTGGCAATGGACAGGGAGGCCTGGCGTGCTATAGTTGATGGGGTTGCAAAGAGTCAGACACAACTGAGCAGCTGAACTGAACTGTAATATATTTGAGGGTTTCCCTGGTGGCTCAGATGGTAAAGAATCTGTCTGCAACGCACGAGACCTGGGTTCAATCCCTGGGTTGTGACGATCCACTGGAGAATGGCATGACAACCCACTCCTGTATTCTTGCCTGGAGAATTCCAAGAAGAGAGGAGCCTGGTGGGCTACAGTTCATGGAGTCACAAATAGTCAGACCCAACTGAGCAACTCACACTTTCACTTTTCACTAGGACATATTTACTCAACAAATATTTATCAGTGCTTGCAGTGCATCAGCCACTATACTTAGAACAAGACAGACAAGATACCTACTTACATAAAGCATGCAGTCTAGCAGGGAAGACATATGTTAAACAGTCTCTTAATGTTTATTGCATAACTGAGGGTAACCAACTCATCCCAATTTGCCTGGAACATTCCTGGTTTTCAGACTGAAAGATCTGCATCCTCTGAATACCCTTTCAGTTATGGGCATAGGTGGAGAGTTAGTCCCAAAGCAAAATGACACAAGACATAGTCAAGTATAGTAAGCACTATTACAAAGAAGTGTAGGGTTATCTGAATTATGAGTGATTAGCCCTCTTTGACAGATGAAAAAACTGAGCTTTACCAAAGTGAGTATGCCCATGTCAGTACGTGGTGCAGTAGGAATCTGCAGCCCAGTTGTGACTCCCAATTACAGGGCTTGATTCCATGTCTGAGTCAGTGGAATACCTTCTCATACTTTATATTTGAGAGTACAAATCTAGACTTGCACTAATTGATGAAATGCTTCCAAAAGGTTTGGTGAAGGAATAGTCATCATTATAAGAAATGAAAGATTTCAGAGCAAATCCTTTGGGTCTGGATGCTGAATGCAACTCTCTGCCTATTGGAAATGCATGAAAAAGAAATAGCTGCCTACCCACTGCTATCCCCACCTTTCAGCTGTGGGTGGCTCAGGAACAAACAAAGGAAAGCATTTTTCAGCTTGACTGCAGTCTTTTGTGGGAAACAAATTGTGTTTCTTCAAGTGTAAGGAGTAGGGTAGGAGAAGAGGACCGTTAAAAATTGACAGGGCATACCTAAATACCTCTGGGCAGTGGAGCAAGATGCCCCTGCAGGGTTTCAGCAGACTACACCTGTTTGTTTTGGTTAGAAAGACACAGTTTTCCCTTGGTGTAAACTTAGTGAAAGAAGGACTGTGTCTTGCATTGAGCAGTTCTGTTTGGCTGGCATCTTTGATAGGATGACACAAAACCAAGTGATCTAGAAAATTGGCAATGTGGGGCAGTAAGAGAGACTAGGTTATGAATTCCCCCATCACATTAGCTCCATGATGGAAGGGTCTTTGATTTGTTTTGGTCACTGCTGTACACAGAATAGTATCCTACACAAATAAGCACTCACTAATATTTGATGGACAGATGGATGGATGGGGGGAGGGATGGAGGGATGAAGGGATAAATGAATGGATGGATGAGAAGATAATAGTCCTAGTTTATAATTGCAAATGTAGTATATCTACTTTACCTACCTGAACCTTGGTTTTCTTATCTATTAAATGGGAGAATTTTACTGCATGAATTTTATTCTTTCCAATAAAATTCAGAGTTCTGTGCTCCAAGGTCTATACTTCAGGTTAATAATAATACATCCACAGATAAGATAATTCTCAGACTATCTGTCTGTTTAGTCGCTAAGTCACGTCTAACTCTTTGCGACCCCATGGACTGTAGCCTGCCAGGCCCCTCTGTCCATAGGATTTCCCAGGCAAGAATACTGGAATGGGTTGACATTTAAGATAATTTTCAGTATCCAGGCACATTTCTAGACGCCCAACTAGAGAAGAATAGTTCAATATATTATGGCATACTCATAAAACAGAAAATAAATTACAACTAACATTGATGTTATATGAGTATATCTACTGACAAAAAAATCGCTGATGGTACTGTTAATTTTTTAAAGAGTTATAAAATCACATAAGCAGTATAGTGTAATCTAACTGTGTATAAATGTGCAGGCTTAGAGAGAAACATGAAAAGATTCAAACATACATGCTAGCAGTGCCTATCACTGGATAGTGGATTTATGGATGAGTTTATTTATTTTTTTACAATTATTTCTATCATCTAATTTTCCTTTATGATTATGTTGTTGTCATATAAGATAAATAGGTATTATGACCTAGCATCTATTAGATCCTAGCTCTACACTAGTGAGGGGCTGTCATGTAAGAGTTAGGACACAAGCTCTGAAATCAGACAGCCTGGTTCAAAATCCTGGTTAACCGCTAGCTACTGTGTGACCTCAGATAAGTTACTCAACCTCTCTTAGCTCTACTTTCCTCTTGTATAAAACAAACAGTAACACCCAACTCACAGACTGGCAGTGAAGTTTAAAATAAGCAATCTATGCAAAGTGCCTGGCATATATTATACATTCAAGAGAAGTTATATATACTAAATACAAAGATTTTTTTTTTTTTAACAAACCTGCCAAATGACAGTCATTATCCTCAGACAGTTTTTAATTTGGTAATAATAGTAAGACTAACACACAAGAAACAAAAAGCATTATAATAATCTCCCAAAGATGTAGAATAACTAATGCTACTCTCTTCCTGAATCTTTACATGTGATGAGCTGCCAAGACCAACCTGGTGGGAATTTCTTATCTCATCTTCATGCCCAACACCACTCCCTCAGCTCTCGTTTATCTTTTATCTGTTCATTACATTAAGCTCCAAGGGGTTTCTTGGCTTCATGTATCTCCAAATTCCCATCTCTCTATACCAAGGGGCCTCAATGGCGGTTCCCAGTTTAGTAGTGTTAGTACCACCTGAGAACTTATGAGAAATGCAAATTCTTGGGCTCCACCAAAAAGTTGCTGAATCTAAATCTGTAAGGATGAAACCTAGTAACTGTGTTACAGAGTCTTTGCTGGATACAATACCATCATATCAGCTTCCCAAAGAACACATACTTCTGTCTCTCTCTACTCTCCAAATCTCTGTACCTATTGAGTAAATGGTAACAGATTTTCTTCTCCTCTTGTTGAAGGTTTTCCCTCTATGATCTTGCCCCAGTCTACTTCTCTAAGCTCATCTTCAGCTGCTTTCTGCCGTCACAAAATGCTCTAGAAAACTAAAGCACCTAATTTTCCCTGGACACAATGCATGTTATGATTCTATTCATACGTGTCTACACTTTTACTCATGCTAATTCCTAAAAGTGTAATGTAGTTTCTTCTTTCATCCCATCTTAGATGTTCAAACCCTGGTAAACCTTAAGACCCAGTACCCAACCATAAAACTTCCCCCAGTATACAACCCATCCCCTATAGAGATGATTGTTTTCTCCTCAGAACATCTGAAGCATTCAACTGGCCCAATCATTCCTCATTTCCAATCGTTCCTCCCTCCTTCTTTGGACTCATGATATATTAGCTTAGAGTTGGTGATGGACAGAAACCTGGTGTGCTGCAGTCCATGTGGTCACAGAGTCAGATACAACTGAGCAATTGAACTGAACGGAGGGCTACCATAACAAAGTACCACAAACTGGGAAACTGACAACAACAGAACTGTTTTCTCTCACAATTCTGGGGACTAGAAGTCTAAAATTAAGTTGTTATCTGGGCCATGCCTTTCTCTCAATGTCTGGTGTTTCTAGCAATCAGAGTTCCTTAACTCATAGACACACCACTTCAAGCTCAGCCTCAGTAATCAAATGGCATTTCCCCTGGCATTCTGTGTCCATTCCCCTCTTCCTGTAAGTCCACCACTCATATTGGATTAGGACCCACCTCATCTTAACTTAATTACACCTGCAAAAACCTGATTTATAAATAAGGTCACATTCTTTGAAACTGGTCGTTATGATTTATTTCAACATTCTTCCCAATATGTGGAGGAACACAACTCAGTCTACAGTAATGTGCATATATGTCACAGTACTCCTAATCCATAGCAAGTTCCTTGAAAGGAGATTCTTCAGCTCATTGCTATTTTCCCTTCCCTAAGCATCCTCCCCAAACCTTCGACCCAATCTCTCTACAGGACCTAGTCCTGAAAAAGAACTCCTTTATCATATTATAGTTGAATGGATGAAAAACTAAAGACACAAGGTGTAAGGTAACTAAGCACTGGTTACATTAACTAGTAATTAAACACTAAATTGTGTGATGTGGTCTATTCAGTTGTGGGGAATTGGGAAGTCAGAGAAAGAGGTCTATGAGGGATGGTGTGCTTAATACAGGTTTCTTGGAGGAAGAGTGGCTTCTTAATGAATAGACAGGATTTGGAGAAAGAAAGAAAAGAGAGTATAACTTTCCAAGTAGGGAAACAGTATGAACAAAAGATTGTGGAAATGAGATTTTTTTTTTTTTTTCTGTGTATATAGAACCAGAGCCCTAGCAAGCAGATCTGGAATGAAAGGTGGACACTTTGGCAGAAAAGGGAAACAATCCACTGCTTGTCTTATTGTTAGCTCACTGATCATTGTTTGATTTTTCCTCTATTTCTCCTGCTTGTTTATTATTCCTTAGCTGGCTTCTAAATTCCATTTCTGAGGGACGATAATTGAGTTGGCAGCCTTACATGCCTGTGGAACCCTGGACTTCATTCTTCTGACAGTAATCATCTTCCTGTGCTGGAGGGCAAATGAGAAAGTGAGCATAAAGACCAGGTCTGGTTAAGTTACTGTAGTATCTCCAATGCCTGCCATAGAAACAGGCTCAATACATGTATCTTGAATGAATGACAAGATAACTGTAAGAACGTCTGCATGTATCTATATACATGCATGTGTGTGTGTGTACCTGTGTATGTGTATTTATCAGTGGTTATCCCATTCCATTAACTATAGCTTCCTGATCACTGGAAAAGAACGATTCAATTGTTGCCTTGGGTCCCGAGGCAGTGACAATTGCTTATTTGACTCCATATTTTGTTGTTTAATCCCCAAACTTGTTTATATTATTAGTCCACTAGATAGACTTGCATTTATTTCTGTTTTATAATCAGTTGAATACAGCTTTGTTTGACCAATATTAAATATACCAAACAATACTAATGAAGAATCTGCTTGTATTCAAATTCAAATCAGATAATGAGGTTGGAACACCTTAACAAATTAATTCTTAAACTGTGGTGTGAAAAGATCAGAAAAGCCTAAAAGCTAAATGCAAAATGTATAATTTTTTTTTCATACTTTCCCCCTGGATTTCCCCCAGCATTCACACTTATTGTGCATTAAACAAGCAGTCTACATGGTTTGTGATTTTGTGCTGAATCGTATGTCCTCCTAACGGGTAGCATTTACAATGACGATCTTTCTCTGACAAGCAACAGTAGGTTTGGGACAGCATCACGCTTTATTCTCTTCCTTGAGAAGGAGGATTATTAAATTTTTATCTAGTGATTCAGATGAAATATTAAATCTCTTTCAAGGAAAAAAATTCTTCCTAACTTTCTCAGATCTCATAATATGTGATATGTACATTTTAATGACTCATCTAGTATTACTGCCTTCATTATGAAGAGAAGCTTAAGAAAATAAAAATGATATTCTGATTGTAGAGCTCACCATCATTATCATCATACCAAGTATTTGTTGAAGAATTCCTATATGTTAGGTAGAATTTTCCATACTAATTAAGGCAGAACATTAAGTTTTTTAATTTAACCATTGTGATAATGCTATGAGCTAAAAAGTGTGATTACTATTATTTTATACAGGAAAAAACAGATATGAGAAGATAAAGAACTTGTCCTAGGTCATATAGCTAGTAATTCAAGGAGTCAGATTTTAATTCAGGTCTCGATGACTAGAGAACATATGTGCTATTTGCTACATTATCTTATACTCATTTTTTTAGCAGAAAAAAAAAGCTAAGCCATAAGAAAATCAACTGATTTTATTAAAAAAAAAATTATAAACCAATGTTCAGGGGCTATTTCTGGGCTGAATGCACATTCAACCCCAATCATAGCCATCAACAATCATTTAACCTAGAAATTCAATAAGATTCAGAGGAAATTGAAATAAAAAATACTTGTCTTCATGGTCCCCAAGTTTTTTTACAAGTAGATAGTCAGCTGTGCAACTTTTTTTAAACCTAAATCTTGCATCTTGACTGATGTATTATACAAAAAAATAGCAGTCTTATCTTTATTTGCTCATTCATTCATTTTAAGCATACTTACTAAGCATACTGAGTACCTCTCATATATGAGGCTTTGTGAAGAACATATAACATTTAAAAATGTAACCCCTCCCATTAAGGGAGAGAATGAAATAATTATCATGATATCTGCTATTCAACTGTCATCATATCCTAGCAAAATCAGAATCAGTATCAGACACATAAAAGTCATGGGACAGGAACCACACTCTGATTGGCAGCATTCTATCTAATCTGCTCCCCATGTGGACAAGTCTTCAGAGAATCTTTCCATTCATTCAAAACTCATTTTTAAAGCCTTTTGTCATACTAAGGTGCTAAAGCTGAAATATATTAAAGCACCACCCTTTCCAAAAAACTTGGTAAGCAACTTGGATTTTAATACTTAATAGAGATAATGTACTAAAAGGAGGGCTTGAAAAAATCACATGGGAATGAATAAGGTTTGCTTTTGATGCAAAGGGCAAATATGCTTTTCTTAAATTTTAAAAATTATACCGTATTTGCTGACCCTGTTTGAAATACCAAAAGGATGTCACCAAAATGACTTTTTTCCTTTGAGAAACTTTGTGGGCTGTTTGGTAGTAGATAAAACCAGGTATTCAGGAATTATGGATTAAGCTAAGGGTCTGCAAACTATGACCCATGGCTAAATATAGCCTGCCCCTTGATTTTACAAATAAAGTTTTACTGGAACACAACCAAATCAATTCCTTTGCATATTGTCTGGTTCAAGGGCTTTTTCTGGGCTCAGTGCAGATTCAACCTCATCTTCAATATTCCCATAATGGCTATCAACAGTCATTTAACCCAGAAATTATATAAGATTCAGAAAAAAATCTGAAGTAAAAATACGTGTCTTTGTGAAAGACACAAATGGCCAGTAGGCACATCACTAAGTATTAGAAAAATGCAAATCAAAACTACAGTGAGATACTTACTCACACCATCAGAATGGCCAGCATTAAAAAGTCTACAAATGACAAAAGCTGGAGAGGATGTGGAGAAAAGGGAACTCTCCTATACTGCTTGTGGGAATGCAAGTTGGTACAGTCACCATAAAACCAGTATGAAGATTCTTCAGAAAACTAAAAATAGAACTGCCATATGGTCCAGCAACCCCACTCCTGGGCATATATCTGGATAAAACTATAATTCAAAAAGATACATGCACCCCAATATTCATAGCACTATTCACAATAGCCAAAACATGGAAAAAAACTAAATATCTACAAACAAATGAGTCAATAAAGAAGATGTGGTACATATATTCAATGGAATACTACTAAGCCATAAAAATGAAATAATGCCATTGGCAGCAACATGGATGCAACTAGAGATTATCATACTAAGTAAGTTAGAAAGAGAAAGACAAATACCATATGAGATCACTTATATGTGGAATCTAAAATACAGCACAAATGAACTTATTTATGAAACAGAAATAGAATTACTGACATAGAGAACAGACCTGTAGTTGTCAAGGGGTCGGGGGAGAAGGAACGATTGGGAGTTTGGGGTTGGTAGATGCAAATGATTACATTTAGAATGGATAAACAACAGGGTCCTAATGTATAACACACAAAACTGTATTCAATATCTAGTGATAAACCATAATGGAAAATAATATAAAAAAGAATGTATATATGTGCATAACTGAGTCACTTTACTATACAGCAGAGATTCGCACATTTTAAATCAGCTATATTTAATTTTTAAAAATTAAAGGAAAAATATTTGTCTTTGTGGCCAGCCCAAAATAAATAATATTAAAAGTGTTTGATCAAATATTTATTTATCTATATTTCCATATTTATCACCAGTACAGTACTTTTTGCATGATAGCAGCAGAGCTTTGTCATGGCAGAAACCATATATCAGGCAAAGTCTGATATTGACATGTATTCACTATTGATACTATGCATAAAATAGATTATTAATGAGAACCTACTTTATAGCACAGGGAACTCTACACAGTGCTCTGTGGTGACATAAATGGGAAGGAAATCCAAAAAAGAGGGCTCACATATGTAAACGTATAGCTGATTCACTTTGCTGTCCAGTAGAATTAACACAATATTGTAAAGCAAGTATGTTCCAATGAAAATTAACAAAACCTTTTTAAAAATATTTACTATCTGGCCTTTTAAAAAGTTTGCTAACTGTTGCTCTAAACCATCAGACAAATTCTTCCCAAATAGCCATAATATGCCTGTACTCTTTAGCAACTGCCCCTTCAGAACAGCTTACCTTGGGAACTCTAACAGAATCCATGTGGCTGGGAAAAATTAGGTAATGCTATTCTTGGAATCGATTACATTTGCGGTTGAAATCACTAGGAAGCTAATGATTAAACCAACTAATTTCATTTAGGTCTTTCTAAGGACAAAGTCCTTCAATAGCTCGGGCTCAAAGAACTCTGATATAAAAACGAAGTTTGTATAATCGAAAGTGTATAGATCCACAGAGTGATACACTTACACTCGGGATCTGTCCTCTGTCCATATCTGAGACTGCTCATTCCTTGTTAATCTGGGAGCTCAGACTAGAAAGTGTACCGCTTGTCTCCATCAAGCTCCTTGTTTTAGAATTTCACATATTCCTTTCACCCAGAACATGTATCTCAAGTCATTTTAATACACTTGTAAGTGTGATTATTAGATTAATATCTGTTCTCAAAAAAATCTGTAATCTTTATGATAATTGTCACCATGTCAATTTCTTGTTCCTTAACAGATTCCTTGAAAGGACTGATGAAGCTCCAATATTTTGGCTCCCTGACGCTAAGAGACAAGTCACTGGAAAAGACTCTGATGCTGGGGAAGAGTGAAGGCAAAAGGAGAAGAGAGTGGCAGAGGATGAGATGCTAGAATAGCATCACCGACTCAGTAGACATGAGTTTGAGCAAACTCCAGGACATAATGAAGGACAGGGAAGCCTGCCATGCTGCAGTCAATGGGGTTGCAAAGAGTCGGACATGACTTGGCAACTGAACAACAACTACAACATACTCCTTCCTTAGGAATTCCTGATATTCCTGAAGAACTTATTACCGTGTGGGGCACAGGGGAAATCCTCAACAAACATCTGTTGAGTGATCTTTATTGTCTATTTAGCAACAAGTATTTATTGCTGTTTACCCTGCATAATACTAGGTGGCAAATTTCTCAGAGCCCATCAATGGGGCCCGCATTTATCAGAAATTCAGTGACTCTTCTTTGATAAACTCAAAGTCCAATCAAGTTTGATTTAACAACAGCCAACTAGAGATACTATCTCTGCTACTATTTTATAGACAATGATGTCATCCAACAGCTCAAAGAAACTTGGTGGCAGCTGTTATTTCACATGAGTGATAATATTTTCATCTCCCAGTCTTCTAAAATAAAATGCCAGTAGACTGTAAAAACAGCATGAACCATTCTTCAACCAAAAGGCCACTGTTTCCTAGTCACCCAGCAATCACTTCTGCTAGATTCCAACAGTTCGCTTTGTCTTTTCTGAATATGCTCTTTACAGACACTGAAATGCAGCTAGGAATTGCAATGGCAAGTAGCATTTTTTTTTTTTTTTTAGCAATTTCCATGTTAATAAAGGTTTACAAATAGGACCACCACAAGGGAGATGAGAATAAATGATGCTAATAGTAGCAGTGAGAAAGGAAATGTAGAAATTATCTCAGTTCTTATCAAAATATCTTCCATAGAATAGTCCTGTGGTAAGTAGCTCCATGAAGGAGGAGTTCTATGATCACATGAATTTGGGGGAAAATCACAAAGAACAGGATCATCTTGAAGACAGGCAAAGTGTGTTACCATGTTCAAAACTTTAAGAAACTTTCTATAGTGACAGAAATGTGACACAATTCAACTCAAGAAGTAGAGATTGCCAGTACTCATTCATATCTGGTTTTTTCTACCTTTCCGAAGCAAAGGAAGAGTCTCAACCCTTTGCTATAGGGTGAAACCCTAAGGCTAGTTCCAATCAATGAAATCTGAGTGTGTGTGTGTAACTAGTGTCACTTTCAAGTTGAGGCAAAGAAAGGCTTCTGTGTGGGCTTCCAGATCAGTAATTTCCTACAAGGAAATCATGAGTGCCATGATATTCCAAAGACAGAGCCATTTGATGGGAATACATCATGTCACTAAGTCACCCCATGGAAGCTGGCTGCCCTGGGAAGTTCCCCAGGTACCACAGGACTTCGAATAAGCAAGAAAAAAAAAATCCTTTTTAAAGTTAAACCACTGACTCTTCAGAATTCATTTGTTACCACAGCATAGCCTACCCTCAAGTTTATCAAATAGTTCTTAAATTGATTTAACTACACAATTCTTTATTCTCACAAAAATATATATCATAAAGAAAAATTATTACAGGGAAATGCACTGGGAATCACCTGCAAGAGAGAGAGGGAGAATTCAAGAGAAGAAATTCAAAAGTGGAAGAGAGGTATGAGAGCAGACAACTGGGTTGAAAATCCGAAAACCAGAGTTCTCCCCACTTCTGCATCCCCTACAAATTTTCTCAGTGTTGTAGACCTAGTGTTTCTTCCTTCAACAATCCATTTAACACATAATCATTGTATACATCCCAAGGGTATTGCATGGTATGAGACACAATTTGGGATTGACACTTTGCCCCTTGATTATTCACTTGGAATAATCAATTATTCCTTGATTATTCACTCTGGTGGGCTATTTTCTCCATCAAAGAGGCACTGTCTATCAGTCTCCTGACATTTACTTCAAAGTGCTCTGTCTTGATGGACTCCATGGTAAAGACCCCACAGTACATGAAACAACTAACAAAGAATCAATTTCCAAAATTTACAGAGCCCATGCAGGTCAATACCAGAAAAACAATCAACCCAATCAAAAAGTGGGCAAAAGACCTAAACAGACATGTCTCCAAAGACGACATATACACAGCTAATGTGTGTGTGTGTGTGTGTCTGTGTTAGTTGTTCAGGCATGTCTGACTCTTTGAGACAACATGGACTGTACTTGCCAGGCTCCTCTGCCCATGGAATTCTCCAGGCAAGAATACTGGAGTGCGCTGCCATTCCCTTCTCCAGGAGATCTTCCCAATTCAGGAATTAAACCCAAGTAATAAACACATGAAATGATGCTTAACATCACTCATTTTTAGAGAAATGCAAATCAAAATCACAATGAGGTATCATCTCACACCAGTCAGAATAGCCATCATGAAAAAGTCCATAAACAATAAATGCCGGAGAAGATGTGGAGAAAAGGGAACCCTCTTACACTGTTGGCAGGAATGCAAACTGGTGCAGCCACTATAGAGGACTGTACTATGGAGAACTCCACTATGTGGAGATTCCTTAAAAAAACTGGGGATAGAACTGCCATACGACCCAGAAATCCCACTGCTGGTGATATGCCCTAAGGAAACCAGAACCGAAAGACACATGTACCTCAGTGTTCACTGACCGACTGGGCAAGCATACATGCATGCATGCATGCACTCAATGCCCTATCTTGAGAGCCATCCGTTCACTTCTACTGAGCAAAGGCTGGAAACATCATGGCCTCCTACCCCTCCCAGTACTGAGGCTGCCACGTCTGGAACCCCAGAAAGCCTGGCAGTGGCTTTGACTATTAAAGCCAATGACTGCAGCATCAAACCACAGGGGAACTAGATCCATGTGATCACCTGTCTTTAAGAGGCTTCCCTGCAAGGATGTTAGACACTGTATTCCAACCAGAAACCCAGCTAGACCTTCTCTCTAGCAAAGCTTTAAAGTCAGAAAGATAGCCAGGCAAGTGGTAGCCACAGAAGAAACAAATGCACTTCAAGTGAAAGTTGAGATGAAGACAGGAGACATGTATAAGGCAAAGACTCTTGAAGTGTCAAGCTTATCAGATATCTGAGGATGTACTGAGTCAATAACAAATGGTCATCCTGAATGGTGGTCCAGATCTCCATGGCTCCCTGCTGTGGCATCACTGAGACAGTTGCCTAAATGTTCTCACACATCTTCCAGGTAACCTGAGCCCATCTCAACCCTTGGCACTGAAAGGAGCCTCACCAGTACTTACCAAACTCATATTCCAACTTGCTTGAGAGTGGTAACCAGGTGCTAGTCCTCTTACTAAGTCCTCCACAGTGCTAAAAAATAGACTCACGACTTTAGAAATATTTACAAATATTTACTGATCTATTAGTCAATCTCAGCTGCTGAAAGCTTTTAATGAGCTATAAGTGTTTCCGATCTTTTGGAGCTCATATACTTATAAAATAATAATATAATCAAATAATAATATAATCAAATAATAATATAAATAAATCAAATAATAATATAAATACATAAAATGTTATTAATTTTATAGAAATGTAAAATCATAATAAAGTTTAAATAATAAACTTTAAAAATATAACTCTAATATTTGGTTGGGTGAGAGGAATATTAAGCACAGTTCTTGACAACACTGGAACATGTAGAAACATGGAGCGCAAGGCATGAAGAACCATGTGTGGCACATGTAGTCAAAACTTTCCTTCTTTAATAACTACCATTTAGTATGCCAGGCACACGAGTGGGTGCCTACATATGCTTTCTACTTCAGTCCTTCTAAGACTCCCATGTCAGAGGTGTCATCATTCCCAATTCACAAGTGAGGAAATGGAGGCTCAGAGAGTTCACATCACTAAGCCAAAGTATGTGAGTCCGAGAGTCATAATTCAAATTCTGTTTTTCCCTAGCTCTTTGAATTCTAATTTTGCGCTCTTTACACTGTGCTACACGTAGGGGTAAAAGATGAGCTCTTTTAGCCTGGGAACAAAGAAGCGACAGCTGGGGTAGAAAAGCACACTGTTGTACCATATTTTCACTGTGCAATTCCTAGCAATCTGACAGCAGATTATTTTCCAGAGTGAGTTTCTCATATAGTAGGGGGAAAGTAATTACTATCTGATTCTACCTCTGTCTTTTTATTTTGTCATGACAAGAAAAAGAAGAAAAAAGGAAAAGGCAAGATAGTTTTATGTTTTAAAACAATTAAAAATATTAACTAGAAGTTAACTTTGTCCCATTAATTTTTTTCAAAAGAAATAGGTCCATGTGTTTATACCACAAAATGTTTCTACCTTACCTCCTGTTCTGAAAACCAGTTTCTACCCATTACTAGGAAAGTATAACAAATGTATGTAAACCTGCTTATTCTATAACTGGTATTATAAAATGTGTCAAGTTTACATACTCTGATAATGTTGCAAAAAATTAAAGACTGAGAAATGCTGGAATTATTATTCTTTAAAGGAGAAAATACTTACTATCTTATTTTAGAGGTGACAGTTGGCTATTGGCAATAATTCTGTTGCATGATATTTAAATGTTTTAAGAATAACAATTAATAACCAGGAAGTAATTTCACGTTTCTACTATCTTAAAAGGTGAGCTTACTTTAGGATTTAATGTCTCTGAGGTATTTTTAGAAGCTGCTGAATTCACTGTACAACAAGTAAGATAAAATATAACCAGCATTTAATTGGCAATAAAATTCAGCAATTATTCGGCAATAAAAAAGGAAAGAAATCCTGATACATGTTACAACATGGAAGAATCTTGAAAATATTCTGCTTTGTGAAAGAAGCCAGACACAAAGTCACATCTTCTATGATTCCATTTATATGAAATGTCCAATATAGGCAAAGTCATAGATATAGGAAGTATATTAGTAGCTTTGAGAGAATGGGGGAGTGAGCAGGTGAGAATGGGGAATGACATGCAATGTGCAATAGGTCTCCTTTTGGGGTGATGAAAATATTCTGCAATTTGATCAAGATGATATTTGCCCAACTCTGTGAGTATACTCAAAACCACAGAATTGTATGCTTAAATGAGTAGATTGTAAGGTATGTGAATTACATGTCTGAGTGGTAAAGAATCCACCTGATAAGCAGGAGATGTGAGTTCAACCCTGGATCAGCAAGATCCCCTGGAGAAGGAAATGACAATCCACTCCAGTATTCTTGCCTGGGAAATCCCATGGATAGAGAAGACTGGCAGCTTACAGTCCGTGGGGTTGCAAAAGAGTTGGACATGACTTGGCGACTAAACAATAATAATAATGCTATTACAAGGGCTTCCCAGGTGGTGCAGTGGTAAAGAATCCACCCGCCAATGCAGGAGATGCAAGAGATGTGGATCATGATCCCTGGGTGGGGAAGACTCCTGGGGTAGGAAATGGCAACCCACTCCAGTATTCCTGAAAATTCCATGGATGGAGGAGCCTGGTGGGCAACAATGCATGGGGTCACAAAAGAGTCTGATACAACTGAGCATAGCACAGTACAAAGTTATTATACCGTATATTAACACACATGTATGGAATCTAGAAAAACAGGACAGATGAACCTACTTGCAGGGGATGAATAGAGATGCAAACATGGAGAAGAGACTTGTGGACACAGAGTGGGAAAGAGAGAGTGGGACTAATTAAGTATTAGCACTGACATATACACATTACCGTGTGCAAAACAGATAGCTAGTGGGAAACTGCTATATAGCACAGGGCGCTCACCACCCCAGAGCTCTGTGACAACCCAGAGGCATGGGAGGGAGGCACAAGGGAGGGTGTAGATGTATACTCATAGCTGATTCACAATGTTATACAGTAGAAACCAACACAACATTGCAAAGTAATTCTCTTCCAATTAACAATAAATTTTTAAAAAATTACCCACAGTGCCCAATGGCAGCCTCTTCCTGAACTACTTTTCTCATCCTTGGTGCCGAGATCACACTCCTTCCTCTGGCTCACGAGGATCTCATCCATGCCAGGCCAATCCTGCCACTCCCACCACTCAGCCTGCACCTTCTACCTCAGCTGCTACCTCTAACCTACCACCTGACCCACACCGGGGTCAACTCTCCTTGAACATCTGATTGCTGCTCTCCTGTGACCACAGGAAGCTTTCCCTGATTCTCCAGAAGCATCCCTGTAAAGAGCATTCATGATCACTCTGTGTACCCACATGTTTATCCTAGCTTTATTACTGTTCGAGATGTTTCTAGTCTTGCTGGTTCCTCCAGAAGGCAGCACAACACCTGGCATGGAATGCATGCTCAGTGAAAATTTCAGAAATGAATGACTTTTTAGTTAAACTTAAAAAAAAAAAAAGGCTTTACTCGCTCCTTGTTTGTTTTCCCATCAAAGAAATGTAGTTAGAATTTTCCTTAAAAACTTGCAAATAAACTGTTTATTCATGGATGTACTAATGGATCTATGGGTATTAACTAAGCAGATCTTTGCTTTTCTTTTCCACTAATTTCTTTCATAAGATAGTTATCCGCAAGGAAAGTCACCAACAGAACTGCTAAGACAATGTGTGGTTCAAGGAAGAAACATCTCTTCTTTACATGAACAATGTTTCATTTATTTTCTGTGGAAGTTTCCCTTTGCTTTGTTTCTGGCATCATCACTCAGCAAATATCTCCAGAGAGCCAGATGGGTGCAGAGGAGAGAGCACAGTAGTTAGGAGGATGTTCAAATCCAGCCTCATAAACTGAGTTCAAATATAACCGCCTCCTTTTGCAAGCTTCTTGATCTCTTTAAGAGTCAGTTTGCTCATGTATGTGGTGGTGGTGCTGCTTTAGTCACTGTCAGGTCCAACACTCTGTGACCCCATGGACTGTAGCCTACCAGGCTTCTCTGTCCATGGAATTCTCCAGGCAAGAATATTGGAGTGGGTTGCCATTTCCTACTCCAAGGACCACGTATATGATGAAACTAGTAATATGCAATTACATGGAGTTGTTCTGACGACTAAATGAAATGCATCTAGTATACAGGATGGATAAACAAAGTCCTACCATATAGCACAGGGAACTATATGTGATACTCTGCAATAAATCATAATGGAAAAGAACACGAAAAAGAATATATATACATATATTTGTGTTTATATATATGTATATTAAAAAACTGAGTCACTTCACTA
Organism: Cervus elaphus; assembly: GCF_910594005.1. Lineage (NCBI taxonomy): Eukaryota > Metazoa > Chordata > Mammalia > Artiodactyla > Cervidae > Cervus > Cervus elaphus. The sequence continues at coordinate 68,198,345 of NC_057823.1, read as the reverse complement.
TATAGCACAAATTAAACACAATGGTATAAATCAATAAATTTTAAAAATAAATAAACTGAGACACATCTATAAAGCAGTTAGCATAGAGCCCGATGGATACATACTAATGATGATAATGACAATGACTCCTTTACCATCAAGAAGCCCTCAGGCCTTTAGGGGAGGGGATGGCAATAAAGAGATACCATTAAAATAATTATCATTCAAGATAAAAAAAACAACCTCCTTGCCAGGGTAAATTCTACTAATAATCTCTGCATAAGTTCTCCAATATAAATATTTAAGAGCGTTTTCTACAACAAACAGAATTGTTTATAATGGATATTTAAAAAGCAACAACCAAAACCAACTAAAATATACATTAATGCAGAATCACTTTAATTAAATTATGCTGTGCCCATATGATATGATAGAACATAGTTGTTAAAAATGAGAAGAAATCTGTTTAAAAACTGAGAAACTGCAACCCTTTTCTTAGCTGTCTCAACTTTTTCTAATGCTTCTATTTCACCTTTAATTAAGAAGAAAGAAGCAATGGCACTCCTCATTTATTCTTTAAAATCATTCAACAAAGACATTTATATTAAAAATGAAGAGAAGGTATACATGCTCAGTACTGAAAAGATACCTCAGATATATTAAATGAAAAAAATAAAGAATAAAATAATAGGTACAACATAAATCCTCTTGTGTATATGAAAATATATTAAAAAAAAAAAGGCACAGAAGTAGGTCACATCTAGTGGGAAGAATCGAGAACTATTTTACAGTGGATTTGGGCAACTGGAGATGGCAAACTTGAGAAGGGACTTCCAGGCTGAGCAAAGTGCGGGCATGAGGACTTGGAGGTAGACAGGCATAGGGAGAGACAGGGTAAAGTGTGCAGATTCCAGAGGCAGACAATGAGGGAAGGTACATGGGTAACATGATTTGAGTTTTGAGGCAAGCATTAGGATGAATGTGTAGGGCTTTCAGTAGCAGATGGGAGCATCTAGACTTTGTCCAGTAGGCACTAGAAAATCACAGAATAAGACTTGTAAAGAGGGAATAACATGATCAGAGTTGCATTAAGGCTGCCCACATGGAGGGGTATGTAGGCAAGAATGGAGGGAACAAAGAATGAAGTAATGCATTAGGATACAACTACAAGTTGCCCAGTTTCTCCCTCAGCATGTTACAACTGCTGTGTTGATAAACCTTCAGTTTTACTTCCTAATATAATGCATGTACTGCTTACATATGAAATACACCACACTGAACGGAGTCAGTGATTCCTTTAGAAAATTCCTGATAGATGATCTACACAACCTAAAATTACTGATCTTCATTCAATAATCAATTCTCAGCAGATATCATTTTTCAAAGAAATGTTATATTGACAGTTAAATGAAAGGATGTCAGATTATTAAAACTGTTCCCTAAATAATGCATTTTAAATGAAAGGCTCTCTTGAGTCTTTGGGGGGAAAAAATCAAAAGTTAAATTGAAACATTCAGGGAAAGCTCAAATTAATATGTCAATCCTGTCAATATTCAAATTTCTGAGTCCAAACCTAGAAGTAACAGAGCATATGGTGATTTACTGCTCCCTAGCTATAATTTTAACTGTTTGTTGAAATCACAAAAGAAATGTTGTGACAGAAGTTTTCATCACTATTTCAGTGTAAAATATACAAATCTTATAACTTCTCCATTTTGTTTTGGAGATCAATTTATTACACTAGGAACCATCAGTGATTTTGATTAAAATGTTCAATGAGGTTGAACTGGAAAAAAATGATGGGTCAATATGCACCAATTTTGTCCTCACGGTGACAAATATAATGTCTTTCTGTGGACATTATGTATTTCCCTGTCTGGCAGACATTTTTCATAAAAAAGACAATGAACCTTTGAATGATAGGTAAATGAAATTACATGGTTAAAACTCAATAAAACTCTATGAAAGATTGTGCAGCATCAACTGCTGAGATTTACATTTCCTGTTTATCTGTTGCCAATGAGGAATTGCCATCAGTGCTTTGGTGAGGAAAAAAAAGTATATGTGTATGAACGCTGAACTAGGTCCATAAAAGGGAACTTGATAGAATCACATATACTCTATTCTTCTGTGGGTTAAAGACTTTTAAAATCTTTGTCTCCTAAAACTTAGCTTTATGCTCTATACCACTAGGTAAATAGGAGATATTCATTGGACGGAGGGAGAGACAGAGTTTGCAGAGATGGAGGATGTAGAAGTGGATAGTGGATTGAAGACTGAGTACCATTTCACGAGATGGTCTTCATTCAATTAAGAAGAATTTATCAATATACACGTGCAGAAACATAAAAATATAACATGTTTAAAACATAAGCATTTGTTTACTATCTGTTAAACATATAAGATAGTTATGTCTAACATTTATCTATCTACCCATCCATTCATCCATCCATTATCTATCTTTAAAGATGCATATTAAAACACCTCAGATAGCTATTTCTACATTTCCTTTAAAAGGATTGAGCTAGGCATCATCTACATTAAAAATATTAATTACGGAGTATTGGTAGTATTGGTATAAATTAAATTTTTATTTTAATGATGGAGTAATATAGGCATCAGCAAGAAAGTCAATGATAAGATGAAACTTTCCACTGTCATAACCAGAATCTTAAGTTGCAACATGAATCTTAAGATAGGAAATTATGATTCTTTTTTGTTTTCTTCTATATAATAAATGCTATATAATTACATTATGACCAATGCAACAAATTGGCTGCATTATCTATTAGAGAAATAGATTTAAGGGACTAGATCTGATAGACAGAGTGCCTGATTAACTATGGACGAAGGTTCGTGATATTGCACAGGAGGAATCAAGACAATCCCCAAGAAAAAGAAATGCAAAAGAGCAAAATGGCTGTCTGAGGAGGCCTTACAAATAGCTGTGAAAAGAAGGGAAGTGAAAAGCAAAGGAGAAATGGAAAGACATACCCATTTGAATGCAGAGCTCCAAAGAGTAGCAAAGAGAGATAAGAAAGCCTTCCTCAGCGATCAATGCAAAGAAGTAGAGGAAAGCAACAGAATGGGAAAGACTAGAGATCACTTCAAGCAAATTAGAGATACCAAGGGAACATTTCATGCAAAGATGGGCTTCATAAAAGACAGGAAGGATAGGGACCTAACAGAAGCAGAAGATACTAAAAAGAGGTGACAAGAATACACAGAAGCACTGTACAAAAAAGATCTTCATGACCCAGATAATCACGATGGTGTGATCACTCACCTAGAGCCAAACATCCTGGAATGTGAAGTCAAGTGGGCCTTAGACAGCATCACTAGGAACAAAGCTAGTGGATGTGATGGAATTCCAGTTGAGGTATTTCAAATCCTGAAAGATGATGCTGTGAAAGTGCTGCAGTCAATATGCCAGCAAATTTGGAAAACTCAGCAGTGACCACAGGACTGGAAAAGGTCGGTTTTCATTCCATTCCTAAAGGAAGACAATGTCAAAGAATGCTCAAACTATTGCACAATTGCACTCAGTAGTAAAGTGAAAGTGAAGTCGTGTCCGACTCTCTGCGACCCCGTGGACTGTAGCTGACCAGGCTCCTCCGTCCATGGGATTTTCCAGGCAAGAGTACTGGAGTGGGCTGCCATTTCCTTCTCCAGGGGATCTTCCCAACCCAGGGATTGAACCCAGGTCTCCCACATTGCAGACCCGCGTTTTACCATCTGAGCCACCAGGGAAGCCCTCACAAGTGATGCTTAAAATTCTCCAAGCCAGGCTTCAGCAATACATGAACTGTGAACTTCCAGATGTTCAAGCTGGTTTTAGAAAAGGCAGAGGAACCAGAGATCAAATTGCCAACATCCACTGGATCATCAAAAAGCAAGAGAGTTCCAGAAAAACATCTATTTCTGCTTTATTGACTATGCCAAAGCCTTTGAGTGTGTGGATCACAATAAACTGTGGAAAATTCTGAAAGAGATGGGACTACCAGACCACGTGACCTGCCTCTTGAGAAACCTGTATGCAGGTCAGGAAGCAACAGTTAGAACTGGACATGGAACAACAGACTGGATCTAAATAGGAAAAGGGGGACGTCAAGGCTGTATATTGTCACTCTGCTTACTTAACTTATACGCAGAGTACATCATGAGAAACGCTGGACTGGAGGAAGCACAAGCTAGAATCAAGATCGCCGGGAGAACTATCAATAAACTCAGATATGCAGATAACACCACCCTTATAGCAGAAAGTGAAGATGAACTAAAGAACATCTTGATGACAGTGAAAGAGGAGAGTAAAAATTTGGCTTAAAGCTCAACATTCAGAAAACTAAGATCATGGCATCTGGTCCCATCACTTCATGGCAAATAGATGGGGAAACAGTGGCGACAGTGGCTGATTTTATTTTCCTGGGCTCCAAAATCACTACAGCTGGTGACTGCAGCCATGAAATTGAAAGACGCTTACTCCTTGGAAGGAAAGTTATGACCAACCTAGACAGCATATTAAAAAGCAGAGACATTACTTTGTCAACAAAGGTCCGTCTAGTCAAGGCTATGTTTTTCCAGTGGTCATATATGGATGTGAGAGTTGGACTATAAAGAAAGCTGAGCGCCAAAGAATTGATGCTTTTGAACTGTGGTGTTGGAGAAGACTCTTGAGAGTCCCTTGGACTGCAAGGATATCCAACCAGTCCATCCTAAAGGAAATTAGTCCTGGGTGTTCATTGGAGGGACTGATGTTGAAGCTGAAACTCCAATACTTTGGCCACCTGATGAGAAGAGCTGACTCATTGGAAAAGACCCTGATGCTGGGAGGGATTGGGGGGCAGGAGGAGAAGGGGACGACAGAGGATGAGATGGTTGGATGGCACCACTGACTCAATGTACATGAATTTGAGTAAACTCCGGGAGTTGGTGATGGACAGGGAGGCCTTGCGTGCTGTAGTCCATGAGGTCACAAAGGGTCAAGCACGACTGAGTGACTGAACTGAACTGAAGAGAAACTATACGACTGGCAAAAATTCAAAGCCTGACTATACAGTTTATTGGTAAGGCCATTGGAAAACAGTCACTCATATACTGATGGTGGAAATTCAAAAAAAATCTCCCCAGTGGAGGAGAATATGCACATGTATTATAAACTTCATATGCTCTTATTATTTGATTCAGCATTCACATAAATGAGAATATACCTGAACATACACCTCCACCAGTACATAAGTATATATAAGTTCATGAGGTCATGCATTAGAGTACTCTGTGAAATTGCAAATACTGGTATTCAGTGTCCACATGTAGGCTATTAGTCAAAACAACTATGGAACATACAAAACAGGGAACCCAGCATCCATAAGGAAGACTAAAGGAGATCTCTATGAACAGCACGGAAAGTGATTTTCAAAATACATTTCAGTAAAGAGAGCAACATAAAAGAGATTAAAAATAACATGCTATCTTTTTGTAAGAAACAAAAGAAAATGAGAAAGCATATGCAAATCTGCTTATTTTGCATAAAGAAATACAGAACGAATAGATCAGAAACCACTCAAGGGCTTAGGAGGGGATATGGGTTTTAAGGGTTACAGTGACCCTTCACAACTATATTTTTTTGATAGTGTTTAGACTTTTAGAATCATGTTAATAGTCTATGCATGAAAAAAAAATTAAATCAGCAAGGAAAAAGGATAAAACCTAAAACTAAATACAAACAGAGGCAAATGAACTTAACTACATTTTAAGTGAATAACAACAATATTGAAGGGAACACAGAAAACAAATCCAGGGAACTGTGAAACACAGTACTTTGACTACACTGACTTTGACAAAATCTTCAGACTTGGGGGAAGGGGAAGAACAGCAATAAAATCTTGAGCTCTTTATGGGAGGTCTGTTTTTCATAGGGGTAAGGGTTTGAAAATATTTTACGTGTACAGTACACAAAGTAAATGTGTTGATGTTGGGATCAAGGCCTTAGTGTGAAGGGAGATTAATATATGTGAAGTACAAACATGTTGTAAGTTCTCTGCATTGTTTCAAAAATTAGGTTATTGTACCAGAAGATATCAGTGAATTTTCAAAGTAAGAAACCTTTGGGACTGAATTGTTTTTGAAATGTACATACACATACATGCACACATATATTTCTTTTATCCATCTGCTAAACAGACTTATAGCAATACTGCCTCAGTAGTAATGAGTCTCTCAGATACCAGATTCTGACTACCCATTTCCCACTAAGTGAACCAGGGCTCTTTGAAGAAATGTTTGTCTCTAGAGCTGAAATATCTTTAATAAGAAAGTAATCCCACTTGGCATAAACTCAGAGAAAACCATAATTCAAAAAGATACATGCACCCCAATGTTCAAAGAGGCACTATTTACAACAAGCAGGATATGTAAGGAAACTATATATCCATCAACAGAGAAATGGATAAAGAAAATGGGGTACATATATAAAATGGAATATTATTCAGGTATTAAAGGTACAAAATTGGGTCATCTATAGAGACATAGGTGGACCTAGACAGTGTCATACACAGTGAAGTCAGAAATAGAAAAACAAATATCATATATGAACATATTTATGTGGAATCTAGAAAAATGGCATAGATGATCTTATTTGCAAAGTAGAAAGAATCAGATGTAGATAACTAATACAAGGATATAAAGGGGTGGCATGGAAGGAAAAAGGAGGTTGGGATTGGCACATATACACTATTGATACTACATATAAAGTAGACACTGGAGAGGGAATGGCAAGCCACTTTGGTATTCACGCCTTGAGAAACCCATGAACAGTATGAAAAGGCAAAAAGATAGGACACTGAAAAATGAACTTCCCTGATCAGTAGGTGCCCAATATGCTACTGGCAAAGTCAAGAAACAAATCCAGAAGGAATAAAGAGTCTGACCAAAGTGAAAACAAAGCCCAGTTGTGGATGTGACTGGTGATGCAAGTAAAGTCCAATGCTGTAAAGAACAATATTGCATAGGAACTTAGAATGATAGGTTCAAGAATCAAGGTAAACTCAGTTCAGTTGCTCAGTCGTGTCTGACTCTTTCCGACCCCATGGACTTCAGCAAGTCAGGCCTCCCTGTCCATCGCCAACTCCCAGAGCTTGCTCAAACTCGTGTCCATCCAGTCGGTGATGCCATCCAACCATCTCATCCTCTATCATCCCCTTCTCTTCCCGTCTGCACTCTTTCACAGCATCACGGTCTTTTCAAATGAGTCAGCTCTTCGCATCAGGTGGCCAAAGTATTAGAGCGTCAGCTTCAGCATCAGTCCTTCCAATGAACATTCAAGACTGATTTCCTTTAGGATGGACTGGTTGGATCTCCTTGCAGTCCAAGGGACACTCAAGAGTCTTCTCCAACACCACAGTTCAAAAGCATCAATTCTTTGGTGCTCAGCTTTCCTTATAGTCCAACTCTCAGATTCATACATGACTACTGGAAAAACCATAGCTTTGACTAGACAGACCTTTGTTGGCAAAGTAATGTCTCTGCTTTTTAATATGCTGTCTAGGTTGGTCATAGTTTTTCTTCCAAGGAACAAGTGTCTTTTAACTTCATGGCTGCAGTCACCATCTGTAGTGATTTTGGAGCCCCCAAAAACAAAGTCTCTCACTGTTTCCACTGTTTCCCCATCTATTTGCATGAAGTGATGGGACCAGATGCCATGATCTTAGTTTTCTGAATGTTGAGTTTTAAGCCAACTTTTTCACTCTCCTCTTTCACTTTCATCAAGAGGCTCCTTAGTTCTTCTTCACTTTTTGCCATAAGGCTTGTGTCATCTGCGTAACTGAGGTTATTGATAATTCTCCCAGCAATCCTGACTCCAGCTTGTGCTTCATGGTAACAGTAACAACTTAAGCCGAAGTCGCTACTCTTACAAATTAAAGTTATAGCCAACTAGATACTATAATCAACTAAACTCATTAGATATCACTGTATGAAAAATCATTTCAGTTCCACATCTGATTATGCACTGGCTAAAAATATATTTATAAAGTCAATTTATACATTAATTGGGTTTTAGCACTAACAGGTTGTAAGAGCTGCCTAATACATTTTGACATCCTAACAGCTATCAGGCATATTCTCACACTAAACTACAATTTTGTAAATATTTTGTCTGCAAAAAGCCACAAAATAATTACTGTATTAGACTTCCAACTGCTAAATCTTCACTGGAAGCTTAAGATATTATGTAACACACAGAGAATCTAATTGCTACTTTGTGTAGATTTTCTATAACAACCCCAAAGTTATGGTAAGTACCACTTATTCACTTTATCTGAACTTGGGAAAAATTAAGAAGCCAATGATGCACATTTGATTTTATACATTAGCACATTTTAATTAAATCTCTCAGAATCTATAATAGTATATGTGGATCTAATTAACTAAATCATCAAGCTTCTAAGTGGACCAAAAAGTAAAATATTTGAACTAAAGCAAAGCAAGATCATTAAAGAAGAAAATTTGCCAAAATTTATTTGAGTCTATAAGGAAAACTGGCCTTTTTATCCATGCTGATTTTTGGCTTTCTGAAAATATAGTTTCCCATTTAAAGAAGCCTGAGGATGTGCATTTCAAAAGTAGTAGATTAACATTACAGACAGCTGTTAGCCTATGAACAGATTGTGATTCAAAGGTTCAAAAAGGTGTCAGAGCCATAACTCTGAGGACAAACTGAGATAGACAGTTGAAGAGAGCCTTAAAAGCCTGCAAAGGAGAGGCTGGCAATTCTTAATGATCTATGACAAAGATAAGAGTTTGAAGAAGGAAGTAGATCTGCTGGCAGCATCTGGGCCAGCTATAACTTACTTGTTTGCTCATTCCTTTAATCAAACAGTTATTGCACATCTAATGAGTACTGAACACTGTACTAGCAATGAAGATCCAGGAGATCTGGGAGCAGAGAATATGGGTACCAAACACAGGAGCCAAAGACACAAGGACTAACATCACCGAAGATCTGAGCAAGGAAGCCACGGACTAAACTCAAGTTGTCAGAACTGCAGTCCAGTAGCACAGAAATTAACTGAGCCATGTGGCCAAGGTCCTGTATAGATGCACGTGTGTATAATGGCAGAGAGGGAGATGGATTAGCATCTGTAGCTGGAGGAACTGGAGAGGTGAAAGACAGGGCAACTGAGCAAGGCATTACAATTTGTGAACTTGGCTGTTTGGAACACACAGGGTTGTTTTACCTACGAAAAATCCACAAACATATATTCCATGAGAAATCTCATGCAATAATCTAGTGATGGTGTTAAAGAATTTTTCCTCCTTTTATAAGTTGTTTCATAGAGCAGAAGGTATACATGACATGAGGGACATATCTTTCACCACCTGCTGGGCTGACTGACATGGAATTAGAGATACTTCCTTCCCTCTATCTAGTCATGGGCCAAAGATTCAAAGTCCATGAAAAGTTTCAAGCTGATTTCATATCCACCCTCCATCCCAACTTTCTTATTAACCTCAGATACCTCTAAAGATGGTCCAGGTGTAATTTCCAAAGTGTTAAAACCATGACTCCCATATAAATATACAGCAAAAATATACTAAAGTTTTTATTTATCTCGTTCATGAGAGAACAAGCAAGATAGTTATTGTGTGTTGAACTGTGTCCTCTACAACAATACATTGAAATCCAAGCCCCCAACACCTTCAATGCAACCTTACTGGGGAAATAGTGTCTTTGCGGATATAATGAGTTAAAATGAGCTTGCTCTGTGGTAAGGTGGGCTCTTTATCCACCAAGACTGGCATTCTTATAAGAAAACAACCTGAAGGCTCACAGAAGCAAAGTCTGGAGTGATGTAGCTGCAAGCCAAAAAATACCAAGGGTTGCCAGACAATTATAAGAAGCTAGGAAGAGGCAAGGTTAGATTTCCCTACAGGTTTCAGAGGGAGAATGACCTTCCCACACTTTTATTTTGAACTGTGAGAATGTGAGTTTGAACTCCAGAATCATAAGACAGTACAGTTCTGTTGTGCTGTGTGTGGGTGCATGCATGCCTGCTAAGTCATTTCATTGTGTCTAACTCTGTACAACCCCATGAACCGTGGCCCATCAGGCTCCTCTGTCTATGGGATTCTCTAGGCAAGAATACTGAAGCGGGTTGCCATGTGCTCCTCCAAAGGATCTTCCTGACCCAGGGATCAAACCTGCATATCTTATGTCTCCTGCATTGACAGGCAGATTCTTTACCACTAGCACCACCTGGGATGCCCAACCTCCCCAAAATGTGGCAATCTGTTAGGGCTGCTCAAGGAAATTAATATTAATGAGCATTTGAGAAACTGGATATTTATCATCATTTTTTTAGAAAAAAAGAAACTTGGAAGAACACTATCAAAGAAACAAAATTGGTTTAAAGTTCTAAAGGACAGTAAAATCATTACCTTCGTAAGAGAAACTCTGTCTCCTGGACAAAGTTCTACAAGTTATCACAAAACTTACCCAAGCCTGAGCCTTTAATCAATGATATACAGAAAGCAGGTTCAGAACCTGGGTCGAAAATATCTCCTGGAGGATGAAATGGCAACCTACTCTTACATTCTTATCTGGAAAATTCCATGGACAGAGAAACCTGGCAGGCTATAGTCCATGGTGGCACAAAGAGTCAGACATGACTCAACACACATGCATGCACGCATATAGCAAGACAAGCAAGTCACCTCACTTCATTTCAGTTCAGTCGTGTCCAACTCTTTGAGACCCCATGGACTGCAGCATGCCAGGCTTCCCTGTCCATCACCAACTCCCAGAGCTTGCTCAAACTCACATCTCTCAAGTCAGTGATGCCATCCAAACATCTCATCCTCTGTCGTCCCCTTCTCCTCCTGCCTTCAATCTTGGCCAGCATCAGGGTCTTTTTCAATGAGTCAGTCCTTAGCATCAGGTATTGGAGTTTCAGCTTCAGCATCAGTCCTTCCAATGAATATTCAGGACTGATTTCATTTACAATTGACTGGATGGATCTTGCAGTCCAAGAGACTCTCGAGAGTCTTCTCCAACACTGCAGTTAAAAGCATCAGTTCTTCGGTGCTCAGCTTTCTTTACAGTCCAACTTTCACATACACGACTACTGGAAAAACCATAGCTTTGACTAGATGGACCTTTGTTGGTAAAGTAGTGTCTTTGCTTTTTAATATCCAGTCTAGGTTTGACATAGCTTTTCTTCCAAGGAGCAAGTGTCTTTTCATTTTATGGCTGCAGTCACCACCTGCAGTGATTTTGGAGCCCCAAAACATAAAGTCTCTCACTGTTTCCATTGTTTCCCCATCTATTTGTCATGAAGTGATGGGACTGGATGCCATGATCTTAGTTTTTTGAATGTTGAGCTTTAAGCCAGATTTTTCACTCTCTTTTTCCACTTTCATCAAGAGGTTCTTTAGTTCCTCTTCACTTTATACCATAAAGGAGGTGTCATCTGCATATCTAAGGTTATTGATGTTTTTCCCTGCAATCTTGATTCCAGCTCATGCTTCATCCAGCCCAGCATTTTGCATGATGTACTCTGCATGTAAGTTAAAGAAGCGAAGTGACAATATACAGCTTTGACATACTTCCTTCCCAATTTGGAACCAGTCTGTTTTTCCATGCTTGGTTCTAACTGTTGCATCCTGACCTGCATACAGATTTCTTTGGAGGTGGTTAAGGTGATCTGGTATTCCCATCTCTTTAAGAATTTTCCACAGTTTGTTGTGATCCACATAGTCAAAGGCTTTACCATAATCAATCAAGTGAAGTAGATGTTTTTTTCACTTAGATAATTAGAAAACCCACTGGTGGGCCCATTCATAAATCCTCCAATATGATATCAAAAGGACTTACTTTCCTCTCCCAACCTTTTAACCTAATACCCAAGACGTTTACCATTTTTCTTGATAAGTTCCTATTCACATGCCTGCCTCCCTTGAATTTGTAGTTTTACTCGCAGGCTACTTTGGCTTCTACTCCCCAACTTACTGACTGCTTCCAGATGAAGCCTACCACCCTGTCCACCACCCCAAGAACTCTATTTTTGTTCCAACCCTGAAGATGATTAAGCTCCTCCCCTTTTAATATAAGCAGTACTTTAGCAATATTAGTCCACTTCTTAAATGCACAGGAGCCTTAATGAAATACAGCTTATTTCAGTAGGAAACAAAAAACAAGACTTCATGACAGAATCTGGAAGGAAGAACAGTCAGCCCATTTTAATGTGAAAACTTAACTGTTTTGTTTTTCTTCAATGCACAAGGAAGGTGAAATGCAATACTCTTTCTCACCTACCAGAAGGGTTTGCAGATTAAGCCCATCCTGCCTTCTAAGAAGGAGACAGAGACCCTACCTTCCTAAGGATTTGGACTCAAGGTTTAACGGGCCAACAAGAACTGCTGCGAAACAAAATGGAACTGGAGTGGGGAGAATCTGTTCAACATATTTACCATGCACTGTAGCAAGAACACTGAGCAAGCAGGCTGGAAGCTGGTGCTGCAAAACAGAAACAGGGGTCTGGAGGTCTCCGGCCATGCCTGGGGTTAACATTTCAGGTGATAGGAGGAACTGGCTGGGGTGGGGCAAACAGGAGGATCATGGGAAGGCGATCAGGGCAGGCAGAGGAAGGCCCATTTGGAGGAGGAGCTCTTAGAGACCACCGATTAAGCACATGAAACTACTTCAATAGATTCTAAAAATATACAGCTGCATCAGCAAGAACCTGCTAAGTATCAGTTCTAAAAAATTACAAAGATTGAGCAGAAACAGAACAGGAAATAACTTGGTTAAACAAAGCAAAGGATGGACTTCCCAGGAACTCCAGGACAACCAACAATCCAAGAGAAGGGTATTAGGACCATTGGATTTTGGGGGTAGGTGTCAGAACTCCTTTGAACACAGGTATTTCTGGTCATTGGACAAAACTAGTTTGAGAAACCCTCAGCTGGAAGAATGATCCATGTCACCCTAGTACAGTCGATTTCTGTTTTAAAGCTTTAAATAAAATAGAATCCATTAATTTATCTTTTATTTTTCCCCACTAGGCAGTGCAGCACAAATAGAAGGATGAAAACCTAGGGATACATTTTTACATTTTATCTTTGGGTGGTAGAAGTTAGAGAGAATGATTTCTCCTTTCCAGTGTCAAGTGAACAGAACCAAATTTTTCTGGCTCTCAGCTACGGTAAATGATTAGATAGATAGCAAAGCTCAGTAAAGCGGTGGAGTTTCATTTCCTGGGAGGAAGAGAGGTTTAAATCCACCAGACAATTCATTTGTAACAAGCTTACAAGTGCTTGCAAGAATACAATAACTATCCACCCTGCTTGAACAAGTCAGTGAATGAAAGAAAGGCTTTTGACCTCAAATGAAAAAAAAAATTAAACGGATTTGTCATTTTGACTTTGGTTCTGAATTCAAAATCAATGCCAAGGCAGAAAATGCCATGATGCATATAAATGCTGTCAGTGACTTTCTTTAGAAAATGGGATGAAATATTAGCAGTCACAAGAGAATTCAGGTCTTACACACAATCAATAGGGATCCTTCATTCCAACAACAACAACATCAACAATATAATGATAATAATAGGAACAGCTCCAGTTGATTGAATGTTTATTCTGCTAGAGATGGTGCTAAGGGCTCAATCTGCATTCTCCCAACTGATCTGAAGACACTGAAGTACTTATTCTTCCCTGATTTTACAGATGAAGAGGTGCAGACACAAGAAGTTATATAACTTGTTATTAAGAAATGGAGAAACTGGAGTTCAAACTCAGGCCCATGAGATAATACAGCCCAGGATCTTAAACACTGTTCATACCATTATATTACTTAACAGCTTAAGGAAAAAAAAAAAATCTGCGAGGTACTGTCTACTGACGCATCCTGGACTGTGAGTCCAAGAGAAGGAGTGAGCCCAAGAAGCTGCCCCTGGCATTGAAATATAATCCCCCCCAAATTGAAGACTGCTCTTGAAAGCTACCTAATTTTCATTTTACTGTGATTTGATTTCCTTCCTTGAGATCTTTCTTAATTCTGTTAGAATACCCTCAGTGAAATACAGACTCAGCCCAAACTGTCCTAATGCAAGCTGGAAAGCAAGATCAATCAGAAGTCCATTAGGAGAGGGATGAAAGGGAAGTGGCTGAAAGCAGCCAACGCCAAGAGACTGGCAGGATGCTTCTCAAGCATTTCTTATGTCTTCAGTGTCAGGTGCCTCTTGAAATACTGTAACTCTAGAGTCAATTTCCCACTATCCATCTATGAATTCCCTACTCGACAGATATATCTTGAAGCCTTTGAATCTCTATGCCCAAAGTGGCCCCCATCCTCATGTTGCTGACTCCAGGCCCATTCCCTCCTCCCAGTTAGAGCTCACCACACAATGGAAGGCCAACCAATTAGGCTGTGTGGTTTCCCCAGTGCTCTAAAGGGAAGCAATGACTTTTCCTTCGTCTATATTTAGGTCTGTGCCATGACTTCTCTCCCAGTCCAGCGTGCTCAAAGAACCAGCGGCAGGAATGGGTACAATCTAGGAAAGCTCCGGGAGATGGTGATACACAGGGAAGCTTGGCGTGCTGCAGTTCCTAGGGTCACAAAGAGTTGGAAACGACTGAGCAACTGAACGACAATGAGGAAAGTGAAAGTGTTAGTTGCTCAGTTGTGTCTGACTTTTTCCAGTCCCAGGGACTACAGCCCGCCAGGCTCCTCTGTCTACGGAATTCTCCCAGCAAGGATACTGAAGTGGGTTGTCATTTCCTTCTCCAGGGGATCTTCTCGACACAGGGATTGGTTGAACCCGAGTCTCCCGCATTGCAGGCAGATTCTTTACCATCTGAGCCACCAGGGAAGCCCCAATCAAGAAAAGAGGGGTTAATTCAATGTGGCTGGAGCCAAAAAATATGAATTCATTTCAAGAGGTGGGCTCCAACAAGGGTTCACTGTATAGACTAGGGAATTATGCCCAGTACTTTGTAATAACCTATAACAGAATATAATCTGCAAAAAAACTGAATCACTACGTGGTATACTTGAAACTAAAATAATATTACAAATCAACTATACTTCAACTGAAATAAATAAAAAAATAAAGGAAGTGGGCTCATTCCTCCAGCTTATTGAAGATTTGTACTGCATCGTCATGGTTCATTCTTTGGAAAGATCACATGACAGAAAGGTATAAACGAAGGTCAAACATCAACCTTTGCTTTATCTGTGATTTTTGTTTTTTCTTTTTCTTTCCTAATCAAGATGAAGCTTGGAACGGTTAAAAGAGCTCAAGCTTTCTAGGAAAGTTGATCTGGGACTTAAGTTGAATTTCTACCACTAACTAGCTGGTTGATCTTGGGCAAAATATTATTTCCTTCTGTCCCTCTCCTAATCTGCAAAAAGAGTACCAGTACTTATATTTTCTGGGTGGTTGTGATTATACAATGAGATAATATATGAAAAGCAACTCAAATAATACTGGGAACCCTGTGGTTGTTCAGTAAATTGAAGGGATCATCGTTATCATGATCATTAACAATATTAGTAACAGAGGTAGCACTGTTACAGAAAGGATCAAGTTACATACAGAAAGGATCAAGTTACAAGTGTTGGGTATGTTCTGAATAAGCGTTATCCCTCAAACACAAATATTTTATTTAAGAATTACACACATTTGTACATTTTTAAATAAGCATTGCCTCTAGCTAGGAATATTAAATTGAATTCTGCTCTGAAATAAGGACTAGCATAACTAATTAAGATGCTTTCCATTTATTTCTTCTTTGAAGATACTAATTCAAGAGAATTGCTTAATCTTCTTCTTTCTTAATCTATTTAAGCATGCAAAACATAAATGGACTTCCCTGAGACCCTAATAATATGAAATATAAGATAAGGCCACTTGCTTTCAAATTAAAACAAAATCTATGTTTCTATTTTTGTTCCTAATATAGTGACTAATGGAGCCCTAATGCTTTGATCTTCCACTTGAAAAATATCAAAACATCTTTAATATGCAAATCAAGGCAAGAGCTTGTGGGGTCATCTGCAGCAGGTTTTTTCCCCTCTTATAACAGTAATTGGAAAATCTATGGTGGCCCTAAGGATCATTACTTTAAATATAACTCTACCACTAACAAAAATCCACTAGCTTATCCTTAGTCACATTTGGAAATGAAATTTAGATATTAAATAGTATTGATTTCAATTCAAAAGCTGCTTTGACCACCGCTACATCAATCCCCCTGACTTGGAATGAGGATGGGTGGAAATCATTAAGTCATTTATCTTGTCAAAAATCTTGGCAGTGTGCCCAGATGTATCAAATACTGGATGAGGCTACTTTTAGTTCTCATTTCCACTGGGTAACTGACTTCCCACAAACCCTTCAGTCAGCCTCAGCCTGGTCAGATATCTCTGAGAAGGAGGGAAAGGAATTTGAAAATACACATCACTAGAACTGATGAGAAGGATCTTTTGAGATGGTGGGTGGAAGTGGGGGTGTTAATTAAATTTCCTTCCAAGTGATGTAATAACCTCTAAAGCCCTCATTCACACTCCCAGGGCTTTTCAACAAGTGACCTCCTTCTTTCTTCATTCAACCAATACTTATCTAACTTTTATCTTCTGCCAGCATGTTGCTAGATGCTGAGATTACAGCAATGAACTGACACAAAAGAAAGTCCTTACAGATCTTAGAGGCTACTGGGGAAGGCAGAAAGTATACAACTGATCATACAAATAAATACACAAATGTAAGTATGACACCTACTATGAAGGGAAATAACAGCATGCCCTGAAAAGGAGTAATAGAGAAATTGATTAGATGGGGCAGGACTCTAGAGAGGAAGCAACATTTAAGCTAAGTTATGGGGTAAGTGGGATTTAGTCAGAAAGAGGAAGCAGTCCAGGAAAGCAATATGGCAAGAAAGTGGAAGTCAGGAGCAATTAGGGACTAGCAGGTAGCATGAGGGATTCCCGAGGGATGCCACTATCCCATGATGACTGCGTTTTGGTGCAGACTCTTCTGCAGAGCTTCCTTGATCATAGCAAATATGGTAGAGTTGATTCTAAGTAAATGTGAATAAATTAGATCAAAAACATTGACTAGAGTTTTCTAGAATACTAGATGTACTAGAGTGTTTCATTTGATTCCCCCACTCTCTGCCCCCTCAGAAAATTTCTAGAATCCAGCTTTTCCTCTTGCTGGGTTTTAAGGCAGTCTTTGATCAAGAGATCTGCAAAAGAAACAGCCAAGGGAGTTATTAAAAATGCAAAAGTCCACTGTAGATCTCTTGAATGAGAATCTTTTGGTATGGAGTCTAAAAATCTGCTTTTTAAAGGAGCACTCTGAGCAATTTCAGCATACTCTAAATTGGCAGGAACCCAGAGGTATTGGACTCAGCAGTGATCCCGTGGATTGGATAGTGAAGATTCACTGTGAAGCAGAGCATATTAAGGGCAGGTTGACAACACAAGGATAATACAAAAGAAACCTGGGGGCTCCAGCAAACAGACTCCAGGTGGGACCTGAATGGGAGAGGTGCAGTTCTCTCAGGGAGCATGCAAGGAGCATGCCCACAGGACATTTCATCCACAAAACGTAACACCTACAACACCCATCAGTATTAATTTGCTTGGGCTACTATAACCACGTATTACCAGTCTGGGTGGCTCAAACAATTAATTTCCTCACAGTTGTGGAGGCTAGAAGTCCAAAATCAAGGCATCAGCATAGCTGGTTTCCTTTGTGGCTTCCTTCGTGGGTTTACAGACGGCTGTCTTCACATGGATCTTCCTCTGTCTGTGTACGAATGCCTCTCTGTGTAGTAATCTCTTCTCTCTCATAAGAGCACTGCTCTTATTGGATCAGAAGTCACTCTAATCACCTCATTTTAACTCAGTTGCCTCTCTTAAGATTCTACTTCCAAAGGCAACCCCATCCTGAGGTACTGGCGTAGAACATCAACATATGAATTTGGGAGAGATACAACTTAGCTCATAAGCACTCCTGACTCTTCTTTTGCTGCATTGCAAGCTTAGGTCTCACACATCAGGACGATCTCCATGCACCTCTTTTGATCCTGGGTCTCACTGTCAATCAAACCAATTGTATCTTCTGATCTAACTTAAGCTGCTCAGAAGTATCTATTTTTAGAGGGCCTAACAGGCTACCTGGGGGTGCTTTTCTGATTGTCCTTTCATCTTCACTGGTCCTTCTAGGTCAGTCACTGGAGGTGGGGCTCTGCCTGGGTGTTCACAAACTATATTTATTTTTAAATTTTAATTCAAAAAATATATCACTCCTACTATTTTACTCATAATCATCCTGTCTTCATTTCCATATATTTCACTTAAAATATAATTGCTGGCCAAGATAACAAATATATGTAATAGAAAAATAATATTCAACTCAAGCAAATTAGATGTTCAATAATACCTCTTACAGAACATACGTATTTGAAAATTGAATTGTTAATCAACAAGAATATTGTTTAAATGGAAAACATTAATAGTTCAAAACTGAGAATATGAGGCAGAAAGATTCTATTCAGACTGAAAGTTATTCTTAATGTGAGAGCAAAATGTGATTATATCATTTATCAATGAATCAATGGACTATAAAACACTTTTTTTCTAACTAAAACCAAAATTTAATGAATCTTTGACAAGACTCTGAAATTCAGCCAGTTACCAAAAGAACAAGCTAGTGCCTATTTTTTGACTCAAAAAGTAGTGACAAAAATCGTACCACTCATTTCAGTCACATCTTGTTTTGAAGACATTTTTCTAATCTTAAAATAATTTGTTTACACAGCTGTTTCAGCTCTAGATGGAAAATGTGAGATGATGCAGTGGCCTTTCTTAACTGCCACACGTAACCATTTAAATATAAGCTCTTAGATCATATCACTGGCACCCAAAAAGGAAGCTGGTGAGAAGGAGGCTATGTCAAATACCAAGCAAGGAGCAGACCTTGCAGTTTCCCCACAAAGCCTGTTCCTGTTTTGTACTTTCTCCATGGCATTTCCATGACAGGCAACACTTGGACATTTCCAGTGAACGACACCAAGCTCCAAAAGCTTGCAGGGGGATTCTTAGGCATCATCCTCTAACCCAGTGATCTTTAATATGTTATCTCTGGATCACAGCAGCACCTCTGACGGGGAACTTAGGAGAAATGCAGATTCTCCGGCCTCATCCTTGATCTCCTGAAATGGAAACTCCAGGGATGGGGAAGATAGCCATCTACAATATGTTTTAACAGGTCCTCCAGTCTATTTTGATTCCTGCTCCAATTTGGGAACCACTGGCTGAGTCCAAAGTCAGAGCCCTCAGTTTCCTCTAGGTGCATCTGGCGTTGAGTAAGGGGAAGACATGAATAGCAGA
Organism: Cervus elaphus; assembly: GCF_910594005.1. Taxonomy (NCBI): domain Eukaryota; kingdom Metazoa; phylum Chordata; class Mammalia; order Artiodactyla; family Cervidae; genus Cervus; species Cervus elaphus. The sequence goes on along the minus strand of NC_057823.1, from coordinate 68,178,970 downwards.
GAGTGCGGGCTGATGTCAGGGAAGAGGGAATGCAGAATGTGGACGCAGGGGCCAAAGCCAGTCAGGGCACATCATGGGCTCTCATACTGACATCAATGAGTACTTTTTCTTTTTATCTGTTTCAGAAATTAGGGCTTCACATATGGCTTCATTGAAAAAATCATTTTTTAAATTAAAAACCCACTGTTACAGGGAGTAGTTCCGTTAGAACAGGGAAAGAGGTGTCCTGAGCTTTAAAAATCCCCTGCTCAGCCTCCTCTGACCACACGTATTCCCAGAAGGACAAGGGAACGTGCCCACCTGGGCCCCAGGGCCTTCCAGACTCTGTTCCACACCTGGAGTCCCAGAATTGCCAGACCATACATGCCCACATTGCCTCCTGGGCCTGTGCTGCTGGCCGCTTGCCCAGGGTCATCTCGTGGGTGGACTACACCACAGTAGTGCACTAAGAGGTCATGTATTATATCTTGTTTTTTAAATGTTCTACAGATTATGATGTTTTAGCATCTTGAAAACAACAATAACAAAAACCAGCTTTTTTACTGAAGAGAGTCTATGCCTCCTGGGGCTAGCTGATTCTTAGAGACAGCAAAGGACCCAGTCAGATGTATGCCTTTGACATGCAAACCAGCCAATCCTAAATTTATGCCCCAACCACTGCCTTATCTAACTCTTGTACACTATGCCCCAAATCATTCCAGGGCAGGTACCAGAAGACCAGAACCCATTCCTGTAGTTTAGATACCTCGGAAATATTTGACCAGCCAATCCTAAATATTTACACTGTCCTGCCTTGCTGTTTCAGCAAGACATTTTACACACGTTGGTTTGTATATTATGGGTATTTTCCTATATGAAACACTACAAGGTGCAATTATCCAAGTGGTCAGACCCACAATGCAAGGTTGGCAAGAAAGATATACACTACAGAGGAAAATGTGCCACTAAGAGAGGATGAAATGAGTGGATCATCTTTTACGGTAAGCCATCATTGAAAATTCTTTGCATTTTTCTGATTACAGTGTAAGCCAGCAGAAGAACCCAGTGAGCAGAGAGAAATGGCACTAGTCAGCAATTTTCTCAGGAAACACCCACATGGAATTTTAAAAAGCATTGAATTGAACTAAAAACTGCCTTTTCCTAAGTTATTTTCTTGCCTGACAATAAAAGATATTTTTAAAGTTATTTTTAAAGTCAGACAACGTGTAGGTAACATGACCAGATTTGTCACCAACAGACCACAGAGCTGATTTGCTGACTGTAAATTTCTATACTTGGCCAACCCTAGTTATTTTTTTAAGGGAGAGGAAATTGTTTTTATGAATTCTGATGATTATGTTAAACTGCAATAACTTCATCACTTTATAAAATTATGCTACACAGATCTTCCTATTTATGGGAAGTATCAGCATCTTCAGTGCCCGAGGCAAGGCTTGGCATCCTAACACACAAGACAGTCCAGTCTTAACTTCAGATAGCCCCTGATACACGCACACTCAATGCATACAAGTTTCCTTCCAAACCTCATGTCCTGAGGTTGTGCTTTTTAAAAGAATCTGCCCTGTGAATGGACAGTGGGAAAGTTCAGATCCAATACAGGACTGTACAACTATTAACATATAAAGGGGTTCCCTATAACACAACTTTAAAAGTCCACAACAAGTTGGTAGTTTCAAAGAGCACCCCTCCACAGTATCTTTGGAGGGCACTAGGGAAGGCATGTAACCATGAGACCCTAATTTAGAATTATAGCATTCTCCCCATGGGAAAATGCCCTTCTGAGATTCAAACAAACAACACATCATTTGGAACGCAGTGCATTTGGAGGTAGACGACAAGCTCCGGTAATGTTAAGACTTCCTCACAAAGTACACACAACTGCCTTTCAGGCAGAAAGTAAATTCTCTGGTAAGACTCAAGGGTTCACCTAAAATTGACATTCCTGTATGTTCTACTCTCTGTCCTTGTTGTTGAAGAGGACTCCACGTTGAACAGTATCATCCATGATGAAAAATTCACTGGTAAGGTCAGTATAACTTCTGACTTTTCAAACAGACATATGATAAAAATTAAAAAAAAAATTGAGGAACAGTGAACTACTTACACAAGTCTCCCAAGCTTACCAATCACATGCAAATATTCCTAATTCTCAGGGTTTTATAGATCAATAGCTTGACCCTCTCACTATACTACGAGTTAGTATAGCATAGTAACAGAGAACAGGGCCTCCAGTTCCAACACTTAATAGTTGGGTGACCTTGAGCTTTCTTTCTGTGAAATGAGATTAATAGCAGTATTCACTTCCTTATGTGGTTGCAAAAATTAAACTAGTTATTACCTGCAATATGCTTAGAGTATCACATATAGCCAATACTAAATAATAACACCACAATGATTACTATATTCAATAGGACCACTTTCCCATGTAATCAATCTCCTCACACAATCTCTCAATAAGCAAAATATACTTCAGAAGTTACAAATTTTAACTTCTTCTAAAAACGTAGATAAAATAACTTGCTATTAAAAATACAGAAGTACAAGGAGGCATATATGTGCGTGCGTGTGTGTGTATGTATATATATATATATATATATTCAAAGGCTGTCAAAAGATAAATTTTATATGCACAAAGTTTATATATATACCATATTATATATATTATACAGTATGAATAATATAAAATTTATATATATGTGTATGCATATTTATATATAAATTTTATATATATTTATATAATTTTATTTATATATAAATTTATTTATATATAAATATACACACACACACGGGGCTTCCCTGGTGGCACAATGGTAAAAAATCCACCTGCCAATGCAGGAGATGCAAAAGACCTAAGTTTGATCCCTGGGTCAGGAAGATTCCCTGGAATAGGAAATGGCAACCCAATCTAGTATTCTTGCCTGGAAAATTCTATGGACAGAGCAAATGGGCTATAGTCCATGGGGTCACAAAGAGTCAGACATGACTGAGCAACTTAGCACACACACACATATATGTATAATTTATCTTTTGGCAGCTTTTGATTTTGAAATGCCAAATAAATTCCCTGATAGCTCAGTTGGTAAAGAATCTGTCTGCAATGTAGGAGACCCAGGTTCAATTCTTGGGCTGGGAAGATCCACTGGAGAAGGGATAGGCTACCCACTCCAGTATTCTTGGGCTTCTCTTGTGGCTCAGCTGGTAAAGAAATTGCCTGTAATGTGGGAGACCTGGATTCCATCCCTGGGTTGGGAAGATCCCCTGGAGAAGGGAACTGCTACCCACTCCAGTATTTTGACCTGGAGAATTCCATGGACTGTGGAGTCCATGGGGTCTCAAAGAGTCAGACATGACTGAGCAACTTTCACTTTCACTTTCAATAAATAAGTAAAACAACCCTCAATCACTCATTAAACAAACACATACAGGAGAGAGGACACTACTGATTTTGAGCCCATCTCATCAGTGAATTCTGACACAAAGCATGGCTTGTTCTTGCACAAATAAAGTCAGTTAAGAAATCAGCAGACCCCCACATTCTCATCAAGCCATTGAAATATGCTCCTGATGTGTCTCGTGGAGCAGAGGGTATGCCCAAGCTCTCCTCTATGGAGGCAGCATTCTCCTTCTCCTATGTGCTGCCAGGAATCTTTTAGGTAACAGGGATGGACTACAGCTACTGAGCCCAACTCTGACCAACATGTTTATCATTAAGAAGTGTGGCCAAGGACGAGGGTCAGTGTGGTTTTTCAGGATCAGAGACTGCCATGCAGAGGATAAATTTTGAGCTGTAGAGTCAAAGGGCTTCAGAATTCCAATCCAACTCCCAAGGGCTGTGTGGTCTTTGGTAAGTTACTCTCAATAGCCAAAGATATCCCATATGACTGTGAATGACAATGGTGCCCATAGGTGTATCGTGAGAGTTCAACCTGATGGATCTAGTCACGTGTTCAGCACAGCTCCTGACACCAAGTCAGTGTCCATCTGAGTCACTGTTTCTCACCTACACTGCTGCAGCCTTACTGTCCCTATTGTACCAAGATTCCGTGACAATCTGCCTTAGGATCATTATAAAACAACTGCATAGCCAGTCACAGACTGTTTCAAAATTCACTGTTCATTTGAAGATAAGAAGACAGGAAAACAATTAGTATGTCTTGCAAATAAGAAAAAGTCAGGTTGTTGGTTTTCTGAAACCCCAAAGCTAGAATTTAATTCCACATAATGAACTGTTTCACTTAGAGTAACTTTTATTTAATAAAACCTATAACATTGTATCTTCACTAAAGATGATCTTGCTTCCCACCATCAGTGGTGTGATATCTCATTGTTCTTCACAGTTCAAGTCCTAGAAGAGGTAATATATAGATGTAGTACCAGCCAGCACCATAAGTACAGTATGGACTTGCATGTGTTAATTGTTACACTAAATGCTTTACATGTAAGACCCCATTGAATGTTCACAACACCAAAATGAAATGGATGCTGCTAACAGACCCATTTTCTAGATAAGAAGACTGAGTCATGGGAGGTTAATGAGTTCCCCAATGTCACACAGCCAGAAAAGTCAGAATTGAAGTCCAGGTCCTTTTGGACTCCAGAGTTCTTAACCAAAACGAACTCAGTATATCAAACCTTTAGTGTGTCGTGATTTTTTCTGTTTTCCTCCCTCTGGGATGGTTTCCATTGTCTCTCAGGAAAGATGCATGAAGTGAAAATCTTGGAGGTAGACTGTATTTTCCAAAGAGGAGCCAGTATAATATCTTTCATTCCTCATGCTCCTTTTTTAAAATATGAGCTTGATAAAGGGGGTGGTTGGCGTATGGACTCCAGATTGGTTGGTTTGCATAGCAAAGGGCAAGTGTCTGCTATCTCTAAAAACTAGCTAACCCTTTGAGGGTAGTCTCTCAAGCATCAGGAAGGCTCTAGATGTAAAATCTTCAGAAATACAGAAAATAAAAAGGCATCTTCCACAGATGGTTCCAGACCCAGCCATCAACTCAGTTCAAGACTTAAGGTCTCTTCAGTTGAGGCTCTAAACATTTTATAGCAGAAAAAGTCTATCCTTGCTGTGTCTAGTCTGAATTCCTGACTGACAGAACCATGAACATAGTGAGGGAGCTGTTTTATTCCATGACATTTTACAGTAGAACAGTTTGTTATGCAGCAGTAGATAACCAATACTAAGTTTTGGCTTGAGTGATGATCATTTCAATCAATTCTAGTTCATTTTGCCTTGTAGAAGGGGGGATTCCTGAGTATACTGTTTCTCTTGGCATTACATTTTCACCAATTAGTGCTCATGAATGATATGAAAATGTGTTTAGGTTATTTTTCCCTCTGCCTGCGGGAAGAGTTCTCACAGATTAGTGATGCTAATTTTTCAATGTTCTCATGAAATTTTCTCTTATTAAAAAGAGAAGAGACAAGCTGCAATTTTAAAATCTGCACCACCTGAGGCAGCCCCAGTGAAAAACATGTATCCTGACCTTCCTCAGCAAAAATGAGTCACAGTCATTTGTCTAACTTGTACCAAACCAGAAGGATAAATTCTCCAGAGTGTGTACAAAACAGTAAGGAAGGAGCAAGCAGGGTTTGGAGAGCTCTCTTTTGCTCTGATTTAGCTCGCATTTCACAGTAACAGAACTCTGGTCTCAATATGATAGTAGCACCAACACAGAAGAGTGAAAATTTATATATTTTGTGGGAAGATATGAAAATTAAAATTCAAAGGCATACATCTATTTGAGAAAAGAATCTCAGAGCTTTGAAGATTCAACCCCATGAGACATGGAAAAGTGACATGACAATCTCCATGTTAAGATAAAGAGAGAAATGAGGAAAGGCAGGAAAATAAATTAGGGACAAAGCTGAATTCTTCTCCTCCCACCTTATCAAAAACCATGCCTCTGGGGAGTTCAGAATACAGTCCCCTGTTGAGAAGGTAATTTTAAATGATAGGGGAAAAAAGCCCTCATAAACTTGACTTTAAGTAAAAATAGTCGCAGGTTATTAAGGCTTCCATCAGAAAGTAAGGACAAATGTATGATAATGGGTGACTTCTATTTTATCCCAATATATGCAACTATCTATTTAGTAATAATTTTGGTCATAAAATCTAGAAGTTGCTTTGGGCTCAGAACAAAAAAGGATGAGTCAAAAATGACTGCCAAGTGTTTCTGATTCTACTCATAATTAAAATAGTCACTTGAATTTTTACTGAAACCTACTACACCCATGGTACTGTGGTATGATGTTCATGTCAGACAACACAGGCACACTTTCCAGAGTATATACTCTTCCCTTGAACTAAGGGAACTAATTCAACAAAAATAATCCATCAATTTGTTACTTCACAACCTTGAACAAAGACTGCTGTGAGACCAAACTACTTAGGTCCAGATTCTCAAATTGTGGTTGATCATCTGAATCAATAGGAGATTTTACTGAAAGGGATCTAGGCAAAGATGGTGGTTTCACTCAGTACAAATGAGACAAGCTGCGATTTTCAAAAAACCTTTACTCAATATCAAGAAGAAACCATAAAAATATTACCAAAAATAACAGCAGCACTAGCAACAGCAACAAAATAAAAATTCAGTAGCATTCAAAAGTCTAGATTAAAATATAGGACTTTCAAGCATGGTGATTGTACCTAATAACACTGTATCATACACTTGAGTATGGCTTAGACAATAGATTTTTTTGGTAGAATCAATGAACACTGCTGTAAACTGTTGCCAAAATCTGTTTGTGAAAGTCTTTGTATGATTGATGTATATTTCCACCAGATTTCAAGTCTTCTGGCTACTAAATGCCACTATCTTGATGGTAAAAATTCTGAGTGCATAGTTTTGTGCCTGCCTGATACACTGTTAACCAAGAGCTGAAGGGTAACAGTCAGTTGGAAATATTAGCAGATACCTTTTATGAGCACCAGGGCCTGTTTTCATAGGGCAATTGGTGGTGAAGCTGTTCACACAACTGGATGGGATTGGATCAGATGACTGTGCTTCAATTTGGGCTTTGAACCAGCTTTGTACCACGATCTGTGAGGTTCTGTGCATATACGGAGGCTTCACATAGTGCTTCTAAATGCTTTTGACCTAGATTTGTCAGTTTCTTTGTTGTGTATATCACAGCTGGGATATCAACACCCAAAATGGGAGCTGTGACTTTTAAAACCTAAAAAAGTATTTTGGACTGTGTCACTAACCAGGTTGTGAGACCCTATTGTCAATTATCTCAATAATTAATCAGATTTTTAAAATATGTACTTAAAACTTGCTATGAAGAGTAGAACTACTCAAGGTATTGGGGATACAGAGTGAAGGAAAAATGTGAAAAACATTCACAAGAATATTGCCTTCTTTAAGGTGAGAGACCTTTTCCTACAGGGAGGGATATCACAATACAAAATTTAACTGAGATACAAATGATATAAAATATTATATTTGTTTCAGGTGTAGGACATAATGATTTTATATATGTATACACTGTGATCATCACAACTAGTTAATATCCATCACCACAATACTTAACAATCTTTTTCCTTGTGATGAGAACTTTTAAGATGTACTCTCTGAGCAACTTTCAAACATACAACACATGATCATTAATTATAGCTGCACATTACATCCCCAGAAATTACTACCTTATAACTGGAAGTTTGTACATTTTGACCAACTTCACCCATTTCACCCAGCCCTTCCCCTTCACCACCTGTCTCTGGCAATCACCAATCTGTTCTCTGTATGTATGAGTTGTGTGTGTGCGTGTGTATTTAGGTTACACATGTAAGATAATACAGCACTAGTCTTTCTCTGTCTGATTTATTTCATTTAGCATAATGCCTACAAGATCCAACCATGTTGTCTCCAATGGCAAGATTTCTCTTTTAAGGTTGAATTATATTTCATTGTGTGTGTGTGTGTGTGTGTGTGTGTATCACATGTATCTATTATAAATAGGGCTGCATATTATCTTTTCAAGACAGTGATTTAATTTCCTTCAGATAAATACCCAGAAGTGAATTCTGGATCAGATGGAAGTTCTAGTTTTAATTTTTTGTGGAAACTCCATACTGTTTTCCACAGTGGCTATATCAGTTTACATTTCCACTAACTGCACAGGGGTTCCCTTTTCTCCACTTTCTTGCTAACATTTATCTTTTTGGTCTCTCTCTCTTTTTTTTTTTTTGTCTTTTTGGTAATAGTCATTCTAACAAGTATGAGGTAATATCTCATTGTTAACATAGCTTTAAATCTCAAGACACTGTACCTGTGGTGAAGTTCGTGGTTGAGGGGCAGAAGGCTTCTGCGTCTTACTGGGTACTCTCTTCACCCTCAAAGCAAAAAGAGTAACTTTAAGAGGCACTTTAAGGAATAAAGGACTACATTTGATCATTTTTAAAAGACTTGAGCTCTCAAAAAATCTTACACTGCAGTTTTGAAAGCACACATTAATTTCAACACATCTGCTATTAATTTTATTGTTAAACCTCATACTGATCCTTCAGAAGAGAGAATGCTTATGGTCAGTACACACACATGGGTATCAATTCAATTTCAAGATCTTTGTTCCTAATAATAATGTTAGTACTATGAAAGCAGGAAAGAATGTATTTCATTAAAGCTTTAGGAAGGAAAAGGAGTGATGGTGATTATACCTAATGATACCATATTATACACATCAATGCTGCTAAGAGAGTAGAACTTAAATGTTCTCAATACAAAAAAAAAATAATGGTTATTATGTGACAGGAGAGAGGTTTTAGCTAATGCCACAGTGGTGGACATTCTGCAATACAGAAACAGGCCAAATCAACATACTGTATACATTAAACTTATTCAATGTGATATGTCAATTATAACTCAATAAAGCTAGAAAAACAAAAATAAAATAGAACATTTACCATATGCCTAAAAGGCCCTTGATGACTGCAGACTCACATTCTTCCCCTTCGACCTTCCTAATAGCCTGGCTGGCTTTATTTGGCCCCCGTGCCCGGTTTGTCCCTCCCTGGCTTTCAGCCTCATCCCACGCCTCCTGTGGTGGGATGAGCCTCCTCGTCCTCTGAAGCACTAGGCTCTTTCAAGTCTTAAGGCTTTGCTCATCCTGGGACCTCTTCCCTCCCCCGTGATTCAGTCAACTACTCTTTTCCCTTTAGGTCTCAACCTGAGCTAGAAACTCTCTGACCCCAGAGATTAAGTCACTCTCTCACTGTACTAGGTTGTCACAGGGCCCTGCATTTCCTTTTCATCTATCTCCTATTATGATGAAAATAGAAGAGAGAATTATTTGTGGATTCTTTACTTGATGTGTATCTCCTTCAACAAAACCTGAGCTGCAAACTGGCAGGAAACATAGCTTACAACCTAAGTACCCCAGAACCGAAAACCTCACCTCACTTCCTAGTGGGTGCTCCATACATAACTGCTGAATGGACTGATAACACCAAAGATGTTTCCTCTTGAACAGGATCAACTTTCACTTCTTTCCTAAAGTCATTTCAAATTCTATTTTCTCTAGAAGGCTTTTCTTTTTGTTTTATAGTTGATTTACAATTCTGTGTTAGTTTCTGGTATACAGAGAAGTGATTCAATCTCTCTCTTGCATGTGATATATATATATGTGTGTGTGTATATATATATAATACATGATATTAATTTTATATTTAAATTTATATTATATTTAATTATATATTATATTAATTAATTATAATTAATATATTTTATATTTATAAATTATTAAATTTATACACACACAAACATGGATAGATCATATATATTTTCCATATTCTTTTCCATTATGGTTTATCATAGGATACTGAATGCAGTTCCCTGTGCTATATAATAGGATCTTATTGTTTATTTTACATACAGTAGTTTGTATCTATTAATCACAAACACCTAATGTATCCCTCCCCCTCTCCTTTGGTAACTTTAAGTCTGTTTTCTAGGCCTGTGAGTGTGTTTTGGAAATAAGTTCATTTGTATTGTATCTTGGATTCCACATATAAGTGATATCATATGATATGTTTATCTTTCCCTTTATGACTTACTTCACTTAGTGTGATAATCTCTAGGTCCATCCAATGTTGCTACAAATGGCATCATTTCATTCATTTTTATGGCTGAGTAGTAAGGCAATGGCAACCCACGCCAGTACTCTTGCCTAGAAAATCCTATGGATGGAGGAGCCTGGTGGGCTGCAGTCCATGGGGTCGCTAAGAGTCAGACACGACTGAAGCGACTTAGCAGCAGCAGCAGTATTCCACTGTATATCTATAACATATCTTCTCTATCCATTCATCTGTCAGTGGATATGTAGGTTGACTCCATGCCTTGGCTATGTTGAACAGTGCTGCTATGAACATTGGGGTTTCTATAACATATCTTTTTGAGTTAGAGTTTTAATTTTTTCTGGATATATGCCCAGGAGTGGGACTGCTGGATAATATGGTCTTTAGTTGTAGTTCTTTAAGGAATTCCATACTATTCTCCAGTGGCTGCATCACACCTTATATTCCCATTGACAGTGTAGGAGCGTCCCCTTCTCCACACCCTCTTATTATTTGTTCAGTTCAGGTCAGTCCCTCAGGCGTGTCCGACACTTTGCAACCCCATGGACTGCAGCACACCAGGCCTCCCTGTCCATCACCAACTCCCAGAGTTTACTCAAACCCATGTCCATGGAGTCAGCGATGCCATCCAACCATCTCATTCTGTCATCCCCTTCTCCTCCTGCTTTCAATCTTTCCCAGTATCAGGGTCTTTTCAAATGAGTCAGTTCTTTGCATCAGGTGGCCAAAGTACTGGAGTTTCAGCATCAGCATCACTCCCTTCCAATAAATATTCAGGACTGATTTCCTTTAGGATGAACTGGTTGGATCTCCTTGCAGTCCAAGGGACTCTCAAGAGTCTTCTCCAACACCACAGTTCAAAGCATCAATTCTTCAGCACTCAGCTTTCTTTATGGTTGAACTCTCATACCCATTCATGACTACTGGAAAAACCATAGCTTTGACTAGACAGGCCTTTGTTGTCAAAGTAATGTCTCTGCTTTTTAATATGCTGAATAGGTTGGTCATAGCTTTTTTCCCAAGGAGTGTCTTTTAATTTCAAGGCTGCAGTCACCATCTGCAGTGATTTTGGAGCCCAGGAAAATAAAAGTCTGTCACTGTTTCCCCTGTTTCCCCATCTATTTGCCATGAAGCGTTGGGACTGGATGCCAAGATCTTAGTATTCTGAATGTTGAGATTTAAGCCAACTTTTTCACTCTTCTCTTTCACTTTCATCAAGAGGCTCTTTAGTTCTTCTTCTCTTTCTGCCATAAGGATGGTGCCATCTGCAAATTTGAGGTTATTGATAGAAATTTCTCCTGGCAATCTTGATTCCAGCTTGTGCTTCATCCAGTCCAGCATTTCTCATGATGTATTCTGCATATAAGTTAAATAAGCAGGGTGACAATATACAGCTTTGATGTACTCCTTTCCCAATTTGGAACTAGTCTTTTGTTCCATGTCCAGTTCTAACTGTTGCTTCTTGACCTGCATACAGTATTGTCAGGAGGCAGGTCAAGTGGCTTGGTATTCCCATCTCTTGAAGAATTTTCCACAGGTTGTTGTGATCCACACAGTCAAAGGCTTTGGCATAGTCAATAGGGCAAAAATAGATGTTTTTCTAGAACTCTATTGTGTTTTTTTTTTTTTCCATAATCCAGCGGATGTTGGCAATTTGATCTCTGGTTCCTCCAGCTTTTCTAAATCCAGTTTGAACATCTGGAAGTTCATGGTCCACGTACTGTTGAAGTCTGGCTTGGAGAATTCTGAGCATTACTTTGCTAACGTGTGAGATGAGTGCAATTGTGCAGTAGTTTGAGCATTCTTTGGCATTGCCTTTCTTAGGGATTGGAATGAAAACTGAACTTTTCTAGTCCTGTGGCCACTGCTGACTTCTCCAGATTTGCTGGCATGAGTGCAGCACTTTCACAGCAACATCTTTTAGGATTTGAAATAGCTCAACTGGAGTTTTATCACCTCCACTAGCTTTGTTCATAGTGATGCTTTCTAAGGCCCACTTGACTTCGCATTCCAGGATGTCTGGCTCTAGGTGAGTGAGCACATCATTGTGGTTATCTGAGTCATGAATATCTTTTTTTGTATAGTTCTTCTGTGTATTCTTGCCACCTCTTCTTTTTATTTATTTATTTACATTTTAAAAAATTTATTTATTTTACTTGGAGGCTAATTACTTTACAATATTGTAGTGGTTTTTGCCATACATTGATATGAATCAGCCATGGGTTTACATGTGATCCCCATCCTGAACCCCCCTCCCACCTCCCTCTCATCCCATCCCTCTGGGTTATCCCAGTGCACCAGCCCTGAGCACCCTGTCTCATGCATCGAACCTGGACTGGTAATCTGTTTCACATATGATAATATACATGCTTCAATGCTATTCTCTCAGATCATACCACCCTCACCTTCTCCCAGAGTCCAAAAGACTGTTTTATACATCTGTGTTTCTTTTGCTGTCTCGCATATAGGGTATCATTACCATCTTTCTAAATTCCATATATATGCATTAGTATACTGTATTGGTGTTTTTCTTTCTGACTTACTTCACTCTGTATAATAGGCTCCAGTTTCATCCACCTCATTAGAACTGATTCAAATATATTCTTTTTAATGGCTGAGTAATATTCCATAATGTATATGTATCACACTTTCTTATCCATTCGTCTATTGATGGACATCTAGGTTGCTTCCTGTCCTGGCTATTATAAACAGGGCTGCGATGAACATTGGGGTACACATGTCTCTTTCAATTCTGGTTTCCTCGGTGTGTATGCCCAGCAGTGGGATTGCTGGGTTGTATGGCAGTTCTATTTCCAGTTTTTTAAGGAATCTCCACACTGTTCTCCATAGTGACTGTACTAGTTTGCATTCCCACCAATAGTGTAAGAGGGTTCCCTTTTCTCCACACCCTCTCAAGCATTTATTGTTTGTAGATTTTTGGATAGCAGCCATTCTGAGCAGTGTGAGATGGTACCTCATTGTGGTTTTGATTTGCATTTCTCTGATAATGAGTGATGTTGAGCATCTTTTCATGTGTTTGTTAGCCATCTGTATGTCTTCTTTGGAGAACTGTCTGTTTAGTTCTTTGGCCCATTTTTTGATTGGGTTATTTATTTTTCTGGAATTGAGCTTCAGGAGTTGCTTGTATATTCTTGAGATTAATTCTTTGTCAGTTGCTTCGTTTGCTATTATTTTCTCCCATTCTGAAGGTTCCACCTCTTCTTAATATCTTCTACTTCTTTTAGGTCCATACCATTTCTGTCCTTTACTGTGCCCATCTTTGCATGAAATGTTCCCTTGGTATCTCTAGTTTTCTTGACGAGATCACTAGTCTTTCCCATTCTATTGTTTTCCTATTTCTTTCCACTGATCACTGAGGAGGGCTTTCTTATTTCTCCTTGCTATTCTTTGGAACTCTGCATTCAAATATGTATATCTCATGAATGATGACTTATGAATTATGGCCATTGCACCCAATGTGAGGTGATATGTCATTATAGTTTTGGTTTGCATTTCTATAATGATTGGTGAAGTGAGCATATTTTCCTGTGTCTATTGGTCATCTGTATGTATTCTTTGGAGAAATGTCTAATTAGGTCTTCTGCCCCTTTTTTGGTTTAGTTGTTTTGTTTGTTATTGAGTTCTATTAGCTGTTTGTATATTTTGGAAATTAAGCACCTGTTGGTTCCATTGTTTGCAAATACTTTCTCCCTTTGTGTGGGTTGTCTTCTCATTTGGTTTATGGCTTCCTTTGTGGTGCAAAAGTTAGTAATTTTGACTAAATCCCATTGGTATATTTTTGCTTTCGTTTCTATTTCCTTGGAATATTGACCTAAGAAACACTGCTATAATTTACGCCAGAAAATGCTTTGTCTATGTTATTCTAGGAGTTTTATGGTGTTGTATATTACATTTAAGTCTTTAAGCCATTTTCAGTTTATTTTTGTGTAGGATGTGAGGGAATGTTTAATATCATTGATTTACACAGGTCCGTCTAGTCAAGGCTATGGTTTTTCCAGTAGTCATGTATGGATGTGAGAGTTGGATGGTGAAGAAAGCTGAGTGCCAAAGAATTGATGTTTTTGAACTCTGGTGTTGGAGAAGACACTTGAGAGTTCCTTGGACTGCAAGGAGATCCAACCAGTCCATCCTAAAGCAGATCAGTCCTAGGTGTTCATTGGAAGGACTGATGTTGAAGCTGAAACTCCAATACTTTGGCCACCTCATGCGAAGAGTTGACTCATTGGAAAAGACCCTGATGCTGGGAGGGATTGGGGGCAGGAGGAGAAGGGGACGACAGAGGATGAGATGGCTGGATGGCATCACTGACTCGATGGACATGGGTTTGGGTAGACTCCGAGAGTTGGTGATGGACAGGGAAGCCTGGTGTGCTGTGATTCATGGGGTCACAAAGAGTCAGACGTGACTGAGCGACTGAACTGGACTGAACTGAACTGATTGGCTCAGTGGTAAAGAACTTGCCTGCCAATAACAGGAGACACAGGTTTGATTCCTGGGCCAGGAAAATCCCCTGGAGAGGGAAACAGCAACCCACCACAGTACTCTTACTTGGGAAATCCCATGGAGAAAAGGAGCCTGGTGGACTACAGTCCATCGAGGTCACAAAAGGGTCGGACATAACTTACCAACTAAACAACAACAACCCAGCTTCTAGAAAGTGTTTCCTAACAATCCTCTATATGAATCAAGTCCTTGGAGTGCAGGAAAAGAATCTAATAGATATTGTGGGTTCAGTTCCAGACCACTGCAGTAAGGAAAGTTGTGCAAATTTTCTGATTTCCCAGTGCAAATAAAAGTAGTGTTTCCACTATACTTCAGCCTATTAATTATGTGATAGCATTATGTCTAAAACATTGTCATATCTTCATGAAAAAACATGCATGGTTAAATTACTAACCATATCTGAGCTTTCAGTGAGTTATAATCTTCAGGCAATAGTGACATCAAAGATCACTGAACACAAATCACCATAACAAATACAAAAAGAAAAAGTTTGAAGTATCATGAAAATTACAAAAATAGGACCCAGAGATACAAAGCAAGTAAATGATGTTAGGAAAATGATGTTGATAGATTTAATCCAAGGTTGCCACAAACCTTCAATTTATAAAAATAAAAACCTACAATATCTGAAAGTATAATAAAGTGAAGCCTGATAAAACCAATTATGCCTGCCCCCTATCCTACCAGAATTTCAAGCACTTTGGTACGCATTCAATAAATATTTGATACACCAAAATCAGTAGCTTGATTTTCTTTTTAAATTTCTATAAAAAATGAGCAACCTCATTGCACGTTTTAATATAAACATGGAAAGTGTCAAAAAGTCAAAACAGTCTTTTGTCTTGGCTTAACATTCTTAATGTATACAGTAAGAATAAAGACAAAGAATAGCAGTGAACAAACAGTCATCTCTTTTTAACCAAAGAGGTATTTCTGACATTCTATAACTGGATGTAAAAAAGAAAGTTTCTGAAGGAAGGGAGATGATAGTTATCAATGAATAGAAAGTTCAAAAGAATGCTTATCATCACATATTGAATATCACCTGCGAAAAATCATCTTTATTCAAAAGTTTCTTTCCAGGTATTGCTTCCTTTCCCCTTCAGCATATCATGAAATCTTTCTAAAGTCTCCTAATCATACCACTGGCTCCCTCCTGAGCTTAGGGTTACAGCTGTGAAATAGCAAAAGTGGTTGGCAGCTACCTGCTGTTGACTGAAAATTCCATTCAGTGTGATCTCTTTAAGCCTGAATTCACACTCAGCACCATGTACCTCACTATGCTGTTTTAGAAAAACAGCTTGGTCCTTAAGAGATTAACCTGCCAGTCACAGGAAGATGCCTCATAGCCCCTGGGCACAGACAAGCTGTGCAAAACAGTGAAAGACTTTAAATGGAGCTTTGAAGCATCAAACCATTTATTTGTGTGTCTACCTATGTTATAATTGTGCGTATATGATATTTACTCATGAAATGGAATTTGGCTCAGATAAAACTCTGAAAAGCATAGTGCTTTACATTTAGGTAATATTTTTACACCTTCAAAAACCTTCACAAGATAATAAACAGTTAGACAAAGAGAATAATATCCGTGACTTGGGAGGGTGTTTACTGAGGTTTTCAAAGTGTCTGTGAGCCTGAAAGAAGAAGCATTAGCATAACCTGGGAAGTTGGTAGAAGTTCAGATTCCTGGGCCTGATCCAGGACTGAAAGTGAAAGTGAAGTCGCTCAGTCGTGTCCGGCTCTTTGCGACCTCACGGACTGTAGTCCACCAGGCTCCTCCATCCATGGGATTTTCCAGGCAAGAATACTGGAGTGGGTGCCATTTCCTTCTCCAGGGGATCTTCCCCACCCAGGGATTGAAACCGGGTCTCCTGCATTGTAGGCAGACACTTTACTCTCTGAGCAACCAGGGAAGTCCAGAACTACTGATTCCCAAACATTGGAAACGGATTTTACATGTCCCCAGTGACTGTGAGACATGTTCAAGCTTGAGAACTGCTGGCTTAGAGAAAGACATACAGCAGATTTGGCATGGTGATGGTGAAGACCATAAAAAATGCTCACCAATTGTTAGGGTTGAAACCTTGCTCCTCCACTTCAGCAAATTGTTCACTGACATGGTCTCAGTTCCTCCATCTCAAAAATGTAAGTAATAATAACAATACCACAAAGAGTTCCTGCAAAATTTAAATGGTAAGATGCACGAAGTGCTTGGGATAGCAGCCAGTAAACATTAGCAATTACTGAATGGATCAGATTCATTAAAGTTGGGAAAGGCCTTGAGGCCAAGAGGGTAGGAAAACACTAAAATTATATATCTAAAGAAAGTATAAGCCAATAAATAAATGCCAGTGACCCAATGTTCACAGCAGCATTATTTACAATGGTCAAGATATGGAAACAACTTACATGTCCATCAACAGATGACTGGATAAAGAATATGTGGTATATAAATACAGTGGAATATTACTCAGCCGTAAAATAATGAAATTTTGCCATTTTCAGCAACATGAATGGACTTGGAGGGTATTATGCTAAGGGACATAAGCCAGAGAAAGATAAACACTGTATGATATCACTTATATATGGAATCTAAAAAATACACTAACTAGTGAATATAATAAAAACGAAGAAGACTCAAATACATAGAGAACAAATCAGTGGTTACCAGTGGAGAGAGGGAAGTGGAGAGGGACAATATAGGGATAGGGAATCAAGAGGTACAAAGTATTATGTATAAAATAAACTACAAGGATATATTATACAGGACAGGGAATACAGCCAACATTTTATAATATCCATAAATGGAGTGTGAGCTTTAAAAATCATAGCTCACTAGGGCTCCCCTCGTGGCTCTGTGGTTAAGAATCTGTCTGCCAATGCAGGAGACACAGGTTTAATCCCTGGTCTGGGAAGATCCCACATGCCACGGATCAACTAAGCCCCATGCACCACAACTTCTGAGCCTGGGCTCTACAGCCCAGGAGATGCAAATACTGAAATCCACAAGCCCTAGAGCCTGTGCTCCACAAGACAAGCCACCATGATGAGAAGCCCGCACACCACAACTAGAGAGTAGCCTCCACTCTCTGCAGCTGGAGAAAAGCCCTTTCACCAACGAAGACTCAGCACACACACAACTAAAATTAAATAAAAAATTGTGACTCACTATACTGTACATCTGTAAGCTATATGATATTTTATATCAACTATATTTATATATAAAGTTAAATAAATGAAATGACAAGGCATGCATTCACTGCAAGGTTAAGCATTATTTTTATAAGTTGACTCATATGGAAATCCCAGCCTACTCCACAAGGATCACAAAATCTGATAACATCATATAAGTTCACTCATGAGCTTTCCTTGTCTATAACACAGATGGCGGAAGAGTAAGCAAAGATAGATATATCGTTATATCTTTATAATAGTTCTATTTTTCAAGTCAATACATGTTATATCCAGAAATTATCCGGCTGCCTTGTTTCAGTATCATTATTGATATTAAACATGTTTCTGTGACTGCAGGAAAAATAAAACAGATATGTTTCTGTGCAAAACAGCTTAGAGGGAAGCACTGCTATCTCATAGCTGCTCAGAATCCTTAGTTTAAGAAACGGTGAATCTTCCCAATTGTACAGCCTGCAAGCATGCTTTTTTTTTTTCCTTTCGGTACATGGAAACAAGTCAAAGGCATCAAATGCTGGCTCTGAAAGCTGTTGTCTCTCATTTTCAACATGACATGATGAGTTTCAAGACTTCAAGGCTGCTGCCCAGAAGTGGTGGTGAAGCCTGAGTAACTGGTTTGAAGAAAGAAGAAATTGAACAAAAGGAAAGAACAAGCAGGGTCTCATTTTTATTCTCAAGCTATCAGTCTGGAGATTATTTACTCCTGGTGGAATTCTACAAATCAAACCATGATTCTTCATGGTGCAAAATAAGCAAGGGTGTATTCACCCTATATTATATATGCACAGTCTAGTGATGCAAAAAGGTGAGATGGACACACGAGGGTGGCTGAGCAGAAGAAACTTGCTCACTACCTGTTAAGAGTGTGATATGATTTCTTGCTTCCTCATAAGCCAAGAACATTCTCATTATATTTATATTTATTTAAAGCTACATATTATTGATATGTACCATATGAAGCTACATTATCTCCTTACAGAATACAAACTAAAATCCATTGCTTTGGAATCGTGTACTGTCATTCCAGTAAGAGGAATTAGTGATTTGCACATTAAAATTCCTCTTGCCAATACTGAAATCTTCCATATTCAAATAGGAAGTAGATTCCACGTGTGAGGGAGTGAATGATAACTGTAACCTAGTATGCTTTGGCAACGGTATTAAGGGGAACCAGGAACTGGTCTGACCCACAGGTCAAATAGAGACACCATGAGTTAAGAGTCATTTCCACACTTTGAAATGGTTGAAAAAAATCCAAGAATAACATTTCATAACTCATGAAAATTATGTGAAATTCAAATTTCGGTGTCCATAAATAAAGTTTACTGGAACGCACACATATTGTATGTGACTATTTTGGTGTGACAAAGAGACGGTATAGCCAACAAAGACTAACATACTTACTATCTGGTTCTTTTTAGAAACAAATTTACCCATATTTGAGTTAAAGAACAAAAGAGGAGATGGGTTTACTGGTTCCATCTTTCACTGTTACACTTCCCTACCAATTCCAAAGAAACATGCACTTTAAAAAAATGTAATAATTACAATAATAGCAATAGCCACATTGACTCAATGCTTCCAGTGTTCTGGAGAAATAAAGCCTGCAAGAGTTCATTGAATCCTCACACTAACCCTGTATTGTCATTATTAACATTCCAATTTTACAGAGGAGGAAACTGGAGCTTAAAAAGCTTGAACGTGCCTGGTTAATGATTAGGACTTATTTTTTACCTCTTTCAAACATCATTTAATCTTCAAAATATCACTCAGTCCATTTCTTGAATTTTGAGTATCTACCCTTCTTGTAGGACAATAAAAAATTGGAAAGTACAGCATGATGGAGGCTGAAAGGGAAATTCAGTGTGAACAATGAAGGAAAACAGCATACATTCTATAGTTGGTACTATGAGTTGTCTACCTATTATCTATATCCTCTCTTTTTGGTTAAAAGACCCTGACCCCATTCATGCTATATCTTTACCTATCCCTTCCTAAAACTCCTTGACAGCCAGAGAGATCCAAGGACATGGTTTCAGTCCAGGAGATACAGGTAAAAGTCTGTTGGGAACTCTTGGAAAATATTTAGTTATAATAAAAGGAAAACTTGTAACTGGAACCACTCCTGTTTTCTCCTTCTCTATGTTTTAAAAGTGGAAGTGACATCTGGAATTATAGCAGTCACCTTGTGATCGTGATGCAACATGCACAGAGGTAAAACAAAAGAATTGTAGAGATACTGCTTCCGAACCAATGATAGCAATAGCTATGTCCAGATTTCTTCATTTAGGTCCCTACCTACAGCCATTCCTAACGGATAGAGCCACACAGCAAAGCAATACAAATCTAACTCATCTCTGCATTCAGTCCTTCCTGTTTCCTGGATGAATTGTCCCCAACACAAAATTTTTCAAACTCATGATATTTATAAATAAACAAATACTCTATATTTAACCCAGCTAAGACTTTGTTAGAACCTAATAGCCATTCATTTGATCTTTCATTCTCCCACTCAAAAAATATCTTTTAAGAATCTATAACTACATTTTTCCTCTAAGAGTTCTACAGTATCCATCCTTACATTTAAGTCTTTAATCCATTTTGAGTGTGTGTGGTGTTAGGGTGTGTTAGGACACTCTCCAACATTAGCTGCAGCAATATCTTTTTTGATCTATCTCCTAGAGTAATGAAAGCAAAAACAAAAACTTAAAAATGGGACCTAATTAAACTTAAAAGCTTCTGCACAACAAAGGAAACCATAAAACGAAAAGACAAACTATATGACATGAGCAAATATTTGCAAACAATGTGACCTACAAGAGATTAATCTCCAAAATATCCAAACAACTCATGCAATTCAATATGAAAAAAGTAACAACTCAATCAAAAGTGTGCAGAAGATCTAAATAGACATTTCTCCAAAGAGGACACACAGATGGCCAACAAACACATGAAAATATGCCTAACATCACTAATTGCTAGAGAAATTCAAATCAAAACTACAATGAGGTACCACCTTACACTTGTCAGAATGGCCATCATTAAAAAATCTACAAATGATAAACCCTGGAAAGGATGTGGAGAAAAGGGAACCCTCCTATATTGCTGGTAGAAATGCAAAATGGTACAGCCACTATGACAATAGTATGGAGGTTCTTTAAAAAACTAAAAATAGATTTACCATATCATCTAGCAATCCCACTCCTGGGGATATACTGGAAGAAAACTGTAATTCAAAAAGATACATGCACCCCAATGTTCATAGAAGCACTATTTACAATAGCCAATACATGGAAGCAACCTAAATGTCCATCAACAGTGAAATGGATAAAGAAGATGTGGTGTACACACACACATATATATATATATATAATTGAATTTTATTCAGTCAAAAAAAGAACAAAATAATGCCACTTGTAGAAATATAAATGGACCTAGAGATTATCATACTAAGTAAGTCAGAAAGAGAAAGACAAATACCATATAATATCACTTACATGTGGAATCTAACAAAAAATGATACTAATGGACTTATTTATAAAACAGAAACCAACCTACAGATATCACAAATCTCAAAATCAAACTTATGTTTACCAAAAGGGAAACACGGGAGAAAGTGATAAATTGGGAGATTGGGATTAACGTATACAGACTAGTATAGACAGAATAGATAACTAATAAGGACCTATTCTATAACACAGGAAACTCAGTATTCTGTAATAATCTATATGAAAAGAAAATCTGAAAAAGGATAGATGCATATATGTGTGTATATATTTATATATATATATGTGTGTGTGTGTGTGTGTGTTGTGTGAAATTGATTCACTTTGCTATATACCTGAAACTAACACAACATTTTTAACTCAGCTATACTGCAATAAAATTTTTTTTAAGAATCTATTAATATACATCAGGCACAGTTATAGATACTTAAGGAAAAGAAAGCCTCAGAACTCACAGAAAAGAAGAAAAGCTTCTATAACCAGAAAGTCTAATCACAAGGGATCATTTCTGGCACCATACTCTGGAGCACCATGGGAAGCAACCATAAACAATCCAGTCGCTTATGTCAAAAAGATCTGGGTTTGAACTCCTATTCTGCCACTTTCGAGCTGGGGAACTTATAAGAGTTACTTAACTTCCTCCTGAGGCTGTCTCTTCATCTGTAATGTGAGAATTATAATATCTTCTCATAATGTTGGTGGATGATTCAGTGAGACAACTGTTGTGCCAAGAACAGACTGACACAGTCAGTTAATGGAAGTTGCCATGATTATTGTTGTTATTAGCATACCAGGATATGAACAACATGTATTTAAATGTTGATGAGGAAAGAAGATGGGATGGGAGAATGTAGACTTGAATTAAAACAGGCTGTCTGGAGAGAGGGCCATATTAGCTAGAAAAGGAAAGATGAATAAGAGTTTGCCGGACAGAAGTAAGAGGTAGAGTGGAATATTTTGAACTTGGATAATTGCCTTAGGGGAAAAGCATTTGCAGAGAGGGCAGATGGAGTAAATACTGGCATGAGCCCTAAGAACTGGTGGGCAATGAAACCAAAAGGCCAGACTGGAGCCAGATCGTGAGAGGTCTCATAAATACCAACCTGAGTCTGATGCTTTATCCCATAAGCAAGGAGAAACCTCTGAAGGATTGTGAGCAAGAGAATGACATAATCGGGTCTCTGTTCTGGATGGATAATTGGCAGCAGAAAGGGAGATGGACTGGAGTCACTAGAAACTGAGTAACAAGAACCACTAGGAGGTTATTTCTATAAACCAGCCAAAGGATAATGAGGAATCAAACCAGACAGTGATACCGGAGCATGGAGCAGGTGGAAGAGGGTAGCTTTTAGAGATATTTGGGGAGTGGAAAGATAAAATTTAGAACCCAGTGGGTTTTAGAAGGTAAGAAAGTTGACAACTCAAAATTGACTCTGAATTGTCTCAACTGTGGGATTGAGGGGCTATTACATGCTATTAGCTATGAGAGGAATGTTCAGGAAGGATATTAATAAATGAAAATTCAAATTATAAGAATATGGTCTGTTTTAGAAGTTAGCTGTCTCTGTTGAGTCCTTACTCAAAAGTGCCTAATCCTTCTCGAATGCCACTCAAGCCTTCTTTGTCATGTGGCATCAGAGCATGGGAACAAGGATTGGCCACATTCTTTTCTTAACAGGCCGTTATGAACACTCAGCTCCTCTACTGACAATTCTCTAAGGGTTTTGCAACTGAGAAACACAACTCATACTCTACTATCCACCTTGCTGCCACCATGTCTAGTGCAGGGCCTTGCAAATGTAAGTGATCAACAGGGTTGTTACTTTGATACAATGGTAAATCACACTTTTTAAGAGTCAACTTGAAACTCTTCAGTGGTCATCATGCAAATTCTGAAAAAATGACTGTGGAAGCAGGTATCAGAAGGAAAGAGTGTGGAGCTATCTGCATGAATCTGGGCTCTCAGCACTTTGTCCATACAAAATACAGCATTCTATGGCCTAAGTCCCAAACTCTCCTCCGTGCTTCTATGCATGATCAGTTCTCAACCTATGACCCAGCTTTTCATGTTCTTCTCAACTTTCATCCCTCCCATCCTGCAAAGAAAGAAGAAATGGCAACCCACTCCAGTATTCCTGCCAGGAAAATCCCACAGAGAGAGGAGCCTGGCAGGCTACAGACCATGGGGTTGCAAAGAGTTGGACATAGGTGAGATGAGTCATCTGTCCACAAAATGGTGATTTAAAGCAGTGGTCCCAATCTCTTGGGCACCAGGGACCACTTTCATGGAAGACAATTTTTCCACTGATCGGGGTGGGGGTTGATTTGGGATGATTCTCATGAGGAGTGTGAAACTTAGATCCCTTGCATGCGCAGTTCACAGCAGAGTTCACACTCCTATGAGAATCTAATGCCATGGCTGATGCGACAGGAGGTGGGACTCAGCTAATAATGCTAGTGATGCTAGTGGTTGGGAGCTAGCTTGGCTCCCTGGGCTGTCACTCACCTCCTGCTGTGTGGCTCGGTTCCTAACAGGTCATAAACTGGTACCCACAAACTGTTTCAGGGCACATGCTCTCTGTATTACTCCTGGCAAAGTTGATGTCATGGACATCACAAGCCACAGAGGAATCCTCTTGTACTTTTTCCCATCTCTAACTTCTCTTGTTCTGTGTTCTCAAGCACCATTTCCCATTGCTCTCTAGAACCTTGGTTCCATGCATACTAATCATATATGCTAGGGGAATACGAGCATGGTGAAATAAGTTTGGTAAATAATAGATCCTTTTAATATGCTAAAATGCCCTGAAAATATTCAGGAATAGAAGACCCTTCATGATATTTCTCACACTGACCTGATAGTAGATGTTTTAAATGAGTGTATCATCTCCAGGATGGATAAACAAAAGGTAAACTGACTTACACACAAATACCAAAGAGTATTTTTAAATTTTTGGTCATAGGATATAGAGAATGAACAAAGGAATGAAAAGGAAAGAAAGACAGAACAGAAAGGAGGGGTGTAGGGAGGAAAGGGAAAAGGAAGAAAGGTAAGTCAATGGAATCACTGAAAAAATTACCTATTTTTTTTATCTCAAATTATTATTCCCTGCCCCCTTGAGATGCAATCATACTCTATTCCTGACTGTATCAAGAGAAGAAGAATAGCATCAGGGATTTGAAAATGCAAAGAAGAAATTCTGAGGCATCCAAATTTAGAAAACTCCCTTTTAGAGAAAGACTATCATCTTGGGCAAACCCCCAAGAGGAGTCAGTCCCGTGAAAGAGGCAAAGTGCTCACAAGTAGGTGAGGGGTAACTCCAAAGGCACGGCTGTCTATTAAAGCCGACAGCTGTCTGCCACAAAACATAATTCTTTCCTTTGTCCATTTTGTGAACCTCATTTAGTCAGCACTCCTGCTCTGTAAGGAATCAGTGCACTAATGTGAACTGCTACCACTCAAAAGTAATGGAGTGAGAATGCCATTATTTTAAATTGTTTGAAGCCATGCAGTCCCTAACTTCATTAGCTCCACTTCTAGGAAACCTACCTACCAAATTCTGTGGCATCTACAGAAATGGAAGAAACCCACAGAAATGTCATTCTATTACAAATGCCATTCTCCTCATTACAATAACTCACACACAAATGTATATGCATTTGACTTATGGTAGGCAGGAAAAGGGTCCTGCAAATATGCCCATGTCCTAACCCCTAGGATATGTCAATCCGATGAGATTATCCTAGAATATCCTGGTAAGCTATGGAAGAGTCTGAAAAGCAGAAGAGGTGGGAAAAACAAGTCAGAAAATGAGGCAGAGGAGAAGGCAAAAGCTGATAAACACAAAGAGAGTCCATGACCATCGGCTGAGGGTTGTTTATTCCAGGAACTAAGAGTATCCCCTGGCCAACAACCTGGAACCACACAGAATTCTACCAACAACTGAACAAGCCTAAAAGCAGACTGCCCCCCAGACAACAACCCAGGCCTATCAACACCTTAACTTTGACCTCATGACCATAAGCAGAGAATCTGAGTCATCTTGTACTTAGACTTCTGACCCATGGAAACAGACAAATAATAAACAGATACTTTTGTAAGCCATCAAATTTTTGGTAACTTGTTACTGCAGTAATAAAAAAAATCAAGATTTGTGTGAATAATCCAAGAACATCAAAGATCCAACACAAGTGAGCCTTACTTTGATTCATTCACCCAAATATCTATTTTTGGAGTGTCTCACCTGCTCTTGTCAGGCACATGGTGATAACTTTTACATGAATTAAGCTCCCTAGTGGTGAACAAAAATAGGCATCTCCTCCACTACTTTCAGTCCAGCTGGGGATAGAAATATTAAATGAACGATATTTACGTAAATACATATGCAAATAGTAGTCAAATGGAGGGGAGGTGCTTGGCACTAAGAGTCTGTATCAGAGGTTCTGGTAGGAATGTGTCAACTAAATTTCCCTGGCGTGTTAACAAGTTGAGAAGGTGCCGATTTGAGGCAAGAAAGACCAGTGAAGACTGTGAAGCAAGAGAAAACAGAACAACTGTGAGAAACTGAAAATGCTGGACTGGTAGGATTGGGCTGAAGACAAATGTAATAGCTAGATTGAGAGGGTGTTATAAACCACTCTAAGGATATTCCATAAAGAAAATACAAATAGGAACCATGTTTCTAAAGGAAAGGGACTGTTTACTGATTAACGCAAAGGAATTCTTATTGATTAATAATTCTAAAAACTGCTATATACATGAAATGATACTCAGGCTGCCCCTGTGAGCAAAATCTTAATACATGGCTTAGGAAATGAAGTACAGAGTCTGTCCTTCAAACATCAGCTCACCATAGGTTTAGAGAAGCCCGAATTTTGGCATTGTAAGACTGAGAGAGGCACAGAATGTGATTTGTTCTCTCTGAGATTCAGTTTGCAGCTGCTCCTGCTAAGTCACTTCAGTCGTGGCCGACTCTGTGCAACCCCACAGACGGCAGCCCACCAGGCTCTCCCGTCCCTGGGATTCCCCAGGCAAGAACGCTGGAGTGGGTTGCCATTTCCTTCTCCAGTGCATGAAAGTGAAAAGTCAAAGGGAAGTCACTCAGTCATGTCCAACTCTTAGCGACCCCATGGACTGCAGCCTACCAGGCTCCTCCATCCATGGGATTTTCCAGGCAAGAGTACTGGAGTGGGGTGCCATTGAGATTCAGTTTACTCATTTGGAAAGGATAATAAAATGGAAAGGATACTTTTATGCAAATAGGAGACACAACAAAAACTTGCTGAATCAAGAAGGGAATGAATTCCTGCCCTGCCTGACTCAGGATCACCTGAAAACCAAGTCCGTGAACAGGCTTTGTAAAGCGGAAAATATTTTACAAATATGAATAATTTTTATTAAGCAACAACATCTTCAAACAAGAAGTGATCACTTAATGTTTCCAAAGACAGAAATAATAGTTACCCTAAATGGACTGGAACAGGTCAGTGAAGGTCAAGGAATTTCCACCCACTTACACCTGGGACAGTGGCCATCTGCTATAGACAGATCAGGGGACTATGAGTAGAGGGACAAGGAGTTATTCCAGATAAAGCATCTTGAATCCTAGGTTTCTATGTAAACTTGCTCCAATTAGAACTAGAATAATATAGTTGCTGTTGTTGTTTATTTGCCCAGTCATGTCCGACTCTTTGCAACCCTATGGACTGCAGCACTCAAGGTCTCCCTGTCCCTTACCATCTCCCGGACTTTGCCCAAGTTCATGTTCATTGCATCAGTGATGCATTACAGCCATCTCATCCTCTGATGCCCTCTTCTCTTTCTGCCCTCAATCTTTCCCAGCATCAGGGACTTTTCCAATGAGTCATCTGCTCTCATTTGATGACCAAAATACTGGAGCTTCAGCATCAATTCTTCCAGTGAATATTCAGGTTCACTTCTCCAGGGGATCTTCCCAACCTAGTGATTGAATCCAGGTCTCTCACAATGCAGGCAGATTCTTTACCACCTGAGCCACCAGGAAAGCCCAAGAATACTGGAATGGGAAGCCTATCCCTTCTCCAGGGGATTTTCCTGACCCAAGAATCAAACAGAGAACAATATAGTAAGTCCCCCATAAACGAACAAGTTCTGATCCAAGAGCACATCTGTAAGTCCAATGAAGTTAGCCTAGGTACCCAACTAACACAATTGGCTACAGAGTACTGTAATAGATTTATAATACTTTTCACACAAGTAATACATAAAACACACACACACACACAAAAAAAACCCAAAACATTTTAAACATAAAGTATAGCACCTTGAAAAGTACAGTAGTATAGTACAACAGCGGGCATACAAGGGCTGGCATCAAGTGAACAAGCAAAGAAGAGTTACTGACTGGAGAAGGGAGAAGAGGTGGGAAGTGGTAGAGCTGAAGGATGGTCAGCAATAGGAGATGGAAGGCAAGAAGCAATGTCACTCATGCCTGACATTGATGACACAGGTTCTAGTTCGCTGCTGGAACCAGACATTTGTTCGCATCTTTGAAAATTCACAACTTTAAGGTTTAGGGGACTTTCGGTACAATTGCCCCAGTAACTCTGGGGGCTTATTAATGTAACACATGGTTATCATTAAAATAAAAATCTGCCAAAAATCATGATCATTACAAGTTTGACATTCTTTAAAACAAAATGTTTGTAGGTTGACCACTATCCTTCCTTGGAAACCTGAGAAAATGCTATTTCTATAGAAACTCTTTCTGAAATCTTTCCAGCCAAGAATTTTAGTCCAAGTAGTTTCATATCACAGAGAGAAAATAGTAGTATTAAAAGTCTGAGGTGTGGATTCCAAGACAACTGTGTCTGAGTCACACCTCTGCCAGCTAGTAGGAAAGTTATTTAAGTGCTGAGATTCAGTTTTCTCATCAGTAAAACAGGAGGAATGAGAGGACCTAAGACAAATGGTTGAGCTTTGTGCAGTGACTAACATACAGAAATACTTGGCAAACACTACTATCATCATTGCTATTACTGATCCATGTCATCTGAAAGAGTGAATTTTGTTAAGGTAGGAAAAAATATTGAAAAAATAAGCTGCATCTCACCAATTATTTATCAGCCTATTTCTTTTACCTCTACTATTAGCAAAGGGAAAAAGAAAACTGAAAACTGCCTACACAAGATTTCCCAGCTGTGCTACTCATCTTCACTGGGGGTTGTCTGTTCAAGGCAGAAATAAAAACTGGAAAAATTCAGGGTTGTGTCAAATACAAAAACCAGTACATCCTAATTTCAGAGCCCAATCTCAATTGCTGGCATTTGAAATACTTTGGAGATAGGAGTCATAATAATTTCAAAAAAGCCTTCCCCCCAGAAAGCAGCCAGACCAAGTCATTCATCTGCAATATCATAGCCGAGGGCTCAAAGCAAGCTCAGAGTTCAGGCATGTGGTAATTAGGTCTCTAAATTTACTCCACTGGCTGGGAAACCTGTCAAAGAAATTCTTATCATGGGCAGAGTTAATTATACATAAAATGACAGAGCAGACACGCTGGGAGACAAACGGTAACCTGGAGAGAGAGATGGCCAGAGGAAGGGCAGTGAGAGGCCGTGTTTAGATCGGGTCCCTATGAATATGAATATGAAACCTACCAGCCTACAAGTACAAATGAGTCCAGTGGGATTGGAAAACACTGCCTTCAGTGTCCAAACAGATTTATGTTGAGTTCATTCATGGAAAGGTAAAATATACTACAAAACCAGTAACTGAGAACTGTCTACTCTTCAATTTACTTCCTCACCAGTACAAGAAGTTCTTTACATTTTTCTTTCATTTCATTCACTTGTACAAACATCATTGACTAATATAGACATGCGTCAGACAGAAAACATGAGGTGGAATGACAGACAAAGCCCTCGCCTTGCGCCACTGACAATCTAAACAGAAACAGAAATCAAACAGCAAAACACAAAACAAACAGGTCTTTCTATATTGTGATGAGCACTTCATAGGAGAAGAACGGTGCAAGGGAAGGCATGTTTGGGATAGAGTGTATAATTGCAATTGTGAAGGAAAGTGGAAGGGGGTGATATTTACATTTCAGACTGGAAGCAAAATAGAGATATGTACATTAAGAACAAGCAGAAGAGTGTCCCAGGTCAGAGGGATTTAAAATCCTTTGTTTCCTTTAGGTCTCCTCTTTAAAAAAAAAAAAAACATATATATATATATATATATATATATATATATTATATATAAATAAAAATAAATATATATATATATATTTACTTGCACTGGGTCTTAGTTGCTGCATTCAGGATCTTTAGTTGCAGCATGTGGGATCTAGTTTCCTGCACAGAAATCAAACTGGGGCCCCCTGGATTGGGGAGCGCAGAGTTTTAGCCACCAGACCACCGTGAAGTCCCAGTTCTCTTCTTTCTATCCTTCCTTCCTTCCAGTCAGCCAGACCCCAGGGTGTTGGTTTAGAATAGCCCATGTACTGTTGGGAGAAGGCAATGGTACCCCACTCCAGTACTCTTGCCTGGGAAATCCCATGGATGGAGGAGCCTGGTGGGCTGCAGTCCATGGGGTCGCTAAGAGTCGGACACGACTGAGTGACTTCACTTTTACTTTTCACTTTCATGCACTGGAGAAGGAAATGGAAACCCACTCCAGCGTTCTTGCCTGGGGAATCCCAGGGACGGGAGAGCCTGGTGGGCTGCCGTCTGTGGGGTCGCACAGAATCGGACATGACTGAAGCAACTTAGCAGCAGCAGCAGCATGTATTGTTACAGATAAAGGGAGGATGTAAAAGAAGAGAAACCTTGTCTTTACCCTTAAATTTTTTTTATCTCATTGGGGCAGCAAAGTATTTATGTATGTGAGAAAAATTGTAAACAGTACCAAAGAGCATAGTGGACAAACTCAAACTAAGCAGCCTGGGGCTCTGTCTCCAGGCCACCAAGCCTTCCCTGACTCTTGTGCATTCCTTACTCATACCTCATCCTCTCCCCACTGGGTTCAGAAGCTTTTCCCAGCTGGGCTCCCTCTCCTCCATCCTCTGGACCGTGGAGACCACCTCTGCCTGCTGTCATACCTCCCTCTCTTATGAACCAGATGGAATCCTCCCAAGGTGAGCAAGGATCCAGAGTGAGCCTAAGTTTGCTGTGTCCCTTTGGATTTTGTGAGTTGGACTACTAGATTTTCATATACTGCCATTCTTAACTGCTAAATTCCTGCCACTGACCATTCTTTCTCAGCTTAGAAGCCATCAGTCTCCCAGTCTGCCCAGCATGAGTTACTGATATGTTCTGAGATGATGGTTTTTTTCTGTGTGTGTATTCTTTGGGGTGAAATATTTTTGTATACTCCCATTACATATAGATACTTTCTTTTCAAATACGAATAAGTTCAATATTTTTAAGATGCACAAAGAGGAGTCATGAAACTAGGGATCACATTTGCAGTCCATGCACTGAGTGCCCTTTGAGAGGTGTCTTTGAAGCTGTTTAGAAATCTTCAGTAGTCCACATAAGCTGCCATCACCAGGAGTCCATGTCATGATCATATAACTCTCATCTGAGCGAGCCTCAGTACACACCCCAAGCACCAGGGCAGAGAACACCAGGAGGGGCATGACCCAGAACATGTTACTGTCCTCAACTATAAACCCTCTTTGAGAATTGCCCTTGTGAGCCTTCTTACAACTAATGACTGGTCCAGGCAGGAGCATCAAGGCTCAGTTTCCTTGTCTCACCTAGGGACAATGGAAGAGAGCCAATCTGGCTTCAGAACTCCCCATGAGGTTGGCAGAAGCATCTTTGAAACTGCATCATGTCCTAACTTCTCCATCTGCTCAATCTTTCTTTCCCTTCCCTTCCACAAATATTGATCCTAACAGCCTCATTAACTGAAGTAATACACATTAATTTCTGTCTCAGAATCCAGTTCCTGGAGATGTAATATTCCCCAACCAGAGACTGGAGGAATAGTCATGTGGATTCATCTTAAACTTCCTGCATTTACTCAGCACGGATGTGACCAGGTATTGTGATCCCTTAAGAAGCTTATATTGCTCCAAATCTCTGTCAAATTACCAATGACATTTTTCACAGAACTGGAACAAAAAATGTTTTAATTTCTTTGGAGACCAAAAAAACCCAAAATAGCCAAAGCAATCTTGAGAAAGAAGAATGGGGCTGGAGGAATCAGGCTGTGTGACTTTAGACTACACTACAATACCACAGTCATCAAAACAGTATGGTTCTGGCACAAAAATAGTTATAGAACGATAGAACAGAAAAGAAAGTCCAGAAATTAGCCCATGCATCTGGGGTCAGTCAATCTACAACAAAAGAGGCAAGACTATACAATAGCGAAAAGACAATCTCTTCAACAACTGGGGCTGGGAAAACTAGACAGCTATATCTAAAAGAATGAAATTAGAACAGTCTGTAACATCATACACAAAAATAACTCAAAATAGATTAAAGAACTAAATGTAAGGCCTGATAATACAAAAATTCTTAGAGGAAGAATACTCTTTGATATAATTTGCAGTGGTATCTTTTTTCAAATTATCTCCTAGAATAATGGAAATAAAAACAAAAACAAACAAATGGAACCTAATTAATCTCAAAAGCTTTTGAACAGCAAAGGAAGTCGTAAACAAAAAAAGAGACAACCCACAGAATGGGAGAAAATATTTGTAAATGATCTGACAAGGGATTAATCTCTATAACCTACAATAGCTCAAGCAGCTTAATATTTTTTTAAAAAATAAAAAAAAAATGGGTAGAAGACCTGAATAGACATTTCTCCAAAAAGTACATACAGATGACCAAGAGGCACATGAAAAAATACTCCATACTGCTAATTATTAGAGAAACGTAAATAAAAAATACAACAAAGTATCACTTCACACCAGTAAGAACGGCCATCATCAAAAAGTCTACAAACAAGAAAAGCTAGAGAGAGTGTGGAGAAAAGAGAACTCTCCTACACTGTCGGTGGGAATGTAAATTATTATAGCCAAGATAGAGACCAATATGGAAGTTCCTTATAAAACTAAAACTGGAGCTACCATAGGATCCAACAATTTAACTCCTGGGCATAAATCTGAGGAAAACCATAGTTCAGAAGGATATATATACCTCAGTGTTCATTGCAGTGCTGTTTACAATAGCCAAGACATGGAAGCAACCTAAATGTCCATTGAGAGAGGAATGGATAAAGAAGATATGATACATATATCTGATGAAATATAACCCAGTCATTAAGAAGAATGAAATAATGTCATTTGCAGCAACATGGATAGACCTAGAGATTATCATACTAACTGAAGCAAGTCAGAGAGAGAAAGACAAACATCATATGATATTCCTTATATGCAGAATATTAAAAAATGATACAAATGAACTTATTTACAAAACAGAAACAGACTCACAGACTTAGAAGACAAACTTATGGTTTCTAAGGGGTTTTCTTTTGGTTAGGGGGAGGGATAAACTGGGAGCAGTATTCACATATACACACTACCATATGTAAAACAGATAACCAACAAGGACCTTCTCTACAGCACAGAGAACTCTGTTCAATATCCTGTAATAACTTTTATGGGAAAAGAATTTGAATATAATAGATAGATGTATACATATAAATGAATCACTTTGCTGCACACATAAAACTAACACAATGCTGCTAATCAACTATACTCCAATACAAAATAAAAATATAAAAAGGAGCTGATAGCTTTACTATAGAGTTCAGTCTGTTGTGTTTTGTTTTTTTTTTACAAGTATATATCAGTCCACTAGAAACTTGTCTACAAAACCTAATGCACTAGTTGTTATTCCAAAGAGTTTGATCCTTAATATCCAAGGTAGTTGCAGTGATCCAATGTGGACCATCTGTTGTTGTGTCAATCTGTTCAGGCAAGAGAGTTAAAATCCTAGGAGAGTCTGGAATCACAAGTTTCTTGCATTCAAAAATAATGTGGCAGCATTTTCAGCCCAGCTGTGAAGTGCTGCATGACTAAGAAAATACAAGTCCCCTAGGAGACACTCTGTGCTACATGATAATGAAATCAGGATGAGGCCAGCTTTATGATCTAATTGGTCATCTGAGAGGCCAGTTTGTTGTTGTTGTTGTTGT
This sequence comes from Cervus elaphus, assembly GCF_910594005.1. Lineage (NCBI taxonomy): Eukaryota > Metazoa > Chordata > Mammalia > Artiodactyla > Cervidae > Cervus > Cervus elaphus. Next base: position 68,145,525 of record NC_057823.1, on the reverse strand, counting down.
TTTTCAACCAGGCTTTAAATAGACATTTCTTCATTGTAAATACTCTTTTAAAGGCAGCTTTTCTGCTCATCACTTTTCTTTTTTTTTTTAACTCTAACTTCCCCCCAAAACACTCTCTCCAAAGGAACTTTCTGCTCCTGAATAATAATTTTGTAAAAATAACATGAAATGCTTGCATTTATAGGGTGGAGGACTGACAATAAATATTGTTTTGCATGTGTGCTAAGTCGCTTCAGTTGTGTCCAACTCTTTGCAACCCTACGGACTGTAGCCCACCAGGCTCTTCTGTCCATGGGGTTCTCCAGGCAAGAATACTCCAAAGAGTTGCCATGCCCTCCTCCAGGGGATCTTCCCAACCCAGGGACCAAACCTGCATCTTCTGCAACTTCTTCATCAGCAGGAGGGTTCTTTACCAGTAGCTCCACCTGGGAAGCCCAGGTATATTTTTTAGAGCTTAATTAAAAAGATATCACCATAAAAATTCTCAGTTGATGTTTATACTTGGTGAGGGCTGAGTCTAGACAAGGGAAGCAAAATCAGCATGAATTTTTATCACGTAAGAGTTAAAAGTAGAAACCATTATGTACTACAGATTAGTCAGAACATTTCATTGGTGTAATAAAGGCATCACCCTCCTTGTTAAAGGGAATCTAGTGACACAGTTGCCATGTCATGAAGATGTACACCATAACTTGTGCTTCCACTAAATCAAAAGGTTGTAATTGGTCAAGGATTTTTAAAACTGTTTGTGCTTTCCTCCAATGTTCCACCCCACCTCCACTCTTTTATTTACTATTTTGATGCAGATATTTGGGCTCTGGTCCACCTGAACGTACTGATTCAGAATTGCTTTCTAGATATGCTCTGGATTCTGCATTTTTCAGAAGCCAAATGTGATTCTTATACATAATAGCATTTTGGAACTAATCCTTTGACAAATGAAATCATAAATGGAACCCCCAAACACAAATGAACTATGCCACATTTTGGTCTTTTCATAGATGTATGCATTCCAATCACTTGGATGTGACTGCCCCCCCACCCCCCAACCATGAAAACATCCACTATGACCTTCAGTTCTTCACTCTTTACTTCCTTGGTTTCCTAGCCCGCTGGCCTCCAAAGCTTGACTCATGATAGTAAGCTGACATTTCTCCTTCTTTTTGGTGGCCACTCTGGACAAGCTTTTCACCCTTCAGATCCATGCACCCCATCACAGGGAAGAGACAAACTGAGGTCACAGGCAGTGGACTAGCTGAGTTGTCTTCCTGTCCATTTACCACATCAATAGAGAAAAACAAATTCATTCATCCACTCATTCATTTAACCCTTTATTTATTCAATACACATTTACTGAGTATGGGAATCCCTGGTGACTCAGTGGTAAAGAATCTGAGGTTGCAGGAGGTTGCCTGCAACACAGGAGCTGCTGCTGCTAAGTCGCTTCAGTCGTGTCTGATTCTGTGCGACCCCACAGACGGCAGCCCACCAGGCTCCCCTGTCCATGGGACCGTCCAGGCAAGAGTACTCAAGTGAGTTGCCATTGCCTTCTCTGGCAACACAGGAGACACTCGTTCAATTCCTGGGTCGGGAAGATCCCCTGGAGAAGGAAATGGCAATCCATTCCAGTAGTCTTGCCTGAGAAATCCCATGGGCCGAGAAGCCTGGCAGGCTACAGTCCATGGGGACACACAGAGTTGGACATGACTGGGCGACTAAACCACCGTTACCCACCAAGCACTTTCTACACCCTGAAGATACAGTCATAGAGAAAACAGGCTTGGGACCCATGTTACAGTGTTTATATTCTAGCAAGCTTTAAAGTAATTAGTTACTTTTTCAATTACACTTGTGAATATTATAGAGAAAAAAGTGCTTAGTGAAATAAGTCAGAGCAAGACAAATACTAGATGATATCACTTACACGTGAAATCTAAAAAATAATATAGATTAATACATATGCAAAAGAGAAACAGACTCACAGATATAGAAAACAAACTCATGGTTGCCAAAGGGGAAAGAAAAGTGGGGAGGGACACACCTCAGGTGTGAAAGTGGTTGGAAACCCAAGGGAAGATGGGCAAGAAAGGAGCCTGATATCCTAGACCATGCCTGATCTTTAACTACACTGAAGATTTTCTTCGTATTTCAACAACCATGTGAAGCCCTGGGAAGGGGATGTGATATGCATGTCAAGCACTCTGCTCAGATCTAGAAAATGAATAGGAGAGGCAGCAGAGAGAGCTGTCAAAAGGCTATGGCATGTGGAAGATGACCGTAACTGAGAGAAGAGCAGCAGGCAGTGGAGGTGAAGAGAAGTGGGCAGTCTGGGGATTTAGGAAAGATTGGTGATTGATGAAAACGGGGCATGAGGAAGAAGGTGGTGTCAAGGATTACACCCAGTGATGGACACATTGCTCCTCCCTTGTGAACCCTCAGGCATGGTCTCTCCTCCAAGTGGGAGGAGCAGATGACATACACTAAGAGAACAGATTTCAAGTGATTTGTGCTCCACACGCCCCTCAAAGCCTTCATCTACAACATAAAGAAAATAAGAGTACTTCCTGCATAGGATCATGGGGAAGAATAAATGACTTAACACACATCAGCTATTGAGAACAGTGTCTGGCACCCCATAAGCTCCTGTCACTATTACTTCTTCCTGAACTGGCTCATGTGGGAGAAGTAACAAGGTGTGGGAGTTAAGAGTGTGGGCTCTGGAAGCAGTTACACCTACCTCTGAATCCTGGATCTGGCATTTCAGCTACTATTTACTATTTACCCACTATATCATTTTAGCTCTATTTTCTTTGTAATTAATTTTTTTGTAAGTTAAGATTTCTCTTTAGCTCTACATTTTTTCCCAAATATAAGCTATTTCAAATGTCAAAAAATATGGAAAATAATGAATCAGGCATTCCATACACACTCCCAGATTTAACAAATGTTTATTTACACTGTGCTTCACACCTACTTTTAAAGATGTAAAATGGTGCAAGACTTTATTAAAGAACTCTCTCCATTGATTTCCATTTCTTTCCTTCACAGAAGTAACTGTTATTCTGAAATTGGTGTGTCTCTCTCTGCTACGGGCTTCCCTAATAGCTCAGTTGGTAAAGAATCCTCCTGCAATGCAGGAGACCCCAGTTCAATTCCTGGGTTGGGAAGATCCACTGGAGAAGGGATAGGCTACCCACTCCAGTATTCTTGGGCTTGCCTTGTGGCTCAACTGGTAAACAACCCCCTGCTACAGGTTTTTAAAAATACTTTTATTACATATATATATATTTATATATATTTATATTTATATCTCATAAAGGTAGTACTGTTTTGTATGCTTAAAATTTTCATATAAATGGTATCATACTGAAAGGAAGTAGAATTTTTCTCAGGATGAAAGAATGGTATTAACATTTGAAAATCTATTGCTAGAATTTATCACATAAATAGATTAACAAGGAATTAACATGATTTTCTGAATATACTATAAGCATTTGCTAAATACTCAATATTTACTCATGATAAAATGCTCTTCAAACTGCTAATGCATCACATAACACCAAAATTTCTTAGCCAGGGTATGATTAACATTTTGTTTCAGGAAATTGTTTGCTGTGGGGGCTAAATTTATATTATAGAATGTGTAGCCTGAAAGAGTCTCCTATTCATGACAATCAAAATTGTCTCCAGACATTGCCAAATGTCCCTAGTGACAAAACAGCACTTGATTGAGAACCACTGTTAGGCAATTTTCTAATCCCTATGAGATTCAGTTTTCTCACTTACAAAATGGAGAAAATAATAGGAGCAATGCTATAGCAAACCTGTGCAATAAAATGACATGGTTACAATGCGTGCGGCAGTTTCCCAATAAGCCCTGAATAAATGTACTTGCTTGACGGCAGTCACGGTGAAGGTGATGACGGCGCTGCTGATACTGACACTGATATGGGCAGGACAACATTGCTGAAAGACACACAAGCATGTCTGTGGTTTTGTTCTAAGGCTTTCCTCTTCACTCATCAGAGAGGCCCTCTTTAGTCATTTCCTTAGGGGGGATGATGCAGAAGAGTCAATTTCCCGCTTCAGGCAATGTGTCATCTCATTGACAAGTAGCAATGGTTTGGGGAAGGATGTGTTGAATAAAGTAGAAATTTTTTTCTACCCTGGTATAGAACAAACATCCTGGGATGAGGGGAAAGGGGGAATCAGGATGCTACTAGGAGGATTAGAGACAGAGTGGACTCTGATAGGAGGCTCAAACCTGGAGGAGCTGCCAAAGGGACACAGGCCACCTCAAGAGGCCTTCCATCTTCTGTGGAGCAACCCATGAGGGTCCACTGTTTGTCTTCCACATCCATGGGAAACCAGCAAGCTCCAACATCCCATCTACTGGGTTTACATGAATAGTGCTTATCACCTCACTGAGGCCGTCAATCGCTGGCCTTGCAGGCTCTGTCCAGCAGGGAACTCCAAACATACTGCCAGCACACGGCTCCCCTGAAACCAAGCAGGACCCTATGGGGCCCTCCTAAGCACGAGAACCTTTCTGTGCCCCCCCATTTCTCGTTTGTAGGAAAAAGGCTTCAGCCTCCTACACCTTCCATGAGTCCCAAAGGGCCAATTCAAACAGTGACTAACTAGTGGGGTGAGGGAATGCAGAAAGAAACAAGAGTGCAGTGATGGGGGACCTTGTCATGGCTCCTCCTTGGGAGATGTGCATACATACCTCTGAGTCCCTCTACAGGAACTAACGTCCCCGCCCAGGTGGAGGATGGTAACTTCAGGCTGAGCAGTAGCAGACCTCAGATGGGTTAGAACCATGAGACCCATGAGTGAGATTCCTAAATTGATGAGTGAGATTCCTGAATATCACCTTATTAAATCCTCCCCACCAATCAGTCAGATAAAGGTCGTGTATCCTGCAGCCCTACCCTCAAGTGTTGCCTATAAAAATTCTTCCTAGAAAACCATCAACAGGTCTTTTGAACAAGAAAAACCCTATTCTCCTTGCTTGGCTCTGCAATAAGATCTTTCTCTGCTCCAAACTATGACGTTTCAGTCTGTTTGGCACATGAACAGCACACTCGGTGATGCTATCTGTCCAGAGTGAGCTGCACCTATCCATGCCCTGGACACTGATGGACACCCCATGCATCATGAGCTGTGGGAACAGCTCTCTTGGACATCTAGATGGCCCTTGACAGTCTGGAGAAAGAGGATGTATGAATGAGAAAGTTACCTTGCAACCATTCCTCGCCCTCACATGGACACAAAGGAAGCACCCCAAGACTCCCAATGCTGCATTCAACTTTGTAGTTGTTGCTTTTTATCATGATGACTAATGTTTGTTGCTGGGCAAGTAACAAAACTTGCCCGAGTCTCAATTTCCTCTACTATACACGAGCCTGAAATCACTCAGCTCTAAAATTTTACGGTTTCTCTCTCTCTCTCTACTTTTCCACAGATTAACTGTTCTTCATAAATATGTAGTAACGGTTTGAGAAATATTCAGATGTCATCAGTTTTAAGTCACGAAAGATTGAGATGTAAAAAATAATGTAAAAATGAAAAGTTGGGCTACTTTAACAGACAGCATGAATTGACTGCCAGGGAGGACTTGCTTATAAAATGCCAAATTAATGGCAGTTTTACTCAGTTTTTATTCACTTCCCTCATTTTCATCTGCTATGATTTTTAAATAGTACTTGCACCTGAGGCCAGAGTGTACTGACGTTAAAACAGATTGCCCAGACTTTAGAATCAACAGTGAAATGAATGTCAGAAATGATAAAATAAGTGATCTTTAGGTAATGGCAGTTGCAGGCACTACCCCTATTTTAGAGAAGGAAACTAAGGCTTTGAAAAGTTAGGTAATTGTCTCACATAATTATTAAATGGAGAAGTCAGAATTCAAGGCCAGGCTTACAAAACTATAAACTCCACACTCATAATCAGAGAATACTTAGGTACAGATTCTATACATTTTATTCCATGTGTCATTTATATTCATCTTGCCTCACTAACTTGCAGATTTAGTTGAATGGCCAAATATCACAGCCAATCTTTCACCTTTCTTTCTTTCTTTTTTCACCTGACTGATTTACTCGGATCCCCTTCATTTGGAAAACATATAATTTACAGGTTTGGGTTGAGCTACAATGTCATCCGCTAGAGAAATCATTTAGGGAAAACAAAAGCATGAAACTTTCTAAGAATTTTCTAAGTTACTCCTGAGGTTTTGCAAGTGGGCCACTAACTCTCACCTTTTTAGAGTAGAGCTAAATTCAAAGGTGACTATATTAAAAAATGAGTCATTCATCTTTCAGAACTAATTTTAAGTGGTTAGAGAATGAGAAAGTTTGTGTAAATATGCTATGGTTATTAAATTCTGGTTTGGTCTACACTGAAAATGGGTGTAGGTAAATATCAGCCATAGAATGGTAATTACTCAGGTTTGTGAACTCCCATATTGCCGAAGCTCCACCCGAGTGGATTTCCAGCTTAAACTACTGTATAATCAGACTGTTTCTGATTTTTGTTTTCATAGCAATAAGACCATAAACTAAGAAAGAAAAAGATGGATACATTTGAATAGATAAAACAGTTTAAACTGGCATGCAAAAGACACTATGAAAATAAAGTGTAAGTCACTCAGTTGTGTCCGACTCTTTGTGACACCATGTGACACCATGGACAACACAGTCCACGGAATCCTCCAGGCCAGGATACAAGAGTGGATGGCCTTTCCCTTTTCCAGGGGATCTTCCCAACCCAGGGATCGAACCCAGGTCTCACATTGCAGGTGAGTTCTTTACCAGCTGAGCCACCAGGGAAACCCAAAAGATACTATAAACACAGCTAAAAGACAAATGAGGGGTAAAAGATTGACAATGTAGGTAATATACCTATGGTAAATATTTACAATATCTAAAGAATTTAATCATCAAACAAAACAATCTAATTGAAAAAGGATGCAAAAATATAATGACAAAAGCATTAAAGACCAAAAATCCTTTGAAAGATAATTGAAATCACCATTAATTAAGGAAATGAAAAATAAGATACGTAATTGTTTTATCTTTCAGATTAACAATGACAAAGTGCATAATACCTAGTGCTGGTAAGAGAAGGGCAATAGACACTCTTATACTACTGATGGAGAGTAATTCTGTAATATCTATAAAATTTTAAGCACAACTACTTTCTAACAAATCAACATCACTTCTGGGTAATTTTCCTATGAAAACACTAGCCACTTGCTTAAAGGTACATATATATGTTCAATAATGGTTAATAAAAATTTTAGGAAAAATCTAAATGACCATTATTAGGGAAGTGAATGTAAGAATCATAAACCGTCCTTAAATAAACTACTATGTGGCCATTAAAAATAATCAGGCATATTTGGATACACTGGTATGGAAAGAGTTTAATGTATTTTTTATAATAAAGTTTAGGCAATAAAAGTTGTAAAGCACTATTATATTCCATTTGTAGTGATATAAATAATAATAATTATTATAAAATATTAACAATTGCAAATGGTTACTGAAAAATGTCTGTAAGGATATAAACTAATCTGCAAATAGTACTTCTCTTTTAGACCTGTGGCTAAAGTTGTGTTGTATAAACATCTGTATTGTTTGTCCCTTTGATAATAAGCATGTATTATTCTTTTCTTCAATTAGAAAATTGCTGGAAAATATTTTTTAAGCAGTTAATCATTTAATCATTTCACTTTGAAAGGCTTCTAAAATATATTAAAGCAAGTGAATAGACATATTCTAGGAATGATCATTCTGTATCTCACCAGTTCAGAATTCAGGGCAGTCATCTGAAGGGGAGTAATTGAATCTATGTTAACAGAGTAGGGTTTTTTTTGTTTGTTTGTTTGTTTTTTGGTAAGACTGAGGAACACATGATGAGAAAATATTTAAGTTTATTTTAATATGTTAAATCATTTACTTTCTTCTAGGTATTAGTTTAGCTATGTAAGATGGCAATAATTATCCCTACATCACTTTCTTGGTTAGCTGTGCAAAGCCAATGAATGAGTCCATACAGGTAAAAACAGATATAACCTGCAGGATACTCAATAAATGTGATGAATTCTATAACTCTGGATAACTCCCAAGTAATACTACATCAGTATTTCTTCAAAAGATACACATTTGCTTTAGTACTTTCCCTGTGACCCACTATCTAAATTGCATCTGCCAGCATGCTTGTGGTCTCTGGATTTGTAACATCATCCATCAATCATAGGCAAACTCTTATGACACTACAGGTTGATCAGAAGAAAAGATGGGCCAGAAAAATTCCAGTGTCTGGGAGTTACACTTAAAAGAACAGAGTGATATTATCAATGTTAGTCATATAGCATTTAAAACTTCATTGTAACCTCCTGTGTGGCAGAAATAAAATTTTAGTAGTAGCTGTCACTAGATCCTCCAGATCCCATAGCAGATGATGACTATCCCTCCAAATCTGATAAAGACAGACTAGAAGAGTAGAACTTTGCTACCAGATAAACCTGGCTTACTACATGCACTATTGGGTATGTAATTCATGGCAAAGCCAACACAAATCTGACACTCATGTCCACTTTCTCCCTTACAATCTTTCTCTACAGAAAAGGTAAACATTAAATACAGTACGATTTCCTCAGTCTTCCCCACAGAAAGAGGTGGCCAGGAGACACTGATCTTCCTAACAAGACTACAGAGCCAACTGTCAAGCCCACTTTCTTCCCTGATAAGAGACAGACGGAATGGAACAGTTACCTCTCCCCTATCCTTGCTTCTGCCTGGAATGCAGACATATCTCCTGTGGAAGCCAAGCTAAGTCTAAGAGGAGAAGGCTGAGAATATCAGAGATGAGTACCTTGATATCACCGAGTTCCTCAGTCAGAGTCAGGAGCTACCTCCTTCCTCAGAGTTCTTTTCCCATTAGAAAAAAAAAAATGTTCTATTTAACTCAATATTAGATGGATGTTCTGCTTCTTGCTATTGAAAATCATTTCTAATACATACTTAGTGTCATTTTAATATGTAAAATGAGGCTAGTGATGTTTATCTACCAGTGATGTACAGAAACATATACAACATCTAGGTATACAAATATGATAAAATGTGTGATATATTCACGTATATTCAAATCAGTGCTCAAGTGATAGTCCTTCGAGAGGCCCTATCTGACAACTCCTTGTAATTAGCATCTCTCATCATTATCCACTTTATTTTTCTTCATACAAATTTGTATGAAGGAAAAAAATAGTATCAGCTTTTGTTTCTCTACTTATTGTCTGAGATTCTCCACTAAAATTAACTTTTCATGAGAGTAGAAACTTTGAGTTTATTTCTATAACTCCAGCACTTGGAAAAGTGTTTAGCACATAAATCACATTCAATAAATATTTATCAACTACTGAATGAACAAATTAGGGTATATAACATGTTGAGGCATATAAACACCTTAATAAATGATAATGGTTTAGCTATTGATAAAACAGCTAAATAGAGAGTAATGGTTAATGCACAAGCAACACCCACTGGGAGAGACAGAGCCTGACAGCAAGAGGTCATTACATCTACCATGGAGATCTAGCATACTCATGCATATAAAGCCATATATACAGAGGTTTACTGCAACACATCTCTTGTTAAAGCAAAACAATGCAATTTAAATATCCACAGATACGCAAAATAAATTGTGGTACATTCATATCTCTCTTCATTAATCACAACCTTGTGAAGGGGCTCATGTAACTCGATGAACTTATGAGTCATGCCTTGCAGAGTCACTCAAGATAGATGGGTCACAGTGAAGACTTCTGACAAAATGTGACCCACTGGAGGAGGAAATGGCAATCCACTCCAGTATTCTTGCCACAAGAACCCCAGGAACAGTATGAAAAGGCAAAAAGATATGACACCAGAAGATGAGTCCCCCAGGTCAGAAGAAGTCCAACTGGGGAAGCATGGATGGGTAATTACTAATAATTTCAGAAAGAGTGAAGCACTGGGCCAAAGCAGAAATGACGCTTAGTTCTATATGTGTCTGGTGGTGAAAGTAAAATCTGATGCTGTAAAGAACAATACTGCATAGGAACCTGGAATATTAGGTCCATGAATTAAGGGAAACTGGATGTGGTCAAGCAGGAGATGACAAGACTGAACACTGACATCTTAGGAATCACTGATAAAACTGATAAAATACTAAAATGGATAAGAACGGGCAAATTTAATTCAGATGACCATTATATCTACTACTGTGGGCAAAAATCTCATTGAAGAAATGGAGTAGTTCTCATAATCAACAAAAAAATCTGAAATGCAGTACTTAAGTGCAATCTCAAAAAACGACAGAATGATCTCTGTTCATATTCAAGGAAAACCATTTACCGGACAGTAATCAAAGACTATGCCCCAACCACTAATGCCAAAGAACATGAAGCTGACCAGTTCTATGAAGATCTACAACACCTTCTAAAATTAATACCAAAAAAAAAAAAAAATGTCCTTTTCATCACGGTGGACTAGAATGCCAAAGTAGGAAGTCAAGAGATAACCGGAATAACAGGCAAGTTTGGCCTTAGAGTAAAAAATGAAGCAGGGCAAAGGCTAACAGAGTTTTAGCAAGAGAACATACTGGTCATAGCAAATACCCTTTAACAACAACCCAAGAGATGACTCTACATATGGTCATCACCAGATGGTCAATAGTGAAATCTGATTGATCATGTTCTTTGCAGCCAAAGATAGAGAGGCTCTATACAGTCAGTAAACACAAGACCTGGAGCTGGCTGTGGCTCAGATCATACTCCTTATTGTCAAATTCAGACTTGAAGAAAATAGGGAAAACCACTAGACCATTCAGATATGACCTAAATAAAATCCCTTATGATTATACAGTGGAGGTGACAAACAGATTAAAGGGATTAAATCTGGTAGACAACATGCCTGAAGATCTATGGACAGAGGTTCATAATGTTGTATAGGAGGCAATGACCAAAAAAAGAAAGAAAGAAATACAGGAAGGTAAAGTGGTTGTCTGAGAAGGCCTTTTAAATAGCTGATAAAAGAAGAGAAGCAAAAGGCAAAGGAGAAAGGGAAACATACACCCAACTGATTGCAGAGTTCCAGAGAATAGCAAGGAGAGATAAGAAGCCTTCTTAAGTAAACCCTGCAAAAAAATATAGGAAAACAATAGCATGGGAAAGACTAGAGATCTCTTCAAGAAAGTTGGAGATACCAAGGGAAAATTTCATGTAAGGATGGGTATGATAAAGGACAAAAACAACCTCAGATATGTATATATGACTCTAGTGGCAGAAAATGAAGAGGAACTAAAGAGCCTCTTGATGAGGGAGAAAGAGGAAAGTGGAACACCTGGCTTGAAACTCAGCATTTAAAAAACCAAGATCATGGCATCTAGCCCCATCACTTAATGTCAAATACAAGGGGAAAAAGTAGAAGCAGTGACAGATTTTATTTTCTTGAGCTCTAAAAGCACTGTGAATGGTGACTGCATCCTTGAAATTAAAAGATGCTTGCTCCTTGGAAGAAGAGCTATGACAAACCTAGACAGCATATTAAAAAGCAGAGACATCACTTTTCCAACAAAGGTCTGTATAGTAAAAGGTATAGTTTTTCTAGTAGTCATGTACGGATGTGAGCACCGGACCTTAAAGAAGGCTGAGTCCCAAAGAATTCATGCTTTCGAATTGTGGTTTTGGAGAAGACTCTTGAGAGTCCCTTGTACTGCAAGGAGATCAAACCAGTCAATCCTAAAGGATATCAACCATGAATATCCACTGGAAGGACTATTGCTGAAGCTCCAATACTTTGGCTACCTGATGCAAAGAGCATTGGAAAAGACCCTGATGCTGGAAAATACTGAAGGCAATAGGAGAAGTGGGCAGCAGAGGATGAGGCAGTTCGACAGCATCACTGACTCAATGGACATGAAATTGAATAAACTCTGGGAGATAGTAGAGGACAGAGGAGCCTGGCGTGCTGCAGTCCATGGGGTCACAAAGAGCAGGACATGACTGAGTGACTGAACAAAAACAATATCCATGTCATAGAATAATGTGATCATCCTGACAGAGGGTGAGAGAGTGGATGGATGAAATGGAGTGAGGGCTACCAGAGTGGAGTGGGAAGGTTCATCTTAGGTAGAGGAGACTCTTACACCTGGACTGCTCTAGATTAGTACTGTCACTTGTTGACTGTTTTGAGGCTCTGTCTTTAATCCTGTAGTGTTGTCCATCAAATCTATATACTGTGTGTATGTGTGTCCTACTAACTAAAAGGCTTACAAAGACAATGAACAAAATTTCCGTTTTTCAAAAAGAAGAGCTACTTGTCAAAATGGAAAAAAATTGCAAAGGAGATTTGAGATTATCAAATTTGGTTCTTTTACTGAGCAAATAGCAGACTTAGTGAGACTACAAGTAAACTGGATCAATCTCATAAGGATAGTGAATGATAGAGTTGAGATTAGTAATACTTTCTAAACAATACACTACTGATGACTCACTGGGTGGCAGGTGCTGACCTAGACATCTTACACACACTAGCTCTTTTCATCCTCATGACCACTCTGAGAGGCAATTTATAGTCAACTCTGTTGTAAGGAAGCTTAGAAACAGCCAGTTACCAGAGATCTCAAAGGCTCCTAGGTCAGAGGCCCAGGGTTCAAACCGAGGCTGGTCTGACTCCAAGTAGCATCCCATACATCATGCATGTTATCCTCACCCCATATGTCTTCTGCATAGTGTGGTGAAACAATTCAAACACAACATCCCTTGGCCACTCTCAATCACATTCATTTTCACTTTTATGGAAGGTGATCCAAAAGTTGATTATCACGAACTCTTGGATATACTATAAAAAATTTTTTTGGTAGTCCTCTCCATTTTGAAGTATGCACATTCAGCTCTGCATGGCTTCTTCCAGGTAAACAAAGACAAATAGTCAATCAACAGGATGGCCTGTCAACAGATTCCAATAATGCAATGTTTTAATAGAAACCAGCTGTCTGTCCTAGAGATCTAGCACATGCATGCATAAAAAGACATAGACACAGATGATCACAGCTACACCTTTTTCATAAAAGCAAAATAATGCAAGGTAAACGTTCACCCACATGTAAATAAGTTGTAGTACATCTAAATCTTCACATACTAATCAGCACTTAAGAAGAACGACCTAAATCTGTGTGTATTCATGAGGACAATCTACAAAATATAGCGTTATGTGAGAAGAAAAACATAGAAGTAATCATAAAATATGGTCCCACTTACTTAAAATAATCACAAAGCAAAACATATATATTGCTCTCTGTACCAATTATACAGTGTATTCATGCCAAAACATCCACAAGACACACACACCTAACTAACATTAATGAGGCAAGGAAGATGTTGAAGGATGGGGGTCCAAGTGCAAAATTCCTCTGTTCTTCCCTACAAGAACTTTACCAAATATATATTACTTTATACTTGCACAGTAAGAAAAAAAAATTACTAAAACCATTAGTCAGGAATGGAGTCTGAAAATAACAATGTGTCCCGTGCAACATATAAGCAAATCTCCCACTTAATTCCAAGTTTCCTTTCATGAGAAATTTCTCAAATACTAGACAGTTATCATTTGGAAACAGAACAATTTATTTTTCAATTTAGAACATCCACAAAAAATATACATTTTGATTGTACACTATCTTTGCTTGGCTCTGAGAAAACAATGATCACTTTAATGCCTATTTCACATAAAAACAATGACAATGACCACCACCACAATATCCCACCCACAAGCTGCAGCAGCTTATCTGATTAGTGAATAGTTCCAGGGAAGAGAAATCGAAAAACTCTATAATTATTTACATTCCTTCTTGAAAAGAAAACAAGAATGCTCCTGGGAAAGGTAAAATACTTTGAAGTATTCCTGTGAAGAATACTTCTGACTCCTATTTCCAGAAGTCCCACACCATCTCCACCAAATTAAGAGGAAATGGGTTAAGGAGATCAAGGCAGTGAAAGCAAATTGTCCATTCACTCCTGGCCGCCTCAGAAGTCATTACTGAACATATTCCAGAGGATAATAAATAAAACTGATTGGGTGTGCGGTTAAGAGCTTTAAAGGAACCTGAAGCACCTTTAAAGAGAATTGTGCTGAGAGAAGAGTATTAAAAAATGAGGTATTTCCTCTCTTCACATTTAAATGTGGTGGCTTGGGAGAGAAACCATACTTGAAATGGATAGGAGTAATTTTCCATCATTATGGAAACCTTAAACCACCTCTGACTGCTTCTACCATCATCTCTTAACATCCTAGTAAATTGCAGTTATTTGTTCCAAACAAACAGAAAGGTCCATGGTAAAATGGAGCAATTTAAGGCTGCAAGAATACGACACCTGTAATTCAATTTCATGGCAGCTGGTTTCACAACATGCTCCTCTACCTCCGCTTATGACATAGGAAACTTCCCTCCAAGTGTAACAACTCTTCTCTCACTAAGCCGTGGGCTCAAGGCGATAAGTAGACCTTAAATGGACAGAGACACTCATCACAGGGGAGGTATAACTCAGGTGCGCTTCCCCGGGCAGCTTGACGTCCACAAGGCACTGAGGCTAGCAGGGAATTATTAAAGTCTCAACATCCATTACAAAGCAAGGAAGGCTTCTAGAAGAAAGAAGTGCTCTGGAAAAACAAATACCCACCAATTATCACAACAAATCTCTAATATGCAACACAATAAAGAAGGAGCTATAAAAATATGTGTTTGCATATGTATGTATGTATATATTTAGAAAACCTAAACTATCTTTTGTAAAAGAACTGTAAATAAAACACAAGCCTGCTAGTAACTATGGCTGATTAAAATCTGATTGGTGGAATGAAATCTTAAGACATTAATCAACATCTGGCAACTATCTAAACCAGTATTAATATTAATAATATTACTGAATGAGTACTTACCCTTGTGCTAACTGACTTCAGTATATTCTCACAACTTCAAGAACTGCAGACTTCCACTGTCACTCCCATTTTAAAAATGAGAAAACGAATCTCAGAGAGCTTTATACTCACCCAAAGTCACACAGCGTATAAGAAGCTAATGCAGACAATCAAACCCTGGCAGAGAGATTCACACCTAGCTGCATCTCACCGTGTCCTGCAACTTGCCAATGTGGATCAAGGGAATGCTTTCAAAATGCTGTCACGAAAACTTTAGACTTTTGGCTAGAGTTTATAAAGTGCTCCCCCACATAATGCCTTACTAATTTCTTCTATCAATACCCTAATAGTAAGAAAGGGTATAATTATCCTCATTTTACAGTTCAGGACAGGAAGACTCAGATGACGCCAAGGGAGTTGCCCAGAGTCTCACAAGTGGCAAAGGAAAACTTGTTCCCAGAGCTTGATACCAAAATTTGCCTTCTCTGTAGGTCTGAGATTGGAATATTTGTTGACGTTCAGGGAGTTGAAGTCAAGTTGGTATGAATTCACATTGACTGGGTGGGTGTTTATTAAAAGGACGGTGGTTCTATTTGGATTTGATAAGAATACATACAACACAGGACTTCCAGATACTTATCTTTGCATCAGAAGTTTCTCAAGGTTTGTGTTTAAGTGAGTGCAGGCTGTTTTAGGAGGTTTATCAGATTTGCAAACATTTACCGATGATTTCAAAAATGGCTTAACTCAAAGAAGCAAAACTGTCTTTTCAAGAAGAAAGCACCAGGCAGGGAAACTTTCTTTTCTTCAAGTCCTCCTACCCATATTTATTAAAATCAGCTAAGAGATGTAGCAATAAAGAGAATTACAATGACACATAAGAAAGAACTTTTCTAATTTTTATAGCTAGAGATTTATCACCTGTGCATCATTAGCTATAGGCAGAATCTGAACTATGGCAGACATAGAGACAGGCAGTCCCAAGCTTGGGAGCTCCTTCCTCTGCTGGGAGGGAATCAAGGTCATGAGCAAGTGCCTCTGATACAGAGGAAGTAGGCTGAGGGCTAGGATGCATCAGAGAAGAGAGCTCTGAGATGTTGGTACAACATCAGATACCACAGAAGTCTACTTAAAACAAAATAAAGGATTCATATCAATGTATGACAAAACCCACTGGAAAAAATAAATAAATAAAATAAAAAAAAAAAAGGATCCCATAGCAAGATGCAGCCTCAGGTTCACAGACACCAGAGAGAAGATTTAGTATCACTACACTCAACTTCTGGTGTACAGGACAAGACCACATGGACTGTCTAAATATTAAGAGAGGAGGCAACGGGGATTCTTGCCCCTTTCTCTGAAAGTTGCCTTCAACAATCTTCACCATCTTACGTCATGAACAGTCCCAGAACCTTCTTGTTTGGCCAGCAAATTTAATAATATATTCAAAGCCGAACACAAAAGATAGACCACCATATCACAGATACCTATGAAAAGTGTGTTTCTCTTCTTTCTTCTCTTCCCACCTTGATGGGAGAAAGGGAGATACTAAAAATTGTTTAGGCCAAAAGGAATAACCACCTGTCTTAAGGGAAAACACCACCCTGGTCATAAAACCAAAGCAAAGCAAAACAGATCTAGAGTGTATATAAATGGGTTGCCTCTAACTATAGCATTAAGTGGCTATGAAAGAAAGCAGCCATTTACATGTGTTACTTCACATACAGTTTCCACAGAAATCAGTTCAGGTACAACGAGTGTTGTGGGGCTAGGAAATAGGAACAAAATCTGAGTATTTGCAATGACACATAGAAAGCATCAATTTTTCAGTGCTTCAATTTCAGGTAATTTTAATTTTTCTGACTTTGGGGGATCAGTTTTATTTAATATGAAAAAGATAAATGAGTTGTGAGAAATACAGCAAAATTTTATTTTTTTTAAGAGAGCACCTACTGAATACATCACTGCAATAGTGGAAAGGCAAAGAAGCTTGGGGTCTTCCTAAGTAACAGGTCATCTTTATCAGTCATGGAATTATATGCAAACCATTCCCTGAGTCTCTGTTTTCTCATCTCCAGATAGGAAAATAAGAATAAAGCTTCCTTTTTTTTTTCCTTTTGAGGAGCTTGTGAAGATTAAATATGACATGAAGTATAATTAGAGCAACACCTAAAATAGAGTCAGCACTCAAGAAATGTCATCATCATCACCACTGTTATTGTTCTAGATCATTTTGTGAGCCAGGAGGACAACTCTCAAGCAAAACAAGAAAACTCAGGGAAACAGATATGTGGTATGGCAGAGTTAATGAGTTCTTGACTAATTTTAATCAGATACAGTTATAACTATATAAGTGTTTCAAGGTGATATCAAATAATTGATTTAATAAAATTATGAATATACATTTCAAAGCTTTTTGATGAAAAGTATCTGCCTTAAGATGCTAAATTATTCCAGAAAAACTGCCAGTGTCTGGAACTGTTGTTTGTTTTCCTTTTCTATTAAAGTCAATAAACTTCCACTGAACATGGGTGATGAGCTGGCTGACGAGTTGGTCACCATGGAGGATACAAAAACAAGCTTAGCGATTGCCTTAATGGTATGTAAGGTACTTTTTTCAATATCCACAATGACAGAAAACCTTTGTCCTTGAATGTTAGCATTGATTATTGGAAACAGTTCAAATGAGTTTAAAGCCAAGAGCAGGCAGGTGACTAAACTGAGTAATAAAACCCAGGCCTGCTCCAGAGTCAGATTTTCCCATGTGCCTCAAAATAATTCTGAAAGTAATTTTTCAAAGGGCTTTTGCAAATGAGCATTGGCAGCACTGCTGAAATTAGTGCATGGATCACTAAGGTGACTATTTTAAAAAGACAGCATTAAGATTTCAATATTTAAGGGCTGGAAAGACCCCCACCCCGTGCAGCAGAGCCCATATTTTCTACTCCCTATTTATACCTTCCAAGGCCACTTAGTCCTGTTATGCACACACAATGCAAGCCAAATCAAGCACCTATTCTACCATCCTACCGACTGTGAAAGATGCCCACAGGTGGCGATCCATGCATTTACCCCTCTCACTTTTCTAAGTGGTTCAAGACACTTTCCTATTTCAGTCTCGCTACACTCAAATGAAGCATAACCCATTGCCTCCTGCTGCTAATGTATTTTCTGCTGCTCATGCTACTACCTCAGGCTTCCTAGCATGCAAGCTCACAGGTCTTCTAGAAGACACAGCAGCTGCAAAGAAACCACTGGAACAGTGTCTAGAGGGTAATGGGAGTCCTTGCTATGATCCAGTTGAATTGAAGGACCAGAAGAGTCCTCTCAGTGCCATTTGCACGCCAAAGCCCCAGTACACGCTAGACCAGTAATTAAGATGAGGGCTCTGGAGGGAATGACTCAGAACCACTTCCAAAGGTAAACAGACACACTAAAGCTTCTCACAGACATCTGATAGTATGCTTTGACTTTACCCTTGACTGCTGTGTGACCAGGCACACATCACATCACCCCTCAAAGCCTAAGTTTTTTCATACAGGGATTTTAGTAGTTCCTAATTCATTAGATACTGCAGTGATTGAATGCAATAAAGCTTTTGACACAGAGTAAGCACTTAATAAGGCTTCTCAGGTGATGCTAGTGGTAAAGAATCCTGCCAATGCAGGGGACATAAGAGGCCTGGGTTCAATCCCTGGGTAGGGAAGATCCCTTGGAGGAGGAAATGGCAATCCACTCCAGTATTACTGCCTGGAGAGTCCATCAGATTGCAAAAAGTCAAGCACAACTGAAGCAACGCAGCACACACACACAAGCACTTCACAATTATTTATAGTTATTATTTATTACTTAGAAGGTCTTCAAGACTATAACTATTTGCTTAACCCTTCTAGTTAAACTGCTAAATAACTCAGATTTTTCTTCATAAGAAACATGTATTTACCAAATACATAAGCACAAAACCTCTACCATGCCAAACACCATTCTGTTCTCATGTTAAAAGAAGTTACTTTTTCACTGAAAACTTGTGTGAGTCTGTGGAAGGTTTGGATTCAATAAGAACTTTAAAAATGATTCTGCAACAGACCAAAAAAAATGTCCCACACTTGGTTTAATAAATGCCTTACTTTCCTGCTTTCTGAAGTAACTGATAACCCTTGGACTTAATTTCTGTCCAGTGGAGATTAAACCTTACCAGGTGATAGTAGGTGAGCAAGACAGAGCATGGCTAATTGGATTTCTAATCTTCACTAGACTTTAGCAACAAATACCCACAATGTTTATTTGTTGGCTGCAATGTTAAATTGTCAGCCAATTAAATGCCAAAGGGAACAACTGGTTAACTGGATATTTACAGTGATTCATACTTGGTTTTCAGGGAAACATTTTAAATTATTTCCCATCTAAAGTATACAAATTAAAGCTGCCATTGACTTAAAATGAGAAATGTAAATACTCATCAGCCAAGGAAAATTATTTTTAAGACTGAGATATAATTACTTAAAAATTAAAATATATAGAATAATAATAGAAGTAAGTGAAGGGGAACGTATTTTTTTTGTCTTTAAGCAAGGCATAATTCTAAAAATATTAGCTATTGAATATTAGAAGCACAGTAGAGAAGGACTCTAAAGCAAGTGAAAGGTAAATTGGGTTGACATTTGATATTTCTGATACATTGTTAGAATATCAAAAATTTCAGTCCATGAAGCTGACAGGCAAACAATTATACTAATGATTGTTTTCCTTAAAGTTATAATTATTGAATTCATAGCTAGTTTTTCTCCCAGATCTTTCTTAGCCCCCATTATTAATTTTCCATCATCATATAATCCCAAAGCTTTATTTCTTTAAAGTGAAATATGGAATTTTCAGTTACAGTTATGGAATAACATTCCTCAGACTCAGAGTAAACTGAAAACTACTAGCTGTTCTGTGTGTGTCTGTTTCAGTATTCTGGGAGAGAAGCTGGAGACTTGGTAAATTCTAATTTTGTCCTATAATCTCTTGTATAAGCCCATTTAGATATACAGATATAAAGCCTAACTACACTATCTTGAAAAATATTGTTTTGGGTGAGATGCTGCTGCTGCTAAATCGCTTCAGTCGTGTCCGACTCTGTGCGACCCCATAGATACCAGCCCACCAGGCTCCCCCGTCCCTGGGATTCTCCATGCAAGAACACTGGAGTGGGTTGCCATTCCCTTCTCCAACGCATGAAAGTGAAAAGTGAAAGTGAAGTCGTTCAGTTGTGTCTGACCCTTAGCAACCCCATGGACTGCAGCCTACCAGGCTGCTCCATCCATGGGATTTTCCAGAAAAGAGTACTGGAGTGGGTTGCCATTGCCTTCTCTATTGGGTGAGATGAGAGGGATGATATAAGCTTTTAATTGTCTCTGCCCAAGGATGTGCTCGGAGACAATGGAGCTGGAACCTGCCAGGAAAGAGATGCATGCCTGAACTGGGTAGCAGTCATAAAGCACACCTAGCTTGGGCCTGGTGCTGGGCTGGGGCTAGGATATTGTTGTCCTACCCCTAATGTGAGCAAGCAACTCAGATGTGAGTAAGCATCTGTCAGCTCCTATGAGTGCCTCCCCTGGGCCCTTGGCAGGGGCTGAAGGAAATGCATGTTATCACTGTCAGTTATCACCAAGCAACAAAGGAGAGGTGGAGAAAAAAGGAGCGAGAGGGAAGGGAAGAGAAAAGGAGGGAGGGGGGAAGAGGAGGAGGAAGGAAGGGGAGAAGAAGAGAGAAGAGGAAGGAGGGAAGGAAGGGGAACACAGATGAAGGACAGATGAAGGAAAGAGGAGGAAAAGAGGGGAGTGGGGAGAAAGAACAAATCAAGTCTTTGTTTGATGCCCTGGAAAATTTACATACAACAAAATCTCTGTTTTGATCTGCAATTGGTTATTTTTGTTCATTTATTTACTAAATATGTTTTTCTCTCTCTTTATCCCCGGGGTTAGGACAAAGGCTTTGGAGTCAAATGTCACAGTTTGAAAACCCAGATGAGAGACTTCTTAAACCCAGTAGTCTGTGACCTTAAAATCAGTTAATCCCTCTGCATTTCAGTTTCCTCAAGTGAAAACAAGTAGAATAATAAATCCACCTTTCTTGGTGCTGCTATGAGAACTGGATAATATGTATAGTGTTCAGTGTACTGCCTGATACATAAGTAGCATGTTGTGCGAAATATAAAATATCTCTATCATAAGGGTACTACTGACACTTTCAAATCATATTTTTAAAAAATGTCTCCTAAAACATTGATTGCAGGTATAAAATTTTATTCAGCATTTACTTAAATCCTAGCTACCCAAAGTCACTCTAAAAGCAGCTCAACAAAATAGGCTCAAAACCCAAGGAAATAAAACATAAAAATCTTTCTAAACCATGAAGCTGTATGGTCTTAGGAAAGTAAAGACTATTCAAAGATTCCACTAAGAGAAGTAAGTACAAAGACCCCTCTCTTTTTTAGCTATATGAAACTGGGCACATATTAAACAATGTCACTTAGCATGCTACCCAGACTGGACTTAGGATTAAGCCTTGGAAAAACTATAGGAAAGGAATTGAAGAGAGTATGAAAGAAAAGAAACAGTTCAACAGTGGCCTAGCGCATGGCAAAGGGTCTGGCTCATAAATATGACTGAAATGAATGAATGAAGAAACAAAGAAAAACTGCAGCTGACTAAAAGGCTGATTAATGTGCTCAGCTATGTCACATTAAACTGAGAAATGAGGCCAGGTACCCATAAATGACCTCACTGTAGCCAAGTAGTACAATAAGTTTCCTCAGTTGGTAGTGAATTTATATTTGGGCTGACCTTGAATTATATTCATTAAAGTTCTATTGTGGAAAATGAGGCACAAAGAGAAGAAAACGGTGAGGGATGTGGTCTTTGGAGAATGGACTCCTGAATTTGGGGGCACTGGAGACAACAAGGTCCCGACACAGGATATGTGAAGAGTTTTGCTTGGGGGTTTAGATGAAAAATTCCTCCTACTTCTCAACAAAGAATTTATTTATCAAAATAGCAACTCAAGTTTACTGTGTACATTCTTGTGATAGGCACAGGGAAGGCTGCCTCAGTTCAGTTCAGTCGCTCAGTCGTGTCCGACTCTCTGCGACCCCATGAACTGCAGCTCGCCAGGCCTTCCTGTCCATCACCAACTCCCGGAGTTTACCCAAACTCATGTCCATCGAGTCAGTGATGCCATCCAGCCATCTCATCCCCTGTTGTCCCCTTCTCCTCCTGCCCCCAATCCCTCCCAGCATCAGGGTCTTTTCCAATGAGTCAACTCTTCGCATGAGGTGGCCAAAGTATTGGAGTTTCACCTTCAGCATCAGTCCTTCCAATGAACACCTAGGACTGATCTCCTTTAGGATGAACTGGTTGGATCTCCTTGCAGTCCAAGGGACTCAATTCCTCAGAACAAAACTTGGAGAACTGTGTTATTATTCCTATCTCACAGATGAAGAAATAGAGGCTTGGACTTGCTAACTGCATAATATTCCTAGTAAATGAATAAACTAGGACTCAAAAGGCATTCTGAGTCAAGATTTATGTTTCTGACTATTTTGACGAAACAAGATTTATGCTTTGATGTCACCATGCTTATATTCATTCAGAGATATTCACTGTCTACATATATTAGATGCAGTAAGTAACATCATTTCCTTTTAAGTAGAAGGCACTGCTCTTGCTCCTCAAGGAACACAAAAGCAGGTTGGAATGTGATGTATGCAGTTAATGACAGAAGAGACTAGTGATGAAGAGTGGAATCTCTGAGTGTCTGCCTGGCTTATTTCCTCCTTGACAACTCTTCATATGTTATAACTAAATACGAAGAAATAATCAAAATGGCCCTGTTGATCTCCAAATGAAGAAAAATTATGTGTGCAGGGAGAGACAATATTAGAATATAATTAGAAATAAGTTGCCATATTTTGACTCAAAATGCATCATATAATCCATGTGAGAATATGATTTTCATAGAATATTATTCACTCAATAATAGTATTTAATATCTATTACATGACAGGCACTGTACTAGGCTAGGAATAAGGCTGAATAAACTACAACTAGGAATAAAGCTGTTGAAACAATATAGCCATGTATGTCACCTTATGGCCTTCTGAAAGCTTTATCATATAAAATACATTTAAGCAACAAGAAACGTCTATTAAAGTGGAAAAATTCTACTCATCTAAAACCAAACTTCCTCTTATTGATATTTAGTGGGAAAAAGTACAGATTTTATAACTCATGTTCTAGATGATATCTGAAGAAATGAAGAGCACAAGTATTTCAGGAAAATAATAGCTAAAAGTGAAAAAAAAAATCACTCAATGCCTTGAAAGACCAGAAAACACTTTTGCTTCTCATATTCAGTGTAATCCTCACATGGAGGCTTCCTTAACAATAGAGGAGCAGCTAACATACACATTTTCAACCATACTCTGAAAATTACTCTGTTGCGTCACTCACATTTTATCACAAATATGCCTTTTAAATGTGGTGCTAGAGAAGACTCTTGATATTCCCTTAGACAGCAAGGAGATCAAGCCAGTCAATTCTAAAGGAAATCAACCCTGAATATTTATTGGAAGGACTGATGCTAAAGCTCCAATATTTTGGCCACCTGATGTGAAGAGCCTCATTGGAAAAGACTCTGGTGCTGGGAATGATTGCGGGCAGGAGGAGAAGTGGGTAACAGAGGATGAGATGGTTGGATGGCATCACTGACTCAATGGACATGAGTTTGAGCAAACTCTGAGAGATAGTGAAGGACAGGGAAGCCTGGCGTGCTGCAGTCCATGGGGTCGCAAAGAGGTGGACATGACTTAGGCACTGAAAAACAACAGCAAACGTCCTTTAACCTTTGGGTTTTAGCCATGCCAAGCTAGCAATGTAACACTGCAGCGCCTATCTACATCTGAAAGAACCAAAAGGCAGGGAAGGTAAATGAACTGGGCTGAATTGTAGCCCCTGCAAAAGGTATGTCTAAGTTCTAACGTGTGAATATAACCTTATTTAGAAAAAGGGTCTTTGCATGATATATAGTAAAAGAAAGGATCTTAAGATGAGTTCACCCTAGATTATTAACAAGGTAGACTTTAAATTCAATGACAAATGTCCTTAAAAGAGAAGGCAGAGGAAGAAAAACAGTAGCACAAAGAGACGGCCATGGGGAGTCAGAGGGGAGACTGGAGTTACTACCAAAAGCCAAGAAACGCTTGAAGCCACCAGAAGCTGGAAGACACACAGAAAGATGCTCTTCTCAAGCCTTCAGAGGGAGCATGGCCTTGTGAACATCTTGATTTGGGACTTCTGGCCTCCAGAATCACGAAAGAATACAGTTCTGTTGTTTTAAACCACCAAGTTCACAGTAATTAGTTATGGAGCCTCTAGGGAACTAATAACAGCAAGCGTTCCCAGGATGATAAAAGCAAACCACAGTACCTTCAATCTTTCATGAAAGCTCAGAGTCTGAGCACTCATCATCTGTCAGAGAAGACTCTCCATGTTATTTGTAGTTTTGATTTCTTCTCCTCAGAGCTGATTAAATCTAGTCTGATTCTGTTTTAAACTCAGTGTTCCATTGGTTATAGACATTCCTAACTTCAAAATTAATCTAGTTTTAAACACGCCAGCTGCCAAGTCAATAAAATCACCCCCTACAAGTGAATAACAACAGTGAAAGATTTACAAGAAGCAGCAAGAAGAAACTAAATCACACCCAGGAATCCTTCAGCCTGTGGCACACCCATCCCAGATGAACCAGAAAGAATGTCAAAGCTGTGGAAGGTGGGAGAGAAAAAAACAGGAAGAGCAAGGAGACCATTAGCACAGGACTCTGAAAAGAGCATTCTAAACTTTTAAAGTGCAAATGCAATTATTTCAATGTTCACCTCCTCCAACTGTTACAAGTAATACTTATTATTTCTTCTTCTTTGAATTATAAAGGTGTTCAGTGTCAATATTACATATTTTACACCCAATTCCCTATATTTCTGAAATGCCAGTTATACAACTGTCTTCATAGCTAATTCAATAAGCCATTTAAGGGTACAGATAATCTCCTATTTTCTTCTCTTACATCCTCAACTTCTTTTCAAGGCCAAGTAAGAAGAGATATTTAAGAGATACTAACTGATCTATCTTTATATTCCTGTTATAAGTTTCTATTCTAATAACTATTTTGACTAATGAATACCAAAACGTTGGCATGTCAGTTAATATCTAAAACATAGGCAGCATTCTCATTTATGTGTGTCTATACAAACACTAACATGCCACAAAAATATTTGACCCTAAATCAATTCTGGAAAGAGCAATCATCACATCTAGGTGTTCTACTAATATGTTAGATAATTGTTTTTCCCAGAGGAGAAGGAGAAAGAAGAAAATATCTCCCATGAAATGCACAATGTAGTGCTTGCATAAATAATATTAAACTCCAATGTTCCTGTCAAATGTCCAAATCTGATATATTACACACTGCATTGTATATAATTACCTATAAGCCTACCCTGGTTCAAGAATATGTCAAATACTTTTGGGAAAAATTGTAACAATAACATTAATTTAGCCTTTATCTGGTCTAGCCACTGCTCTAAAAGCCATTTATCAAATTTACATATTTATTTAACCATTAAATACTTATGGAGTAATTTCATGTGTCATCTTGAGTGGGCCAACGGGTATCTAGATATGCGGCCAAAATTTACTCTGGGTGTTGTGTGAGAGTGTTTCAAATGAAATGAACATTTGAATTGGTGGCCTGAGTAAAGCAGATTCACCTCCCTAAAGTGAGTGGGTCATCCTGTCACCTGAAGACCTGAATAGAACAAAAAGACAAAGTGAGAGGAAACGCCTTCCTGAGAGTTGAGCTGGGAGGTTGGTCTTCTTCAGTCTCTGGACTCAGACTGAAACATCAGCTACTCTTGGGTCTCGAGTCTGCTACCTGTTAGACTAGGAAATACACCATCAGCTCTCCTGGTTCTCAGGATTTCAGACTCAAGATGAACTACACATAGGCATTCTTGGGCTTCCAGCTAGCCAACTACAGATATTGGTATTTCTCAGCTTTCAGAATCATGGGAGCCAATTTTGTAACTATACATCTATTAAAAAATAAAATAAAAACTTAAATTTAGGCTTTGTTGGGGGACAGAAAAGGATATCTGCCTGTAAAAGGCAGCACTAGCTATTCGATGAGGCAACAAATAAAAAGCTCTGATCACAGTCCTAGGATGGATTAAATGCTCACTAGATATTGGGTAAAAATAGCAAATAGAGATATTGAGGTTAAACTTTAGCATCAATTTAGTACTTTAATGCATATGTGCAAAAGTAATATTAAATCTGGCAGTCAAAAAAACCAACAATGTAATGGGGGAAATACAAGATGACCTGGCAGTCAGGTGTAAGAATAGGAGCATAGATGACCAGGAAATGAGCATTTACTAAGTGCCTAGTTTGCACCAAGCACTTCAAAGACAACACAGCTTCATCAGTCCATTGAATTCTCACAGCCACAATATGCAGCTGATATCTTCTAAGCAGCTTCTGTCTGGCAAACCCGTGTTTGTTGCTAGGAAAACAGTGGTGAGCAAAATTAGGAGTTAGCCTCATGGAGGTCATAGTCACTAATTAGCTGGTGAGGACTGATTGTATGAAGTGCTTACCTGGGCAAATTTTCCTGTAGAGGATCAGATAGTAAACATTTTAGGCTTTGTAGGTGGTGATCTCTTGCACCTATTCTACTTTCCATTTTAACACAAAGGCAGCCTCAAACAATATGTAAATAAAGGGGCACTGCTCAATCCTAATAAAAGCAGGAGGAGGCAGGGTGTACTCTGTAGATCCCTGGATAGAAGAAGAAGCAACTAGCTCCCACTACAGGGGAATTAAGAAGGATTTCAATAAAGAAAGGAAAGGTGTGAAGTGAGCTGTGTTTTGAAGAAACACTAGACTCCCTAGAAAGGCCAGAAGTGGAAAGGGGACTCTGGGTCTCAGGAACAGACTATGCAAAGACACGGAAGCATTAAAGGACACGGCTGACTGGGGAAAAGTGAGGAACCATGAGAACTGGGAGACCAGGGTCAGAGAAAAAGGAAAATTAGAAAAAGGGTTTTTGTACATAGCTCTGTGGCAGTTAGAAGCAAAGTTCATATTATCTTTCAGTGTTTCGAAAGGTCAAGCTGCATTTCTCCTCCCAAAGCTAAATGATAACATGATGCAGTTCAAAAGCTGGTCATATCAAATTGCCATCTAATCATTTAATTAAAGCCCCATGCTGGCACCAGCCATCCTCAGGGCCCATTTTTCATTTGGGCACATTTCATTACACTTTTCAAAGCAAATTTGCCTTTTCAAAGGCGAAAAATGCAAATGACTAGGTTTGAAAGGAAATGCATAACACTCTGCATAATGACAGAGATTTTCTTGGAAAGCAGTAATGCACAGAAAGAGCTATCTTTAGGGACTGAGGATGGCTTATCAGCCCTATAGGAACTCTACATGATATTTCATTACAGCACCAGGATGCAAACAGAAGTGAAATACCAAATACACAAAAACTAAACAGCCATCCCCAGTCTTCTTTTTCAGCATCACTGAAGGCACATTTTGAAACAAGATGCAGCCTTTGGACCGGTAAGACCAAGGCAGGCATTGATAAATGGAGGACATTTACAGTATGGCCAAGAAAATGATGAAAAAACTAGGAGGAATTGACCTGTTCAAAGACAATAATAGGAACACCTAAAGGCCAATTAACATAAAGTGATAGTGGGCAAATTCAAGTACACTCAAGAAAAATTCTCAGGAGTAAGAAAACATCCACTTTGAGTCAGTAAAATGCATGCTGGTGGTATTCACAATAAGGGATGAAAGTGACCTTAACCACATAAACCAGCATCTTCCTCTTCGGTGCGAGGAAACTCTCAGACCCACTGCTCCCCAATTACTGTGTCTTTTACCTTGAAAGATGAAGCTGCAGCACAAATTTTATGAATTCGCAGATCCCAAAGTGAGAAGCAATTAGTTCAAAGAAGAGTGAGTGGCAAAAAATGAACACCCGTTAATTTATTCTTCACCATCAAGGAGAGAAGGAAAGCTTAACTTTAGGCTGCCAGATAGACCCTTTCTCCCCATGAAAGCACCACCAGCATCTGGAGCAGCAGCATCCACTGCGAAGTTGAGAGTCTGGATAAAGTTCAGGGCTGCAGACTATTGTGTTTCATGGCCAGAGCACATGTGGATATTTCAAACAAGAGCTTCTGATCAGGGAGGTTCACTAGTACTTGAATCATGGCTGGTCAGCTCAGCCAAAGCCTCCATCAAGAGTAAGCTAAAGACCTCATTCTATTACTTATATAGAAAGGATGGCCATCCCCAGCCAGAACCCCTACAGATTCAGGCACTCAGTTCAGAATACCAACCCAGCTTGGGGACATGGGGGAAAACTAAAGGGCAACAGGACTTTTGACATAGCTTGCCGTACAGTTACTTTTTTTCCCCCATTTTCATTTTAATTACACTGAAATATAATATATACAGAAAAATGTACATATCATAAATGTATACCTTGACAAATTGTCATACAAACATACCTGTGTAGAAAATATTAGGCAAAATCATAACATTACCAGCACACAGAAATTGCCCTTATGCACTCTTAGAATACCCACTATCCTTACTTCTAACAACATAGGATAGTTTTGCATGGTTTGTATTTTGTATAAATGGAATCATATAGTAGATTCCATAATGTTTGGATTATTTGGGCCCATATTAAGTATGTGAGATTCATTCATATCATTAGGTCTAGTTGTAGATTGTTGATTAGTAATTTCCATTATATGTATATACCACAACTTATGTATCTATTCCACTGTTCATGGTTGCCTACATCATTTCAGTGCTTTGGGCTTTCAAGAACAATGCTTCCATGAAGATACCATACATCTGTTTTGGTGAGCATGGCAGATTTTCATCTTGCCACTTTGATGTAAAAAAGAAAAGAAATGGCAGTGTGACATTTTGCCATGGTTGTGTCAAATTTGTAATGTTAAAACAAGGAATCTTCATCTTTTGCTTGGAGTAATAAACAAAGCAGATGTTCCTGACTCACATTCTTTCTCTGACTCTCCCACCACCTACAACTCTACCCCTGCCCCCTAGCATCCTATCTAATTCAAGAGACTGAGATTGCGGAGATATGAACAGAAATGAACATTCAAGAAGCCCAGCAGTTCACATGCAATATTCATCACTCTCCTAAAATGAACAACAAAATATGCTTTTAAAATCACATAAGGATTCCTTAAAGAAAAATTTTAGGTGAGAAATTATCCTGCCTCCAGCACAGGAATCAATAATTATAAGAGAATCTATTTTTGAAGTGTATCAGGTAGCAGCAGTCATTGAAAGTTATATAAAACTCACGATAATTCAAGCTTCAGATGAGAAAGGCTGTGGAGGTAGAAAGGAAAGAAAAATTCTGTCTGCCAGGAGTGGGTTCAAGCAACTGGAAGTCTAGAAGGCTGTGGGGCAGGGAGATGTAGCTGGCATTCGGGAAAGCCTTCCTAGCAAGATTTTTCTATTGCATGTTGCTAATCATAATGCAAATTTCTCATCTATGTGACTGCAGTCATACTGACCTAAACCCTAGATTTAAGACATTGATTGATTTAATCCAAACACAGCAGTCCTTTTATTTATTTATTTATTTATTTTAAGGCCATAGTGATTGGTTCAGGGATGGCTTTAATCCACTTGTGAGCCAATCAGTGTAATTCCTTCTTTTGATCTCAGACATTAGGTTGAGGGCATTAGGCTCCACAACCAAAGACAGTTCAGTCATTGTGAGACTCAGTCTTTTTTGACAAGACTAAAACATAGATTCTATTGAGTCATCCTTTCTGGACTAGGTGGTGTGAAATAGCAAGTCTAGAGGAAAAAAGCAGGATATGACAGGAGGGGCATGAATTATATAGACCTCAAAAACCTTAAGACCTCCTTAATGCATAGGACATGTACTAGAGAGCTTCCAATAATATCTTTTTGTCCTAAATGAAACTGTACGGAAAGTGAGAGTAATTCCTCTATGTTTCTCATGTAAGCTAATGGATCCTCTGTTTAAAATATTCAGATTCAAACTGGGATTTCTAGTGGGGCAACCAAGACTTTCAAAGGTGAAGTAAGTGATGTTTGATCTGGACCTGAAAACATATGAGGCATTCAGTGGATAGAGTTAACATTAAACTCTGTTCCCAGAGCAAGCACAATAGGAATGAAGATGTCAGAAGTGTCTGTGGTCAAGCGCCTAGACTACAAAGGCCTCACCGCAGATTGGGAGGTAGTACTATGAGAGGCTTAGGACAGGTCAGAGATCAACAAGCTTTTTCTGTAAAGAGCCAGATAATAAATATTTTGTTTTGCAATCCAGATGATTTCTGTCACAACTACTCAGCTCTGCTGCTGTAACATGAAACCAGCCATAGATAGTATGTAGACAAATAGGCATGGCTATGTTCCAATAAAGCTTCATTTATGGACACTGAGATTTGAATTTCATATAACTGCCATATACTACAAAATATTGTACTGATTTTGACTTTTTCAATCCTTTAAAAGTGGAAAATAACATTCTTAGCTTATGGGCCATTATCTGCTGACCACTGAGACAGAGTGAGCACAAAATATCTACATTCATACTCTTTCTCCACCATATGGAAGTTACGTGCATGTGTGCTACGTCCCTTCAGCTCTGTCCAACTCTTTGAGGCCCCATAGACTGTAGCCTGCCACACTCCTCTATACATGGGATTCTCCAGGCAAGAATGCTGGAAAAGATCCTTCCTCCCCCAAGAGATCTTCCCAACCCAGGGATCAAACCTGTGTCTCATATCTCCTGCCTTGGCAGGCTGGTTCTTTACCACTAGCGCCACCTGGGAAGCCCTGGAAGCTACATACCATCAGACAAATTACTACTTCATCTCTCTAAATATCAGTTACTCCACAGATAGACAAGGGATCATTATAGTGCCTACCTCACAGTTTTTTTCCAAAAATTAAATAATCTAATCCACAGAGAAATGTTTAGCAATGTGTCTGATACATAGCACCCAATAAAGACTAGTTATTCTTTAGGAAGATCCTTGGATGTGAGGCTACATATCTTAGTAAGAGAAAGTCATCAATGTTTTCTGCCTTTGGAACTTCACAAAGGCACCTGTCACAAGGACAGGTTAGAAAGAGGAGCACCTTTTTTAAACTGACCTAATGTGTACCATCAATCTAGCTTAGGACATTCAGATGTTTATCAGCAACTTGCTTTTCATTTAAGCAGCATTCAGTGTTTTAAAAAGAAGTCAAGTCAAGATTTTTTGTTGTTTGTGAGAAATCATGCTCTCAGTTCCATGTAATGAATTTCTTTAGAAACAAATTTTTTTCAGAGACTCAGCTGAGCTAATAAAAATTTTAAAACACACGGTCACTTCTGGTTTGAACTGCATTTGTCGGTTTTGATAATTTATTCATTGACTAATTAGTTCAGCCAAATCTTATAGACTGTGTCTCATTCTACAAGCCCAGATGGTACTCCATCACATAGATGATGGGCAATAAGACCCCATACTGTATTTGTCAGACACCCTACTGCGGAACATAACCAAAAAATGGTTCAGTAAAGATTTGCATTTAAGGTCTCTTAAGGTTCTCTGATTCTCTCCATCACTCCCCTCTCAACACATACTAAAGATCCTAACCTCATTTAAGATAATTAGCAAATCCCAGGCTTCATAAATATCACAGGGGAGTTAATGAGATGACTTACAGAAAGTTTGCAGCTCATTGTATAAGAGAGCACCAAGCCAGTTTGATTTCTCTGGTCCATGTTACAGGGAAACCAATTAGAGTTTATTTCTGATTGAATGATACAAACAGAAAGCATTATAATTTGGTTGAATAGATCTGTTAAAGCAAGAGACTGGGATCCATATTAATAGTAATAAACATGGGCAATAGATATGTATATTTCTCTGTTCCTGCCTCTGACTTGGGTATTTACTTAATGAGCAATGTGTATTTGTTGAGTAACTATTGTATATCAGGCACTGCACTAAGATCTCATGAAATCTTTAAATAACCCTTTTTTCCAGTTTTACAGATGAGAAAAGTGAGGCTTAGAGAAATCATGCTCTCACTCAAGTTCATAGTGCTTGAAAATCTGTGCTCTCAACACCATCTCTTTCTCCAGTCTCTCTCTTTGCCCACCACTGAGTCACACGGAACAAAGGACCACTCTTTGCTCAGCACCAACCTGCGTGCACCTGCTGGGGAGAGCAGGCAAAGAGTCAAATATGGATTCTTTGTGCTCTTTCCCATCTCATCTCTGCTGTGCTAGTTCTTTAACTTAATATCACTCTTCATCTGGAAGATTAGTATCTTTATATCCATTTTGCAGATGAAGAATATAAGCCTGGGGGGAATAAAGCAACTTGTTCAAGGTCCAAAACTAGTGGATGAATGAGCCCTACTCTTATTCAGATATGGGTCGAAACATCACAGTGTTTCTAAGACTCTGAAACTTGAGGATAGTCATTAAGGTTCCTTCTGTAGCCCCTCGGAGAAGGAAACGGCAACTCATTCCAGTATTCTTGCCTAGAGAATCCCGTGGACAGAGGAGCCTGGTGGGCTGCTATCTATGGGGTCGCACAGGGTTGGACATGACTGAAGCAACTTAGCATGCATGCATGGGAGAAGGAGATGGCAACCCACTCCAGTGTTCTTGCCTGGAGAATCCCAGGGACAGAGGAGCTGGTGGGCTGGCGTCTATGGGGTCACACAGAGTCGGACATGACTGAAGTGACTTAGCAGCAGCAGCTGTAGCCCCTATTCTTATATAGAAAGCTCCATCTTTTCTTGATACAGCTATATAAAAATAAACACAAATTATCGGTCATTTCCAAGATCTTTAAAACACATATACATATATAATCTACATGCACAACATAGGCATTAATGCTAACATTAAGCTAATAATTTGAGCCTCAGTTTCTTCATCTGCGAAATGGGGCTAATAGTACCATATCACTGCATTGCTATAAGAATTAATTTTTTTTTAATACAAGTAAAGCAGCAGTACTCTAGCAGCTACTATAGAGAAGACACTCTGACCTGCCTATCTTTTGATATCTATCCATCACCCCTCCTTTCACTTGTCTATCTCTCCATCACTACACCACACACATTTGCTGATAGAAAGATCAATGGGCTGGAAAGCTGGGTTCCTGGCCCAATTCTATCATCAGCTCTGCTGTTCTGGTCATCTTTTCTGCCAGGTTCCGTGACCCACCTGAAAAATGAGGGTCTTTACTGGATCACCCCTAAAATGCCCAATATCCTCAGAATCCACACAAGCATGTCACCATTAGAGTGCACTGGGACACAATGGCAAGCACATTCAGCTTCTTAGAGTAATAGGCCAGAGGATGAAATCATATGCGGTTCTGTGTTAATCATCCAGCTGGTTTAGCTGGCTACACATTTTGAAGAAAGCTATGACTAGTCAGTGTAGTGGCTGATGAATTTCAGATGATTTTATTGTGGTTATATAGACAGTCCATCCTAAAGGAGATCAGTCCTGGGTATTCATTGGAAGGACTGATGCTGAAGCTGAAACTCCAATGCTTTGGCCACCTGATGTTGAAGAGCTGACTCATTGGAAAAGACCCTGACGCTGGGAAAGATTGAGGGCAGGAGGAGAAGGGGACGACAGAGGATGAGATGGTTGGATGGCATCACTGACTCGATTGACATGGGTTTGGGAGTACTCCAGGAGTTGGTGATGGACAGGGAGGCCTGGCGTGCTGTGGTTCATGGGGTCGCAGAGAGTCCGACACGACTGAGAAACTGAACTGAACTGAACTGAAACAGTAACTCTCAAACTACTGCAACTCTGGGTTGTTTTGGCATAAAATCCTGTTTTGATCAAGCTGAAAGTATCAATCTCTGACTGTTTAAATCTTAAGGAGGGCATATCCCTATTTGCAATAAAACAGGCTTTTTAAGGTTTGAAAATACCACTAAGAAAGAGTCTTTATATTTTTCAACAATATAACTAGCTAGCAAACATATGACTAAGCTCTCAGCTAGAAAAATAGTGTACACATAGCAGAGACTTGAAAGTTGGCTAGATGTGGTTTCAAATACAAGTTCAGCCCTAGCTAGCTGCATGATTTTACACTACCAATCTAATTTTAGTACTTTTATGTCCTCGTCTAGAATATGAGTAAAATAATACTTAGCTTGTATTATGAAGATGATGAAGAGACAATGAAATAGAATATGTAAAGCATCTAAAAGAGCCTTATGACTTAAAGTACCTGAAAAGGAACATACCCTCAACATTAACTGGGATTTTTTTCTTCCCTAAAAACCTGTTGTTGCAATTCACTGCTTCCTGCCTTGGCCTAGCAAGAAACTTAAGTTATCCTTGTCACCCTTCTACTGCTGGTAACTTCCTCTTCTCATCCGCTTCATCAGCATGCCCTGTCCATTACGTCTCTCAAATCTCTCCAATCTACCACCCCACTCACTTCAGTCCACTATCCCATTGCCCTTCATGTTCCCACATTCTCAGGTCTGAACAGCACTATTTGATTCTCCACAAAGCAGCCGATGTGATTTTCCGTAATTGGGATGTAGTTGCTTGACAATGATGTGTTAGTTTCTCCCGTATAATGAAGTGAATCAGCCATATGTATAACATATACCCCCCTTGGCCCTCCCTTCCACCCTCTATTCCATCCCTCTAGGTCATTACAGAGCACAGAGCTGAGCTCCCCGTGCGCGTCCCACTAGCTACCTATTTTACACATGGCAGTATACATATGCTAATCCTACTCTCCCAGTTTGTCCCACCCATTCCTACCCCTGCTGTATCCACAAGTCCGTTCTCTACATCTGCATTTCTATTCCTGCCCTGCCAATATGTACCATTTTTCTAGATTCCACATGTACGCATTAATATACATTTGTTTCGCTCTTTCTGACTGACTTCACTCTGTATGATAGGCTCCAGCTCCACCCACATCTCTATAAATGATCCAATTTCATTCCTTTCATGGCTGAGTAATATTCCATTGTACATGCATATACCACACCTTTCACCACATCCCTCCTTATCTTTAAGTCCTTCTGGACTCCCTGATATTCCTAAGGTAAAGACCAAATTCTTCAATATGTTCTTGCAAGCTCTCCATGAACTTTGCTCCTGGTCACTTCTTAAGCCCCATCTGACCCTACCACCCACCTCGCTCTATGGGTTTTTACTAACATCAGCCTTTCCTGGGTGCCTGAGGGTTTCCAGGACTATGCAACCACATGACCTATACTTATACTTGAACACTCCATTTATCAGCCCCCACATGCACCTCACATCTTAAGAAGTCATCCCTTCCACTTCAGGCTAGTTCAGCCCTCCATACATGCATCTATATAGTTTCATAAACTTTTGTTTTAAAATCTACAATGGCTTATGGTTAGATGTTTGTGTAATTCTTTGCTTAGTGCTTATGCCCCTCCTGTAAATTCAATGTAAATTCAATAAGTAGGAGGGATCATTATCATCTGCTATTCTTGCTAATATTTTCCGGTAATTAACAGACAGCCAGGTCTAGAGTAGGTGATCAATAAATATTCTTGAACAAATGAATAAAAGTTATCTCTATGCCCTCTCTCCTCCTCTCTCTCTTCCACAAATATTTATTGGATGTCTACTTTATGCCAGTTACTCCATTTGAGAATATTAACATTCTTTCTCAATCTCTGTTTGAACATTTTTAATAATGTGGCCCTCATTACCTCCACAAATCTTCATTTGCAGGCAATTCTAATACTAATTCTTTTTCAAAACAAGAATTTTATGAAATGCATCTCTCTCTAACTTCTATTCCTTTGTATACATGGCATATATTTTGATCTCAAATCACAGAGAATAAAGGCAATGATATTCACAAAAACTCATGGTATTTCTTTGTTAACTGAGTTTCCATCAATATGGTGAGATTTACACTTGGTTTCCATAGTTCCTACAGTAGCACATTTAAGGACGGATAAAAATGAACTCTATCTAAAAATATCTAACTTAAAAAAGATATGTTACATATCAGTTTCTAAAAACAGAAGAAAAGGAGAGGAAGATAGAACATAAATTTAGGGACAAATTCAGTGCTATCATAGATTCATCATAGTCCCTTGTAATATTTTGTCAGATTATCTATGTTTGCCACTAGACCACGAGTTTCTTAAGGGTAAGTTCACATCTTTACAGTGGAGTTTTTATCCTGGCACTTAGAGCAGTAAGCCTTCAATACGTATGCATTGAACAAATGAAATAATGACAACTCACACTAGAGCCCCGACTCTAAGTTAAATAATAAAAACTCTGTTATATTCTCTCATATGGTAGAATTAGGTAACCAATATTTGAGATAGAACAATGTCTACAACAGATTCAGTTTTTCTAAAGTTGTAAAACAGTACACATAGTGTGATTCTATTTGAGTAAAACAAACAAAAAAAAAATATGTGCATACAGATAAATGCACAGCATATGCCTAGATATCATCTCGTAAGGCATCCACACTCTTGACAGTTGTTTGTAGGAAAGTAATTTTCCTAAATGGGGTAGACTCATTTACTTTTTATTTCACCCAAAACTGTATAGCTTTGGATTTGTGTTTTGATTTGGTTTCACCTTTATTTACAATAAGAATATGTTCCTCTTGTGATTAAAGGAAACAAATTACAGAGCTATTACACAGTTAGAGGAAAGTAACAGGCTTATAAAGAGTCTGGAGCCCATGAGAAATGAATAACCACCAAAAGAAATGGAGACATTCAACCTAGAGAAGATCAAGGCAAAACACATTAACTGTCTCCACATACCTACAGAGCTGTTGTTCTGCAAAAGGGAGCAGGCTGCCCTCTGCAGGGCAGAATGAGGACCACTGAAGGGCCCAGAGGCTCAAGGACGTACATTTCAGTTCAAGGTTCTTTCCCTCCTTTGAGCTTTTCAACAGCCGGTGTTACATCCTTAGAAGTAGAGATTTCTGCAACATAGAGTCCCTAAGATTATGTTCCAAATGGTGTCTGGGTGATATGGTGTGGGTCCATAATCTGCTTTAACTTCCTGAAGAATTCAGTGTCCCACAAATAAAGGAGGACCAGTAGGGACTGAACGGCTACTTATCATTACTAACATAAGGGGAATTATACACTTAAAATTTTCTATATCAAATATTAAAAATTAGAAAAAACTGCAGTTCTGGATTTGTTTGTTTCTTCACCATGCAAATTATTTACTTTTCAAAATTAGGTATTACAGTTCACTGAGGGCAAAAACTACGTCTTACATGACTATATTTTCCTCTATATCAAGCATAGCTTCTTGTACAAAGAAGGTGCTTAATAAATGTTGAAATAGGATATGGAGCAATACATGAGAAAATTCTTTTGGTAGATTCTTCCCTTTTCATTGTTTGATATAGAGATTATATCAGTAAAGTAGAATTTCATCTAGGAATTGGTGGTGACATAATGGTGATGATGACAACTGAAGTGTCATTAAGCACTGTGTGTCAAGCACTTTGTTAGGCACTGTGTCTGTAATAGCATGAGTAATTCTTACAGCAACTACTTTAAAAATGAGGCTTAGATTAATTAGATAACTTATTAAGGTTATATAGGTAATAAGTGATTCTAAACAACTCTAGCATGTGAGGTCTTCTACAGAAAACTCTACTGAGCAAGTACATTCACCTGGATTCTGGTCTTTATTTATTTTTTATTTTTTTGGCCATCCCATGTAACTTGTGATATCTGAGTTGCCCAATCAGGGATCAAACCTGCACCCTCGGTATTCAAAGCATGGAGTCTTAACCACTGGACCACCAAGGAATTCAGTGGACTCTGGTCTTAACTCTCTCATAGTGGTGTCAAAAATTTAGGCAAGGTGCTTCTCTATCCTTATTTTTCAAATCTGTTATGTGGGAAACAGTATCCTAAGAAAAATCTGGAAGGTAACATAGCATGATAATAAAGAACATGAACTGGGCTTATTCATTATGAGCAAACTTTACACTTCTGAACATAATTATAATACTTTTTTTAAAATTAGTGTCTGTTAATGGGGTTATTTTTGTTTATTGACTTGTGTATGCTCATATGTTTTTATTTATATCTAGTAATTTTGGAGAGTATCCTGGATATTGTACATGACACTGTGTGTATAGATTCTGTTATATTCTTCTGTATCGGCATGTTTGTTGTTGTTGTCATTTTCTTATTTTAGCAGACATTTAAACTGATGTAAAGTACAAATTCTGCCTCCACTGCAGTGGACATCAACTGAAATCTCAGTTCTTTTAGCTTTCACAGTTGTATAGTTTGGAGGTCATTTAGAGATTTGGGCAGTTTATATGAAAAATTAAGGGCTCCTCTTTATGGTACTCTCCTTTATAGAATTTTCTCCTTCTCCAGCTTCTCAAGTAGCCCCAAATTCTTTCTTCCAATTCCTCATGCCAGTAAGATTGCAGCTTTTAGCTCACATAGCAATTAAAAAGTATCTGTAAACAGGAAACTCACCCAGTATCATTCCCTTCTTTCAAATATCAACTCCCCTCTAATATCTGTCTGCTTTATGTCACTCTCCAGTGTTTTCATTATATATTTATACAGTTCTATATAGAAACATATACGCATATCCCCATAACTCATAATAATTAGTTGGGAGGGTGATCAAATGGGAACCAGTTAACCTACAGCATGGAATTTGAGGTCAGGCAGACTTGAGTCCTCACCCTGACTCTCCCTTAGACAAAAGAATTCTAGCCACTGGGTTGATAATGGATTACAAGTGATTTCTCAGCCCTTATGATCTATTACCTTCATCACAGTCTATTCCAAAGTACAATATTTTCATTTTCTAAATAAGCTGGAATATAAGCTTGAGAAGCAGTGTCTCAGACAAAGGTACTTCACCTCATACAGTCTTTTTCCATCAGTCAAATGGGCTAATGATGACATCTCAAAGAGTTATAACTATTAAATAAGATAGTAGAAGTGATGTGTGAGACATCAAACATAGAGGCATTTAGGAAAAAAATCATTATTTTATTATTGAAAAATATTAATAGCTATTAATGCAAATATAACTATAATTTTTATTGACTTAATATCACCAATAATTAATGGTAATATTACTGTGATAGTAGTTCCCCAAATTATATGAGAATATTCATAGTTTCTGCTCTCTCCACCTGGTAAGGATAATGCACCTACTAGCTGAGTTTCCAGTACTTGACGTCTCCTGAAGTTGTATCAGCAATAAGAATTAAAGCAACATTCCTGTGTGATAAGTTCCTTCAGTTGTGTCTGACTCTCATGACCCCATGGACTGTAGCCCACCAGGCTCCTCTGTCTCCAGGAATCTCCATTCAATATTCTTATCTCTACTCAATATCTCTAATCAATATTCTTGCCTAGGAATCTCCAGGCAAGAATACTGGAGAATCCAATGGATGCCATGCCCGCTTCCAGGTGATCTTCCTGACCCAGAGATCAAACCTCCACCTCTTATCTCCTGCATTGGCAGGAGGGTTCTTTACCATAAGCACCACCTAGGAAGCCCAAAGTAACACTAATTTTTTTAAATGCTTTATCAAGTAATGTTCTAGATGGTTTATGTGTATGAACTTATTTAATCTTAAAATGAATCCAATAATGCAAATATTATTACATCTTTTTTACAAAAGAGAAAACTAAGACTCAGCTTGGTAAAATCATTTGCCCAAGATTAGATACTCAGGAAGGGCTGGAGCCAAGGTCTGAGACCAGGTAATCTGCTACCAAGGTCAGCTTTCTCAACAACTCTGATTTGGAAAGTAAAGAAACAGAACTGGGGAAGTACAAAGGTTCGATGTGTGCGTGCTCAGCAGCTCAGTTTTGTCTGATTCTTTGCGACCCCATGGACTGAAGCCCTCCAGGCTCCTCTAGCCATGGAAAGAATACTGGAGTGGATTGACACTTCCTTCTCCAGGGGATCTTCCCAGCACCAGGAAGGGAACCATGCGTCTCTGTCTCCTGCCTTGGTAGGCAGATTCTTTTACCACCGTGCCACCTGGAAAGCCAAAGACTCAATAGATTTACACTAAAAGAGGCAGGGGGTGAGGGGCACTGCTTGATGGGGAAAAAAAAACAAACTGGATCCACAAATAAGAGGAAAAAAGTCCAAAAAGAGATGAACTTTGGAGAAAGATCTTTGGAGAAAATATAGAAAATGTAAAATGAAATATTTGGGGATGAGTGGACTTGGGAAAGAGGACACTAAAGATATATTTCTTCAGATACACTTGTTACATAACTTGCTTTGTATTCCTTCTAGGAAATTTCAAGACCTGAGATAAAGATACAAGTTGCTTTTTAAATTCTTTATGATTTAGGGGCATGGAATATTTTTATTTCTGCTAAAAATGTGACATCATATTGACCTTCTTTTGTTCTCAAACAATGCAGCTTCTGCTGGGTAATAATGGTGATCCAGACTATAAGACTGCCAGTGAGGGTCATGAGGTCTAGTGATTAAGAGAAGAATAGGATTTGACATTTAAATCCCAACTTTGACTCTTACCAGTTGGGCCCTTAGACAAATTAATTAAACTCTCAGTGTGACAGCTGTCTCATCTGTGAAATGTGAATAATAGTGTCTACTTCACAGGTATATTGGTAGTGAGAAATGGAGTATTTTCTACCATATCAGTAAACAAGGATGTCACAGTCAACAGCCCCATTCCAGCCCTCCAATATGAGCTCCTGAGCCCTAAGGACACTCAGGAAGGAGAAGAAAACCTGTGATCTGACAGCCATCAGGACTATAGTTGATCCCTACAATGAACCCTAGGGGAGCTCAGGATTTGAAAAAAAACATATCCTGATACTGGCCTGGGATAGCTGAGTTGCATATGAAAGGCATGATTACAGTGAACCAAGATTCTTGCATCTTTCCAAACATAGAAAAATGCTAAATTCCTTAACTTGGGATATCAACTTTTCTTTAATTAACAATAATCCTTTGATGTTCAGACTACCTGCCCTTTGTTGCAAAACTTCTGGTCCTCCCCTCACTTCCTTGGTGCAATTTATCAGGGTCACTCGAGATGCTGTCCTGGGCTTGAAGTCCTAAAAGTTCCTATCGAATAAAACCTAACTCTCAACTTTTAGGCCGCGAACACTTTTTATATCAACAGTAGGACTAAATGAGATACTACATGAATATGTAAAGTACCTGATATAGTGCCCAGTATTGTGGAGAATCAAAAACTGTTAGCTCAATTTCCTTCTCCTTTCTCTTCTTTCTCCAACTCTTGAAACAAAGCACTATCTGCCAGAAATAAGCTACTACCTTATGAGAAAAATCATTGCCATAGTATCAGCAGTTTTGTTAGTGGCCTAATTAAGTAAAGCTATTAAATTCATGTATATTTCAAATAGACCATATGATAGGCTAAGAGGAGAAGAAAAATGTAGAGAGACTAATGACATCCTAAGAACAGCCAGCCTATTGCCTCATAAACAGTCATGTTTGTGTGCATGTTTAGTTCCTCAGTCATGTCCGACTCTTTGTGACCCCATGGACTGCAGCCCACCAGGCTCCTCTATCCATGAGATTTTCCAGGCAAGAATACTGGAGTGGGTTACCATCTCCTACTCCAGGAGATCCTCCTGACCTAGGGATCGAACCAATATCTCTTGCATCTCCTGCATTGGCAAGCAGATTCTTTTACCACTATGCCACCTGGGAAGCCTACATGTTTGTTTACTCATCTATAATTTGTTTATTTTACCTTTTTGGAGTCTCAGACTCAGAAGGGGCTGTCAGATGAGAAATTCAATCTGAAGTGATTCCCTAAACACACTTATCCTGGGGCAGACCCCGGTTTATTTCAGGCTGACAGCTGGCACCTGTGGCCTGCAGTGAAATACTCTCTGACACTGACAGAAAGAGACAGGTGGCAGGACTGCCACCAAATGCCACATTTGATCGATAAAGTGACCTAAGTATCACAAGCACCAGGAATGTCACTAGCAATCACTGCTTCCCCTGCAGAAAGCACCTACAGGCCAAGAAGGAACAGAGAATGTAGCCCTTGAGTGTCTGTATATGCAGATGTGTGTACCTGTGTGTGAGGGAAGACACTATATTTAAAGAAAGAACACTGGACCGACTTGGACTACAGGAAAGCTGGGTTCAAATCCTGACTTGGCTCTTAATATGCTACAGGGCCAAGGGTAACTTATGAATTTGTGAACCTCCGCTAGCATCCTTCTCATCTCCTCCCTCTGTACTCAGCACTTAAATGCTACTTCTTCAGGAAATCCATCCTGGATCACCCCCATTCCCAGACAAATTTCATTCTCCTTGTAATCAACTCAACATCCTGCACTGTGTTCATATCATATTTGTAATGAGTTAAGTGTTGGTTTCTTATCAACTTACTGTCAGTCTTCCACACTAAACTGTAAGCTCCATGAGGACAGAGACTGAATCTTTATTATCAAAGCTTATCCCCAGTGCCTTACACAGTCATCTTGCCCAAGTCTGTTCACCTCAGCACAGAAGCCACCACAACATCACATTTTGACAGCTCCAGATTCCTCCAAGTCCTTTCTCTAAAACCACTTGCTTTCTGGTCTTTTTCTTTCTCTCTTCTCTTCTTTTAGAGATCCAGGTTCTTCTCCATCAAGTATCCCTCTGTCTCTTTTTGTGCAAATCGGTTTAACCTTGGCTTCCCTGGTTCTGTTTCTTTACTTGCCAAATTGTAACCATATCCCAGAGATGCTGTGAGTTCAGTTCAAAATCACCACAATAAAGCAAATAATGCAATAAAGCAAGTCACACACAGTTTTCGGTTTCCTAGCGCATGTAAAAGTAGACATGGCACCTGACTACACTACGCTGTAGTCTATTAAGTGTGCAAAAGCATCGTGTCTTTAAAAAATTATGTACTTACAGTAATTAAATGCTTTATTACTGAAAAATTCTAACCATCATCTGAGCCTTTAGCAAGTCAAGATCACAGATGACTATAACGAACATAATAAAAAAGTCTGAATTACTGCAATCATTACCAACTTGTGATACAGAGCCACAAAGTTAGAAAATGACATACTTGTTAGATGGAGGATTGCCACAAATCTTCAATCTGTAAAAAAGCTTTTTGCAAATTGCTTTTTACAATTTGCACTTTTTACAAATTACTTTTTATAATTTTTTTTTTTACAAAGCAAAACACAAAATCCAAAGCACAGTGAAACAAGATATGTGTGTATAGTTTCTGAGAAGAGAGATTTTGTAAGACATTATCTGGATTCAAACCTCAGCTCCAGCACTTCCTAGAGGTATTATGACCTTGGGCAAGGTGTTAGACACATTGACCCTGTCTCTAATTCTAGTGCTAAGTTAGTTGGGACTTGCAGTTCCCCTGCCTGGAATGGTCTCCACCTGACTCTTTCCTGGCTGCCTCCTTCCTGAAGGTTCAAGTCAAACAGGACTCCTGAGAAACATTTCCCTGAGCCCATACCCACCACTCTCTAATTCATTATTCTTTTAAGTTTCCTCCATAGCATTTATTGCTGGCTGATACCATCTAGTTTATTTCCTTATTTAGTATCAGTCTTTTCCCACAACAATGAGATCATAAGGCTAATCACCTCTATCTCTTTAAACACAACAGCCCAGTCCCGAACACAATTTCTGGCAAAGACTGGTTTCTCGACAAATATATTTTGAATAGATGAATTAAATATCCAACTATTTCATAAGTAAATGAATGAATAAACAGAAGTCACTAATGTATGGTAAAGTCTAAATATCCAAAAACGTAAAAATGCCTTGTGTCATCCAGTATTCTCAGCTGCAAGCAACAGAAAACAATTCTGGTTGATTAAAGCACAAAAAGAATTTGATCAAACAGTATTAGTTAACTTAAAAACTTACTGGAAAAATTCAAGACCTGCTCGGGGCTTAGGACCAAGTATATTACCCCAAGTCAAGTCACAGAGTGAGATGAGGACATCACTGCTGCTGCTGTTCTCAAGCATTGGACACGGCAGCTGGCGTAACGACTGTGTTACATGCGTAGGGACAGTAGCAGCAGTGACCATTAGTAGCTTAAGAACTTTATCAATATACCAAGAACCTGCCCCTCCAACTGTTGGTTGAACACCAAGATTCACCAAGTAATTAGTTCAAAACCAGGTCTGAGGCAGATACAACCAGTTGGCAGACTGTAAGCCAGGTGCCCATAGTATTGTAAGAATGTGAGGGAAAGCAAGTAACCAACATTTCCAGCTTCTATAAATAGGGAAAAGGCTGTTATGCCCACCTTGAATCACAGAGTAAAGAGTTCTCCAAACATGGGAATAAGGATCAGATACTGAACAGTCAAAAATAATGACAAATTTCCAGTATAGTGCTCAATAAATATATTAACCACAAAACAATCCAATTACCAAGCTTCTGTCTTAGAAACAACTGACAGTCAATTTTCTGAAAAGGCAAAATATAAATAAAAACTGCTGCTTAATTCTTTAGAGCTGTACCAAGTTGGAAGCACATATTTTACAACATTTTCATAGAGTTATTCAGTTTATCAACTAGCTGGATATTAAACGAGTTTGCGTATTGATTTGAAGGAATTTTTGTCCTGCATAATTCAGTGCTACTGAAAAAAACAGGTTAGAGGTGCTCACCAACACAGCTCTGGGGATGTGAGTTTGCTGTCTAATAAGCCAGGTCATTTTCATGGCTTGCTGCTCACCAAGGAAAACAAATCCTCAACTGTTTTTCCAAAACACAAAAGACAAATAC
The DNA here is from genome assembly GCF_910594005.1 of Cervus elaphus. Taxonomy (NCBI): domain Eukaryota; kingdom Metazoa; phylum Chordata; class Mammalia; order Artiodactyla; family Cervidae; genus Cervus; species Cervus elaphus. The sequence goes on along the minus strand of NC_057823.1, from coordinate 68,100,607 downwards.
TTTTTACCGAGGCAACTGCTGACTTTCTGTGTCTCTGCATTGTGCAACATTCTCTAACGGTCTCTAATAATCTGAGTTAGTGATTTGGTTTGTACACACCCAATTTCATCTAACAAACATTAGCTAGGACTTCAGAATCAAGAAAACTTGTATGATCAAAGGCACACTTGTATGATCAAAGGCACACTCAACCAAATTTGAATCTTCACAGGTATCATAGAAGTCAGGGAAAAAAAGAGAGAGAGAGAGGAGAGATGATATCCCCCAATGGAACTCCAGCTGAGCTATCTCAAATCCTAAAAGATCATGCTGTGAAAGTGCTGCACTCAATATGCCAGCAAATTTAGAAAATTCAGCAGTGGTCACAGGACTGGAAAAGGTCAGTTTTCATCCCAATCCCAAAGAAAGGCAATGCCAAAGGATGTTCAAACTATCACACAATTGCACTCATCTCACACACTAGCAAAGTAATGCTCAAAATTCTCCAAGAAATTCCAAATGTTCAAGCTGGATTTAGCAAAGGCAGAGGAACAAGAGATCAAATTGTCAATATAGGTTGGATCATCGAGAAAGCAAGAGAGTTCCAGAAAAACATCTACTTATGCATCATTGACTATGCTAAAGAATTTGATTGCATGGATCACAACAAACTGTGAGGAATTCTTAAAGAGATGGGAATACCAGACCAACTTACCTGCTTCCTAAGAAATCTGTATGTAGGTCAAGAAGCAACAGTTAGAACTAGACATGAAACAATGGACTGGTTCCAAATTGGGAAAGGAGTATGTCAAGGCTGTATGTTGTCACCCTGTTTATTTAACCTAAATACATCGTGCATCATGCAAAATGCCAGGCTGGATGAGGCACAAGCTGGAATCATGATTGCCAGGAGAAACATCAATAACCTGAGATATGCAGATGACGCCACCCTTATGGCAGAAAGACAAGAAGAACGAAAGAACCTCTTGATGAAAGTGAAAGAGGAGAATGAAAAACCTGGCTTAAAACTCAACATTCAAAAAATGAAGTACATGGCATCCAGTCCCATCACTTCATGGCAAATAGATGGGGAAACAATGGGAACAGTAAGAGACTGTATTTTCTTGGGCTCCAAAATCACTGCAGATGACTGACTGCAGCCATGAAATTAAAACTTTCCTTGGAAGAAAAACTATGACCAACCTAGATAGCACATTAAAAAGCAGAGTCATTACTTTGCCAACATAGGTTCATATAGTCAAAACTATGGTTTTTCCAGGACTTGTGTATGGATATGAGAGTTGGACCATAAAGAAAGCTGAGTGCCAAAGAACTGATGCTTTTGAACAGTGGTGTTGGAGAAGACACTTGAGAAACGCCTGGATTGCAAGGAGACCAAACCAGTCAATCCTAAAGGAAATCAACCCTGAATATTCACTGGAAGGACTGATGCTGAAGCTGAAACCCCAATACTTTGGCCACCTGATGCAAAGAACTAACTCATTAGAAAAGACCCAGATGCTGCAAAAGATTGAAGGCAGGAGGAGAAGGGGATGACAGAGACAGAGGATTAGATGGTTCAACGGTATCACCAACTCAAAGGACATGAGTTTGAGCAAGCTTTGGGAGTTGGTGATGGACAGGGAAGCCTGGCGTGCTGCAGTCCATGGGGTAGCAAGGAGTCGGGCATGACTGAGCAACTGAACTGAACTGGATGATAGTGTCATTAAGTGCCTGATGCCTAGATCATGGTTTCACTCAAATCCCTAGTTTTTATGAGCTTGGTTCTTAGCTTTTCCTTATTTCTGTGAGATTTTCAAATAGAAAAACAAATAAGATAACAAATAGATACGGTCACATTCTTTCACTTTCAAACAATGAACTTTATTGTATATGTGTACTGAGAACATTTAAGATCTATTCTCTTGGTAACTTTCAAGTGTACAATACATTTTGCTTAATGACAGTCATCTTACTGAAAATTTGCTCCCTAGAATGTATGCCTCTTCTAAGGGGAAGGCTGAACTCTTTGACAAACAGCTCCCCATTTCTCACATCCACTCCCAAGTCCCTGACAACCACTAATCTGTTCTCTGTATCTATGGATCTGGCTTTTTAGATTGCATATATAAGGGACATCATACAGTAGCTGTCTTTCTCTGTTGGACTTATTTCACATAGCATAATGCCATAAGGTTCATCATGTTGCAACATGGAAGAACTTCACTATTTTTATGGCTACATAATATTTCACTGTAAACATATACTACATTTTTTATCCTTGCATCTTTGATCTTGTTCCTGATCTCAGAGGAAAAGCTTTCAGCCTTTTACCTTTGAGTATGATGTTAGCTGTGGGCTTGTCAAATACGGCCTTTATTATGTAGAATTATGTTCTTTCTATATCCAATTTGTTGAGTTTTTAATCATGAAAGGATACTGATTTTTTAAAAAAGCATGTATTCTCTGTATAATGTGCCTATCACTATAGTCATATGGTAGTTCTATTTTATTCTGTTAATGTGGTATATCACTTATTGAGTTACAGATGCTGAACAATCCATGGGGATATATTAATATTTCATTTGATCATGGTGTATGATCCTTTTAATATACTACTAAATTTATTTTGCTAGTATTTTGTTGGAAATTTTTGTATCTATGTACATCAGTGATATCAGTCTATATTTTTTTCCTTAGAGTGTCCTTATCTGACTTTGGTATCAGGCTAGTGCTAGCCTCACAAAATGAGTGTTAGAATATTACCTCTCTTCAATCTTTAGGAACAGTTTTATAAGGAGTGGCACTAATTCTATCAACATTTACCATTTAAATTTACCAAGGAAGCTGTCTGGTACTCAGTCTTCTTTGTTGTTGTTATTATTGGGAGGTTTTTGTTGTCTTTTTTTTTTTTTTAATTACTGATTCAACCTCCTTACACATTATTGGTCTGATCTTACTTTCTATTTCTTCATGATTCAGTCTTGGTAGATGAGATGACTATTTAACCATAGCAAGTTATCCAATTTTTGGCACATAACTGTTCATAGTAGTCTCTTATGATAATCACCTTTGTATTTCTGTGATATAAGTTGTAATTTTTCATTTATAATTTTATTTGTTTGAGCACACTGTCCTTTCCCCTTAGAAAGACTAGCTAAGGGTGTTAATTTTGTCTATCTTTCAGAAATACCCACTCTTAGTTTCACTGAGTTTTCTATTGTTTTCCTATTCTCTACTTCATTTATTTCTGCTCTGATCACTGTTATCGCCTTCCTTCTGCTAACTTTGGGATTATTTGTTCGTTACCTCATTCCTTTGAGGCATAAAATTACATTATTTACTTGAGAGCTTTTTTCTTTTCTTATTGTATAGAATTATCTTCTGTCCATCCTGATAGGGATTCTGAGGATTTATCAGTGCTCTTCTATGGATACACCTATTCCATAGTTCTTGCTACCCAAGAGGGCTTGTGTGGGCATACTTAAGATCATCTGCTGTCTCTCTATTCTTCAAAGCTAGGCTGGGTGCTGACAGCCTCACTCTTGTTTGCTTTCCCTGGGGTACTGCATGCTGAGGTGCTTTCTGCCCATGCAACAGAGTCTGAGCAGCTGCCAGGGCCAGCGAGCAGTCTGCAAAGGACTGTACTTGCAACTCTCTGGAGGACACAAGAGGAACCAGCCACAGGAATCAGGGCTGTGTGGATGAGTCGCGTGGAGCATAGCGGGTGACTATCTGCCAGCAGGGGGAATCCACAGGTCAGGTGTCCTTAGCTGCTCATGGGCAGGCTTCCTGATGGAATCTGTGAAGAAGTTAATAGGATCCGCCCTCCCTTTGATGCCCTCTAGGAGCCCTAACTGCTGTTCTCCTCGCCCCTCACTGACCCGTTATGCAGCACACCTTACATTCCGGACGGGGCAAGAACAAAGTGAGCTACTTGGCAGTATCTCTCATAGCTGGGAAGCCAGCTCTCAGTTTAACCCATGAAGGAAATCATAGGTCAAGAAGGACTCTTTTGGCACTACACTCCACCTCCTTGAAAGAAGGTGAAACTGCTACTCTGACTCTTCTCAATGTGTCTAATCTTGGATTGTTTTTGTTCCAAAAGTGTGCTTGAACATCACTGGACACCCCGACTTCCCTAAAGTCATCCCTAGGTGAATAATTGTCAGAATTGTGGGTTTGGAGGGGAGGATGGTAGAAAACTCCTATTTCACCATTTTGCTGATGTCACTCCCACAATGAGCTTTAAATGACACAGTCTCCTCTAGAAATAACTTGAAGATGGCTGATAGAATAATATTAATGGTCAAAGTTTAATTAAATATGCAAAACACAGGCTCTGGGGAAAATGCCTTATAGGCATCATATCATTTTAACCTTCTCAAAACCTTCAAGACAGGTAATCACTTTTTAATCCATGTTGCAGCTGAGAAAGTTACAGCTTAGAATGGTTAGCTGTCCACCCAAGGATGCATTCATGGAAATGGCATAGCTGTGAATTCTATCTTAAGCCAAAGCCCATACACTTGACCACTTTGCATGAGATTGTAAGAATGGGATTCATTCATTCACTCATTCATTCATGTAATAATTATTTACCAGACATTTATAGTATGTTAGCTTCTGTTCTAGAAATGGGGAAAGATAAATAATTTTCTGTGGGCTTACATTTCAATGGTGGAGATAAACAACAATAGTAGAAATTAAATAAATAAGCATTATATTTTCAGATAATAAATATAAAGCAGGAAACTGAAGAAGGCTAAGGAAATACAGTGAAATAGGGGTGGTATTGATATTTGGTAAAAGAGTCAGAAACCGTGCAGGCATTTGAGACAGACACAACTGTTGAGTGTTATCATCCCAACCCCAAATATTCAATTGGAAGGACTGATGCTGCAGCTGAAGCTCCAATACTTTGACTACCTGATGTGAAGAACCAACTCATTGGAAAAGATCCAAATGCTGGGAAAAGACTGAAAGCAAAGGAGGAGAGAGCAGCAGAGGATGAGACGGTTAGATAGCATCACCGACTCAATGGACATGACTTTGAGCAAACTCCAGAAGACAGTGAAGGACAGGGAACCCTGGCATGCTCCAGTTCATGGGGTCACAAAGAGTTGGATGTGACTTAGCAACTGACAACAAACAACATCATCCCTTGGATAGGGGTGAGTCTAATGTGTCTGAGCCACAAGAAGTCATGTGTGGCTAGAGAAAAGTGAGAGAGGTTACAAGTAGAGAGTAGTCAGGCTGATAGGCAGGGCCAGATGGTATGGAAACTTTGGAGTCTGGCTTTACTTATAGTCCTGTAAGTGGTTTATCCTTAGGAGATTTACTAAGCCTTCCTGGACTGTTCCCTTATTTATAAAACAAGAATGTAAGAGATGTAGGAGCAGGAGACCTGAAAGGTCCTTTCTAGCCTTGACATTCTGTAGTGAGACAGAGAAAATGATGGATGACAAGGAAAAGGTAAAAACTGAATAATGAATCCAGTCACTGAGGGTGGTCACCTTGAATGTCTCCATCTTTTTGCATATGAGTTGATGTGAGCCTTTATAAATAAAGCTACTCTTTTCAAATACTGTAGGTTCATCTGATAACCATGTTTGTTTCATGATTCATTAAGTAAAAGGAGATAAGCCAAATGCCCCCGACATTCAAATCAAGGAAATTAAAAACATTTGGAAAAATCAATGCAAAGCTCTACCACTCTGATGAAATATTTTGATCTGATGAAGGTTCAATGTGAGACAGTTATTGAATACCTCTATTGAATTGAATTCTTCCAGAAAAAAATAGCTCCTGAGACTGACTGTTTTGGGTGTAAGTCAAATTATCTTTGAATTAAAATGAGTCAAAATAATCCATGAAATGTCCCATTCAGAACCTAAAGCAAACCTAAATATTAAACCTAAATATACTTCTTGTGATTATTCCTAGTGATACAAACTTTGCTGAAGAAAATACCTTTGGATTTTGTATACACACAAATAATGCCAAGAGCCAGGCTAGCTTCCCAGGGTGTCCAGGTTCCAGAAAATTTATTCATTCCTTCAAGATACTTACACTCTAGAGAAACCTACAGTCAGGAAATAATTAAATGTATGAATTAAAAGTATGAAAAGGTGCTACAATGAAATAGTATTGTATCAGAGGTGTAAATAATAGGCTGATAGAGCCATTGCACTAATGTCAAGCTGGAGAGGAAGCTAATTGCATAAACACAGATAGTTACTGACCAAAAGTAGATGCGAACCCAAGTTTCCTGATTCAGAAGCTATATATCATTTTGCCAAATGAAATGCTAAGAATAGCTAACATTCCCAGACTTCTTATGAACCTGGAATTTATTCAGTGCCAGAAAGCTAACAATACTTGTGTATGTTTAATTAAGAGAATGCATTATTTAGCAGGATACCAAAAACACCTGCTCAACAAAACTGGATCATTTTGCTTTATTTCTTCAACAACTCCTACACAATTAAAAACAAAAAAAAGCCTACAATGTGTATGTCTCCTATAGAATTGTATAAATGACAGTAAATGAAAATAACTACAAAGGATACAGAATATTCCTGGCACACATGTAACTGAGTCTACTTAGATTAAGATATATTCACAGGCAAGTATTTATTAATATAATGTTAAAGTAGAAAAAATAATCCATTAAGCAGCTGAAGCAATTTTGAACAAAGAATTCATTTGAATGTTGTCTAATTATATTTTCTTATAACCTCCCATGGAACTCAGACTATAGAGGTTTATAATAAGTTTTATCCACTGCAAATAACCAAAAAAAAAAAGCTTCTTGCCCTTAAAAAGCTTTTATAAAGCTAAAAAGAATGATGACATTTGACTTTTTTCACATATCACATGATTCTTTAGTTTAGAAACATTCCCATCATCAGTATACCAAAAAAAAAAAAAAATCAACATGCAACCATTTGCAAATGTTAAGCTATTCTAATCATCTGGGAAAATGTGAGTACCTTGGTAACAAAAAATGAGAAGAAAGGAGAAAAAAAAAAAGTATCTCTAGAATCAAAGCCTCAAAACAAGATTATTAAAGTTTTATGAATACATGTAAATCCATGGCTGATTCATATCAATGTATGACAAAACCCACTGGAAAAAAAAAAAAAAAAAGATACAAAAAAAAAAAAAAAAAAGATCTGATACAAACGTCAGTGGTTTGGTTACTATGATGGTTCTCATTAGAATGTGACCTTTCACCTCAAAATCATTCCAAGTAATGAGGGCAAGAATATCTTAAACCTAAAGTTTTCAGTGACTCCCATCAGTCAGGCCTGTAAGTTGTCCCTGAAACTAAAAAATGTGTGAGTGGGAATGGACTCACTCTTCAGATCATCTATCTCAGCTTCCTAAATCATGATATTTAGAAAGCATGTTCATTTTAGCCATTATAAGTGTAGAACAAAACATTATTAAGAATCTGTGAGCTAAAGTGAGACCACACTTACTAGCCCTCTATAGATGCCTAAGCACCTATTCTACCCTATTCTTGAGGATGACGCTCATTGACTTATGAAAGGGAGCATTCAAAAAAACCATTCATTCTTTTTTATGGCTGAGTAGTATTCCATTATATGTATGTGTATATATGTATACATATATACATATTCTTTATCTTCTTTATCCATTCATCTGTTGATAGACATTTAGTTTGTTTCCATGTTTTGGCTACTGTGAATCATATTTTTATGAATACAGGGGTGCATGTATCTTTTTGTAAATCAACTATACTTCAATTTTTAAAAATTGGTACCATTTTTCTAGATCCCATATATGCATGTGTGTGTTAATATATGATATTTGCATTTCTCTGACTTCCTTCACTCTGTATGACAGGCTCTAGGTTCATCCACACCACTACAAATGACCCAATTTCATTCCTTTTATATGGCTGAGTAGTATTCCATTGTATATATGTACCACTTCTTCCTTATCCATTCATCTCTTGATGGCTGACTCTATGTTTTAGCTATTGTGAATAGTATTGCTATGAAAACAGGGGTGCATGTACCTTTTTGTAAATCAACTATAGTTCAATTCTTAAAAATTGAAAACTTTTCATTGACCATCACACTCCAACCATATCACAGAACCTATTGTGTGCTTTGCTAACTAATGTCCTCTCCCCCTCTCTCTCTGTCCTCCAGCCACAGAAACTACACTTTGCAATATGCCTAAGAGGTTAGGCAAACTCCTCCCACCTCAGTTGTGGAAGTTGATCAGCTCCTTCATCTCAGATCTTCATGTCTCCTGCACATTCTCTAAGTTCTTAAGAGAGTTCTTAGTTAAGACTAAGCCACCTGTCATCATTGTCTTGTGCAAAAGACTCTTCAAGTTGTACGAAGGGTTTTGTAGGGATCAGGCACTTGTTCCAAACCATGAGAAAAATGAAGACAAATGGTGGAATGAAAGAATCTCTTACATTCACAGGGCACAGGGAAGACACATGTAACCATCTACTGTCAAAGGGAGAGTGTACACTGGTGGGTATAAGCAAAATACTAACAGCACGTAAAGAACAGAACAGGATGGTCAATATAGAGGGCTCTATAGAAGTTCTACATAGAGACGATCTTGAGTATTAAACGACATAGATTTTTCTTGATGGAAAAGGAAGAGTAGCATATTCCGAAAGGGACTAAAATAAGTGAGTACATGTTCCCAGTGATTATGTGGAATGGAAATGGTACATAATCAGATAGCATAGCAGACACATAAATACTACTGGTTGCATGAATGATTATTAGGTAAAGGCTATGGAGCAGTGAGTGAGGGTAAATAACACCTGGGAAGAAGTTGAATATATGGAGAAAAGCTTTGAAGTCTGTGCTGAAAAGAGAAGATTCTATATTGGAAGCAAGAAGAGTCATGAGAAGTTTTTCAGAGTGGAAGGATCCAGATCTATGTTTTAGGGGGGAAATGTGGGAATGCGGAGAAGGCAATGGCAACCCACTCCACTACTCTTGCCTGGAGAATCCCATGGATGGAGGAGCCTGATAGGCTGCAGCCCATGGGGTCATGAAGAGTCAGACATGACTGAGCGACTTCCTTTTCACTTTTCACTTTCATGCACTGGAGAAGGAAATGGCAACCCACTCCAGTGTTCTTGCCTGGAGAACCCCAGGGACGGGGGAGCCTGGGGGGCTGCCGTCTATGGGGTCGCACAGAGTCGGACACGACTGAAGCGACTTAGCAGCAGCAGCAGCATGTGGGAATGGGTAGAGCAGAAGAGACTAGTAAGGGAGATGATTTCAAGAGCCCAGCTACTTTGCATTAAGACTAAATGTGATAAGTAAATGGAACAGAGGCAAACAAGAGGGAGTGGTATTTGATAGGGAATTATGAGGTTAATTACAAAGTCTCTGTGAAAGGATATGGGAGATGCAGACAGGGAGAATAAAAATGTTCTCTTTTCTCAATCATTGGGCTCACACAAAAGCATTTGCTGAGATGAGGAATGCCCGCTGTTCTGTAGGAGACATTCTCTCATTCAAAATGAAAAGCAAATGCACAGGTACTTGAGATGATCCCATGGGGAGAAAAATCAGGCCTGGCCTCATGGCACACACTGTCTTATCACCCAAACTTACATCAAGATTTCAAGTCTGAAAATAAATACATTCATAACGATTAAAATGAAAAAAATTCAGTAATATCTGTCACAAACATGGAATTAGATAAGAACTGGAAGGTCACTAGGGGATCAGAATTGGGAAAAGAAAAATGATTTTTCTGTTCATTTTATACCCTTCTGTACTGTTTGAAATTGTTATAATGAATTGAAATCAACTTTAAAAATAAAGATTAAATAATAACTAAAAATCCATTCAAAGCTCAATAGACCCAAAAACCCAATCTCAAAAGGATTCAGAATATAAAGAGAATTCATGTACATTGTAAGGATGTCCTAGAGGATGCTTGCTTTCTGTTGTTGCATAAAATACATTTAATGTATTTGTCCTGAAACTTGGTAGAAAATTTCAGAGAGAAAATCCAATTTTTCATTATTTTCTCTGCTTGTTATTGAATGTGAGACCCTGAAGACATCATACTGTCTTTCACATGGACTATATGTTTTTTTTCTTTTCTTTAAAAGAATACAGACAAACCACATTTTGTTTTCTATAAATCAAGATCCAATTGATTGATATATAATGTCATCCAAACTTGATATCCTCCTGTGAAGAAGCAACTCAATTTCTGTATATGTAATTCATTTAAAAAGCCATTACCACAAAGAACCCTTTCCCTATAACTTCTATATTACAGAGAGCCACCTAGGGAATGCTCCAGCAAAAAAAATAGCTACATTCCTTCTTTCTTCCCCCAAGCTCCTCAATAGCAAGGGTCATGAAGTATTATTGGTGAGAGTGCATATTATTCACAATTGTTTCCTTATGCCTATTTTACGGACATAAGATTTTATTCTGAAATACTGCAGACCTTACTTCTTCTTCCATGAGCATGCCATTTTTTACTTTTTAATCCACATGTATTTGTTCTGATTACAAAAGTAATGTAAGTTCAAAGTAGAAAGTTTAGAAAATATTTTTACAGTGTGAAGAAAATTTAAAGTACTGAGAAAGGAAGGAAGGATGGAAAGCGGGGAGGGAGGGACAGATGAAGGGAGGGAGGAAAGAAGTAAGGGAGAAAGAAAGAAAAAGCAGCCTCCGATACTCAGAGGCTGACCTACCACTCACTGCTGGCCATGTTATTTTCCTGTTGAATATAAACTATCATACAAAATACCAACCCCAGACAAAATCAGTCTAAGACCATGATAAAATGAGACTAATCAAGGCTACTTCACAATTTTGTCTCAGCACAGATGAGTACAAAGTCACTGTGCCTCCCACAAAATATCAAGCACTCCCTCTTTCATTTAAAATGTATTCTTGCTACTTCTTTACCAATTACATCGTTATCCTCACTCATCTGCCCTCCCTACAGGTAAGATTTATTAAGATGCTCAGCCACAGAATTGCCCCCACTTTCTGACAGCACTTTTGTTTCCTTAGAATCTCCCACAAGTCATCCAACTAAAGCCCAAACTCTGTAATAATCCTTTCTAACACTATCTTGCTAAGACACCCCATGATTCTCCATGGTGTTTGTCCTCCTTGGCTGTGACTTGTTCAGCTACAGGTACAGTCCCAATGGTCTTTTATTGGCAACACTTGTAATGTTATCGCTGCAATATCCTGGTGTATTTCTTCTTTCTTTGCACTGTGACAGATAATAGCTAACAATAACTAACACTGAATACTTTACCATGCTCCAGTCACAGTTCTAAGTGATTTACTTACATCACCTAAATTAATTCTCACCACGACCCTGTGCTTGTGTGTGTGCTGTCTCCTCAGTTGTGTCTGACTCTGCAACCCCATGGACTGTGGCCTGCCAGGCTCTTCTGTCCATGGGATTCTCCAGGCAAGAATACTGGAGTGGGTTGCCATGCCCTCCTCCAGGGAATCTTCCCAACCCAGGGATTGAACTCACATCTCTTGAGTCTCCTGGATTAGTGGGCAGATTCTTCACCACTAGCACCACCTGGGAATTCCAGCTATTGTTCTGAATACTTTACCTACATTACCTAGCTTAATTCTTACCACAACACTACGAAATAGATATTATTTCTGTTTTAAAGAAGAAAGACAGAAAAGCAAAAATAAATCAGTTACATGTTTTAATTCAAGGATTCATCACAATATTAACATTTTTGGTTGCATAATTTTTTGTTTTTGAGCGGAGTTGTCACATGCATTACAGAACATTTGCAACACACCTGACCTCTGTCTACTAGATGCCAGAAGCAGGTCCTTCTCTCCCCTAGCTCTACTAACAAAGTGTCTCCAGACATCACACATGTGTCCTGGAGACAAAATCATCCCTGGCTGAGAACCCTTGCTTTAAGTGATAAGGATCATACTGCATATAATTTCATTTCTAGGTTTTTTTATTTAAAAATTTATTGTAATTATTTCTAAATATCAACTTGATTTTTAAAAACCATAAATTTTAAAGGGTATAGAAATGTATACACTTTCATTTATTTAAAGATTCCCTACCATGGACTATTTCATTTGTTTTTCATTTGTTGTTATTGAAAATAATTCCCTATGTAATACCTTTGCACACAAATTATTTTCTATTTCTCTGACTTTGCTCCTTAGACTCATTTATTAGGAAAAGGAATTATGAGGCCTCAAGGTATTTTTATTTTCTTTTTTATTTTCTTCAGAAAAAAAGATATACCCTTTACTTTCATTTTATGCACAAATTTATTCCACTAAAATAAACAAGATATATATCTCTCTTCCCTGAACAATCTGAGTAACCTTCATTACTACTCTTTTTGCTGAAATATGTGTTATCTCAATATTTACTATGTTCAGAGAGTGCCCAATTGGGAACCAGAAATCCAGCATCCAGACTTAAGTAATCACAGGTAGCAAAATACAGAGTGAATGGGATTAAATGGCTGGAAGATGAAGCCTAAGAGACTGTGACCAAGCTTATGAACAATCTTTCATGCCAGATGCAATGGGTTGAATGGGGTCCCTTACAAATTCATGTCTAACCAGAACTTTGGAATGTAAACTTATTTGGAAATAGGATCCCTGTAGATATAACTAATTCAGATAAGGTCATACTGGATGAGGGGTGGGCATAATCCAATGACTAGTATCCTCATAGGAAAACAGAAATTTGGACACAAAACGAAAATGATAATGAAGACACAGACACACACACAGAGAAGGTTACATGAAAACAGACGCAGAGATTGGAGTGATGCTTCTAGAAGCTGAAGCTTGCTAAGGATTATCAGCAACCACCAGAGGTTAGGAAGGAAGGAAGGAAGGCTCCTGGCTCCTCCTCCAGAGCCTTCAGAGAAAGCATGACTCTGTTTACACCCTGATTTCAGACTTTTGGCCACCAGAACTGTGAGGGAATACATTTCTTTTAAGCCACTTCAGTTTGTGGTACTTTGTTACAGCAGCTTGATGACACTTATACACACATCGTGAGGTTTGGCCTTCACTTTGTCAGTGAAAATACACTGAAGCAAATTCAGTAGTAAATTGTTAGTAAGCTAAGGGAGGTCAGTAATCTGCAGGTGGGGGAGGGGGAATAAATGCTTATTTTATTTTCTAGAAAAGAATAATTACATATGTATTGTGTGTATGTGTGTGTTTATTACTCTCACCATAATTTTACAAAAAAAAATAGTATTTTAGCACCATTGTAAGACTGGAAACAAATAAACTTAGACTATGATTTAAATATAATTGCATAATTTCTTCACTCCTTCACTTTGCTAAGTACTAATAAAATTTAATCAGGGGGACTTCCTTGGTAGGTCAGTGGTTAAGAATCCTTGCAATGCAGGGGACATGAATTTGATCTCTGATTAGGGAACTAAGATCCCACACACCACAGTGCAACTAAGCCCTTGAGCCACAATAACAGAGTCCCTCTGGAGCTCATTTGTCACAACTAGAGAGACCTTGTGCCGCAGGAAAGATCCCATCTGCCACAACTAAGACCCAGTGCAGCCAGAGAGAAAGAAAGAAGTATAAAATTAAAAAAAAAATCAGTCATGATCAGCACAATTCTACCCATGGTTCATTAAATCCTGCCTAATTCTAGACTATTCACAAGTTTAACCATCCTCAAAGTCTTCCTTACAGAGAATCATTCCCACATATATAGGAAGATTCCCACAAAATACACCAGCATTTTACAAACCTTCCGGAAATCAAATGCACTCTCTTGTACCCTCTTGGTAATTTTACATGTTCAACTTATTTTAGTTTATTATAGAATAAATCATGAACGTTGGGAACCCAGGAATTGAACCGGGGTCTCCTGCATTGCAGGAGGATTATTTACCAACTGAGCTATTATTAGGGAAGCCCTAAAACAAATTCTGGAGACCCCAATTCAATTTGATCATTTAACCTAAAGAGATGCTCAGGTACTCAGAAGGACTTAGGTCCAGCTACTCAACTAGCTATGGTTTTTCCAGTAGTCATGAAAGTTGGACCATAAAGAGAGAGCACCAAAGAACTGATGCTTTTGAACTGTGGTGCTGGAGAAGACCCTTGAACTGCAAGGAGACCAAACCAGTCAATCCTAAAGGAAATCAACCCTGAATATTATTGGAAAGACTGTTGCTAAAGCTGAAGCTGTAATTCTTTGGCTACCTGATGCAAACAGCCAATTCATTGAAAAAGATCCTGATGCTGGGAAAAGTCAAAGGTGAAAGCAGAAGGGGGCAGCAGAGGATGAGATGGTTGGATAGCATCTAATGACTCAATGGCCATGAATTTGAGCAAACTCCACAAGACAGTGGAGGACAGAGGAGCCTGTCATGCTGCAGTCCAAGGGGTCTCAAAGAGTTGGACACAAGCTAGCAACTCAAAAACAAAGAATTCAACTATTGCAGAGCATGGCTAGTACTCTTTAAAACCATATATTTTAACTCCAAACTTATGGTTCTTTCCTCCACTACTCTACTTTGCCTTTGTTGGTTTTCTGCCTGCTTCATATTTTTCATGTTTTATCTCCCCAACTCAGCATCCTTCTCTTCAATGTCTAATACCACTTCTTGGGTATCCCTCCATAGGCCTTTTTCTGGCTAAGCACTCAATACCTGGAAAAGAAGAAACATATAAAAAGGCTGACAATCAGATGTGATCCTGCTGCTCCAAGTATTAGTCCTTTCCTTCATCTTTCCAAAACTTTAGCTAAATTAGGTCCCTTCCTCTCACCCAAGGCTCTTCTGTTCTGTCAACAGCCTTGCACAAGTTTTATCTTTCTTTGGGCTTCACTGAATCTTATGCCACGGCAAGATATGATTGGGTTGGATAAAATTGGTAAAGTCGTTCTGGGTCAGTTAAAATTATAATTTTTTTTTTCTATATCTAAAGGAAGACAATTTTACAAGAAGAGCAAGGGAAAGAGATGCTATGGACTATGGGATAAAAGTTGAGGTATTTACTCTTTGTCTCACAAGCAAATATTTTCTTAATCATCTAACCTGTCCTGCTTTTCCCGTCGTGTGATACACTGTAAAACACTTTAGCCAAGAGACTCAATTAATTAAATTTAAATGAGGCCCTTCATTTCTCTAAGACTCAGTTTCCACACTCATAGTGTGAGAATTCTAAATTTATCCTATTTACATAAAGAGTGTCTGTGAGTTATCAAATATCATAAAACCTATAAGGTGTTACACTAAAAAAATAATGATCAGCTTACTAGTTAAAACAGGTAAATAACTCTGTGTTGGGGGAAAAAATAATAAATTGCCAAAATAAAAGGCACTAAACAAATACTAAGTATTCCTGGTAAAGAAATATTGCTTGCATTAGCCAAATCTGTTTGTCCAATTTCTGTGATGCTTTTTCTTACTTCTCTAGAACTCTAATTGAAAAAGCAATGCCATCCCTCAATTTGGAGAGCCTGTCACATTAACATATCGATCCTGTGATGGCTTTTCCAAGGGCCTTATGTGGAAATATCCATTCACAAAGAGCCTATTATATAAAGAGCATGAAATAAATAAATAAGAATGGCCATCTTTGTCATTTTCCAGCTCTCTTGGCTGAAGTAAGGAATCCGTTTTTGTGGTTAAAGGTCTAACAACTTATCTTAACCATTAGTATCAGACAAAAGACTAAGGCTCCACTGATTTACTGCCAAAGCCCAGAGAGGTATTTCAGAGATTTGTCTTTACACCTTTAAACCTTAATAATACGCCCCATTAATATAATAAATTTGAGTATATACTCCTTAATATATGTACTTCATGGTAAATTACACATGTACTATTGTATTTGTATATTATGCACTTTAGAAAACAAACAAAATGTTAAAAGGGTGAAATAAAAGTATATAAATACAAACCTCTTATTGAAGAGCACCTGAATAGTCTTACTGACCTCCATGCAGTATGAGAACCCACATAAGAGATTATCTTCTATCACATCAAGGAGCTATACTACTAACAGTGGTGGGTATCACCTGCTTGTGCTGTCCTGTCCCAAATAATAACTATGTTTCATGCTGTATGCTTATGATAATAGAACTCATCAAGAGATCGATCTCTTCTCCACTGTACACATTTGTTCATCACCCACTGGAACACTGGGGCATTGTCTGATGTCCACATTTCTCAGTGGGCATTGATTGAGCTGGAGCTTCTGGTGATTTATCAGTCTTTCCAGATGAAATAGTCAACCTCACATGCCCTCCTTCTCTACAATTTACTTTTCTCTGCGGGATGAAAATACTGCCATTTGGTTGAAAGTACTTGCATGCCTTCGCAGCAAAATATTTTTAATAGCAAGGGAGAGAAAAGAAGGAAACCCAGCGTCTGGGACTGTAACCCAAAAGGCAGCGCTGATAAATACCCAAATACATATAAACTTTAGAAAGTACTTACCAAACGTAATTTTGTAAACTATTAAATTCCTTGGCAACTTCATTTTTCCTTTAATTGTATATTCTGTTCTTTGCTAAGCCATTTTAAATTTTAACACAAAAGTAATGTTTTAAAATCATGAGCACCACATAAATGAATGCTGTTCAGGAGATAATCCATGCTTACCCTATTTCTGTGGGTATTCTCATTACACACAGGATATTGATCACCTAGGTGTAGGAACTTAAGAATAAAGAATGAGGACTCAAATGGGAGATGGGGATTCAGCCAAATTCCTACCAAGATGCTCAAGGGCCAACTGTGGGACTTTGGCAAGTCACTTAATTTCTATAAACCTCATCGAATGCTATCAATTGAAATACTGAGAACTGGGGACAATTCATGGCTACCAACAGTCTTCTTTCTAAGTCACACCTCGAAGCCCTCATCTTGTGAATCCAGAGCATGAGATCTCAAAGGAGGCCTAGCAATCATCAAACAACATATTAAAAACGAGGAAACAGAGGACCACAAAGTTTGACCACTTGCCAAACTCATAAAGCTAGTATTTTCAAACACCAGAAATGATGGTTTTGATTTAAGGAGGAAAATTGTTTAACAAATAAACGGATTATCCCTGAAACTCCTCAATAAGTCAAGAACTGAACCTGTGTCCCAAGTACAAGTCCACAGTTCTTTGCACAGTATACATCTTTGTCACTAGTCCTTACACATACTAGGTGCCTAGAGCATTCTTGTTAAAATAAGCTGAAGTGTACTAGCTGAAGGGCTACTTCGAAGCTGTTATAGATTGCATTCTCACCCCTGCCTCTTTAAGCCTAGTGCATTTTCTAAGTATTTTCCAGTGGCTTCAGAGAAGGTTTATACGCATGTGGGTATTTTTCAGCAATGCCTCTGATAATAGGGAGTTTGAATCAAACTCCATCTGTTGCTATAACCAATGTTTATTGTGCAGTTCTTAAAACAGCTTTCTACGTGAGCTGTTTTCTTTCCAGTTTAAACAGCTAAACTACTCTGAGGCTTCCAACTCCATTTGTGGTCTGCATCTGACCCCCTCCTGCCTCCTCAGCCTCCTCATCTCACCTCCATCTCTTTTCAGATTCTTAGCCCACTATTCCCCAATCATCACTCACACATGCTCAAATCTTTCCCTTACTAAAATCAAGTAAAACAAGGTGAAGCATTCTCCATTCTGTGCATTCCTTCTGCTGCACCCCACCCTCCTTTCTTAAGGCACAAAGTTCTTAATAAAGTTGCCTGCACACACTATGTCACCTATTCTGTTTCTGCTCTTACCTTCACCTACTACAATCTGGCCTCTGCCTCCAGAACTCCAACAAAACTGCTTTCCCTCAAATCACAACTAGTCCTTGGTTGTTAAATCCACCTGGCATTTTGAAGGCCTTCCTGACACACTGCATTGTTTTGGGTCTTTTTCATCATCTTTTATTGAAGTATAGTTGATTTACAATGTTGTGTTAATTTCTGCTGTCAAAAAATGACTCAGTTATACATATATTCTTTTTCATATTCTTTTCCATTTTTGTTTGTCCCCTGTACGATACAGTAGGAACTTGTTGTTTACCCATTCTGTATATAAAAACTTAACGTCTGCTAAATGCAACCTTCCAGTCCATTGCTCCCCCAACCCCCTCCCTAAAGGCAACCACCAGTCTGTTCTCTGTGCTGGTGATTCTGTTTCTGTTTCACAGATAGGTTGATTTGCAAAACTGTACACTGCTGATGTGCCTTTTTTACCTAGCTCCAATGACCAGTATTCCTTGAGTTTCCAACCTCCTTAGACACTCTTCATGTTTGGGGCTCCCTTATTTATCTAACTCCTTAAGTTTTGATATTGCCCAAGGTTCTGTTCTAATTTTTTTTTTTGTACACAGTGATCATACCCATGACCTCAATGATCTTCTACACAGTAGTGAATGTCAAGTTTGGCTCTCTAAGCCAAGCTTATGGAGACTGCCTACCAGAAAGCTTCACTTATCAGAGTGGTGAATACTCCAGGGTTCCACCCAGATCCTTTCTTCAGAGCTGGTATAGCTATCCTACTCTCCCCCATGTACTTGCATTATCGGCTGCTAACAGCTCACAGCTATGTCCCTCACTGGCTGGACACTGGCCTGTTCTGAGAACTGTGCCATTCAAGTTCTCTTTTTTTTTTTTAATTTATTTTTTCCATTCAAGTTCTCTTGCGCGTTCAAGTTATGCCCTCTTCTGGAAGGCAGGCACAAAAAAACGGTTCATGTGGGGATAGAAAGACTAGGCCATCTTGCCTCCATGTTCAGTACCATGAAGTGGCATCCAGAGCTCCAGGTTGAACTGGCTGACTTCTCATTCCACATCTGCTTTTCCGTCTGTCCATTCTTCTTCTCATCACTTGCAGACTGTAGGATTATCTCTAATGAGAACTCCAAATAAATCTTCTGTGTTCAAACTCTCCATTTCAGAGTCTCCATCGCACAGAACCATCACACGAAAACTCATCACATCCCACTACAAATTTATACAAACTATTTTTCCTTATTTAAAATTTTACTCTTTAATAGAAACCATATCTTGAAAAAAGTCATATCAGGACTCAGAGGCAAAGGCAGAGATCTCCAAACAGCTCTAGTTTCCTTAACTTGTCAGGTTTCAGTTCAGCTCAGTTCAGTCGCTCAGTCGTGTCCGACTCTTCACGACCCCATGAATCGCAGCATGCCAGGCCTCCCTGTCCATCACAAACTCCCGGAGTTTACTCAAACTCATGCCCATGAGTCAGTGATGCCATCCAGTCATCTCATCCTCTGTCGTCCCCTTCTCCTCCTGCCCCCAATTCCTCCCAGCATCAGGGTCTTTTCCAATGAATCAACTCTTCCCATGAGGTGGCCAAAGTATTGGAGTTTCAGCTTCGGCATCAGTCCTTCCAATGAACACCCAGGACTGATCTCCTTTAGGATGGACTGGTTGGATCTTCTTGCAGTCCAAGGGACTCTCAAGAGTCTTCTCCAACACCACAGTTCAAAAGCATCAATTTTTCGGCGCTCAGCTTTCTTCACGGTCCATCTCTCACATCCATACATGACCACTGGAAAAACCATAGCCTTGACTATATGGACCTTTGTTGGCAAAGTAATGTCTCTGCTTTTTAATATGCTATCTAGGTTGGTCATAACTTTCCTTCCAAGGAGTTAAGTGCCTTTTAATTTCATGGCTGCAGTCACCATCTGCAGTGATTTTGGAGCCCTCCAAAAAACAAAGTCTGACACTGTTTCCACTGTCTCCCCATCTATTTCCCATGAAGTGATGGGACCAGATGCCATGATCTTAGTTTTCTGAATGTTGAGCTTTAAGCGAACTTTTTCACTCTCTTCGTTCACTTTCATCAAGAGGCTTTTTAGTTCATCTTCACTTTCTGCCATAAGGGTGGTGTCATTTACATATCTGAGGTTATTGATATTTCTCCTGGCAATCTTGATTCCAGCTTGTGCTTCTTCCAGCCCAGCGTTTCTCATGATGTACTCTGCATATAGGTTAAATAAGCAGGGTGATAATATACAGCCTTGGCAAACTCCTTTTCCTATTTGGAACCAGTCTGTTGTTCCATGTCCAGTTCTAACTGGTGCTTCCTGACCTGCATACAGGTTTCTCAAGAGGCAGGTCAGATGGTCTGGTATTGCCATCTCTTGAAGAATTTTCCACAGTTTATTGTGATCCACACAGTCGAAGACTTTGGCGTAGTCTATAAAACAGAAATAAATGTTTTTCTGGAACCCTCTTGCTTTTTCTATGATCCAGCAGATGTTGGCAATTTGATCTCTGGTTCCTCTGCCTTTTCTAAAACCAGCTTGAACATCTGGAAGTTCATGGTTCACGCATTGCTGAAGCCTGGCTTGGAGAATTTTGAGCATTACTTTACTAGTGTGTGAGATGAGTGCAATTGTGTGGCAGTTTGAGCATTCTTTGGGATTGCCTTTCTTAGGAACTGGAATGAAAACTGACCTTTTCCAGTCCTGTGGCAACTGCTGAGTTTTCCAAATTTGCTGGCATATTGAGTGCAGCACGTTCACAGCATCATCTTTCAGGATTTGAAATACCTCAACTGGAATTCCATCACATCCACTAGCTTTGTTCATAGTGATGCTTTCTAAGGCCCACCTGACTTCACATTCCAGGATGTCTTGCTCTAGGTGAGTGATCACACCATTGTGATTATCTGGGTCATGAAGGTCTTTTTTGTTCAGTTCTTCTGTGTATTCTTGCCACCTCTTCTTAATATCTTCTGCTTCTGTTAGGTCCATACCATTTTTGTCCTTGGGCAGAGTTTAAACCAGCCCGGCCCTTCCCAAAGTGAAAGTGAAAGTGAAGTCACTCAGTCATGTTGGATTCTTTGGGATCCTGTGGACTGTAGCCTACCAGGCTCCTCCGTCCATGGGATTCTCCAGACAAGCATATTGGAGTGGGTTGCCATCTCCTTCTCCAGGTCCCAGTCAATTCCGCTGGAAATTGCACTTCATCCAAGGGCCTAATTCAAACATATTCACAGCTTCTGCTTCCTCTTTTTCCACCTGCTGCAAGATTTACCATCTCAGTATATGGCACCATCATGCACTCAGGTGATCAGGTCACATACTCAAGAATCATCCTTGACTTCTTCCCCATATCTCAACTACTCACCAAGTCATGTCAATCCCATTTCCTCAATATCTTTCAGATTAATCTTTTTTTTTTCCTCCATTTTTACTATAACTTCCTCATTTAAGGAAAACATTTCCTTTCCAAAACTACTGCAGGGCATCCCAACCAGCAAGCCAGGGCTAGAAGTTGATCATCTCACCCCTGGGCTGGCTATTTGGGGCCTGAGGTTGGCAGGACATACTGTTACAGAAACTCATGTCCATGTGCCCATCACACAGTGAGGCCAAACAATACCAAAACATCAGAATTTGGAGCAGAGACAGGTTTATTGAAGGCCATGCAAGGAAACAGGTGGCTCATGCCTTAGAACCCCCAAATTCCCCAAAAGCTTGCATCAAAGCCCTTTTCTAGGAAAGGTAAGAGAGATGCGTGGTTAATTGTTGTGAACTTCTTGGTGTCAGATCCTTTGTTCTTGAAGTCAGGTCACAGTCAGCCAATCATGTTCCTATAAATCTTCACCAAACAAATGTTATTCTCTGTTCTGACAAGAAAGGGCAATGGCACAAGGCACAACTTTCACCCTCTGAGGTCCTGGCCCTGGCTCAGAGGAGGCAGAGCCCAGCTAGCAGCACCCTCAGTGCCAGGTCCCCAAACCCTGCCCACCTGTCATCGCTGAGGGAGCCAGGTGCCTATGACCCAACTGGCCCTCAAGCTCCTCAAACCACTGGTACCATGGGGGCAGGTCTCTCAGACTATGACCCAAGTAGACAGCTGCTGTCATTAGGTCGCAGAGACAGGGATGAGGGAAGGTTCACTGCCACCTCGAGGTCTGGGCCTGGCCAGTGTGTGGACTTGGCATGGGCTCCAGAGCCCTGTAGGACACAGCCCCCAACCTGTTCCCTGGGCTCCCAGCTCACCTGATGATCCAAGGCCCCTGAGGAGAGAAGGTCAGGATCCGCCTCTTACCTCACTCTCAGCCTGAAGACCACCTCTCCCCTGACTGTTGGCTGAAATGAGCCCACTTGTGCTTAGTCGCTCAGACATGTCCAACTTTTTGTGACCTCGTGGACTATAGCCTGCCAGGCTCCTCTGTCCATGGGGTTCTCCGGTCAAGAATACTGGAGTGGGTAGCCATTCCCTTTCCAGAGGATCTTCCCAATGCAGGGATCAAACCGACACCTTCTGCATTGCAGGTGGATTCATTACTGTCTGAGCCACCAGGGAAGCCCAATGGGCCCACTAAGGGTCACTTACTGACAACTGGTCACTTGACAGAGGGGCCCACTGCTGAACAGGACCACTAACGGTCACTCATTGACAGTTGGTCACTTGGGGGAGGGGTCCACTGCAGTGCCAACCAATGGCTGAGCAGGACCACTAACAGTCACTCATTGACTCTTGGTCACTTGGGGGAGGGGTCCACTGTAGTGCCAACCAATGGCTGAGCAGGACCACTAACGGTCATTTATTGACAGTTGGTCGCTTGGGGGAGGGGCTCACTGCATTACCGACCAATGGCTAAACAGGACCACTAACAGTCCTGGGGTAACTACTGCCTGGTAACAGGGTGTGGGGTAATGGCACATACTAACAGCTGCATGCTAAGGGCTGGGCACAGCCAAGCTCTACTATAATATCACTCATTTGCATCTATCCAAGAATAACCTCTCAGGCTTCCAAACTACCACCAGGGTCCTGCCATTTGTCATACAAATATTATCATTTTCTATGTCATGCTGCAAAAAAGACAAGAAACTGATTTTGCCACTTAGTCCCAGTTGGTCCCTCTGCCACAGGTTTCCTCCTCCCTATGCTAGATGAGAAGTCCACAGGAACTCGGGAACTCAGTACTTTTTTTGTCTTTATGTTTCCCAGAGTTCAGCCTAAGACTGGCATATAGTAGTCACCAAATATAATATTTGTTGAATAAATCAATAAACTAGTCAATCCATCCTCCAAAAGAAGTAATGAAGCAGAGTTTGAAAAGGTAAAGGGGTAATAAGGAAATAAGAACAGGAAAGGAAAAGAAACCAGTTTCTAATCCTTCCAACAATCTTGTGATTGGTGCTGAACTGACTGCTACAAATAAAAACCTATTTTAGAAGATAAGAGAAATGTTAGTAAAGCTCTGGAAAACAAGGTTTTAAATTACAGCCACATTTTGTCATTTTGTCCTTTTTAGTGTGTAATCTCTAAGAGGGTTTATAATACCAGCTTGTGCAAAGAAATAGTTCACCTGGCAGATGAATCAATAAATACGAATTAACAACAATAATTAAGGAGGAAAAAGTAGGCAGGAGACAGAACTAGAGTTGCTAAGTAAACTTCATTTGAGGCAAATCCCTCTCTGGAATGGAAGTTTTATACCTTTGGTCCTGCTTGTTGCATTATAATTCTTTTTGGTAGTGGAAAAGCACTGGTCAAAAAGTAGAAAAGTAAGTGCTCATGTCCCGGCTCAACCATGTACTAGGAAGGAACTTAACTTCTTTGAACTCACATGTCTTTGCCTGCAGTAAGAAAGGATTAGATTGGACGGTGTTTAGCTCCACTTCCAGCTCCAAAATTCTACTCTGGAATGTCCTATGTTCTTTTTAGTTCTCTGAAAGTGTTAGTCACTCAGCCATGTCTGACTCTTTGGGGACCCCGTGAACTATAGCCTGCCAGGCTCCTCTATGCATGGGATTTCCCAGGCAAGAATACAGAAATGGGTAACCATTCCCTTCTCCAGGGGAACTACCTGACCCAGGAATCAAAGCAGGGTCTCCTGCATTGCAGGCGGATTCTTTACCAGCTGAGCTACGAGGGAAGCCCTGGTTCCCAGAACATCTGCCAGTTCTCTGAATATCTGCCAATTCACTGTTTTCTGAAAACGGGAAAATGAATTCAAACTGGCTAGTGTTTTGTTAGTGTTATCTAAAAATACACTTCAAAATAGGGATCAGGAAACTACTCCATGGAAGCAATGCATATCAGCAAGCTAGAAGCTTTTTACAAGCATCAATTTCAGCCTTATTCTTCTTCATCTCTTAAAGTATGTGTTTCAAACAGCAAAGATAATGAGAGACCAGACATACTTATTTACCAAGCTGATCTATGGAAGAAAAAGGAGAAAATAAAACATGGAAATTTAGACAACTGTTGACTCAAGGGATCACAAAAGAAAGAAGTCTCAGAAACCAGATCAGAAATGGAAATCCAATGGCTATTGGCAAGTAATAAGGGGATCTAACCAAGGATTAATTACCCTTCCTCTTCCACTGCCTTGTTCCTATTAGGTAGAGATGAGGTAGATAAGGCAAGTTTGGTATTCTAGAAGTATATGGCCTCACTTTCCCGTATAAACTATATCATATCACTTAACCCATTTATAAACTTTGTTCTGGCTATCTATATTTACTGGTTAATTTCCAGGAGACCAGTATTACTATTTTCTTTTTCTCTTGCTTAAAAGAGAGGTACATTTATATCAAAATGTTTATATCCTGAGCAAATATATTTTTCATTCTTTTGAGGGGGGTGAAATATGAAAGAGAATCACCTGAATAAAAATTTGGGCCATTCCTAAGATGTGGCCATCTGGCAAATGCCTCGAGGCATTAGAATTCAGTTATGCCTTAGAGATCAAGAGAAATGTAGCCAAAAAATATAACTCAAACATATGCTCTTCCTAACTAAGTAAATAAAACCATTAATTCCTACTTTAAGGGAATTCTCCTCTGCAACCAGACACACTGAGAGAAGCCCAAGGGCTCTTTGAAAAAGTCTTATTAGTGGTGACATTAGAGGAGCTCTGGCCCTTTACAAAAAAGTAAGCCCTTCATTGAGAATAAACGCATCTTACTGCCAACCTTTGTAGAGGCACACACCCTTGGCCATCTTTCCACAAGAACAGATTCTCCACATGAGAGAAGAGCGAGTTCTCTGCTGAGGAGCTATCTTTAAGCCTGGCATATCAGCATTTCTAGGAGCAAAGTGATCTTTTGTTTGCTATTTAGAAATGTTCAATTTCCACTTGGCCAGGACGCTGGTAATGTTTCCATTAAAAACGCATTCCTTAATTCTCAAACCTCAACTTTGGTCAATAACTTTACTCTAAGTAGCAAAACGTCTAGTGAGAAGAGTAAGCCTTACATCATCTATTTTCTATGGACAAGACAATACAACCAACTTTTTAGTTGCTGTTGATTTGCTCCTCGGGAAGCGATGTTGGGACGCAGCAAAGGCGGCAAAGGCCTGGGGAAAGGCGGCGCTAAGCACCACTGCAAGGTTCTGTGCGACAACATTCAGGGCATCATAAGCCTGCTCTTCGCCGCCTGGATCGTCGTGGTGGGGTGAAGCGCATCTCTGGGCTATGAGGAGACCAGCGGGGTCCTGAAAGTGTTTCTGGAGAACGTGATCCTGGACGCGGTCACCAACACCGAGCACGCCAAGCGGAAGACTGTCACCGCCATCGACGTGGTCTACGCTCTCAAGCGCCAGGGCCGTACCCTCTACAGTTTCGGCCGTTAAGCTTTCCGATTTGCCTCAGGAGCTTGATTTTTTTTGCAACCAACTTTCATTCACTCTTCACCAGTCCTGCAAGGTGGGTCTATACCACTAGCAATCTCATTTGACACCAAGGGAAGCTCCTCAAGTGACACTATTCATCCAGAGGAAGTCAAGGTAATCCCTCTCAAGTAGTAATGGGTAACAAATTCTCCATTTGGCCATGAGCAAACAGAGTTCAGAGGTGAGATGTTTTACCAAAGATCACTGCAAACAGAACGGGCATATGTCCAGGGGTTAGAAGAGAAAGTTATGGCCAAAATGTCAAATTCAAAGGCAAGCAGTGTCTTACCTGTAATGACTGATTTTACCTTCATTATATGAGACTTGGAACTGCTCAATACAGATGTACTTTTTAAAAGAACAAGGAGAAAAGTAAAAAATAAATTAAAAAAATAACAAAACATTACCCCACCCCCCAAAAAAATGGGCAAAAGAAAAGTTATAGAAGAGCAAGAGGGTCAGTGTTTAAACAATAGCAAATGGAAGGAAGCCAAGCAATAGGCTGGCTAGATAATTATAGACAAGTCATTTCACTTCCCTGACTATCTTTCAAAGATTCTAGAATGCACATACTACTCCTGCGGACATCTGTAAGAAGCTTGTAAAGTGACAACACTGAAATCTGAAGAAGTCTGAATGTCCCATAATTGCAAGCTGTTATTGTTACCAGCATTCCAATCCAGTTCAACTTCCTTTCCCTGAAATTCTGTGAATGTAAACTTGAAACATAACCACAACCAACTTTTCAAACTTTTCTCAACAACAAGGCATCCTCTGTAGCCCTAGTATTAGATCTCCCAGAGGTAACTTGAAAGAAACAAGAAATGAGGTTGGAAAAATGAAGATCAATATAAAGCTGATGTTCATAATAAAGCCAAGTTCAATGTGGGACAACTCCTAAACCCTGTCTGTCAAAAAGATGATCACCACTCATGATAACCAGGGAAGTAGGGCAACCTGTGGTGAAAACTCAAGATCAGTGACCTCTTGTCAAACTGTACTAAAAATCATAATTTAAGATTTTTAGAAACTTTAAAACACTAATCAACTAAAATATTAGGAGAATAAACCCAAGTTATTTCTGGAACAATTTATATCACATCCAACTTCTGTTTTATCTTTTGTTATCAATCATAAGATTTTTCACTTCACTTCCTCCCCAACACCCGCCCCTACCCCCGATTAAAAACAAACTTAAACAGGGCTCACAGGAAGTAACAGGATTCTGTTGGGAAACAGTAAAAAAAATGGCACATATCTTTGTTTTCAGGGTGGGTCTGTGTATGCTTCTCTGTATGTTTCACACTTGCTAAGAACTCAGTTTGTACAATGAATATATAATATATGGCCTTTGGGGCTTTGTAAAAAGGGCTCCTTAACCAAAGATAATTAATTCTGTTAAGTATTTTTCTTTAACACATATATAAAGACTTATATATATAAGTCTTATTTATATATAAAACACATATATAAACACTTATGCCCAAGGGGAGCTTCCACCTCCTCCTGCTTCCCTCTGTCTTCCATACACCAATTCTGGCACATTGTACCCACAGCACAGTCAAGGTGGGACTCAGCTTTCACTCCTGAGGAAGTCTTCCCAAGCCTATTTTGGAACTGCCACCCAACATTATATGACATATATTAAATGTACTCATGTCCCACTTTAAATGTATGTGTGTGTGTGTGTTGCTACAAAGATTTTGCAATGTTTTAAATAATTCAGTTTTTGAACTTTGGTTATAAGTAACTCATTTTCTCAGGGATTATTAAGAAGTGAGAAAATCTAACTCACAAAGTGTTTTCAAATGTAATATAATTTTTCAGAGCTTAGCATGGAACAAAACATGAAACTGGTACAATATTATGTTTCACAAACATCTTTTTAAACTTTTCATTTTATATTGGAGTATAGCTGATTTACAATGTTGTGATAATTTCAGGTGGACAGCAAAGGGCCTCAGTCTAAAATATACATGTATTCTCGCCCTCCCATAAAGGCTTCCACATAACATTGAGCAGTTCTCTGTGTTATAAAGTAGGACCTTGTTGGTTATCCATTTTAAATATAGTGTGTACATGTCAAAATTTAATCAAATATTGGTTAATTTTGATTTTTCATATTTCATCTGTAGCCACTGATTTATACATTTTTGTCCATGCCCTGTGTCTATTACTCTGATCTTTCAGGGTCTTATATGTAGTTAACCTGTGTCTTATTTTATTATCATATACTTAGGCATGTATTATTTAAATCATGCATTCTAAATGAGGGAAATTATACCCCTAAGAGGATGAAAACTGGTTACTGGGGAATTAAAAATCTTACTAAAATTGTGTATGAAGCACATATATACACATAGAACATAAACAGACAGTAGATCCATAATATAAGTTTCCATGGAGTAGGGGGCAATTAGAAAAAAAAAATCTAGAAAAGCTCTTGGGGAGCATAATAGCAAAAAGGTTGAGAAATACTGCTTTGGATTGTACTCATGTGCTTTATACACATCTGTTTGATTTTCCTAATGCAGTTGAAGCTATTTAAGAACAAGGATTACATCTTCTACTTTTCCTGAATGTTTATGCCACCTGCTCAAAGGTTCCAACTTTTTTTGTTTTCCACCCTCCTGAGAAAACATTGCAGTCTAATTTTATGCAACTTTGAATTATGCAAATTTGAAAGAATGTCATAATAAATACCCAAGGTTCAAAATGTGAAATAATGCACATTTCTTCAAACTAAAAATTTGACAAGAATTGCCTGGCTTCAAAGCTGGTAAAAGCCACGTGAATTGATAGTCAAGTTTACTGCAGGTGGTAGCATTCTAAGCACAGAAATTCCTTCCATCTTTCGTAGGGGACAAATTATGTGTAGGAGAGGGACACGTCTCTCCAATAAAATAATTGTTTTCATTTCAGAATCTATTGAAGAATACATGCAGTGACTCAATATATAACTATTATGATTATATTTGTCTTTATAATTATATATAGTATACAACTATATAAAATTATATATACCAAAAAGTAAGTTTGGAGATGCTTGAAAAAAATCTGTGTAACTATTACACATAAACTTATACAGCAGAGTCTGTTTTGGCCATTAAATTATCATGTTTATTTTTCTTTATTGCCTATGGCCAAGGATACGACCATCACTGTGGCAGGGCTATCTGCCATGTGGGATACTGATTTGACTAGACTTCAGGCTGCATGTACCAGTGGGGACAATCAGTGGGAGTAGAAGCCAAGAAGCACACCTTAATGTCATCTAGAACACTGGGCTCTCTTCACCTGGCCTAGTGCTTGGCATATAGTAGAAATGAAAGTGAATTATTTGTTAAATGGATGTAAGATCTTGGTCACAGCCTTGCAGTAACACTCGATGCTGAAAGGCAACCAAATGCCTATTGTAATGACAATATATAGCCCCATTTATTACAGATAGACATTTATAACTTCATCAAAATGTAATGCCAAGCCTGTTGACAAGCTCCTGGTACACTGTGAAAACCACAACAGTGATAGCAATATAAGGCACGATTCTGGGAAAGGAAGATCCAAGTTCAGGTCTCCTTCCATTCACTCTCACTGAGACTTGGGGCAAGTCGCTTGTGTCTCTGCACCTTGATTTCCCCATTAATAAAATGAGGGCCTTGGATAAGTGACCCCAAAGGACCAACAGTGTTTGAAATTTTATGAGTTTTATGCTCAAGAAAAGCTTATCAACAATTTCTTATGGTTTGTTCTGGGTTTGAATTTCCAACCTATATTCCTGAGCCCAATAAAGAAGAATTTGTTTTAAAAGTCCTAATATTTTTGCCTCTGAATTTTGCATGGTAAGCAGAGACTAAATTCCGCCACATGTTTACAATATTATGGCCATAGATCATTAAAAAAAAAAAAAGGAATTTACCTTCACATGTAATTCAAAGCATAAGTTTTGCCTAAAGAAAGGAATGACAATTTCCTGACTTTAAAGGTGCTTGTAATTATTGAAGAAACAGAAACTAGGTATATAAAACAATCAAATAACAATAAGGCATGATATTTGTTTAAATGCTTAATTGAATGAGCTCAACATCAAAAATATAAGGTACTAATTAGTGCTAAGAATGGTCAAACTGGGAAAGGTCAATGTTTACAGAATTTCTGAAAGATTCAATGAAATCTCTTCAGTCCTTTATAGACAAGATTCATCCCTTCACCTGCATAACCATTTCCAGTTCCTTCCACCATTTCTCTTACATGAACCAGCCTGGTCTGGACTCATCCCATCTCTCCTCACTACCTCCATCCTTGTTCAAAACAGGTCAGTCAGGACTAAGATGAACTGGTTATCGTGTTCCTTTCCAAAGGAAATTAGTGTGAACAAATGAAAGCCATGTAGTGAGGAAAAATACATTCAACACAACAATCTGGCTTCCAAATTGTGCTTAAAATACAAAAGCCATATGAGTTGGAACAAAATGACTTACTCTGTGGTTACCATGCACCGAGCAGGCTGTACCACTTCATCCTGGCACTATTTGAAGAAACTTGTCCTGAATACCATTTGGACAGAACCCACGATATTCATGCCTCAATGAGAGGCACAAATCATTAAAAGAAAAATGTGTTATCACCAGCACAGAGAAATGCTTTGAAGGTGTACAAAAGCTAATATGAATCACCGCAATAAACACTAGTGGTATGTGTTACTGCACCTACCCTCTCTGAAGTTTCCATAGTGTAATCCAACTATTCTACAATACCATCTGTAGAGATGACATGATGCTTAGATACATCTAGGATTTCACCCAAGTATGGTGTCTTTTCATGCCGCTAATATGGTGAGTGTAAGAGTCCTCAAATCACAAGTTTGTACAATTCTGGAACCAAGGGAGGTATCAGTGCTGTCAGAGCTGAGAATAAATGGAGTTTCTGACCATACTGTCCATCTAAGTCTAATTAAGGAGAGGATGAGCACTTGGAAAGAGAAAGATTTTTATGCACAAAGTCCTGGGGCCAGAGATTGAGTGGTTAATGTGTGGAATGCTATTGCCCACCTCCTCAGACTGGGGCGTCCCTTTAGAGAAGAAGCTGCAGGCAGTAGCTGAAGAAGTTGATCTTATGCGGGACCCTGTAAGATACACAGCACGACAGAGCTGGTGTGTGTAGTACAGGTGACAAAAGGGACACTGATCGGAAATTGAGTCATCCTATTTTGTCATGCCCCACATCTCTGATCTAATCCCTTGACATGATACTTCCAGAGTTTTAGGACATATCACTTTTAAACATTTAGTGTTCCCATGGTGGGTACTGGCAGTAGTGGAGGAGGGAGACACTCCCAAATGAATTCATAAGCAGAGAACACCAACACTGGAACGGAAGCAAGAGAAGAAAAACACAGCGGCTATTACATTGTGAATCTGACTGACGGAGAAGCCACTTCAACACTTTCAGTACTCTCTATGACTGTCCAGTGGCTGGGAGGCTGGATACTAGCAGGTCTGAGCAAGAATCAGAGTGTAGGAAAGACTGGGTTGACCAATAAGACATTAGTGAAAAACCGCGATGAACTTTTTGACCGATCCAATATATATACCACTCGGAACTTATCTGTGCCCAAAAGCTACTGAAGTCAAGAGGATGTTTAGATTTCAACCCATTTATCTTTCCTTATGATTTGGTCATCTAAGGCAGGCCCAGGTAAAGGATTCTTCAGGGTACTACATTTAGCACACTCATAGAAGATTACCATCTATAAACTTCAAGAATAAAATACAGAAATAAAGCTGGTGGAAAAAAATTTTAATTTACCTACAATAAGCAATATTTGAAAATGGTGGTCAAAATTCAAGAAGCTGCACATTCTGAGACCCTAGAAATCCTGGATTTCATAAACTAATATGGGCTGTGGCCTTTCTATAAACAGCAACATCATGTTTGTGATCACACAGGTAATGGCATATAACGCATTGCTATTCAGCTGATATTTAGCCTACTCATCTTTGATATGACAGGCACTGAAGTCAACTCTGGAATGGAACAAGCAGCTAAATACCAAATTAGAACCTCAAATCGTCCTCTCACAATTTTCATGCATAAGCTGTGTAACTCCTCATTCTGAGAAACAAAAACCAAATATTTATATAGCAGATTCTAAAGCAATTAAAGAAATAGAACATAAATGAACCATCAGGTTAAGGGAGTATCATCCATTTTGACAGTGCACTACCCTAAAATTGGGAATTTTTTGTGTTTGTGATCCATTTTCTCTTTTCCTACAAAGAGACAGATTACCTACCATTTTATTGCTTTTTCCCTCAAGGAGGAAAAATCATTCTATCTGTAGGCAGTATAGTCTGTCTTTTAGTCAGTTCTTTTGCACTGACTCACTCAAATTTGTCATCCTGGTGTTGTGCTTTTTCATGGTGCTTTGTGGATATTTTTTACTATCAGAATTGACATGATGTGCAACCACCAAGCAACTATCTTGGCTAAAAGTCCCTGAGCTAGGGAGTCTAATGACCTTCTTGGGATCAAAGCCCAAGACTGACTTTCTTCCCTAATTCGACTTGTCTGTCATCTAACTTATCTCTGCTGGACTTCTTACACTGCTTCTTTTACTAAAATCTGTCACTAGAATTCTGCAATCTTAATGTTTAAAAATAAAGACAGAGAGAGAGAAAGAAGATTTAAGTCTTTTGCATTTTTACCTGAATCACTAATTCTTAAACTTCCATACTGAATAGAGGAACCTTTTCATACAGGATATATTAGGCAGAACTTCCATCTAAAAATGGGTAAAAAGGGATCCTGTATTAGCTGAGGATACTGTGGAGAGAGGCTAGTCAAGTAAAGATGATGAATCTAGACCACGATCCCACAATTATTTCCCATCTTCAACCAACCACCCCTCTATGGATCTTCTACAGTACAAAATTTGAAGATGACTAATTCATAATATTATGCAGATTTCTTTTAAATAATGGTTAAACATCTTACATCTGAAAAAATGAGCATACATGATATCATCAACCTACTCTAAATATGGCTATCACTTGCCTTTGACTTCCAGATTATTAAAACTTTCAGTGCAGTTCAGTTCAATAGCTCAGTCATGTCCAACTCTTTGCGACCCCATGGACTGCAGCACTCCAGGCTTCCCTGTCCATCACCAACTCCCAGATCTTGCTCAAATTCATGTCCATTGAGCCAGTGATGCCATCCAGCCATTTCGTCCTTTTCATCCCCTTCTCCTCCCACCCTCAGAATTTCCCAGCATCACGGTCTTTTCTAATGAGTCTGTTCTTTGCATCAGGTAGCCAAAGTATTACAGCTTCAGCATCAGTCCTTCCAATGAATATTCAGGACTGATTTCCTTTAGGATTGACTGGCTGGATCTCCTGGCTCTCCAAGGGACTCTCAAGAATGTTCGCCAACACCACAGTTCAAAAACATCAGTTCTTTGGTATTCATTCAGCTTTCTTTATGGACCAACTCTGGAAAAATGATAGCTTTGACTAGACGGACCTTTGTTGGCAAAGCAATGTCTCTTCTTTTTAATATGCTGTTTAGGTTGGTCATAGCTTTTCCGCCAAGGAGCAAGTATCTTTTAATTTCATGGCTGCAATCACCATCTGCAGTGATTTTGGAGCCCCAAAAAATAGTCTGTCACTGTTTCCATTGTTTCCCCATCTATTTGCCATGAAGTGATGGGACCAGATGCCATGATATTAGTTTTTTGAATGTTGAGTTTTAAGCCAACTTTTTCACTCTCCTCTTTCACTTTCATCAAGACGTTCTTTAGTTCCTCTTCACTTCCTGCCATAAGGGTGGTGTCATTTGCACAGCTGAGGTTATTTCTCCCAGCAGTCTTGATTCCACCTTGTACTTCATCCAGCCAAGCATTTCCCATGATGTACTCTGCATACCGGTTATATAAACAGGGTGACAATATATGGCCTTCACATACTCCTTTCCCAATCTGGAACCAGTCCATTGTTCAATGTCCAGTTCTAAACGTTGCTTCTTGACCTGCATACAGATTTCTCAGGAAGCTAGTAAAGTGGTCTGGTATTTCCATCTCTTGAAGAATTTTCCAGTTTGTTGTGATCCACACAGTCAAAAGGTTTTGGCATAGTCAATAAAGCAGAAGTAGATGTTTTCCTGGAACTCTCATGCTTTTTCGATGATCCAACAGGTGTTGGCAATTTGATCTCTGGTTCCTCTGCCTTTTCTAAATCCAGCTTGAACATCTGGAAGTTCTCGGTTCACACACTCTTGAAGCCTTCTTGGAGAATTTTGAGCATTATTTTGCTAGCAAGTGAGATGAGTGAAATTGTGCAGTAGTTTAAACATTCTTTGGCATTTCCTTTCTTTGGGATTGGAACGAAAGCTGACTTTTTCCAGTCCTGTGGTTGCTGCTGAGCTTTCCAAATTTGCTGGCATATTGAGTGAGGCACTTTCACATCATCATCTTTTAGGATTTGAAATAGCTCAGCTGGAATTCCATCACCTCCACTAGCTTTGTTTGTAGTGATGCTTCTTAAGACCCACTTGACTGTACTCTAGGATGTCTGGCTCTAGGTAAGTGATCACACCATCATGGTTATCTGGGCAATTAAGATCTTTTTTGTATAGTTCTGTGCATTTTTGCCACCTTTCCTTAATATCCTCTGCTTCTGCTAGTATAATTAAAACATTATACTGTATTTTTAGGATGTAATTTAATCATAAAATACTCATTCTCTAGTAATAATTCATAAATTCTCAGATTTTATCTTGAATTCCCTGAAAAAAAAAATCCCAAATTTGCCTTTATTTGTTAAACTGTTTAGAGAACTTCATGAGCCCAGTACTGGTAAGGAGGTTAATATTTTTGGCTAAAGTCTTCCATGAAAATTTCACGTAAAGTTCAAGAGCCTCTCACTTTGTTAAGGGTCTGGAAAAACCTGGAAGAACTGTGCAGTAATTCTTGGAAACTGATGCATTGATGACCTCTCTAAAAAGAGACACTCTTTCCTTGCCCTTGGAAGTAACTGCTATTATATATTCATCCCAGTCAAAAAGGTCTATAATCTCTGCTATGGTTCTTATAATCTTATTTTTCAAATGCATGCCATCCTGGAAGTGTCATTCTGGTGATTTGCAGAGAGATACTTAATCACCAGATAAAGCTCTTCCTCCATAACATGAGAATGTTCTCTGCATAAAGGCATTGTGGAAGAGCGGGTGAATAAAGGAGAAAATGATGGTTATTTATAGAGATATTTACAGTACTGTTCCATCAGGACCCCACTTGTCATCAAGTATTAAAGAATATCCCTTTAGAAAATGCACATTTTCTATCTTCTGAATGTTTGCTAAGCAAACCAACTGTTTTTAAGGTTTATTGGAATAAAATTGCTATGGGTATTACTGGCACTTAATGATTCACAGGCTGAAACTATACTTCCTTTAAAATGGAGAGGAGAAAATACACTTTCTCCTTTTAAAGAAATCAGCAGGGGACCTGTATGGAGCATCTGGAGGAGAATTACAGACAATTGCATACAGATTATCTCCCACCTTCTTAGAGCCTACATTCACCAGATGATTAGCCTCAAGCTAATCAATGATTTAAAAACGAAATCATGCTTCCTGTGTCCTTCATGAATGAAGAGGCTACTAATGATTTGTCATCAGTAGGGTATGTATTCTGTTATAAAACAGGTATAAAGTCAGTCATTTAGTCTTTCCTACCTTCATTTCACACATACTTATTGAGCACCTACTATGGTGTAAGGCAGACTGTATCCTTCGAAGTTTATAGACAAGAGAGCTGCCATTCGACAATGTAAGCAGACACCAACAAGACTATCTGTTTGGTGAAGTTGTCATAGTATAGAATTTGTGACTCTCATCCCCAAGGAGTTCATAAATGATGCTTCCTAATTCCTAGATTTATCTGCATGTGTCCATTTCTGAGTTACAGAAACAAAGCTCATAAGAACCTGAAGGATAAGCCAGGGAGAAAAATAACTGAATGCAGGGACCAGGGAGATGCACAGTGTATCCCAACCAATGCATTCTTAAGAATTATAAAGAAATAAGTTCAAACTCTCACTTGCTGTCTGACTTTATATAAGTGCAAACTCAGACTCTCAATATCCCCATTTATAAAATGGCAATCATACCTAATTTCACAAAATTTTTGCTATTAAGTGAATAATCTTTATGCAGTACTTATCACACATTAATTCAAAAAATATTTTCTGAGCACCTGTTATGTACCAGATATCATAATAAACACTGGGAACACAACAGTGAATGAACTGAACAATGGCTCTAAGGGCTTCTGGAGGCCAAAGAATGCAAAGAAGAGAAGGTTGATGTCCATCAGTAAAGAGAGAGTTAGCCACATGCTTAGTGCCAGGGATAGTCAGTGTAGGCATTACCTGTCAGCTGAGCGGGTTGAGTCCTGCCAAGTATCCCTCCATCATTTTTTTTCTAGGTTTCCTTGGTTGTACAAAGTCCTTTATGATTGATAGCTGCATTCAACATACATCTCCAGAAAGCTAAGAGTAACTAATAATAACTAAGCATATACCATATGTCTAAAATAAATTTTACTCTGACTAGGGATCTTTTCCTCTCTCTAACATGGTTTTCCCATCTACTTTGTTTTAATCCAGTTAGTATACATAGTATATTTGCTAATGTGCTAAGTTAGTATAACAGGAGCTATGCTTTCCAGATTTCCTGTCCCTGCAGCACTGGCTATATGAGACATCTCATCTGAGAACTGGAAGACAAATGTGAAATTGTTGCCACTGTTTTAAATTTGAAACGTAGGTGCAAGGCACAAGACAGAGTTATAGCTCCTGTGTGTTTAGTTGCTGGATGAAGGTCATCAGTTTCTCCTGCAAGTTATTCTAACATGGAAGTTGCAAGCAGTGAGTTACATGTGTGGATTCACCTGTCCTCAAGGACTCTGGCCCATTCTTGTAGGTTTCAGTTTGCCCTTGCTTCCTCCACTTCACATCCATCTTCCTTCCTGACTGCCTGGGTGACTCACTTCAAATTCCAGCACAAGACACCAAAGCAACAGCCTCTCATCTACTATCTAACTAGTAGATGAGAAATTATCATTGTGAAAGTTAAATCTCTATATAAATCCTATATATGTTATCTAGTGCTTCTACTTCTCTGACTGATAAAGTGTTAATTCCAAACCTTATTTCTCTAAAGGCAGTCATTCTCCTTTCAAAGTTCCAGGGAAGATGACTGAAGGAGAAAGCCACTTTGATGAATCTCTATCTTTTAATGATTTTGAAAAAAAAATTTTACTGAGATATAATTCAGATAACATAAAACTACCTTTAAAGATATGCAGATGACACCACCCTTATGGCAGAAAGTGAAGAAGAACTAAAGAGCCTCTTGATGAAAGTGAAAGGAGAGAGTGAAAAAGTTGGCTTAAAGCTCAACGCTCAGAAAACTAAGATCATGGCATCCAGTCCCA
Organism: Cervus elaphus; assembly: GCF_910594005.1. Taxonomy (NCBI): domain Eukaryota; kingdom Metazoa; phylum Chordata; class Mammalia; order Artiodactyla; family Cervidae; genus Cervus; species Cervus elaphus. The sequence goes on along the minus strand of NC_057823.1, from coordinate 68,063,462 downwards.
TCACTTCATGGCAAATAGATGGGGAAACAGTGGAAACAGTGGCTGACTTTATTTTTCTGAGGTCCAAAATCACTGCGGATGGTGATTGCAGCCATGAAATTAAAAGATGCTTGCTCCTTGGAAAGTTATGACCAACCTAGACAGCATATTAGAAAGCAGAGACATTACTTTGCCAACAAACGTCCATCTAGTCAAGGCTATAGTTTTTCCAGTAGTCATGTATGGATGTGAGAATTGGACTATAAAGAAAGCTGAGTGCCGAAGAATTGATGCTTTTGAACTGTGGTGTTGGAGAAGACTCTTGAGAGTCCCTTGGACTGCAAGGAGATCCAGCCAGTCCATCCTAAAGGAGATCAGTCCTGGGTGTTCATTGGAGGGACTGATGTTGAAGCTGAAACTCCAATACTTTAGCCACCTGATGCAAACAGCTGACTCATTTGAAAAGACCCTGATGCTGGAAAAGGTTGAGGGCAGGAGGAGAAGGGGACGACAGAGGATGAGATGGTTGGATGGCATCACCGACACAATGGACATGGGTTTGGGTGGACTCTGGGAGTTGGTGATGGACAGGGAGGCCTGATGTGCTGTGGTTCATGGGGTCGCAAAGAGTTGGACACAACTGAGAGACTGAACTGAACTGAACCTTTAAAGAATACAATTCAGTGGTATTTAGCATAGTCACAGATTTATACAATCATCACCACTATCTAACACCAGAATATTTTCATCACCCCTAAAACCTGATGCCCACTAGCAGTACTTCCCATTCCTCCCTCCCCTTAATTCATGGCTACCAACAACCTGCTTTCTGTCTCTATAAATTTGCCATTTCTGGGTATTTCATATAAATGAAATAATAAAGTATGTGGCCTTTTGTGTCTGGTTTCTTTCATTCGGCATAATATTTTCAAAGTTCATTCATGGTGTAGTACATATCAGTAGTTCACTTCTTTTAATTACCATATAACATTCCATTGTCTAGATATACATTTGATTTACCCATTCCTCAAATGATGGACATCTTTACTATCTCTAATTTTGGCTCTTATGAATAATGCAACTGTGAACATTCATGTACAAATTTTTGTATGAATGTATGTTTTTAATTCTCTTCAATATATATATTCAGGACTGAAACTGCTGGGTTTTATGGTAACACTATGCTTAACATATTGAAGAATTACCAAAGTGTTTTAGAAAGTGGCTACACCATTTTACATTCTCACCAGCAGTGCATGAAAGTTATGGTATCTTTACCAACCCTTGCAATTATCTATCTTTTTGATTACAGTCACCCAAGTGGGTGCGACAGTCATCTGATTATGTCTACCCTCTCTTTTGAGATGAGTCTAGGTGATCAGAAGGAAGGGTAACATCTCTATTGACTCAGGGAAAAGTGTTTTTTTGTTTGTTTTTACTTTTTGTTTTTCTTTTTACCTTGAAATTTACAGAGGTAATACTATGATGATCAGTATACTTTGTATTGGCATAGTGTTATATTAATAGGAAATTCTTTCATTATAACATACTACTTTCTCCTTTATCTTTCAAAAAAGACAACAAAGATGCTGCTATTTTCACAGTATCTCCAGTATATGACAATGCCAGTAAACAGTAGGATCCCTGCTGAATGGCTAAATCCCATTTATCTTATAGATGAGGAAACTGAAATTCAGAAAAGGAAACTGTTGTGTTCAAGGTTGTCCAGTTAATGACAGCTTCCTAACTTACAAGTGGGTGCTCTTTGCAAAAGATTAAATGTAACTTAGTAACTAATTGAAATGAAGAGTGATGTTTAACATATAAGTAACGCACATTAGATCAAAAGATAAGATGTTATTTAAGCTATTTCTTTAAGAGTATAACTTTATTTAAAAACTATACGAAAAACCACAATTTAAAAAGTGAGGTCATAATCAACAGCACTTGGCTTAGCTGACCATGAGTATAATCTTTTACATGAAAGCATTGTCTAGAAAACTTCCTCATCTACATCTTATATAAGCATTTAACAGGTAATACTCTGTTTAAAAATTCCATTAGAAATATAATATAACATATGAACAAATAAAAACTGATAGGAAAATAAAGTCCAGTTATTTTAACCACTGATGGTTTTACAACATTTTGAACTTACTAAATGTTACTGAATTGTCCCCTTTTAAATGGTCAAAATGGCTAATTTTATGTTACATGAATCTTATGACAATAAAAGGAGGTTGAAATTCTAAAAAGAAGCCTATTACATATCTTAGTGATGAGTTCTATTCTATCATGATTGGGCCAGACCATGAGGGAGTGACATACAACATCGTTGCCAGAGAAATAGACTCCTCATTGAAGAAGACACACAAGAGCTATAGAAATATATCACACACATTTCCCAAAATCCTTCCTGCTTGTGATTTTAAATCAAGCCATGAGAGACAAAAAAGATATTCTTTCCAAAGGCACATACATATACACACTATCACACTGTCTCACATGTGTGCACGGTCACATATTTAGCATGTAGAAGCAGAGTGAGAAATTTACTGAGATCACTCAGGATATCTCTGAGATAGCTTATGAATCAAGGCGGGCATGAAATCAATTGCAGAAGACCTCCTAACACAAAGCTCAAGCTCCAAAGCCCTACTGAGGTCTTTGTGCTCCCAAATGCCTTTAATTCTGAGAATCCCCACAGTGAGTTGAAAGTTGTTTTCTATTCAAGCAAGGTAAAACTAAATATTTAACTGAAGCTGAATTAAGTGAACGTAACACACACACTGTGCCCAGGATTGCTATTTCTCGACAACTACTTTGTTGTCCTGAATCTCATACTGGTAGGTGTTTTATGAACTATCTATTAAATTAAATTTTTATTCTACCATTATTGACAATTAGAAAGGAGTTCATAATCCATTGGCTAGCCCAAAAGAGTTTTGTTTTTGACTTGTACATAATCCATGCCTATTAGAGGGCCTAGATCACTCCTTGTCCCTGGAGTAGGAAGCTGCTGCACCAGAGGCTCCTGGTTTAGTGAAGAAGTACTCAGGCTTCTTCATGAACAAGGACTGGGCCTTGAACTAGCCAATGGAATTTAAACCATTCATACAAGGTTGACCAGTGGACAGGTAGTGGAGAGACTTAGGAGGAGAACTTGTTGAACACAAAACAAAACAAACAACAAAAACTCTGTCCCAAGAAAACAATGATTATTAGCTGGTCCAAACATATCTTCTCTTTTTGAGTCTGTACAAAAACACAAGGAAGGAAAGAGCCAGTTGATAATAAAAGGAGAACCTAAAGAAAGTGGGGTAGGGGGTGGCCAAGAACCTAGCAAAGCCCAGAGGAAGCCCAGAGAAAACCATCTCGCATCATGCTCGAGGAGAGACAGCATGACAGCCTTATAAAAATGCTTTCTTCATTTCTTACAGCATACAACACATGAACTCACACAATAAACACAATTCTAGTCTTATTTCACGTTCTAGCAATGTTTAGTTAGTCTAACTTCATATACAATCATAGTTCAAAGATTTGGTTGAAAACATCTGAAATATAAACATAGGGCTAAAGAGAAAGGAGATTTTCTGTATATAACTCCTTTCTACAGAATGCTATCTAATTAACAGCCCAAAAGTTAGGGGAGCTTTCTTATGCATTATATATGGAGGGAAAAGAAACAGTCTTGGGCACCTACTTTGAGAATTCTATTGGGTACATGAACAATTGTAATACGCTTAATTTTGAGAAAACAAAGGTATAGCAGAAAAACAGTAAATGCTTACGGAGCACATACTATATGCCAGATTTAAAATTGATAATAATCCCAGTGGGCACTATTCTTATCTCCAAGTTGCAGATAGAGATATTGAGGGTCAAGAGGTAAAGTCAGCAGCCCAGTTCCAAAAAAACTAAGAATCCAAGGCAGGGATCCTGACCTGGTTTGTATGTCTATAAGGACTGTACTTTAATGGTTACATTCATCTGCCAATAATTAACTGCATGACCCTGAGAAACCAATTAACCACCCTGTGCTTCTTCATCTGTAAAATAAGAATATTGGCATAGACAACAACCATAATTACTTTTCGCTTGAAAATCCAAAAGTATGGATAAGTAACTTTTGAGTTTAAGGAGGAAACATTATTATCAACACCATCTAACATACAAGTCCTCACTTTGAGAAAAGTCTGACACATGATAGGTTCCAAAAAAAGACTGAATGAATAAAAAACACATACTAGTCTTACTAAACATTTTATTAAATCCTCATATCTTTAAGATTCAGTTACCATTACTATTCCTTTTTTACAAAAGCAGGAATTGAGCCTTACAGAAGAAAAAGTGACTTGCTTACAAGGCACACAGCTGCTTCAATACAAGCAGCTTCAAATCAAAATGTTGAAACTTGACTGAAAAGACAAAAACTGCCTGAGTCTACAACTTTAAGTTGGCTTAATCTTTAGTATAGGATTGTTTAAAATGTTTTATACCAACCCATGAACACATAAACAGGATAGATTTCAGGAAACCTACAGTTAAGAACAGGAAATCTGTTATTCTCAGTAAAATTCCAGTAAGTCATTATTCTCTCATTTCTGGTTTTGATCCACACAGTGGGGACAGACTCTCAGCATACAGGTAGGGAATAAGGAAAGGTTAAATGTAAAAGTAGACATAGAAGCTATTTGAGAGTCATGCTGCAATACAAATGCAAAGGCAAGTTTTTGAATGTTTTCAGAGGCTCATCTTCCTGGATAGATGCCAAATAAGAGACTTCTGAAGCTTTCAGACTGGTGAGGTCAGAATTGTTTTAAAAATGAAATGGGAATGTTCTCCCTTACCAGGTGGTTTTATAAGATGAGCAAAGGACTCAGTTAACTTTCTCAGGACTTGCCTCAGTCCTTGATCCAGATCTGCATTTACTATTCAAGGAACTCAGGCAAATCACTGACCTTCTCAAGGAGCCACTTTGCTAGGTCAGAGGAGCCCCAGTCTACTCTCAGCCCAAAAAGTTTCTGATTTCACTTGTGAAATTCAGCTTCAGGGGCTTCAGAAACCTCAGTACTTTCATTCACATGGCCACTTTTCGATCAGCCTATCTGGTTACACATAAAAAACTAACTTAATTGTTGTGTTTCTTTTGTATCTTATACTGACTTTTGAAGCATAGGATATATCCCCAGACTCCAGAAATTGATAATAAAGTATTTTAAAAATACTTGCTTAAATTCTTGATTGAATAGTGAAAACATAACTTACTTTCTATTCGTATTTTCAAAGGATTTCATATACTCCTGTAAAATGTTCTATCAAAAAACTTATTTCTATACTTTGAACTGAAATTCTTACTAGAACAGTTTCCAAAATCTTCTATAACACTACTTTCAAAAAGATAAAAATTGTGTGTAGGGTGGGGAAGCAATTGCTATCCACTTGCTGCTATTGCTTTGTTGTTGTTGTTATTGCTTTTAATCGGCTTTCTCCATACTCTGTTTTGTGATGCTTTTACAAATTGAGTCAGAAAGCGGGTGGACACAAGGCTTCAATTGCAAGAATCTTGTAGAAAAATTTAATTACTGACTTTCAAAGATTGTAGAAGTTAGATTATTCTGGAATATGAATACCAAATGAAAATCTCTAATATAATGGAAGATCCAAATGAACAATGCAAATTTACTTTTAGAAGACTATGTGTGGGTTCACTTCAGTCGATCAGTCATGTGTGACTCTTTGCGACCCCATGGACTGCAGCATGCCAGGCCTCCCTGTCTATCATGTGTGGGTAACCAAAGAACATAGCTTTTGCCGAGTTAGGGAAAGCCAACCTACATTAGTAAAGATAAGTCATAAATTTTATAAAGAGACATAGTTTAATCAATTCAAGTATGAATTGCAGTTTTACCATGCTATGCTTTTCTTTTTGGAGTTTTTTTTTATTTTTATAATCCTGATTTAAATAATAGTTAAGAATTCTAAGTTCCATGTGAACTGCCTGCAAAAGGGAATTTCCAAAGTGCTTAAAATTTATTTTCCTTAGTATTTATAATAGTTCTCCTTCAGCTGTCATGTACTATTTAATTGGTCATCAAATTATTTTTCAAAGATTCTATAAAGGTAAGTTTCAATCTCATTGCCCTTCATAAAGCTTACCATAAATGCTAACTAGTTGTTAGATCTGGGGAAAAAAAGTCTAAACAGGAAATTATGTATAGCAAAGAGCAGTTTTAAATCATCATATTTATTTCTCTCAAGGATTCTAATCTAGAGCATGCTACTAAAATATCATCCCCAGTGCCTGGGAAGAAACACATTCTTTTAGGGTGGAAGTGTTAATTAATGTGCATGACATAGAGAGAACAAGAAAAAGGTTAGAGCTGATGCTTCTGCTAATAGCATTTCTAAAAATAGAGGGGTTTTGAAACAATGCATTTTCATGTTAGTTAACTTTCTCAAAACCCTGGGATTAGTGATAAGATACAATGATTGGCTAAAATAAAATCACCAGTTACACAGATATTATTTACATGTACTCCTGTATCAACCAGTTAAATCATTTATTTCTCATCAAAACTGATGTCATAGTAGGCAAGCTGTGATGGGTTCCCTCCTTCATATAATCTCCCCCAATGTTTTCCTTGGGTTAGCAACAGGAACAGATTTCACTCTGAAGTGATTATCAAAATGCCCTATAAGTTGTTAGCACAAATACACATCTACTTATGTCTCCTTTTTAAGTGTTGTCTAATTCATGTCCCAATGACAACTTATCCCATAAACACACTAAGCTTTCTTCTGCTCCTCGAAAACATGAAGCTTTTCTATAATTCCAAGTCCTTGCCTGTTTCTCCATGTTTCTCTGCCTAGAACGTCCCTCAATTCTCCTCCAGGTAAGCTCTAGCAAGTCATTCAAAGCACAGATCAAGTATCTCTTCTGATAACATCTTTCCTGATTCTCCTAATTTGGTGGATCCTAACAGCTGTCTCCAGAGAAGGCAATGGCAGCCCACTCCAGTGTTCTTGCCTGGAGAACCCCAGGGCCGGGGGAGCCTGGGGGGCTGCCGTCTGTGGGGTCGCTCAGGGTCGGGCACGACTGAAGAGACTTAGCAGCAGTAGCAGTTGTCTCCACAACAGCCATTTCCAATCTCTTTCTTCCTTGCTTGTCTCCCATTTGAGAAACTAAAAATTAATATTCATCTTCCGTGTTTCCTTTGAAGCCTAAGGTATTCAAGTGACTCAGTTTTAGCCAATGAGATGTGTGATATCTGCTTAGAGGCATCCAGGAGTAGTTTTACTTCCTAAGAAGTCTGTTAAGAGAACTCCTTCACTGACCACCCTGACTGCTTATAGTCTTTGACAGTAATCTTATGAGCCTGTGATTTCTGAGTCCCAGGAGCCATTCTGCAACTCTGAGAAAAAAATGATGAGGTTGGCAGAGAGGATGTATGAGAAGAGCACATGTTTACATCATGTTGAAAACAGTACCAACCCTGGGATCATCTGCCAAAAAGGTCTGGACTGTTTTAGCATTACTGACTAACTGCTTTTGAGAGAATCCAATGGATATTCCTAGCCAGGGGAAATACTCCCAAAGCATTCCTACGATCTCTCTCTCTCTCTCAGGGCATCTTTTCATACTGTTGGTATATTTTTTCAATGTACACCTCATTTTAAAGACACAGAGGTAACAAGCACTGGCCAGGATGTACAGAGATAAAGGAAACTTTGTGAACTACTGTTGGGAATGGAAATTGGCTTGTTCACTCTGCAAAACAGTATGGAGGTTTCTCCAAATTAAAAATAGAACTACCATATAATTCAGCAATTTCACTTCTGGATACACATCCAAAAAAATGAAAACAGCATATTGAAGAGAGATCTGAATTTCCATATTCATTGCAACATTATCCACAATAGATAAGAAATGGAAATAACCAAATTGTCCATCAACAGATAAATGTATAAAGACATCATAATATGCATATATGCACAATGGAATATCATTCAGCAACAAGAAAGAAGGAAGTCTTGTAATCTGTGACAATATGAATGGACTTGGAGGACATTATGTTAAGTAAATTAAGTCAGACAGACAAAGTCAAGTATCAGATGATATCACTTTTACATGGATTCTTAAAAAGCTGAACTCTTAACAACAGAGAGTAGAATAATGGTTTCAGAGGCTGGAAGCTTAGGAGGGGCTAATGGTGGGAGAACTGGGAAGGCAGTATTGCAACTAGTAGATAAGTAAATCCTGGAGATATAATGTACAGCATAGTGATTACAGACAACAATAATGTATTGTATTTGTATTATAAATATCAAAGTTGCTAGGAAACTAGATCTTAATTGTTCACATCACAAAGAAGAAAAGATAATTATATGAAGTGATAGAAGTTCTAGCTACACTACAGTGGTAATCATATTGCAATATATGGATCAAGTCAATACACTGTATAACAAACTTATAAAATATCATATGTTGATTATATATCAGTAAAAGTAAATAAAAAAATAAAGACTATAAACTCGCCATTCCCATAGCATCAGATCAAGCAGAGTCGAAAAAAACATCTATTCATGTCTACTTCTTGCCTTCGTGGGACCAGAAAACACACCATAAATCATTCTCAGCATTTTGTTCAAATACATATTTGAAAAACAATATGTGGTTTTGCTGAAAACTGCTTTGAAGAAAAACAGTCATACATGTGATAGGATACTGAGCTCAGAAAAAAAAAAATATTCAGATTACCAAAACTGAATTTCAAACTTTAGGTTTGAGGGTTATTTTTTCACCAACACAAATTTATATGATGGATGGGAGGAATGATCCTGCCTCCTAGGCTGGCAAATGCCACAGTGACCCTTGAGGTATCTCTGAAGACCCTGGGATGCAAGGGAGCATAGACCGAAAATGACAAATTAAAAAAAAAAAAAAAAGACAAATTTATTCCAATTAATTTAAAAAGCAGGATAGGAAAGTCCCAAAGGCTAGACCGTTCAAGTGAACAGTCTTAATGGCCACAGAACTGGAACTAGAACCCAGAGGCTTGGTGTCTCCATCCCAGCATATGCTCTTCTATCCCGTGATCCACTGACCTACCCAAACTGAAAGTCGAGAGACATTTGTAAAGGACTGAAAAATCCGAGATAGATGTTTTTCTGGAGTATGTTAATGTATCCCAGGAAAAATGGAGAATATAGGAAAACCAACCAGCTTGGGAAAATCAAGGACTCCTGTCTGTCGCACCAGACAAATCAAAAAGTGTGTGAGAAAAAACGTGTTTAGGTCAAAGTTCATACCTTTCAGACAATGGCTGCAGGTCAGTTCTCTGAAGGAAGTGGGGAAGTTCAGCTAAAACAATGTCAACATTTTTCATTTTCTGGGTTCTGTGAGGCTTCACTCTGCTGCCTATTACGCCCTGAGAAATCACTTTATACTCACTTCCTTGCAATGTGCTCCTGCTTTGTTGTATAAAAGCCAAAGGGAAAGTAATCTCTAAATGGGTCTGCATCCCACAGAGTATTCACTTAGATGACATTCAAATCTGTTTTTTAGGTTTTTTTGGTGCCATTACAAGAAATCATACAGTCATTACACTTCAAATCTGACAGTTCTTTCACAGCATGAAAGGCAGAAATTAGGTCCAAATGTATTTATTTAAATGCAAGGTTTCACTTATCACCAGGACATTTGTGAAGACTGAAAGGTGACAGCAGATTGGGAAGTCTGCACGATTGTTATTTCATGAACCCCCAACTGTGGATCGCCAAGCTCAAATATTTTAAATTCAAACAATAAGCCTGTTAAAGAGAACTTTCAACTACTATCTCTCCCTCCAGTTATTCAAAGAACTCCATTTAATTCATTTAGCAATCACATTTCCAAATGAAAGAGAAACTTTAGCTAAGAACAGCTTCAGAAATGTATTTAAAGACAAAGGATTCAATCAGGCAGCACTTAATTAATCAGATCTCAAAACTTCCATCAGAGTTGTACCTGAGAACGAAGCAAAAAATGTCAATCTTACTTGCAAAGTGTCCACTCATGTGGACACTGCTCTTGCTCCTTATTTTGTAGGGGTAGGAAGACAATTTTCCTGTAAAGTATCAAGGCTCTTATAGCCCCTATATGCCTCCAATAGCAGTGGACAGGAGGGAATACATGAGTTTGATTAAGACTCAACTTTCTGTAACTCTTGCCTCCCTTTGGTGACCTCGGCACCTGAGGTTGTACCTCCCCAGGCCCTTCACACCAGAAGTCCCTGATGATCTAATGCCTGATGATCTGAGGTGGAGCTGATGCGATAGTAATAGAAATAAAGTGCCCAATAAATGCAATGTGCTCAAATCATCCTAAATCCATGCCCCTACCCTAGTTCATGGAAACACTGTCTTCCACAAAACCAGTCCCTGGCGCCAAAAAGATTGAGGACCATTGCAAAGTTTAGACCATGAGTAGGAGACAGGAAGGAAGTCCTTTATTCTCAAAGTGTCTTGACCCAGGATGCCTAGCCACTATCTTTAGGGCTCAAAAGGGAAACCAACTCCTTGATCTCTCAGTATTCATGCTTTCATCTACTTCCATCTGACCCAAGTCTAGCAACATGAATTTCATTATGCATTTTACCCTGTTTATATTCTGTCATCATAAGAAGGCCCCTATTCTCAGGTCCTCCCTTCATCTGCTATCTTCTAATCCCCAGAAGTAGTATGGATGTATGTCCAAGTTGTCATGGATGGAGAAAAGCATATAACCATGGTTTTAGTAAATTATCCTGTAGAAATCTCAAGGACCCTCAGTACAACAAAGCTAACCTTCTATATTTCCCTAGATGATTACTTTCTAACACTCCGAGACAACTACTGATTTCTCAACACATCTTACTCAAAATCTTCAATACCTCCTTTCCATTCTAACACTTAGCTGATAGACCTTGGCTACTATTTCCCTGAAAAACAACAAAACAAAACAAACAGACAAAATAAACCCTGAAACAACTGGAAGAGAATTTCCACAGAAAGCCACCTTACTTTTCCCTCTAACTCTATCCTCATACTACAAGGACATAATCATAGCCTTTACTCTACCTCCCCTCATATTTCAGTAGAAAAACTGCTTGTATTTCTAAGGTCAATGCATTGCACTTGTGTATTAGATCCAATCTCCTCCCACCTACTCAAAGACACAACTCTGGCAATTCTTCCTCTCTATTGGATCAATTCCATCAACATACAAACATGCTGTTGTATTGGTAATGTTTTTTATTTAATTGTTTGAGCCCACTGCACTTTCCAGCTACTACTTCCCTTTACAGCAAAACTCTTAAATGTTTTCTCTACTATGGTCTCTAATTCTTCCCCTCCTATTATCCTTTAAATCTCATCAAGCTTTCAATTATTTCCCTATTGGTTAATGCCTCCCACATTCAAAATTCCAAAAGTCATTTCTCAGTCATAAAACTTGACGTATTAGCAGCATTTGACACTAACTGACATCCTGTTTTACTGGAAACACTGGAAGGGTTTTGTGTGAAAGATCAGAAGGTCGGGTCAGTTTTGGACAAGTAACATTTCAGATGTACATGATTAGATATCCAAGGGGAGATGTTAAGTAAGCAGTCTGGAGTTCAGACTGCTGGAGATCAAACTAGGGAGATCAAAACTAGGGAGTCATCATCATGTGACCTGAGATAAAAACCATGAAACCGATGAGAGCACTAAAGAAATAAGCAAAAACTCAAGCACATCTCAAGGGAAAAGGGGATAGTCAGACATCCCAGTAATCAACAGTTCAAAGACACATGGAGATAATGGGAAAGGAGATGATGCAAAACCTTGTAGGAACGGTGAAACTTCAGGAAGATAATCAAGGGTTAGGTGGAGAAACATTTTAATCATCAGAGATTCACAGGGGCTTGGGAAAGCAGACTGGTCACATGAGGCCCCGCCTGTGTAAGAAATAGAAAGGAAGAGGGGATTATACTTCCCAAGATCTGCACGTGGTAGGGTGAATGAACAGTAAGGGGCAAGAATTTAGGGAGTTGGATGAAATGGAGAGTGAGAAAGAGACAGAGGAATAGAGAAATATGTGTGATCCCTGTCCCAGAACCTCTAGGCATCTGTATCAAACTTACCAGTACACAGAATGTTCAATGTAAATGGACTTTTCAATGGAAACTGTGTAAGTATCAGATTCTGTGTCCGGCCATAATGTACATCTAAGAGGGAGAAGGCCATAGGGATGCAGATCTTCTGGAATAACAGCAGCACAGTGAAGTTTGATAATCCTAGGTGGAGCTGGGTTGGGGGTAGGTCTCTGAGCTAGCCCAGATCCTGAAATGTAAAGCCAACTGCAAGAAGGCTCTCATGGTACTTAAGTTTCATATATATTATCTTACTTAATAATCACTTGTGTTTATGATGTTTGAACTAGTGTCCCATTTTACAGATAAAGAAAAAAAAATTAATGAAGTCATATAAGTTGCTTTTGTTCTTCTGACTAATTTATGGTGTTCTGGAACTCAAATCCAAGCCTTCCAAACCACAAAAACCAATCTATGCCTTTCATTCACTATTCCTTTCTCTGATAAATGATGTTAGTAATCATATGCAAAAAAAAATGTAGTCAACTGTTCTTATAATTCAACTCCATTATGCTGAGTATCCAGGGAATCACAGAGTTAAGGTTTTAGTATTATTTATCTCAACATCTGGATGACTAAATTGCTTTCATTGTTTTATTCCATAGATTAGGGAATCTTTCATTTACAATTGGTGTATTATTGACATAAATATTTTCCTTTTAAAAATAAATTGCTAAAGACTCAAAAATCAAAAGAATTTATACAAATATCCCAAATTCTAGGTCATCGTGAAAAATTGGAAGGTTAGACAATACAAAACCTGCACTCCCAAAGAGCAACAATTGTCTGGAGCTGAATTTCTAACCTTTACACAGGGTATGTGTCCTTCACACACACACCTGTCCACTCACTCCCTGGAGCACCAGCAACTTCACTCTTTCATGTCCTGCCTAGTCCCTGTGAGCATCCAAGTTTGTCATTCCTGCCTAGCTTCAAAACATTTCATGTCTACCTCATTCTTGCAATGAACTCAAAATACAATTCAAAATAAACAATGACCCATGTCCAAACACATAACTGTGCAGACTAATTCTAGAGTCACCTAAGCAAGTGTATACCCTGGGGTATCATCTCTTCATAGATTACTTCTATAATTCTCAAGAGAAACATAAGAAGCAGATGTAGGTTCCAATGCTGTCGCTGCATTCTCTCAGTTACTAAAAGAGGGGGAAAACATGTTGAAGGATTTTTCTCATGTTAACTAGTAAAATACAGGCAGGCCTTTCATGAAATGGATTGTGTCTTACCACTGGGATAACTAACAAGAGTTGTAGTTCCTAGTACTTCTCCAATATGGGAATTCCGTGGGTATGAATACTCAACCTGAATGCCATTTATTTGCCAGACATGGAGTATATAGGCCAAAGAATCTAAGATTAGTGGGGTGCACTGTCATATTGTTTTCATTTCTATTTTGTAGGACAAATTGAGATAACAGCCCAGATAACAGTTTAGCAAACACATATTCAAAACAAAAGAAACTTTTAAAATGATTCTACTTTGGAATTTGTGTTCGACTTTTTGCAACCCTATGGACTGTATCCCATCATACTCCTCTGTCCATGGGGATTCTCCAGGCAAGAATACCGGAATGGATTGCCATTTCCTTCTCCAGGGGCTCTTTCAGATCCAAGGATTGAACCAACATCTCCTATGGCTCCTGCATTGCAGGTGGATTCTTTACCGCTGAGCCACCAGGGAAGTCCTTACTGCATTTATAGTCATCATCAATAGCAGGATGGAGAAAAAAGGGGACATGAAAACTAATTTTGAAAAACTGGAGTACAGGCAGTTTAATAAGGCCAGCTTCTTATTTAACAAAGAAGAAGAAATGAGGCCCTTGGATAGACATTTACTAGCCAAGACCACTCAGCTCTTTAAGACAGAGCTCAAAAGTTCTATTTCACTTTTGGCCACAAGGAACAAGCCCAAGGACAATCTTGGGCTGAATGAGTGGTGACCAGAACAAGAAGCATACAAGGGAAACGAAGAAAAATGGAACTGGGCTTCCAGAATAGAAGGCTCTAAATACTGGTTTTATATCCAGTCTATTTAGGTCCATCAGCAGTATAGGTTTGAAAAACTTTGCTGTTTAATATTATTCTCCACATATTGACCTTTCTCTTTTCTCTTCCAGCTTGAGTCTTAATCCTTCACAGTATATTTGTTATTTTGGGGGATATCTAACAACCTTTTTTATCTGCTTTTGGGACATCCCAATCTTTTCGGAAATTCTACTCCTGTGTGGTAGGCAGACTCAGTGAGCCTGATAATCCAGTTCTTCTGCCAGTGGGATGGATATATGACCTAGGTTAGGCCAACTGGATTCTTTTGCTCCACCCCAGATGATAAATCTTGAGCTGAGTGATACAAAAATGGGAAACAATAGGTTGGAGCTCATTCCTATCCACAGTGAAGACAGCCTTGGTAAGACTATTTGTTCTTGCTCTCCCATGCCTCCTCCACAGCTTCCCTGTGTTCTTTTCTCTTCTGGGCATGGGTTCTCCATCCTTTTATTCTGTGAACTTGTATTGGGTTGGCCAAAAAGTTTGGCTTTTTCTGTAAAATCTTAAAACTTTCTGGCCAATCCAGTACAGCCCTACAACAAATCACTTGTCTCTTTAAGCTTGACCATACCAGGTTTCCTGAATCCAAAGAACTTACATCAAAAAAACTCTGTTGGGTATGTGTCTGTCTCTACAGAGCTTCTGTTCACTCCTGGCATTTGCTCTCTGGTAGCTTTAGCTTGCCCACGGCTCATCATGGTGTTGCAAGCCTCACTACGTAGCCATGACTAGGAAACCTTAATGTAAGCAAGAGAGAGTAGTTCTTAAACCTGCCTTTCCATCTAGGTTATACATGAATCCAAAGTCAGGAGCTGGGGCCAGTGAATATGCGTTTTCACTACAATTCTAATTGATTCTGATGTAAGTTGTCCCAAAAATATGCAGCTCTGTATCAGAAATGCTCAGCGTTTGTTCCCAACTGGCTGAATGCCTTCTTCTTTCCATATTACTTTGCTCATGTTGAAACTACAAGTCCCTGTATCCCCGTCTATTGAAGTAAAATGCTGATTCAAGGATTAATGATTGGGAAACGGGAAGATGTAGAGGCAAAGAATAGCTGTTGGGATGGGGAACTGGCAAAAATTTACTCTGTAATTCCACCACACAGAAGAATCAGCAAACTCACAGTTCCCTTAAAGTATAAAGGCCTGACCCATACTCCCAAGTCGTTTTTACAGGAAGCAGACCGCTCTCCATTGAAAACTGCTGACCACAAGAAAACAGACCCTAGACTGGTCTGAAACCATAGGTTGATGATACTTGAAACTTCACCTTGATGCCAACCAATCTAAGAACTGTCCAGGAGCTAATCACAACTTGCTCCTTGAATACTATAAAACTCCCCACTACCCCCTCCAGAGTGGGTCACACAGTTTTGAGGGCATTATCCCACTATGGCCCCCATTGCCTGGCAAAGCAATAAAAGCTACCCTTTTCAACTGCATCTAAAACTCTGTCTGCATGTTTGTATTCAGCACCAGTGAACAGAGGCTAAGTTTCAGCAACAATGTTTGTGAGAAAGAAAGTCTGTTGGGCGCAGTTCTCTTCCTATGCCAGGTCCCTCCAGTCTGTAGAACGGTTCAGGGACCACTCTTTCTGTGCAGCGACCATGAGACTTTGCAGGAGTTAAAGAATGGTCAATCAGTTCATGCCAAGCCATCCCTAAAGTAGGGTCTGTGCTGTGGTTTTCTTCACCAGAGGCTATGAGTGACACGCAATGCATGTGATGCTACAAGATACCTGAGTAAGAAAGCAGCTTCCTGACTATCTTGCCAGCATGCCTTCCACGGACCATTTAGAAGGTCTTTCTGACTTGGTTCATCCTTTGAAAATACGATCCAAGATTTAATGAAATGTGTTTAAATTAACAATTCTCCTATCTAGGAGGTACAGACCTCTAATGAATAATTGGAAGGCCGATTACTTACATATCCGTATTCTCTTGTTAATCACTTTAATTACCACCTTCTGAATCTTCTATGCAGCAAAAACTCAAAGAAGTCTTTCTCTCCAGAGAATGATAACACTTTCCTGTGGAGCTCTAAACTTCTTTATAGAAAACTAGGTCTTAGAATACTAGGGTAAGTCTCATACTTATGGAAACATATGATCCAAAATGTACAAACTTCTAAAAATTATAAATATGAAAGGAACCATACTTATTTTTGAAAATAAGATAAAAAAATATCTACCTTGGGAGTTTACTTAAATAGTGTCTCTGTAGATGAGTTTCTTTTCTAGCTTCTTTCTGTATTCAGTGCTTACAGAGGCCTAACATGGGCCAAGTACTCAGCTAGGAACACAAGATGTTTCATATAAGTTCCTTGCCTTCAAGGAACTGACAGCTTAGTAGTGGAGACAGATAAGGAAAAAGCATAAGTAACACACATGTGAATTAATGTAAATATGTATGAATACAGTGTTATGAGATTAAAGAAACCAATCATTCTGTGATGAGAGGAGTTGGGAAAGAGAAAAGACAGGGGACTGAACAGAGTTTGAGGGAACCAGCAAGGTAACCAGAGCAGGAGAGTGGAGGCTGATTAAAATAGACTAAAGATTCTGTCCAATGGTATAGACATGAAATGAAGAATCCAGGGTAAGACTGAACAACAAGAGGAGAACTAGGAAGATTTGTTGTGGAGGACTGATATGCTTCATAAATGGAGAGCCAATGAAAACTGTGATCTACTGAACATTTTCAAAAAATAACTTTAAGAGGAGGGGAGCAGACAGACCGAGAAGGGACAAGTTGGGGCAGAGGGATCAGACAGAATATTGCCTTCAGATCACAAGAGAGATCGGCAGGAACCAGGATGGAGAGGAGGGAACTAGTCTAGAGCTATTTCAGAGACACAATGGACTGAATTTGCTGACAGAGGCTCAAAGTTATTAGTAGCATGAGTTTTGGGGTCAAATGAAGTTGAATATAACCTGGGGCTCTGCCATCCACTAAATGTCAAACATTATACTGGTTATCTTATCTGAGTTTCACTTTCCTCATCTTTAAAATGAAGATTGTGTTATTGAGAGGATTAAATAAGCTAATGGTGTAAAGCACTTAGTATAAATTAAAGCCTAGCAGATAATAAATGCTTAACATTCACTGAATGCTGGTATTATGACTATCATTATTAGCACAAATATTCTAATGAATAATTGATGGAGAGAGATAGCAGAGAAGGTCACTGGAAATCACTATCAAGCTTGAAAGTCTGGTAAATGATAATGCCATTAATGACAAAGGCAGTGACTATAATAGTGAGCATTTACTGGGAGTTTAACATATGCCAGGCAGTGTTTTCAGAGGTTCACATACACAATCTCCTTTAATCCTTATAAGAATCCCTGATAATATTATCTGCCCTTTACAGAGGCAAAAACTGAAGTACAGAAAAGTTGAATAGCTTGAGTAACACAGCCAATAAGTATGGGAACATAGAAACTCTGGTTTAAGAGCCTGCGTGTGCACAGAGAAGACAAGGGATGTTCTGAGATGGGTAAAGGGACCTTGGTGAGGGAAGAGAGATATCGTTAGCTAGTTGGAGTTTAACAAGCTCAGAGACACTGACATGGGAAAATGTAGTAGTAAAGTTAGAAATGAAGGTAAGTTCATAAATCACTTTTCTACTCAAAAGAAAGACCAAGGAACAAAGAACCTGAGATAGCAAAGCATGAAGAGCTACTGCTAACAGAAGATTAATCAGAAAGGCAGAAGTGCCTCAAAAACAATTTTGCAAGGAAAGAGAAAATACAACTGGAATAATGCTAGCTCAATTTCCATGCAAACTTCTCAGGAAGCAATCCATGTGTGAAACAGAGAGGCATCTGTATTACTCCATTCTCCCAACATTTACATCCCCAATGTCAGCTGTGAGAGTCACATGGCTAGTGTTGTTCCTTGAACAGCTCTGTCTCGATGAAACAAAAGGGAAATCATGATTTTTCCTCTTGGGGCTGCTCATCAGGAGGTTTCAGATGGCAGAGAAAGGAAGAATGTAGCTTTCCTGCCAAGGACTTCACCAGGGGCTTCTGGGAAATCCACAGGCAGCATGCCCCATCTGGTTCTGAACGACAAAGCTCACTTGGCAGTCACTTCTGGGGGGAAGAGCCCGCATCAGTGAGCCCTCCTAGTGAGGGCTCCCTGAGAGAGCACTCACAGAAGACTGCAGGGAAGGTGGAGTCTCCGCTGCTAGTTCTGGAAGCTTGCCTGAGAAATCTTTCCTCATCCTAAACTTGTCACTATTCTTGAATACCCGAGCTTTTTCCTTCCATCTTCAGCATAAGAGCATCCTTTGTAACTACCCCAGGGTTTATGGAATGTTTTCCTCTAAAGCACATAACACTTGGGTAACCTACCTGACCCATGACTTACATCCCTGTTCTAAGGCTGCATATAGACACACACAACCCTCGCCCCGACACAGACACCTCTGCAGTCAAGTTTATGCCAAATAAACCTAACTCTCATTCTGATTGGACAAGGGATAGACACATGACTCAGAGTCCACCAGTGAGATTCTATCCTCTGGACATGACAAGTTCTGGATGGTTTGAGCTAATATCATCAAGGGGCAAAGACCACCATTTGGGGAGTCTCTTTTGGCTGTACAAAGATTGATGCAGAAAGCAGACACACAGGGAACACTCCAGATCTTCCTTCCAGTCCCTTCCAAGGCCTAGATGAACTTACTGCTTTAAAATGTTATGGAATAACCCTGTTTTTCCAATGAATTACCTTTTTTGGATTAGTTAGAATCAGGATCTGTTACTTGTAACCTAAACAACCTCCACTAAGATATGCAATAAAGAAAATTATATAAATGCAAATGTTGCTGGAATTTCACTCTCCAGAAGCCCAAGATAAGGCAGAAATGAGCCCTCTTTCTGTAACATATTTTTGGGCAAAAATAACAATGATGATGATAAACAGAGTTGCTTATATCTTTCACTTTTCAAAGTGTATTAGTTTATATTATTTAATCAAGACTGTTGGTATGGCATTTCAGTCTTTGCTAGTAGAGAGTGAAACTAAAGCACAGAAAAATACCCTCATTCAGCCTAATTTATCTGCATTCCTGGGCCTTCCATGTAGTCATGTTGGAATTACTGGTTTGAAAATTTATAGTGTTATTTGAAATCGATATTTGGGATGGATGGATCACTGATTAGGAAAGCCTCATCACCACTTGATTCTTTCTTTTTTAACAGTAATGTAGCTCAATTCCTTTGAGTCTACTTACAGTGAAAATAACACATCTAACATTTCCTTTTGGAGAGTGGATGTTCATGTTTGCAAACCTCAAGCTGACATTTAATATGCAAGATTGCTGCTGGACAAATTTCAAAGTATGAAAGATAAGCATTCTGTTCATAACACACCTTCAAGAGCATAAGAATGTATGCATCATATTATCACTATTTTTTTAAACCTTTCTGTACTTCCTAATATAAAAAAGTCTGTTGTGTTTTTAAGTAGTTTCTCTCCACGTACTAACTGCCCTTCCCATTTCCTGTCTAAATTCTCTGGGCTTTCATAAGCCCTGACTTTTGATGCTTGCTTATGTTTCAACAGATAGCATTAACATCCATTTGGCTATAAGAGGCAAGGCTGGGAACTCATTGAAGATAGGGAATTTATCTTTTGTCTCTGCATTCTCAGCACCAAATACATAAGCAATTTTTAACTATTTGCTGGATGTTAAAAAGCGAGCATGCAGCTCAGGGACAAAGAGCATATGGTTTTAGACTTTGTGGGTATCAATTCATGTTTATTAATGAAGAGCATACCCTTTCACTCATGATACACATTTATGCTAAATGTTATGGGGAGGAGAAAGTCAAGGAAAAAGCATAAAACATTATTCTTTCTATGATGAAGATTACAGACAAAGTACTTATACAAAACTCATGACTATTTTTTTAGCTTTACTGAATTGTGATTGACAAATAAAAAAACGTACATATTTAAGGTGTACAATGTGACATTTTGACAAATATCTATGCTGTGAAATGATTACCACCATCAAGGTAATCATTTTCACTTCATACAGTTATTCCTTTGTGTGTGTGTGTGTGTGTGTGTGTGTGTGTGTGGTGAGAACATTAATGATTTACTATCTTAGCAGATTCCAAGTACACATTATTATTCACAATAGTCACCACAGTGTACATTCACAATAGTCACCACACTGTAAAAGAACTTATCTTATAAATGAAAGCCTGTACCCTTGGAAACATATCATGGCTACTGTCATAATCATCATCATCAACCTATTTATTAATCATTTATTATACATCAAGCATTCTGTTAAGTTCTTAACATGCATTATTTAATTATCACAATCCCTTATGAAGGTAGTGTTATTTCTAATTCTACTTAATAGATTAAGAAACTGAGGCTCACAAAGTTTTAAGCCATTTGCTCAAGATGACAGCTAGAACATAATTTTGAACTCAAATTTGCCTATCTCTAAAGACAGCCGTCAGATTGGGAGAAAATAATAGCAAATGAAGAAACAGACAAAGGATTAATCTCAAAAATATACAAGCAACTCCTGAAGCTCAATTCCAGAAAAATAAATGACCCAATCAAAAAATGGGCCAGAGAACTAAACAGACATTTCTCCAAAGAAGACATACAGATGGCTAACAAACACATGAAAAGGTGCTCAACATCACTCATTATTAGAGAAATGCAAATCAAAACCACAATGAGGTACCATTACACACCAGTCAGGATGGCTGCTATCCAAAAGTCTACAAGCAATAAATGCTGGAGAGGGTGTGGAGAAAAGGGAACCCTCTTACACTGTTGGTGGGAATGCAAACTAGTACAGCCACTATGGAAAACAGTGTGGAGATTCCTTAAAAAACTGGACATAGAACTGCCATATGACCCAGCAATACCACTTCTGGGCATACACACTGAGGAAACCAGATCTGAAAGAGACACGTGCACCCCAACGTTCATCGCAGCACTGTTTATAATAGCCAGGACATGGAAGCAACCTAGATGCCCATCAGCAGATGAATGGATAAGGAAGCTGTGGTACATATACACCATGGAATATTACTCAGCCATTAAAAAGAATTCATTTGAACCAGTCCTAATGAGATGGATGAAACTGGAGCCCCTTATACAGAGTGAAGTAAGCCAGAAAGATAAAGAACATTACAGCATACTAACACATATATATGGAATTTAGAAAGATGGTAACGATAACCCTATATGCAAAACAGAAAAAGAGACACAGAAATACAGAACAGACTTTTGAACTCTGTGGGAGAAGGTGAGGGTGGGATGTTTCAAAAGAACAGCATCTATACTATCTATGGTGAAACAGATCCCCAGCCCAGGTGGGATGCATGAGACAAGTGCTCGGGCCTGGTGCACTGGGAAGACCCAGAGGAATCGGGTGGAGAGGGAGGTGGGAGGGGGGATAGGGATGGGGAATACGTGTAAATCTATGGCTGATTCATATCAATGTATGACAAAACCCACTGAAATGTTGTGAAGTAATTAGCCTCCAACTAATAAAAAAATTAAAAAAAAAATTATAAACTGGACATATATATTAAGCAAAGATTTATAGACATTGTGAAACAGAGAACTTAGCACTTTGTTCTCTGAAGAAGAGAAACACACAGGCTATGCAGATATAATTTCTGTCTAGCAGTAGTTTTTAGACTATGATATACAATAGTGGAGCCCATGTAAAACACAGAGGTCTTATGGAACAGAGATTGTATTTCTGAGTTTCTGAGCAGTTGGAATTTGTGGGGTAGAAAGAAGAAATCTTTAAAGAGAAGAATTTCCAAAAGTACTACATAAGTATTTGACTGAATACAAAAACGGACATTATGATGACAGCGATGTTGAAACACACATAGAGTTTAAAACATATATTAAAAATATGGTTAAGGCTTAAGGAAAAAGGGACATACTATGTGGAAAGTTGAGAAATACTAGTAAAAATATGGTATCTACCAAAAAAAAAAAAAATAAAGTTACCCTGGTAGCTCAGATGGTAAAGCGTCTGCCTACAATGCAGGAGACCCGGGTTCAATCCCTGGGTCGGGAAGATCCCCTGGAGAAGGAAATGGCAATCCACTCCAGTATTCATGCCCAGAAAAATCCCATGGACCGAGGACCCTGGGGGGCTACAGTCCATGGGGTCGCAAAGAGTTGGACATGACTGAGCGACTTCAGCTCAGCTCAAAGTTAATACCTAACTCCATGCCAGAAAGAACTATACCATCTTTAAGTGTATAAAGAATACAGAGAAGAGAGATGGGATGAGGCAAGACTGAAAAAAAAAAAAACCCCAACTCTTGATAGATCTCAGAATATATTAACCTTAGCATCCTTATTTGGACATAGGCATGTATTACCAAACTACAGAACTTCCAAATAGTCTCTCTGAAGAAAAGCCCTTAAGTAATGGTACAAAAGTTTCTATAGAAGTTGAAAGCTTGATGATGAGCCAAATTTACTGCTGAAGGTTAAATTGGAAGGCTCCCAGGCATCATGGCAGAGGATGGGGCAGGCCCTGTGTGGAATTTATTGTTCCTGAGGAGAGCATCAGCCCCAGCACCACTAATCAGATCATACATCAGTAGAGTGATTACTGTTGACTCTTCTCGACACACAGAAAGACAAACAAGTGGTTTGAAAGTAAACGAAAGCAGAGTCTCTCAAGCTCCTTCATCTCGCACGGGAAAGCTATGAATCACCTTGGGAAAGGATTCATCATCTTTAGGTGTCACCTGGGTCATAACAGAGGTGTTAAATTCTCTGCAAGATGGCTTATATCAGAGATACAAAATGAAGAAGCCAGGAAGAATAGGGCAATAACAACCTCCAAAAAAAAAAAAAAACAACGATTAGTGAGAGTGAATTCCCTTTATAGGCACATTTACATAAACAATGTGATTTGAAAGAGCTCTGAATTGAGAGTCAAATCTGAATTCTACTCCTGGTTCTGCCATTAATTATCCCATAGGATTTTGTTGAAATGCTCTGAGCCTTCATTTCCCTATTTATCAAACAAGTGGTTGGCTGATGAACCCTTTAATTCTTAATGTTTTAAACTGGCATTGATTACAGGTGGAAACATCATTTACGGAAACTGTGTAGACTGAAAGTCAGTAAAATTAGTCATACAAAGACAAATAGCATAACACTTTCTATGTGGAATCTAATAAAAGGGTATAAATGAACTTATCCACAAAACAATAATAGAGTTACAGATGTAGAAAACAAACTTACGGTTACCACAGAGGAAATGTGTGACATACACACACTACTGTATATAAAACAGATAACTAATAAGGACCTGCTATGTAGCAGAGGGAACTCGACTCAATGCTCAGTGTATATACATATATGGATAATTGATTCACTTTGTTCACCTGAAACTAACACAACCTTGCAAATCAACTATACTCCAATAATTTTTAAAATATTATTTAAAAAAAGAAAGGACGCCTGGGTTGTAGTCTGATTGCCCAGATGAAAAATTCCCTTCTCCTCTCCAAGCCTTAGTTTCCCTGTCTGTAAAATAAAAACATTGGATTGAAAGGTCTCCAAAGATTCTTTTAGCTATAGAGGTCTTAAAATCTCTATTTTCTTAATCTTACAATACTAACTTTAGGAAATAACACAGGTGATCATTTTGCCTCTAAGAGGAAGGAATATTTTCAGCTCACCCAGGAGTCAAATGCAAGCAAAATTCTGAAATAAAAACAACAGAAGGATAGATTAGACTCTGACAATACTAACAATCTATGTTCTTTATCGTGGGGGAAATGTAGGGGCTGGATTTTTACAGGCAGAAACAGAAAGAACATTTTCAAAACTTTCCTTGTGAGAATACAAATGCAAATGCAGGTTTGCTGGCTGGAGTTCAGCTGAGTAGAGTCACAAGGTCAGAAATGCTGGTACAATTGTGTGGGTGCAAACTCAGGCATAACGACAATGTAAATCATAACATTTCTTTATCCCACCATCTCGGCTCCCTTAACACGGTGTCTTGAAATAGCGTGTGTGTATGTATTAATGTGTTTAAAGCATACCTAGATATCTCTGACTGACAGGTTTTGGCAGTGCTCTGTGACACATGCCAAAGGAGATATGTGTTAAAGGATCAAAGTGAATTTTCAAACAGCCTATTAAGTAGCAAAATTCAAGACTGATGCACATATCGCCATCTCCACACCTGGAGGGAACTCCATCCACTGAATAGTGAAGTCAGAGTACCTGCTATTAAGACAATTCAAATTTTAAGAATATTCCTTCTGAACATTTTGAAAGCAATGGTATCACTGGAAACTTCAGAGGTACTAACATTTATAGAGATTTCAACAGGCCAGCTATGCAGGATGCTAAGTACTTTTGAGGCAGGAGATAGATGGGCCCCTCCAGGGTAAGCAGCTGATGTTCATTCCCTGTGGATAGAAACTCCAAAATATCAATAGCAGGACAATCTGAGAGTGGAAGCTAGGTACCACCCAGATAAAAGACACCACATATTTTTCATTCTGGAAATCATGAAGATGTCTCCAACTAGAAAGCTCCTTAGAGGTCAAAAGGAAAGTGATGCTAAGTTAACCATTGGCCTTTTCACTGGAATCCATCTTGGCTGAGAGATGCACTCGCACATATGGGAAGATCCTGAGATGTAATAAATATGGACTCAGAATCAGGCAGATAAAAATGCCTGGCCAAAGGAAAACTAAATGAAATGCCCCATAAAAGTGATTCAAACTCCAAGAGGGAGTGACTATCTCTGAATAAACCCATGTATCTATCCACATGTACTGTATTCTTTCTTCTCCTAATAAACACTTTACTTGTTCCACTGCTTTTCATCTTTGTAGGAATTCTTTTCTGCAAAGCTGAAGGGTCAGGGCCTTGTCACTGACCACTGGTCTAATGGCTAGGATTGGGTTCTCTCCCCGCTGAGACTTGGCCTCAGTCTCCGGCCAGAGAACCAAAACTCTGCTTCAAGCCACTGAAGGATAAGGTCACCCAAGATCACTTTCTAGGCATGTTCTCATTAAATCCTCAGAACCACCTACAGAGTAAATATGAACTTGCAACCAACTACAGGGTAAACATGAATCTAACAGAAGTTAGGTTCTTTGCCCCAGTCACATGTATAATCAGCAGAAGGACTTGCTTCTGAACTGAGGTGTGGCTAATTTCAGAGCACCTAAATCTTTCTTTGCCAACAAAGGTCCCTCTGGTCAAGGCTATGGTTTTTCCAGGGTTCATGTATGGATGTGAGAGTTGGACTGTGAAGAAAGCTGAGCACCGAAGAATTGATGCTTTTGAAGTGTGGTGTTGGAGAAGACTCTTGAGAGTCTCTTGGACTGCAAGGAGATCCAGCCAGTCCTTCCTAAAGGAGATGAGTCCTGGGTGTTCATTGGAAGGACTGATGCTGAAGCTGAAACTCCAGTACTTTGGCCACCTCATGCGAAGAACTGACTCATTGGAAAAGACCCTAATGCTGGGAGGGATTGGGGGCAGGAGGAGAAGGGGACGACAGAGGATGAGATGGCTGGATGGCATCATCAACTCGATGGATATGAGTCTGAGTAAACTTCGGGAGTTGGTGATGGACAGGGAGGCCTGGCATGCTGCGACTCATGGGGTCGCAAAGAGTCGGACACGACTGAGCGACTGGACTGAACTGAAATCTTTCATAGCTGCTAGTCTATTGATGTTCCTGTACTTCTGCTACTCACGTGCTATACAAACATGGAGGTGTTATGCGAAACTCCCCAATTCAGCTTTTCCAGCTAAAAAGGGAGAACAAATACAATAATAAAATCTTTGTGTTTTTTACTATCAAAGACAACATAAAATATAAACATTTAAATTAAACCAAACTCTGCAACACCTATAAGAATAGAGGTAAGCCAGTTTCCATTTTCATCCCTGAGTTGTCCAATCCATCAGTTTGTTAAAACAAATGCTTGATTTTACAGAGATGTGTTGAGGATGACTTTTTTTAATGTAAAAATTCCCTGGAAAATTGAAAAGCTATGTACAATTTGTTTTCACTAATTTCATCATCATTTGTACATAGTAAAATAAAATATAGTTCTTTGAAAAGAAAAAAAATACCTATACTTCCTGTACTTTTCTTTAAAAATATCTTCCTTTAAAACTGTATCTCATATGCTTAAAGACTTTAGAAGCCTGAAAGATTGCTTTGCAAGAAGAGACATGTGCATCCAAAGGAAATTCTGTGATTATTCAATTGTTCTTTCTTTTTTTTTTTTCAATTGTTCTAATCACCCATCTTGGAGGTGTAAATTTGGAGAAGACAACACTATCAACAGAAGTTGTCAAGAATGTTTTCAATCAGCATCATTTTGACCCTGTCTATGGTACAAGCAGCAATGCTCAATTCACAAAGCGGTAAGCATTAGCAACCGTTAGCACCAGCCTCCCAGATGGGAAGCACTAAGAATCTGGCTACACAGAAGAGAAATCACTCTGGTGTACAAAATGAGCAGTTGACACTTTTAGAAATACAATTTGTTGTTTGACGTATTTCATTAAATATGCACCACATCGATGAGCTTTAAATTTGAAGTTTACACATAACAGGGAAGTTGATCTTTAGAGTGAAAAAAAAAAAGTCTAGATTTTGTCTAAAACTCAAATAATTTCTAGAGCAAGAAGGAAAAGACTGGTCAGTTCAATCAAGCTAGCCTCCGGTACCAAATACTTGAAAAAAAGTATTTCATAAATCCTGAGTCTTGCAAATGTGGTGCCTGATGGCAGTTATTTCCTTTTGAGTACTGACTGTGTTTTGGCTCTGTTGTATGAAATGTAAAATTTACCAATCTTAAAAACTAGCTATAAAACTGCAAGGAAGGAAATGGAAACCCACTGCAGTATTCTTGCCTGGGAAAGCCCATGGATGGAGGAGGCTGGCAGGCTACAGTCTGTGGGGTCGCAAAAAAGTCAAACATGACTTAGCAACTAAACAACAACAATAAAACTGCAAAATATATTTGTTAGTGGTCATGAATAACCCAAAACCAAGTCAAACTAGCTAGAAGTGACAAAAATTCACATGTTGTTCAGCTTAATATATAAAATGAGACTGAGTTCTGAACTTGCTTCTTGTCTCCCCAAATGTAAGAGAGTCCAGTTTTCTTTTCATTTTAGTTTTTCTTTTTTCAACACACTGTGCAGCATGCAGGATCTTAGCTCCCTGATCAGAGACCAGATTTGCATCCTCCTCCCAGGGGAAGTGAAGCAGCTTAACCACTGGACCACCATGAAAGTTCCCAGAGTCCAGATGTATATGTATATATATATGTATGAGCAGCATATGTATACAGTCATGTGACTATGTTAATTCTGTTTGATCTGAAAATAGAACCCACAATGTTATAAGGGTTAACAAGAATCTGAGAATCAAGCTCTGTGCAACATTGTGACAAATACCATTGCCTGGCAAATTTAACAGACACTTCTCCCTTTCTTTTGGGCTAAGAGAATCCTAACTTGTTTATCTTCCTCCAGATGGAAACATCCTTCAGGGATGCTAGATCACTGGCTAGCTTCAGGGGAAATCTTGATTATTCTGATCCAGGCAGAGTGGTTTTATTTTCCCTGCAAAAAATTGCTTTAGGCATGGACTTGTGATAAAATCTGACCAGAGAAATTTAAAGCAACATCTGTTTGGGGACTTCCAGAAGTACCTTCCCATTTTAATAAAGGCAAAAAATTGGATGTTACAGTTTTCTAACTGGTCACTGTTTTTTGGTTGTGATGCTTTGAATTGCTTTGAACCTGGCAGCCCACATAAGAGAACAGGAAAACGGGGCTGGGTGGGGTGGGGAACAATGACGTCCATGACCAGTCAATAAACTGATGAATCCACCAACTTTGCAATCTATCTCAAGACTTCTTATCTGATGAAATAATAAATATTGTCATTTTTTTTTTCTGTTACTTGCAGCCCAAAGCACCCCAACTACTTTATATGTCTACCCCTAGACTAAAATTCCAGTTCTATCATAAGACCACTGATGAACATATACAGTCTTAAAATAATTCAGTCACCCACAGTCACAGCTTGCTCTATATTACATAGTCAGGGAAACAATTTTGTATCATAAGAGATACAGTGTTTTTGGCAATTTTATCATGTCTACTAAACAAAAGGTGATGCTTATTAAAATATGTATCAGGAAAGACAAATGGTATCAGAAAGAGTTTGCTCTTAACATATAAGTCCTACATAATAACCCTTTTGTACAGTCATAAAGAATATTATATTCAAGGCTCTGAGAAGTCTCTAAGATTTCAATAAAACAAGATTAACTTTATAGGACTTAATCAGTGGTTTGTTTCCCAAGCTTTTTTCCATAGAATCCCTTTTTCTTTAAACATATTAGTTGATCCAGTGGAATAAAAACTTACTAAAAGAACCTTGAGAAGAATTGTGTGCTTGTTTGTGCTTAGTTGCAACTGACTATTTGTGATCCCACGGGTTGGGGCCCACTAGGCTCCTTTATTCATGGAATTCTCCAGCAAGAATACTGGAGTGGGTTGTTATTTCTTCTACCAGGAGAGCTTCCTGACCCACGGATTGAACCGGAGTCTCCAGTATCTCCTGCACTGCAGGTGGATTCTTTACCCACTGAGCCAACCATTAATTTACAGTAAAAATTTTGACTTCAATACAACAGAACAAAATATATTGAAATTTTCATCATTTAAGCCTTCCTAGTTGTAGTAAATGTTTTTAAATGAGAATAACTAACAATTATGAAATGCTTACTCTGCGTGGGGCACTGTTAGAGCCACTTTAACTCATGAATTGCAGACATTCAATCTCAGAACCTCATTTAACCCATGAAGAAAAAGAGGCACAGAAAGACAAAAAACCCTATTATGCTCTGACTTAAATTACTCGCACTCTTCACAGTGCCAGAAAAGGAAAAACTTTATCTTACACTTAACACTTTTGAGCAAAAAAAAAAAATCCTATCAGAATACCATGTGGGAATTCAGTGTCAACTAGTACCTGAAAACCTGGGCTGATGGCTCCAGGACGCAGTGATGTTGATATGATCTGAAGATACTTCTAATTAAAAACACAGTTGGATTTAATTTAATCCTGACACAAACAGCTACGGTCTTCCTCTTAGCAGCATTTGCATTTGTAGAAATCCTTTGGAATTGTTTAGGCTTTAATTTTTTAAAGCCCATAAGACCTTGGCACATCTTTCATGAGTAAAAGGAAAGACAGCTGAAGTTTGAAAGGTTTCTGAGCATCTCAACACAGTATGTTTCTTGAAGATTGGGGAAGTATTCCAAAATGCTGAGTATAAAGTGGGCATAAAAATAAACATTTGTCAGTTGGCTTCTACTGCTGCATGTTTTTCATTAGTCTAACTAGTACATCCTTTGCCTAAGAAACACATCTTAGTTCAAAGCACAGTGAAGATCATCAAATAAAGGTAGAATATCTATGTCCTTACCATTCATTAAAAGTATTTTAATAGCCTCTTGTCATCTGACTAATAATCAAGTGATAAAATGTTTTTTAATACCCTAAGTAGACCTACATAGACAAACACCATGAGTTTGATCAAACCATAAGTACATTTGCCCATGCATATATATTAATAGAAATAGAGAGCATCAAGCAAGCAAGAAAGTTAAGTTTTAGATGAAGAAATTATAATTTTAACTCAAAAACAAATACATAAATTTTCTTCTAAGGTCAAAAGGCTTGGCTTAAGAGTGTATTATGCTTCAAATAAATTCTAATGTTCTCCTTCACACAAAATATTGTATTAAGGTGTTTTAGAAGGAAGGTAAATAATACATAAATATAAAATCACCTCCATTTATGCTTTTTTCTTTCCAATGTGTTTTGCATCATTTTTATTTTTAAAAAGTGTGATACTGTTGCTAAAATGGGAAGATATACAGATGTTCTTGTACTGATGTCATTCTAAATATACAGGGAGATGTTTTGGAAATTCTCAAAACATCTTTCAAAAGGAAGCTGGAGACTGCGGAAGGGGTAAAGGTCATCAGACCCAATTGGTAGATAATGTCTGCTATGTCTTCAATTATTATTTGCTTATCCTCAAAATGTTAAAATAATGTGCATTCCTTCATAGCACATCTCTACAGTCCTAGCAGGCCCCCTGAAGTATTGTCAGTTTATCACACAAGTGTTGCTCACAGAAGTGAGTATGGAGATTATGTCCACTCCTCAGAAGGTTATGCCACAACTACCACAGGACAGTCTTGCTTCTGGGTTGGGCAGCTGCTATTACAGCTTTGAAGAGAAAGGGGGGAAAAGCCACAACAACTTTAAAAAAAAAAGCAAAGCCACCTTGAAAATCTAAATTCTGGTTACAAATAATATACTGGTTTCTGAGAATATAGAAACACCTTTAACTGACTGCACCTTGACGGAAGGCAGATGGAGGCCTAGAGAAATACCATAAGTTTTGCAAGAGTCTTTAAGAGCAAATGAACCAGGTTATGTTTGAGATAAGTTTCCCAAGTAAAATGCTCTGCAAAGGACTCATTTCTGTCATCCATATTTATATCATTTTCTTTTTTTAAAAGATCTGTTGAGTTATAATTGACATACATTAAACAGCATATATTTCAAAGGTATGGTTTGATAATTTTTAACATATGTTCACATCTACAGAACTATCTCAACAATGAGGATGAGAAACAAGTCCATCAGATCCAGTAGTTTCCTTGTATTCCTCTGTAGTATTTCTCCTATGTCTCTCGAATCACCCTCTTCCATCCCAGGCAACCACTGACATGAGTTATATGTTGCTATAAAGTTAACTTGTATTTTCTAGGATTTTATATAAATGGAGTCATATAGTATGTACTCAATTTTTGTCTGGCTTCCTTTACTCAGCATAATCATTTCGAGATTCATCCATGATGCTGCATGCATCAGCTGTTTTAATGCCAAGTACTTTTACACCTCATGCATATATCACAACTTGTTCATCCATTCATCTGTTGCTAGACAACTTTGTTGTTTCCAGTTAGGGTTATTACAAATGAAGCTCCAGTGAACATTCATGTATAGTTCTTCGGTGTGGACATATGCTTTCTTTATTCTTGGGTAAATACCTAGGAATACAATGGCTGGGCCATATGTTAAGGGGTGCATGTTTAATTTCTTAGGAAACTATTAAACCGTTTTCCAAAGCAGCAGTACTATTTTGCATTCTCACTGGTTATACATGAGAGCTGTTCCAAGTACTCAAAAACACTTGGTATTTCCAGGTTTTTAGAATTTAAGAGTTCTAGAGGTATGCTATGATATCTCCCTCTGATTTAAATGCACATTTCCCCAATGATAGTGACGTTGAACATTTTTTCATGTGCTCATTTTCCACTTAGGTATGTTCTTTGGTCAAACAACCCTTTAAATCTTTGCCCCATTTCCATTGGGTTGCTTTTCATTATTGAGTTACATAAGTTCTCTATATAGTCTAGAGAGACTCTACAGTTCCATGTCCTTTGTTTAATGTCTGTTTGGAAAGTATTTTATCCCAGTCTGCACTCTGCTTTTTCATTTTCTAAAACTGTGCTTCTAAAAGAGCAAAAACTTTTTTTTCCTTTTTTGCTCTTTGTATTATGTTAAAAATCTCTGACAAACCCATAGTCACTAAGCTTGTTCTCCTATTCAAGAAGATTCTAGAAATCCAGTAGTTTTTGTTGTTGCTACTGTTACTTTTAATATATATCTGTCCTCTCCTTGTGGTAAATTGTAAAAACTGTTCTTTCCAGTCTTTCATATCTTCATGAAAACTCATTTCCTACAACTGAGTAAGGCCAGAAGATGTTGCTCACTTTTTATAAAATGGCAAGTATGTTTACCCCCTTCTTTTGAAAAACTAATTCAGAAAAAGAAAAAAAAAAGCTGCAACATTGTCTAAAACATGTACGGTCATAAAAATTGCTGTTGAATTCCAAGAAAACTCCTGCTGATATAAGCAATGGTATAACTGTTCAAAGAAGTCTAGGGTATAGTGAATTGTTTCCTTAAAGTGTGTTGGGACTATATAAAAATTGATCCTGGCTGAAAAGAAGGAAGATTTTAAAGATTAAAAATAGATGCCATGTTAAGCCTTCTGAGATGGTATTTAAAACTGAAGACTAAATAATTTAAAACTTTGGATAAGTTGTTTCCTGCCCTCCTTTTAGAAGTATTTTTCCCCTGGTGAGTCATGAAAGTATAACTGTACAGTGGTGGGCTTTTTTTTTAACTTTTTAAGAAGTATGCTCTTACTGAAATATAAATATTTTGTATTTATTCTTGCTGGTTATGAATTTCCAAAGCAAAATGGTGGTAGACGATTTATAAATAGGCAAGAATAGTATTTCAAGTGAGGTCAACATAAATGTTGCTGGCTTCCTACTATGTGTATAACTAAATGATGGGCTAAAGCACCAGTGCTGGCCATGAAGACACAGAAAATGGAATAATAAATGAAATCTGTCATTTAAAATATTAATTTCTTACAGGTGTCCTATTCACTGAAAGATGTATAACCTCAAGTAATCCACGCTTAGTGAAGAGGTCAGGAAATGGAGAGATGATTTATGCTGGAAGGGAACAGAAAAAACATTTATATCAATAAGTGATGGAGAATAGGATTTTAGGGATTATCTCAAAAGAAACTAAGAAAAGACTGGACGTGAAGGACTATAAGAAGACAAGAGTGTCAAATAGAGGGTTCATTCATCAGATGTAAAGTGTCAATGACCAGTAATCATGGCAACTTCATGAGTCATTGTGCTAGAGCCTGGATCAATAGGGATGGAAGAATATAATTAAAAATTGTCCTTAGAAGATCAGCCAAACAATAGTAAGAAGAAAGACTTGAAGAGAAGAAGGAATAAAGGAAAAAATGTATTTGGAGAAATTTAGGAATAAAATGGAGGGTGACCAGGATAGGTAAGAAGGATCAGTGGAATTTTTTTTTTTTTTAAGGCAAATCAGAGCTATTAATATTTTAAGGGATGATGCACTCTCTGCTTCACTATATGTTCCATGATTATAGGAACCACATTTTCCCTATTCATTCTTTCATTCCCAGAAGTTAGCACTCTGAAGTAAGGAATAAATGAATCTTATCTGTACCTTAAGAATACTGCTGCTCTTAATCCACAATTATAGTCATAGGTTTCAACATTCTTCTCTTAATCACTAATAGAACAGGTAGATAGAAAATTTATAATACTGCAAAAGACATAAATAATATTATCAACCAATGTGACCTAATTATTATTTATATAATACTCCGTACAACAATAGAACATGTAAGTGCATGCAAAATATGTATCAAGATTGGCTATATATGGGCCATTAAAAAGTTTGAATGAATTTAAAGGAATTCCAATCATACAAAGGATATTTTCTGACCAAGACAGAATTTGATTACAAATCAATAACAGAAGGATAACTAGAAATACCTTCAAATATTTGAAAACCAAATAACATAATTTGTGATAACTTTTGGCTAAAAAAGAAATTTAAAAAGTAGTTTTAACTGGATGAAAATGAAAACATATAAAAATTTATGGGATACATCTATAAATAACACTGAGAGGGAAATCTAAAACTAAACATCTATATTAGGAAACAAGACAGATCTTAAAAATCAAATGCCAGATTCCATGATAATTAATTAGAGAAAATAAGAGCAAATAATACCCAAAGTAAGCAAAGAATAAGAAAATAAATTTTAAAAGGGCAGAAATTAATAAAACAGAACAAAGAAAAAATAGAGATAAACAAAATCAAAACTGGTTTGTTAAGAACATAAGTATTAATAAAACTAAAAATTCCCTAGTATATTGATGAAGTAAAAAAGGGAGGTTATATATGCTTATTATCTTGATTGTGGTGATTGTTTTTTGAGTGCCTATAGATATACATCAAACAACAAATTATACACTTTAAATACATGCATCTTACTGTATCAATTATACATTAATCAAGTTTTAAAAAAGAAAGAAATATTGTCTTAGTAAGGGTCTCAAAAGGCTTCTATTTCATATCATGTCTTAGTATCAACTTAGTATCAACTTTTATCAACTATTAAATCCATATATAGCCTTTCTTTTCCTGGAGAATTCATGTGATCATGTACAATAGCTGTAGCCAGCAAGCTGTGAGTAGAAGTATCTAGGGTTTGGGGGAAACTCCTTCCTTTACAAATAAAAGTGAAATACATCCAACTAGGACAGTCTCTCACTCTGATTCTTTCTTCTACTTTGAAAATACACAGGGTCTGAGAGTGTAGCAACCATCAGATGACTCTGACAAGCAGCTAAGCCAGTGCCAGTCACCATCCACCTCTCTACATGATGCCCCTAATAAGAGAAAAATAAAGCTCAAATGTTTACATCACTGTCAGGTTTTATTTGCAGGTAGATACTTTGTAGAGAAAAAAACATAGCTCTTTCCCATCCTTCTTGACTTTTCAGTGCATTAATATCTCTCTTCTACATCTCTATCAGAATTTCACCCCCCTGATTCTCTTCCTGAATCTTTCTGTTCATTTTTTCAGTTAGTCTTAACAAACTACAAAGGTATTCCTAAGAACCACTGATATTCTTTCACCAAGTTCTAAAAATGTAAAATTCATTCAATGACCAGTAAACATACAGAATATGTTCCATACTGGCCACTAGAGAAATGCAAACAAAACCACAAGATCCCA
Organism: Cervus elaphus; assembly: GCF_910594005.1. Lineage (NCBI taxonomy): Eukaryota > Metazoa > Chordata > Mammalia > Artiodactyla > Cervidae > Cervus > Cervus elaphus. The sequence goes on along the minus strand of NC_057823.1, from coordinate 68,028,496 downwards.
ACTCACATGCACTAAGATGGCTATAATCCAAAAGACAGATGATAGTAAGTGCTGGCAAGGATATGGAGAATTGGACTCTATACTGCTGGCAAGAATATACAATGGTGCAGCCACTTTGGAAAACAGTGTTAAACATAGAGTTATCATGAGACTCTGCAACTAAACTCCTAGGAAATGAAAACATATGTTCACATGAAAGCTTGTACACAAATGTTCACAACAGTATTATTATTCATAGTAAGCAAAGTAATAAACAACTCAAATGTCAATCAACTATGAATGTAAAAATAAAAAGTGGTTGGAGAAGGCTCTTGAGAGTCCCTTGGAGAGCAAGGAGATCAAACCAGTCAATCCTAAAGGAACTGAGTCCTGAATATTCACTGGAAGGACTGATGCTGAAGCTGAAACTCCAATACTTTGGCCACCTGATGCAAAGAACTAACTCATTGGAAAAGACCTTGATGCCAGAAAAGCTTGAAGGTAGGAGTAGAAGGGGACGACAGAAGATGAGATGATTGGATGGCATCCCTGACTGGATGGACATGAGTTTGAGCAAGCTCTGGGAGTTGGTAATGGATAGGGAAGCCTGGCGTGTTGCAGTCCATGGTGTCATAAAGAGTTCAACACAACTGAGCGACTGAATTGAACTACATATGAAACTTGAAAGCATCATGCTACATGGAAGAAGCTAGTTACAAAAGACCTCACATTGTATGACTTCATTTATACAAACTGCCTAGAACAGTAAAATTTATATAAAGTAGATTAGGGGTTGCCAGGAGATGGGAGGAGGAGGGTAATGAAGAGTAATTGAAATACAAAAAATTTTTAGCTAGTTATAAAGTAATCAAATATTTAGCTGGAAGAATTTGGTTTTCATTCCCTCCATTGGGACTTAAATTATTAGGTAGTTTACCTGTTTTCACTCATCTTCTGGTGCAAGTTTTACAAAAGAACTGCTACCAAGAAATGCCCAAAGAATAGAGCTCAAAAAGAAGTGTAGATTTTTGCATGTCTCAGTGAGCCCTGGTTAAAAACCATTTATCACCTACTATTTTAACTTTCAAATATGTAGAAGTATGGCCATGTTATATTGATGAAGATATTTAAGAGTACCTCATATTTGTATCATGATTATAGTATAGAAGCAAAAGGTCTCTCCCACCTCTAAAATTTTATGTTTATAATGCCATCTGCTCTCACAACCCCAAGAAGAAATCAGACTTAAATTATGATATAATTATTGTCATTTAACATGTTTATTGTGAGCCACACAGTCAAAGGCTTTGGCATAAGTCAATAAAGCAGAAATAGGTGTTTTTTTGGAACTATCTTGCTTTTTCGATGATCCAGCGGATGCTGGCAATTTGATCTCTGGTTCCTCTGCCTTTTCTAAAACCAGCTTGAACATCTGGAAGTTCACAGTTCACGTATTGCTGAAGCCTGGCGTGGAGAATTTTAAGCATTATTTGACTAGCATGTGAGATGAGTGCAATTGTGCGGTAGTTTGAGCATTCTTTGGGATTGCCTTTCTTTGGGATTGGAATGAAAACTGACCTTTTCCAGTCCTGTGGCCACTGCTGAGTATTCCGAATTTGCTGGCATATTGAGTGCAGAACTTTCACAGCATCATCTTTCAGGATTTGAAATACCTCAACTGGAATTCCATCATATCCACTAGCTTTGTTCATAGTGATGCTTTCTAAGGCCCACCTGACTTCACATTTCAGGATGTCTGGCTCTAGGTGAGTGATCACACCATTGTGATTATCTGGGTCGTGAAGATCTTTTTTGTACAGTTCTTCTGTGTATTCTTGCCACCTCTTCTTAATATCTTCTGCTTCTGTTAGGTCCCTATCATTTCTGTCCTTTATTGACTATGCCAAAGCCTTTGACTCTGTGGATCACAATAAACTGTGGAAAATTCTGAAAGGCCAGACCACCTGACTTGCCTCTTGAGAAACCTGTATGCAGGTCAGGAAGCCACAGTTAGAACTGGATATGGAACAACAGACTGGTTCCAAAAAGGAAAAGGAATACGTCAAGGCTGTGTATTGTCACCCTGCTTATTTAACTTATATGCAGAGTACATCATGAGAAACACTAGGCTGGAGGAAGCACAAACTTTAATCAAACTTTAATTGAGAAATATCAATAACCTCAGATATGTAGATGACACCACTCTTATGGCAGAAAGTGAAGAAGAACTAAAGAGCCTCTTGATGAAAGTGAAAGAGGACAGTAAAAAAGTTGGCTTAAAGCTCAACATTCAGAAAACTAAGATCACGGCATCTCGTCCCATCACTTCATGGCACAGCAGCTGACTTTATTTTTCTGGGCTCCAAAATCACTGCAGATGGTGATCGCAGCCATGAAATTAAAAGACGCTTGCTCCTTGGAAGGAAAGTTATGACCAACCTAGACAGCATATTAAAAAGCAGAGACATTACTTTGCCAATAAAGGTCCATCTAGTCAAGGCTATGGTTTTTCCAGTGGTCATGTATAGATGTGAGAATTGGACTATAAAGAAAGCTGAGTGCCGAAGAATTGATGCTTTTGAACTGTGGTGTTGGAGAAGACTCTTGAGAGTCCCTTGGACTGCAAGGAGATCCAACCAGTCCATCCTAAAGGAGATCAGTCCTGGGTGTTCATTGGAAGGACTGATGTTGAAGCTGAAACTCCAATACTTTGGCCACCTGATGCAAAGAGCTGACTCGTTGGAAAAGACCCTGATGCTGGGCAAGATTGACGGCAGGAGGAGAAGGGGACGACAGAGGATGAGATGGTTGGATGGCATCACTGACTAGATGGACATGGTTTTGGGTGAACTCCGGGAGTTGGTGATGGACAGGGAGGCCTGACATGCTGCGGTTCATGGGGTCGCAAAGAGTTGGACACGACTGAGCGACTGAACTGAACATGTTTGTCTGAACAATGTTTTTCTAAAGTTCAAAATCTTGGATGTTCTATTTAGTCAGTGAATATAAGGAAATTGTGCATTTAACTACAAATTGACTTCTGGACAATCCTATGGTTAAAAATATGTAATGTGGCAGCCAGAACAAAGTTCAAGATATAGAAGTATTAATATTTCTCGAAGAGACAGAGACATAGACACAGAAATAAAGATTCTCTTAGCTAGTTATCTAGACTATTTTCTTAAGAACTGATTTTAAAGAGTCAAAAATCACCCATGGGTAGATTATTTGGAACAGGCATTAGAAGCCAAAACATGAATTCACATTTTCCTTTAGATAACTCTTCATGTACAAGCCCAGGCTTTACAATCATTGAGAGTCCCCAAACCACAGCTTCATCAGCTCACTACTCTTCCATTTTTTCCCTGATGGTTTCATCATGTCATAAAATAAGGCAGTCTTTTTAGCTCATCTTCTATTGTCTCAATTTGTCTCTTTCTTTTTCTTCTTCCTTTGCTATTATAAATTCATAACACCTTAGTCCTGACCTGCTTTAATAGATTCTCAAATGCTTCTCTCCAAAAGAATATAAAGTCCATTGTAGAGAGTCTGACAGGAAGCAGTGCTTTATAAAATTCCAGTATACAGTAGAAAAAAATACATCCCTTTAAAGTTTAAAGATTTTATTCCCCTCTACAAAAGATACTCAGAGAAAAAAGCTCCTTTTAAAATATCTTGCCCTGTCACTTCATTAATATTTACATTTTCTCTTATGCTGGTGGCTACTTACTGGATATCTAAGTATGTTTCTACTGTAAGGGGCAATTTTCCCCTAGTTTTTCACGGGCCTTGCAAACAGTAGATCAATATTCACTTGGTGGGTTTTTATTCCTCGAAGACACCTAATTGCCTTTGATTCCTCTTTCCTAAATATTTTGTTTGATTGTGACCTTCCTTTGAACTCCACTTGCTAAGGAATGGGTCTATGCTTTCTCTTTGACGTTCTTTGCTCTCGCCCCTTGCGGTTCTTTGCGCTGATGGAGCGCTGGCAGGCATGGCTGTGAAATGAGGGAGGACTGGGCTGCTGCCAGCCCACAGGGCCTCTGTGCAAATTAGAAAAAGGCACCTTTCCCCACAGTGACCACAGCCTTGCAGATGTCCAGCCTACTGAGCAGAGTGACTGCAGGACTCAATGCCTCTCATCCTCTCAGCCAAGAGCCCCTCAGCCGAGCAAGTGCCCAACATCCATGAGGTCCTGGGAGTCATCACCAGCCTAATGACTTCCTTTCAGTCATCCTTCACAAACCCCTTATAAGCATCTGGCTCCATTCAGCTGTTACCCTGACCTCAATGGCATCTATAACCTCAGAGGCTGAAATCCCAGACTGAACATCCCCTGTCCTGTGGATATGTCTCTCTATAGCTGTGGATATGAGGCAGAGGCTCAACAGGCAGAAAAGGATCACACACTCTGATTTTCAAGTCTTATTTTTCCTATCTGTTTCACTTTGAGTAATTTACTCAGCCTCCCTGAGCCTCAAGTTCCTTATCCATGAAACTGGGAGAGGAAAACCCATCTCACGGTGGTGCAGAGAGGAACAAGTCGTACGTTATATGTGAAGAGTTTAGCATGGGGCCTAGAGAAGAAAAGCCTCTCAAAAATGGCAGCTGCTCTAACTCTTCTGCATGTGCATTTTAAAGAACATTTATTGATGGATAAACTGCCAAAAATCAGCAAGGTATTTCCACTACTGAATTTGTTGCCATAATAAGGCATTTTTGCCTCACTAGCATGGCATTTTGCAAAGCGAAGATTCTTGAGGCCCAAAGGACAACTGTGAATGAATATTTAGAAGTCTCCAACTCAAATGATGTGTTAACTCTGAATTCAGGCTCCTTTCCAAAGAAATCTGACATTCATCACATAGCAGACTCAGGAAAGATTTTCACCTCAGTTTTCTAACATGCAAATCTTTTGATAAGAATTTTTAACTCTCTGTGGATCAATATTTCTTGAGCAACTACATGTACCAGGATGTTTCTATGAGCTCCTCTATATAGTAATCTCATTTAAATTTCCCAACAATTTCTCGAGCACTGGGCATCATTATCTACCCGGTAGAGGTAATAAAACTGAGACTCAGAGGGGTTTGCCTTGCCAAGGTCACACAGCTAATGAGTCTCGTTAGAATTCATGTTTTATGATTCTTAAAGAATTTTTTGCCATTATACCACTCTAATTTTCATTTTGATGAAATCCTGAATACCCAGGCAATGTGGGGTGCTGAGAGAGAAGTCCCAAAGGAAGAGAGGGTAAGCATTAACATTCCTCCACGGAGCAGCAAAGCTGCTAATGGAAATTTTGGCTAACTGAGGCACACTAGAATGGTGGTAACTGCCTTGGACATCTACCAAGTGAGGCTCAGAATTCTGGAGAGGGAGAACTCAGCCTCAGATGGCTGAAACCACAGAAAATTCCCTCAAGGCACCATAGCCTTCGCTCAGGCATCTGAAGGAATATTCAGTGCATCATCACTGTCACCCTGTCCTGCATAAGGCTCTGAGAAGCTGCAAGCTCTTAGAGATCTTCCCAAAAACTGGTTTCTGTACAGGGGATATCTACTTGGTTTGGAAAAAAAATGTCCCAGTCCTTTTCAAACCAGATTTTTTTAATCCATAAAGTTCTGATATAGATTTGTTGCTCCAATTATAAGAACATTTCAAATAACAACAAATGTTGGCTCTCAACATTTTCTTGTATGTTTATATGCTTAGTCACTCAGTCATGCCCGACTCCTTGAGACCCCATGGACTGTAGCCTGCCAGGCTCCTCTGTCCGTGGGGATTCTCCAGGCAAGAATACTGGAGCTGGTTGTCACAACATTTTCTTAGATGATATTAGAAACCCAAATCCTGCCCATACCAGAGAAGCAATGGTTTTAACATTAACAGTTCACTAACAGACCAGGAAAAATATTTTATAGTTATGGCAGTTAATTCTCTCAGTATAGCATCTGGCGTTACATGGTACTCAGAGAAGTACTTAATAAAAAATTTAGGACAAACAGGAAGATAGCCAAACTACTCAATAATTGGCAACAGAAATGTACATGATGTACATAACCATTTCCTTACAAACACATAGCCTCCTTTAACTTTCATCTACAATTCTGGGAAAGAATTTTATTGCCATTTGTCTGTTGGCTGCTTCTCTATTTTAATAGTGGTGTTACTGGACTTTTAAAATTAACTTCCTAGTATTAAAAATATGATTAAATGTGGGGCAGGATTTTAAAGATGTCAATAGATGATAAAGTTTTCTATGTGTATGTTTGTGATGTCCTGAGCATCGTGCTGTAGTTTCATATAAATTATCTCATTTGATCTGACTGGAGATGTTCTCATTCTCCTTGTACAGATGGAAACTAAGCCTGCAGCTTCCTACCCTGCCAGGAAATAGTAACTCATTAACTTCCCTTCTTCCTCAGCCTCATCTTTCATAAGTCGCTGCATCATCACATGCGCAGAGTTATGGGTCAGAAGAGGCAGAAGGCCCTCCCTCTTCCTGAGGGGCTATCAACTCCCATTGGTTCAATCAACTGTCCACTTGCTTCTCCATCTCTTAAACACAACTGTTCAGCTCTTAATAGTACTTGCTTTGGCAACTGTTATTTCCTCCTAACCAAACCTCTGACTCTTCTGATTCTCTTCTCCAACTCATCCTTCAGGTTTCAGAGTTTCAGCATAGTAAATCTAATGATCTGCTGCTTCTGTAGCTAAGACTTGGGTGGTTCCCACTTCCAAGCACCACGGTTACCAAACTCTTTTCAGCTTCCTTTCCAGCCCTTTGCTATTACCCCTCCCTTGAAAAATTTATGCTCTGATCAGCCAGCCATTCTTTGAACATGTTTACTTGCAGGTATAAAATTTCCATCATAACTCATCTACCTACCAAAGGCTCAATTTCCTGTTTTCCCTCTCAGTCCCCCACTACATAGTATAACGCCTGGTTCACAGGAGAGGCTGAGAACACAGCAGTTCCTCTTTTTACCTTCCTTGCTTGTGGTCCTGCGGCATTTTGTTTATGGCACCGACATTCATTTTAACCACTTTTAGTTCATTAACCCAGATCCCCAGGCAGAGACACCCATTCACATATTTCTTATCATCTCATTGCCTGGCACAAGTTCTGACATATCACAGTCCCTAAAATGGTTTTCTGAATAAATAAGGGCTTTGGCAGAGAGGCAGCACATCCTACAGACACGGAAGCAGGCTCTAGATGTCCTGGACCATACTCTGGGTATACACGCGGAGCCCTGCATTTTCACCAGTGGTCTTGAACAATGGACATCTTATCAATACAGGGGAGAATAATTACATTAAAATATCTTTGCTCCAAAATGTTATAATTCTGTAAACCAGGGCCTCACATATTAAGGGGAATGTCCCCCTGATTAGCACAAGCAGCCCGTCATACCATATATGGAGAGTTAACAGCAAATGCCTCTGTTGAGTCTTCTTCCTAACTACAAAAGTTTTCTTCATAAATCTCTCTGCATAAGTTACAAAGCTAAAACGATGCAATATACTCCGTGCCCACCTTTATCCCTGTTGAGAATATTTATTATTTTCTGACCCTGCAAAGATTTTCATCCCAGGTAATTTGCTTTGAAAGCAACAATTGTGAAAATGGACTCTATTTATTCTGCTGATACTGATAAGCCAAAATAATAATCAAGTACAGTGACCTCTGAGCAAAACCAGCAGAGATGGAACAAGGTTCACCTGCAAAAAGACATCATCTTGAGAGCATTTCAAGAGGACATTTTAACATGACTACTCCAAAATCACTTTTTTTTTTGTTTTGAAATTGGAGCAATATACCTCCATGGTAGATTTCTTTGTATTAAGAATTCAGGGCAGGTGGAGAAGGAGTCTAAAGAAGTGGTATTTAAGGGAAAGCTTCATTTTAAGGTATCCTTTATAAGGACAGACCAGATGATAGAATCATCAGAATATTAAAACCCTTGATTCTTCTCCTTTTCTGCCCATCACTCTACATCTGGGGCTTCTTCTGGCAAACAAAGAGAAAACAAGACAGAGACAGACATGAAAGTCATGTTTATTAACTATTAAAGTATTTGGTTAGGGGCGAGGCAAAAACTAATAATGTAAATAAGACCTGGGGAGTTAACTGGTGATTCACCAATGATGGTCAAGAAGAAATTAGCAGCCCATTCACTGATTCTGTCACCTTAATAATTACAAGAGATATATAAAAAAAAATTATTGGTAAAGCAGAATTAACACTAACCCTTTAAAAATTACAATAGATATCATTTATTAACACTTTTAGCACTTACATTTGCCAGGCACTGTTCTAAGCCTTTTACAATTATTAACTCAATCTTTATATCAACCATGGGAGTTAGAGGAGGAAATTTTATAGATGAGGAAATTGAGGTTCCAAAAGTCTAGTTAATTGCCCAAGGTCTCAAAGCAGCAAACAGCAAAGCTAAGGTTCAAAATCAGACTGTTTGGCTCCAGAGTCTGTGCTCTAACATGTGAAAATGTCCTTCTGAAACACTCTCTCCCCAAGACCATATGTTGTATCCAGTTTTGTGTTACACAGCTTATAGCCACTATGTTATTTAATTCTTTCAATCACTTTGTGAGATAGTTTTACGTCCCCGTTTTATATATGAGAACACGAAGCCCAGGAGAGGTAAAGAAACCCACCAAACGAAACTCATGATTGGCAGAGCCAAGGCTTAGACCAGGTCCATCTGACGCCAAAGTTCAGGCTCTAAACAACTACTCTGTGCTATAAACTTAAGTTAGAGACTCAGTACTCACATCTATATAATGGGTACAGTGACAGCCCTCCTGAGTCACAGCCTCATTAGAATGACTGAAAAAATTAAAATCATTTTACAAATTGCAAAGTTTTACACAAATGTGAGAGAGTGGAGTAACTAAGGGAAAGTAAGCATCCTGATGACTAAGACAGGCTAAATTCATTCATTCATGCAACAACTATTCTTGAGTCTTTGCTAAGTATCAAGTACAATAGTCTAGGTCCTGGGCACCCAATAGTTCTCAAAAACAATCAGGAGGCTCCCTGCCTGCAAACATGGAGAAGGAAATGGCAACCCACTCCAGTATTCTTGCCTGGGAAATTCCATGGACAGAGGTATCTGGTGGGCTATAGTCCATAGGGTCACCTAGAGTCGGACACGACTGAAGCGACTTAGCACGCACACTGCCTGCAAGTAGGATTCCTTCTGGTAAACAAAGGAAGGACAAGAAAGAAAAGAACATGAAAGTCAAGTTCATTAATTAGCAGGTCTTTCCAAGTACATGATAAAATAATTACAATATAGTGGGATAATCTGAAGTACTGACATACAAAGTCAAGTCCCCTTCAACCCTGAGAGTCTACAACTTTGCTTTTAGCTTCATAAAAAGAGATGACCTCTATTTTTCCTTAATTCACTGATAACACCAGCCTAGGATTACTAGCCACTTTGCTATTCATCTTAGTAAAGTCTAATCTCTATATAAGAATTATTCTTCACATTCCTTGCTATTTCAGAAAGGTCACTCTTCTATGTCAAAGTTGCTCATCTACCCTGAACCCTACTGCCCCTTACCTGTTTCTCCCATCTCTGCCACCTGCCACACCCACATGCAAATGTTTTCCTGTCACCTGACCCATTATTCCTAAGCACTTTCAAAAAACTAAAGCCTCCCTTCACTTAAATCCTAAACCACTTCAGTTTTTAATCCATACTAACTTACAACTATTTTAGTTTTCTTTCCTTTTACTCACAAATCTCTCCCACAAGCAGTCCATTTTGCTAAGTCTCTTCATGTGCTTAGACACAAATCACTACTTTTTGCCTCTTGCTTCCAATATTATCTCTTTGTTGAGACTTCACATGAAGCCCTACTGTGATGGTGTTCCTCTTTCTCATAGCCCCAGCTTCACTTGTGAATTTAACACAGCACATTTTGAATACACTCAGCTCCTTGACTTCCCTAAGACTGCATTAAGATGGAGGAGCAGTGCTGGAGACAGAGAGAGTAGGGATGCAGGGCTGGCTCAGTCAAGGTGCTAGAACTATGACCTTGGATAAATTATTTAATGTTTGTAATCCATGTTTTTCTCCATCTCATAAATTGGATCTAAAACCTGTTCTCATCCATGAAACTGTTCTGAGAATTAAATGACCTACTGTAGGTCAAGCCTGGCACACAGTAAGATCTCAGTAGTTATCAGCCATCATCTATTACTACTATTACTACCACTATCAAAAAATGCTTACTCCTTGGAAGAAAAGCTATGACCAACCTAGATAGCTTATTAAAAAGCAGAGGTATTACTTTGCCAACAAAGGTCCATCTAGTCAAGGCTATGGTTTTTCCAGGGGTCATGTACGGATGTGAGAGTTGGACTATAAAGAAAGCTGAGCACAGAAGAATTGATGCTTTTGAACTATGGCATTGGAGAAGACTCTTGAGAGTCCTTTGGACTGCAAGGAGATCCAACCAGTCCATCCTAAAGGAGATCAGTCCTGGGTGTTCATTGGAAGGACTGATGCTGAAGCTGAAACTCCAATACTTTGGTCACCTGATGCGAAGAACTGACTCATTGAAAAGACCCTGATGCTGGGAAAGATTGAAGGTGGGAGGAGAAGGGGACGACAGAGGATGAGATGGTTGGATGGCATCACTGACTCAATGGACATGAGTGTGAGTAAACTCCGGGAGTTGGCGATGGACAGGGAGGCCTGGCGTGCTGCAGTCCATGGGGTCACAAAGAGTCAGACATGACTGAGCGACTGAACTGAACTGACCGCTACTAATACTACCACTGTTATTACCATGATGACTACAGGTACTGCTGCTGCTGCTAACGTACATCTACCTCTTAAACTCCTCTGTCTCCTAATGTGGTTCTTCATTTTAGCCTAAGATTAAGCATCCTCTTTGATAAGCCCTCGGCCACCCACTCTCAGGAAATCAATCTTTATCGACTACAACCTTAATACAAAATACAAGACCACCTATGAACTGATTCCAAAACATCTTCAGTGGACCATGCTGACATCAAGACATCCTCAGCTAGCTGCACTGACACCAATGCCTGTTCACCATAAGCACCAGCATATTCTCCCCCAGTACCGCCAACCTCTGAGAAATGCCGAGTCTTCTTCAGAACCTCACACGTGAAAGTTGGGAGTAACCTGGATCATTGTCCTTTGTATCCCTCATTACCAACTCCCATACTCTGGGTTCTCTACATCTGCTTTATTTTTCTGAATATTCTTACCCTTTTGCTATGGTTTAAGCCATTACTGCATGCAATATGATTTCCAAGATTTTCTCTGCCCCGATTCTCTTTTCTTTGGTGATACAGCCACCAACAATACCAGTTTAATGCTATTTTTATCACATGTGCTCTGTTTAAGCTTTTTTTTTTTTTTAATTAAAATCAGTATCCTCACTGACATTCAAGTCCTTGATCAGTTCATTGCATCCTTCATCCCTACCCACGTCATGTATGGCCAAATGGATGTTCCACCTTGGTCTGAGTCTTTTCTTTATCCCTCTGCATAAACTGTGCCCATTACAGTCCTTAGAGTTAAGCTTATTTTATTCTTATCATCCATATCCCTGCAACCTTGTATATAATCAAGTTTACACTTCCTTTAAGGTACTAGCTAAAGTCTGCCGTTGTGTGTGGTTGGATGGGGGAGGGAGCAGGGGGGACTTACTTTAGGTCTGACAGGCCTGGCTGGAGTCCTGATTCTGCTTCTGAGAAGCCATGTGACCTGAGATAAGCTGACTAGCCTCTCAAAGACTCAGTTTCTCCACTCCTAAAACACCTATTGCAGAGAAGCAATTCTCAAACTGCGGCCTACAGACCCATGAGGCGGGGCTGGGGGTGGGGCTGGGCACATAACCCTCAGATCCTCTTAAGAGTCTGCAGTGACAAAATATTTTATAGTAACAATAAGATGCTGTCTCCCTTTGTCACTGTGTTGGCATTTGTACCAATGGTGCAAAAGTAAAGGAGAGTAAAGCTCGTGCCCCAGTGTGAATCTAGGTAGTGGCTTCAAACTGTCTTAGTGGTCACTGTATTCTTCCCCACTCAGTGCTGAGAGAAGGAAGAAGAAAAGGTCTGTGTCACACAAGAATGCTCTAAATGAAGAAGTGTGATTGATAGTATTAAATCTTGACTCTTGAGTGCTCATTTTCTCTAATATTCCCTGTGGCAAAATGAGAGGTCCACATAAAGCACTGGTGCTGCTCACGGTAGTGCATGGTTCTTTATGGAAAAGCATGTGTGCAACTGCTTCGGTTGTGTGTTGATGCCACTGGGTACAGAGACTAAGATAAACTATGGCTATTGTGACTTGGATAGGTGGTAGGTATCTTTCTGAAACTCAAAGAAGCAAGTCTGTTACTTCAAGAAAAACCACTGACAACTTTCACGACCAATGATAAAATCTGATTAAGTAAAAGGTAGAATTTTGGAAAACTTGCATCTTTGTGATCTTGATAGTTTCCTATGATAGAAAGGCTCTTCTAAGAAGATTGGTGATAGAGGAACATATGTGACATTTAATAAATAATATATAGTGAAATGTGTCAACATTTGGAGATCTGCATCATTTACGAGTCAGTATTTTCCAAACGGCCAATGTATGATGTTAAAATATCATGCATGGGTACATGATAGGTGATCAATGGATTTTAAGTTAATAAAGTAAAAACAGTAAACAATATGCCTCAGATTCTACATTACAATTAACTTTCTAGAAACCTGCAGTTGTTGAGTTTCACTGTAGCATCAAAGAGCAATATTCACAACTATTTGAAAAGGTTATTAAAATATTTCCTCACTTTTCACTACATATCTGTACAAGGTCAGATTTTCTTCATATATTTCAACCACAACAATATATTACACCAGATTCAACACAGAAGCAAATACGAGAATCCAAACATCTATTAAGCTTAAGAAGGCTTGCAAAAATGTAAATCAGTGCTATTGTTACTGCATTTTAAATTTTTATAAATTATGATATTTTCATAAAGGGGCTTCCCTGGTAGCTCAGCGGTAAAGAATCTGCCTGCCAATGCAGGACACATGGGTTCAATCCCTGGGTGAGGAAGATCCCCTGGAGAAAGAAATGGCAAACCACTCCACTATTCTTGCCTGGGAAATCCTACAGACAGAGGAGCCTTGTGGGCTACAGTCCATGGGGTCCCAAAAGAGTCAAACATAACTTAGCAACTAAGCAACACAACAACATTAAATATATGCTATTTGCTAAAATGATGAGTTTATGATTACTTCAAGTGAATTACTAATGTTTAAATGCTTTAATTCTGAATATAATAAGTACCTTTATATCTATATCTATGTGTACACACACACACATATATATAAAACCCACACAAACAAAATTTTTTGGGGGTCCTCAAGGAATTTTAAAAGTCTCAAGGGGTCCTGAAACCAAAAATTTTGAAAACTTCTCTCACAGAATTGTTTTGAAGGTTTAATGTTCTTCCCTTATGTAAAATGTCCAGCACAAACTCTGGTAGCTAATGGATGCACTATAAATATTAGGTTTCTTACAAACATTTAAGCATAATATATTTCAGAATACATGCTCATATGTTTTTGTAGCTTGTTCAATGAGATTAAAATAACTTGCTCAGGAGAAGATATAGCTCCTATCATTTAGATGGATATTTAATAGGTGCTTAATTAATGATTTATGCATTTAAATCTATATAAAAATTCCATTTTAAAAAGCTTCAGTCATCAAGATGTAACAGTAAATTTCAAATACAGAGACATTTTCATTTAACTTTAAAGATAATACTTTAAATCACTCTAATAACCGAGCCGTGGAAACTACATTCTCATTTTATTAATCCAAACCAACACCAACTCTTGCCTGGATAATTCTGACCACCTCCTAAACAACCTCCTTGCCACCAGCCTTACCACCCTTCAGCCCTCAACACAGCAGCCAGAGCTGCTGTGTTCATCATCACCGAGATGCTATCTCTACCCTGCTCAGAACTTTCCTAAGGCTTTATATCTAGCTTGGAGCAGAGCCAGAAACCTTGCCAGGACCACCACCTCCTGTTCCCATCAATCCTCTAGATTCACCTCCCACTTTTCTTCCTGATCAGGACACTCTGCCCCGGTTGCTGTGCTATCCTCCAAACAAACTAGACCTTTCACACTTACTGTTTTCATCTCTGGAAATTGTTGTTCCAAAGAGCACTCATTTCTTTCAGACTTTTAGGAGGAAAACTTTTCCTGGAAATCTATTTAAGACTTATAGCAGCCACTATCCAGATACCCACATACCCAGATGCCACTGGACTCCCTCCGCTTCCCACTCACTGTGTGCATATTCTCTTTGCCTGCGTCCCTGGTAAGTCACCTCAGTCATGTCCGACTCTTTGCAACCCTATGGACAGTAGACTCCAGGCTCCTCTGTCCATGGGATTCTCCAGACAAGAATATCGAAGTGGGTTGTCATTTCCTTTTCCAGGGGATCTTCCCAACCTAGCGATCACACCAGGGTCTCATGTTTCCTGCAGTGGCAGGTGGGTTCTTTACCATTAGCACCACCTGGGAAGGCCTCATATTCTCATTTGCAGTTACCAATATCCAACAATCTTGTTTTATTATTTGTTTGTTGTCTCTCTTCCCCAATTATGTGGCAATTTCAATGAGGACAAGATTTTTGTCTCTTTGTTCTATTATGTGCCTGAACCACAGTAGATGCTCAATACATATTTATTGAATGGATAAGTGAATGCATAATTAAACAACTATTAAGAACTTACTGATTCTACTTCCTTCTCAAGAATTTAAGGGAGGAAGGTATTTTTCTGATCAGATCCCTCAGAAGCACTTATAGGGGATCTTGACCTCATCTCCAACTCTCCCATGGAGAGTGTATTTCACTATCCATGGAAAATGCAATCATTTCAAGATGATTGGCAATTTTGTTGGAGAACAGTATGAATTTTTTTGTTCTGAGAATGAAGACTAACAAAGCCTCAGGGAAAAGAGGGTAATTGACTTAGACCATCCCAGCAGGGAAAGCAAAATCACTGGGGGAAATAAAGACCGTGATTGGTCCAGACACAGCATCTTTGAGTTAAACCTGAAGGTAAGAAAATAATATATTGTTTTCTCATCAGGTTGGATCTCTCATTTTACCCTGAGCACATTTGCAGTGTGGTTAAAGATCTTGGAGAAAACCCATCAGGAAGTCATTAAAAAAAACTACACACACCACGACGGAAGCAAATTTAATTCAATTTCACGAACACATTATAAAAGAGAGAGAGAGAGAGTAAAGCATAATGAGAACCTGCTGTCTCAAACTGCAGCAGGTGGGAAGCCAGGCTGCACGGAGCAGCCTTGACAACAGCTCTGCATCTGGATGGAGGCTTCTTGCCCGGGGGGATGACTCATGCTCAATATTGTTATACTCTATCTGGCTCCTGGCTTCAGCTGGCAAAGACCCCCTTCATTCAAGCCAGAGTATTTCAAATGTCCACCCCAAGATCCATTCAGCTCTCTCCAAGGATCTTTCAAAACTTCTCGACAAAAAAGATGGAGTTCACTGCTTCCCTGATATCATTTCCTGACATGATGATACCACAGGAACCTCCTTTCTGGATTTTCTCTCGCCACGAGGGTTCCAACCAAATATCTCCAGGTTTCTTAAAAACTGCTGACAGCAAGAAGGTAGTATCACAGGGAGCACACGCTGGGTGTGTTTCTTCTCTCTGCCACTTACTAAATACATGGACAAGTTCTTTAACCTCTCAGCCACAATTCCATTTTTCCTTAAAAGAGAGATCATAGCTTGTCTCTATCTTAGAGAAATTCTGGAAGAATCAACTGAAATAAGGCAAATATGTAGGGTGTGAAGATCAAGGGCTATGTTCAAAAGTTAGTTAATAAAGTGAAAACTTGCATGAGATCAAAATATCATTTGCACCCTAGAAACTGCACAGGATTCTCAGCAAGATGTTTAAATTGTGCCAAGTGCCAGGGAAAATGTGCCAAGCTTCCTAAGACACATCTCTCTGGGGTCAAGACTCACTGAGAAAAATTGCTAGCAGCATCACCCATACAGCTTACATTTTTATTTCTGTCTCCTTTTCTTGAGAGGGGCTGGAGGGAGCAGCAAATACATGTAGTTAAATGTGTATACCATGGTACTCTTCTGTAAAGCACTATACCAGCATCGTGGCTGGTATAAAGTAAACATGCCATATGATATTGTTATTAATTATTGTTTCTGGTTATTTATCTACCTAACATAAGGCTGGGGTGGGGGAAAGAGGGTGCCACGTCAGGACTCATGGAATCTATGGGACCCTGGAAGTGACATTCTCACTAGAGGAAAAACAATCTGTAGGAGGCACCCAGGAGAAAGAGGAAATCATGGATTCCATCTGGGAACTGGAGAAACCCCCACCTGCAGGTAAAATCTTCCGGCTCTCAGATATTTCTCCTATGGAATTTAAAGTGAAGCAGAAAGAACCTGAAGGACACACGTTCATTCCTCTTGGTATATATTCCTATATGCTGTTGTTGTTCACTCATTCAGTCATGTCTGACTCTTTGCGACCTCATGACCTGCAGCACACCAGGCTTCCCTGTCCTTCACCATGTCCCAGAGTTCGCTCAAACTCATATCCATTGATTCAGTGATGCCATCCAACCATCTCATCCTCTGTCGATCCCTTCTCCTGCCTTCAATCTTTCCCAGCATCAGTGTCTTTTCTAATGAGTCAGCTCTTCTATAAGCAGGTACAATTGTGATCATAATACTCATCAAAGTTATTTTAATTGCTTATCTATTATAAGTCATTCCCCACTATACTGCAAGCTCAATAACGGCAAGGACTAGGTTTGGCACATTAAATGCATTTGATAAATATTTGTTGGCTACATAACGAACTATCTATATTTGCATGTGTATTTATATGCATAATGAAAAATGCATATGTGTTAGCTATTCCACACCTTCAGATTCTCTACTCTTTTCCTCAGCTTAAGTTCTCACATTAAACCACCTCCAGACTCAGAACTCATTTTTTATTTGTCAAAGAGTAACCTATAAGTTGGAGTTTATAAAAACCTTGAATTATACTTTAGGGCTCTAGTTGCTTTGTCTGTGACAGTCCTCAAATTGTTTTTGTTTCAGACTTTCCACTTCAAAAGATATATTCCCTGGATTTTATTGTGCTTTTTAAAAATATCTAATGCAGAAAACTTGAAAATCTTAAGTGAATCTCTCGAGAGCCTCTAAGTAAGTACACCCAAATACAAAGAAAAGAATGATTCCCATGAAGCACGCATTTCATCAAGAATACTTTGCAAGGTTCCCTAGTGAAATGAGATTGCAACGACTTACAAAAAGGAAATGAATCTTTCAAAGACATACCTGAAATTCAGTATCCTAATTGCAAATCCTCCAATTACTTTTATCTTTCTTGATTTGGTACTGAACTGCTACCTCTGATACAGTTGTCCAGTGGCTAATTATAATCACTGCAAGAGAGAGTGTAGGAAAAGTAACTATTAATAAGACCACATTCGAGTTTGATGTGAGGTTTGTCAAAGTTTCTCAACTAAAAATCATGATGAAACCAAGATGCAACCTTTCTAAAATGATGAAATGTACCAAAAGGTTAAAAAAGTTTAAAGGTTGGGATTGTCAGTTAAAAGCAAGACATAACCATTTGGAGTTTTCAGATAACCTTCTAAAATAAATTCTATTAGAAGAAAATTGGTCCAAAATTCACACTGTGTGACAGGGTTCTTTAGAAAATGTCACATCTTTGTTTTCCTACTGATTGGTCTGATCTTTCTCACATGCATTTACACACATGTTACTAGGGAGAAAGAAAACCACTGGCTTTGCCGCATGCAAAAATATGTAAAGATTTTTAGGTAAATATTCAGCACTGCAAGTAAACTGTTCTGTCTCTCCCTCTTCATATTCCTCTCCAAAGAGCACCGTAATGTATGGTGGGGGGTTTCTAGTGACCTCGTAATGGCCAGCAATCTGAAGATTTTGACAATTTCAGGGAACCTTCTGGATTCTGATGGCCCTGGGCTAAGTGAATCACCAGGTCATCTTCCTATTGTAAGATGTGACTATCACCTGGAGTTGGGGGATAGGGACAAGTGCTTATACCCATCGCGAGGATCCATGTTTCTAACTTGGGGGCCATTTTTAAGGTCACAACTATAGTAGCCTCTGTAACCACATAGGGTCTCATGGTGCTTGGCAAGTACCCTAAACACTAGGTTCAGGTTTGCCTCCCACCACCAATTCTAAGGTACATCCATACAATGGCAAATTACTCAGCAATAAAAGGCATAAACTACTGATCCAGCAGCATGAATAAATCCCAAAAGCACATGCTAAGTGAAAAAATACAAAACACTATATACAAGGTAATATAATTTATACGAAATCCTAGAAAAGGCAAAACTATAGTGATAGAAGCAGATCAGTGATTGCAAAGGCCAAAGAATAGGAGTAAGGCAATAATTTCAAAGGGACACAAAAATTGTTTATGTAAAATTGATGACTATTAATGAATGTGAATTACCTTAATAAAGGTGGACCTGAAGAAAATATTTTAACAGTAGAAAATAAGTGAATCACTTTCTGTTTAATATTTGGAATTAAACTCCATTTCCATGAGAAAATAATGTATTGCCAGATGGTCATAACATGTGGAATTCTCAGAGCTTAACAGGCTATTCTCAAATGTAACACTTCCCACACTTTCATGTGTATAAGCATCATCTAAGAAATTTGATACGGTCTGAGGCAGGACCTGAGGTTCTGCATTTCTAAAAAGCTTCTGGGGGATGCTAATGTCACTGGTCCACAGACAGATAGTGAAAATGGCTCTAATAGACCCACAGCCTCTTCTGCTCAGACAGTCTCTGATCACTTCCCATGTATTGATTGTGCTTGTTCTCAACATAGATTAGGCCAGTTTTGCTAGCATATCTTAAATTTTGCTTGCTATCTTAATTAGATAATGTAACTATTACATGAAACAATGTATTTCCAATGGGAAAAGAGTTGATTTGCCAAAAACTAAGTTCAATATTTCATAAAGACTCAATCAAGGTGAGTTTATAAAATGGTACTCTTAAATTAGACATAGACAGCTTTATAAAAGACTATAAAATTTAGAAGGCTTCTGCACACAGATGGTTTCAAAACTGTTTTTAAAAACAGGTTTACTGAGGTATAATTGACGTAAGACAAATTACATATATTTAAACAGTGTAATTTGGTAAGTGAGAGACATGCATAGATGCATGCGCATCACCACAATCAGCACGAAGAACCTATCCATCACACTCCAAAGTTTCCTATGTCCCTTTGGAATCTCTCCTGCTGCCTCTACCTCCCAGGACTCCTCCCCGTCTCGTCCATTTCCTAGCAATTCTGTGGGCTGCTTCAGTCACTACAGATTGCATCTTCTAGACTTTTTGTTTTTTTCTAAATAAATGGAATCATAAAATATATACTTATTTTTGGTAGGCTTCTTTTGCTCGGTTTATTTATTTT
Organism: Cervus elaphus; assembly: GCF_910594005.1. Lineage (NCBI taxonomy): Eukaryota > Metazoa > Chordata > Mammalia > Artiodactyla > Cervidae > Cervus > Cervus elaphus. Next base: position 68,008,910 of record NC_057823.1, on the reverse strand, counting down.
GTGATTTATCTATGTTTTTCTGTGTAGTAATTCATTCCCTTTACTGCTAATTAGTATTCCATTTGAAGGATACACCACATCTTGTTTATCTATTCACCTGATTCTGGACATTTGAGTTGTTTTCAATTTTTGTCTAAAACAAATAAAGGTGTCATGAACATCTGTGTACAACTCTTTGCATTAACAGATATTTTTATTCCCTTTGAGTAAACAATGCCTGAGTTATGGTTCCTTTCAAAACTGCGAAACTGTTTTCCAAAATTTGTACCATTTTAGATTTTCATTGATAATGTATGAGAGCTCTGTTGTGAGTTCTATTCCTGTATGTCGTCACCAATAACTGGTATGGTCATTCTTTTTAAATTTTAATCACTCTAATAGGTGCCTAGTGGTATCTCTTAATCTGCATTTCTCTAATGGCTAAATTAAAATCTTCTGATGTTCTTATTTGCCTTTTTTATATGTTTTGGTGAAAGTGACTATTCAAATATTTTGCCCATTTTTAAACTATTTTGTTATTAAGATTTAAGAATTTTTTAATAAATTCTGGATAAAAGACCTTTCTTATATATGTGATCTACAAACATTTACTCCCTCTCAAGCCTGTCTTTATACTTTCTTAACTGTGGCTTTCAAAAAGCAGAATTCTTATCTATGATAAAGTTAAGCTTATTTTTTTCTTTTGGACTGTCCTTTGGTGCATTTATATTTAAAGTGGTTTTCCTGTAGGCAACACATAGCTGGATTTTAGTTTTTACATCCAGACTAGTCTCTATCTTTGAACCAGACTTTTTTGACAACTTACATTTTTAGTATATGTATATGAGCATATGTGTTGTTTCGATTTTTTTGGTTGGTATATTTGTCTGTGTTTCATATTTGATAGATTTAATTTTATTGCTATATTTTTAGGTTAATTAATATTTTATTTGGTAATGAGGAAGTTAATTACACACATTATATTTTTACCAGCACCATTTCAATTTCTGTGTCTACAAGTTTGGGATATATTTACATATATATATATGTATGTATGTGTATATGTATATAACTTTTTCATGTGTGAACATGAACAATCTTTTCTATTACTTCTTAAAAATATGAAGTATATGGGGGGAGGGGTTTGAACTAAATAAAATTTTAAAATCTTAAAAAAAAAATATGAAGTATAGTTCCAACTATTTTCATGTACTTGTCTACTGAAGATCCCTGGAGATTTTCCCTCTCTCTGCAGCTCTCTTCAGTCCAGTGCTCTACCCCACAAGGTTTAGTTTTATTGACCTTCCTGGACATCCACTACTATATACTCAACTCTGGGGGACTGTTCTCTGGTTTTTCTGGTTCTGGTTTTTCTCTCCCTGAACGTCAGGCTGGAAATTCACTCCAGGCTTGGAGTGGAACAATGGCAGGGCTTACCAACTTGTTTCCTGTTTCTTAAGGATCAACATCATTCACTGTTTAATATCCAGTGTCTTGAATGCCCTTGTTTCACATATTTTGTATGTTAGCTGTCTCAAGTATGAAAGTAAACCCCAGCCCTAGTACTCCACCTTGGTCTGTAGTAAAACTCTTTCTAATTACCTTAATTTCTTGCTCCACTGTAAGAAACCAAAGCTAAACATCAAAGATGATTCATATGGATATGGTAGATGCAAAAAAGAACACTCTGTCCCAATTAACAGACATATCCTCAAGGAAAAGGCTTTAACTGTATAAATAAAGAATGGTAAGTGTGTGCACATTCACATGATTTAAATTAAATGCTTACTGTTTTAATATAGCATGTTTATTTAATTCATCAATCTGATATCAGATAAAAGATTGTAAATAAACATATTTCAAGATTTTTGTGAGGAGTATATCTAATTCATATAAAAAGTGTCTAGTAGATCACCTAGATCAAGGGTTCTCAACCATGGCTGCACATTACTGTCCCCTGGAGAACTTTAAAAAAGTGTTTCAATGCCTGAGCCCTACCTGAAACCACATGAATCATAATCTTGATGGTTGGGCCCGGTGTTTGTACATTTCAAAGGCCCCAGGTGATTGAGGCACACCCTGAGAATTGAGGTTCACAGATCAGATTTGGGCACCTGATGCAAAGAGCTGACTCCTTGGAAAAGACCCTGATGCTGGGAAAGATTGAAGGCAGGAGGAGAAGGGGACGACAGAGGATGAGATGGTTGGATGGCATCACCAACTCAATGGGCATGAGTTTGAGTAAACTCCGGGAGTTGGAGATGGACAGGGAGGCCTGGCGTGCTGCAGTCCATGGGGTCGCAAAGAGTCGAACACAACTGAGCGACTTAACTGAATTGATCTAGATCTTAGAATGTGTTCAGTCAATCAAAGCTGTTCCTATCTGTTTTGTTCACACTTAAAAGGAGACTGTCATGTAGAGAAATTACTTGATATGGGGAAAGAGTACTGGTGGACTCTAATCCACCATCTGCCAGCAAGAAATAGTATGGCCTTGGCCAACTCCCTTGATTTTACTGGATCTGGATGGATAAGACAGCAAAGCATTAGGAATGATTTTTCTGCTTATAGTTCAAGATGTTTCGGTAAAAAAAAACAACAACAACTTCAGAACTGGAAATTCTAACCATGTCTCTTTTATAGATGAGGAAATTGAGGCCCAGAGAGGCTAATGAATCTGCCCAAGGCAATCAGTGGCCAGTTAAAAACAAACAAAAAAAGAATCACAACCCAGGTATTACAGGTTAAATGGTGTCCCCCCAAAAGAAGAGAGGGATTGAAGTTCTAACCCACAGTACTTCCAAATATGACCTTATTGAGAAAAGGCATTGCAGATGTAATTAGTTAAGATAAGATCTATCGAATAGGATGAGCTCCTAATTCAATAAAACTGTGTCCATACAAGAGGGTCAGGTGAAGACAGGGACACAAACAGAAGGCCATGTGAAGATAAAAGTTGGGAGTGGTGCATGTACAAGCCAAGGTACGCCCGGGATTACTGGTAAACCAACAGCAGTAGAAAGAAGCAGAGAAGGATCGACCCCGAGAGGCTTCAGAGAAAACATAAGCCTGCCTACACCTTGATTTTGGACTTCTAGCCTCGAAAATTGTGAAACAATGCATTTCTGATGTTTTAAACCACTCAATTTGTGGTTTTTTGTTATGTCAGCCCTAGGAAACAAACAGAGCAGGATTCCTGCCTAAGAACCTTTCCATTATACAGTCAGTTTGTCTAACACAATATAAGAATATGCTTTGCAAACTGCAAAATTTTGAAAAATCATGTTATTACTATTTATCTTATTTTTTAGTTTGCTTCAAGAGTACACATTTTGTTTCCTGTAATTGATTTTAATCATCTTAAGAGTAAGCAGGCTACAATATCTAGCAGAGTCATTCAAGGAAGTAGAAGAAAATACAGTGTCTATTCAGATACTACAGATTGAAACAGTATACAAATAAAACTATTAAAAAATTCCAGTCATCAAAGCCTTCTTGCACTGATTGTTAACAAGACTGAGTCTCCATACGGCATTTTATTTAGGTTAAACATATAGCTATACATTTTGGTAGATTAAATTTTAATGTAATATATGAATATATTACAACATAAGAAACACATTGCAACACACTTAGCTGAAAATACCCGAAGCACTATTCCACCACTGTATATAAATGTAAAATAAGTTTTTATTCCATTAGTGTAGAATTCTAGTAGGAGTTAAAAATCAACCATATATCATCGTCGTCATCCAAGTAAAGTTTTGGCAACATAACCAGCATAGTATGGATTCCTCCAGAAGCTGACCCTGAGGTAAAGTTTCCAGTGCAAGTGGTCAACTTGGGAAGTGAAATACTGGTAAGAGAGTGAGAGAGGAAAGGCAACTAATAAAGGCTATTGTAATAAGCAAACACACCACAATGGATGTAAGGCTTCTGGGCAAGTATGGAATCCAGTGTAGTAGCCTCAGAACTATCTGACCTTAAGGTTGGGGAATCCAAGGTATGTACCAACCTCTCCTAACAGTCATTAGTTGAAAGTTGCTGAAGGAGCGATAGGTGTTAATTCTCTGAAATTGCTTGCCTTGAGTGTGGACTTGTAGGACTGTCTAAGAAGGGGTCAGAAGAAAACCTTCAGGCAGACATGTCTATGTTGGCAATTAAAGGTGGTCTAGAATGTACCAGAATGATAAGCCTGAGGGGATGCTACAGTGAACAGAAAGTGGCAGGCAGAACAGCACACAAGTTCACAGCAGAACCTTCAAGAGTAGGAAACTCTTGATTCAAGTCCTAGTGCCCTCCGAGAACAATAGCTGACTTTAGGTAAGTGACTATAAACTTTTCTAAAGTTTCTTTAGTCTCTCTACATAAAACAGTTGACAACAATAATACCTGCCTCAGGGTATTTATAAGAATTCAATGATTCAATATAAATAAAGCTTTACTACATTGCCTGGCACAATCAGTGCTTGGTATCAGCCATCATTATAATAATGAATCTTCCTGCTATATTAAAATAATGAAATTCTGTGATACATGATATTCATATTGAGATAAGGGGACACATCAATATGGGAAGGTCCTCACTAGAGCAACTTTACCCTGGGTTCCAATTCAAATATTACTATTAATAAAAATTTTCACTATTCATCTAGAAAGAATTTATTGTTTTGTTCTTAATAGCTTAAACATAGTGTCCAAAAGTTGAATCAGCATAATCTACCTATACTCAAACCAGCTTAAACAAATATGGGAAGCTGAGCTAGTTAGGCAAAAGTGTAGTACAAATTAAAACTTGTTTCTGTATCCAAGAGAAAGAATAACTTCTTAGGAGAAAACTACATGAAACTTGATTATCTAAGTCATAACAAAGGGTAACAAAAATGAAATAACATAATAAAATCTGGATAAAATTATAATTTAGAGCTGCGGTTCTCAGCCCAGGGTGAATCTCCCCCTGCCTTCCCAGGAGACATTTAGCAATGTCTGGAGATGTTCTGAGTGTCACAGTTGGGGTGTGGCAGGGAGAGCATACACTACTGGCATCTAATGAATCAGGAACAGGGATGCTGCTAAAACTCCTGCAATGTACAGAATAGCCTCTCACCGTCGGGGCTGTGCTTACATTAAGGAACTCTTATTTTAGAGATATGTTATAATTCCTTAAACCACTGAAGTTTCCAAACAGTAAAAACTCCTTCTGATGTGCCAGTGTTTTTTTAATCATAAAATATAATGTATTCTTATAAATGTTAAAAAACAGTCATCCAATGACAAGAAGCATACATCAAGAAGTCATCGAGTGTTGAGTTGCTATCCCTACTATAACTTTGCTGTGCTTCAAGCTGCCAGATAAAAGCAATTTCAACAAGCCAACAACAGCACTGGGTAATTAAAATGTTGATATAGACACGACCTTAGTTAATTCACCCTGACTTGTAATAGTTGAAACAATGACAGAGAGAAACCTGGGGATACTAAGGTCAGAGGCACATGGGGTTAAAGTTTTTATTTTCTAATTATTTTCAAGAAAACACTGGATCATTACAATGGCATATATTGCCTTTCTGTTTTTCATTAGTAAACTTTCTGGGAACTTTGACACAACAACTACAAGCTAAACCTGATTACTTGGTTTATAGAACACAGAGAACATTACCGAAGAGCTAATGACAATGTCTATTCACTTAGAACTCTGAGCAACCTGCCGACTTTTAATCAAGTTTTTAAAGGCACAAGAACAAAACAGAAATTGAGAATGAACGTTTTACTCCTAACTATTGGAAGGTAAAAAGGCATGAAGACAATTGTTCAAATAACATCAGCACCAAGATGAGAACGTGTAAGCAGAGAAGCAAACACATTTTCAGCAAGGCATTTTTTTTCTCTAACCTACAAATTCTATAAAACTCAACAAGAAACTGTGCTCCAAATCCATTTTTTCTACTAAAATTGCTTTGTTACAGCACAGTTACAGCAAGACTAAAGAGCTCAAAACACATTTTCTTCTCTAAAAAAGCTAAATAAGATGAGATCCAAGCATCTAACCACTGAGTTTTCAATTTATTAAATATCTATTAATGCATGCTAATAATAAGTTCTTACATAACAGTACTACTATCATTTTCAGTTCCTTGATGCTTATATTCATTATATCATAACTGGAAACCTTTCAGTCTTAAATCTTGGACATTTAGCATAACCAAATCCCGGATGAAATCAACTCAAGTCAGAGAAGAAAGAATTATTAGGGGCATCTCTCAATTCATGCAAAATATAAATAAGAGCAAGAAGAAAATTGTCATTCTGAAATCAAGATTCAGACCATATGAGTGGGCACTTGTCCTCTATTACATGGACAACTCTGACTCAAGCACTTAAAAATGCAGTGATATGATTCAGGGTCTGTGATATGAAACATCACTAGTTCAAAACCTATAAACAACAAATAAAAGGAGTATGCAGAAAGTTTGTTAGCCCTTCACATTAGAGGGAAGAATTATAATTTTTCTAAATTTCTTTCACCTTCACTTTTCTTTTTCTCTACAGTCAATATTCATTCATTTGGCCAGGACCTTTTTCAACAAAATATATTTTAACTTTCCTACTACAAGAGAAATTCATAGACTCATCTTTCCCATTCTACTTCCTCTTCGACATTACTCCTCAATAGGGAAAGGAAAAAGGCTTCTTTTAAGATAATCTCACAATAGTTCTCTAATGTAATGATAAATATCCCACTCACTAAGAAGTCCCCATCATGAATTCAAATGCCAAAAAACATGAAGAGTATGAGTTCACAAGTCTTCAACTTGCTGAAAAGACCCTATTTACAGCAAACAAAAACATTTAAGTACTAGTAAGGTGGGGGCAGGAGGAGAAGGGGGCAACAGAGGATGAGATGGCTGATGGCATCACCGACTCGATGGGCATGAGTTTGAGTAAACTCCAGGAGTTGGTGATGGACAGGGAGGCCTGGTGTGCTGTGATTCATGGGGTCGCAAAGAGTCGGACACGACTGAGCGACTGAACTGAACTGAACTGAAGGTAATATCACAACAGTTTCATATCTATGAGCAATTTTCAAAGGATTGGACTTCCTTAAACCATCTCCATTCATTCAGTGATCTGAACACCAAGTTATAGCACATCTAGGGTAAAAAAATATTACAAGGAAAAAGCAGCCTGAGAAATGGTTAACGTTATTTTTAGGTGGAAGCAGACATACTTCTCCAAACATCAAAATATCAAAATATTTTTTCACTCAACTTTGAAGAGTACAGATGAAGCAAGAACAATGCCACACCTATTCTGCAGTAATTTGTGTGACTATACAGGACAGCAGCCCTCTCATTTGATCCTCTGAGTGTCTATCCTGTTCTCGGCTCTGGACGAACAGCTGAGGTTGCCCACGTGAAAATGACAACTCAGGGAGCTCCTAAGGAGCTCAGTTGATTGGGAACAGACCTAGGTAGATCAGTAAGAACAAATGAGTACAGCAAGTCCCCTACAGACACTTGAGTTCTGTTCTGACAGCGCAATTGTACATCTAATTTGTTCATAAGCCCAACAAAGTCAGTACGCAACTAACACAACTGGCTACATAGTACTGTATAGTACTAGGTTTATAATACTATTCACACAAATAATACATACATAAAAAACAAACACACATACACAAAGAAAACATTTTTAGTCTGACAGTACAATACCTTGAGAAGTTCAGTAGTACGGTACAACAGCTGGTATACAAGGGTGGACACGCACATTCATATCTTTGTTGTTGTTCAGGCGCTTTTCTTTGAGTCCTGCTGATTCTTTGAGACCCTGTGGATTGCAGCATGTCAGGCTCCTCTGTCCTCCACTATTTCCCGAGGTTTGCTTAAATTCGTGTCCATTGAGTCAGTGATACTATGTGACCACCTCATCCTCTGCCACCCCCTTCTCCTTTTTGTCTTCAATCTTTCCCAGAATTAGGGTCTTTTTCAATGAGTTAGCTCTTCACAGCAGATGGCCAAGGTACTGGAGCTTCCATCTTCAACATTAGTCTTTCCAATGAACATTCATGGTTGATTTCCTTTAACTGGTTTGATCTCCTTGCAGTCCAAGGGACTCTCAAGAATCTTCTCCAGCACCACGATTTGAAAGTATCAATTCGTTGGTGGTCAGCATTCTTTATGATCCAACTCTCACATCTGTACATGACTACTGGAAAAACCAAAGCTTTGACTACATGGCACTTTGTCAGCAAAGTGATGTTTCTGCTTTTCAATATGCTAAGTTTGTCACAGCTTTCCTTCCAAGGAGCAAGCATCTTTTAATTTCATGGCTGTAGTCACTGTCTGCAGTGATTTTGGAGCCCCCCAAAATAAAACTGCATCTTTGAAAGTTCGTAACTTGAAAGTTTGTATGTAGGAGACTTACTGTATGGTCACTACAGATGATGGGCAAGGTTACAAATGCTATGGGATTAGTGTTGATGGAGCTAGGATTCAAAGAAGTCTGCCTCTAGACAGCACCCAAGTTCAGCACCAGGTTACACTATTTCTCACAGGTTCCTACTGAGAGAGAAATGATTCTCTGAAGCAAAATAAAGGCGGTGTAGAAAGAAGGAGAAATGGATTCTAGACAGGTAAAATCAGCAGATGTCTGTGAGGCCAAAATGATTGATTGATGAGGAAAACACAGGGAAGAGCTTTCCAAGCAAAGGGATAGTGGTTTATCATGAGTTGTACCTATGTATCAGTAGCACTGGGGCTACTTTTCATTAGCATGCAGGCAGGCTGCCAGGACCAGAACCCCCAAACCATCAAAAGTCACCACTGAGTATGAGCGTTGGTCATAACATTGTATTCCTCCACTGGCTGATGTGTCTTGACACATAAAAGGCCAATGCACTGATAGGACCCTCTAACAGTACACTGCTCAAAGCATACAGAAAAAACAAAAAAACAAAAAAAAACACCCAGATGTCAGCTCACAACTGAAACTGCCTTTGCTTTAACCCCACAACAAACTCCTTTCTCTTTCATCTCTTTCATCTAAGAACACAATGAACTCCCTAGGTACACTTCTGATACTCCAGAAAGCTGATGAGACAGTCTTTTCACAAGCTCAGATCATTTAACTGATGTGGATCTTAAAAATATTTTATATTAATCCCAAAGAACAGACTATATTTTGCCATATTCATGTCATATTTGTAAGTCAAATCCTTAAGTTGATATGTGTGACTAAGACAAGCAAAGGCAGGATGCAAAATTATTTTCTCAGAAAGAGAAATATACCAGCTGCTTGGAACTGTAATTAGTAAAGCTCCTAACTAATTGGCACTTAAAAATAGAAGAAATCAGATAGAACAGATAACTTTTGACAATAATAAAAATCACAGCTCATTTATTAATGTAATAAGGCCTCTCCACCCCAATGATTTCCTGTGATTTTACCAGATTCTTCTTTCAAGCAAAACAAAAAATACAGATAAACATTTCCAGCTCTACTTCTGTATCCTCCGTCACACTGAGACTTCCTTTAAGTCCAGAGTTACATCTCCAGCATCATTATATCCCCTAGACTGTGCTTGACATGGTTCCATCCACGGAAAGGAAGGAGAACAGCAAAGTCAAGGAAAACAGCAAGGGGAAGACACACCCAGCAAGTGTTATCACTGCATCTGTCACACCACCTACTACAGTTTCTACATGATCACTCAGCAAACATTCATGGAGCTGCTCCCTGGTAGTCAGTGAATTCCATGACTGATCGGTAGTATACTCTCCTTTGATGTTTCTTAGTTGGCCCACAATGTCACTTTTGATCATTTTTTCAGTTCACCATCCTTTCATCAGCCAAGGCTGAACTGGCCTACTCTCATCCTCTCGTTTTGGCACAGACTTCTGCATGAGTAAATTCATTTTTTTTTCCCTTGAGGTCACTGCAAAAAAATTTCCCTCGTTTCTTCCTCCCTGCAGGACTCTTATCCCTCCCTGAGCCTTTTTTTGAGTCTAGGCAGGTTTCAGCAATATCACCAGCCCAGTAAGGGTTCCTGGATAAAAGAGCTGTCTGCCTAAGCTCCTCAATTTATCAGAGCCTTCAGACATGAAAGAGTAAACCAATTCCTAGTCAGCAAAGTTACATTACAGAAAAAAGCAAATAAAACCATCAAATGGATTACATACAAGCCTTGAATCCAAAATTAAAGAATATGGAGAAACAAGGCACTTAATCAATTAGGATGAGCACAATGTTCTCTTTACAGCCAGAAACCAACCAATTAAACAAACAGCAAACAACAAACAAGCATTTGATTCCTGATATTTAAATAGCAAAGGATAATGGTCATTCATTCTAATGTCCCAGCTTAAAGGCTCTGGCTAAATTCTTTAAACGTATTGAATCAGACTCATTAATTATTTTTTTAACTGTGTCAACTCATTCAAGGTCATTTTTATTTCATTCAATCAGAAATTGGCTTTGTACCTTTGCTAACATGTACTTCTGTCACTTTTGATATTCAAAAGCGAGAGTTGACATATGAGCTGTTGATTAGGGTTATGTTTAGAGCCATCTGACATGACAGAATGATATAAAGCGAATACATTTCCACTGTAACCCAAAGACAACATATCTGATGTCTTTTTAACATACTCTACATCTCATGCCATGTTATCTCGATAACTACTCACATAAGAATTGCACAGTTAATACCTTACATCCTCCAAATTAATCAATACTTTACAGAAACCTACCTGAGGAAGCACAGTTTTAAGTAAGCTGTTCCCTATGAAGAGACCACAGGCATATGTCACAAAACAGTATTTCTCAATTCTTTATTTGGACTGTACTAAATTAGTCAGATAGATGAATAGACAAGCATGCCAACAGACAAATGAGAGGTAGATACAGGGGCAGACAGATCTGAGAGAGACTCACATTAAGGCATTTCACAGCATAAATTATTTCTTAAATCAGGGATAGTCAGAGTTAAAAAATTAGCATTTTCAGTAACATTTAGTCAATGAACTTAAATGTTAATAGATTGTATTCTGATGGTGGGTGTGGGATGGGGGGAAGGAGGAGAGGGATGGAAGCAGAAAGAAAGAGAGGAGGAAGTGGAGGAGAAAGGAGAGAATAAATATTAGCTTCTAAAACCAGTTACTCCCCAGGAGCAGCTCTCACACTGGAATAATGTGGTTTCCATTAAAACATTAACAGAATTAAAAGTACAAAACTTAAGGGCATGATCTGGTGACTATGTTTTACAACACTGGGTAATTCAATCTTTTACATACATTTTGAAAAATATGATACCCAGATTTTTAATGTGGACTACTCACTATCTGCAGAAATATATTTGCCTTTAAGAATTTAATAGGGGAGATTTTATGATGAAAAAAAATGAATTGTTCATGCTCAAAAATACTGAAAATGGTGCTGTATTAGCCATGCATTAACTCATTCACACACTCATTCACCCATTCATCAGTTATTTATTGGATACATTCTATGGGCCAAACCTACATAAATAAAGTTAGGGAGGTATGGCCTTTTCCTTATTTCTTTCCTCTGCTTCTTGCTTTTAACAAGCATTATCAAGCATCTTCTTCTGGAAAACACTACAGTAAGTGTTATATTGGATATGATGGTAAGACACACATCGTACTTCCACTGATTTCTCAAATAACTGGGGGAAAGCTATATAAACATCTTTTATATTAGGGAGGATGAGCAAGCATTACAGAGAGGTGCTATTAAAGCAAAGATCTGTAACACAGTAGAGGAAGAGATTTATGTGTCTGGAAATGGAACATTTAACTTGACAAGAAAAAGATGAGAGAGCTTTCGATAGTGAAGAACATTCAATGTAGAGAGAACATCACTTGCAAGTGCTTGGAAGTCTGAGAATGTCCATGTTCAGAGATTATTTTGTTGAATGATATCCTAACCAATGCCTTCTCCACCAGTTTCCATTTTATTCTGGCATCATCCCTTTTCTAGCCTTGAGACAGAATATGCCATTGATCCAGGGATGTATGGAAACAGAGAACAAAGATGCCAAATACTTGGTTTTTAAGCATCAAAACCACAGTCCACATGGCATACAAGTACTGCATAACTCAGTCAACTTACCTAATGTGGTCTCTGCACAAATCTCCTCTTATCCCACCTTATTTTCTTTATTTGTACCCTTGACCACCTGAGAGTATTTTTATTGTCTGTCTCCCCTGACACCATCTAGAACTGAGCTCTAGATTATGCTTATCTTCTCAATAGCTTCCCTCCATGCATTCATTTATGCAATCAACTAGAATTAATCAAGCTGCAACTGCAAGAAGGATACTGTGTTATTCTTCTAAAATAGAAGCAAGAAATATAAAAGATGATGAGATAGCATCCCTATTTCTAATGAGTGTATTATTCACAAATGTGAATGTTTGGTTTGATTATCTATTCTTCTGTAACACTTTACATCTTAGTGTCTTGAAACAACAAGTTATTATTAAATATTTTGCAATTCTGATAACCAAGAATTCAGAGAAACCTTAGAAGGATAGGGGACTTCCCTGGTAGCTCAGATAGTGAAGAATCTGCCTGCACTGTGGGAGACCTGGGTTTGACTCCTGGGTGGGGAAGATCCCCTGGAGAAGGAAATGGCAACCCACTCCAGTATTCTTGCCTGGGAAACCCCATGGACAGAAAAGCCTGACAGGCAGTAGTCCGTGGGGTTGCAAGAGTCGGACACAACGTAGCACATGGAACATGTGGCTCACAGCTCCTCACAGCAAGGGATCTCAGGGTCCATGGACCTCTACACACTGGCTCTGAACTCCTAGAGATCAAAGTGGTAGCTACAAATCCTTTTAAAGGTGAGATCCAGAACTGCCCTAGCTTCATTTTCATAGTCATCTTGTTGTTCGTTGTTCAGTTGCTCAGTCATGTCCGACTCTTTGTGACCCCATGGACGGCAGCACACCAGGCTTCCCTGTCCTTCACTATCTCCCAGAGCTTGCTCAAACTCACATCCATTAAGTCACTGATGCCATCCAACCATCTTGTCCTCTGTTGTCCCCTTCTCCTCTTGCTTTCAATCTTTCCCAACATCAGGGTCTTTTCCAGTGAGTCAACTCTTTGCATCATGTGGCCAAAGTATTGGAGCTTCAGCTTCAGCATCAGTCCTTCTAATGAATATTCAGGATTGACCTCCTTTAGGATTGACTGGCCTGATCTTGCGGTCCAAGGGACTCTCGAGAGTCTTCCTCAACACCATAGTTAAAAAGCATCAATTCTTTGGCATTCAGCCTTCTTTATGGTTCAACTCTCACATCCATACATGACTACTGGAAAAACCATAGCTTTGACTAGATGTACCTTTGTCAGCAAAGTAATGTCTCTGCTTTTTAATATGCTGTCTAGGTTTGTCATAGCTTTTCTTCCAAAGAGGAAGCATCTTTTAGTTTTGTGACTGCAGTCACCATCTGCATTGATTCTGGAGCCCAAGAAAATTAAGTCTCTTACTGTTTCCATTGTTTCCCCATATATTGGCCATGAATTGATGGGACTGGATACCATGATCTTCATTTTTTGAATGTTTAGTGTTAAGTCAGCTTTTTCACTCTCCTCTTTCACCTTCATCAAGAGGCTCTTTAGTTCCTCTTCACTTTCTGCCATAGTCACAGGCAAGTTCAAATTGGAGGAATGGGAAAATAGATCCAACCACTCAATGAGAAGTGTGTCAAAGAATCCACAATATCTTTAATACACTACAGTGAGATAAACCTGTCCTCAAACAACCGTGTCATGATGCAAAATGAAAAGCACCAAGGCAGTAGTGTCATCATCAAAAGCATGATTCTGAGTATTGATTCCACTGCATACTAGGTATGTGATACTGGTTAAATTAATTAATTACTCTGAATTTTTGTTTCCTTATATAAAAAAGGGGATAATAACTATTAAACTTCATAGAACTGTTTTAGAAATGAAACATGTCACTCACACACATACACACATGCACTCACAAATGTATGCACTTGCAGACAGTACACACATCCATACACAAGAGCACAATCACACAGAACACATATGCAGGCCAGACATTAGGATATGGCAAATACTCCAAGGATGTTAGTAGCTGTTCTCGTTAAGAATGGTACAAATAGGGCTTCCCTGGTGGTCCAGTGGCTAAGAATCCACCTGCCAATGCAGGAGATACAGGTTCAATCCCTGGTCCAGTAGGATTCCACATGTGATGGGACAACTAAACCCATGCACCCCAACTACTGAAGCCCACATATCCTACAGCCCATGCTCTGTGACAAAAGAAGTCACCACAGTGACGAGTCTGCACACCTCTCCAACTAGAGAAAGACTGTGTGCACCAATGAAGTCCCAGTACAACTAAAAATAGAATAAATAAATTTGTAAAATTTTAAAAAGGATAGTACAAATAAAGTACATAAAAGTGAGTGATTTATGTATCCATAATTTTATTTTTCATATTTTCAAATTTGTGCCTTTGAAGTTATCAAATCAACAAAGATGATTGAGAACAACGGAAATTCTTTTTGAGCAAAAAAAAAAAAAAAATCAAACTGAGTTACCAGCAGCTCAGGAAGGAAAGGTACAAAGGTTAAATAGAAAAGAATAAAAAAACAAAGCAAGAAAATAATTACCTACATGACGGGATGCTAGGAGAAATAAAAAAGATCTAAGTAATCAGCAGCATTAGAAGGAAAATATTATTTTACATATCTTCTTATTCCGTGTTACTCAGAAAATTATGAATGAATTCCCTTAGAGGGACAGCTATGGTATGATAAGACAGCAATGGTGGGTTTGTTGGCAAAATAAGTGTAAACTCTTAGAAGCAAAAATTTGGTGATCTAAGACCAATGACTTTTAAAAATCAAACCTCCATGTTTCATAAAGAATCAGAACATAAGAGGATGTGGACGAAAGTCCTTCACAAACCACAAATAATGAGGATGGATGAAACACAAAGATACAGCCAGAAAAGGCTCCACCAACCTACAAGTGTGTATGTTAGCACAATAAATACATACAAGACTCAGAGAGTGAGAAAAGAATATTCCCTTCATTTTAGAATTTTACTCACTTTAAAAAATCTTTATTATTAAAATATCTTAAGGAGACCACTAAAAAGTAACTGATTTCTGATTTTTATACTGACTTAACTGGGCAAGAGGTCAACAGATTAGTATGTACTCTGAGTTAGAAATTATAGAATTAACATCACAAAATTCCTATGTTCAGGGAAAATGCCATGATACAGTTAAGTACTCTATGTTTTTCTCCAATTACTAAAAGTTATCATCAGTAACATTCTTAAGAGAGGTTCCAATGCTGTAGTTACAACTTCATGTTGGACATGACCCCTAGAATGTGGACTTCACTGTCCAGGCATTCTTTCATGGGTGGCCACAAAGCTAATTACTTAACCAACCAAGAAAACCCCAAGTTCCTTTATTCCCAGATTTATATGTGAAATTTTAAAAAGTAAACCTATTTGAACCAAAGCACATAGGCAAGAAGCCAAGAAAAGTGAACCCTCCAGACCGAAGGACATCAAAGATTAGAGAAAGCCAGTAAGGCCCTGAAGAGTCACTATCATTCAGATGGGAGTGTTTCCTAGTCCTCTGTGAACCCTGGTTTGGCATGAAAAATGGGTTTGCAGATAATGAATTAGCTTTACCAAGGACTCTTAGCCTCTGTCTCCCAGGAGGTTGTAAGAAATACAGAAAGCCATTTGATACCTTCTTAAAAGTCTCCCATCTTATCACCAGAATGGTTACAACTATGAAATGTCTCTAAGCTCTATTTTCCAGTTGAAGGTTAAGTGGGGTGAAAGGCTACACATTTACAGAGAAAAGAGTTTGTAATAAAATTGTTCACTGTTATAACTTCATTTGGGCAAAATGAAAATGAAAAGGAAGGTTATTTGTAAAACTGGTGGTTGACCTTTTAACGTGACCCCTTAATGTGTCTTCAAAACCCACTGAGAAGAAAGCACATAATATACACCTTTATATTACCATCATTAAATCACTAAACTAAAAAGATTATATAAAAGGCAGCAGGTATGTGGAATATGTAGGCAAAAATCTGGTCATAGTTATAAACTGAAAAATGACCATGCCAAGTGTTTCCTATGTATCATCTCACTGAAGTCAAGGCAAGTTTGCCCCATTTTAAAGACAGAGGGGGCACCAAACGGTAAACTAACTGTCACTTAGATATCAACTGGAATAGAATGGATAACCCAGAATTAACCATTGCTATAATGCTCTTGTAATATATGAAAATGCTCCTTATAATGATGTTTTTAACTGAGTATGCAAACTTATGTTAGTCACTGTCCTTCTTTAACTTATATTCTGTGCTGCTGGCAGCATTTATAATGTAAGGGATGGTGGCACCAAGCTTTTTCAATTAAGTTTCAGTAGAAAGCAGTTAAGAAGTGACTGAATGACAACGGTGTAAGGTCACTTCCCACTCTTCCATTTACTATCAAATAATCTGCTTTCCTTTCATCACTGTAAAAAGGACTTTTATTAATGCATAACATCTCTTTCCAGCATCTCTGAGTCATGACTTTCTTCTAACATGTTATAAACAGCCTTGTTTATAAAAATGAAACCATACAGTAAGCCTTAGCAACACCCTCTGGCAATTAACAAATGTGCTTCAGACCAGTTTTTACTAAGTACAGGGATGACTTAATTAAGGAAAACAGAGAATGTAAATGAAGAGGGGAAGTACAGCACAATGTACATTTTAAAAATATATAAGACTTTAGAAAAACAGAAAAGTGAGAAACTTCTAGTTGAAAGGGCAGGGCTACATGCAAAGAAGGAAGGGAAAGTCAAAAAGAACAACACAGACCCACGGGAAAAGCCAGGCCTCTATGAGCTGAGTGTGTGTGTGTGTCTGTGTCTGTGTGTGAGTGTGTGTGTGTGTGTGTACTGTCATTTATTCTAAATTGCAGAGGAAATTAATTTTGAGTTTCAAAATCTCAGTTCTACAGGAAGATACTCATACCACTCTAAGAATAACTGGTTGTGTTTGTTCAAGGTGTGGCAGCTGATTAATCAGGGTCTTTTGAATAAAACAGAAACTCAATTCAAGTTGGCAGGAGCCAAACTGTATGTATGGAAGGGAGCTGGGGGCTCAATTTTTAATAGAAGGACATATAGTGCTCAGTGGAACTAAGTCAAGGGAAGAAGTATTTTGGCGCTTTGTGAATGCCACGACCAAGACCTAGGAAGCCACCAAGACTCAAACATGCAGGCCCATCCCTGAGGCTATGTCACATCCTAACTGTAGCATCCCCACTCAACCTCTACCTGCTTAACTCCTAGGTCTACATGCATGGGAATGAGAATCAGACAGTCTTGCATCAAGTCAGAAGTCATCCTCCCAGAACCTTTCCACTCTCAGACTGGGAAGAAGGAAAGAGTCAAAAGTTCAGCTAATTCTCATCACTCATCTTAGTCAGCTTGGGCTGCCATAATAGAATACCACAGACCAGGGGGCTTACACAACAGAAATGTGTTTCTTACAGTTCTGCAGGCTGGAAGTCTGAGATCAGGTGATGGCATAGTCCAGTTCTGGGACAAGCTTTCTTCCTGACTTACAGATGGTCGCCTTCTCACTGTGTGTTCATGTGACATTTTCTCAGTGTACACATGAGGGGAAATAGAAATCTCTCATCCATTCTCGTAAGGCCACTAATCCCATCATGAAGGCCTCACTCTCATCATTCAATCTAACCCTAATTACCTCCAAAAAACCCATCTCCAAATACCATGACACTGGGGGTCAGGGTGTCAATATACATATTGTGAGAGACACAAAAAACCAACCCATAACACTTACGCATATACACACTGAGACTTCAACTGCATACACTTGAGAGAGAGAGACAATTTTTTAAATGAGGACCATTTTACCTGATGGGCTCAGTGAGCATACCCCCTGTGTGTGCACAATTCAGAATACACAAATTTGCTATTAATCTCAATGTGAGCATTCTTGCTATGTGAGTACATTCTTGTATTTAATGGCATGATTTTTTCCTAAAGTATGCCCCTTAGATCCAGAAGTATTTTATCTAGGATTCAATCAATTAGTCACTCAATCCAAAACTGAAGGAAACACTGGCTATGGTCTCATTGACAGGCAATTCATTACTTTCCAAATGGAAACTTCTGATATGTTTTTCAAGGTCAAATGTGAGTATATGTGCTTATACTTTATGCCTAGACTTTATAGCATAATCCTCACATAAGCTACTATTTCTTTGTACAAATTTCTCTCTTTGACCAGATCCATTTTTGAGGATGGAAGCTGATTATTTGAGAAGAGGAAGAAAATATAAACACACAGTTTTCAAGGTGATTATGAAGCATAAATGATACCCAGAAAACTGAAACCTCTTACTTGGAGTTTATAAACTTGAAATCAGTTTAGGGAAAAGACTCAAAACAACTTATCAGGCATCGTTACAATTAATATGTTAACAGGGCGTGAAGATAAATGATGCACTGATACTCAATTAATTATTTTTACAGAGGAACATGCAAATATTTTGGAAATTTCTATTTTGTTTCATAGTTACAAAAAAAATTGAATTAACAACAAACCTAATCAGATACTTTTACCCATTAACTGGAAGATTTTTTTGTGCTACTATACTAATTTTATTACAATTCTGTGTCAGTTAGTTTGCATGATTATGTAATTGCCCATCTGAACTAACACTACCCACCACCACTAGACTAACAAACATTCTTTGAAAGCATGTAACTTTGCTTTACTCAGGATCTTCTGGTTGTTTAAAAAAATGATCAAACTAGTTTAACCACAAGGAAAGAATTTTCTGGCTCATCTGATACAGTAGTCTAGATGGGAGGAACAGCTAGATCCAGAGGCTCAATTATTGTCTTCGGGTATCTTTCTCTCTTTCTTCACTTATCTCTCTTTACTTCTTTTCCTGTTTTGGGATTTCATTCTCAAGCAGACTTTTACAATGGGGTAGCAGACATTTGTTCCAGCAGTCCAGTCTCGTGGAGGCTCTTCTATCAGAATCTATTTCACTCACCCCCAAAGATTCCTACTGGTGTCAGTGGACAATACCCTACTCTACTGCCAAAAGAATCACTGTGTATGAAAGGACACACTGTCTGATTGGGCAGGTCTGGATGAAGGAAGGAGACAGAAATCATGTAACCACCTGTGCGATTTCTTTCTTCCCGCTCAACCTTTGAGAAAGAAAGTGTCGTCTCAAACTACCAAAACATATGGACTGAACATGACTATTATAAATTGATAAAGAGACTGTCCTCCCATAGGAATCATAGAATGAAAAATTTCATATTTGCTACAAGCTTCAATATAAATCTTCTGAAGTGACACAATGGGAGAAAATATTTGCAGTGTACCTGGCTGGCAAATGGTTACCATCCCGAATAAATAAGGAGTTACGACATAGAGAAAAAAACATCAGTATAGAAAAATGGATAGAGAGATGAACAGAAAAATTAAAAAATAAAATGCAAGTAGTATTTAAACACTTGAAAATGTGTTAAACTTTCCTCATAAAATATATGTGAGTTAAAACTGTACCAAGATGCTGTTTTCTCACCTATCAGACTGGAAAAAATCCAAAAGTTTGAAAAGACTATTGACAAAGTCATAGCAAAACAGCCACTGACTTCTAGATACAAACACACACATATACATGTAGTATGTGTGTACTGAAATTTATCTACTCAGGGCAGAAAGGAAAAAAATGGAATGGACAAAAATGTGTGTTTTGCAGATTTGACTTTTGAATCATGAATGTTTTACAAATTATTATTTTTGAAATATAAAAGCATCACCTCAAAATAGCAAGCTATTTTGTAGACATCAACAGATTGATCTAAAGTTTACATGGAAACACAGTCACATGGAAGCCTGATACCACTCAACTTCAAGATTTACTATAAAGCTATAATGATCTAGACAGGTTGGTATTGGAGAAAGAACAGACACATAGATCAATGGAACAGAAAAGGGAGCCAGAAATAGAGACAGCAAATATATTCAACTGATCTTTGACAGAGGAACAAAGGCAACAGAAAGAACAGTCTTTTAAACAAATAGTTCTGGATCCACTGGATGGGCACATATAAAGATCTGAATCTACACTCAGAACTTACAGCTTTCACAAAGTTAACTTAAAATGGATCATACACCTAAACATAAAATATAATAATATAAAACTTCTAGAAGAAAACATTTAAGTCTAGGTGATTTCAGGTTTGGCAATGAGTTTTAAGATACAACACCAAAAGCATAATGCTTGAAAGAAAAAAAATAATAACCTCAAAGTTTTTTTAATTAAAATATAAAAATAGGCTATAGGCTTAGAGAAAATATTTGCAAACTATGTATCTGATTTTAAAAAAAAAGACAGGAAACTTTGAATAATTGAAGCACAGGGGATTTTTAGGATAGTGAAACTATTCTGTCTGATACTGTGATGATGGATATACATCAACCATTTATCAGAATTCAGAGCACAGGGGATGTCACTGGTGGTCCAGTGGTGAAGACTCTATGCATTCAAATGCAGGAGGTGCAGGTTTGATCCCTGGTCTGGGAATTAAAATCCCATATGACACACAGAGTGGCCAAAAAATAAAATAAATATTTTAAAATGCACAGCATAGAGTGAGCCTAAACATACATAAAAACGTATGTAAATTTCCTACAACACTGAAGACAAGTTGAGGAATCATAAGAAACAAGAGAATCTAGCCATATTACAAATATATGAAACAATGTCACTGAAGGGGGTTTGGGAAAAGGGTACTGATTTGAGAAAATCTGGAAATGAACAAAATCTGTAAGACTGTTAGGTAGAATAGGAAAAAGGAGTCCAGAATGGTGGTGGCTAAAAGACAAGGAAGGAAAAAGCCCACAAAAGTAGAACAAAGGAAGGTCCGAGGGCTGGAGTGAGGACCTCAGGTAGAACAAACAGCACTCCTGGCTAGCCCAGTTTACATAGGGTAGGCCAGGGGGGAGGAGAAAAAACATGTAAAAAGAGGAGCCAAAGGGCTGGGGGCCTCTCTTCTCTTCATGTCCTTTGGGTTGGCATGCCCTCATGCCTTGAGGATGTATTTTCC
Source organism: Cervus elaphus (assembly GCF_910594005.1). Classification (NCBI taxonomy): domain Eukaryota; kingdom Metazoa; phylum Chordata; class Mammalia; order Artiodactyla; family Cervidae; genus Cervus; species Cervus elaphus. Next base: position 67,987,740 of record NC_057823.1, on the reverse strand, counting down.
TCTACTTTCTAAATAAAACTGAGTTGTAACACGGAGCTGTAACACAAGTCCTTCGCTTCAAATTTTTGTTGTGATGAGGCAGAACCGAGGAAGTGACACACGCCCCTGACATCTTTGGTGCCGTGACTTGGATTTAACCTGGCTGAAACTACCTCAGCGTGGCCCCTGCAAGGAGGAGGCCAAGCACAGCAGGAGTCCAACTCGGGGAAAGCTCCCGCAATGGAAGCGGAAAGCAAAGCAAACCCAGCGCAGGGGAAATGACAAGAAGCCCAGCGTGCTGGAAACCGGAACAGCAAAAAACAAACTCAACAGAAAGCTCATGCGGCTCAGTCTCAGATTCCAGAAGACCTAAGGTAGGAGGTACTCACTGCTATGGCTAGAAGGACATATGCCTAACAAAAATCTTAATTCCACTACAATCTCTTGTTTCTTGTTTCCTTGACCCACCCCCAACCCCCGCTGCGAAAGAGGCAAACAGCAGTGGGTACAACTGAGGGACTCTGGCAGGGCCTACTTCTCAGGGTGTCCCAAAGGCTCCACTGTCTGCTGTACCCCAGTAGCTGGTACCCAAGCTGGTGGGGTTCTTCTGTCCTTAATCTTCTTTGTGCCAAGGATCAGGTCAATGAAAACTGTGAGCACAGGTCAGGTATTAAGCAGATTTTCCAGCAGGTTATGAAGGGGCTTCCTCCGCACATTTTTCCTACTGCTTTTTCCTCCTGTCCTTCAGCTCCTCTCTACTGGGACTTGAGCCCGGCCCAAACCCATGACGCCTGGCTTCAGGACCTAAGGAAGCTCAGGCTCTGATGTCTCATTGCAAAAATTCAGTTAGCAACACAGCAATAGGTAAGAGGTGCATTTGTTCCGATTCAGAGAGAAGCACAGTCCACAAGGTGTGGGCCATTGCAGAGGGCAAGTGCTGCTGCCATGGAATGTGGTGTGGCTAGTTTCTGCCAGCCAGGCGAATTCATATGCTAATGAGTGGGAGGATCATCCCAACCACTGGGGAACCACCCACTCCTCAGTCTTCTGACAGTGTCTTGGAACTGTCCGGCCACCTCTGGGTGTGTCAGTTAGCTTGCAGATTGGGGATCAAGGTTTAGTTGAATTTGACTTGTCCTCTTGTATCCATTTGATTTTAATGGGTTTATGTTATGCCCTTGGGCTATGTCATTCTGTCAAAAGTTGCGCCATGCCCCCTTTGTTCCTGTTTCATGCTCTTTTCCTGAGCCCCATCCAGACCCAAAATGTTGCCTCTACAATATTCTGGAGCGACAACCAGGAAATAGCTGGCCCTTGGGAGGGAAATACTGTATAATATCTAATCCCTCTAGATATTCAGGCCTTTATCTTCCATATTTCCTACACGTGCAACAACAGTATCTCTCCGTGAACCCACTAGGGTAGGTGACAGACACACAATGCCTGCTAGAAGTCCATCAGTTGACATCCCTTCAAGGGCAATTGGGCTTCCAAGGATAATGTTTGCCACTTTGGGAGTTAGCCCTGCAGGCCACTTGGGCCCAAACCCTTACCACTCTTCTCCTAAAAGTTACAAACATACCCCACTTTTATGGAACTCCTGGTCCATTGCCTCTTATCAATTTGTTCTTAAGCCAATTACTAACTCCAACAACCAGAACCCTGCACCCTTGTAGGCAATATTGCTCCACCCCACTTATTATTAAAATATTCTTAATGCCCCTAACAGGGCCACATAATCCACTCCTTTATCATTACTTCTGTTATTACCTAAAGTGGGTCTATGACAATGAAATGTTTACCATTAGAGACACCCTAACCTGCTCTTAAGAAGGACTAGAGGAGGAAATCACTGACTTATATTCCCTTAGAGCAGTAAGAGGATAAGGCTTATGGCTGTTTCACTAGGTTCCCAGCCTCAGGGCACAGGCTTGGATTGCTTTACATCATGGTATCTATTCCCATCTGTGATGAACAAATTGGCAATGAGTTAAGATTACAACCCCTTAATCCTACCCAGCACTGGTCAGGGGAGTGTGTAACTTCCTCCGTTCTGTCTGGTCACAAAAAAAATTTGAAGTGACAGACCAGTGTTACAGTCCTCTTCGGAGGGACCAGTGTTTACAGCTCCATGTTACAGCTCAGTTTTATTTAGAAAGTAAAGGAAAATACATCCTCAAGGCATGAGGGCATGCCAACCCAAAACACACGAAGAGAAGAGAGGCCCCCAGCCCTTTGGCTCCTCTTTTTACATGTTTTTTCTCCTCCCCCCCGGGCCTACCCTATGTAAACTGGGCTAGCCAGGAGTGCTGTTTGTTCTACCTGAGGTCCTTACTCCAGTCCTTGGACCTTCCTTTGTTCTACTTTTGCAGGCTTTTCCCTTCCTTGTCTTTTAGCCACCACCATTCTGGACTCTGTTCTAACTACCTAACAAGACTAAGGGCAAAAGAAAATGTGTATAAAACACTGTACTCTACTTGATAAAGCTGTTTCCCAAGAGCATAGTAACTAACAATTCTGATACTGCTACACATGTTTACTAGAAATGAACAATTAAGTAAATAGATACTGGATATTAGGAAGCAAAGTTCCTCACTGCTAAAGTAGAAATTTATAGATGAGCAAGGGACAGAAGTTAGAATGATCTATGTAGAACAGATTCGAGTTGGAGACATCAGGATAAATTGGGGTCTACCTTACTATACAGATAGCTACATGCAGGAATAGTTATGTGTATATACACAGATTAATAGGCACACATATATCTCTTTGCTCTGTTAGCTGCTGCTGCTGCTAAGTCACTTCAGTCGTGTCCGACGCTATGCGACCCCACAGACGGCAGCCCACCAGGCTCCCATGTCCATGGGATTTTCCAGGCAAGAGTACTGGAGTGGGGTGCCATAGCCTTCTCCACTCTGTTAGCTAAGAAGGCCTAAAAGAAACAGCATCTGAACAGCAACTAGCATATTTAGTGCCCTAATTTTGATTTTTATACCAATCTCCAATTAAAGGAACAGGGACTCTTCAGAGAAATGGCTGATCCTACAACTAGGGCAGGAAATACATGATAATAAAGAATCATGTGGTAAAAAAGTGCTGCAAGAATTAAAATTTGATGTGGATGTACCACGAGGACATAGGAACCAACTGAAAGAACTCCAGGAAGATCTCCTGGAGTAGGAAATCACTACCCACTCCAGTATTCTTGTCTGGAAAATTCCATGGACAGAAGAGCCTGACAGGCTGCAGTCATGGAGCCACAAAAAGTCGGACACAACTGAGTGACTAAAGACACACACGCACACCCAACAGCCAAAGCTGGAAAAATCTGAACAACAAAAAAATACATAACATAGTACTAGATTATAATCCTAAATATAAAATAAATATTCATGAGTCCTACTAATATAAAAATAACTGAATAAATTTTGAATGGGATGAAAGGGACAAATACAGTAAAAATTCATGTACTAATTCATTTAAAAAATGAATCAAGGACTTCCCTGGTGGTCCAGTCATTAAGAATCCTCAGGGAGGATCCCACATGCTGCAGAGCAACTAAGCCCATGCACCACAACTACTGAAGCCCATACACCTAGAGCTCATCTTCCACAACAAGGGAGGGCCCCACTCACCACAACTAGAGAAAATCCATGCACAGCAATGAAGACCCAGCATAGCCAAAAATAAAATAATAAATAAAATTTAAAAAAAAAACAAAAACATTTAAAAAACTAACAAATCCATTAGGTTAACACAAATAGTATTTTCTCATGAAAAAACAGCTATTTTTCTAAAACAAAAAAAAAAGTTAATGAAAACACTGGATTGTTTGACATTTCTGCAAGTCTCTTTAACATCTGGCTCAACGAAATGAGAACTCAACTCATATATGCTTCTTTATCCACTCTGTGGGGATACCACATGTCAAATAGATTCTAGAAAACTCCACTGTATGCTTATAAGAGGATAAGAATGAAAAAGGCAACTGATATGTTAGTATTATTACAAAAATAATCTTGATCTCATTAATCCCTTGAAAGTGTCTCAGAAACCCCCAGACGACACTATGAGAACTGCCACTCCAGAACTACCTACTATTTTATAATATACACAAAGGAACATAGTAAGTGAAACCGTATGGAGACTATCAGCCAAATACAGAATATGGGGAACTATAGAAAAGAACCTAGTTATTTCAACAAATAAATTATTAGAAAATAGAATATGGAAACACTTACAAGACCTGTCTGTCAAATGATATGAGAAGGTCTCATTTGAATCCAGACTTGAACATTTTTTAAAAAAAGAATTTAAAAGACAATAGGTAGAATTTAAATACTAATTAGAATTTTATAATATTTAAGAATTGTTAAAATCTTTTAATAATTTTAAATGGAGTACCAGTATTCTGTTTATATTTACCAAAAATGCTTACATTTTAAAATATAAGCATAGATTTCTGAAATAGTTACAGATAAAGATGATACAATATTTGACACTTGCTTCAAAATTATCCATAGGAAAGGACAAGAGAACATGGAAAGGAGACGAGGCTGGGTGATGAGTTCAAATACCAGATTACACTATTTTCTCTAATTTTGAAATGTTTCCAATTTTTAATAATAAAAAAAAAAAAAGGAAAGAAAAAGCTGAAGTCTCCAGATAGGTCCATGAAAACATGGTGCTCAGCAGGCCAAATGCCTTTCTGAAATCCCCATATGCATTCTGAATGAGAGATGAGGCCATTTCACACACTGCAGGACACAGCCACTGACTCAGAAATAACTATTCAAGGAAACAAAAAAGGGATTTTGCTGACTTCTGTATAAGGAAAACAGGATGAATTTTGTTAAGTGAGCTTTTATTTATTTATTTTCATATTCAGTGTTTTTATTTAATTTTTTTAGCAGACAATTTACATACTTCCCCACCCCTTCCTTTAAGTTAGTGTTGACAACGTTCCATAATAAACTACTTAAAGAGAAGCTTTGGTCAAGAATGGAATGAAATTGCAAAACAAAACAAAACAACCCCCCAAACAAAACCCAAATCACTGCTGCTTTAAAAAAAACCAACACTTTCACCAATTATATTCAAACAAAACACACAAGGAGGTTTGAGCCATGTGCGTCTTCAGTCTGATGGTTTTCATGACAATAGATCTTCTAACCATTTCCACTCTGTGCTACAATACAGGAGTTGAGACCTGAAAGGAACTGTGGGTATGAAAGGTGCATGAAAATAGCAAGGCACTGGACACCATGGCTGATACTCCTCTTTGGGAAAATTTGGGAGGCACTGCATTATAAAAACCTTGTCAAATGAGAGATTTTATGATGTCCATGCCAAACGAGAAATCACATAGGTAAACATTCTATATGATAAAAATACCATATTTTCTAATCAAGTAACAGACTGCAAAACTGTATGTGTAAAACTAGTAATAAACAGTAGAAATTCACAATATAAATAGCATTTATTGTGTTCCATACTGTATGCTATGCACTAAAATGTGCCCAGCCCAAATTTCATATGTTGAAGGCCTAACCCACAATATGACTATATTTGGAAGAAGGGCCTATAAAGACTGAACTAAGTTAAATGAGGTCATACAGTTGGGGTCCTTATCTGATATGATTAGTGCTTAACTAAGTTAAATGAGGTCATACAGTTGGGGTCCTTATCTGATATGATTAGTGCACTTATAAGAAGAGACACCAGAGAGCTCCCTCTCCATGTACACTCAGAAGAAAGTCCATGTGAAGATGAACCTAGAAGGCAGCTGTCTACAGTCAGGTTGCAGCTCCCACCAGTAACCACCCTGCTAGATCTGGATGTTGAAATTTCAGCCTCAGGACTATGGCAGATAATTTCTGTGGTTTAAACCACACAGACTATAGCATTATGTTAAAGCAGCCCAAGCAGACTAATACACTAAGAAACACTATGTAGTAATTAAAATATGTTTGTTACATATTGCTGAGGGGAAAAAATTAGTCTATCACAAACAATATGCTAAATATGATCCCATTTATGCAAAGAGCAAATACAACAAAGCATTAAAAATACTACATGTGTGTATATATGCATTAAATGGTTCTGAATGATTCTGTGAGCAGTAAACATGCTTTTCCCCAAACTTTTCTTTATGTTCTAACCCCACCTCACGTACACCATTCCCCTTAAGGTAAAGATGACACAGCAGAACTGGAGATAGACAATGACATACAATTCTAGACAGTTTCATTTTTAAAAGATGACGTCCGCATGTAAAATCTTTGCAAACCACTTTTTGGTTGCTGTCTTCTGTCTTAAAAGAGGAAATGGGGGATACCTCTCCCTTGATAGAAGAACGAGGAAAAAGGGCAACAAGAGTATGACGTACTGCTCTTAATCTCAGGTTTCTCTATTGTGCCCTCTCTCCCAAGGTTCACTATAACGGTATGGGAGAGCTAGAACTCTCTGATAAGTACAAGGTTTGAGAGTAAAATTGCCCTGTTCCTGCTTTCCCTCTGAAAAATGGCAGTGAGCACTTCCAAAGAAGGGTTTCACTATCAAGAACAGAGATAGTTGGATGTGGGGGGTGGGAGGGATGGGGAGTGAGAAATACAGAAGTTCCAAGGTAGCTCCACCCAACTTCCATGTCCTTGAAGAAATGTTCCTCGTTAGCATAAAAGGGAGAAAGTCCACACACCTGAAGGACTCCTACATGGACCAGCAGACAGTTGCACAAACACCATGGCCAAGAACTAAATGGGACTGCCAGTACCTAACTGAATGCCCAAGTGAAAGTGAAGTTGCTCAGTTGTGTCTGATTCTTTGCAACCCCATGCACTGTAGCCTACCAAGTTCCTCTGTCCATGGAATTTTCCAGGCAAGAGTACTGGAATGGGTTGCCATTTCTTTCTCCAGGGGATCTTTCCGACCCAGGGATTGAACTCGGGTCTCCCGCATTGCAGGCAGATACTTTACCACCTGAGCCACCAGGGACACCCAAGGAGGTGAGCATAGTTGAATGGGGTTAGATGATACATGTCCCAGAAAATTCTAGGGTGACAGCCCTCATGGGGTCCAACAGTCTCCTCACTTCAGAAGCCATGACCCTCCTTAAATTCCCAGAATTAAATAAGCCACCAGGGAGAAGGACAAGCAAGGGGAAACAATTGTCAGGACTTTAACTTGGACGAAGAGTTTTGCAAGGATGAATGATAATTGTGCTTTCTGCTATTACAGAAATGGGCAATCAAAATAGTAATTATAAAGAAAAATGGTGTGTGCATTTGTGTGTGTACGTAAACATTGCAAAAAGAGTAGAAACAGTGGTTCTGGGGTGGGAGGCGGGTAGAGAAGGATTTGGAGAACGTGTGAATGAACAATCTCACTTGTCCCAACCTGTATACTTCTGTAAATAGTTTCCATCTTTCACACTGAGCACAGACTACTTTCGTAATAAAGGTTTCCTTGTTTAAGAAACAATGATGTCAGCCCAAGTTTCTCAGAGGCAGTTCCATGGGCCACTGATGGGGCATCTGCCCTAGTGTGTTTACCATGTGATACTCTGTCTTCATTGTAAACAAGGTGTCAGAGAAAATAGTAACAGGGGAGCCTTGGTGATGTTTCCTGTCAGAAAGAAGAGAAGATGCAACTATAAAAAAATTAAAGAATTGTCAAAAGCACCTGACATGCGCTATACAGGGTGTAAAACATGTCACAGTACCGCCTCTTCCGCAGCCCCATCTAAACGCTAATTTTTGACAAAGACAGAAAATAACATTAGCAAGCAAAATCCTTGAGGACCACTATATGGAAAGTCTACAAAAGACCAGCTCCTCAAATAGGATATCCCCTCTATCCTCACCACAGAATTAGTCATATTTCACCTGGTATACACTTTTTAGTGTCTTTATTCTTATCAATACATACAAACAACTGCATTTCTAAAAAGTCTATGGAGCTGCAATTGTTATTGTAAGTTCAATATTTACATGTAGTATGGCTCTAAGAAACACTCACTTTAAATTAATAAATGTTTACTGGGGACCTTTTATGTGCAGCCTATTGGTACCAGAAGAGCACAAAGATGAATAAAAGCCAGTTCCTGCCATAGGGTATTTGTAGTCTCTGAGAAGAGACAAATACGGAAACAGCTAATAATTATACATGACAAAATAAATAAAATGTCATTAATAATTACAAGAAATGTAGCTGGGGGAGTAAAATGGAAGGAGGATTTAATTCTACATTGTGTTCTGCTTTTAGAGATTGATGAGGATTGAGGATTCAATCAGTAGACAAACAGCAAGGGCAGTCACACAACGAGAACACCGATATCAAATGCAAGGAGGCATGAAAGGAAGGCTAAGGTCCTTCCACGCTTCAGCATCAGGTCTCTAAGAAAACTCATTCTCCAAACCATTCCCGTGAACAATTCATCATCTTATAGTCCATATTCACTCCTTTCAAGTAGCCAGAGGCCAAGTAGGTAGACCGAGTCTAAAATTATTAGAAAGAGAAATAGAAATGCACTCGGCAAATGTAGGTTCCTTGAGAGGCAAAATTGCTCACACCTCATTCAGGGGGCAACTTGGGAGTGTCTTTAAACATTCCTCTACACTACTAACTATAGTTTCCTTGTTTAGCCTGAAAGTGCTGAAATAAAGCATGGAACAAGACTAGAGCTTGCAAAACAAACAGGTAGATTTCTGACCCCTTGGCTTAAAATCCTTCATTTTGGGCTCGAACTGAATAGAACTCACAATTTCATGTAGCTAGATAGCTATGGTGCATTTATTTAGAAGAATTATTTTTGGTGCCTTAATCTGTTGGGATCCACCATAACTTATGGAGTAGAAGCACCCTCTGTTGGAAAAGAGGTCTCTTGAATGCCTATGACTGCCAGAAAAAAATTTACAAGTTATAAATAAAAGGAGTAATTTCTCTGTATGATTCTGCAAACTACTCACCAAACAGTGTGGGGATTTTTCCATCCATTATATTTGATATAACAAATACAAAAGCCGTCTTTTTTTTCCTACAGAAATTAGTACTGTATTACTTTTTTATATTAAATATTGAACTTTAGTTCAATATCTTCTGACTTTCTTAAAAACTGATCTACATGTTCACTGACAATAGTTTATGAATAGTATCTGTGATTCCTAGAAAGAGCATAGTTTAGAAGGTATATTAAAGAGAAAATTAGGTACTGTCAAGTTTAAAAAATAGTATTATTGAAACTTTAAATGCTAATAAAAATCATATATTTTAAAATTCTACAGTTCTATACACACAAAAGAAATATATCAATTGCTATTTTGTTTCACTGACTTCTTCAACATATCTTATATGCTAGTACATCCTTGACACCTGATTTAAAAGATAAATATGGTAGTGTTATGGATCTCATGGGGTTTCCCAGGTGGTGCTAGTGGTAAAGAACCCACCTGCCAATCCAGGAGACATAAGAAACGTGGGTTCCATCCCTGGGTTGGGAAGATTCCCTGGAGGTGTGCTTGGCAACCCACTCCAGTATTCTTGACTTGAGTATCCCATGGACAGAGGAGCCTAGCAGGCTACAGTCCATGGGATCATCCAGAGTTGGACCCGACTTAGCAACTTAGCATGCATAAATCTCATACAAGGGGTAAAGGACAAGGCAGCTGACAATTAGGATACGATGTGACAGGACCCACATAGGGGTAAGTACTGGGAGAACAGAGACCCTAACTCAATCTTTTAGATAGGGGGTGGTATATAGCCTGAAAGATCAGGCTTCCCTGATAGCTCAGTTGGTAAAGAATCCACCTGCAGTGCAGGAGACCCCAGTTTGATTCCTGGGTCAGGAAGATCCCCTGGAGAAGGGAAAGGCTACCCACCCCAGTATTCTGGCCTGGAGAATTCCATGGACTGTATAGTCCACAGGGCCGCAAAGAGTCAGACACGACTCAGCGACTCTCACTATCACTATACCTTGTTTCTTCACCTTTTGGATGCACAAGCATATCAGAATGAGACACAACTGAGCGACTCTCACTTTCACTTTGGTATAAAGAAGGGTAGTAATGCTCACGTTGTGTCCTGAAGAGTAGGTAGGAACCAACAACACAAAAGACCAGGAGAAAACAGTCTCCCAGAAACAGAGAAGCGGTGGTACAAAGGCCCATGCCTGAGACTGAGGTATGGAGGCATCACCAGGTCCGGAGAGGTACAGGGCGTACTGAGAGCTGAGGCTGGGAGTAGGGTGGATCGTGCGTTTCAGGATTTGAAACGATGTTAAGAGGTCTGGATTCTCAGATCCTCTCAGTCATCTCACCTCCCATGCTGCTACACTGGCTTCCATTTTGCACCCTGGAGTCTCTGAATATGAGATTAATCCCTCTTTCACTCATGGAACTAAAATCAGTTCAACTTTTTTGAGATGGACTTCTGAAGAACTGACTAGATACTAGGTTTTCACCAATAAAAGATAATCGGAACTGAGCTGGTGTGAGCTAGAAGATCCAGGGTTAATATGGTTTCTTTTGCATCATCTGTGAGTCATAACAAATAACCAAGTCTCCAATTTCATCCTGAGTCCAAATTGGACATTTCCTGCTGGAGGACCCTTCCCCTTCATGGTTTCTGCAAACACCATAAGACTTTGGAGGGCAGGTCAACAAGGCTAGCTCTTGAGTCCCCAAAATCATGGCTTAAAGCTCCCATGTACTTCCCTGGAGAACCCCCAATCTCTTCCTCATCAGGCCAAGCACCATTCATAATCATTCTCCCTACAGACTCCGGGGAAGTAATTACTAAATGAGATCATGAGTTTACTGATCAGGACGGTTTGCAGTACAAGGGAACAAAAACAACCATGTTAATTTCACCAGGGAGGGAGTGGTGGTACTTGCCAAATAGAGAAATTGTCCCTCCTCAGAGAAAGCAATTCAATTTGCAGGCTCTAATTGTGAAGTGAAATTAAAAATAATGGGAGGCACAAGGCAACTGCATACAGAAGTCCAGGTAATGCCAGGGGAAAAGGAAACCCATCCTTCAGTGAGCAAGGGCACAGCTCACCCTGCTTTCTCCTATCAATCTTAACATTGATATCTACATTTGCCACTGTTTAATCAGCAAGAGGTTAGAGAGGCAACGCAATTAAGTCTAAGAGCAAAAACAGAGGCAGATGTCTGTGTATATTGTGTATACCATACAAGAGGAAATGAACTAGGAGAGAAGAAGGAGGGGGAGAGGAAGCACAGATACCAAGGAGAGGAAGTCAATGGTGAAAAAAAATCAAAATCAGAAGAGCAGAGGAAGGCATGAGATAGTCTTTGCAAAAGCACAAGTTACTGCTCACCTCAGTGGCTTAAGAACTAAGGACCCCAGATAGGGAATCAGTCAGACCCAAAGTCAAATACTAACTCCACCCTTTCTAGTTAATTGACCTCAGGCAAATTGTTTAAACAGAGAAAGGTCCAATTTCCCCATCTGCACAACAATACAGGCTTATTGAAAGAGTAAATCAGATACAAGGAATGAATGGCCTTCAGAGAGCTTCTGACACAAGTATTCAGTGAATTTCAGCTTGAAAAAGAATGCCTGGCATACCTCAAATAAGCAGTAATTGTTTTCTGGGTAAAGTTGTAAAGAAGCAAGAAGAAAAACTGCATTCTTTTGAGTTTGAAAGAAAGAAGGACCAATAACACCATGGAAAAACGCTAATTAAAGTCCAACACTGCCACAGTCCCAGGAGATATCTCCATATCTTTTTTGGTCAAGTTGTGTAGTATATAGGATCTTAGTTCCCTGACCTTGTATTGAACCCACACTGCCTGCATTGGAAGTTCAGAGTCTTAACCACTGGACCACCAGGGAAGTCCCTGGAAGTCTCAGTACTTTCCACCTTCAGAGAAGGCAATAATAGAATGATCTTATTTTTATTTTATAGCAATAATGGATGAACTTTTTGATGAATTATGCAGTGTTTATTTCATAATTTTGTTTTACAGAGTTGGCAAAGTCTTTCAAAACTAAACATCAATGAATTAATGAATGAATATTAATAATAACTCAATAAAACTATTTAAAAAATTTAAAAACCAAAAGACTTTTTAATCCATGAGATATTAGGGCCAAAGAAGTTTTAATGATTTTGGTCACACTCCTGTTAGAAAAATCTGAGTACACTGGTTAAGTACATTGTTTCACTGAAATGTGCTCTTCCTTTCCAAATGCATATGTTGAAGCTCTAATCCCATGCATGACTGCATTTGGACTACTACAGGGCATTTAAGGGGGTAACTGAGGTAAAATGAGATCATTACAGTGAGTCCTAATCTAATAGGACTGGTATCCTGATTGCTTCTTGGTAGGAAAGCTGTGACAAACCTTGACAGTGTGTTGAAAAGCAAAGACATCACTTTGCAACAAAGGTTCCTCTAGTTAAGGTTATAGTCTTTCCAGTAGTCATGTATGGATGTGAGGGCTGGACCCTAAAGAAGGCAGAGCACCAAAGAATTGATGCTTTTGAACTGTAGTGCTGGAGAAGATTCTTGAGAGTCCCTTGGACAGCAAGGAGATCAAACCAGTCAATCTTAAAGGAAATCAACCCTGAATACTCATTGGAAGGACTGATGCTGAAGCTGAAACTCTAATACTTTGGCACCCTGATGACAACAGTTGACTCATTGGAAAAAAACCCTGATGCTGGGAAAGATTGAAGGCAGAAGAGGGTAACAGAGGATGAGATAGGTGGATGGCATCACTGATTCAACAGACATGAACTTGGGCAAACTCTGGGAGACGATGAAGGACAGGGAAGCCTAGCATGCTGTAGTCTATGGGTTCGCAAAGAACTGGACATGAGTTGGCAAAGAACACCAGCAAACAACAAAAATCCTTAATAAAAAGAAGAAGAGACATCTGGAGTGAGCATGCCCAGAGAAAAGGCCATGTGAGGGTCCAGCGTGTAGGTAGCCATCTGCAAGTCGAGGAATGAGGCCTCAGAAGAAACCTGCCCTGCTAGCACCTGGATGTAGGACTCCCTGTCTTCAGGACTGTCAGAAAATAAAGTTCTGTCTTTTAAGCAACATAATCTGTGACATTTTATTATGACAGTCCTAGCAGACCAATATATTGCGACTCCTTGGCAGACAAAAGTGAATCTAAATCAGATCTCAACCACTCGCTAATGGAGTGCCTTGGGGCAAAATTATTAAGCCACTTTGGGCTACCATTTTCTCATCTACAACTAAAGAAGATATCACTGTTAACTATGGATCCTTACTTTGGGTATTTCAAGAATTAAGTGAGACAATGTATTTAAAGATCTTAGCACAATGTTAGATACATAAGAAGCCCTTGGTAAGTGTTACTTTATGATTTGCATGGCTCTGTATCAGTAATATAGCCTGAGACTCTTCACTCATGAGTTTTTCCTACTCAATGCTCTAACATCTGGGCATGAAATTTTACCATCTAAGATTATGCATCATCCACGTTTTTTCCAAACCAAGAATGTCTTAAAAAAGGAAAATCATGGTCAATAAAAAGATAAAGGAATTGCAACTCTAGCTTCTTTGATTCCATTTTCTCCAAGGTAGATTCCCCAAAAGGCCATGCATTAGTTTAATAAAACCAAGCGTTTCAAATTATGCTCCTAGCAGCCTCCTTTAAGGCCTAAGGATGTAAATATTCTCCCTGCCTTCTTCTTGTGTATTCTTCCCTGGAAATAAATATAGTTATTACCCTATGAAAAGGAGTTCAATGTGTCTTGGGGAGAGGTAGATCTCTTGCAAAGGCTTTGAAGTGAGACAAGACTCTAATGTGCTTACAGGAGTCAAACATCAGCTATTTATAAGACATTATGAGGGACAATAACGCCTGTAGCTTGTTTCAGAAAAGGAAATATTTTAAAACATCATGGGTTTTCAAAGAACTTGACCCCCTTAAATATTGAGTAATGCAGAGATAGTTTGCTAGGCTATAGATTCAGAGATATGTGAATGCCAAAAAACGGGCTGTACTACCTAGAATGTCTATTGCCAATGCCAAGGAAGGTCTACAGTTCATCCTGCCTCCAGTTCTAGGAAATGTTCATCTCCTTTGAACAATTCAAAGGCAATTTCTTTCACCTGTAAATTGGCTTGAGAGAGAAAAAAAAAAATGAAAAATGACTTGATCATTGCCTTCAAGTGGCAGTTCAAAAAGAGCAGCCAGGTCTTCTAGCTCTCTATGGGGGACAGAACCAATAAAAAGGACAAGATAGAAGTGATTTGTGTTGGATGAACAGAACTTCCTGGCAGAGAGAATTCAACACAGAAGAGGTTGGAGATCACGGACAACAGGGGGTTGGCAAGGGTGAGGGCTACTTATTGGATTCAACTGACTTTGAGATAACCTCAAAACCTGTCCTATGATATGCATGGACTTTTTGCTGTTGTCATTGAAAACTCAAAAATATTTTCTTGACAGAGATATTGCTTTGGTTTATTTAAAATGTTTATATGTCAAGCAGTTTACATTCATTTCATCACTTAATCTTTTTAGCCAAGGAGACAGAAAGCAAAGTGTAATGGAGAGAGTGAGGATTGAGTGAAACCACAGAGGGTTTAAATTTTGGCTTTATCTTACTAGCAAAGCCTCACTCTTGTCATCTAAATGAGGAGACTCAGAATTACTAAGGTCAACCATAATGTATATAAAACGCCTGGCAAATAGTGGGATATGATATATAGGTAGCCATCACTATTGTTGTTTTCATAACCGTAATGCAGATTTAGAAAGAACCACAGAAATGAAGCAGCCTTCATGGAATCACTAAGTCAATAAGTGGTGAGCACAGATAGTGCAGATGCTGCTAAGTGTCTACTACTCATTATCCAGTCTCTCTTTCTTAGTAACAGAGCCTGACAAAATTGTAGATGTGACGGCTGAAGGTACCCCAGCAGCCTTCTTGCACCATGAGATACCTCTGAGGATGAAAGTCATGCATTAAGGATGGCAGAGCACCAAGATACAAGCAACCTGGGTCACTGAAGAGCTTGAAGCTGCCATATAGCCCTGGCGTGGCCACATTTGAACTCATTTTATGTGAAAGAATATGCTGCTCTTTGTTATTTCTGGCTTCTGTTACTAGCAGGTAAAGACAATTCCTAACAGATATGTTAGATCTTTTTTTACTCTAAAAGCAGGAAACCTTCTAACTCCATATCCTGGGGCATCCCTCACTTCCAGGCAAACCAGGGTGGTTCTCCAAAAATCATCCCTCAGCAAAGTATTATTGAGATGTATTTTTACATTTCATCTTACATAAGGAACATGTACATAAGGAACATACATAAGGAACACTTTTTCATGCTGTACAGAGAAATAAATGTTTTGGTTGAATCCAATTCAACGGATACTGCCCGGGTACCTACTATGCAGAGGAGGAGAGAAGAAACCAAAACAAGGTCCAGTTTCTGACCTGAGGATGAGTCCATTCAGTCATTCATTCACTCATTCATTCATTCTTTCATTGTTCCTGAAAATTAGTGGTATTCATTCATTCATGAATCCTTGCAGTCTACTTTTATTAATTCATTCAGGCAAAAATTATGTGTGCTTTAAAGACAAAGTGTGGCAAGAGCAAAAGAGAAAAGAGACATCATTCTTATCCTCACAGAACTTGCATTAGTGTTACTGAGGGAGAGACAGACAATAAACAAGCAAGGGAGTAAGTGAACAATCTAACTTCCCTCAGTTGTTCAGATGAAGTTCCTTATCCTAGGAAGAGGGAAAGATCTATTTAAAGAGGTGATATTTGGACTGAGAGTTGCATGCCAAGAAGGACCAAATCATTCAGATAGAACAGCAAATGAAAAGACATGAACCCGAAGGAAGTCTGGCCAATTCCAGGATTGGAGAGAAAACTAAAGGAGAGTGGATGGTATGGAGCCAGGGTGGGGATAATAAGGAGGAAGTCAGAGACACTGGAGGGTCACAGTCTGTCAGGTCCTATAGACCATAACAGTAAATTTAGATTTTTTTCAAGTGCAGCAAGTGAAATGGGAAGGCACTGAAAAATTCTAAAGCAGAGAAGTAAGAAGACCTGATCTACATTTTTAAAGAAAATCTAACTTCTGGGTTTTTTAAATAAAGTATTATGAAGCTGAATGAATAGCCATAGAAAGTCCAGTTGGGAGCCCAAAGCCCAAACCCAGATAAGAAATAAAGATGGCTGGCATGTTTGACAGCACTAGGTGGACAGCAATGGGCAGATTTAGGATATATACTTTAGAGCTAGAGTGGCTTGACTGGCTAAGGGATCACATTTTATATTGGCAAGAAGATTTAGCTTTTTCAGTGGAGTTTCCTTTAAAACTCACTGAGTAATTTAAAAAGCCAAGTGACCAAGAAATATCTTACTTGCATTCCTTAATACTAGACGAACCAAACAAATAAAAAATCAATGTCCAAATAATGCCCATTGTGTGAACAGGCAAATTATTGCACCACCCTGACATGTTTCTAGTAACCTGAACATTCTCCTGTCTTTTCTATCATTCCACCTTAAGATCTGAGCATTTTGTTAATAAAGCACAGGGAACACAGAGTTTAATGCAAAGACCCCTGTAGTCCAAGCAGTTGTTTGACAATCAAAATGTTAATTCTCAATACATTAGAGAACATCAACAGGATGGTATAACGCAGTGCACCATCTACCCACTGAGCATGTTCTCGCCTTTCCTCTATTTTTAAGTCTGGAACACCTAATTCACAGGAGCAAAGAGATGAAGTCATTGTTTGGGAACCTTTCCCCTTGCTGCTTAGCTGCTAATGAATTCTGCAAACTTTCTAAGACTGGAGGAGGCTGGTTTTTCTTTTCTGTTCTTTATTACCTCATTCCCCAAGTTGATTCTTCCTCTTTTTTTTTCCACAGAAGTGCAAGCATCATCACAAATGGCTGGAACCGGAATCACATGGTCTACAAGAGGTCTTTCTTGGTGCAATAGGGATCAAACTCTAATCAGGCTTTTATGGATGAAATACTTGTCGGGTTTCAAAAAAAATTGAGTTTGACACTGTGCCTGACACAGTGCTGAAGAAATGAAGGAAGAAACTGTCTTTATGTTAATGGCCATGAACCTGAAGCTGAGCTAGCACCTCTCCTACAGGTGGCCTGGTTGGTTTTTAATCCATACTGCAAGTCTAGAGCAGGTATTGTCCTCTCACTGTTACAGATAAGGAAACTGAGGCTTAAGGAAGTCAGGCAATGTGACAACTGTAGGTTAGTACTGCAACTCAAACTGAATTTCTAACAACTCCAAAGCCTGTACATTTTCACTTCATTGGCTCCCCTCCACACAGCATAAAATTAGAGTGATCCACATTCTGAAAATTTGTGTTCAAGTCTTCAGTCAACCACTCACCAGTTCAGGAACCCTGGACTAAATCATCCAATTTCCCAAGGCCTCAGCATCACCCCCATTACGGGATTTGCAGAGGGTAATGAAAAGGAAGTATTCTATAAACTGTAAACTTATGACAAATCATTATAAATTTTAGAAAATAAAATTCAAACTACAAAATTATGGTGCATCTATATAAAATTAATGGAATTTAAGTTCCCTATTGGCACCACACCTCTTAAATATTTTCTCAAGGATTTAATAATATAAAGACTTTAATAATGGAAGATTTTTTTAATGATTATATCCACCAATACCTTCTAACTTTTATCTACGATCATACTAATGACAATAATAAGAGTTTCTCACATTTATTGAGTGCCTAGCTTTTGCCAGATTCTGTTTTAGGTAGCAACTTATTAATTCTCAAAACAACCCTGAGGAGGTAGGCATTACTGCGGTCCCCATTTTATGGCTGAGGGAACAGCGCGTGGAAAGATGAGGTGACTAGCCAGGTGAAGGTCAGGATGGGAAACCAGAGCACCCTCCTCAGCACTCCATGTATTTAATTACTATACAGGACTATGGGCTTATCCAGGACTGCAGGCTTCCCAGGTGGCATTACTGGTAATGTAGGAGACATAAGAGACTTGGGTTCTATCCCTGGGTCGGGAAGATCCCCTAGAGTAGGAAACGGCAACTCACTCCAGTATTCTTGCCTAGAGAATCCCATGGATAGCGGACCCTGGCGGGCTACAGTCCACGAGGTTGCAGAGAGTTGGACACAACTGAGCAAGTAACACTTTCATGCAGGACTATAGCCCATAATGAAACTCAGTACTCAAATAACCTATCCTTCTTTTTTCAGAAAGGTATCGGGATGCCTATCTCTGATGAATATTAAAATACTTCCAGGCGAGTTTAGCAGAGTGGAAATATTCAAGATTAACACTCCAGCAGGCAGCATATCACTGACTTTCCATAGCAGCTTAAGCCCTTCCTAATCTAACTTTTCATCAGGTCCTGGTGACTCATGACAGGTTAATGATTTTCTTCCCCCTAAGAGTTTCTCTCTTTCAGTCTGTTCCAGCTGTCCTGATGTAGTAATCTGGGATTAGAACAGGAACATCAAATATGAATTTGCTGCTGAAGGGTTCTGAACTCCCAGGAGGAAAGGGTTAGCTACAGACAAACTAGTAATAATGACACCATCAGGAACAAAGAGCCAGGCTATGCTTTTTCTGGCATAGAGAAGCCAGTGTTTACAGCATCGCTTTCTTTTTTAAAAATTTATGATGAGAGAGAATGTGAGCTAGTTACCAGAAATGATTCTGCCTCTCCTTCAGGCAGCTGATAGTTTTGTCCAGAGTCCTGTACTAACGTGCAACTGTGTCCCAGTGGAGCTGCATCATATGCCACTCAGCTCGTGGACTGATTCCCTAACTTTGGAAAAAGTAGAGACAGATGGTCAAGAAGCTTGGAAGTGACAGTTACTCAGTTATTAAGCAGAACCTCAGCAAAAAAAGACAACTTCCTCTCTATACGAACTTTCCAAAGCAAAATGCATTCATGGATTTGATTAAGCAAGGTTGAGATTTAGGCCGATTAATAGTAAATATCTACTATGTGCCAGTCCCTAAGCTAGATTAGCATTCCTATATATTATCTTACTTTTAAGAACAAATAAAAATATTCATGTGCAGCCATGTTACAGAGACTCAATATTCAAACATATGGAGAAAACCCTACAATTGAGCAGAAACATCTTATAATTCTTCACCCATTCTTACTCAATGCTAGGGTTTATCCAAACAACTGCCTACAGATTTTTCTTTCATTCCATCATTTAATCTGGTTCAGTATTTCTCAAACCTCAGTGTGCAAAATAATCACTGTACAGAGTTATAGACACCAAATCTTATTCACTGCACTTCATGGTCAATTTCAGGACATTTCAAGGGTATTTTCAGGGCCTTTGTGTAAACTTGAGCAAGGCTGAAGGTTGAATCCAACATGGACATGCCTGGCTGAGAGGGCAATGGGGACTGAAACCCGGCCCGCGTCCTACTGGTTAGTTGATTCACCTGAAAAGAAAAGGTGCCTTTTTACAATTCATTTGTCCAGACAGACAGATCATTTTAGGAATGACTGTAGAATTTACATATTTAGATATAAGTCAACTGTTCATTTTTATACATTTTCTCTTTGGAATATATGCTTCGGGCTCCTACTTAATCATCTCTGTATTTCCAGAATCTTGTTTAGTGCCTATAAGAAAACAGATTCTTTCTCACTAAAGGATTGTAACTGTATAATGATATTTAAGTAAATTTTAGAAAATCTTAGCCTATATCCAATGTTAGTGCTAATATGAGTTGTATGTCAAGTATGTAGCAATAATCATATAACCCTCACATAATCTCTATTAATGGGCGTTACCATTATTATTTTATGCCCTCTTACCTTAGCAAGTTTATGTATTTATTCTACATATTTAAGTAACATTAATATATTTAATAGCATTATTAATAAAATATAGTACAATCTTGCTTTTCTTCTGAAACACTAAACAAAAAACACTGTTTCTTATCATTATATGTTATTTTGAAACATACTTTTTATACTGTGAAAAATAAATATCTTATCATGTTAAAGTCGTGTTCTAAATGTATTAAAAAGCATTTTCCTATGGCTGGACCTTTAGACACTTTCTAATTATTGTCACTGTAAACAAAAAATTTTCATTGACTGTTCTAATATATAATCCTTTGCCTTAATCTCTGGTCATTAACTTAGAATTGATTTCTAAATGCAAGGGAAAAAATGTTAAAGAGAATGAATTTTTAAAAACTCAAGATACAAATATTTTCTTAAAATTTACCATGTATGTTTTCTCCTGCTTCAAAGTGACAGGTTTGGTTTTCAGGTATGTGATGAGTAGTTTACTTAGAGTTGTTGTATTGCTTTTCCTGGCTTTTGCTTTAGAATGATATTTCTTTTTACTATCACTACCATTGCCATTAAAAGCTAAGATTTATCAGTTACTCACTATGAGGTTCAGCAATCACCGACTCGATGGACATGGGTTTGAGTGAACTCTGGGAGTTGGTGATGGACAGGGAGGCCTGGCGTGCTGTGGTTCATGGGGTTGCAAAGAGTCAGACACAACTGAGCAACTGAACTGAACTGAACTGATCCCATTTAAACTGTACAACAAGCTATGGAGCCAGTATGGATGTTAACCCCATTTGGTCAATGACGTACAAATGTTAAGAATAAAGCCCTGTTCCATTTGTTATAAAAGATGTGATCCTGACCACTCAACCAGTTACCTTTTAGTAGAGGAAACTCTCAAGTAGTGGTTATTAGAAATAAAAAAATTATAAGGCCAGTATAACTATAACCCTTTCATCTGGATGGCAATTTCTAGATCACAAAGGCACATTCACATACATTATTTTAATTGATCACCAAATCACTTCTATTCATCCTTGGAGAGATCTTTCTTTCCATTATTGCCTGTTTGCAAAAGGGCTCAAGTGGTAAAGAACCTGTATACAATGCAGGAGACACAAGAAACGTGAGTTTGATCCGTGGTAGGGAAAATCCCCTGGAGGAGGAAATGTCAACTTGCTCCAGTATTCTTGCCTGGAGAATCCCATAGACAGAGAAGCCTGGTGGGCTACAGTCTATGGGGTCACAAAGAGTCAGATACGACTGAGCATGCACACATGCACACAGTAGATGAAGAGCCAAACCAAAGAAAACAAAAGCAAAGTAGTATTTCTTATGGATTTATGGGAAAAACTGTTACTCATGAGCAACTGGCAAAAGAAGAGAACTTCAATTATAACCTGACCTTTCAAACAGCAGTGCTGAAAATGTTTGAACGAGCACATGACCCAGGGACTAGAAAACCATCTGATGCTGCTCATCCTCACAGGCATGGTGCTTGGGCATTCTGGTCTTGCTCAAAATAACAACCAAACCCATCCACTCACAAATTCCTCTAAGTGAAATCAACACAGGCTATAGCTGCATGACTATAATTCTACACTTTAAAATACAGTTCAGGTAAGGAAAAGCTTACATTGTCTTTATCAGTTATAATTCTGATAGCGGCACTCTGAACAAAATGAGAAGTCATGAGTATCACTGGCATATTGGTATCTTCTCTTTCAAAGGTCTTCTACCTGTTCCCCATGGACACTGAGATCTTGGTGCTTTTCATAGAACCTAGTTCTGCAGATGTTGTCTGATGGATAAAATCATGAACTCTCAGGATTCCTAGGCTCAAATCCTGGTTCTGCCTTGAACGAACTGTATAAAAAAGGAAGTAACTAAGTCTCTATGCCCAGCATCCTCATCTGTCAAGTGGGGATTATAAAGGTACAGATTTTGCAGGGTTGTTATGAGGATTAAGTGATTTAATTCATGGGAAAGCACACAGTAAGTGTTATTCTTGTACCATTATTATTATTACCTTCTATGAACAGCCACTTTTCACATGACACATTCCTATACCTCCAGCTGTCAAGAGACAGGATGGTTAATACACTGAAATCCTGCTAAACTTACAGTAGCCAATTGCTTTTAGCACATTACCCCTGGGTTATTGGGTTATTTCCTTTTGGGGAGAGGACTACTGAATATTGAAAAGCTGAAATACAAGGAAATTTAAAGATAAGATTTCAGGATGTACATATATATATGTGTGTGTGTGTGTGTGTGTATATATATATATAGAAAGAGAGAGAGGGAGGTGGGGAGAGAAGGAGGAGGAAGGGAGGAGAGAGATTAGATAGGCAGACCAATGGATGGATGGATAGATAAAGAAAACACGTCTTTAAGGTTTCTCAAGCCACATTTAAGATTTTAGAATATTCAAGCTAAAAAGAACTTTGAAAATACACAGTCTATTCTTCTGATTTTACATGTGGAAAAACTGAACCCCGGAGGGATAGAGTTACTCCCAAATAACCCAGTAGCTGTGACTATAATCCAATTTCATGACTCTCAGTCTAGTTCTCTTTCCACCATATCATGTTATTCTTTCTCATGTCCACAATTTACAGAACATTCTTGAAAAAAATGTATAAAAGTGGAATCTACAAAATAACAATGAACTACCCTCTTTTCTAAAATACGTTAGAAGTAGTAAAAAAAAGATAGATAGCTTTGATCTTGGCATGCTCCTCTTCAAATATCTCCATTCCCAAAGCAAGGAGTCAAAAATTCCTAAGCCACACCTCTCCCTCTTCCCATCTAGGACTCTCACAGCCTTGACCTTATCATTAGAGGTGTCCAGCTTAAACTACATTTTGTCCCTTCCTTTCACTACTCCTCTTCACACCTGTTGCCTTGACCTGTCTCCTGCCTCTTCATTTCTTCTTGGAATATCCCCTTCCCAATCCTGAGGTCTGCCTACTGGAATCTTGTTAATATTTTGAGATAATCTGTGCACCCCCATAAAACAATCTCTATCCCCACACATGTAAATAAAATTAAATCGTTTTCCAGTAGAGAATTTTCTCCTAATCCCACAACTTATTGTTATTTGTGTACATATCTCCCCCAATATATTGAAAGTTTGTTAAAGGCTAGATCATAACCTGGTTCAGTTTTGAATCCTTCCTAGCAATCGACATGTCTTTATAAAGTGTCCACTAAACTGAATAAGGAAAAAGATAGTCTATGCATCTGCTTCTTTAGAAAGTCTGCAGTGAAATTTTCCTAACAGTGTCTCTATTCTAAAACATCTTTGTTTTATGCTAACTTATGATCTGAATGTCAATTATAGGCTATTTTTACGTACATGCATCTCCTACTGTAAAATAAAAGTTAATGCTCATTCCTCTGAGTTGCTTCAGCAACCAGAAGAGTGAGAAGCCACCCAAAAGTGAACCTGTTGTTGTTAAGTCACTCGGTCGTGTCCAACTATTTGTGACTCTATGGACTGCAGCACACCAGGCTTCCCTGTCCTTCACCATCTATTGGAACTTGTTCAAACAATGTCCATTGAATCAGTCATGCCATTCAACCATCTCATCCTCTGTCATCCCCTTCTCTTTCTACCTTTAATGTTTCCCAGCATCAAGGTCTTTTTTAATGATTCGGCTCTTCACAATAGGCAACCAAAGCATTGGAGCTTCAGCATCAGTCCTTTCAACGAATATTCAGGGTGGATTTGCTTTAGGATTGACTGGTTTATCTCCTTGTAGTCCAAGGGACTCTCAAGAGTCTTCTCCAACACCACAGTTCAAAAGCATCAATTCTTCAGTGTTCAGCCTTCTTTAGGGTTCAACTCTCCCATCCATACATGACTACTGGAAAAACCATAGCTTTGACTAGACAGACCTTTGTCAGCAAAGTAATGTCTCTACTTTTTAAAATGCTGTCTAGGTTGGTCATAGCTTTTCTTCCAAGGAGCAAGTGTCTTTTAAGTTCGTGGCTGCAGTCACCATAAGCTGTGATTTTGCAGCCCAAGAAAACCGTCTGTCACTGTTTCCATTGTTTTCCCATCTATTTGCCATGAAGTGATGCAGTTGGATGCCATGATCTTTGGTTTTTGAATGCTGAGTTTTAAGATAGCTTTTTCACTCTCATCTTTCACTTTCATCCAGCAGCTTTATAGTTCCTCATCACTTTCTGCCATAGGGGTGGTGTCATCTGCATTTCTGAGGTTATTGATACTTTTCCTGGCAATCTTGATTCCAGCTTGTGCTTCATCCAGTCCAGCATTTTGCATGATGTACTCTGCATATAAGTTAAATAAGCAGAGTGACAATATCATACTCCTTTCATACTCCTTTCCCAATTTTGAACCAGTCCATTGTTCCATGTTTGATTCTAATTGTTGCTCTTGACCTGCATACAGGCTTCACAGGAGGCAGGTAAGGTGGTCTGGTATTACCATCTCTTGAAGAATTTTCCACAGATTGTTGTAATCCACACAGTCAAAGGCTTCAGTGTAGTCAATGAAGCAGAAATAGATGTTTTTCTGGAATTCTCTTGCTTTTTCTATGATCAAGCAGATGTTGGCGATTTGATTTCTAGTTCTTCTGCCTTTTCTAAATCCAGCTTGTACATCTGTAAGTTCTTGGTTCACGGGCTATTGAAGCCTAGCTTGGAGAATTTGGGGCATTACTTTGCTAGTGTGTGACATAGGTGCAATTGTGGTAGTTTGAGCATTCTTTGGCATTGCCCTTCTTTGGGATTAGAATGAAAGCTGATCTTTTCCAGTCCCGTGACCACTACTGAGTTTTCCAAATTTGCTAGCATATTGAGTGTAGCACTTTCACAGCATCATCTTTTAGGACTTGAAACAGCTCAGCTGGAATTCCGTCATTCCACTAGCTTTGTTTGTAATGATGCTTCCTAAGGCCCACTTGACTTCACACTCCGATTCCTGGCTCCAGGTGAGTGATCACACATCATGGTTATCTCAGTCATTAAGATCTTTCTTGTATACTTCTTCTGTGTATTCTTGCCACTTCTTAATATTTTCTGCTTCTGTTAGGTCCATACCATTTCTGCCCTTTATTGTGCTCAACTTTACAAGAAATGTTCTCTTCATATCTCTGACTTTGGTGAAGAGATCTTTAGACTGTCCCATTCTATTGTTTTCCTTGATTTCTTTTCATTGTTCACTTAAGAAGGCTTTTTTTTTTATCTCTCCTTGCTATTCTTTGGAACTCCACGTTCAAATGGGTATATCTTTCCTTATCTCCTTTGCCTTACACTTCTTTTCTCTTCTATTTGTAAGCCCTCCCCAGACAACCATTTTCCCTTTTTGCATTTCTTTTTCTTGGGGATGATTTTGATCACTGCCTCCTGTACAATGTCACAAACCTCCATCCATAATTCTTCAGGCCCTCTGTCTATCAGATCTAATCACTTGAAGCTATTTGTCACTTCCACTGTATAATCATAAGGGATTTGATTTAGGTCATACCTGAATGGTCTAGTGGTTTTCCCTACTTTCTTCAGTTTATGTATGAATTTTGCAATAAGGAGTTCATGATCTGAGCCACAGTCAGCTCCCAGTCTTATTTTTGCTAACTGATAGACCTTTTCCATCTTCGACTGCAAAGAATAAAGTCAATCTGATTTCAGTGTCGACCATCTGGTGATATCCATGTGTAGAGACATCTCTTGTGTTGATGGAAGAGGGTGTTTGCTATAAATTGTGCATTCTCTTGGCAAAACTCCATTAGGCTTTGCCCTGATTCATTTTGTTCTCCAAGGCCAAACTTGCCTGTTACTCTAGGTATCTCTTGACTTCCTACTTTTGCATCCAGGTCCCTATGATGAAACGGACATTGTTTTTTGGTGTTAGTTCTAGAAGGTCTTGTAGGTCTTTATAGAACCATTCAACTTCAGCTTCTTCAGTATTAGTGGTTGGGGCATAGATTTGGATTACTGTGATATTAAATGGTTTGCCTCGGAAATGAACAGAGATCATTCTGCTGTTTTGGAGACTGCCTCTAAGTAGTGTGTTTTGGACTCTCTTGTTGACTATGAGGGCTACTCCATTTCTTCTAAGGGATTCTTAGCCACAGTAGTTGATATAAGGGTCTTCTGAATTAAATTTGTCCATTCCAGTCCATTTTAGTTCACTGATTCCTAAAATGTCAATGTTCATTCTTGCCATTTCCTGTTTGACCACTTCCAATTTACCTTGATACATAGACCTAACATTCTAGGTCCATTATTCCTATGCAATATTTTTCTTTACAGCATCAGACTTTACTTTTACCACCAGAAACATCCACAACTAGGTGTTGCTTCTGCTTTGGCTCAGCCTTTTCATTCCTTTTGGAGTTATTTCTCTGCTCTTCTCCAGTAGCATACTGGGCACATAACAAACTGGGGAGTTCATCTTTCAGTGTCATATCTTTTTTCCTTTTCATACTGTTCATAGGGTTCTCAAGGCAAGAATGCTGAAGTGGTTTGCTATTCCCTTCTCCAGGGGACCACGTTTTGTCAGAATTCTCCACCATGACTCCTCCGTCTTGGGTGGCCCTACACAGCATGGGTCATACTTTCATTGAGTTAGATCCATCTTGTGTTAGTTAGATCCAAGGTTGTGATCCATGTGACCAGTTTGTTTAGTTTTCTGTGATTGTGGTTTTCATTCTGTCTGCCTCTGATGAATGAGGATAAGAGGTTCGTAGAAGCTTCCTGGTGGGAGAGACTGGCTATGGATAAAACTGGCTCTTGCTCTGGTGGGCAGGGCCATGCTCAGTAAATCTTTAATCCAAGTTTAAAGTGAACCTGCTAATAGCTAATTCAATCAGACATACACTTTAGCATATGTAGCTATTTTGTATGTATTAAGATATGCTCAGACTTCATCTGGGAAGAACAAAATGTTCTCCTGTTTTGCTCTTAAGCTAATAATTTCCCTTGGCCCTACATAAAATCTCAAGTTATTTAAATAATTCTTATATTTGGAAAGAAAATTGTTCATGAGCTGAAAATCCAAATGACAGAAATACATAATTTACATGAATGACAATAAAAATAATCGTCAAACAAATTAAGAAAATGATCATCTTCCCAAGGAAGAAAACTCTAATTAATATGAAAGTGTCCTTTTAAACTTACAAAATTAACAAAAACATTTCTAATGATTAAATCTACTTTTGGCATATATATGAGAAAAACAGTTGCAAATACATTGCAAGTGGCAGAGTAAAGCTGGTAGAATCCTTTTAAAATCAGAATGGCAAAAAGCAAGAACTCTAAAGTTGTTCTAACCCTCAGATCCAATATATCTATTTTTGTGGATATGTATTCTAAAAATAGTTGAAGGAAAAATAATATATGTACAGCAGTATTTATTGCAGCATTGAAAAGAATAAACAGGAAGCAATCTAAATATGCAACATAAACCAATGATTTAGTAAATTGCAACAGATCATCATGATGGAATTTCATACTGCTAAATTATTGTGACAATATAGAAATAAAGCAAATGTTTATGGTGTACAGTTAAATGAGAAATGCAAAATACAAAATGCTATATATAGTAATATTCCAACAATGCAAAATATACATATGTAGTGAAATTTGGAGAGCAATATATAAAAATGAAAACAGTTGTGTAGTAGTTGTGTTCCAGCAGCAGTCTAAAAAGGGATTTACTTTTTAAGGTGCAAATCCTCAAAACTTCTTAAAAGTTAAATACTTACTACCAAAGCTATTTTTACACCAACCATTTCCTTACAAATTTCTCAGTGATTTTCCTCCATTACCTTATAAGCTAAACTAACACACTAACATACTTTGAAGAAAAGTTATAACCAACATAGACAGCAGAGACATTAAAAAGCAGAGACATTACTTTGCCAACAAGGGTTTGTCTAGTCAAGGCTATGGATATGAGTTTGAGTAAACTCCGGGAGTTAGTGATGGACACCGAGGCCTGGCATGCTACAGTCCATGGGGTCACGAAGGGTCGGACCTGACTGAGTGACTGAACTGAACTGAACATGCTTACTGGAACATGCATATAACTTATGCAACCACTGAAAGTATAATTAAGTCACGGCCTTGCCTGGTCCCAAAAAACTCATAACCTCTTACGTCTTCAACATTTTGCACAAAAACTCATCTCCTCCAGGAAGCTCTCCTTCAGTGATTTTCACAGGCTCATGTATTCACTGTTGGTTCAATAACTAATTATTTCCAGTAGTTAATATATCATGTTCTGAGCATGCTTCAATTGTTAGGTTATGTGTGTTTTTAGCTTTATAAACAATTTCAAATTCTCAGAAGAAAAGACCAGTCATCTTTTTTGTTGTTGCTTTCTCTCATCATAACCAAAACCAGTACCAAGGTTTTCACACAGGGCTTACTCAGTAAATTTGCTCAATGGTTTGAATCCTAAAGTTTCTAACTTCAGAATTTCTAGACAGTTTGCTTCTACATACAACTACCAATAACACATTTTCTCTGATACATTAAATCTGCCTACATTTGGTTTCTATTTTTGCTTCTCAGATTTTATTTGCTGCCAGTTTTCACTCATTACTAACATAATTGTGACAACCGGAAGAAATGGTTCAAATTAATCTGTTTTTACAATGTATCATGTATACAGTTTTATGCATTATCCAACTAATATTCTAGATAGACTCCATGGATGTTAACTTTATGTTGAGAGCAACAAATGTGTTTCAACTTCACCAATGTGAATTATAACTTTCTCTATGAACTACCTTAAAGGATACCTAACAAACAGGCAAAAATAGATAAAGAGCAAAAATGACAAAGATCATACCAATCTAAAGAGTAAGAGAACATGGAAACTTATACATTAATATATAGTCTAGTTAAAGTATGATTTGAGCCAGTGGATAATAACATCAACATGTTGAAAATTAAAAATAAGTGAGATAAGTAATTACGGCATGTGTACTAATACAAAATTAAGACTAATGAAACAAACAACACTATAATCTAAGAAATGTGTCAAAGTTATTAACATAGTAGAATGTTTACTCAAAATCATAGAGGATTATATATATGAGTTAATGAGTCATAAGAAATAATCATTGATTGTTTTATCTACTCTCTAGGAAATACTGACTGATTTGAAAACTTTTGGTTATTCTATTTTCTTATAATTAAAATATACACACAAAACCATTTAGTTTTGACTTTTGCTGAAGTTCTTTCTAAAAGAGCTAGTAGCATTTACCATATTAGTAACTACAGTCAATGAGGTTTAGTTTATGGCTGATGATTTAAGATCTTAAAGATATACTGGACATTATTTTGTATAGTAAGTAGACATTCATTTTCAAATATTGGTATCAGGGCCTACCCTGATCCTTCCAAATTAAATAGAGTATGCCCTCCTATGTTCCCATATATTTCATTATTTATCATTCATTCAATTATCCAAACAATAATTCAGTTGAGTTTAGTCACTCAGTCGTGTCTGACTCTTTGCGACCCCATGGACTGCAGCACGCCAGGCCTCCCTGTCCATCACCAACTCCTGGAGTTTACTCAAATTCATGTCCATTGAGCCAGTGATGCCATCCAACCATCTCATCCTCTGTTGTCCCCTTCTCCTCCCGCCTTCAGTCTTTCCCAGTGTCAGGGTTTTCTCCAATTAGTCAGTTCTTCACATCAAGTGGCCAAAGTATTACCAAGTGTCATTTATGGGCCAGGCAGTGTGTTGAATTTGACTCAAGCTCTACCCCTATTCCCATGAAGCCTAGAGGGAAATGGGAAATTGAAATTAAGCAACATTTACAAAAGCAATCAATTATATTGCAGATACACGATAGGAAAGGAAAACACAGGGAGTGATGAGAATGTATAATAAGAGGTAGAAATCCCATCTCAGAGGATGCCAAAGAAGGCATCCTTGGAGAAGTGAGAATTTAAGGTAAATAAGTGGGGGCTAGCCAGACAAATGAGAGATAGAAGGACATTTCTGGGAATAGATCAAACAGGAAAACTAAAATGGAGAGGATCTTGACATGTATAAGGCAATGTTAGAACCAAGAGCAGTGTGGCTGCCATGTCTAGTATAAATAGAACAGGATGTAGCTGGAAACTATAAAGGGGAAGAAGGCACTCAGCCCAAAGTCCGGATGAAGACTTTGTGCTTTCATCCAAGAATGATGGTAGCGATTAACTGGCCATGTAGATGCGTGTCTCTAAATATTAGACAGTGTTTATAATTCCAGTCCCAAGATCTTGGGGAGCACCTGACACCCAGTGCTTAATGCTTCTTAGATGACCAACTGAATAAATCATTCCTCCTCTCTCCAAAGAATAAAGAGATTCTGAGTTATTGAGGACTCTAATTCAATGGGAAGAGAAGAGGGAAGATTTCAGTCACTACTTTTTACTACCTTTCAATTTATGGTATTTAAAATACATATATACACTGCAACTGGGGCTTCCGCAGTGGCTCAGTGGTAAAGTATCCGCCTGCAATTCAGGAGATCCAGGTTCAATCCCTGGGTCGCGAAGATCCCTTGGAGGAGGGGATGGCAACCCACTCCAGTATTCTTGCCTGGAGAATTCCATGGACAGAGGAGTCTGGCAGGTTACAGTCCATAGGGTCGTAAAGAGTCAGACACAACTTAGCAACTGAGCATGCACACACACAACTGATGTCCAAAGGAGCATATTAAGAGGCTCCCAGACAAGCAGACTGCTCTGTAATCAAACAGTCCAACCAGGGCAAGATTCCAACAAAATCTCCCTGGAAAGCTATCAAATCACTGGCAAATGTTTTGAGAAAACCAACAAGCCATCAGAAGAATCTGAACAGGGTGCCAACTTAACACAAAAAAACTCTAGAAGAAAAGCATTGTCTTCCAACAGTACCCTGGGAGTGTGATGAGATGCAATGAAATTTAGGGCTTCGATTAGGACCTGCTCCCAGGATGTTCTGATCAGGGGGTATTTTGTTTCCATTCTCTAGCCAGTCCTTTGCTCTTAGCTGAATTCAGGCGTGCAGACCTTTTCTTTCCAAGCATGCAAACAAAAGCCTCTTGCAGTTTCAAATGCACTGCCCTCTCCATTGCAGTCCACTTGGTAGTTTGTCTTTCTTTCTTTATTTTTTGAATACGAGCTTTGATCATCTCACTCCCCTGTTCCACCTTCAGTGGCTCACCATTGCCAGGAGAATAAAATAAAAACTTCCAAGGTTGCCACATAATGTCCTACCTTCCACATGCCCAACATGCTGGCCTAACCTCTTCTCACTTACACTCCACACACTCACTGTGATCAAGCCAATGTTTTCTTATTAGATGCAATGACAAAGACAACCAGTTTCATACATTCCTTTTTCCTTCTGTCTGTTCTTTTTTTTTTTAACTTCACCATCAATTATCTCTATAACTACCACCAAGATACCTAAAGACACGGGAGTTCTGAGTCTAAAAACCAGCTTCCAGCTCTCTCACTGAAGATGTTACTTTCCCACACGAAGTACAACTGTGATGATGCCTGGTTTGGTCCCAGAATGGCTGCACAACTGAAACCCCAGTAATGGAACTCCGTAAAGACAATTAACTTTATGAAATTAAAGACATCCTGGGAGAACCAGTTAAAAATGTAGATTTCTGAGTATGCTCCCAAATATTGTGATGAAACAGCCTGATGAAGCCTGGGAATCTGGATATATAATGACCATCACACCTGGTTCTGATTTAAATAGTCCAAAGACGATACTTTGAGAAACACTGGTCTGCAGTGTTGAGTGGACACCCTATGTTTCAAACAAGCTCCTCTTCTACTTAATTATATATCTCTATGAACATGCTGAAAGCAGAAATTCAGCTGCATACCTGTTTTCGGTGAGTGGGAATTTTTTGAGGACATTGAGAATAACAAGAACATTAGAGTATAGCTCTATGGTGCTTTACTTGGTTTTACATGGTCTGAGGATGCTCATCTCCAACATAATATTTTCAATAAGAAATCATCATGGGGAGGTCAGACTGACATTGGAACAGTACTCTGAACAATACACCATGGATTAGTACTTATTTCTTGGCCCAATTTATTCTCTAAGGAACAAGCTTCTGCATAAGAATCCAGGTTTATCCCACACATATCTTTTTTAAGTGTCTTTCAATATTCACGGATGGAACTGGGCGCTAGTTTTAAAAACCCAACACTGTTTGGTACTGTGAAATAGACATCTTATGTCACTACTTTTAAATATGATGACTACATCCAGCATCAGTTAAATGACAAATAGGAAAGAGCATTTTTGGAAAACATGATTTATTGATAATTCCTTGGGACCTGTAATCTAGCATTGAATGGAGTTTATCAGTGAAAAGCAGGCATTAAAGGAAAATTACTCAGAGAAAACCTCTCTGCCCCTAAAAGCACCAGTGATATTTTTAAGCCAAATCATTTTATCTGCTCTTCACTGCAAATGTTTTCAGACATCTACTTTTCATCAGGTTAATGTTTCCCACTGAAACATTTCTGATGGATATTAGCAATATCTGGTTCTTCATTTCATCTTTGTTTAACTTAGGAAGGTTAACTGTAACTGTGTTAAAGGCAACTAACAGAACTGATATGACAGTCAAAGGAAGATACCTATGCTATTATGAAATAAATTAATATAAAATAAAATTCCATCTATAACCCTTTAAGTTTTCTAAAAAAAAAAATCGATTTGACATTTGTTAAGAAGAGGAAAAATAACACTGAAATAACATATACAAACATCTAAAAGCAGAATATCTTACAAAATTTTTACTTTTACTTTTAAAGAGAAAGACAAAAGTCCAAATTATTAAAAGGTATTTGCTTCTGCATAGAAATAAAGAAACTTGAGGAGAGACCATGTGATTAAAAAAATGAATAAAAGTACAAAAACACAAAGTTAGTATAAAGCAACATTAAAATTTATAATGGCTATTTTACTAGAGATTGTACAATCTTAAATTAACATCACCATTAACTTTAGTGAAAATAAAAACATCAAAGTATATGCATTCTTTGTTAATTGCATCTAATAAAAGTGATAACTGTGGATAAACAATTGTTATGGCAATAAATGGCCAACATTTAAGCCAATCTGGAAGAAAAAGATGAGAAGAGAATTTGAGCACTGAACAATGTGGCTCACTTTATTATACCCTTTCATTATATATAAAAGCCAACTGAGTCTCAAAAATGCCCACTGACTTGCCAGGATCACACAATGCAGAAAGTCTTTCCTCAGATGACCATTGTACTATGCTTATTTGCTCAGTCATGTTCGACTCTGCAACCCCATGGACAGGAGCCCGCCAGGCTCCTCTGTCCTTTGGGATTCTCTAGGCAAGAATACTGGAGTGAGTTTCCATGCCCTCCTCCAGGGGATCTTCCCAACCCAGGGATCAAACCCAAGTCTCCCACATTGCAGGCAGATTGTTTACCATCTGAGTCACCAGGGAAGCCCAAGAATACTGGAATGGGTAGCCTATCCCCACTCCAGAGGATCTTCCTGACCCAGGAATTGAACCGGGGTCTCCTGGTGGACTCTCTACCAGATGAGCTACCAGGGAAGCCTCAAATGACCATTACCGAGTGATATTTTCATATAAAGTCTTTAGGAATTAAAGCATTCAGGACAATGCTTTCGTGAAATCATCATCACTACCTATTTATGCACACTTGATATTTATTCAGGGCCCAAAATTTTCATTCATTTCTTCAACACCTTGTTTATGCTCCACAACATGCTTATCCCTCCTGGATATGCTGGACCCCTTTCTCCACCTTCCTTCTTCCTCTCATCACTTTTTTTTCCCTCCCTACCTCCATTTCTTTGTCCCCTCTCACTCCTCACTCTTTCTTTCTCCTTGTCTGTCAATCCAGAACTCACAACATACCTTCAGGCACTGGGAAGATTAGAATATCAGCAACACTGTTCAATTACTCCAAGAATCAGCGATATTAAGACCCTTCTGAAAAAGACTGGCGATAAACCTCGAAGTTTAGCCAGAAATATCTCCAAACAAATTGGCTCCCTAATTAGCCCATTATATCGATGATCTCTTCTTTCATCTTAGTAATTTTAAGCACATAACCAGGATAGGTTCTGCCCTTCTCCTGTCAGAGATAAGAGTATGCTAGACTCTGATGCTGGGAAAGACTGAAGGCAAAAGGAGAAAAGGGCAGCAGAGGATGAGACGGTTGGATGGCATCACTGACTCCATGGGTATGAATTTGAGCAAAGTCTGGGAGACAGTGAAAGACAGGGAGGCCTGGAGTGCTACAGTTGAAGGGGTTGCAAAGAGTCAGACACAACTGAGCAACTGAACAACAACAAGAGACTAAAGGACTGTGCTCCCTCAAAATTCATATGTTGGACTTAATCCCTAATGTGATGGCATTAGGAAGTGGCGTCTATGGGAAGTGATTAGGTCAATGATGAGGGTGGAGCCCTCACGAATGAGATTAGCACTCTCATAAAAGAGACCCCAGAGGGCTCCCTCATCCCTTCTGCCACTAAAGACACAGCAGGAAGACAGCAATCTAGGAACCAGCAGCAGACCCTCACAGATACCAACCAGGCCAGCACTTTCACCTTTAAGTTCCCAGCCTCTAGGACAGTGTGAAATAAATGTTTATTGCTTATAAGTCACCCACCCTATACTACTCTATTATAGCAGCTGGAACAGCCTAAAATACAATGACATGGAGAAAAATGCTTTAATATGGTTGTTTTCTAGTGTAACCACTTTAATTATAAAATGTATCACATCATTTCTGGCAGCAATCTATGCATTTAGATTGGGAGAGAAGGGGAGAGACCATCCACCTCGGCTCCTAGCCTTGTGCCTGGCTGGCTCTCAGAAACAGTTCAGAGACTTGAAGTTAATTGGCCAATTACCAGCTATACTGAGTAACTGAGTTCTACAATGCATTTAAGGCTGTGTTCAGGTCATGTAGGTCATTAGGTACTGACTGGCAGTACCTAATGTAATAAAAATGTGTAGTTAACTAGAGCATAAAGAAATTTAGAAGCAGAAGGTTTCAGAGTTGGTAAAGTTGGCTCTATGATGCCATCAAGGAATCTAATCTATCTCTTAATAAGTATGTAACTTTAGCAAATACATGATTTCTGCTACTCTCCAGTGTCTTACGAGAACAATAACAGAATTGGAAAGTGCTCAATAAATTTGTCTATCATCATAATCACTGCTTTAAACATGTCTATTTTATGGAAGATTTTACTTGCTCAAGAGTTCGAACAAAATCAAAATGATAACCCATTGGCTAAACAATCTCTCACATTTCTTTCATTTTCAAGTAGATGTCACTGTTTTTAATCTATTTCTCATAAATAGGGCAGATTGCCCAGCATCACCCAATCTCCACTGGATTTCCTTCAACAGGAAGAAAATACAGGATAGAAAAATTACTTGGTAGCCACCTATGCAGACTGCACGTTCTTCCCAACAACAGTGTAGGTGCCTCCATCTGCCTCCCATCATTCATCTTCCTCTCCACTTCGCCAAGAGTGGTGGGTGCAAAGTTTTAATGAGAACAAAATGCAACCAGATTGATTTACTGTCCAGCACCTGTTTATGATACACAAGCACCTTTTAAAATAGCATTCTGGTGGGTGTTGCTTTTCAATGGTCAGAAATAACAGGATTTGGAAATAAATGAAAAAATTTTAAATGCCAAAAACAAGCCAAAAAAAAAGGGATAAATCACAGATTCAAGATGCCAATTGTTAGCTCTCATTGTGAATAGAAAAAATTCAAGCCCACAGAATACGCAGCCTGATTGTAAACAAGTCAGGGAGACAAAATGATAAAGGCAGGACAGAGACCTCAGAAATCCTAAAACAGGTCTCAGTCACCAAAAGCACGCTCATTTCACCCAAAGATGATTTCTTACCAGGTTGTTGACCTAACAATTTCAATTAATATATACCCAAAGAGCCAACTTACTACTGCTACTATGAAGTACTATTTGTATCTCTTATAATAAATGCAGTTTCTTTTCCTACATATCTATCTTTGGCACATGACACACTCTCCATTTCAACCACAAGATAAGCCTAACGAGAAGAATATGACTATACCGCTTTCATTAAAAGGATCTCTTGGAATGGCATGCGGTATTCTATATGCTCAGAAATAACATCTTCCACTATAAACAAAAATGACAAATAGACAATAACTTGCTCCCTCTAAGAATACACCAAATTGTTTGTATCATATAACAATGGAAACTTACTTTTGCACAAAAATGTATGAAATGACCAAGACATAGGTTATGGACTGCACTCAGTTCAGTTCACTCACTCAGTCATGACCCATTCTTTGTGACCCCATGGAATGCAGCATGCCAGGCCTCCCTGTCCATCACCAACTCCTGGAGCTTGCTCAAACTCGTGTCCATTGAGTCGGTGATGCCATCCAACCATCTCATCCTCTTCTGTCCCCTTCTCCTGCCTTCAATCTTTCCCACCATCAGGGTCTTTTCCAATAAGTCAATGCTTCCCATCAGGTAGCCAAAGTACTGTAGCTTCAGCTTCAACATCAGTCCTTCCAATGAATATTCAGCACTGATTTCCTTTAAGACTGACTGGTTTGATCTCCTTGCAGTCCAAGGGACTCTCAAGAGTCTTCTCCAGCACCACAGTTCAAAAGTATCAATTCTTCAGCACTCAGTTTTCTTTATAGCCCAAATCTTACATCCATACATGACTACTGGAAAAACCGCAGCTTTGACTGGATGGACCTTTATCGGCAAAGTAAAATGTCTCTGTTTTTTTAATATGCTCTCTAGGTTGGTCATAGCTTTTCTTCCAAGGAACAAGCATCTTTTAATTTCATGGTTGCAGTCACCATATGCAGTGATTTTGGAGCCCAAGAAAATAAAGTCTGTCACTCTTTCCATTGTTTCTCCATTTTCCAAGGAGTGATGGGACCAGATGCCATAATCTTAGTTTTTTGAATGCTGAGTTTTAAGCCAGCTTTTTCACTCTCCTCTTTCACTTTTATCAAGAAGGCTCTTTAGCTCCTCTTCACTTTCTGCCATAGGGTGGTGTCATCTGCATATCTGAAGTTATTGATATTTCTCCCAGCAATCTTGATTCCAGCCTGTGTTACATCCAGCCCGGCATTTTGCCTGATGCACTCTACATGTAAGTTAAATAAACAGGGTGACAATATACAGCCTTGACGTACTCCTTTCCCAATTTGGAACCAGTCTGTTGTTTCATGTCTGGTTCTAAGTGTTGCTTCTTGACCTGCATACAGATTTCTCAGGAGGCAGGTAAGGTGGTCTGGTAGTCCCATCTCTTGAAGAATTTTTCGCAGCTTGTTATAATCTACACAGTTAAAGGTTTTTGGTGTAATCAATAAAGCAGAAGTATGTGTATTTCTGGAACTCACTTGCTTTTTTTTATGATGGAATGCACTAGGAAAAATAATCTAAGAATTTTTGGAGGAAGTGTTTTATAAAATTTATGGCTTTATTTCAAGCAATGAATCATAGCTCTATCACAAGAAATACAATTCCCGGCCAGTTTGGCATTTCGGGTTTGTTTTAATTTTTATACACACAGCCTACTGACTGGTCTACTATTCAAGCATATTAACCACAAACTGGAGCATTCAAATGCAAGTGAATCCCAGCTTTTTTCCTAGAAAGTTCATAGAACCTACTGGAGATGGCCTCTGCCTTCAAGGAGCTTATTCTCCTATTGTGGTAATAAAAATCAACTATAATGGAAATAGTGATTCCAAACACAATTTCTTGTGTGCTGATATATACAATATGCAGTACAGGTTTTACTTTAACAAAGATTTAAATATACACAATAGAACAAAATTAAAAGAGCTAAACTACAAGGACCAGTGGGCTAGTGAGAGGAACTCAGTCAGGGAAGGCTGTTGTTCTTCATTCTAATAAATCTCTGTCAGAAAAGAAGAAACATCTCCAGGGACATTTCTTTCCTACACTTAAAATAACCTTCACAGGGAGGGGGGATCGGGATGGGGAATACGTGTAACTCTATGGCTGACTCATATCAATGTATGACAAAACCCACTGAAATGTTGTGAAGTAATTAGCCTCCAACTAATAAAAAAAAAAATAACCTTCACAAACCAACCATTGTTATTTGCGTATAGAATGTATCTATGTGCTATGCACCTGTTATTATTTATCCATCTACTTGCTCATTCACTACTACAATCTCAAACCTGACCTAGTCTGTGCCCTAGAGGTTAATCTAGCCCTGAATATTCAGAACCTTTATTAATAAACACTTCCTTGCTAATTATTCTATGTTCTGAATTACAAGACCCTGTTTTTATGGTAATCACATGACCCATAAGTCATACAACAGCAAAATGTTTTGTAGAAGAGGTACTGACCTAAAAACCACAGGGTTTCTATTCCTTCACTGCTGTCTTTTTTGATACAACATGTATATATCGAGCAATTTTAATAATCATTACTCCCCGATAGTCTGCTCATGAAAAGAACCAACATTTTTCTTACTATACCCAAATATCATAATAGATAAATACATGTATGTTACACACATATATATTGAAATGAACAAGTATGATATATAAGAAATGAAGATAAAAATCATATTCTTAACCATCCCTGTCTCAATATATTAAATAGCAATTCACATAAAAGAAAAAAAAAATATGTCTGGCACTGTTAAGCCAACAAGTCTACATGAAAAATCTAAAGTCTAAGAAAGAGTTCTATTTGCAGTGAAAATATATATACATTTTTTAAATCACATAAATGTCTTAAAACTCTACCACTCCAAGGATGTGTTTGTCAGTATGTATAGTTGAGACATCAATGGAAAGATCTGATTCGTTTAAGCGCTGCTGAATAGCGATGCTGGTCCCCATCTCTGCTGTCACAGCCTCTGATCAGGTCCTCACCATCTGTCTGGCACAGCCAAAGCACCAACCCTGATACGGTCTACCTCCCATGCCTACCCAACCTGGTTTGTTTCCGACTTGGCACAAGGTTCTGGAGAACACCCCGCTTCAGGTTTGCCTTTCAAAAAAAAAAAAAAAATCCTGTCATTCTCCTACTGCAAAAATCCCTACCCATTTTCTGTTGCTCACAGGAGACTGGGTACTCCACAAATGGTAACTGAAGTTCTTTGCTATCTGGCCCCACACTCATCTGCTCATTCTCTGCAGCAGCATCCTCCCAGCCCATGTTCCCACCCTAAGTGACTCACTCCCCCACACAGAACACCTTGTGGCTTTCACAGAGCATTTCCTCTGTATCAGGGGCTCTAAGCCAGAGTCTTTGTGTTCTCCAGAGGCTATTTCAAAATGACTGGAGACACTTCTGTCACAAATGAGGGCTGAGCTACTAGGTATGGCCTCTAGTGGGAAAGGGGGCAGGGATGTTGTTCAACCCTGTTCTATCCAGGAAGCCATCTCTCCATCTGACCTGCTCCCCTATCCCTCAGAGTCCAGCTCAGAAGTTTCTTCTTCCTTAAAACAGCTCCTGATTTTCTAGACTGTCAGTCACTCCCTCCCTTTCTTCCTTCCACATTCTCCTCAGACTATACTTCAACCTCCACAACCAACAAATCTCTATTAAGTGTTTGCATCCTCCCTAAACTGTGAACTCCAATAAGCCAAATCTTCTTCTCTATGCCCCTTGATTTGCTCATGGCAGATACTCTTCAAATGGTAAATGACCATACATTCTTTATCACAATTTTCTATTCTTCCCTCTAGAAATCTTCACTGTTCAATAAAGTAGGTGTTATTCATGTTCAGATTAGTTTTTTAATTGAAAACTCTGTTCTTTAGTTGTACTACCCCATAGCAGAAGCTCAATAGACTCATGTAGCTACTAGCTACTCCTCTGAACAGTACAGAAACTTCTGCTGGGCAGCAGAGCATCTAGATGATCGACTCCATGAGAGTCAAGGATCCTATCTGGGTTCATTACTATGCTTGCTCCACAGTGGTTGTTCCATATGTCTCTGTGCGAATGAATGAGGCACAGAGATCCAGGGTGTTCTCGTTTCAATCCAGTCTATCTGTTGCACTTGTGCTTAGCTGCTGAGTAGTGTCAGACTCTTTGTGACCCCATGGACTGTAGCTGGCCAGGCTCCTCTGTCCATGGGGATTCTCTAGGCTAGAATACTGGAGGGGGTTGCCATGCTCTCCTCCACCTTCCCAATCCAGGGATCGAATCCGCATTGCAGGCAGATTCCTTAACCCTCTGAGTCACCAGGGAAGCCCTAAACAAGAAATGAAAGCACAGCTAAGGCAGGGACTTGCAGAAAACCCGTTTTGCTATTGGTTAGCACAGATGGCTCTCAGTCCTGAGTATATGTAAAGTGAGTAATGAATAAACTCCAGGGTACTGGGAGAAACAGTAGGGTCACATGCCAGGAATTAACAAGTGAGAGTTGCACAACTGAAGTCTATCCTGAATGGCTTCCTAGAACTGCTGAGCCCTGAACACCAGCAACCACAGCAAGAAAGGCATCCTGATGATACAATTATAATGCATAACTCAAATCTCAAGGGGAGATTCAAAACCCAGAGAGACAAGGGGGACACTAACAGGGAATCCTCAGTATATACTGGCTAGGGACACGGGATTAAGAGTCAGACAGATTTGGGCTCCTGTTTCTCCTCTGTCACTTTCTAATAGGGAAATGTGGACAAGTTAGTTGAGCCCTTTGAGCTTCAGTTTCCTTATGTACAAAACGCAAACAATAGCATTATCTTCCTTATTATTTTATTGTAGGAAAATAACTGAGACACAGTGTGTACACCTTCAAAACAGAGACTGATATGTAACAAGCACTGAAAAATATTGCTATTTTCATAATTATCAAAGGCATTATAAAATCTTAAGGACAGAGGAGACCAAAGAACAAGTCCAAGCTCAATCCTATTTTCTGTTTTCACCGAGTTCTTTATCGTCCCTAAAATATCCCCGCCAAGGGTTGTCTCATCTCTGTTGTTGTTTTTCAGTCACTAAGTCGTGTCTGACTCTTGGGTAACCCCATGGACTGTGGCCCACCAGGCTCCTCTGTCCTTGGGATTTCCCAGGAAAGAATACTGGAATGGGTAGCCATTTCCTTTTCCAGGGGATCTTCCCAACCCAAGGATTGAACCTGTGTCTTCTGCACTGGCAGACAGATTATTTACCATTGAACCACCAGGGAAGCCTCTAGGTGGCATTATTTAATAACCATAGCTGCTCCGTAAGGCAGCTCTTTCCATTTCAGATGACCTGTAACATACAGTCACCATGTTTCTCCACGGGGCACCACTGTCATTTGGATGCGGTAGTTCTTTATCATATTGGGCTACTTCATGTTTATAGGACATGGAGCATCTACCTCTGGCCCTCTAGATTCCAGCAGCACACACAATCCCTGATAACTATGGAAACATACAAGCAAATGCACTCATGTATTTCCCATGTTCCTTACAGGGAACCTGATTTAAAAAAAAAAAAAATTGCCCAAACAGATCTTCCTCCTGGATTTGAGAAAAAAATATAAACAGGGACATTCAAATGGAGATTTCAAGTGTTCCAAGGGCTATATGGAAGAGTTTGCCTGCTACCTCACATATCCATTTCCCATTCCTTCCTGCCTCTGCTCTGCATCTCATGGAATTACAACTCCCAAGATCCTTTGTCAACTGCCTTCCAGGTGGGTTCATCCAATGAGAGGCACTAGAATGTGGGAGAAGAGGAGAAGGCAGAGTATTTACTCCTCACTTATTCTGCCTTGGGCAATATCTCCTCTCTGGCAGAGGTCCTTCACGAATCCAAGAGCCCTTTTCTCCATAGTCCCACTCCTGCCAGGGCAGCCCTGCTCAGGGTTTCATAGCTGTCTGAAGACTCCAGCTTAGGGGCTGTGATGATATCCCCTTCTCTTGTTGTCTCTTCAAGCTTTTATTAATCCCTGGGGGGTTTCATACCTGAGTTGCTCTGTCAGCTTTTGCATCACCTATACAATAAATTTTCTGTATCATCAAATTCCTTCTCTTGAAAAATACTGAACAGGTTCTGTTTTCATGACTGGACACTGACAAACACAAACAGGGAGATGATGTTTTTTCCTATCTTCATCTTGGATGAATGACTTAGAGTTGCTAGAAGAAAGGATTACTTTTTCACCACTGGCAGTGGCTTAAGTCACCTCATGCAGTAACTTTTGAGGCAATATGAATTGTTTCACCTTTTCTTTCCTAAGCATATAAGTTTAGAAGCTGAAGTTTAGAAGCTGTCAAAGCTGAAACTAGTTTTCCCCATGGACATGCTTTTCTCTACGGAAAAATACACCATTCTCCCAAAGGAGACTAATTTTCCTTAGAAAATGTCTATGAGGAATAGAAAGTGGAGGCTGGATTCAAAGGGCCAGCATGTTCACTTCTTTTCCTTGTCTTTGCTAAATGTCTAAAAATACAGGGTGAAAAAAAGGAGATTGATTCCCAAATGCCAGATGTGGCTGGAATCCATATCAAATAGTTGCTTAAGGATACTCCAACTTCTGACAGTTAAGACTTGGATACAGGACTAATAGCCCTGGTTTAAATTATACAGGTTATTAAAATACATACAAACATAGATGAGAGAGAGAGAGAAACATGCACATACATAAAGAATATACCTAAATTACAGATAACATATGCATATGTATTGATGTGATTCTGTTTATTAACTAAGACCTTTTTTTTACCTTCTCATTTTCTCTACAAACTCACTTAACCAGTTACAATGATAAGGTCTTCAGAATACTCTGGTTGTTGTTAACAAAAGAAAATCAAACAAACTTACATACATAGGAAACAGGCAGAATTCATTACCAATTTCAAATAAACCCATATGTCCCAAGAAGAGAAAAGTCCGTCAAACCTAAAGAGGCAGAGTGACTCTAGAAACTACAAAAGTCATGAGGAATGGAGAAAATCTTAGTCCTGTGTCACTCTCTCTCAATCTCAGATTTATCTGCTCTCATCTCTGTGTCAGTGGGCTTTTTCTAACTTCTATTCACACACGGATAAGATGGCTGGCTGCACACAACAGCATCCTTAGCATCTACATTAGCCTGCCTTCAGTTCAAGTGGCTTCCAGAGACTGAAAAGAATCTCTAAGTTCTCAATTCTGAGCAAAGTTCTTCCATCTGACCCAGTTTTGGTCAATTGTCTACTCCTGTCCTTGGGAAATAAGATTAGATAGTATGAGCAGGATTGTCTAGACAGCCTTATTAGCAAAGGAATTCTACAAAACAAGGCTGGGAGAAGAAAGAAGGAAGTAGAGGGTGAAGTAGATGCCCCTGACATATAACTTCAAAAGGGTATTATTACATTGTTTTAATCTTCCAGATAAGAACAGAGGGGCTGAATGACCTGTCCAGTGTCTCACAGATGATTAATGTCAGAAACATGACTAAGGGACTTCCCTAGTGACTCAGTGGTAAAGAATCCACCTGCCAATGCAGGAGATACTGGTTCAATCCCTGGCCCAGGAAGACCCCACATGGTGCAGAGCAACTGAGCCCTTGCACCACAATTGCTGGAGCACGTGCACCCCAGAGCCTGTGCTCAGCAACAAGACAAGCCACTGCAATGAGAAGCCCGTGCATCACTAGACGGTGCCACCCCCGCTCACTGCAACTGGAGAAAAGCCCGCACGCCACAATGAAGACTCAGCACAGCCAAAATAAAAATAAGTACATAAATAAAAAGAAAGAAACACGACTTGAATCCAAGTCTCCAGCATTCTTTCTCAACAATAAGTTAGCACCTATATAATAGAATATATGACAGGCAGAATGTGGTAACTTACAGTTTATTAATTATTATTATTATAAAGGAACTGGAAAAGTTTTTCAAAAACACAACCTATACTATTTGTCTTCTTATGTGCACTCAGCCATCTATCTGCCTCTCTAAGCCAGCAGCTGCCATCAGAAACCTAGTATGACTCAGAATCGAGTAAAATTGCTGTGGAGAGAACTTGAAAAAAATTCTGTGCAAGGACCAGAAAACTTTAGAGCCCTACAGGAAGCGTGGTGATTCCAGATCTACAAAGACCAGCAGAATAGGCTGAGGGGAGTTCAAGTGCATCCCTTTTGAGAACCTTGCACCTCCCTGAGCTCTGAATGTCAAAGACAGGGCTAAATGAAGGTGATACATCTCCTTACTCTCATGGCTTGGAATGTGGAGGGAGATCTGACTGCAAAATGACTTCTTACGCTTGTGGTGAGAGAGGTTTAACAGTCTATTCCTAAATCTCATACCACAAGGCAAGAAATTTCTTTTTACCACATCCAGAATTTCTACAATTAAGAATATTCCAACATTTAAAATAAAAAAGAATATTCCAACAAAGAAACCCAATGAGTCAAGACAGGAAAAAAAATATTCCTTTCTGGGAAGCCAAGAATCCAGAGAAGTGGGCCATGTCAACCTGCTCTCCTGGAAGAGAGAGATGAGTACCCGAATAGCAAAATTAAAAAGGCACTTACAGAGATTCAAGTGTGATTCTGAAAAGGACTATGGAACTTAAACACACGATTTTTGATCTATAAAATTCAATAAAAGAATTAAAAATGAAAAATGAGTTGACTGATGTAATTACGGTTAGTGACATGACAGATCAAGCATAGTAACTGTATCTAATCATGAAACAAAATGGCAAAGAAAAAAAAAGGCAAGAGGAAAACACTAACAGGCTTAGATGACAGACACAGCATAATACAAAAGGAAAAAAAGGAACAGATGAAGTAATAGGAGTTATGGTCTAGAAACCAATCTAGGAAATAAAACAAACTTCACTGAACTGAGTAAAGATCTGCAATGAAAAACTGAAAGAGTCCTTGAATTTTTCACCTGCCAAGAAAAACAAAATCAAACAGGTATCAGACTTCTCATCTGCAATACTAGAAGCCAAGGTGTTTACAGACTATGTTCACATAAAGTCTGCAACTCAAGAACCTTCTACCAACCAAGAAAACCAATCAAACCAATCAGGAT
Source organism: Cervus elaphus (assembly GCF_910594005.1). Taxonomy (NCBI): domain Eukaryota; kingdom Metazoa; phylum Chordata; class Mammalia; order Artiodactyla; family Cervidae; genus Cervus; species Cervus elaphus. The sequence goes on along the minus strand of NC_057823.1, from coordinate 67,942,865 downwards.
GAAAGAGAAAATTAGGACTTGTAGTAACTGAGAAAGGACTTCCCTCATGGCTCAGATGGTAAAGCGTCTGCCTACAGTGTGGTAGACCCGGGTTCGATCCCTGGGTTGGGAAGATCCCCTGGAGAAGGGAATGGCAACCCACTCCAGTACTCTTGCCTGGAGAACTCCATGGACAGAGAATCCTGTTGGGCTACAGTCCATGGGGTCGCAAAGAGTTGGACATGACTGAGCAACTTCACTTCACTTCAGTAACTGAGAAAACAAACCACACACACATCTAATCTAAAAAAATACTTGAAAAAATACTTCAAACAATGAATGAGCCCAAGCTAATATTTTTTTTTAAATGAGAAAAGATAAACTAAAGAGGATACAGCATTGAAAAAGGAAATGACACAAAGGCTCTCAGGAAATGTGTAATAAGAATGCTAAACAAGCACTTATAAAACTCAAATAAACACAAATAAAGAAGATTCACTTTCTTAAACTATACTACCACCCCCACCCTGTCCCAACACATACATATAAAAAAAGTAAGGAGAAAATAAAGCTATTTGGAAAGTGTTATGTTCTGGATATGTAAGGCAGAAGGAGAGGGGAAATAAAATTAACTTAAAGTTACTGTCCTTTGTGGGAAGTAAAAGGGAAATAGAAAGAAATTGTATGGTTGCAATGCAGAGAAGAAAAAGAAAAAAGCATTTTGGTTGGGATTGTTATACGTATGTACTACCATAGAACAATCAGTTCAGTTCAGTCCCTCAGTCGTGTCCGACTCTTTGTGAACCCGTGAATTGCAGCACGCCAGGCCTCCCTGTCCATCACAAACTCCTGGAGTTTACTAAAACTCATGCCCATCGAGTCAGTGATGCCATCCAGCCATCTCATCCTCTGTCGTCCCCTGTGCCTCCTGCCCCCAATCCCTCCAAGCATCAGGGTCTATTCCAATGAGTCAACCCTTCGCATGAGGTGGCCAAAGTATTGGAGTTTCAGCTTCACCATCAGTCCTTCCAATGAACACCCAGGACTGATCTCCTTCAGGATGGACTGGTTGGATCTCCTTGCAGTCCACGGGACTCTCAAGAGTCTTCTCCAACACCACAGTTCAAAAGCATCAATTCTTCAGCGCTTAGCTTTCCTCACAGTCCAACTCTCACATCCATACATGACCACTGGAAAAACCATAGCCCTGACCAGACGGACCCTTGTTGGCAAAGTAATGTCTCTGCTTTTTACTATGCTATCTAGGTTGGTCATAACTTTCCTTCCAAGGAGTAAGCGTCTTTTAATTTCATGGCTGGAGTCACCACCTGCAGTGATTTTGGAGCCCAAAAAAATAAAGTCTGACACTGTTTCCACTGTCTCCCCATCTATTTCCCATGAAGTGATGGGACCAGATGCCATGATCTTAGTTTTCTGAATGTTGAGCTTTAAGCCAACTTTTTCACTCTCCTCTTTCACTTTCATCAAGAGGCTTTTAGTTCCTCTTCACTTTCTGCCATAAGGGTGGTGTCATCTACATATCTGAGGTTATTGATATTTCTCCCGGCAATCTTGATTCCAGCTTGTGTTTCTTCTAGCCCAGCGTTTCTCATGATGTACTCTGCATATAAGTTAAAAAAGCAGGGTGACAATATATAGCCTTGACATACTCCTTTTCCTATTTGGAACCAGTCTGTTGTTCCATGTCCACTTCTAACTGGTGCTTCCTGACCTGCATACAGGTTTCTCAAGAGGCAGGTCAGGTGGTCTGGTATTCCCATCTCCTTCAGAATTTTCCATAGTTTATTGTGATCCACACAGCTGAAGGCTTTGGCATAGTCAATAAAGCAGAAATAGATGTTTTTCTGGAACTCTCTTGCTTTTTTGATGATCTAGCGGATATTGGTAATTTGATCTCTGGTTCCTCTGCCTTTCTGAAAACCAACTTGAACATCTGGAAGTTCTCGGTAGGTGTTGCGAGAGGGCATCAGAGGGCAGACACACTAAAACCATAATCACAGAAAACTAGCCAATCTGATCACAGGACCACAGTCGTGTCTAACTCAATGAAACTAAGCCATGCCGTGTGGGGCCACCCAAGACGGTCAGGTCATGGTGGAGAGGTCTGACAGAATGTGGTCCACTGGAGAAGGGAATGGCAAACCACTTCAGTATTCTTGCCTTGAGAAACCCATGAACAGTATGAGAAGGCAAAATGATAGGATACTGAAAGAAACTCCCCAGGTCGGTAGGTGCCCAATATGCTACTGGAGATCAGAGGAGAAATAACTACAGAAAGAATGAATGGATGGAGCCAAAGCAAAAACAATACCCAGTTGTGGATGGGACTGGTATAGAAGCAAGGTCCGATGCTGTAAAGAGCAATATTGCATAGGAACCTGGAATGTTAGGTCCATGAATCAAGGCAAATTGGAAGTGGACAAACAGGAGATGGCAAGAGTGAATGTCGACATTCTAGGAATCAGCAAACTAAAATGGACTACAATGGGTGAATTTAACTCAGATGACCATCATATCTACTACTGTGGGCAGGAATCCCTTAGAAGAAATGGAGTAGCCATTATAGTCAACAAAAGAGTCAGAAACACAGTACTTGGATGCAATCTCAAAAACGACAGAAGGATCTCTTTTCATTTCCAAGGCAAACCATTCAATATCACGGTAATCCAAGCCTATGCCCCAACCAGTAATGCTGAAGAAGCCGAAGTTGAACGGTTCTATGAAGACATACAAGATCTTCTAGAACTAACACCCAAAAAAGATGTCCTTTTCATTATAGGGGACTGGAATGCAAAAGTAGGAAGTCAAGAAACACCTGGAGTAACAGGCAAATTTGGCCTTGGATTATGGAAGAAGCAGGGCAAAGGCTAATAGAGTTTTGCCAAGAGAACGCACTGGTCATAGCAAACACCCTCTTCCAACAACACAAGAGAAGACTCTACACATGGACATCACCAGATGGTCAACACCGAAATCAGATTGATTATATTCTTTGCAGTCAAAGATGGAGAAGCTCTATACAGTCAGCAAAAACAAGACCGGGAGCTGACTGTGGCTCAGATCATGAACTCCTTATTGCCAAATTCAGACTTAAACTGAAGAGAGTAGGGATAACCACTAGACCATTCAGGTAGGACCTAAATCAAATCCCTTATGAATACCACAGTGGAAGTGAGAAATAGATTTAAGGGACTAGATCTGATAGACAGAGAGCCTGATGAACTATGGACGGAGGTTCGTGACATTGTACAGGAGACAGGGATCAAGACCACCCCCATGGAAAAGAAATGCAAAAAAGCAAAATGGTTGTCTGAGGAGGCCTTACAAATAGCTGTGAAAAGAAGAGAAGTGAAAAGCAAAGGAGAAAAGGAAAGATATTCCCATTTGAATGCAGAGTTCCAAAGAATAGCAAGGAGAGATAAGAAAACCTTCCTCAGCGATCAATGCAAAGAAATAGAGGAAAACAATAGAATGGGAAAGACTAGAGATCTCTTCAAGAAAATTAGAGATACCAAGGGAACATTTCATGCAAAAATGGGCTCAGTAAAGGACAGAAATGGTATGGACCTAATAGAAGCAGAAGATATTAAGAAGAGGTGGCAAGAATACACAGAAGAACTGTACAAAAAAGATCTTCATGACCCAGATAATCACAATAGTGTGATCACTCACCTAGAGCCAGACATCCTGGAATGTGAAGTCAAGTGGGCCTTAGACAGCATCACTAGGAACAAAGCTAGTGGATGTGATGGAATTCCAGTTGAGCTATTTCAAATCCTGAAAGATGATGCTGTGAAAGTGTTGCACTCAATATGCCAGCAAATTTGGAAAACTCAGCAGTGGCCACAGGACTGGAAAAGGTCTGTTTTCATCCCAGTCCCATAGAACAATAGTCACATATATTTGATCAAAATATTAGGCTGGACTGTGAATTTTAATTTACCATAACTGGGCACAAACACATCTTTATTCATCAAAATTGGAACTATTACAATCAACACATTTTTGCCAACCAGAAATAAGTGTGTTTATTCCTGTAGCAAAAAAATCTATGTTTCAGAATTCAGTGAACTCTTAGAAAGCATTTTCTACCTCCTGTGGGTTGTGGAAGTATTTTCCCAGCAAAAAGTTGTCAAGACGCTTGTAGAAGTGGTAGAAGTCAGGTTAATATGCTGAATGAGGCAAAACTTCAAACAACTCATTCAGCTTTTGAAGCGTTAGTTGTGCAGTGTGTGGTCGAGCACTGTCCTGGAGAAGAATTGGGCCCTTTCAGTTGTCCAATAACTGGCTGCACACATTCCAGTTTTCAGTGCATTTCATCAATTTTCTCATCATACTTCTCAGAAATAATGGTTTCACCAGGATTCAGAAAGCTGTAGTCAATCAGATGGGCAGCAACAGACCACCAAACAGTGATCAGGAGGTTTTACTGGTGCAAGCTTAGATTTGGTAAGTACTTTGGAGCTTCCTGGTCCAGTGACTGAGCTGGTCACTGCCAATTGTCATATAAAGTCCACTTTTCATCACATGTCACAATTCAATTGAGAAATGGTAGTTGTTGCACAGAATAAGAGAAGATGACAATTCAAAATGACTTTTTTTTTTTTTTTAATTTGCGGTCAGCTCATGAGTCACCCACTTATCAAGGTTTTTCACCTTCCCAATTTGCTTCAAATGCTGAACAACCATAGAATGGTCAATAATGAGTTCTTTGGCAGCTTCTTATGTAACTTATATAGGCTTCCCGGATGGCGCTAGTGGTAAAGAACCCGCCTGCCAAAGCAGGACACGTAGAGGCGTGGGTTCGATCCCTGGGTTGGGAAGATTCCCTGGAGGAGGGCACGGCGACCCACTCCAGGATTCTTGTCTGGAGAATCCCCATGGACAGAGAAGCCTGGAGGGCTACAGTCCACGGGGTCACAAAGAGTCGGACACGACTGAGTGACTTAGCATAGCATATGTCGCTGTAAGAGGATTAGCTTCAATGTTCCTCTCAATTAGTTGTCATCAACTTCTGATGGCCAGCCACTGCACTCCTCATCTTCAAGGCTCTCGTCTCCTTCGATCCCTGGGTTGGGAGGATCCCCTGGAGGAGGATAATGGCAACCCACTCCAGTATTCTTGCCTGGGAAGTCCCATGGACAGAAGAGCCTGGTGGGCTAGAGTCCACGGGGGTCACAAAGAGTCAGACACGACTAAGTACACCCACAGGACATATTTGGACAAAGAGAGAGGATTCTGTCCCTCAGACCATAATGACGTATAAACTGCAATGATGACTTGTCCAGCAAATGAATATAAGAAGTACCTTAATTTTAGCAGGTAGAGCAAGAACATCTAAATCACTAAAGAACTCAACTGGAAAACAAAGGAAAACACAAACTCATGTTTTAATACATGCATGAATATCTTCACTAGAATTTCTTTAAAAATCACTTAATAGGCATCTGGAATGAACATATTTATCACAGGTGTGTTATAGAAATGGTTTATAAAGCATGGTGAAATAGTCTGTTTTCTCCTAGAAGTTCCCAAGCAAGGATTTCAGAATGAAGATAAGGGACAGGGCTAAAATATTCTCATTGCCTTTACTTTACACACTTTGCTCTGAAAGCATCTGTTTCAGAAACACAGCTGTTTTTGGCATCCTCATGTCTATCACTTCCAGAAGGCTAGGATCACTGACTAAAACAGCAGCACTAGGGACTTCCCTGGTGGTCCAGTGGCTAAGACTCCATACTCCCAGTGCAGAGGGCCTGGGTTCAATCCCTGGTCAGGGACCAAGATCCCACATGCTGCAACTAAGGGTTCACATGACACAACTAAAGATCCCACATGATGCAACTAAGACCTTGTGCAGCCAAAATATATAAATATTTTTTTAAAAAGTACCAATATGACATGTGTCAGAAAAGAAAATTTGTCTAAGGGGGGCAATTTGGCACTAGTGGTAAAGAACCTGCCTGCCAATGCAGGAGACATAAGAGATGCAGGTTCGATCCCTGGGCCTGGAAGATCCCCTGGAGAAGGAAATGGCTACCCACTCTAGTATTCTTGCCTGGGTCATCCCATCAACAGAGGACCCTAGTGGGCTATGGTCTATCGGGCTGCAAAGTGTCAGACATGACTGAAGTGACTTAGCTCACATGCACGCATCCTAGAAGAGATCCTAGTATAACCTGGTAAAACAGCTACAATACACACCATATGATTACTACTATTCAAAGAGCATGGAGTGTGGAAGCTTAGCCACTGGACCATCAGGGAAGTCCCTATCAGTGCTGTTTTAGTCAGTAATCTTAGCCTTTGTCTGTGAAAGATGATAGACATGAAGAAGTCAAAAAATTCATGCAATTTCTACCTTATAAATAGTATGATGGATGGTATTGGTTAGAAGGTAAATCTATTACACTGAAGTTGAAGACAGCATTAAGCTAAATGTTCTATCAAATCTTTTGGGCTAGAGATCTCACAAAGGAAAATGTATAACCACATGGTTATGACATGTTTGGAAATACTTTGTGCCATTTTGTTAAAAATAAAATATCTTCAATCAGTAGAATTGGTGAATATTAATAAATCAGTTATAACAGATGAATTACTAGAGACACTGGCATAATAAATATGAAAAGATTTGATAATTTTGACATTCTTAGGACAAGAGAAAAGGAATAAACTGAGTGAAAGTTTGTGAGGTGTACAGGTAGAGAAAAATGACTTCAAATACAGAGATGAGTTTAAGCAAACAAAAGTGCCTTGAGATCATGACGTATAGAACATGTTTCCATGGGTGCTTGCCTGTTTCCCCACCAGCTTAGGAACAGCTAACGTAAACAAACAGGTCTGTAAACTGACACTGTTTACCAAGGCCAACCTGTGAGCATCACTATATGGAGGAAATCAGTAATCTCATTTCTAGGATAGCTTTTTTACTTTTCTTGTGTTAGTAATTGTTATTCCAAGCAGTTCAGTGCCTGGAATAATCTCTCTATATCTTGCCATTTGCTTATCTCCATAAGGTAGAATAGAAAGACAACTCCAGTTTCATCAGATTTATCAAGGGTCTTAAAGATTTTCTACACAAACCTCTCAATGGACAAATGGGAAACAAAAACTCTGAGATATTATGTAGTAATATTTGCCTAAGATAAGAGGTGAAAAAAAGTGAAGTATTAGTCACTCAGTAGTGTCCAACTCTCTGCAATGCCATGGACTGTAGCCCACCAGGCTCCTCTGTCCATGGGATCCTCCAGGCAAGAGTACTGGAGTGGGTAGCCATTCCTTTCTCCAGGGGATCTGCCCAACCCAGAGATCAAACCCTGGTCTCCTACATTGTAGGCAGATTCTTTACCATCTGAGCCACCACAGAGGCCCTGCTGCTGCTGCTGCTGCTGCTGCCAAGTCGCTCCAGTCGTGTCGACTCTGTGCGACCCCATAGACGGCAGCCCACCAGGCTCCGCCATCCCTGGGATTCTCCAGTCAAGAATACTGGAGGGGGCTGCCATTTCCTTCTCCAATACAGAAGCCCTAGTTGGCGTCAACTTAGAACCTCAGTCTTCTGAATCCCCAAACTGGCACAATTTCTGCTGTGACAAATTTACCATCAAAGGATCTACAAATAAATTCAATTGAAGTACCACTCGCTATACTTCTGTCCACTTCTGTAAAAATTTACTGAAAGCCAATAACAATTCTATGGGCCCTTAAGGTGACAGACAATTACTAATCAGTCTTGAGTAGTATGACCATGTGTTCAAAATATGAATGGGCTTCCCTGGTGGCTCAGAGGGTAAAGCATCTGCCTACAATGGGGGAGACCTGGGTTCGATCCCCTGGAGAAGAAAATGGCAACCCACTCCAGTATTCTGGCCTGGAAAACCCCATGAATGGAGAAGCCTGGTGGGCTACAGTTCATAGAGTCACAAAGAGTCAGACATGACTGAGTGACTTCACTTTCACTTTCAAAATACACATAATGAAATAGTTTTAATTATTCTAGGCTCCTAACGTTATTAAAGTTCTTACAATCCCTGTGTTAAAGAATCATCAAATAAGAATATTGCTGCTTTTCTATCTACAAAAGGTTATAAATAGTAATTATTTCTATCTTAAACATTCAATAGTAATCATTGGTGAAGTCATATAAGTCTGGAATTTTAAATGCAGAAAAATTTTATGAACAGATTCCAATTTTCTATTTCATCTTAGTTTTTTGTTGGTTCTGTCTTTCAGTAAATTTGTAAATTTTATTTTGATTTTCAAATTAATGTTATATGCTTTTATTATCTTTTTAATGTGTTTAGCATATGTATTATTTTCTTTTTGATTGCTGATATTGGTAATTTTTTCCTTGATCAGTCTTGCTATGAATTTTATTAATCTTTGTAAAGAACTAGCTTTGTTTTCCCTTTAGCAATTCCAGATCTTATCTTCAGTATTTTCTTTTGTTTACTTTTTAGGGTTAAATTTATTAGTCTATTTCTAGTTTCTTGAGTTGAAGCTTAGATAGTTGGCTTTAGGCTGTTATTCCTTTCTTATATGTGAATTTAAGTCTGTAAATGACCCTGTGTGTACTGCTTTAACCAGATCCTTATACAAGTTTTGTTAAGTCAGATCATCATTAAAATTCATACCAAATATTTTTAATTGCCAGTAAAATGGCTTCTTTGACACACAGGTTATTTAGAGTATACTGCTTAATTTCCAAGCAATTTGTGTTTTACTATTTATCTTTTGGGCTTTTATTTCTACTTTAATTCTTTGTAATCAGATAATATAATCTGAATGATTTAAGTCTTTTGATATTTGATGAGATTTGTTCCATAAACCATCATATATGACCAGGTTGGTAATCATTCGTATGCACTTGAAAAGTATGAGTTCAGTTACAGTTGGATGTAGTAGTCTATTAACTTGGTGGTGTTTGTAAAATATGCTATTCAGATTTTCAATAACCTTATTGACTTGGGGATGCCTGTTCTATCAGTTAAGGAAAAGGTATGTTTAAGTTGCTTGCCATGATCTTGATCTTGAAGTTACGTTTTTGGTTTTATAGTTTATTGCTTTAAAGATTTTAAAAGAGTGGTAACAGGTACAGTCAAATTTAGGACTGTAAAAATCTTCTCTTAAATTATATAATCATCTTCTTTATTTGAATACACTTGCTTTAGAATCTACTTCCCTGGTTATCAGAAAACTCTGGAAGTTTTCTTTTGCTTATTGCTTGCTTCTTGCTTTACTCATCCTATTAATATTTCTGTGAAATAAAGTGGGAGTCTCATAAGGAGCACACACTTAGGATTATTTTTAATACAAGCTGACAATTTTAGTTTTTTAATTATCTTTTTATTGGAAGAAATGGTGAATGTTATTTATGATTATTGATCTATGTATTCATACCATTTTATCACTTGTGTTCTATTGGATTCACCTGTATATATATCTTCTCTCCTTCAGATTAATGAAATAATTTACATTATTTTATTTTTCCTCCAATAAATTCTTAGTAATAAATTACAAGTTCTTTAGTCATTATTCTAAAATATGCATCCTTAACTAATAGTCAAATACATTACTTTTATCACTTTTACTACTTTCTAAAAATGCTAGAATATAGAACATTTTGTATGATTTATAGTCCCCCAATGTGTTCACATTACTGTCACTATTGCATTATTTATTTCAAATCTATATACATTAAGTAAAGACATTGTTTTGTACAGTCAGTATTAACCACATTTAGCCACATATTTCTCCTTCCATTTTTTAATTTATTCCTGCATCTCTGCTTCCTTCTTGAGGATCCCTTTTTACTTTATATTTTAGTTCAGGTATGCCACTGATACATTCTTTCAGGTTTGTTTTTTTTTTGTCTGAAATATCTAAAAATGTCTTTATTTTTACATAGATCATTGGGTCACCTACAAATAAAGACAGGATTATTTCTTCATAACTAGATGAATATTTTACTTTCATTTTCACAGGGTGAAGTAACTTCCAGATAGGAAGTTATTTTCCTTCATCACTTATTAAGCTGTAATTCTATTATTCTCAGGCTTCTATTGTTTTTATTAGCAAATCAGCTGTTAATACTAACATTACTACCATTACTACTTTGAAAATAATGTCTTATTTTTCTGTTTGGTTTTTGCCCCACATTTTGCTATTTTTAAGTTTTTTCTTATCTTTGTTTCTCATCAGTTTTACTGTGGTATGTCTAAGTTTTTACCTTCTTTTTAGTTATTCTACTTGTAATTCACAGAGCTTCTGGAATTTGTGAGTTGATATTTTATCATATTTGGAACATGCATAGTCTATATTTTTGAATACTGATTCTGCCACAAACTCTGTTTTTCTTCTGATACTTCAGTTATATGAAAGCTAGACAGTTACATTACATTCTATAGTTCTTATCCTTCATTTATTTTAAAGTCTTTTATTTCCTCTATGTGCTTCAGCTGGACAGGTACTTTTGAACTACCTACCAGTTTATAGTTCCTGTCTTCTGCTATCAAACACATTGACTGAATAATTAACTTAAGATATTGTATTGTTTGATTTCTACATGGTTATTTTTTTAGATTTTATGTATGTGTTGAAATTATTCTATTTTTATTCATTGCCATCCAGTTTTTCTTAAATATATTAGTAAAAGTCATTCAAAAAATCTTTTGTCTCTTCATGACAGTTTCCAGATCACCTATCATGCATGCATTAGTTAGTCATGTCCGACTCTTTGTGACCCCATGAATTGTAGCCCACCAGGCTCCTCCATCCAGGATTTTCCAGGCAAGAATGCTGGAGTGAGTTGTCATTCCCTTCTCCAGGGGATCTTCCCAACTCAAGGATCAAACCCAGGTCTCCCGCATTGCAGGCAGACTCTTTACCATCTGAGCCACTAGGGAAGTCCTGGATCACCTATGAATATATTCTATTGAGATTTTTTCTCTTGATTTATTTTGTTAGTAATATTTCATCGAGTGTCAGACATAGGGGTTTCAGATTATGAAACAATTTGCCTTTTTCTTTCTTTTTGCTGGACAGAAAGTCAGAGTTGATTTGCCTTAATTCAACCAAAGACGAATTTGCTTTGAGGCTGAACTGTAGTTTTGTAAGGTAAGGCTCCATTAACCTCTGGATGTCTACTCCCCCTAGAGTGTGGTCTCACAGAGTTTCCAATTGGACATCTAATATGATTGCCAGGTTTATTTTCTCAGCTGCTCGTCAACACTAGTCTTCAACTCTGCTTCCTTTTTTTTTTTTTTTTTTTTGCCTCCCACTTCATTCACTTTCAGAATTCAGCAAATGTGTTGAGGGAAAAACAGATTGTGTACTGAGATTCCTCAACTTGGGTCAACATTTTTCTTCACTTCACTCCATGAGTTCACCAAAAGTTCTGCATGATCCTCTTCCCTCAAGAGCAGCCCTCTGCCTGAGCTGAGCCCCATTCTTTGCCTCCTAACCATGCCCAGAAGTAGCAGATTTCCCCAAGGAAAAAGTAGAGATGAATAATCAGCTCAGGTTTCCATGGCTTTCTATTTTTCTAGTTTTCGTTACTTCAAAAACTCTGAAGCATTTAAGCAGAACTATTTAAATGGTTATCCATATTCTCTAGTTGTTCTCAACAGGAACACTATTCTACAAATCACTCCATACTATTCAGAACTCTTGTTATATTTTAGTTCACTGTAGAAAGCAATAAATTACATCAGTATCTTCAAAAGTTGTCACGGAAGACAGACAAATGGGGAAAATCTCATATTAAATAACTGAGAAGAGCTTTGTGCAGTGCAAAGGAATTTACAATGCTACTTTCAAACCTGTAAAATTATTATATTGCAGCCAAAGTACGATGCTGCATGGAGTATGACTGTCACAAGCTTTTATATAGAAGACACAGAGGAACAAGAAAGTGTACCTGTTATTTCCAGCAATAAACCTTGATGCAGAGACCTGAAGGAAGAGGTCTTTTATACCAATTCTATAAAATAATGAGAAAATGGTACAGGGATGTTCCATATTGCTCTTGTAAAGGGTATGAAGTTGTCTTTTTTTTCAGGTGTATACATTTAGAAAAAACAGCAATATTTTTACTAAAGCATATAAAATCACTCTGATGAAAATGCATTATTATATTTATAAAATTCTTCAAAAGCATATCAATGTTAAGTGCCTGTTCTTACATCGTATTACTTAACCCTAAAATAATAGATCTGATCAATCTCCATGCTAGTATATAAATAGAAAATTACTAAAAAAAAAAAAAAAATAGAAAATTACTGCTAAGTTCTTAAAGTTTAAATTTTACAGATTTATTCATTAAAGTAGCCAACAGAGAGAAATTATATAAAGCTACCTATTTTTTTCTGGGGTATATACTTGATGGATGACATTTCAGGTGACTTTCCAACTTTTTAAGCCATATGTTCTGTTTTATGTAAATAAAGAATTCCCACTTTGCTAAGAATTGAAGACCTAAAGTGATATTTCTAACTGGAAAAATTTACCTTAATCCTAAGACCAAAAGATTAAAGATTTGTTTTCAGCTTTTGTATTTTATAGGTTTGGTTCAATTTATTGAGGCAATCATGAGGTAACATATCATAACCTAATTTTCAGGAAAATAATCAAGATTCCTTGATCCTTAATGCTCCCTGAATCTAAGCAAAGTCTAAAACACATGGTCATCTACACCCTAGCTAACAAGAAAAAGAGGAAATATTAAAGAAATTAATTGTATGTACTGGGATACAGACCAATAGACTAATAACCAAGAGTCTTGGGTTCTCAGCCTGGTATCATCAATTACTAATTTCATGACCTATGGCAAATTATTTAACTTCTGCTAATGATGAGGCTGTTGTAAGGAACAAATAAGGAAGTGTTTAAATGTAAAGTATTATACTTTGGAAAATGACAAAGCTCTAAGCAAATGCAGCAGTTCATATAACTCTAAGAGGCATTTTTATCCCATTTAAGAAAACAAACTATCTTCAGACACTTGAAAATCTCGTCAGCTTCATTTGCATAAAATTATTATTCTAATTACAAATTATGTTCATGTATTCATTAAAGTTGGTTCATCAGGGCATCTATTAGGCAATTCTTTATTAGTCTAATTCAAATTATGTATATGAAAGTAATAAAGCTACATTTTTCTTTCAATAATAATTTCAGAAAGTCTCCATTAATCCAACTAACTGAAGTATTACTCTAAATTTTATGCTGTCTTAATGTGAGAGAGGAAAGCTTAAAATTGCAAGAATGAGTTCAATGCAAACACCAACAAACAGTTACTAATACTCTTTTTAGGGTCAATATCTAAATATTGCAGATATGTTTTATGCTTTATTCTGCTATTTCTATTTCACCCTCAAGAAACAGAGCCTATATTTTTAAAAAAAAGTAAGACCAAGAGACCTTAGTATACAACACTAAGCAATATGAAGAGATCAGAACTGAAAACTCCCTAATCTCCAGTTTATTGTACATCTTGATAATCTCTAGTTGCCCACCTGAATGAATAACACCAGCAGAATCAGATAAAAAAGATGTTTATCTCCTTGTATTTATGGACATGACTTAGCACTAAACAACAACAAATTTAAATATGGTGAATAGAAAAGCATGTCTTCCTTTAGAGTCTGACATCTCTCATTCCTTTTTCTCCTTCCACCCTCCACTTTTCACCAAGAACACTAGCATTTCTTAAACATTCCGGGTATTTGCACTCATGTGTCTTTGCTGTTCTCTTGGCCTGGACTGTCCTCTGGCCGTTAAAATCCCCCTCCATATTCAGGCTGATGATCCATGCCTTCCCATTATTCCACAAGATGTTCTGTCTTTAAATGGGTGAATTGTTCACCAGCCTGCCTCTTAAACTAAAGTATAAGGCCCCTGAAGGCAGAGACAATGCCATATTCATCTTTCTTATTACCTACAGCACTATGGTGCTTATCACATGCTTAGAAGGCAAGGAGGTGAATGAAAGAATTTATAACTAAATGAATAGATGAATGTAGCAGAAGACCAAGTGATTGACATAATATTTTAAAGTTATGAAGCCTGGTAACTATAAGCTAGCCTATTTTGGTAGGAGAGCAAATTTAAATTATAAAAAATCTACTTAATTTCTGTAGAAAACAAACATATGGCGATCAGGGAGCTGGGGGAGAAGGATAAATTGGGAGACTGGGATTGGCATGTATAGGTTACTATAAAAGATAACCAAAAAGGGCTTCTGATGGCTCAGCAGGTAAAGAATCGGCCTGCAATTCAGGAGACACAGGAGATGCAGGTTCAATCCCTGGGTTGGAAAGATCCACTGGAGAAGGAATGGCAACCCACTCCAGTATTCTTGCCTGAGAAATCCCATGGACAGAGGAGCCTGGCAGGCTACAGTCCATGGGGTCACAAAGAGTTGGACATGACTTAGCACATGCACACAAAGAAAAACTAAGGACCTCCTATATAGCACAGGGAATGCTACTTAACCTGCACGCAGGTCAGGAAGAAAGTTAGAACTGGACATGGAACAACAGATTGGTTCCAAACAGGGAAAGGAGTACGTCAAGGCTGTGTATTATCACCCTGCTTATTTAACTTATATGCAGAGTACATCATGAGAAATGCTAGACTGGATGAAGAACAAGCTGAAATCAAGATTGCTGGGAGAAATATCAATAACCTCAGATATGCAGATGACACCACCCTTATGGCAGAAAGTGAAGAAGAACTGAAGAGTCTCTTGATGAAAGTGAAAGAGGAGAGTGAAAAAGCTGGCTTAAAGCTCAACATTCAGAAAACTAAGATCACGGCATCTGGTCCCATCACTTCATGACAAATAGATGGGGAAACAGTGGAAACAGTGATAGCTTTATTTTGGGGGGCTCCAAAATCACTGCAGATGGTGACTGCAGCCATGAAATTAAAAGACGCTTATTCCTCGAAAGAAGTTATGACCAACCTGCTGCTGCTGCTAAGTCGCTTCAGTCGTGTCCGACTCTGTGACCCCATAGACGGCAGCCCACCAGGCTCCCACGTCCCTGGGATTCTCCAGGCAAGAACACTGGAGTGGGTTGCCATTTCCTTCTCCAATGCAGGAAAGTGAAAAGTGGAAGTGAAGTCGTTCAGTCGTGTCCAACTCTTCATGACCCCATGGACTCCTAGACAGCATATTAAAAAGCAGAGACATTACTTTGCCAGCAAAGGTCTGTCTAGTCAAGACTATGTTTTTTCCAGTAGTCATGTATGGATGTGAAAGTTGGATTATAAAGAAAGCTGAGCACCAAAGAATTGATGGTTTTGAACTATGGTGTTGGAGAAGACTCTTGAGAGTCCCTTGGACTGCAAGGAGATCCAACCAGTCCATCCGAAAGATTGAAGGCAGGAGGAGAAGGGGACGATGAGATGGTTGGATGGCATCACCGACTCAATGGACATGAGCTTGAGTAAACTCCGGGAGTTGATAATGGACAGGGAGGCCTAGCGTGCTTCTGTCCATGGGGTCGCAAAGAATCAGACACGACTGAGCAACTGAACTGAACTCAATGGCCCATATAAAAAAGAATCTTAAAAAGAGTGGATATAAGTTTATGCATAACTGATTCACTTTGCTGTACAAAGGAAACTAATACAACATTGTATATCAACTGTACTCCAGTGAAATTTTTAAAAAATCTACTTAATTTGTAAATCTATCCTGATGTAGAAATAATATTACCCAACCTAATCTGATATGAAAACCTGGATATTATCACATAAAACATCATTTAATTGGTCACATAAAACTGCCCTGGATATAAAACATTAAAAAGATTTATGTTTCATCAATATTCTGTCATTTTTCATGTCTCTCCAAGTATTTTTTACTTTTCAAAGTCTTTAGAAGTCAGACCCATGGAGGTAAAAAGGACTAGTAATAAAACAATAGTGAAATAAATTTTTTAAGAGCTATGTTATTTTGACAGAACATAAAATCATTAAAAATTGTGCTGTTAAGAAAGTATTTCATCATGTGAAGAAATCTTCCCAATAAGTGTATCATGTGAGTAAAACAGAATACAGATTTATCTGCTATGTGAAAGTAGACAATTTCTATGATACCTTTCATAAGTGGAAATGGCATAAAGCAAATTAGCAATCACTTCAGATACATCTTTCTAACAGACGCCCAAAGTAAACAGAGACACAGTTCAAAACTATGATGGCTTGGTGTTGAGATGCGAAGAGTGGCTTTTATGGAAGGAGCTCACTGATCAAGGCTCCTGATACCTCTATAAGGGCTCACTGCAACAAATACTGAATGCTATTTTCACTTTTTGCCGTGTGTGTGTGTGTGTGTGTGTGTGTGTGTGTGTAAAGGTGAAAACCCTCTTTGAACCTCAGTTCAAAAAAACAGGTAATAATGTAGGTCTTGCATAAAAGCGAATTTGTGTAAAGAGAAATTTCAAAAAGCAGGGAAAAACATTAGTCTTTATTTTTCAGAGAAAATAGCTATATCTATGCTTCTTTCTTCATGTGTATGTGTTAGTCGCTCAGTCATGTCCAACTCTTTGCAATCCCATGGAATGTAGCCCTCCAGACTCCTCTGTCCATGGAATTCTCCAGGCAAGAATGCTAGAATGGGTTGCCATGCTCCCCTCCAGGGGATATTCCTAAATTAGGGGTTGAACCCAGGTCTCCTGCATTGCAGGCAGATTCTTTACTGTCTGAGCCACCAGTGAAGCCCCTTCTTTCTTCATAAATGTAGATAAAAGGCTGGAAGGGTATACAATATGTTAACAGTAAAGTTATCTTTGACTGGTGTAAATATAGGTGACTTTTTCAAAATCTACTTCAAAATATTTTTTGAGTTTTGTCTGTGTTCAGAAAGGCAGCATTTTGTTGATCAGTTAAAAAATGAACACCTATGCATTATTTCAGTTTTAACAGGAAAAAAAAAAACTTAAAATCTGTAGGCAAAAGGCCATAATAGGGTATGATTATCTCTGAAGGAGAACCCAGTGTGTCCCTAACTTACTATGTGAACCTAAGCAGGCCACTTAATGCTTACAACCTCAGCTTCTTTATTTTTAAAAGGAGGTACTGGAGCAGATGAGTGTTAAAATGCCATGTAGCTATAAAACCCCGGAACTCCAAGCAAAAAGCGAATAGCTTTCAAGAGCCTTGGAAATCGGTCCCATTCTTTACAAAAGACAAGACATAAACATGAACCAAGTAAGTAAGGAAACCAAAGTATCAACTGCAAGAACCACAGAACTCCCCCAAAGACCAAATACTCTCTGATTACAATACTGTCACCCAGATTCCTTACACTCACAGAGTGGCCCAGGGTCTCCTGAGTCTATATCCTCGAAGGCTAATTAATTGCAGGCTACATTGGAGTATTCTCAAGATGCTAAGAAGTCATTTGGGGAGGGAACATAAAAGTTATACTAAACAATAATATCCGATTTATAGTCTGAATGTGGCACATACTGTATTGGCTTACTTTTATTTCACAGTTAATCTCCCAGCTCACAAAAGTTTTATCGGATTGGAGACATGTGCAGTATTCCCTTTATAAAATTTTATAGTCCCTTGCTATTTTCAGGGGTTTGTTTTATAGGCACAATTTGCTGCTTTAATCTCACCCAATTGTCATGTTCTAAATCATGGTGAATAAAAATGTCCTAAAAGGAGAGCTATGCTGAGGGTAGTACTTAATTACACTTAGTGCCTGATTTAAATGTTATCTGGACATTGCCAAGTGCTGGGCACAGAGTAACCCAGCAGTGCAAATCTGCATACGCCGACTCAAGTCATCACTGGTGTTTGACTAGCAGAGCCCACTTGGATCATACTTGGATCCGGGTCACACTCTGGCGGATTCTGATGAAGATGGGCCCTCCCACCTTCCATCAGGATCTGTACAAATTAAACCAGCTAATGAACTAGCTCCAAGCGCTAATGTTCCCAAAGTAGCAAAACCACAGGTTTTATCTATAAGCCCATCACTGAACAAGGCAATATCTGACACATCTCTTAGAGAAGCTTCCCTAATTATCATTCAACTAAATGCCACTGATGAGTCTTAGTGTGGGAAAGCAGAGACTTACCTGAGGAAAGGCCACGCATTTCTAGGAGTCAATTATGCTTAAGCAAAACTCCAGAACACTTAAGACATGCATGGACTATTCATAGCATTCTCTCCTTAGGCATGTGGAGAAGAAAGATGACCCTAAGAGAAGTAATGGTGTTCCACAGAAGCTACAGTTTTTGCCTGCCCCCTTGACCTGGCACCTGATAACATTACCCCACTTTCCCTTAATGAAAGATTCCCCCCTCATTTGCACTGGTTGGTATCCCTAACTTTCTTTGCCTG
This sequence comes from Cervus elaphus, assembly GCF_910594005.1. NCBI lineage: Eukaryota > Metazoa > Chordata > Mammalia > Artiodactyla > Cervidae > Cervus > Cervus elaphus. Next base: position 67,924,501 of record NC_057823.1, on the reverse strand, counting down.
GCCAAATATCACAACTAATCTCTGAACCACAGTAACTGTTTCAGGAAAGGACTTGTGACCCAAGGCAAATCAATGTGAAATCTCCCCAAGACTTTCTTGCAGGAGGGATGGCCTCCGGCTGCTTGGATGGTAAAGCTGGGAGCATACAAGTCAGGGAGTGCCTGGGAGGGATGCCAAACAGGGAGACAGATCTTACAAAAAAAAATCAAAGTGTCTAGGTCTAGCCATCCTAATACAACATCATCCAAGTTTCATGAGCCAAGCCAATAAATCCTTATTTTGTCTTCAGTGGGACTTAAGTTTCTGTCATGAGCAACAGAATGAGTTCAGAATAAAAGGAGACATTATTGTAAATGGAACAATACATTTCGTCAGTAAAGCAACACAATTTGCACTCCTCTTTTTTATTAAACATTTCCTAAGTAGTGTTGTTTTAGAACACAGAGAGAAAATATGACCACATATTCCAAACAGACGTTGTCATCAATGACAAACACTGCTCTCACACACCCCAAGGTAACATTAGCTAACTCCCTAAGGGCTGGTCCAAGCACACAAATGGGAAAACATATGGTAAGCACTAAGTAAATGGAAACCAGCAACAGTCATAGCAGTATATGGAACACAGCTTATTTATATTGAAAAAGGCTTAATTTACAGCTCTATGGATCTACAGTCATATTGATCTTCTGGTAGAACTTATCTTGCTATTTATAAATATACTAAAGACTACAAGGACATTTTTAAACAGACTGGTGAAGAAGTTGGTCTGAATTACCCTCATGCATGTGTATGCACTTTACCATATATATACATGTTCACAAGCATAAGTAATAAAGTATATTGATTTATGAGTTTTAAAATTTACATTCATGATATCACAGTATATTCTTTGAGGCTTTTTTTGGCTTGAATTTCAATGTTTTAAAAAAAATTGTCTATACAGCTATCTATACCTGTACATACTTGTAGACACACACATATATACATATGTAGATACACACACATATACATATGTAGATTTCATTCAAGACTTCTTCAGAATTTTATTATGTATATAAATCACAACTTATCAGTTTCTCTATAATGGCATGTTCGGTAGTTTCCACTCATCATTCATTGTCACAGAGCATTACCATGAATAACCCAGTATTACCCATATCTCTTATGTAAACTGTGTGAGAATTCTCCTGAGGTATATAGCCAGAAGTAGATATAGTGGTCATGAGACATATACAACTGCAAATTTACTATGTCAAAATAAATTTGTCTTCAAAGTGGAGTCCCATGAGCAATTTAAGTATCTTGAATACTGTAGAGAATAACAGAATCCTATATTAATAAATGAAAAATAAACTGATGGAAAAATCTCACAATGGTGAAAGAACTAGGAAAGAACCTAACTTTAAAAGTAATATGTCCAGCTTGACCCATTCTAGCCTGCTCTCTTATTAATAGCTGCTATTTGTGCATAGCTTTATAATTTTCAAAACACTTTTAATATAACTCTTTAGTAGATACTGAAGACAACAAATCAAAGGCTGAAAAACATGAATGACAAATGGATTCTTACATCTAATTTTATAGCCAGGCCCAATGCTGCCCCACAAAAACACTGACCCAGATTCTAACCGATCCTTCCAGCTGCAGCCCAAGTAGTCCTTCTAAAATCCCATTGGATCATGACTCTTCCCTGCTTCAAACAACAAGTAACTACCCACTCAAATCCAAAACGTTTCAACATTACTAATACAGTCAGCCCACCATGCTCACCAAGCATCACTGCTTGCCTCAATCCTGATACCCTCCAACATTATTCAACAGCTCTAGTTCGGTCCTCACTTTTTCTAACTCACATCTTCAGACATCCCCCAAACTCCCTTTCCAGTTCCAACTACCCCACTCTTCTAGTTTCTCTGGGCTAATTACTATTCCTTTTTTTTTTTTAATGAAGTATATTTACAATATTATGTTTCAGGTGCATAGCATAGCGACTGACTTTTTTTCTTTACAATTTTTACCCCATTAAAAGTTATTATAAGATAATGACAATAATTTTCTGTACTGTACATCCTTTCACTTATCTATTTTATATGTAGTATTTTGCATCACTTAACCTCATACACTGAAGTGCCCCACCCCCAACACTTTCCTCTCTCCACTGGTAAGAACCAGTTTGTTTTCTGTATCTATGAGTCTGTTTCTGTTCTGCCATACAAGTTTATTTGTATTTTTAGATTCCACAAAAAGTTATATCATATAATATCTGTCTTTCTCTGATTTACTTCACCAAGCATAATATTCTCCAAGTCCATCCACATTGCTGCAAATGGCAAAAATTCATCATTTTTAAGGCTGGGTAATAATTCCATTGTATATATATAGATATAGTACATCTTCTTTGTCCATTCATCTGTTGATAGACACTCGGGTTGCTTCCATATCTTGACTACTGTAAATAGTGATATTATGAACATTGGGGTGCATGTATATTTTCAAAGTAGTGGGATTTTTTTTCTGATATATACCCAGGAGTAGAATTGCTGGATCATGTGGTAATTCTATTTCTAGTTTTTTGTGGAAACTCCATACTGATTTCCACAATGGCTGCACTAATTTATGCTCCAACTAATGGTGTAGAGGATTCCCTTTTGTCTACACCTTCATTATTATTTGTAGACTTCTTGATGACAACCATTTTAACAGGTATGAGGTGAAAACTCATTGTGGTTCTGATTTGAATTTCTCTAATAATTAGTAATCTTTTCATGTGTCTGTTGGCCATCTGTATGCCTTCTTTGAAAAAATGTCTATTCAAGACTTATGCCCAGTTTTTGTTTGGGCTCTTTGGTTTTTTGGTATTAGGTTGCATGAGCTGTTTATATATTTTAGATATTAATCCTTTGTAAGTCACATCATTTTAAAGTATTTTCTTTCATTCTATAGGTTATTTCATTTTGTCAATGGTTTTCTTTCCTCATGCAAAAGTTCTGAAGTTTAATTAGGTCCAATTTGTTTATTTTTGGTTTAGTTCTTTCACCCTGGGGGACTGATTCAAAAAATATTGCTGCAGTTTATGTCAAAGACTGTTCTGCCTATGTTCACTTCTAGGAGTTTTATGGTTTCTGGTATTACATTTAGGTCTTTAATCCATTTTATTTCTGAATATGGTATAAGGTAATGTTCTAATTTCATTGTTTTACATATAGCTTTTTGAAGCATCACTTTTTGAAGATACTATCTTTTCTCCATTCTTGCATTATTTGCTGTCAATTAATTGGCCATAAATTTGTGGGTTTATTTCTGGGTTCTCTATTCTCTCCAGTTAATCTCTGTATCTGTTTTTGTGCCAATAACATGCTGTTTTGATTACTTTAGCTCTGTAGAATAGTCTGAAGTCTAAGAGGGTGAATTCCTTTTCATCAAAACTGCTTTGATAATTTAGGATCTTTTGTGGTTCCATCTGAATTTTAGGATTCTTTGTTCTGGCTCTATGAAAAATGTCATAGGTATTTTGATAGAGAGCATAAAATCTCCAGATTTTTTGGTGTATTATGACCATTTTGACAATATTAATTCTTCCAGTCCAAGAGCACAGATATCTTTCCATTTCTTTGCATCATCTTCAACTTTCTTTATCAATGTTTTATAGTTTATAGGGTACAGGTCCTTCATCTCCTTGGTTAAGTTTATTCCTAAGTACCTTATTCTTTTTAATGTGATTTTTAAAGTAACTGCTTAATTTCTCTTTCTGAGAGTTCATTTTTATCATACAGAAAGGCAATATATTTCTATATATTAATCTTACATCCTGCAACTTTGTGATTCATTTATGAGTCTTAATAGTTTTGGGCTAGGGGATTTTATATATAAAGTATCATGTTACTTGCAAATAGTCACAGCTTTACTTCTTTCGTCCAATTGAATACCTTTGTTTCTTTTTTTCTTGTCTGATTGCTGTTATTAGGACTTCCAATACTATATTAAGTAGAAATAGTGAGAGTGGGCATCCTTGTCTTGTTCTTGAATTAAATGAAAGGCTTTTGGCTTTTCACCACTATGTTAGCTGTGGGTTTGTCATAAATCACCCTAATTCATGTACCTTTTGAGGGACCACCTTATAGGTGACACCCTTAAAGAAACCTACTCCAGCTCCAAAGCCCTTTGGGAAAGATATTAAAGGTGCCCAGAACACCCTGTGCTTATGAAAGCATGGTACCCTCTATGGTACACTGCTTTGTCTGTCTTTACCCCCACTAAACTGGGAGCCTTTCCAGAGTAGGGATCAAGGCTGATGTATTTACTACATTTGTTCATACTCATGATCAGCAAATGTCTAAATGATCTAAAGTGTATAATAGCATAAGCTGGAAGCCATCATGAAGAAAGACCAAAATATGATGCTATATCAATTCTATTTTGTTCTACTTTTCTTGTATCTTCTATAATATATACATATATATACATATGTATGACTATAGGATATATGTGTGTATGTGCACTAAGTCACTTCAGTCATGTCTGACTCTCTGTGACCCTATGGACCATAGCCCACTAGGCTCTTCTGTCCATGGAATTCTCTAGGCAAGGTTACTAGAGTAGATTGCCATGCCCTCCCTCCAGGGGATCTTCCCCAACCAGGGATCAAATCTGTGTCTCTCGTGTCTCCTGCAATGGCAGGCGGGTTCTTTACGACTAGCGCCACTTGGGAAGCCATATGCTGTGCTGTGCTTAATTGCTCAGTCGTGTCCGACTCTTTGTGACCCACCAGGCTCCTCTGTCCACGGGGATTCTCCAGGCAAGAATACTGGAGTGGGTTGCCATGCCCTCCTCCAGGGGATCTTCCCAACCCAGGGATAGAACCCAGGTCTCCTGCATAGCAGGCAAATTCTTTACCATCTGAGCCACTGGGGAAGCCTATGAAGACTGGAGTGGGTAGCCTATCCCTTCTCCAGAGGATCTTCTCAACCCAAGAATTCAACCAGGATCTCCGGCATTGCAGGAGGATTCTTTACCAGCTGAGCTACCAGGAAAGCCAGGGAAGCCGTGTGTGTGTGTGTGTGTGTGTGTGTGTGTGTGTGTGTGTACACATTAATATATATAAAACATACATACATATATATAAAACTTTAGATTGTTCCTGTATATTTTTTTCCTAGCACACACTATACTCAAACAATTCATACTCCTCATTTCCACACAAGGGACAGAATGCTTTACCTAAGCTTTCCTGGAATTTGAGGTCTGGAAACAGATGCTGGATATTGCATGCATGCTAAGTCACTTCAGTATGACTCTTTGTGACTTGATGGGCTGTAGCCCATCAGGCTCCTCGGTCCATGGGATCTTCCAGGCAAGAATTCTGGAGTGGGTTGCCATGCCCTCCTCCAGAGGATCTTCCCAACCCAGGGATCAAACCCGCATCTTGTATGTCTCCTACACTGGGAGGTGGGATCTTTACCACTAGCACCACCTGGGAAGCAGGTCTGGAAAGAGATGTTGGATATTGCAGTCATGTTATTTTCAGGATGAATTAACTGTAGACCTAACAAGTGTAATTATTTATTATTATTCATCTGGGACAATGAATTTGTCTTATTCTAGATAATTTCATCATCCTCCATTTGTTCTCAATGTAACAAAATCAGAATACTCCTAGTGACTATGCTTTCAGAATCTGTAGGAAAAAAATTCTTGCTAGAGTAGATGAGTGGGACTGGGGAGGGGGGTGGTGGGAGGGAGGCCCAAGACAGAGGGGGTATGTGTATACACACAGCTTACTAACTTTGTTGTACAGCAGAAACTAACACAATATTGTAAAGTATTTATACTCCAATATGGGAAAAAAAGAAATATAAGAATTCTATCCAAGGCCAAATCAGTTACCAAGAAGATAGATTATCTATCCCCTAAAGGTCACCAGAATTAAGAGTATGACTCTAGTAACAGCTCAATATGAGAGGCTCTATGAATTCATGTAAACCATTCTTCAACTTATTTATATGTTGTCCATATCAAACTCTAAAAAGTCTTTTAAATTTTGTTGAAATTTCTTTTTTTTTTTTTTTTTTTTTTTTTTTTTTTTTAATTTTTTTATTAGTTGGAGGCTAATTGCTTCACAACATTTCAGTGGGTTTTGTCATACATTGATATGAATCAGCCATAGATTTACACTTATTCCCCATCCCGATCCCCCCTCCCATCTCCCTCTCCACCCGATTCCTCTGGGTCTTCCCAGTGCACCAGGCCGGAGCACTTGTCTCATGCATCCCACCTGGGCTGGTGATCTGTTTCACCATAGATAGTATACATGCTGTTCTTTTGAAACATCCCACCCTCACCTTCTCCCACAGAGTTCAAAAGTCTGTTCTGTATTTCTGTGTCTCTTTTTCTGTTTTGCATATAGGGTTATCGTTACCATCTTTCTAAATTCCATATATATGTGTTAGTATGCTGTAATGTTCTTTATCTTTCTGGCTTACTTCACTCTGTATAAGGGGTTCCAGTTTCATCCATCTCATTAGGACTGGTTCAAATGAATTCTTTTTGACGGCTGAGTAAAATTCCATGTCAAGTGTCCTTCTTTGCCTCTTTGCTTTAATAGGATGAGGAGTGTTACTTTAAATTTCCTACCAAGGGCATTCACAATTATGGGATTTCTCTCCACACGTACAGGCATAGAAGACTTATATATACTGTATCATTTACTCTTCAAAATATCTCAGATGAACAGATATTAATTTCCCAATTTCCAGATGACAGAACTGAAACTGGGAGAGGTAACAAGGTCTCTCCTTTTCACTCCCTCCTCCTCTTCATCTCTCTCCTTCTCTCTACTCATTCTACTTCCAGGGTGAATCTTCTGATTTTAGATAATTCTTACTTTCATGGACCTGGAATCTATTTCCCTATGCATCATTTTTCTAAACGGTGAGACCTACATTCTTATTCTAGCCCTTAAAACATTTAGAGGCAAGATCCTCTTCTTTATAGGAGCCCTTGTCATGTAAGAGCTTCATACTCATAACTGACACAGCTGCTAAAACTACTACTAATAATGAAGTAGTCTCAGCTTGTTTACTCATCTTCTTCCTCAATGAGTTTTACAAGTGGTTTTTCAAACTTTTTCTGGCTACCAAACTCTTGGTTAAGACAAAATCTTTTATGAAATTCAAATACATATTAAGGACGAAAAATCTGAGGCTCTGACTGAAATGAATGTAGGGAACCAGGGTTATTGTCTTAAACCCCCTACCTCTGTAATTACTCAACCTTCTTTCTCTATGGGACCTCTATTTTAAGGACCTCTATTTAGGGATTTTCCAGGCTTCATGGTATGCAGGCATAAACCACTAGTTATATTCTATTTTAGTCTTTCTTTATCTGGGATGATAAGCTGGACTGACCTGAATGATCAAGTAGTCTGAGGATTACAGAGATTTGGAATAATTAATTGAAAATACCTGTTAGTTTATAATTTGGTTTATAAAAATATGGACATAGGCAGACTAAGAATCACACCATAAAGCAACTTCCTTCCACGTCTTTGTATCTGAGGTTTTGTTGGGCTGTGGAAATTACCAAAGAACCTGAGACAAGAAGACATGTAGGACTCCCCGACCAGGAAAATCTCCAACAAAACTGGAACAAGAAGGTATTGTTCTTCTGGAAGCTTCTGAGAACTTCAGGAACTAACCAAAAATGATTTTTCATTTTTGAGAAATCTGGTTTCTCTGAATCTCAGTTTCATCATTTCTACCAAAATCAAGCTAGATGATGTCCAGAGCCATTTCTATGCCTAACAGATCATCAGTGAATTTAAAGTCTTATTTTACTCTCAAGAAAATGAATACACAATACAAGCTGAACTCATTCTATGATTTTATTTTAAATATACATATAGGAAGATCAGTATAGTGGACTTTAATAGTCAAACAACTACACTGAGCTGAAGAATGACCAAGTCAGAAGTGTGATAATCACAGGTGTTTTTACAAAGTCTGAGACATTTAGACAAGACAAACTGATTATATATATACTGCTATCTTGTTCAGTGTCATTTGGTGTCTTTTACTCCCTTTAAATGAGAGGTCAAAAATAGGTCTACATATTCCAAAGTGTCTTGCGAACACAAAAAGTTTGAAAATCATTGCTCTAAAATAAATGTTAATGAGTAAACCACCCACACTGAACTGTATACTTCTAGAAATCATGTTGTCACCTTTGCACCTAACAGAACTACATTCCACCACCTCCCATGATTATCGAATGCCACCTCATCTGAGGTAGTAGTGTTCTCATCAATTTAAATGCCACTGCACCTCATTTCCCAAAGAGCAGCAAAACAAGTAATTCTCAACAACTGTTGCAAAGGCACCAGATGGAAATTCAAAGGATAAATAAGTACATTTAGACTGCAGCAGGGGATTTCAAAATTTCCTTTCAAATAGAGCCAATTAAGATATAGGAATACTGACAGGAGTTCCACTACAGAGGAAGAAAAAATAATGCACTATCCATGTCACTATTTTAATTGGCTCCACAAAGAGAGCATTTTCTAACCATTTGAAATCAAATCCTGCCAGAACACATAAAATTTACTCGGATATATAGACAACACAATAGGACTCCAAATGCCACAGAGCCTCCCAAGCATCTTTTCAAAAAGTGACAGTGTCAAGTTGTTCAGGGGAAAGAACTGAGTGTCATGAAATGAGCTAATCTTCCATGCTGTGATCAGATGGAGGAAGAGAGAATCCAGAATTTGTCTACATCATTGCTGTACAGATTTTTAAAAAGGGATATAATGACTCAAATCAACTAAGAGATTTTCTATGTTTACATTTGTGGCTTAATTCCTGTGAGTCTAAGAGTAGAATTTTTTCAGTAAATTAATGTGTCCTTTAGGAATCCTTAGAAATTGCCCAAAGTATATGAATAGCCAATTCACAAAAGGGAAAACCTGAGTGTCCACTAAATATGAGAAACTATTCAGATTTACCCTGAATCATAAGAATTCAAATAAAAATGATGACATGATACCCCCTCTTATTCACCATAAAGGCAAATATTTTTAAAAATCACATTATACCAAGTACTGGCAATAAGGTAAGAGGACAAGCACTGATGAGTGGAATGTAAATTGGAACAGCTATTCAAAAACTTGGCCATTTTTTAAATGGGCCAAAGATCTAAACAGACATTTCTCCAAAGAAGACATACAGATGGCTAACAAACACATGAAAACGCTCAACATCACTCATTATCAGAGAAATGCAAATCAAAACCTCAATGAGGTACCATTATACGCCAGTCAGAATGGCTGCTATCCAAAAGTCTACAAGCAATAAATGCTGGAGAGGGTGTGGAGAAAAGGGAACCCTCTTACACTGTTGGTGGGAATGCAAGCTAGTACAGCCACTATGGAGAACAGTGTGGAGATTTCTTAAAAAACTGGAAATAGAACTGCCATATGACCCAGCAATCCCACTCCTGGGCATACACACAGAGGAAACCAGATCTGAAAGAGACACGTGCACCCCAACGTTCATCGCAGCACTGTTTATAATAGCCAGGACATGGAAGCAACCTAGATGCCCATGAGCAGACGAATGGATAAGGAAGCTGTGGTACATATACACCATGGAATATTACTCAGCCATTAAAAAGAATTCATTTGAATCAGTTCTAATGAGATGGATGAAACTGGAGCCCATTATACAGAGTGAAGTAAGCCAGAAAGATAAAGACCAATACAGTATACTAACGCATATATATGGAATTTTAAAAGATGGTATAACGATAACCCTATATGCAAAATAGACAAAGAGACACAGATGTACAGAACAGACTTTTAGACTCTGTGGGAGAAGGCGAGGGTGGGATGTTCAGAGAGAATAGCATTGAAACAAATATACTATCAAGGGTGAAACAGATCACCAGCCCAGGTGGGATGCATGAGACAAGTGCTCAGGGCTGGTGCACTGGGAAGACCCAGAGGGATGGGATGGAGAGAGAGGTGGGAGGGGGGTTCAGGATGGGGAACACATGTAAATCCATGGCTGATTCATGTCAATGTATGACAAAACCCACTACAATATTGTAAAGTAATTAGTCTCCAACTAATAAAAATAAATGGAAAAAATAATAATAAAACAAAATAAAAAGACAAAGCAATCCATACAACTGGATGTAAATATCACACAGATGTTGGAATTTGTAGGCAAGTAATTTAAAATAACTATAAATAATATGGTAGTATTAACTCATCAGGCTTGGTTGCTCACGCTGCACATTTCCATAAAAAGGCCTGTTTAGAATTGGCCCTGAGGAGCTCTGTGTCTATGGACTATTCTGCCTGCTAAGAGTATTTCTGGATGCCTGAGGCTGTGGAGCAAGAGATATTAGTTTGATAAAATAGTTAATAAACACTTGCTTCTGTTCACAAAGACTAGAGTCTTGAGTTACCAAGGTCAGTCACATAGGTGCTACATTTCTATCTGACTGATCCCAAATAAAAAAAATAAAAATAAATAAAACTTGGCCATTTTTGATTATGGCTTCGCAGGTGGTCCTAGTGGTAAAGAACTCGCCTGCAAGTGACATAAAAGATGAGGGTTTAATCCCTGGGTTAGGAAGATTTCCTGAAGGAGGGCATGGAAATCCACTCTAATATTCTTGCCTGGAGAATCCCATGGACAGAGGAGCCTGGCAGGCTGCAGTTCATAGTGCTGCAGAGAGTCAAACATGGCTGAAGTGACTGAGCATCCATGCACATGACCTAGAAGTCTCACATGTGATTTTCTGCCCCATAGAATCTCTCTTGTCAGTTCCTAACAAGTTTATATGGGAATATGTACAAGGATATTCAACAAAGACAGCATTTCTGTGACAACGGTGATTTAGAGACAAACTATATATCTACAAGTAACAAAAAAAATGGATAATTTTAAATGTGGGATATGTATTACACAGTACAATTCAGAAGCAACATACAAGGTCTATAATAATAACATGGACAGATCTCGAAATCAGTGTTGATCAAAAGAAAACAAGATAAATAACAGCACATTGTTTATATAAATTAAAACTTCATACCCTCCAAACTAGCAATATATATTTTATAAGAATTCACAAAGATGTAGGGACACATAGCATGTATTTTAGAGAGAGTATCTCCAGGAAGAGTTAAATGAGCCTGGAATTTGGAAGTAAAAAGGAAATAATGAATTAAAACGAGGCAGGGATTTCTGGGACAAATAACAGAAGTCTGTTATATGCTGAGGTGTGTGATGAACTCACATTTCTGCAACCATGAATCAAAAGAAGGAAAAAATAAATAAACATTTATGTTATCCCACTAAGGATTATTTTATTTAAATACAATCCTTCCTTCTTATTAACTACCATATAAACCATAAGAGTAAATATTAAATAAATAAGGTAAAAGATCAAACCTTTATTGGTTAACTTTTCATTAAGTCACCACTAGGAAGGCACAAAAAAAAAATCAGACATCCAGCCAACTGCCAGGTACCCAATGTATACCAAATGCCAGGCAGGATATTGCTAAATGTAAAAAAGTAAACTATGAAACCATTGCTCATCTTTTGTCACTTTGATTTTATCAGGCAGGAAATAAAGTCTCTGAAGCATATATGGAGTTTAGAAAATTATGAGAATATATAAACATGCATGAGAAAATCAGTTTATTTTAGCAAACCTTGCAACACAAATTTTCAAAAAAAAAAATCAATTCATTTAAGAGTTCTTCTGTACCTGCCTTCAAAGTCTCTGGCACTATATTTTTTTAAATTTTCAATAGTAGTAAAATTTATATTTGAAAGATGTAGTTCACTTTTAAATGATTATTGCTGAAATTATAAATTAACTTCTATTAATGCAATTCAAAAGAATTACACAGTTTATACAGCATGTTCACAAAGTCTAGCTCTTTTGGCAATGTATTTCAGAATCATTTGAGTAAAAAAAAAGATGTTCAGCCAAGAATACTTGTTAAGAGACTTTGTCATAAATAGTGAAAGTGATTTTATTAACACACCACAAAATGAATCTACTGACAAAACCAAAACTCTTCCAAATTCACTTTAAGCAATGGTTTCAATAACCTAAAAATAAATGTATAGCCTTATAATCTCTTAAGGTAACAAGATTAGACACTTGGACTCTGGCATTTTTGAGTTAAAAATATACTGCATTATACTTTAAACACTATAAGTGTCCACACAACTGCTATCCATAATAGCACAAATATGTAGAGAAAAAAATGGCAATGTCAGAAGGCCTAGTTTTTATTCTCTTTTCTTCCAGTTACAGTCAGTTCTTCTATAATACAGGTTTTGAAGGCAGATGTGTTCAATACATTGATATATTAGGAAACAATTTAAGTAAATTACAAATTTGGCATTTGTATATGCACAATTTTATCCATCAAAAACACTAAATTAGGTGGATGCAGAATTTGCACCCAGAGGAGCCTAGCCATACAAAAAGATATAAAACAGGCACACTTCAAACATCTACCGGGAACCAGTTCACTGCATTCTCCTACAATACTGTTTTTTGATATTCCTATACTTAGGAGCTTGGTTACATGAAAAAACACTCAACATTCTATTTATGTTGAAGTATCCAGATTCAAAAATGCAAAGAAATGTATGCAAAAGGAAAGTTTTAAGTCTTGAGGAAAGCTTGAAGTAAGCATTTTGAAGGAAACAAGAAATCACGCTGTAGAAAGGGATCCAAGCTTGTAGAGAAGGAAAACTCTGAACTTATTACTCTCATGAACTCATCAAGTTTACAGTTACATATAGAGCAATTTCTCCTGAAGACCTGAAGGCTTACTGAGCAGTTTCTGCACATAGAAAGACCACATAGAAATGGATAATAAACAAAAAGGTACAGGATCCACAATAACCCCATCACCCCCAAGAAGTCACCTGCAATACAGAGGGATATTACAGATGAACCAACCGCACACTTCTGAACTTTGAGACACAGCAAAAACATGGCAGTTTAAAGGGAACATGGACTATATGGGAAGGAAATTTATATACTAATTTTGAGTATCTGCCAAATGGGCAAGGAACGGTTGGAAGTTTCTCTGGGATAAGAGACACCAGCAAAAATGTAGTGCTTTTAGAATACCCACAAAATTAAGCAACAACCAACTTGAGAGAGAATGCTATATACATAGACTGTTAAATATGAACCTCATGGTAAAGAAAAACTTATAAAAGATAGACAAAAAATTTTTTTAAAAGGACTATAAGCATAGTACTAAAGAAAGTCATCAAATCACAAGAGAAGAAGAGAAGAAGAAAAAGACAACAAAGAACTACAAAAACAACCAGGAAAAAACTTTAAAAATGGCAACAAGTACAAAAATATAAATAATGACTTTACATGTAGAGATTAAATATTCCAGTCAAAACACATAGAGTAGCTGAATGGATTTAAAAAAAAAAACAGGACGCATTTATAAGCTGCTCATAAGAAACTCACTTCAGACCTAAAGACATATACAGATAGAAAGTGAAGAGACAGAAAAAGGCATTCTATGCAAATGAAAACAAAAAGAAAAGCGGGAAAATGATAAGCAGATCAGGCAAACTAGACCTTAAAACAAAGACTGTAATAAGAAACAAAACAAGGCATTACATAAAGTGACAAAGGGATCAAATCAACAAGATGACTATAATATCGGAAAATATCTGCGAACCCAAAATAAGAACAACTGAATACATAAAACAAATTAACAGAAATAAAGGGAGAAATAGATAGCAATATAATAATTGTGTGTATGCATTAGTCACTCAGTCATATCCGATTCTTTGCAAACCCATGGACGATAGCCCATGAGGATCCACTGTCCACGGAATTCTAGAGTGGGTAACCATTCTCTTCACCAGGGGATCTTCCCAACCCAGGAATTGAACCTGAATCTCCTGCATTGCAGGCAGATTCTTTAACATCTGAGCCACCAAGAAAGCCCACACGCATAATAATAGTAGAGAACTTTAATACCTCAATGATATCACTGGATATATCATCCAGAAAGAAAATTAGTGAGGAAACACTGGCCTTAAAGGATACATTAGACCATTAATAGATTTACAGAATATTCTATCCAAAACCATCAGAATTCTTTTCATGTACACACAGAACGTTCTCCAGGGTAGATCACATGTTAGGCCACAAGAAAAATATGTATAAATTCAAGAAGACTAGAAATCATATCAAGCATCTTTTCCTACCATAACAATATGAAATTAGAAATCAATTAGAAGAAGAAACTGGAAAAAGCACAAATAGATGGAGACTAAACATAATGCTACTAAACAATCAATGGATCAACAAAGAAATCAATGGAGATGTAAAATGAATATTTTAAAACAAATGAAAATAGACACAAAATTTTTCATAACCTGTGGTATACAGCAAAGCAATTCTAAGAGAGAAGTTAATAGTGATACAGGCCTACCTCAAGAAATAAGAAAAACTGCAAATTAAAAAAAAATTCTAAATTTACATTTAAAGGAAATATAAAAAAAGAACACCAAACAAGCTAAAAGTTAGTCGAAGGAAGGAAATAAAAATCAAAGAGGGAGTAAAGGAAACAGAATTAAAAAAAGAAAAAGAAAAAACTCAATGGGGCTACATAGTACTTGAAAAAATAAACAAAATCCCCAAACCTTCAGTCAAACTTATCAAACAACAAAAAGAGAGGACCAAAGCAAAATCATAAATGAAAGAGGAAGACCCAGAGGGATGGGATGGAGAGGGAGGCAGAAGGGGGGAGCGGGATGGGGAACACGTGTAAATCCATGGCTGATTCATGTCAATGTATGCAAAAACCACTACAATAATGTAAAGTAAGTAGCCTCCAACTAATAAAAATAAATGGGAAAAATAAATAAATAAATAAATGAAAGAGAAGTTTACAAACAACCACAGAAATACAAAGAATCATAAAAGAATAGTTATGAACAATTATGTGCCAACAAATTAGACAACCTAGAAGAAATGATAAGTTCCTAGAAACATACAATCTTCCAAGACTGAATCATGAAGAAACAGAAAACCTGAATGGACAGATGACCATTAACAAAACTTAATCAATAATCAAAAACCTCCCAACAAACAAAAGTCATGGTCCAGATGACTTTCAGGTGAATTCTAAGAAATATTTAAAGAAGAGTTAACATCTATCCTTCTCATATACTTCCAAAATATGAAAAAGTAAGGAACAATTTTCAAACTCATTTTACTAGGTCAATACCACCCTGATACCGAAAATACAGATATCACAAAAAAGAAAATTACAAGCCAAAACTGTCAACAAAGTATTAACAAATCAATTTCAACAATACATTAAAAGGATCATACACTGTGATCAAGTAGTATTCATTCCAGGGATGCAAGGATGGGACGCAAATCAATCAACATATTAACAAGAAACCATATGAAAAACAACAAGAAGGATAAAAGACATATAACCATTTCAATAGACTTAGGGAAAGCATTTGACAAAATTCATCATCCATTTATAATAAAAATACTTTCAAGAAAGTGGGCATAGAGGGAGCATACCTCAACATAATAAAGGTCATTTATGACAAACCCACAGCTAACATCATACTCAACTTTCAGCTTTTTTCTAAAATCATGAACAAGACAAAGATGCCCACTCTTGCCACACTTTTTTTAATCTTTTCATGTTTTTATTTATTTATTTTATTGAAGGATAATTGCTGTACAGAATTTTGTTGTTTTCTGTCAAACCTCAAAGAGAATCAGCCATAGGTATACATATATCCCCTCTCTTTTGAAACTTCCTCCCATCTCCCTCCCTACCCGACCCCACTACATTGATACAGAGCCCCTGTTTGAGTTTCCTGAACCATAAAGCAAATTCCCATTGGCTAGCTATTTTACACATGGTAATGTAAGTTTCCATGTTACTCTCTCCATATATCCCACCCTCTCCTCCTCTCTCCCCATGTCCATAAGTCTATTTTCTATGTCTGTTTCTTCATTGCTGCCCTGTAAATAAGTTCTTCAGTACCATTCTTCTAGATTCCATATATATGTGTTAGAATGTGATATGTATCTTTCTTTTTCTAACTCACTTCACTCTGTATAATAGGTTCCAGGTTCATCCACCTCATTAAAACTGACTCAAATTCGTTCCTTTTTATGGCTGAATGATATTCCATTGTGTACATGTACCACAACTTCTTTATCCATTCATCTGTCTATGGACATCAAGGTTGCTTCCATGTTCTAGCTATTGTAAATAGTGCTGCAATGAACAATGGGTATACATGTGACTTTTTCAATTTTAGTTTCCTCAGGGTATATGCCTAGGAGTGGGATTGCTGGATCACATGGTGGTTTTATTCCTACTTTTTAAAGAAATCTCCATAACTTCTTCCATAATGGCTGAACCAATTTACATTCCCGCCAACAGTGCAACTCTTGCCACTTTTATTCAATATCGCATTGGAAATCCTAGAGACAGAAACTAGGCAAGAAAAAGGAAAGACATCCAAATTGAAAAGAAGGAGGCAAAACTTTCACTATTTGTGGACAGCATGGTACTATATATAGAGAGAGATAGAACATATATATATGTATGTGTATATATATGTGTGTATATACTTACATAACACAGACAGAGAATCCTAAATACTCCATCAAAAAACTGTTAGAACTAAAAAAAAAGATCAATAAATACAAAATATACAGAAATATATTGCATTTCTACACACTAATAATGAACTATAAGAAAAAGAAATGAAGAAAACAATCCTATTTACAATTGTATCAAAAATAATAAATACCTAGGAATAAACTTAACTAGGGAAGTGAAAGACCCATATTCTGAAAACCTTAAGACACTGAAGAAAATAAACTGAAAGACAACACAAATAAGTATAAACATACACCATGTTCATGGAATGGAAGAATCAATATAATTAAAATGTCCATACTACCCAAAGCAATCTACAGATTGAATGCAATCCTTACAAAAACAGCAATGCCCTTTCTCACAGACTAGAACAAATAATCCTAAAATTTGTATGAAATCACAAAAGTCTCTGAATGACCAAAACAAAAAAGAAAAACAAAGCTAGAGGTCTGACATCAGACTTGGAACTATACTAGAAAGCTACAGTAATCAAGATAGTATGGTACTAGCATAAAACTGACACACAGATCAATGGAATAGAATAGAGACCCCAGAAATAAACCCACATTCATATGGCCAAATAAAGTATGGCAAAGGAAGCAAGAATTTATAATAGGGAAAAGACAGTCTCTTCAACACCTGATTCTGGAAAACTGGAGAGCTACTTGCAAAACAACAAAACTGGACCCCTTTCTTACACTATATACAAAAATAAACTCAAAATGGATTAAAGACTTAAATATAAGACCTAAAACCATAAAACCACAATCATAGAAAGCTAACCAATCTGATCACATGGACCACAGCCTTGTTTAACTCAATGAAACTAATGAAACTATGAGCCATGTTGTGTAGGGCCACCCAAGATGGACGGGTCATGATGGAGAGTTCTGACAAAACATGGTCCACTGGAAAAGGGAATGGCAAATCACTTCAGTATTTTTGCCTTGAGAACTCCATGAACAGTATGAAAAGGCAAAAACACAGGACACTGAAAGATGAACTCCCCAGATCAGTAGGTGCTCAGTATGCTGCTGGAGATCAGTAGAGAACTAACTCCAGAAAGAATGAAGACAGAGGATGAGATGGTTGGATGGCATCACCAACTCAATGGACATGAGTTTGAGTAAACTCCGGGAGTTGGTGATGGACAGGGAGGCCTGGTGTGGTGCAGTCCATGGGGTTGCAGTTGGACACAACTGAGTGACTGAACTGAATTGAATGGAATTGAAAACCATAAAGCTCCTAGAAGAAAACATAGGCAGTAATCTTCCAGACATTGGTCTTAGTTAGATTTTTTTGGATTTGTCTCCTCAGGCAAGTGAAATGAAAGTAAAAACAAACAAATGGGGCTACATCAAACCAAAAACACTTTTCACAGTGAAGTAAACCTCCAAAAAACAAAAAGGCAACCTACTGAATAGAAGAAGATATTTGCAAATGTTATATCCAATAAGGGATTGATATTCAAAAGATGCAAAATATTCATATATTCAATATAAAAAAACCACTCTGTTAAAGAATAAACCAGAGGAACTGAACAGAAATTTTTTCAAAGAAGCTATACTGATGCCCAAGAGGCACATAAATGATGTTCACTATCAGTAATCATCAGGGGAATTTAACTCAAAATCACAATGAGGTATCACTGAACATCTGTAAGGATGGCTATTATCACAAAGACAAGAAACAACAGGTGTTGCTTAGGATGTAGAAAAAAGGAAACCCTTGTGCACTGTTGGTGAGAATGTAAGTTAGTGTAGCCACTAGGGAAAACAGTATGGAGCTTTCTCAAAAAACTAAAAGTAGAACTACCACATGATCTAGTAATTTCACTTCTAAGTGTTTATTAGAAGAAACACTAAATTAAAAAGGTATATGCATTCTTGTGCTTGCAGCATTATTCACAATAGTCAAGATATGGAAGCAACCCAAACGTCCACTGATAGATGAATGGAAAAAGAAGATGTGGTGTGTATATATAAAATGGAATATGACTCAGCCTTAAAAAGGAATAAAATCTTGCCACTTGTGATAACAATGGATGGACTTGAAGTGCATTATGTTAAGTGAATAACTCTGAAACAAATAACATGATTTCACTCATATGTGTAATCTAAAATTCAAAACAATCAAAGCAAAACAAAAGAGAAACAGGCTCATAAATACAGAGAACAAATGGCAGTTGCCAGAGGGAGGTAAAGTGAGGAGATGGACCAAGTCGGTGAAGGTTTTTAAGAAGCACAAACTTATTAGAGTTGTAAAATAAATAAGTCATGGAGCATATAATGTGTAGAATAAGAAATATAGTCAACATTTTAACAAGTTTGTATGGTGATAGTAACTAGACTTACTGAGACAATCACTTTGCAATGTGTAGTAATACCAAATCACTATGTTGTACACCTGAAATGAATATTATATTGTATGCTAATTATGATTCAATAATTTTAAAATGAGAGAACATGTTGCTCTCCTGAGCCAAAGGCACTGCAGACCATCACAGAAAATATAAGAAAATTAAAGAAATATCTACATCTGAAACAACTGTGAATTAAAAAAAAAATGTACTGTGAATTCAAAAAAACACAATCTAAATAAAAAACAAAAAGATTATTGTGCATATGGATTGAATAACAGCAAAAAAAAAAATCAAGAATATTTCTCATAATAAAAGAGAAAGCACAATCTATATAAAAAGAACTTAAGCAGAAATTGCCAAGTCCTGCATGAGAAGCTCCTGTTAGTCCCAGCAGTGGTAGCTTTGGTGGTTTCAAGCATTGCTTTAAATTCTAAAACCTTCAGCTGTTGGGTGAAGTCACTAAAGCAAATGAGAAAGCTGTACAAGAACTTCTAGCTGTGCTACCAAAAGTAACTGAAGAAGGCTATGTATGGATCACATTTTCAATTTTGATGAAATTCAGCATTTGAAGCAAACCAGAAGGGTGAAAAGGTTCGATAAGTGGGTGAATCGTGAGCAGACTAAAAATAAAAAAACTCATTGTTTTGAAGTGTATCGTCTCTCATTCTACACAATAACAACAAACCATTTCTTTCTTTTTTTTTTTTCAATTATTTTTATTAGTTGGAGGCTAATTACTTCACAACATTGCAGTGGGTTTTGTCATACATTGACATGAATCAGCCATGGAGTTACATGTATTCCCCATCCCGATCCCCTCTCCCACCTCCCTCTCCACCCGATTCCTCTGGGTCTTCCCAGTGCACCAGGCCCGAGCACTTGTCTCATGCATCCCACCTGGGCTGGTGATCTGTTTCACTATAGATAATATACATGCTGTTCTCTCGAAACATCCCACCCTCACCTTCTCCCACAGAGTCCAAAAGTCTGTTCTGTACATCTGTGTCTCTTTTTCTGTTTTGCATATAGGGTTACATTACCATCTTCCTAAATTCCATATATATGTGTTAGTATGCTGTAATGTTCTTTATCTTTCTGGCTTACTTCACTCTGTATAATGGGCTCCAGTTTCATCCATCTCATTAGAACTGATTCAAATGAATTCTTTTTAATGGCTGAGTAATATTCCATGGTGTATATGTACCACAGCTTCCTTATCCATTCGTCTGCTCATGGGCATCTAGGTTGCTTCCATGTCCTGGCTATTATAAACAGTGCTGTGATGAACATTGGGGTGCACGTGTCTCTTTCAGATCTGGTTTCCTCAGTGTGTATGCCCAGGAGTGGGATTGCTGGGTCATATGGCAGTTCTATTTCCAGTTTTTTAAGAAATCTCCACACTGTTCTCCATAGTGGCTGTACTAGCTTGCATTCCCACCAACAGTGTAAGAGGGTTCCCTTTTCTCCACACCCTCTCCAGCACTTATTGCTTGTAGACTTTTGGATAGCAGCCATTCTGACTGGCGTGTAATGGTACCTCATTGTGGTTTTGATTTGCATTTCTCTGATAATGAGTGATGTGGAGCATCCTTTCATGTGTTTGTTAGCCATCTGTATGTCTTCTTTGGAGAAATGTCTGTTTAGTTCTTTGGCCCATTTTTTGATTGGGTCATTTATTTTTCTGGAATTGAGCTGCAGGAGTTGCTTGTATATTTTTGAGATTAATCCTTTGTCTGTTGCTTCATTTGCTATTATTTTCTCCCAATCTGAGGGCTGTCTTTTCACCTTACTTATAGTTTCCTTTGTTGTGCAAAAGCTTTTAAGTTTCATTAGGTCCCATGTGTTTATTTTTGCTTTTATTTCCAATATTCTGGGAGGTGGGTCATAGAGGATCCTGCTGTGATTCATGTCGGAGAGTGTTTTGCCTATGTTCTCCTCTAGGAGTTTTATAGTTTCTGGTCTTACATTTAGATCTTTAATCCATATTGAGTTTATTTTTGTGTATGGTGAACAAACCATTTCTTGATCAGACTGTGACATGTGATGAAAAGTGGATTTTATATGATAACCAGAGACAACCAGCTCAGTAGTTGGATCAAGAAGAAGCTCCAAAGCACTTCCCAAAGTCAAACTTGCACCAAAAAGGGTCATGGTCACCAGTGGTCTGCTGCTGGTCTGATCCACTACAGCTTTCAGAATCCTGCCGAAACCATTACATCTAAGAAGCATGTTCAGCAGATTGATAAGATATATTGAAAACTGCAATGCCTGCAGCCAGCACTGGTCAACAGAAAGGGCCCAATTCTTCTCCATAACAATGCCTGACCACACATTGCACAATCAACCCTTCAAAAGTTGAATGAATTGAGATACAAAGTTTTGCCTGATCTGCCATATTCACCTCACCTCTTGTCAATCAACTACCACTTCTTCAATCATCTTGACAACTTTTTTCAGGGAAAATGTTTCCACAACCAGCAGGAGGCAGAACTTCCAAGAGTTGATGGAATCATCCTAAAGCATAGATTTTTACACTACAGGAATAAACCACCTTATTTCTCATTGGAAAAAATATGCTGATTGTAATGGTTCCTATTTTGATTAATAAACATGTGTTTGAGCCTAGTTATAATGATTTAAAATTCAGGGTCTGAAACCGCAATTACTTTTGCACCAACCTAATAGAACTCAAAAGTACATTGATCAATAATTCCCTGGTCAAAGAAACTTTGTGTGCTTTCCCAGATTCCATCATCCCCTACTATCTGTTCCTACAAAATATTTCACTTCTTTGGAACAGTCACGGCAAAGGTAATGCTTTGTTCCCCATGGCACCATAAGCTTCATGAGGGAAGAGACTTCTGTCTGTTTACCACTGTTTCTCAAAGATTAGCCCAGGATTGGCACCTCATGAAGGTTCACTGAAAGTCTGTACAGTGAATGAAGATTGAATGAGTGAATGAAGGAGCACACTTGGCCATTCTGAGCCTGTTTGCTCATCTCTAAAACAGAGAAGCAGGTGATAGTTGCCTGCCTCTTTTATGGGGATCTAATGAGATAATGTATGTGAAAGTGCTGTGCTATCTATAAAGCAATAATTATTATTCATTCAGCACATACTTTACTGCAGTAGTAAAGAGGAGCATAATGGAGTTGATAAAAGCATGGTTGCAGGAGTGAGAGTGGTTTTGCATATCAGCACTGTATCTTATTACCTGTCCAATTTGAGACGAGTTATAGATCCTCTCTAAGCCTCTGTCTCACATTTTGTGAGAATTAACAAAAAGTTAATTCATGAAGAGCACCTAATTATATTTTAGCTACATCATGTACTCTATCAGATACACTGATATATTGGTGAAGGGCTCTGCCCCCAAGAAGCTTACAGTCTACTAAGAAGATAAATCAGACACATCATATGCCCTGGTCATATCAACTGTCTTCCTGCTTCTTGCCTTTGCACATGCTGGTCCCTTGAATGTAGCATCCTTCTTCCATCCACCAACTCAAAATGGCTTGAATGCAGACAAAGCTGGTGCCCAAAAGGAGCTATAAAGTGACATAAGGTGTCACAGGAGATCGTGGGAGATCACTCTTTAGAAATAAACCTTTTCTTTCTCTAAAGTTACTAAGGTGTCTTCCTGCTAAGTATTACTCTCATTGACAAGCAAGGCTTAAAAAATTCATACAATGATATTTAATTGTGAGCACTCAATTTGTTTGCATTGTTTTATATGGCAAATTCAAAAGCATTTAGTTAGAAAAAAGAAATGTATATAAACCTCCAACCACAAAAATGCTCATGGCATTTTTTGATCAATTTGATCAAGAAGGCACCAGGAGAGGATACCATCAAAGGATCCATAGTTGAGAGGAGACTTATAAACTATATTGGCCTCCAAAAATGTCCTTGACCTAATCTCTGGAAACTGTGAATCAAGTTAAGGGTGATTATCCTGGATTATCCTGGTGGGCCGCACATAATTATAGGTAAGAAGCACACAGGAGGAGTCAAAAGAGAAGACCTCGGTAATGGAAGCAGAGACTAGATGGATGTGTCTTGAATGGAGGAAAGGGCCATAAGACAACTAACACAGCAGGCCATGAGAAGCTGAAAAAGGCAAGTAAACAAATGGTCCCCTCTGAGTGTCAGGAAGGAACCAGTCCTACTCATATCTTGAGTTTAGCCCAATGAAACTGAATTCAGATTTCTGACTTCTAGAAGTTTAAGAGAGTAAATCTGTACTGTTTAATCTGCTAAATGTATAGTGATTCCTTAGAAAAGCCATAAGAAACTAAAATAGAGAGAGAAGACAAATGACCCCCGTTCTTCAGTTTCCACTCTGATTTCTAATGAGAAAGCATGTTACAAAGCACTCCAGATGACCTCCAACTGAGAGTTCATTGAGTGGTGGGGTAGAAAGAGCCTTAAAATTGTGAAAATAACTTTCTACCACAACAATCCTGATAAAGTGGAAAAGCTAACCATCCAAGAGCATAAAATAACTTGAAGTGATCCAGGATTTTGAGGAACATTAAAACCCATCTCAAAGGTAAAATCCTAGAGTTCTTTGGAAAAAAGTTTCTGATTGTCACCATTCTTACATGTTAACTTTATAGGAAAATTAATTCCAAATATTAGTTGAGAACTTGAAAGATATGGCATAGATATAAAGGAGTGAGTCTAATTTTTATCAAGCATTCTAGAACTTAAACATCCAAATGCATAATTCTTAAAGTAGACTCTGGAATAAGGAGGCAAGCATATATTCATCCTAACAAAACTTCTGTACCACCATCACTGTCCACCCACATCATATGCCCTGGTCATATCACTGTCTTCCTGCTGCTTGCCTTTGCACATGCTAGTCCTTTGAATGCAGCATCCTTCTTCCATTCTCCAACTCAAAGACCTAGAAGGTCATTAATCTTAAAGACTCAATTCTAATGTTATGTCCTTAGCCAAGTTTCCTTTGACTAACTCCTAGACAAGCTCCCTGCTTTTTGTACCCCTTGCCATCTTGGATAGAGTTTCATTAGCAGTTATTCCATGTTACAGTTATTTATTTATTTACACATCTATCTCCCCAAGCAGCTGGAGGTCTCTGCTGGGAGAGACCAATTATACTCTACTCATCTCTGAATACAAAATGCTTAGTTTCATGCCTAGAACATAACAGACATTTAAAATGTTTTGTTAAAGAAATCAATGCATCAATGCAGCCACTTCAGAAAACCAGTGTCAATAACTTACTATTTTGGTATCTTGAAGACTTGACTCCCAGAAAAACACTTGGTTCTAAAAAATCCAATACAGACTTGAAGAGTTGCTTCAAAAGAGGACCTACAAAAAATATGTAAATAAAGCATGGATTTTGGACTTATTATCACTGCTAATCTAAACAGCTGGTCTTTACAATATGGAATAGCCAATACTTACCATTTTGTCTGCCAGCGCTCCTTCATACTCCTGGAAACAGCGTCCTCCTCTTCTGTCCTCACCAATTCCCCCTCCCCTCCCTCTTTATTCCTTGGTCCAAACAGTACCTGAGGTCAGATCTTTCATGGCTAACCTATGTATACCAATATATTTGAATTTGGTTTCTGTCACTTGTAACAAAAAGATTCCAAACTAATGCATGTTGTTAACTAAAAAGTAAACAGAAGCAAGTTGCTCAATTATTTCTTCATAAAAATCAAATGAGTAGTTTACTGAGCTGCTTTTTTTAAGAGCATGATGCAAGAATTTATTAGACATTCTGCTTATCAACATTGCACTGCACTGCAGAAAAATCTAGAGAAATTTCTCCATTAAATAAAAGTTGCAACATGGCAGAGCACAGTAAGGGTCCAGAAAACCTGAGTGTTAACTAACTGGATGCCTTTGGACACGGGGTTTTTTAAATCTCTGGGCATCAAAGTGCCATGGTCCACCTATATTCTAAGCCACTGAAGAACATATATTCTGTGGTTCAGAATACAGCAGCACCTCCATGACTTTTGATTTCAAAATTCAAACTTCTTTTGGTAAAGAAAAAAAAAAAAAAAAAAAAACAGAACTTCTCAATTGGGACTTAAATAAAAATTCAAGTACCAGAATACTTAAGTTTTTTAAAGAAAAACCAGAGCCAATATTCTATATGTGATTAATGAACTGAAAATAGATTACCAGGAAAGTTACCTTTTTATGAACTTATCTAGCTTGCTGGATAAAAACTGAAAAAGATGACTAAATCCATCCCCTGCTGAAGTGTGGCTAATTCTATAATCAATCACAGACACCGCACTCAATAATGCGATATGTACTCAAGTACTCGGTCAGCAACGGTTATATGCAGGACATTGTGACCAGCGCTGAGGGCAAGGCGGGAAGGGATAAACTGGATTGATAATCTCACTGCTCTGTTTAAAAGCTCCAACAGCATGCCACTGCACTTGGACTAAAAACCAAACTCATTACATGACTTTAAAGGCCTGACTTTGAAGACTCCTACTTTCCCAACATCATCTTCTGCCACTTTTTCCATCAATCTCTTTCTTCCAGGCAAAGTCCTTTTTCAGATACTTATACAGACTAGCACTTTCTTGCCTCAAGGTATATGAATAGAGTCCTGCTTGATATTCCATCTGCATGGAATGTTGCACCCCCACTCAAGTCATGGCTGGTTGGCTCCTTTCTGCCTTTCGGGACAATCTTAAAATAAATGTTACCCCCTTAACTAGATTTTTCCTAATCTTACCCCCCTTTTCCCCTACTACCCTACCTTTGTCACCATTATTTTCTTTCTTGGTCTCATGTTATTTCTCTTCCCAGAGCTTTTCCTATGTTGTGATTATTCTATTTGCTTGTCTCCTTGGGCTTTGTCTGAGTCTGGGAGAAGGCAGGGATATGGTGGGGTATTTTTGGTCCATGCTGTGTCTTCAGTACCTAGTACATCACCTACTACACAGAAGTCACCCTAAGATTCAGAGAATGAATGAGTGGAAAAATGAGACTCATGTATCTACCATAGCTAAAATATAAAATAGTATACATGAAGCATTTACATAGTAGAAAAAAAGAGATTCAAGGGTTACAAACAAAAATGTCAAAGAGCAAAACTGCATGAATGAAAAATCTCTCACCAGCTATACAAAAGGACACAATTGCTAAGACCACATCATTCAGGGTCTTGAGGGTAAAACAAGGAAATTTGTATTTATCCCATGAGAATTGGGGACTCATATAAACTTACTATTATCTCTGGGTTTTAGGATTACTCTGCTGCCAATAAAATAAATAATGGATGGAGACTGGGAAGAGGGCAGTGCCCGTAGGCCAGGCCAATGCATTACCAAAGAGTAGAAGAGTCAAAGGAAAGAATGAGAATGTGTGAAAGACATTTTGCAACTAGTTAGATGTGGAAGGCAAAAGAATAAGGAAAAGAAGATTTTTTATACACCAACGTTAAAATTGCAGAATGCGGGGAAGAGAGAAGGCTTTGGATTGGGAAAGGAAGATGATGGGTTTAACCCTGGCTACCATATAAAACAAAATAGAAAAACCAGACCGCATGAGTTATTACCTGCAGCTATGTTCTCCTTCCGCTATGCAAGTCTCCCTTCCAAACACTCCCTTTCTTTCTTGGAAAATACCTTTAGTTTTTTGGCTGTTTATACAAATAACTTAAAATGCACAAAATACAGATGTGCTTTGATGAGAAAGTGAAATCCCCTATACTCCATCCTCCACAATAGCCTCTGTTCAGTTTGGAATACATTCCCACAGAATTTTTATGCATATGTTAACGAACATTAAAAATACAGTATAATATTATATAAGCAGTTCTATAAGCTTCTTAATTTTTACTTTAGGTATCGTTAACACTTCCTGATTAATATATATAGATCTTATTAATCTCTTTAAAGGACAGTTTGGTATTACACTGCAGCATGTTCCATAATGAATTTAATCAGTCCCCTATCGATGGGTATTTAGGATATTTTCAGTTGTTGTCATTATAAGTAATACCTCAATGAGCACCCTTGAATACAGATCTTTGGGCAACTTTTTGGTTATTTCTGCAAGCACGTGGCAGAAGTATTAAATGAGCCAACCTTTCCAGAAAACACAATAGGAGGATCAGCCAGGCTAAGAAGGGCACCAGAAACAGATTCTCTAACTCAGCAACTCAAACCTCTCTTCATAAAAGGATAGCATGCAAATGAAGATGAATTCCTGCAATGATTTACTTCAAGGTCAAATAGATCTTTATGCACCAAAGAGAGAGCATTCACCCCCACCCTAGCCCTTCAGAAGATAAAAAAATATTTTCTGTCAAATAAGGGCAAAACTTGAAAGGAGGGATTCTCACAGTTTGGGGTCTGTTTGTGTGTTTTTTAAATTTTTATTGGAGGATAATTGCTTTACAATATTGTGCTGGTTTCTGCCACATGTCAACATGAATCAGTCACAGGTATATCTTTTTTTTTTTCATTTATTTTTATTAGTTGGAGGCTAATTACTTTACAATATTGTAGTGGTTTTTGTCATACATTGACATGAATCAGCTATGGATTTACATGTATATCCATGTGCCTTCCCTCTTGAACCTCCTACCCATCATCTCCCACCCCATCCCACCCTTCCAGGTGTCACAGAGCACTAGGCCTGGCTCCCTGTGCGCACCGCCAATTCCCTGTGGCTATCTGTTTTACGTATGTATACGTGTGTATATACGTAATGTATATGTTTCCATGCTGCCCTCTCAATTCATCCCACCCTCTCCTTCACGCACTGTGTCCACAAGTCTGTTCTCTATGTCTGTGCCTCCACTGCTGCCCTGCGACAAGTTTTCTAATTTACACACAACACCATGACTAACACAGTCCGACATTCCTGAACACTCTCAGTTACTCACTTCCGGGTGTTCTCAAGGCGTTTGGTTCACACCTGGATTTAGTACTATTTCCACCAGAGCTTGACAACTGATTTACTTACCCACTTCCCAGTCTAGATTCTGAGCTCCCCAAGGACAGGGAACTCCTCTTATCCATTATAGTATCTCATGACCTAATGCCAAGACAGACCCTCGACAAGTACTCGTTGTGTGAATGAATGCACTGACAAGTGAATAAATGAGTGAATGCTCAAGAGCAAAACTATTTTCAGTATGAGTAGAAAGTTTTGGGGGAAATAGAGCTGCTGCTGTTGTATTTTTAATACCCTGCCACCATCAAATTCTCACTGCATCTCATAAAATTCACGGAACTGGAGACTGACCTTAAGAGGCAGTTGATATGCCTTCCACAGGCTCCTGCAGGGAGGGTCTCCTCAGCCACTCTGGTGAGTGTCAAAGCAGGCAATGAGATCCTGCAGAAACTGCATTCAGGAGGCCTCGCCTACTTCCAGGGCACTGCTGATGGTTAGTATTGCAGAGTCTAAGTCACACAAGTCATCAAACATAATTCTGAGCATTCACACATGCACAGGGGCCACATGTGACTAATGGGAACAAGGTCAGGAGAATGAGTAGGATAAAGAAAGGCTGAAACCATGCCATGCAAGAGGCGGCTGAAGAAGCTGGGCCTGCTTGGCCTGGAGGATGGGCTGAGTGTGTTCACTCCCCACACACATCAGAGGCTCTCCTTGGAGGTAAAGAAATCAGATCCATGTAGAGCACAGACTCTGGAGTCAGACGGGCTGGACTGAACTTGAACCCCAGTGTTGACATTTATTATTCTGTGACTTTAGGCAATCACTTAACCCCCCTTGCTTTCAATGTGCTCATCTATAAAATGGAGTAATAGTAATTATAGTATTCTTGGGAATGACAGAATATCTATAAAACCCTTAACACAACACTTTGATTGCTATCTTTTAATTTAATAAGTGTTAATATAACTGGTAGGTTGGACAAGATTCAAAAGGTATAATCATAAAAGCAAGTTTATGTTTGAATACCACTGCCCCTAAAATATGTTTTGTGGTTTAGCTAAAGTGCTACCCTAGATAAAAATGTAAGCTGTGCAATGACATGGGCGATCATTCTTAGAGAACTTTATCATTAGACTCATCATCAGTTCTGAAAGTCTAGTCTTAGCAGACAAACACACACCTTAATCTTTCTCAAATGGACAGCCTCTTCCCTTCTTCTTCCACCAGCCACAGCCTTGCTGTCAATGGACCATCTGCTACTGAGAAAGGAGCATGTTGCCTTTTGACTTCTCTCCTGTTTACCTCTTTCCCCTCCAGCAGCTGCTGTGTGCTGTGCTCAGGCACGTCTCAACCTCTCTTTGTGAACCCATGGACTGTAGCCCACCAGGATCCTACGTCCATGAGATTTCCCAGGAAAGAACACTGGAGTGGGTTGCCATTTCCTAATCCACTGTCATGGGCTTGGCCATTGGACTTGCTTTGGCCAATGGGATATCAGCAGACATGCTGCAAGCAAAAGCCTTCAATGGCCTTGCACAGCTTCACCTGGCCCTTTCCGCTCCAGTGACTGGTCACAAAGAGAGCCTTGCTGAGAAGCTGCTGTGCCCTCAGCCTGAGCCTCAGAATGGACAAATACAGAGCAATCCTGAGCACAACTTTCAACTTGCAAACCCATAGCTTCCCAGCCAATCCCAGGATACATCAGTTGAGTCACAGTGGACTTGCAAAGTTGAACTTGTTGAGAGGCATTCCATTTGGGTATTTTATTTTGTTTTGTTTTCTTCACTTTATGGAACATTTAAAGGGCAAGAGCTTTACTATATACTATCTAATGCAATACTATACTATCTAATGCAATCTTCTCCCTGTTGGTCGTCAGCCAATGACCTGTTGATTCTTCTTAACTCTTAGAACTCTCTGGAATTGTCTTTCCATTTTCCTACTACTGTTTCCTCATCAGGTTGAGCTTACTGAAACTTGGAATCTTGCCATTCTTGTAGAAAGTATTATATTGCCTGATGTAGAGTAGCCATTCAACAAGCATTTGTAGAATTAATGATTAGTTGCTGGGTTAGGCAATTTTGAAAAGTATAAAAAGAACAAAGTGTAATTTTTTAAGTTTCCCTCCCTGTAGTTTCTCTTCCCAAAGGTGACCCTTCTAGCCTAGTTCTTATGTATCTTTTCAGGAAAAGAAAAAATCCTGTGTACAGACATAGCATGGGGGAGAGTAAGACAGAGGTTCCTAATTGAAGGAGAGGGAAAGAAAGAAAGTGGAAGGTGATTACAGCTTTTATAGAGTTTAGGGCTGTTTTCATACTAAAGGGATCATATTATCCATTGTGCCTTCCATGTTGTTGCAGTTGTTTTAATTTAAAATGTGTGTTGGAGACCTTCCAATATCAGTTCATCTGCTCATCCACATCAATGACTCAATAATACCCACCCTACCCCATTCCTTTATTCAGCTACTCTCCATCTGATGGGTCTTTAGTTCTGTTCCAATTCCTCTTGGTTTTGCTATTACAAATGATGCTTCTGAGACCAACCCGGTACATTTCTCTTGAACATAGCCCATCACATTATAGACTGAAACTCCGATCTAGAAAGAGGAACATTCATCTGTTGGTAGTTCCTGACTTTTATACCCTAGCAATCAAGATTTTATAAAGCTTAACTCTATACAGCTTGGTTCACAAAACAATATTCATTGATTTTCATTTCTTATTTTAGAATACTGAATATGCCTTTTCCATCAATTAGCAGGCCCTCTTCCCTCCCACCTTCTACTTCAAGGTTCTGATAACACATCCTCTAAGAAGCCAGCCTCCCTGGTTGAGAATCACTATTCTAAGACATCATCAGGTTGACAATAATTCCTTCAGCCCTGAGATTAGAAAGTTCAGTACTATCAAGCCTTCAAAGAGCAAGATGATCAAAACTTGGGGTAGGTGACAATGATTTTAATCCAAATAACAAGAGAGTTTAATTGAAGAATTAAATGACAAGAAAACAAAAGGGAAAGAACAAGAATCAATTACACTGTTCTGAAACGAATGCGAAGGATCACTCAGTTACAGGAGAGATTTCTACTCTCAGCACATTATCTTTCAGCAGCAGTTGCCCAGGTCCAGGCTGCCACTCCAGCTCCTCTACCAACAGTGTCTGCAGGAAGGCGCAGAAAGGAGAAAGTACAAAGCGACAATGTCTTTCGGCTTTTGCTGTGTTCTTGACAACAAGGATCTAATTCACCTACTCAAAGTACTCCTTTTTCCTAAGTAAACACACACTGTTGCTGCAAAATTGGAAATAAGAGAAATAAAGAAAACTAAGTATTGGAAGGAATGCTATAATACAGTGAAATGTATTATGATACACAGGTAATGTTTTGATGAGTGATATAGGTAAAGACAAACTTTTAGTGCTGCCATAAAGATTAAATGAGGGCCTGTCACATGGAGATTGCTTACTAGCTGATATCTGTAGTTGTCATTATTATTATTAAAATATGCAAAGGTACACTGTAAAATGTAAAGCACCATAGATCATACTGTTATCCTTATCAGACAGCAGTTTTATGAAAATCAAAGTTTTTGTTGTTTTCCATAGTAATCAGCAGAGAGGTCAGAAAAAATTAGAGAAATGTTTACTGGAAGGAACATCATTTCATTCAGATGTGTTTTTTTTCAGATGGGTAACCTAAAATCCAGATGTGACCTGGCCAACTTGAGCTAGACAGCACTTGTCCACAATTGTCTTGTCTTGTATTTGCTATTTCCCTCCCCAACAAGTCTAGCTATACCTGGGAAAGGGACAGGGGGAGTCAGGAAGAGGATGAATAGTGTAATTGCAGAGTGATGCTTGGCATAGGTTTCAGAACCACATAGAACAAGCATTCCAATCTAGTTCAGCCATGTAGTGACTATATGGACTTTTTCAAATAATTTCACTTTCCTGACACGCAGATGTCTCATTTGTGAAGTAGGGATAATAATACTTGCCTTCTAGAATGACGTGAGACAGGAAAGATACTTAGCAGAACATGTGACACATAGTAAGGGCTCCATAATTAGTGACATGATGATGGTGATGGTGATGATGGTAAAGAAGGTGATGATGAGATGATGAAAATGCTTTGTGCATCAGTTCCCAGAAGGGGCTTTGATATAAGGCAGGCTGACGAAATTTATGTGCAGAGACAGGACAAGAGTTACCTCATGGGAAAGCCCTGTGTCCTGGTAGCAGAGCCAAGGGCTTAAAAGCCATATGACCCAATGAACTGATAACAGCTGAGCAGTAACTGATGCAACTAAGGTCTATAGGTCAAACAGAGGGAGAAATTGAAGCCAGATGACTTCTCCATTGGGTCCAGGTGAGGATGAGAAAGAAAAGGATGTGTGCTAAATTAC
Source organism: Cervus elaphus (assembly GCF_910594005.1). Classification (NCBI taxonomy): domain Eukaryota; kingdom Metazoa; phylum Chordata; class Mammalia; order Artiodactyla; family Cervidae; genus Cervus; species Cervus elaphus. The sequence continues at coordinate 67,892,102 of NC_057823.1, read as the reverse complement.
AGCATTTTGCTAATCAATAATACATTTAGTCATTTACTTCCTAAGAGTGAAAATCTCACCATAATTGCTCTTATCAATGAAATATGTACACTGCTGTCATATGGATTCAGAGAGGATGGCACCCTTGTCAACACAACCTCTGTCTACAAGTCCTAAGTACTAATACTACAGATTTCCAGAAAGTCTTAAATAATAAATACAAATGGTTATGATTATTCTGCAATCTTATAATCTGTGAAGAATGTGTTACATTCTGGAAGGAAGAAGATGAAAGAGGAGTGTAATAAATAAGCAGTAGATGCCTCTTTTATAACTGTTCAAATTGGGAAAAAAAAAAAAAAGAGCAGTAGAGAGGCAAAGGGGCAGGAGACAGGAGAAAGGAGAGGTGATGTAATTCACTTGTAACACAGTAACGTTCTGTATTACACAAAACTAAAATATTAATTTCAGCCCCTTGGCTATGAGACTGAAAACATTTGCTCAACCAAGGTTAATGTCTAAATCGTCTAATGCAAATTCAGTACCAGAAAGTTTTGGACAATTTGGAGCCTTCTTCAAATCTTGGAAAGTTTTTCAACCATAGGATAAATATTACAGTCAACTGACCACCAGCTTCCATGAAGACAACAAAGGCATAAAAAATAGAAGGCTTTTAGTCTTTCACAAGTGATCATATCCACAAAGAGGGGTGGGAAAAAATCAAGATCAGCCTAGGCTATGTCAAATGAGAAACTACACTTGCAAATTATCATTTTGCAAATTTCACTCATGTAGCATGACAAAATTCTTAATGACTTCAATCATCAACAACTTTTATACATACTGTCCTCCTCCCAATAGTTTGAGAAAATAGTAAAAATAGGAGTAGGCACACATCTGTAGAACTGGCTAACATTCAGGGAAGTCATTCTATCATGGTGGTTATATCCTGGCTCTGTTGATAACTCAGAGTAAAAATAAACACTACAGGGAACTTCTGCTGGAGAAAACTCTTGAGAGTCCCTGAATAGTCAATGAAAGGGCTGATGATGAAGCTGAAGCTTTTTCCTTTGGCCACCTGATACGAAGAGCTGAGTCACTGAAAAGGACCCTTATGCTGGGAAAGATTGAAAGGAAAAGGGGTGACAGAGGTTGAGATGGTTGGATGGTATCACTGACTCAATGGACATGAGTTTGAGCAAATTCCAAGAGATAGTGAAGGACAGGGAAGCCTGGGGTGCTGTAGTCCATGAGTTTGCAGAGTCTGACAGAACTGAGCAACTGAATAACAATGGGGAACTTCAAGATGTTCACTTCCAGTATGAGCCAAATTAGGATCAGATGCATACCAGGCCATAGCTGAATAGGCTCGGCAGGCCATGCAAGTCCACAAAGTAAGTTTGAGAAAATAAAAAGAATTTTGATCCTGAGGAAGGCCCACCAACATCCCAAGGCATGTTCCTTAAAGCCTCTAGTCTCAACCACACAAAATGAGAGATGAGATAGGAGAGAGTTGTAGTTGGGTGTTTGCCTTTTGGTCTCAGAGACACTTGGACTCAGCACTCAGCTCTGCTGCTTAATAACTAATTGTGACTGAACAAATCATTTAAGCTCTTTAAGGTTCAGACTTTCCATTTCCAAATATAATATTACCAGCCCTAACGGAAAGTTATAAAAATTAAATGAGGTGATGTACACAAAATCTTTAGCATATATAGAGCAAATGAAAATAGGTAAAATATTGCTTAATTTGCAGGGCTACTGCCAAGAATTAACTAAGTTATAATATATGAAAATCACTTAGTGTGGTGGCTGCGAACTCAATAAATACTAGGTAGTTGTTATTATAGACAAGATAAGTCCTGAGCCTTCCACGCTCTGAGCCTTGCCTAATTCTATAATCTCTGTCTCTTGTTACTTAAATGTCAACCTAGGTTTCTCATCTCCCTGCCCAGCATGGCTGCTACCACCCTGCTCAGAAACTGAGACAGAATATACAATTTCAAGGCAGAAGCCCCAGTGAGGAGCCAAGTGCCAGCTTCCTGCCCATCCCTGCAGAGAGTCCTCCATCTCAGCCTGTGGTCCACGTATGACAGACAGACATGGGGTCAAGCAACACTTCCTGTGCAGAATGACTGACAAAACACACATCCAACTTTGGCATTTACCTCAGAAACAGAACTGAGGTCTGAGATGCTTTAAGGATGCTTTGAGGAGGGGCCACTTTGATGCCATATCTATGCAGCCGACACCTTACCCATACCACTGTGTACAACCCATGTCAACCTCAGAGTTCCCATTTGAGGTGAAGGTGAATGCCGTTCCTTGGACAGCTGCTCAAGGAAGTGGTTAATATTAATAAGGCGTCGCTTTAATGTTCTGCATTTCTCATCAACCAGTAATGTTTACATATTAATTCCAGTCACATACAGTTGCAACTACGGCTGGGAAACAATGACAAAAACAATAGTCAATGCTTATTGATACTTAACTATGTGCCAGGGATCATGCTCAGTTCTTCAGAAACATAACTGCACAGACTCACTACAGCAATTCAATCCCTAGGAGCAATGGTTGATGGTCACCAGGTTGCATGTGACAATTAAGGAAAAACATCTCTTTGACTGACCAACATCACAGTAATTTTTGCTTGTGAGGAAAGAGTGAGCACATGGGAAGTGGGGAATCTTTTAAAATTGTCATCTAACAAGACAGAGAGCTTTCTATAATGAAAATAAGTCTCGTTACAAATAGAACTTAAACCTTCCCCTCCTTCTGAACTTCCAAGCAGCTAATGTGTGTCTGAGCCACTGTCCTGCAGTTAAGCCCCTACATTTCTCAGGGAAGTCCCTCAATCCACTCACACTTCGGCATGCTGATCTAGGATTGACCAGGGTTGTTTTATGTGAGATCAGCTTGCTCTTGTGTCGCTTCCCCCATTTTATAGATGAGAAAACGGAGGCAGTTACATTCAGAAGCACAATGCAATTCTTACCATAAAAGAAAGAATCCTAAGAAGCAGTCCTTTTGAATGTACCCATCACTCTACATTAGATGGAAAATCCTCAGCTGTGACAACATGCTAGATGATCTCCTGTTTTACACTAAAGGCCAAGAGTATGTGTTTCCCACAAAGTAAATGACTCCCCAATAAATTGTTTTATGATGTTAGACTTGAGAGGTCTGATGGTTCTATTAGTCTCATACCATAGGTCTCAGAACAGTACAAACAAACAGAAATAAAACATTGTGTCCTAGGTTATGAGAATGTTATTTTCATTGTTTATGTGAATCAGCCAGGTATGGCACAGTAAGTTACTAATCTTTTTTGTTTTAATAAATGTGTTTACCAGTGAGGAGAAAGCAGCTTGATTCAATGTCTCATAGAGCACTCAATTTTGGCAAATTAAAGTTAATAACATTTCTCTGTGAGCTATGATAAGATCTCATGGTGAATCATGAAGAAAGGGCACCGAGTTGTGGGGGGATGTTGCAATGGGGTGGAGGGTCTCTTGCACGCTGGTGGCCTCTCCACGTGAAGAGACAAAGGTTAATAAGCCTTCTCATCATAGCTCAGAAACAGGCAGCTGTCCGTCACCTACTTTTCTGGATCCTACCCAGTGTTCATGGCTGCAAAACTGCACAGACGTGAAGCCAAAAATTGCATCAAGAAAGCCATCAAGCACAGAAAGTTGAGGCAGAATTATAAATAGAGGTTAGAAATAATTACAGATGCATAAATCGTCACCAGACAACTCTGCAACTACTACTAAGCATGAAATTAAGTCGTATGAAATGAAACGCATTATCAATACTTTCAGTTATAAATTAAGGCTAGGAAAACTACATTTCCTCTCTTTCGTCTGTTGAAAAAAACTAGAGCTCACTACTGAACAAAGTTTCTCAACACTGTGAAGTGGTTTAAAGATAGGGAGGTTTATGTTCCACTTCATAATTGATGCCATAACATATAACTGCAGACCAATGCAATACACTGTAATGTAATTATTAGTGTAATTAATGCATAGTTCTCTGAGACGCCATTAAAATGGTAATCGTAATTTCCCCACTCCTCCATGCTGGGGATAGGAAGCAGGGCTCTTCTCCCTTCATGCCTGTGTATCATGACTCTGTAGCTCTCTGGCCATTTTAATTGGTCCTCCCTTTCTGGTGGCAGGGGTCAGAAATTATAGGGCAGGCTGTTCCTGAGCAGCTTGCTCTCTGCCTCTTAATTACAGTCCTTTCTCCTTGAACAACATGTCTCCATTTACCAAATACTATCATGTGCATCATCTCATTTGATTTGCACAATATCTCTGTGAGGGAGTCAGAGCAGGGATTATTATTCTCAATTAATAGATGAGGAAAGATAGCGAAGCCCTCAAGATCACAGGTCTTTATCAGGTCAAGAGCAAATTCAGAGGACTCCAAATGCTAGCTCAGTTCCCTTTCTAGAATATGACACTGGCTTCCTATTTCAAGAAGTATGTTTCCCTGGTATTCCATACATGGTCTGTAAACTCAAAAGGGGTCAAGGAGGTAGGATCAACAAGTGAGTCAAATCAGAGCAAGTCAACAAGGGAATGACGGGGAGTACGGCAAAGTGGTGGGTATTTTGGGTGAATTTCTGCCTAAAAACATGTCCATTCAAAGCAATTTTAAGCGTGACATGTGCCAAAAAGCACACACTTGGGGATGGGAGGGGAGGCAGTAAACTGGGATGTCTGGCTCCCAACAGTAATCCCTGCATTGTACGTATTTGTCAATTAAATCGAAGGCATAGGAGAGTGCTTACACAGATGCTTACCTGGGAGCCATATCCCCCCACAATGGAGAAATGAGTTCACAAAGGGAAACAAGGCCCTTGGTATTGAGGGCCTCACAGTCTACCGGGAAATGACTCCCTCAGTGAAGCCTCTCATCAACTGCTGCTTTCAGTCAGAACAAAGTAGACTTTCTGGTAGATTCCCACAGCCTTCTGTACGCTTTGCAATGAGAAAGAATTCTGTGTACAATGCAAGAGGAATTGTTTGTACAGCTATTTCACTCCTAAACTTTGACTTCCTTACAGCAGCATGCCTGATCCTTCTTAGCATTCAATAAATGGTTGATCATGAGCTACAGAAAGTTTGGATACAACCCAGTAATTTGGCAAATAAATAAAACAGAGCAAGTTAAGATGAGCCAATTTCTAACCATGAGGAGAGCAACACACCTTGCACACTTATACTCAATTTTTTAAGAGACAGCAAAGCCTAGAGGTTAAGAACACAGGATTTAGATGTGAAGTAACCTGAACACAAACTATAGCACCTCGATGAATACTCTGCAATCTTAAGCAAACACTCTGTAAGAACACTCTGAGCCTTATTTTTCTCTTCCATAAGAAAGAGAAAAATAAAAATCATGTCACAGTATCATTGTAAGGATTCCATGGGAGGAGCATAAGCTCTCCCTGATTCTCAAAAATTAATTCATTCAGCAAATACAGATGGAGGGTCTGATATCTCAGGGCATCTACTAGGTCCCGGGGATACAGACCTAGTCCTTGACCTCATAGGGCTTTTACTGTAGCAGATAAGGTACCTATTAAACAACCATACAATACAATAAATAACCAGTAAACAATCAAATAGTCATACAAAGAAATATAAAATTATAACTGCATTAAGTGTTTTGAAGGAGACATATATGGTACTATGGTACGTGAGATTGAGGGTGGGAGGAATCAGGCCTGGCTGGGGAAGGTGAGGGGGCAGGTATCAGGAAGAATGGGAAATAGCGGTAGAGGAACAGAGATATGAAATATGTATTAAGTATTATTCATATTAAGAAATATGAAATAAGTATTAAGCAGCTGGGAACAGGAGAAAAAAAACCCTGAGCAGAAAGACTGGCTTGTGTAAGGGTCCCATGAGGGAGGAGACAGCTGAGCAAAAGAATGTAAGTGCACATGTAAGAAATCGCCAAGCAGGTCAGGATGCCTTGACTGACGGGAGCTATGGGCAGCAGGACCACGATGAGGCAAAGCAGCAGCAGGGGCCACACCAGGCAGAAACTTGTAGACCATGTTCTAGGAGTGATGGAGAGCATTTGAAAGGCATTAGCAAAGACTCGTGAGATCATATTTGCTTTTTGAAAATTTCACTTCAGCTGCAAGCCATGTGAGAATGTACAATGAAAGGGGCTGGGGAGGACAGTTAAATGGATACTGTGTTCTGCTAATAAGACATGAATGGTCATTTAGACCATAGTTTTGGCTATGAGATGGAGGAAAGTGAGAGAATAGTGCTTTGTCAATGCTAAATAATTTTGTTATTATTATTATAGATATTATTGTTGTTCAGTCGCTAATTCATGTCCGACTCTTTGTGACTCCATGGACTGCAGCACACCAGGCTTCCCTGTCCTTCACCATCTCCCAGAGTTTGCTCAAACTCATGTCCATTGAGTCAGTGATGCTATCTAACCATCTCATCCTGTGTCACCCCCTTCTCCTGCCTTCAATCTTTCCCAGCATCAGGGTTTTTTCCAATGAGTTGGCTCTTCACATCAGGTAGACAAAGGACTGAAGCTTCAGCTTCATCATCAGTCCTTTCAATGAGTATGCAGATATAGATATTATTGATATATACATTATCTCATTTAATCCTTGCAAAATCTCAGGAGGGAATCTCAGACTCATTAAGCAGGCAGAAATCAAAGTCTCAGAGATCTCAGTGACCCACTCAGGATCAAAAGGCTGGCCATAGATTTGGCTTCAAAGTACTTGTATTATCCCAGACTGTCTCTGGAGAGGTTACAAAATAAATAAAGTTAGTAATGCCTTAAAATATGGCACTCAGTTAACAATGTATCATGAAGAACAGTGGAACCTTGGCTCTTGGTTGAGCAAAAGAATGTTCTTTTTTTAAAATTTTAGAGCTTTGATATCAAATCTGTACCACAAATAAATACTGCTATTTCAAAGTTCCATGGTAACTTAGAGACAGAATCTGTTAGGGTACTCAAGTACATAGATCAAAGACTATAAAAAACACATGCACTAACACCATTGATAGTCTGTCAAGTCCAAAACTGTTGAACTCCTGATGGCAAATATTTTTACTATCCACTCCCCTAAAACTATGCCTTTTGCAATCTCTTATCGTCATCATCATTACACATAAGTATATCTATTTTCTAATTTTGTATATATTTAATCAAAATACTTTGAACTTCTATTTACACACAAAAGTGCTAAGCAGATCTAAAATAATCAACAAATCACATTTGGCTAAAAAAAAAGAAAAGAAAAGAAAGAAAGAAAGAAAAAGTGTAACTCCTAAATATAGAGCTAAAGAGGTTTTGTAGTTATTCCATGGAGGTGTAATCATCTTGTCTAAATTTTTTTACACTGTTCACAAGATCATCCTTCTACTTTTTACCTCAGAGGTTACAAACCCAAATACTTGCAGAAGCCAGTCAGGAACAGTGAATGTACACAGTAGCCTGGAAATGTAAGGGCTGTCACAAATGAGTGAGCACACACCCCACCTAAAGGACAATCAACTTCAAACACACACACACAGAAGCTCCGACTCATATGTCACTTTGACCAAGGGCTAAAATCAATCCACCAGCCATTCAGTGTTTGCTATCACATAGTGAAAGCTCCCTAACTGCTCACAAATTATTAAGTGCAATGTCTTTTTAAAATCTGTTTTGTAAAGTATGAAAGTTTTGGAAGTTCTGATTCTTCAAGAAAACTGTCATCTTAAGACACTATTCTATAAATATATTTTAGGAAGGGAATATTTAGAGAAATGTGGTTCTTCACACGCTAATTAAAAGGGACAAACACCAGTTATTTTTTCCTCCCAAATTAAATGCAGCTTTTCATGTATTTCTCCAGGGTGGTTTCCATTTACTATCTAGCAGATATAGGAAAATTAGATGTGGAATATGCTGATCTGGTCTCTGTTAAATAAACTCTCTGCCCTTGGGGGTAAAAGATGCTAAGGAATGAGTAATGTATTAACTTTCTGTGTATCCTTTGAACAATCCTCCCACGCCAAAACTATTATTTATTCAAATTGTGTAAAAATATCTTTTATATTTGCAGTACATCTGTACATTCATTCTGAAGGCAATCAATTACACAAAATTGTTACTAGTACCCAGATTCTAATTGTAACAATTAAGATTTGCTTTATTACTTGCTTTTTAGGTTTCTAGGACTCTTCTCCTTCTCAATATTAGCTTAAAAATTGAAATCATTTTAGAATCTTTAAGTGAGAAGAAATATATTTCTCTCAAACCAACAAGAATGAATCAATATCAAAAGGCAGTGTTAACTAAAGTCATTACAGGTTCAACAAAAACAATTCATGCCAAATTCACCTGAATTCAAATAAGCTTACTAGCCTAGCTGAGTAATAGAATTCATAATTGTGGAATATATAGTTTGGATAAAGAATCCACTAAAATTTTTCTTTATAAAGTTATGAACAAGATGGAAAAAAGTGTGAGATAGATGATGATAAGATTAGGGTAGTAGGCACATACCAGGTCAATCCATCATATACAAAGAACTTCAATTCATGATTGATATAAAATTGGGTAAGTTAAAGAGATGAAAGCATCTCTCAGAGTGTGTCCAAGGCTCTGTTTGTTTGCTTCCTCTAACTAAGAAAAAATCCTAGAAGTCAGTTGTGCTTGTCAAATGTCTGAATATCTCATGTTTAATGCACTGAATGAAATTCTTAAGTTTCAAAATGATCCAAACAGACCTGGGTCCATACCACAAATAAATGCAAGCAAGGTTAAACATGTATTTCTGCATGAGTTCAAAATGAAATCCACTGTGTAATCATACAACAGAGAAATAATGTGACAATTTTTAGAAGGAACAAAGACTTATACCTGGATTCCAGGCTCATCTTAGATTGCAAGTGTTTTAAAATAGTACAAGGGAGAAGGAGCAGCAAGTGTTTCAGTGTTTGACCAGTTCCCATGCTCTGATCCTTCCAAGCTACTTAATCCCAGAACTTAATCTAATTCTTAATTTCCTCCTTCATAAAATGGCAATAATAATGACTTCTTAAGGAGTAGTAAGGACTAAGTGACATATTAAGTGTACTAGTAACAATTAATAACAATGATGGTAACATCTATCACTTATTTGAATTATTGAATTTTACCCTTACTGAGTTCTACAGGCATTATCACGTTCATCTGTATTCTTTTTTTTTTTTTTTTAGAGAAGGAAAAATATTTTATTTTTTTTTTCAATTATTTTTATTAGTTGGAGGCTAATTACTTCACAACATTGCAGTGGGTTTTGTCATACATTGACATGAATCAGCCATGGAGTTACATGTATTCCCCATCCCGGTCCCCCCTCCCACCTCCCCCCCCCAACCCGATTCCCCTGGGTCCTCCCAGTGCACCTGGCCTGAGCACCTGTCTCATGCATCCCACCTGGGCTGGTGATCTGTTTCACCATAGATAGTATACATGCTGTTCTCTCGAAACATCCCACCCTCACCTTCTCCCACAGAGTCCAAAAGTCTGTTCTGTACATCTGTGTCTCTTTTTCTGTTTTGCATATAGGGTTATCATTACCATCTTTCTAAATTCCATATATATGTGTTAGTATGCTGTAATGATCTTTATCTTTCTGGCTTACTTCACTCTGTATAATGGGCTCCAGTTTCATCCATCTCATTAGAACTGATTCAAATGAATTCTTTTTAACAGCTGAGTAATATTCCATGGTGTATATGTACCACAGCTTCCTTATCCATTCGTCTGCTCATGGGCATCTAGGTTGCTTCCATGTCCTGGCTATTATAAACAGTGCTGCGATGAACATTGGGGTGCACGTGTCTCTTTCAGATCTGGTTTCCTCAGTGTGTATGCCCAGGAGTGGTATTGCTGGGTCATATGGCAGTTCTATTTCCAGTTTTTTAAGAAATCTCCACACTGTTTTCCATAGTGGCTGTACTAGTTTGCATTCCCACCAACAGTGTAAGAGGGTTCCCTTTTCTCCACACCCTCTCCAGCATTTATTGCTTGTAGACTTTTAGATAGCAGCCATCCTGACTGGCGTGTAATGGTACCTCATTGTGGTTTTGATTTGCATTTCTCTGATAATGAGTGATGTGGAGCATCTTTTCATGTGTTTGTTAGCCATCTGAATGTCTTCTTTGGAGAAATGTCTGTTTAGTTCTTTGGCCCATTTTTTGATTGGGTCATTTATTTTTCTGGAATTGAGCTGCAGGAGTTGCTTGTATATTTTTGAGATTAATCCTTTGTCTGTTGCTTCATTTGCTATTATTTTCTCCCAATCTGAGGGCTGTCTTTTCACCTTGCTTATAGTTTCCTTTGTTGTGCAAAAGCTTTTAAGTTTCATTAGGTCCCATGTGTTTATTTTTGCTTTTATTTCCAATATTCTGGGAGGTGGGTCATAGAGGATCCTGCTGTGATTCATGTCGGAGAGTGTTTTGCCTATGTTCTCCTCTAAGATTTTTATAGTTTCTGGTCTTACATTTAGATCTTTAATCCATTTTGAGTTTATTTTTGTGTATGGTATTAGAAAGTGTTCTAGTTTTATTCTTTTACAAGTGGTTGACCAGTTTTCCCAGCACCACTTGTTAAAGAGGTTGTCTTTTTTCCATTGTATATCCTTGCCTCCTTTGTCAAAGATAAGGTGTCCATAGGTTCGTGGATTTATCTCTGGGCTTTCTATTCTGTTCCATTGGTCTATATTTCTGTCTTTGTGCCAGTACCACACTGTCTTGATGACTGTGGTTTTGTAGTAGAGCCTGAAGTCAGGCAGGTTGATTCCTCCAGTTCCATTCTTCTTTCTCAAGAGTACTTTGGCTATTCAAGGTTTTTTGTATTTCCATACAAATTGTGAAATTCTTTGGTCTAGTTCTGTGAAAAATACCGTTGGTAGCTTGATAGGGATTGCATTGAATCTATAGATTGCTTTGGGTAGAATAGCCATTTTGACAATATTGATTCTTCCAATCCATGAACACAGTATGTTTCTCCATCTGTTTGTGTCCTCTTTGATTTCTTTCATCAGTGTTTTATAGTTTTCTATGTATAGGTCTTTTGTTTCTTTAGGTAGATGTACTCCTAAGTATTTTATTCTTTTTGTTGCAATGGTGAATGGTATTGTTTCCTTAATTTCTCTTTCTGTTTTTTCATTGTTAGTGTATAGGAATGCAAGGGATTTCTGTGTGTTTCATCTGTATTCTAAAACAGTACTTGGTACACAGTAGGTTTCTAGTAAGGGCTTCCCTGGTAGCTCAGCTGGTAAAGAATTGCGAGAGTAGCATTGAAACATGTATATTACCATATGTAAAATATATAGCTAGTGCTAAGTTGCGATATGACACAGGGAGCTCAACCTAGTGCTCTGAAACAACCTAGAAGGGTGGGATGGGGTGGGGGTGGGAGAGAGGTTCAAGAAGGAGAAGCTATAAGTACAATTATGGCTGATTCACACTGCTGTATGGCAGAAACCAATGCAACATTGTAAGGCCAGTATCCTCCAGTTAAAAATAAATTAAAAAAAGAAGTATGGCAAGTCTTTCTTAATGGCTGGGCACTTATCATTCTTGACCTTCATCAGCTGAAGCCACTTTGAAGAATGAATTTAAATTTAACATTTGTGACACGAGCTACATTTTGTATCACCTTATTCCAAACAGAGTCTCAAAAAAGTACTGACATTTGAATGATATTGTAACATTATACCAAAATTTAATTTTAGTTCTTGTGTATGAGATGCTACCATGGAATATAACACTTCCTGGTGGCTCAGATGGTAAAAGAATCTGCCTGCAATGTGGGAGACCTGTGTTCGATCCCTGGGTAGGGAAGATCCCCTGGAGGAGGGCATGGCAACCCACTCCAGTATTCTTGCCTGAAGAATCCCCATGGAAGGAGAAGCCTGGAGGGCTACAGTCCATGAGGTTGCAGAGAGTTGGACATGACTGAGCAACTAAACACAGACCATGGAACATGATACTCTAGTCAGGAGAAACTAAACAGATTGAGAGACATGTAGAATAAGATAGCTAGGCTTATAAAGCCTATAATCATGACCTAGGATGAATAGTTCAAAGACAACGAATGTTTAAACCGTGAAGATTAGGGAGTGGGAGGTTTGAGAGAAACATGGATATTGTCTTCAAATGTGTGCAATGATTCCCTGTGGAATCAAGAACATATTTAGTATGAAGAGGCACAGGAGAAGTAACCAAAGAACAATGAGATGACCAATAATACAACCAACCACATTAAGTTTAAAATCAGAAGATATGGGAATAGTTGCCACACAGTGACAATCAGCTGGAGTCTGATTTGGACAGTTTCTACCCTACTCTTGTTGACTTAAAACAACATTCAGAAAACTAAGATCATGGCATCTGGTCCCATCACTTCATGACAAATAAATGGGGAAACAGTGGAAACAGTGACAGACTTTATTTTTGGGGGGCTCCAAAATAACTGCAGATGGTAACTATAGTCATGAAATTAAAAGACACGTGCTCCTTGGAAGAAAAGTTATGACCAACCTAGACAGCATATTAAAAAGCAGAGACATCACTTTGCCAACAAAGGTCCATCTAGTCAAAGCTATGACTTTTCCAGTAGTCATGTATGGATGGATGTGAAAGTTGGACTATAAAGAAAGCTGAGGACTGAAGAATTGATGCATTTGACCTGTGGTGTTGGAGAAGACTCTTGAGAGTCCCTTGGACTGCAAGGAGATCCAACCAGTACATCCTAAAGGAAATCAGTCCTGAATATTCATTGGAAGGACTGATGCTGAAGCTGAAAGTTCAATACTTTGGCCACCTGATGCGAAGAACTGACTCACTGGAAAAGACCCTGATGCTGGGAAAGACTGAAGGCAGAAGGAGGAGATGACAGGATGAGATGGTTGGATGGCATCGTGACTAGATGGGTGTGAGTTTGAGTAAGCTCCAGAAGCTGGTGATGGACAGGGAAGCCTGGCGTGCTGCAGTCCATGGAGTCACAAAGAGTTGGACATGACTGAGTGACTGAACTGAATTGAACTGTCCTACTCTGTGGCTGACACCATTTGCTTTTATATCTCCTCGGGACTCCTGAATTAAATGACCACTCCAGTTTCTTCAACCATCAAGATTCTCTAACTCGAATGGAAAGAACACTCAGGGTTGAGACAGAAGGTCCATATCTGTTTACCATGATTCTGTGTCCTTGGACAAGTTGCTTGAACTCTCTGATCCTCTTTTTTTCTAATCAGGAAACAATGTTTTTTGAGAACATCTCATAAGGCTGATTTAAGGATGATGTGAAATCATTTCTGCAAGCAATACTGAAGCACTTGCAAAGGTAAAATATTATCACCAAACACACAGGATAGTTTGTTTATTCATTTCAAGGTAGAATAATATGGTTTCAATATTATCTTAAAAACAGATGAATATTTGAAATACCTATATTTTGAAAGAACACAGCTGAAATTACATAAGGTCTGATGAAAAATATTAAACATCTACCTGTGAATTGGGTGTGTGTGTCCAACACATTTATCCTTGAGATTAAGTTTATCAATTTAATATATTTTAAATGTACTATATAACACTTCACCTACAAGAGCTTAGAAACTACTCTTTAAAAAAATTAGACCAGTGTTTGTATTTGTGTGTGTGTGTGAAAAAGAAGGTGGGACTCTATGGAAATTTCCACAAATTTCAAGTTTCAAGACCCAGAGAAAATGATACCACTCCTGAATGACTCATCCTAACTGTTGCACACATCCATGCATTGGATAATTACAAAGCTCTGTTTTTTTTCTTACATCCGATTAGAGATTGGGGTTGTCAAAGAATCATTGAAGGGAAGATACTAAAAGTAAAAGACTGAGCTAAAGAGTTAGAATATGGCACTCAGTGAGATGCTTAAAATTCAGATCACAGATGTGGTGCAGTTGTTGCAGAGGCCAAGCTGCAGCACTGAGGTTCCCAAAGTGTGGCCCTCAGATCTGCAGCAGTAGGATCACTCTGAACTTGTTAGAAAAGCAAATTCTCCAGCCCACCTCAGATTTACAAGTCATTACTCTGTGGTGGAGAATCCAGGACTCTATTTTAAAAAGTCCCTGAGGCTTTGCCGGTGATCCAGTAGTTAAGAATCTGCCTTGCAGTGCAGGGAACTAAGATCCCACATGCCACAGAGCAACAAAGCCCACACACCACAACTACAAAGCCCAGGAGGTCCAGAGCCCACATGCCACAACTAGAGAAGGCCCCATTCGACAACAAAAGATCCCATTTGAGGCCATGAAGGTTCTGCATGGTGCAACTACGACTCAATGAAGCCAAATAAGTAAATCAATAAATATCTTAAGTAAATAAATAAAAAGTCTCCAAGGTGACTGTGATGCACACCAAAATTTGAGAACCATAAGCATAAGGCATAGCTAAGGTAGCAGTCAGATAAAGTAGGATGGAGAACAAGATTCTCTGAAGGAGGAGAATGATCAGGATAATGAGGAAATTTTCTATAACAGAGATTGTAATCATCAAGACTTCTGACCAGTAGTTTTGAGGAAAGAGAAAGAGCCAGTCCAAGAGCTGAAACCCTCAAGAATGTTGAGGCTATGACTTGGGAGTTAGTGAATGAACTTAACAGGGGAGGGCAGTCAGTAATACAGTCAGATGGTTCAAATCTTCACTCAGCACATGAAAAGGCCCTATGGCAGGAAGAAGCAAGAGACTGGGGTGGGGAGGAAGATCAGCATAACCAGTGAGGGGTGGCAGGTGGTGTGAGATGCAGTGAACAGGGGGAAAAAGGATATGACTCCTACCCTAAGGTCAAATGAAAATAATAAAAAAAATGTTCATTGTGGTGGCCAAAAATATCAGAATCAGATTTGCCTGTTTTTAAAGGTTCTTCAGGCAACCAAGTAGAGACGAAGACTAATGGTCAGGCTATAAAACTGTTTAGGGATGTTAAGAGTCTGGTTGACTAGAGATAGGGTGAAATGTTTAGAAGTGTCAAGGATAATTCTGGGCTTCTGATCTGCACAAATGGTGCTACTTTATCAAGACAGGGAGATAGGGAGTAACATTAATAGGCTAGGGAAAAATACTCTAAGGCTTCCAATAAAGATTATCTTATTATAATCTTATAACCTTCTAACATGTAATATGACAAGTGCTATAATTCAGGAATAACTACCTTATATTGATGGTAAACTGTAAAGCCAAAAGGCTGGGGTTCAAATCCCAGCTCTAGCTCTTTGTAGCTGGCAACTCATAAGCAAATAGTTAACCATCTCCTCTTTAAAATGGAAATAACAACACTGAGTTCATAAGCACCCATAAAAGGTCCCTACTCTCCAAGGAAGACCAGTTGTTCTGCAGCCACTATCAGAGGGTTTAAAACCCATACAAATAGATCAGTGGCAGTTTTGCACTAGTACAAAAGCTTCCCAAACCCAGCTAAGCAGTGAGAGTCCCTCTTCTGAAAGTCAATTCCAGGAGCCACACTTTTACAGATAAAGGTCAGCAAAACCCCTAAACCCTTTGCTTCCAAAAGGTGGACATCTCAGGACTCCATTTACCACATCCTCTTCCTATTCCATTCAGTTGCCTGCCCCCAGGAAGAAACCACTATCATCCATATCCTGAACTTTGTTCATATTTCTTTCCTTTAAAAAAATAAAAAATAACTTTAGTGTTCCTTGAAGAAAACACAGAAAGTTGCTATAGGTGATATACCATAAATAATATAATTATATTCGATATTTTTATATTCATCTCCAGGTTAGTGTATATAGTCATAACTCACTCATCTTCTCTGCCATATAACCCACTGCATTAATATTTCACAACTTATTTATTCATTCTCCTGCTAATGGAGATTTTGGTTATTTCCATTTTCTTGCTATTATAAACAGTGCTTTGATGAATATTCTGGTATGTGTCAACTGTGACACACATACAAAATACCTGGAGGAGATATACATTAGGAGCGGAATTGCTGAGTCATAAAGTAGACCAATGTTTAAAGTCACAAGCAAATGCCACAGGATATTTCTAAATGATTGCATTCCCCAAATCAGTGTATTAGAGTTCTCTCCAACATTTCATGTTTTCAGACTTCCTTATCTATTCTAACCTAGCAAATATAAATGAGATTTCAGTGAAGTCTCTCTACTAAGAGGTCACATAATTCTTCATATGTATACTGGTTATATGTTTCTTCTCAGGGTAACTCCTATTGAAGCCCTTTGCCCATTTTTCCATTAGGCTGTTTATCTTTTTCTTCTTTAATGATAGCTTTTTATACATTCTAGTCATAACTTTTCATCATTTACATGTTTTTTTTAAAAAAAATACTTTGGTTCATAGCTTATCTCTATATGTCTTTTGAAGAACAAAATAAAGGATCTGTAAACCTTTGAGATGTCTCATAAAATTGATGTTTCTAATTAGATTGATGATATGCATGCCCATATAATTTCCTTTTATTCTTTTAAAGAGTCATACCAAATTTTTAAATTCTATATGTGATCATTCAAATACTCAAAAATCTCAGGGAATTAAGTGTGTTTTCTGTTTTGTCTCCCTTCTGATATTCTCACTGATAATGGCTGGTTTTCTTGTATATTTCTACCACCTTTGATTGTGGGATCACTTTTTTTTTAATCTTCCCTGTGGGGCTCCTGTAGTCCCAAATAGGGTATGCTTTTCTCTAAAGAAGAATGGCGGATGCTCTCACTAGAAGACGAGGGAGGCTACCAACCTAGAACCACTTGGTCCCCTTCCTTCCAGGTCCTAATATTATTTGGGAGCCAGGTTCAGATTCCTTACCTTCTAGTTTACAACTGACTTACTCAAGGCTGATCCTCAGAAACAGAGCTATGAGTTTCACATGCAGAATAATTCTGGTCTTTCTTACTTGTTCCTTACTCAGTATTTGTCACTGGGGGTTCAGTTCAAGGTTTGTTGGGTACATGGAGGGCTAGAGATTTCCCTTGCTTGATCCGAGCCTAGTAAAACATTGAAATCTAGGTTTATACATGATCTAGATGCTTTATAGCCTTTGAAGTAGCCTATATCAAGTGACAGTATAAAATAATCATTTTTAGTTTATTGCTCTAAGAGTTCAGGGTGTGTAATAATATCATTTAATACTGTCCACTTGTCTATTACATGGTGGTTCTCTGATGACATGTTGGAAATGTCACCCAATTATGTTGCTCCTAGCTAATCACTTCCTTCTCTGAATCCTAGTGGATTCACTGTCCATAACGTCCAATTTAACTCTTAATTCTGTGCAATAGTTTAACACTCTCAGTCTGCTCTGGGTAAATACATGCCATCTCCAGGTTTTCCAACGACAGAAAGCATTGTTTTTACTTGTCTTTTATTCTCCCAAGACCCCAAGCACAAAAGGTTCTTGATCAAAAAATACTCAGTAATTTTATTGTGTAAAAAATTCATACAACTGTATTAAAAATAGAATTCTTGACAACAAGCCCGAAAGATCTACAATTAGAGATCTACTCTTTTCCAAAATAATTCATCCACTTATCACAAGTAAAATCAACAATGAGAAATAATAAATACTTAATATCCTTCATAAAACTACAATTTCAGCTGCTTTTGCAAAAAGGGAAGGAAGAGAAGAAATGGGAAGAGAAATGCTATCATCACTGCCTTGAAGGAAGATGAAACTCTTATTTTTGCATACAATAAGTTACATTTGTTTCCATATGAATCTCACTCACACACTGGCTTAAACAAGAAAGGGGACCAGAAGTATATTTCCTCCTCCAGGTTTCAAAATCAAAACAGACCTAATGATACAAGCACAATCCCTTAGTGAATAAAATTACAAAGAGTCTAGCTACTCAGGACCAATTTGTAATCAGAGCATCAAGCCATACTGTACAAAAATGTCAATTCTGGTGCAGCCCTGATGAGCTAAGATTGAACACAGGGGCCAGTTTATCATATTATCCTGACTGCCCTCTTTTAAGACTGACAGGCACAATTTGAGTACAAAAAGGATTTCAGTGTGAGTGATCTTGCATCTGAAAAAGAACTCACCCGGACTGACAATGTTTTTCATTGCTATTTTTTTCTTAAGAGAAATAAACACATAGAAAGCATCCAACATAAATATTTTCTCAAAATCAAGTGGTCCTTTATAACTCTTTTCCCTGTGATGTATACAAATAAAAAGCTAGGCGTTAAGAGATACATTTCTTGTTAAAAATGTGTCATTCAAAACAATACTAATACATTTCAAGCATTTTGATACAACCTCTATTTCTTTGAGTTAGTGCCAGTAACACTGAGACAATCACACAAAACCTTCATTAAGGTAGTATAGGGGAGGGTGGGATTGGCTGCTTGTAATCCTCTGTGCTGTTTAATTTCATTCTACTGCCACCCAAACAACTGATTTTAAAAAGGAAAAAACCTGTAATTTTGAGGATGAAGTAAAATGTCCTCCCCACTTTGGCTGGTATGGCATATCCCAGGTGATAACTTAAAACCTGCTTCATTCAGAAACTTCCTGCCTTCCAACCAGGATGGAGTTGCCTGTCTCTTCCACTATTTTTCACAAACCAAACTAGTGAGTTCACTTTCTAGTTAGTTCATTTGTTCAAGTCTGTGTTCCTTCATTGAACACCTGTTTCCCGGGTATATTTTTATGTTTCCTTCAAACTCGCTAGGATAATAGGCAGGAGCATTATGCTGAAAAATCCTGGACTCTGAAAGTACAATCTATTATCTCATACCTTGGAAATAGTCACACAGCCTTCTTTAAACCTTCTATAGAAACCTAGCTGAGGCAGGTTAGATGGAATATTTTATTTCTGTTACACGCCTGTACATTAGCCTTACAGCAGCTTTTTCTTTGGAATCAACATGTTTCACTGTAGTCCTCTACTTCAAGCACCACTAGCTTCCCTGCTGGTTCTTGACTGTGACACTCAGAGTCCCACTCCAGGGCCTTTGTACAAACTCTCCTTTTTGCAGGGAATGATCTCATAGCAGATACCTCCTAGACAGCATCTGGCTTAAGTCTCAGTAACACACAATTGTTTATCATTCTCGAACTGTTTGGAGTAAATAAATGATGTCTCTGGATTCTTCAGGAACAAAAGCAATGTCTTTACTTCCCCTGCTTTCCCAGGATCCCATGGAAAATAGGTCTTCAACAAATAACTGCTGGTAGTTACATGGTACAAAAAGCCCCACACGTCCTTCCTCCCTTCCCCATTCTCTCTCTCTCTCTCTCACTCACACACACTCACACTCACACACACACTTGTCAGGTTAGCTGTGCACTTTCTCAGTCACTACACTTTACTACAGCTAAATAAATCCCAGTAGCTCAATATAAACTTATGTTAACTATCACTATGATGTACGATTTAAATCAAAAGAAAAAAGGTATAGCATACATGTTATATATGTGAAAGAGAAAAAACACATGCTTTTTGTTCCTACATATAGCAAAGAAAAAACAGGAGACTCTGGACACATGCTTGTACTAGGAAAGGAGGAACTGGGATCAGGGAAGAAAGAATGCTTATTTCTTACCGATTTGTACAGTTCAGATTTTTACTACTCATATGCAGTGTTAAAAAATTAAAATTCACCATTTTAAAAAATTCTGCCCCCAGCCCAACAATCATCAGAGTTTCTAGAATAGGGGGCTTTGCACATGAACATGGGAAAACCAGACTTTCATTGGTGCTTGCAGTACTGCCTTTAAATGTCCTCTGGGTTGTGAAGGGGGAAGTGGTCTAGAGAGAAATATGTATAGGAGGAAAAGGCACCCAAGTTGGCATCAATGCTTCTTCTGTCCCCCAGGATCTTATCCCCAGTCATTTGGTCAAAAAGTCTGTAAAGGTTCACAGAAGAGCGCCACAGGGCCCTCATCACTGATCCTGCTCCTCCACAGAGCCTTTCAACTACAAATAGTGTAAGAGTTAGTCACTCAGTCATGTCTGACTCTCTGATACACTATGGACAGTAGCCTGCCAGGCTCCTCTGTCCATGGCATTCTCCAGGCAAGAATACTGGAGTGGGTAGCCATTCCCCTAGGTCCTTAATAAATGCAAACATTAGCAGCATCAAGAGAAGTAGTAACTGGTGTGCTGGTAGGCCTTAATACTTGTCAAAATGGTTCCATAAAACGAAAACTATAGGGTGGAATGTTAGGTCTATACAGCTAAAGCAGTAACTGATATCTACCTAGGGAGTTTTGCATTTTAATAGAAGACCATGGAAAATCCCAAACTATTTCATGTAGAGGAACTGCAAGCACCCAGACAGGCTAGAGAAGGGAGCAACTCATCCTGGTGCTAAGGCTACAAAAAGAGGCACCTCTCCCTGCACCCAGCCACCAGACAGCAAAGCAAAAACACCATATAGCTGCCCTGCAAATAGGTTCACCAGTACCATCTTTCTAGATCCCACACCCATGCATTAATACACAATATTTGTCTTTCTTTTTCTGGCTTACATCACTCAAATGTAAAATAGATAGCAAGAGGAGATTTGCTATGTGACTCAGGGAACTCAACCCAGTGCTCTGTATGAACCTAGAGGAGTGGGAGGGGGTGGGAGAGGGGAGAGGAGCTCAGGAGGTGGGGAACATATGTATAGCTGTGGCTGATTCACGTTGCTGTAGGACAGAAATCAATACAATATTGTAAATCAATTATCCCCCAACAAAAAAACACACAAAATACAGCACCAATCATCTCAGAATGACTACAGTTGAGGGGCAAAGAGAATTCTTAACTGTGCCTTCTCTCCTTGAATAATCAAAGTCTTGTTACTTTGGGTTGACTTGGCAAGCCTTCTGGGAGTCAGAGAAGGTGCTGTGTTGAGATATTTCTACTGCCTTGTCAGCACTAATTATAATGTTTCCAAAGGATCATCCACAATACATCGCACCAATGATCTGTGTCTTAACTGTCTCCATAATACTGACACCATGTGATAAAAGACTGTGTGTTAACAACGTCAAAGTACACGGCACACATTTCTGTGTCTGAGGATATAGTCAGGCTGGTCTATTTAGTCAGACTCCAAGGCACCCCAGAGGTAGAGAGAAGGGTCCTAAGGTGACTGCGTCCCATCTTTTAAAAAACAAGAGTACTAACAAGGAAGGAAGAGTGATCTGAACTGCTCTTCAGTCAACCCCCCTGTGCCAGGGGCTTGGCAATGAACTTCCATACATCTTCCATGTCTCCTTGAAATATCACCCTTGAGAACATCAAAGGAAGATCCCTGTCAGGTCATATTTCCTTGTTTGGAAAGCAGACTGGGGATCCTAGAAACCCACAAGACTTTACCAGTGCAGGGCCTGCCAGGATGCTCTTCCACAAACATCTCTGACACTTGGGATTTGCCCTGGCAGCAAATCATTTAGTCCTGCTTTCCTCCTCCTCAGTATGAGCTTTATCTTGAAATTTTGCAAAGTTCAGGCTATATACAGGCAGAAGACTTGCAAGCATGCCTTCAAACAAGTGCTCACCACTGATGTGCTCATCACTCTTAGGTGTGCATTACGATTCCTGGGCAATACAGGTACGACTATTAAATGGATACATAATAAGGACCTACTGTATAGCACAAGCACCTCGACTCAATACTCTATAATAGCTTTTATGAAAAAGCTGCTAAAAAGGTGAATATATTTATAACTGATTTACTTCACTATACACCTGCAACTAACACAACATTGTAAATCAACTATACTCTAATAAAAATTAAAGAAAGAAAAGAGTCTTGAGCAAGCAAGACTCTGGCTCTCACATTGCCTCTGGCACTAACTTGCTGGTTAACTTCAGGCAAATCTCTTTCCTTCTCTGAATCTCAGTTTTCTTGTCTCTCGTACAAGCTGGTAGAACTAGATTATCTCTAACTTTGGTTCTAACTCCAGGAGCCTATCAATTTTTAAAACATTTAGGCTGAGGAACAAAAGTGCCTTTCTGAGAAACTAATTAAATGTACAGATATAATCACATTAACTTATAAATCAGAATGTCCCTTCTAATTACATCTTAAGCAGCATCACGATGGAACTTGCCCAAAGCTACCAACATAGTTAATCAACAACTACTGATACCATAACATTCCTCTCCCATCTAAAGAACTTAAAGCCAATGGGGACACATTATATAGCAAGGTTTTCAATTCCAACATTTGGATGTTTTCCTTTTAGAATTTAAGGACAATGACCACTTTTTCTGGAACATCTAGAATTAGCTCAAAGTTTCAATTAGACTTTCAAAAATATTTTGTAAGTTTTCTATATGTCATATACTGTCCTAGGCACTGTGGATATAACTTCAATTAAGACCATGACTGTGATCTCAAGAAACATATACAGACTGAGTAGCAGATATAAAGAAGCAAATGGGTACATATTACAATGTAAGTGAAGGAACATATTATTAAGACATTTAATTCAGCCCTTGAAGAGTCAGCTTCCCAGGTGGCTTAGCAGGTAAAGATTCCTCCTGCAATGCACGAGACCTGGGTTCAATCCCTGGGTCGAGAAGATCCCTTGGAGGAGGAGATGGCAACCACTCTAGCATTCTTGACTGAAGAATTCTGTGGACAGAGGAATCTGGCAGGCTATAGTCCTATAGGGTCGTAAAGAGTTGGACACGACTGAGCAACTAACACTTGAAGAGTCAAGTGGAGATTTTCCCAAACAGTATCTACAATGAGACTTTTAAAACAGGTAGAAGTTATTCAACCAAAAGCAGAAGGGGATGGATCCATGAAAACTCTTCCCAACTGCTGGGAAATCAAAAGCAACTATTTGGAGGAGATTTAACCACCTAAAAATTATCCCCCCAAATTCAAAAGATCCTCACTAGAACAGCTCTGACACTCTACTAATGGATTTAATTAAAATATAAACCAGAGTATGTTTCATATGCAATACTCTGTCTTAACGTTTAAGGAAAGAACAGTAACTCATATCAATGTAACAGTAAGTCAGGAGAACTTAAAAGGACAGATCTGAGTTGCAAGTTGGCGTCTAGCACTTAAGATCTGGGTGACCTGGGCAAGTTGCTTAACTTGTTTGATATCAGTTTTATCCACGTGACATCTGTTTAGTAAACACTAGGTAACAGATGAGTCGTTACCATATGCCAGACACTGAGCTCAGCACTTCAGTCACTGACCAAGTCCTGGCAGCATACATAGAGAGGACACCTTTTATCATCTTCAACATCCAGATGAAGAAATGGAGACATGGGCAATTTTCAATAACCAGGCCAAGGTTATAACAACCAGCAAGGTGTAGGCAGGGTTTAACCTCCAGTGGTCTGCACTCAAAGCCCAAGTCTTAACCATTCAGTGTTTCTGTCCACCTTGTACTTCTACCAGCCATGGCCGAAAAGCAGCTTTGCCCCTTGAAGTAGTCAAAATATTCCTAGCTTATTAAAGGTGGAGACACTGTGAGTCTAAGAGTGTAAGTTCTCCTCAGTTTGCATCCCATTCACAAACGGCTGCGGTTATTTATAACACATGTATCACATAACTGCCTATCAGTTCTACCTCAGCTGAATTACCATCCTTGAATAAGAGGTCAGGGTTAAAAGCAACAGATTCAAAAAATAAATTTGGACCTGAAAAGGGAAAGATGACAAAACAGTTTGCTGGACAAGATGTCTGGCACCTTTGGCCACTTTTCAATGAAACAGAAGGGAAAAGATGTTGAGGTTACCGAGAAAACAATTTAAGTGTGCTAGAAAGAGCGTGGGTGTGATGGCAACTTGTTACCTGCAAAAGGAGGCACTGACATATCCCAGAGGAGTCAAAAGCATGATAATAAAGGGAAGGAAAGCAGTTTTTTTTTAATCCCACAGCTAGATCCACTAAATTGGGAGACAGGGCTTGACACTCTGACATAGCAGCACATTGGCCTGGCTCACCGTGTCATTTTGTGTCAAGTATTACTACAAATACTGACACTGATGCACTGAAGCAGCATTTGATGCTTCCTTAAACACTTTCCACTTGGCACAGGAAAAACCAAATCTAACAAACATCACTGTGATGGCTACACCTCTCAAAGTTGCCTCTAGATGACCAGCTTGTTCCCCTATCCGTGGTACGTCAGCATGGGCTGCAGCAGGCAGAGAGTATACTACTTTGTGTGTGTTTTGCTAGAAGCGGGAGGGGCTTGGAGTTCTCCTCCCGAAGCTGTTTGAAAGGGATCCACGGCGTTAGACGCCAAGAGCTAGAGAATAACTGGGGCAAACAGTACTAGGCAGATGCAGAGTGGAGGCAGGGACTAAAAATACAGATTTCTGGGCTCTCGTCCCAAAGCTTTTGATTCAGTAAGCCTCTAGTAGGGTCTGGGTACTTGCATTTTGATTAAATGTTCATTTGACCTCAAGGATCAGCCAAATGCAACAACCACTGGTGTAGTGCCGAGAAGGCTGGACTGAGACTCAAGATAGCACGGCAGGTCCCCGTTCTGACACCAACTGGTTGTAGGGTCTCTGGCAAGTCTCTTCACAGTTCTTAAGCTGCTTCTCAATTTCCTCAATTGATAAGGTGGGGAGAGAGAGTGCCTGGGAAAGATCTCTGAGATCTTTGATTCCATCAGTCTAGAATGGAGTACTGGGATTAGCAGACAGCACAGTATGTCATTAGGACCTTGAACCCTGGTTCAGTTCAGTCACTCAGTCGTGTCCGACTCTTTGCAACCCTGTGAATCGCAGCACACCAGGCCTCCCTGTCCATCACCAACTCCCAGAGCTTACTCAAACTCACATCCGTTGAGTCAGTCATGCCATCCAACCATCTCATCCTCTGTCGTCCCCATCTCCTCCTGCCCTCAATCTTTCCCAGCATCAGGGTCTTAAACCCTGGAGTCGACCAAATCCAGGTCACATTTCCTCACTGCTGCTTCCCAGTTGCTGGGTCACAGACAACTTCACAGGGAAAAGTAATAATTTCTTTAAGTCTCAGTTTCCTCAACTATAAAATGCTGACAACAGTAACAGTGCCGATGGCATAGATTTTTCTGAGTTTTAAGTACACAGTGCACAAAGCCTGTCCAGGATGGAGCCCCGCCGAGTGTCCGATACCTGTTGGTTGTGAACACCCCTGACAAGGTCAAGCAGAAGAGCTGTCTGCTGTCCCCTGGAGCTACTGTGATTAATGAGGTTCAGGGGAAGGTAACCCTGGCTGAGCAATCCTTAGGCTTGTCTTTTATCAAGAGAAACTCACAAGAAAAAAGCTTCTCAGGGGAGAGCAGGATACCAGAGTGAGGCATTAAACTGTGTCTCTTAAGAGGAAACATGGGGACAAATTAGAGAAGGGTGTTACACCACCTATAGCATGTTTATCAAAGTGTGATTCAGGAACACCCTGCTTTAGAATCAACGGGGTACTCATTAAATTAGCACATTCCTGTCCCTACTGGATCAAACCCCGTGGGGAAGCACGTCCAGTACTGTGCTTTTCTCAGAAGGTACCAAGAGACTCTCCTTTAAGCAGAGTTTAGAGAATCAGTGGCAAATGCTATGCATGATACAGCCCTCTGCCCCTCAATTCTCCAGCCCTGTGTTTACCCAGAAAAAAAAAAAAAAACCACTGAGGGCAAATGAACTTGTACATCTGCGTGTTTACCAAAAATCTAAATTTCTTATGCTCTTGTCATCTCCAATGCAGCTGGGTTCCAAGCGGGTGTTCAATTTCACATAATGCACGACTCCCCAGAGAAACAAACACTAACCCAGGGCTGGCTACTTAAGGATGTGGATTATGTCAACTTCCTTGGAATGGCAGTGTGGTTTCTAAAACTTCAATACCGTTCCTCTCCACCCCACCTGGCTTCTTTACCTGGTTCCCATTCCTTTCTCCTTAGGCTTTCTTTGCTTACATTCTTTCCTTTGGATATCTTTTCCTTCTTTTTCCTTATTCCCACTTCTCTCACTCCTCACTCCTCTTCAGCTTTGCCCTACCCACCCTGTATCTTCCTTCTCTCTTTCCGTCTCTGGTTTCGCCTCTGTCTATGTCTGTCTCTCCCCGATTCCTTCCTTGTTCTGCCTCTGTGTGTCTCTCTGCCTCTTCCTTTTCTGTTTCTTGGTTTCTGTACATCTGTCCATGGATCTCTCTTTCCAACCTCTGTTATACACAACACCTTGCTGCCCATCCCTCTTCTTGATGCCCCAGCTCCTGGCTCCCCTCCTAATAAGAAACCTCCAGGAGTCAGGCTTCTGGGCAGCCACGCAGGCTGGCCCTGTGAAATCAACCAGCGCCCTCTACAAATCAAGGGGCTCACTCTACTTACAAATCCTTGGCAATCTGCTGCCAGAGTCCCAGAGTGAGAAATGAGGAGGATAACTCCTGGGAAGGGACAATAAATGGGGGCTGGAAAGACGCAGTAGCAATTACAGAGTGGAAACAGCAAGGCTACACTGCTGTAGTACCTACAGCCTCCCCTGAAGGAGAAACTGCTGGACCCGGCACAAGCAGTGGAGGGTTCTTTTTGCCTTTTGAGTGTCCGTCACTTTATTTCCATAGTACAAACAGCTCGCTGGCAGACAGCGGAGTGGCAGTGCCAAGGGGGTGTTGGGAAAGCTTTAGCATCTCCAAGCCTCCATTTATCTCCTCAAAACCAATCGACCTCCTCCAAAGACAAAATCTGAGTGAAAAGTGAGTGTCTCCTACGCATGGTACCCCCAGACAACTCATCTCCCCACACACCTCCCCACAGCGGCTCCCCCATCTCCCAACCTGCCACCCAGCTTTAAGTATCTCCTTTACAGACAGAGAGGCTTCTGCCAGGAGCAGAGATAACTGTCCCCAATCTACAGATGAACAAACTGAGGGAGGAAGCCACACAGCTGATGAGGGAAGATGCCACTTTGGAGTGCCATGCTTTCGGGAGTATTCTGCACATTCACCTTACCGGAAGGATGGTGCATTCAGAAGAAACTTTCTCAAAGCGCTGCCCCGCCCTCTGTCCTTGTGCATCTCCGTGGGTGGGGTATACACGGTCCCTGCTCTTTCTGTCCAGCTTTCAAACGACTTGTCCTCATACTAACCCACTCACACCACCTGTCCACACCCTTCCCAGGCACTTAACCCAATACCTCCATCTGAGTCTCAGGATAAAAGTGCAGCAGAGAGGTAAAGAAGAATAAACTCGTGCCTGGCCCGGGTGTTTCTGCAACTCCCCCTCCCCTTGGGGAGGAGCAAAACGCTGAGGTCTGGCTCGCTGCCCAGCCTAGGGAACTGGAATACCCGCCACAGGGGCCACGAAGAAGGCCGGGCTCGCATCCGAGGATCAGCCAAGTCCGCGGCGCCCCAGCTGAATGGCCCCTCAGTTGCCTGCAAGTTGAAACCGCAGTCAGGCACACAATGAGGCCGCTGTTTTCCGACAGAAGGCATTTGGATGCCTCACACACTCACCCCAAATCGGGCCTGAGAGCAGAGAGCGTATTTCTTTACCCATGTTCAGATGCACCCCCCCGCCCGCCAAGCAGCAGCCTCGGCCCTGTGGAGGGAGCGGTTCCCCTCCCCCGCGCCCGGCTCCAGGAAGCCCGCGAAGGCCACCTGTTGGACTCTGTCCGGCTGCCCCAGATCTTGCGCCCCGAAACCCGCACCGCGGAGCGGGCACCCAGGGCACCCTACCCGTCAGTGACAGATAAATTTCACTCGCGCCTTCTCCTGTGGCTTCGTTTCCCACTCCCAATCACCCACATACACAGCTCCTTGTATCCCAGCTGTTGCCTATAATGAAGCACGCTTAGACCTTCCCTAGGGGCACGGGCTGCCCTGGGTCTCTGAGAGCGCCCAGGTGGCTGCGGATCTCTAAGCGCATACGCTGGGTGCCTGCTTAATGTGCGGGCGGCTGAAAAGCCCCAAATGGCAAATTGATTGGAGAACAGTCAGGGGCCTGCTCTAGGGAGCCCCCTTTCTCCTTGGGAAGCGGAAGAGGGATCCTTGGTTTAGAAATGAAGGCATTGGGGGAAGCCTCGAAGGCAATCGGATTGGAGAACCACTGTTGCGTTCCGCTGCCAAATTCCAGGATAGGTGCAGGGAGACCCAACTTTCTCCAGTCTCCCTGCCTTGCCTGCAAGCAATTACCTAGGGTGAAAGGGCGCCGCCTGGACCGACCGGGCTACTCACCCCTGGGTATGGACGCTGCCCCGCAGGAGACCTCAGCAGACCCGCAAGCGCGCGCGGAATCCGCGAAACGCCTTGGTGTCTCGCTCCTCTCTCGGGCCACGCGGCGAAGGCTACGCGCTCCAAGCGGGGCAGTCGAGGGCAGTGGATCCCATGAGTGGCGAGTTGGCAGAGGGCGCGCCGCCCGGCTGGGGGCGCATCGCTCCCAAGGCTGGCGCAGGCTGCAGCGGGGAGAGGGGCTCCCGGGGAAGTTGGCGGCGCTGGGGGCTGACTTCAGACTTCGCGCTCGCTTCAGCTCGGGCGGCCGGGCGCGTCCTCCGGGATAAACAGGGACTCGCCGGCTGAATGGGGGCCGGCTGCGGGAAACCTCCGCTGGCCGCCGCCTAGAAAGAGCGCAGCGGCGTCGCGCCGCCTGGAACCCCCGGCAGCGACTGGAGCAGAGAGCGAGCGAGAGCGCCCGGCTGCCTCCTCCCGGCTGCGGGCGCCCCTTGCTCAGAGCCCGGCTCGCCCCTGCCCGCCGCGCCCCTCCTCCTGTCCGTGTCCTCCCCTCCGCGGCTTCACTGGCTCGCGGGGCTGGGCTCCGGCCAGAGGCAGAGCGGAAGGCGGCCGCAGAGCCCGCAGCATGGAGGGTAATCTCGCCGGCTGGGGCTCGGGCTTGGGCTCCGGCAGCGGCAGCAGCGGCCGCCGCCTCCCGCGCGCCCACGTGCCGGAGCCCCGGTGTGCGCGCTCCGGCCGCGGGGCTGGAGGGAGGGAGCTAGGGCGAGCCGCGGATGGGGGTGGCGAGCAGAGCTTGCACACCCGCGCAGCCGAGGGGAAGCCGCTGAGAGGCTAGGGAGGGCACGGGGCTCCTCGTCTGCAGCTCCAGGAAGACTAGTGTGCAAGGCTTCCCCAGCTCCGCCCTCCCTTTGCAAAGCGGAGGGAGCCTGCCGGGGGCGGGGGCGCTCCACTGCACAGGATCGGCCGCGAGTAGCGGCTGGAGGCGACTACGTGTCTCCGCCAAAGGGACAGGTTCCAAGCATCCTTGAACCCCGTCACGTCTCCCCCCGCGGAGACTGGGTTTCAGAAACCCCGGTTGAGAGATATGCCTGTTTCGGCTTGCCCCGCCTTCCGCCCAGAGTAAGCACTTTTCCCGTTAACCCACAGATTTCAAGGTACTCCTCCTTCCAGGGAGAGAGGAGTTGTCTTGCAAGATGGGCCTGACAACCTCCAGTCAATTGACCGATAATGAATGAGGCTCACTTTGAGCGATGCCGGGCCATGTCCTGGATCATGGGGCCCTCCGTGATTGGAAGTTGCGTTTTCTTCTCTGCTCTGCGGACCCTTACATAGGCCCTCCCCGGGCCTCATTGCTCCCACAGTTAAATAAGGTTCCTTCCTAATGGGAGTAAGAAAGACAAACTTGTGTGAGAATTTTAAAATTATAAAATACTTTAAAACATGGGTAATAGTTCAATACTAAACGAGAAGTATGATTAAAATAAGGAAAATGATCACAGAAAAATAAAAAATGAGACCTCTAAAATCACACACACACACAAAATGCGCATGTTACTGGGCACACACGCAGTGACTTAGAGCTCTTAGGCTCCAATCTGCTCATAATCTTGATGGTGAAATGGAGGCTCGGAGAAGACACGTGGACTGTCCAAGGTCACACAATCCAATCTGGTGAGACACTTCCGGTTTTGGTCGCTTACTGCCAAACCTGTGTTTTGTCTGCCACGCACCAGTACACGAATTATGTTCAACCTTGTTGTGCTGAGACATAGCAAAAAGAAAGAGAGATTAATTCCCTTTGAGGTTTCTCAAAAAAAAAAAAAGGCTTCGTGAAAGAAGTGGAATTTAAGCTAACTTTGAAGGAGTTGACAGAATTCAGGTATCTGGAAAAGCCAGATCCTCCAAGGGGAGAAAGAGAGGTCACTAAAAGATGAAGAAGGTCACGTTACAGCAGCAGCAAACAAGTTTGGCAGGAGCAGAGTGCTTGCCTAGGCGATGGGGAGCCTCGAAGGGTTTTTAGCAGTAAAGGAGAATAATGAAAGCTTCTTTTTAGGATGATCAATATGTCCCCGTACAGGATGGATTAGAAGGGGAAGAGATGAGGGAGAGGGGAAGGAAGAAAGAAAAGAAATTGCCAGCGGAGGAAACCATTAGGAGGTCAAGACAGCTATCAGGTGCTGGTGATGGAAGCTGGATGGAATGTAATGGCAGGTAAAGGTGAAACAAACAAAACTCTTCTATCCTGGCTCTTAAAAGCCTATTTCATAGCAAGTACTCTGCCATTAATTGCAGGGGATGCTGTATGGAAAGGCACATGTGATTGAGAAATAATTGAAAACTAACCCTCAGAGACAACAGCGGGGCTTTTCACAATAACTGATCTGAAGCTTATCTGGTCCTTTGGTTTCAACATTAAGCAACTGGGAGCAGCTCAGCAACAGACTTTGAGAAGAATGACTAAAGATTTCTATCAATCTACCAAAAGCAAAAACCAGAAAGAGAAGGGAAAATCTTGCTTTCTTTTATCCCTTGGATGCTCTTGAAGTCACAAATGAATGGCTTCAGGGGTTTCCTGAGGTTCTTCCACTGGAAATAGTCTTTCTGACACTCTAATTGTCTTATGTGGACCAGCAGCAACAGTATCACCAGGGAGCTTGCCAGAAAGAGAATCTGAGACCCCATCATACACCAACTGAATGAGAACCTTCATCTTAACAACATTTCTAGGTGATTTATATGCACATTAAGTTTCAGAAGCATTTCTCTATCTGGTCATGTCTTTACAGTTCTTCATACTTTTGAGTATAGCATATAGTAAAAACAAAACAAAGAAAATTTACATATTACACCATGGCTGTACACACAAACATACACTTATTTACAAGTTAAATAAAAGTTTCACAAAACTAACATGTGATTCACTTCTGTATTTCCTATTTAGTTTATATTTTTAAAAAATGATTAAGATTTACTGATTGATTCCCCGATCTCATAATCGATGACTGCAATATGTGGTATGAAATACATTGAGCTGTATTTATTCTTTTTGCCTTGAGTTTTGGTTGTATGTTTGTGTATCTTACCTCTTCCACTAATCTGTGAGTTGAACCTGGAGGGCAAGGTTCAGATATTTTTTATCACTGAAATATAGGTCAGAGGTTATCAGAAGGTTTTCTATGTAATAGCAACTCAGTTAATATTCAAGAAGTAAATCAATCAATGAATGTATGAATGGATGGCAGCCAGGGGTTAGGGGCAGGCTGAGGGAAGAAGGGAGAGAAGCTTGGAATGTAGGAAAGGATTAAGCCAAGAAAATATTTATCCAAATCTCTAATTCCCTGAAGCAATGTCAATGGACTATGAGCAGAAAAAGTCATTTATAAAACAACCATGCATTCAAATGTTCCACTGGCAGCCAGAATCTTATTTTCCAATAGAGCTCACCTTTATCGCTTCACAAAATTCCAAACCTTGCTTGGTTATGGTGGAAAGCAGCTGAATAACTAATGTAGATTATTAGAAAAGGATAAGAAATGGAGAAGTGGCAAAGACCAGTGAGTTCAAATCTGACACAAAAAAAGGAAGCTGCTCAGAATCTTGTCATCCTGGGACCCAGGCCACTGACTAAGGGGAGGAAAGAACTAGGATTAATTACTTGGATTGAGGTAAATGGGATTGTCTGACTACATGGGATCCTTGGCAATTGTATCTTTCCAAAATTCAAAAAATAATGTTTTTGGAGGCAGCAATTTCCTTGTCACAGAATATATATCACAGAAAATGGAAAATTACTTATTGTTCACCTATCAAAGAACTTTAGAATGGAGAATATTATGATTTATTTGAGATAAATAAAACCATAACCTAAAGTGTGATTATTTGAGTCACAGTATTTCATACTGTAAAGAGATCAAGTGTCCACCAGTTCAACTTTTCATTTTAAAGGAATCTATGAAAATCATCACAGATTCCCTTATCACAGGGTATACCAGGAAGCTATAGATCCAGGATTTGATCTCAGGCTTTCAAACTCAGTCACCATGACTACCTGTTATACTTTACATGGAAATGCTATAGACTACACAGTTAGGAAGGGCTTCCCAGGTGGCGCTAGTGATCAAGAACCAGCCTGCCAATGCAGGAGACTTAAGAGAAGTAGGTTTGATCCCTGTGTCAGGAAGTTCCACTGTAGGGGGGCATGGCAAACCCACTCCAGTATTCTTCCCTGGAAGATCCAATGAGCAGAGGAGATTGGCAGGCTACAGTCCAAAAAATCACAGAGTCAGACTTGACTGAAGTGACTTAGCATGCACACTGGAGAAGGAAATGGCAACCCACTCCAGTGTTGTTGCTTAGAGAATCCTGTGGACGGCAGAGCCTGGTGGGCTGCTGTCCATGGGGTCACACAGAGTCTAACATGACTGAAGCAACTTAGCATTCATGCATGCATTGGAGAAGGAAACAGCAACCCACTCCAGTATTCTTGCCTGGAGACTCCCAGGGACAGAGGAGCCTGGTGGGCTGCCGTCTATGGGGTCGCACAGAGTTGGACGTGACTGAAGTGACAGCAGCAGCAGCAGCAGCATGCATGCACACAATTAGAAAACCCTGTTTTAGTGTAAAGACTGATTGATGAATTGCCTGAAAAGTCAGTGAGTGAATAAATGTATCGAATGTCTGCTATGCAGAAAGCACTGTAGCAGATGCTTTGTTTTATTTCATAAAATCTTCATTTTTAAAAAAATCCATGAAATAAGACTATTTAATCCCCACTTTGCAAATGAGGAAAGGAAGAGGGTAAATAATTTGCCCAATATTTTAAGGCTAGAAAGCTCCAGAGAAGGTTTTTAAGCAAAGGTCTATATTACTCCTGTAGCCATACTCTTTCTTTTCCTTATGCTTTGCTTCCAAATCACGGATGGTTTAGAGCAAAAACTGGCTGGAAGATGGAAGGACAGAATTCTGATTGGGGCAGAGGATTGAAATAGCTGACTTGATAAGTACACCCTTGTGCTGAGATCCTGGGATGTTTTGAAGGGTTGTTCACATCAAGGTGGAAATACTGTTAAGTACTTTGAGTACCCCCTCCTGTGTAGAATCCACAAACTGACTCAGTGGTGGCCCATTACACTTGAAAGCTACCATATAGCACAGGGAATACTTCTCAATATTCTATAAAAACCTAAATGGTAAAAGAATTTGAGAAAGAATAGATACATAAATATGTATAACTGAATCCCTTTGCTATATAGCTGGAACTAACATAATATTAATCAACTATGCTCTAACATAAAATTTTTAAAATACCAGTTAATGCTGCTATTGAAAACTGCATTGGCTATAGCTCAAGAGGAAGTTTTGCATCAGGAGAATTTTATTCTCCATGTAAATTAGTGTCTTTTATTTGTTAAGAGTAACAGACATCAACCTAAGCTAGTTTGAGGGGTGGGGAAGGAAACACATTTTAAAGAACCAAGAGACTCAAAAGACGCAGGGAAATTAATGAAATAAGGCCTCCATAAGGGATAGGAATTTGGGGGTGGAGTCTTGTTAAATTTCATATTCTCTCTCTCTTTTCATCTCAGTGTTGTTATGCTTCTATTTCTTGTCTCTCTTGCTACAAAAGTCTTCTCTGCTTCTCTGCTAATGTGGCAGATAACATGAATCACGTGCATTTCAAATAAATTTCACAACTTGCATCTCTGGGCCTCCAGTCTTTTTATCAGGAGAGGATATCTCATTGTTCAAATGTTCACCTTCAACCATAGGACAGAACCAGGAGGGTGTAGTCACAGTAGCAACAAATCTCCTAGGAGCTTAGCTCTATGAATTAGACATAAAGCAGGCAAGGTGTGTTGGAATCCATGCCAGCAAAAGTACAGAAATATAGCTGCTCTGCTCCTTAACACAATCTAATGCTTTAGAAGTGGAATTGAGGTTATCAGTATACACACACTAGAGTGTTAAGCAGAAGATTGCCAAGGAGAAATGAGGTTTGGTAACATGAAAGCTGGTTTAAAGCCCTAAAGTGCAATGGAGCTCCTTTTAAAGATCCCCACAACCCACAAACATGTGCAGATGAACCAGAACTGGTGGGAGCTAATGAATGTCCCAGGCACATATATCTGCAGGCACATATATCTGAAGATTCATCTGTGCCGGGTTTCCTGGAAAGAACCCTGAATCAGATTCAGAAAACCTGTGTTCAAATCCTGCCTCTGCGCTTGCTTTTTATGCTGTTCTGGGCAAGTTCACTTTACCAAAATCGGGGTTAATAAGCATGCCTTGCCTACCTCAGAAAGCTGTTTCAAGAAGCAAATGAGATAATATCTGTAAAGTTAGCACTTTATAAGATCTAAAGCACTGAGCAAATGTAACAGATTATTAGTAATATAAGACATCACAGGAAGCTAATGAGTTGTAACGCTTAGGTTACCTTTGCAAATATCTATTCCACCATGCTCCTCTTTGCTTTTCAGAGTAGAAAAAAAAAAAAATCATGCTTCAAGAAATGTAATGAATGTGAAGTATATTTATTCTATTTTTATGAGGCATGGTTGGGTGAAAAGATCAGTGCAGCTCAAAAGTAAAGGATTCCAAAGTCTGTTCTCTATTTCTGCATCTCTGTTACCGCCCTGCAAACTGAACAGAGCAGGGAAGAAGAGGGTGGGATGAACTGAGGGGGTAGCATTGAAACATATAGATTATCATCTATAAAATAGATGGATAATGGGAAGTTGTTGTATAACATGGGAGCTCAGTGCAGTACTGTGTGACAAGGTAGAGGGATGGGATGGAGTCGGGGGTGGAGGGAGGATCAAGAGGAAAGGGACATATGTATACTTACAGCTGGTTCACGTTATTGTACGGCAGTGCGTGAGTGCTAAGCTGCTTCAATTGTGTCTGACGCTTTGTGACCCTATGGACTGTAGCCTGCCAGTCTACTCTATCCATGGGATGCTCCAGACTAGAATACTGGAGTGGGTTGCCATGCCCTCCTCCAGGGGATCTTCCCCACCAAGGGATCCAACCCCCTGTCTCTTATGTCTCCTGAATTAGCAGGCAGATTCTTTACCACTAGCACAACTTGGGAAGCCCATTGTATGGCAGAAGCCAACACGATATTGTAAGGCAATTATCCTCCAATTAAAAATAAATTATT
This sequence comes from Cervus elaphus, assembly GCF_910594005.1. Lineage (NCBI taxonomy): Eukaryota > Metazoa > Chordata > Mammalia > Artiodactyla > Cervidae > Cervus > Cervus elaphus. The sequence continues at coordinate 67,856,771 of NC_057823.1, read as the reverse complement.
TTTTAAAAGTGAAGGATTGAGAGTATATAATTTTAAAGAATTAACTAGAGCCTTGAGAGGGCAGGGGGAGGAGAAAGAGTGGTAGTAAAAATAGTAGTAGTGATAGTATCAATAATAGTAATAGCAGCAATACAGTAAAAACAATAATAACCATCTGGTTGCCCTGTTTCAGGCATTGTGCTAAGTTCTTTCCACTCAGTTGCTCATTAAATTCATAGAATCTTCTCAGCTAGACTCCATTATCATCTCGGTTTTAGAGATGAGGAAACTGAAGTAGGGCAAGTTAATAATTTCTCCATAGTCTCAAATATGACAAGTTCAGACTAAGACTCACTTTACTTCAATCCAAAGTTAAAGCAAATAACCAAGACACTATTCTGTATTTTATATCCTTAGAAGAAAATTTAATAAATGTCAAGTTTTGGTGGTAACAAAAACTCTTATATAAAGGAGAGCATCTAACAATCAAAATTGTTCAATCATAAGTCCATATATTTTTAAGGCATGGTACTTTTCCAGTGAATGTGAGTGATCTCTAAACATGACTAATTTAATCACTATACACCTATATTAATTACTTAAAAATGACAAATACCAATTATTGTTGAAAACGCTGAATAACAAGAACTTTCATTCATTACAAGTGGAAACACAAAATAGAATAGCCACTTGGAAGACAGCTTGGTAACTTGTTTAAAGCTGAACGTAGTCTTACTATGCAATTGAGAAATTACATTCCCTGATATTTATCCAAGTGATTCAAACACATCTCCACACAAAAACCTGCAGGCAAATGCTTATCACAGCTTTATTCACCAAAAACTAGAAGCAACTAAGATGTTCTTCAGTAAATGAACTCAAGAAATATATCTATACTACAGTACAGTGTACCTAAAACTCTGAAAGTGCAGAGAAAACATAAACTTTGAGAAACTATCATAGCCAAGACACAACAAAGGAGATAAGATGACTAAAGTAATGTGGTATCCTAGTGAGATCTTGGGAAAGAAAAAGGACACTTGATTAAAAACTATGATATCTGAATAACATGGACTTTAGCTAACAAAAATGTATTGTTGTTTCATTGATTGTGAGAAGTCTACCATACTAATTTAAGATGTTAATAATAGGAGAAATAGGGTAGGAGGTCTATTGATATACAAAACTCTCTGCATCAACTTGGTAATTTTTCTGTAAATCTAAAGTTAGAAGTTTAGTTTCCAAAATGTAACAATCCAAACCAAACTAAACCAAAACAAAACTGTAAAGCCCCAAGAGATAAACTATAGGGAATACATAGTATTCCTTCCTTGAATAATAAAATAATGAAACCAAAAAAACTCCGAAGGAAAACAAAACTCAACTAATTTAGCCTCAACAGTGAGAAAAAAATAACAGTTAATTTTGCAAACAGGTCAACGCCCCCATCTGAAACCATTAGAACCTTCATGTTGTGGTCAAGAACAATCTTCTGCATTTTTCTGCTTGCTAGACCTGTTCTGTTCGTATTTAATGGCTATTTAGACATCTTTAAGATAATATTGATCTGTGTCTTAAAGTGGAATTGATTATTCAGCCACTATTAAAATGTCCCTTTATTGTATAGGTATTTGCCTCCGTGCACATTAATGCTATTTTGTTAACAGCTATTCAATGGCTAATAGATTCAATCTCAGCTAAGCAGATAAAGTCAAACTTCATGAAAAAGTTTGATTTAGGTTTAGAAACCAATACAAAAAATGCAAGTGTGGATGTAGAAGGCCATGTGCCAATTTATTTCTGGAAACAAAAATAGAAATATCCTTTAAAAAGATAACTGTTTTCTATCATCTGGAGATTACTTAGTAGAGAAAAATGTGTGTACGCTGACTGCAGACATTTGAACTGAGTAAAACAATTAGGAGGTGATTCAAATCCTAATTTCCACCTATTTTGCCCATCTATTCATTGACTTGTTGGAGAAGAGAACAGCAAAATGAAGATTTCAAGCCAGTTCAGAATCACTAAAGGAAAGGACTCTGCATTCTACAATTCACATCCACTATGGCAAACCAGGCAGTACTGAAGTATTCTTTTGGACTTCAAAAACTTTATAATTTTTCCACAAATGCTTCTTCAGTACAGTATTTTCTTTGGAAAGCATATTTAATGTGAGTTCTTTCTGTTGTAGTAGTACTTTTGACTAACACAAATATGACTTCAATGCAAGATATTTGTTCTCCCAGGAAGTGTTTCTAGAATAAAAATTTGAGATATAGCATACCAATGGAACTGCATTATTTTAGCACTCTGGAAACTCATGAGATTAAACTATACATGTAAGATTTGAATTTTTTGAATTTAACAAACGTAATTTATTGTTAGAAAATATAAAAATAAGATATTGAAGGTTTAGAAACCAATTTAAAAGCTGTATGTGTATATATAAAAGACCATGTTCCTATTTATTTCTGGGAAGAAAAATAGACAGAATCCTTTAAAAAGACAACTATTTTCTATCATCTGGAGATTACTTAGTAGAGAAAAATAATGTACCTCTTAAGCAGCCATTTTAACTGAGTGTAACAATTAGGAAGTGATTCAAATTCTAATTTCTATCTTTTTGCTCATCAATTCATATCAGAATTCCATTCCTAGGTATAAATCCCAAGTTGGTATTCAAACAAAAATTTATACTCCTATGTTCATAGCATCACAATTCACAATAGCCAAAAGGTGGACACAACTCAAATGTTCACCAGCTAATGAACAGATAAACAAAACATAGTCTATCTATACAATGGAATATTATTCAGCCACAAAACGAATGGTACATGCTAAAACACAGTGAAACTTGAAAACACAACATTAAGTGAAAGAAGTCAAAAACAAAAGTTCACGTGGTGTATGAGTTTATTTATATAAAGTATTCAGAACAGGAAAATTCATGGAGACAAAAACACAAATTAACGGTTTGAGAGAATGGACAAAGTGAGGACTGGAAAGTGACTTCTTCCTGTGGAGTGATAGATAGTGATGATGCTTGCACTTTGTAAATGAACCAAAAGCCACTGAATTGTGTATTTTAAAATAGTTAAAACGGTGAGTTGTATATTATGTGACTGTTCATCGAAAGAAATTTATATAAATAAATGTATATCATGAGGATATGTGTTGGAAAGCACATGTACCCTGAACCACTAACCTTGTGTAATTGTAACTACACATTGTGTTCCTGTGGAGGCGGGGGACAGGGGCGGTGATGAGAAAACAAGAAGTGTGGACACTGTTTGCTAAGCCAAAAGAACGTGGAGAAAAAGAGCTGCCTTTGCCCTTATAGGGGTAGTAGGGGACCAACTCCCTATTACCAATCTGCCACTCAGCTCTTCATTACTACCAAAACCAACAAAACTAGAGATGCAAGAACAGCCTGCCATCAGGCAGGGGAGCACATAGAACTGAGATGGTCTGTCAGGCTAGGAAGAGGCTGTGGTGGGTACCACACTAGTCCAGAGTCATGCATGGCATCTGAGAAGTGCATCCAGAGTATCCAGCGAGGTCTGCAAGGAGATCAAATCAGTCAATCCTAAAGGAAATCAACCATGAATATTCATTAGAAGAACTGATGCTGAAGCTGAAGCTCCAATGCTTTGGCCACCTATGTGAAGAGTCGACTCATTGGAAAAGACCCTGATGCTGGGAAAGATTGAGGGCAGGAGGCAAAGGGGTTGACAAAGGATGAGATGGTTGGATGGCATCACCGACTCAATAGACGTGAATTTGAGCAACCTCCGGGAGATAGTGAAGGACAGCAGAGCCTGGCCTTGCATGCTGGCCTGGCATGCTGCAGTCCACGGGGTCGGAAAGAGTCAGACACGACTGAATGGCTGAACAACAACTGCAATGCCAGTTGGTCTGGTCAGACTGTAGGTGAGGTTGCTTAGCAGACCCACAGACATGAAACCTTGATGGAAAGGGTGGTAGACAGGTGAAGACAGTGAAGAAGCATAAACATGAGAACGAAGGCAGGGTATAAACAGGAAACTATGAAGTCAAGTTAAAGCGGCCTTCACCAAATACATTTGGTGTCGGTTTCCCATTTTGGGAGTGTTGGAATCCCTCCTACTATCTCAATTCATTTCATGAGTCACAGCGATGTGCCGATGAGGTAGAGGCAATGATAATTCATGGAGTTGCAACATCAGCACTGATTACACTGATGATCAAAGCAGTTTCCATTTGCTTAGTGAGGACGATGAGCCAGGGCTGAGCTAAGAGCTTTCAAAAGATAATCTCTTTTAGTGCTCACATGCCCCTCAAGGCAGTTCCCACTCAGTGGAAACTTGAGAAAACAGCCATGCCCAGGTGAAAGAACTCTCTCAAGTTCTCACATCTAGTTTCCAAACTGGTATTTGAAAGCCAGGAGTCTGAATGTAGAGCTCTTGTAATCACATGTGCGTGCAATGCTCAGCTGTGTCCAACTCTTTGAGACTCCGTGGACTAGAGCCCACCCGGCTCCTCTGTCCATGGACTTTCTAGGCAAGAACATTTCCTCCACCAGGGGATCTTCCTGACCGAGGGATCAAACCCACATCTCTTGCGTCTCCTGTACTGGCATGCGGATTCTTTACCACTGAACCACCTGGGAATCTCACAGACACCCTCCATAGCAGTTGTACTCGCAGAAAGTTTCCAGGGATAAGCTCAGAAGCCCTGACCTATACTAATCTGACCCGGAAGAAATATGCAAACTGATTTTGAAAGGCTCAGTAGCAAACTAGCAAAGACAGTGTGAAAACCAGGGTGTGAGGCAATGTGAAGTAGGAGAGAAAGAGGTACCCAAAAAATAGACTGAACATAATTTAGTGACATCATGTTTTTATACAACAGTCATCCCCACTAAACTGAGAGTCCCTAGCAGGTTGGATTCCTGAGTTTTTCATCCTGGTGCATAATACAGTGTCTGTTTCCATGAGTCTTTAATAAATATTTTTTGAATAAATAAAATTGTACTTCTTGTATAGTGACTGATAAGAATAATAGATGCTTCCCTGGTGGTCTAGTAGTTAAGAGTCTGCAATTCCACTGCAGGGAGCATGGGTTTGATCTCTGGTCTGGAAAGGTCACATAGCCGTGAGGTGACCAAACGAAAAAATAGAAGAAAATAATAGATAAAAATCAAATTTGCAAATTTGAAAAAAAATAATAGTTGCTACCACTTACTGAGATTTAACTTACACTTATAAATGTGTACTTTATAAAACTTATATCTCATTTCTACTTCCAAGCAAATGAGGCTAATATAATTACAAGGAAACTAAAGCTCAAATAACTTTCCCAAGTCAACCATCAAGTTAAAAGTGAACTGGGTTTCAAACCCTAATCTCTATGACTCCAAATCCCAGATGCTTTAACCTCTTCTATTTTCTACAATAAATGATCCATCCTTTAGTGAGAAGGAATTAGTGATTATGCACATTTTAGAAGAGGGAAAATGAAAATTATAATGTAGTATCAGCTTTTAAAGTAATGAATGAAAAAGTATACACGTGCCTTGATTACCATTGTGTAAAAATTCACAGCATGAAAGGGAAACAGCAGGAAGTCTGGAAAATAAAACAGTTGTATAAAAATGGTGAAGCTATGGATAATTTTTAACATTGTGCTTAATTTTTCTACAATGTTATTTTAAGGGTAAATAAGATTTGAAGATAAATACAAGTGTAACAAAACAAATTATTATATGCACACAAAGTGATTGCTTTAAACAGCATCATCACTTTTGAGCCATGATTGTAGATCCAGGATAATTATATGACATCTTGGGTACCATATTTTCCTAAAGATATGGCAAAGCTCTGTGAAACAGGAATTTAGAGTCTTCTTGAATTCTTCAGTTAAGATTAAAAATTTAAAAATATGATACACTATTCTCCTCAGCAGAACATTCAAAAATATCACTTGCTGTAAATATACCTTCAAACCAGTTTCTCCTTTCACATAATATGTGAAATATTCTCTGTCTCCATGTTTATTAAGTTTTATTAGTTCTGAAAACGTCAACACCACCATCAGTCTTTCATCCTGTGCCCAGTTATCTTTTTAAAAGCCAGGTCAATATATGGCACTTCCTTCCTTAAAAACCCTCCAGCACTTCCTATTACATAAAGAATAGTCAGAAATTTAAGTCCTAATCTCTATTCGCTCCTACCATCCTCCTTAGACCATATGCTCTCCTCAGAATTTGCCATTCACATTCCTCACATTCATGATTTCATGCCTTTCTTGTAATAGAAACTTCGTTTCAAATGTCTTGCCTCACATCAAATCTTGCCTCATTCCTCCAGATTCAAGGGTATTGCTTCTGTTACACCTTTAATAATATTGCACACCCTGGTTTAAATGACTCCACATGCTGTGATCTCAATTCATAAACTTTGTATTGCTACAACTTACTATATTCTTTTATAGTATAATAATAGCAGATAACATTTATCAAATATATTAGTTCCTCATTTTACATGTATTTGCTCATTTAAAATAACAAAGCTAGGAGCTAAGAACTATTAGTACCATTTAAAAAAAAAAGGAACCAGAGACCCAGGGTGATAAAATTCTTCACCTAGGAGTGTAATGAAGAAGCATCAGAGATGAGCTTTGAACTCAGATGTGCCTGAGCCAGAATCCTGTGCTCATAACTACATTTCAAAAGTTCCTCTCCAAATTTCCAGTTGTCTCTCTGGGAAATTAACGGGAGGAAAATGGTCTGGGATGGCAGGAACCTATGCATTTGATGTATATGCCAAATGTTTAGCTCCAGCCCATGCTAAGTCCAAGGAAAAAGGAAAAATCAGTAACACTGATCCTGTCTTTATTTAAAATTTGGTATTTTTTCATCATGGATTTCCTTGCATTTAATTTGATGCTTAAGATATTACGTAAAATATTTTTTATCTTGAATCCTGAGTTTCTTGGAATGTCTTCAGGTTTTGCACCCTACTCCTGGCCCTGTTTAACTAACCCATAGGGGGCGCTCAAAAACTCATCTTGTATCATGTCTAACTTCTATGTCAGTCTTATCCACATGACCTCAAAAATGGAACTGCTTGAAGGCAGTGACTCCTTAAAGGTAGGTGATCCCTTTTTGTCATCTTACTAACCCCTAGTCTCTATCTTTTCAGTTTGATCCTCAAAAAAGTGTTTGGACACTCCTCTCACTTTCAACTGTGATAGACTCATACTTCATAATGCCAATTAGAAGGTAACCCTCTATTATGAAGGACTTCCCAGGTGGTGCTAGTGGTAAATAACCAGGCTGCCAATGCAGGAGATGTGAGAGATGAGGGTTCGATCCTTGGGTCAGGATGATCCCCTGGAGAAGGGCATGGCAGCCCACTCCAGTATTCTTGCTTGGAGAATCCCATGAACAGAGGAGTCTGGAGGGCTAGAGTCCATAGAGTCACAAAGAGTTGGACATGAGTGAAGCAACTTAGCATTCACATAATTTAAAATGAAAATCTTGCCATCTGACCATAGTTTTAACTTTTCATTAGATGCCAAAACATATTGTTTGTGATTTAAAAACAAAAAAGTAAGAAATGAAAAGTCAACTGTGTTTCCTCTAAATTCTGCCCCAAAGTTCCTCTTCATGGAAAGTTTTGAAGAACTATTTTTAGTTTCTCTCAGGGATGTCTTTGTCACTATAGTTAATCCTCCAAACACAACGATGGAACTCCTGTTGTTAGTGAGTCATGATACTTCATGGGACTGGAAAATATAGGCCAAGGATTTGTTTCAAAGTTTTGAAAGATAATTATCTTCCTTTGTGTAGTCTTAGTGTTGGTACAGCCATTTGACCAAGTGAAGATCCTCTGCAGTGTAAAGAAGCTGTGAATTCATAAAGCCTGGGTTTACATTCTAGCTCCATCACTTACCAACTGTGTGGTATTTGCAAGCAACAGAATCTCCCCAAAGCATATCTGAAAAATTTAGACAATAATAATAACAACACCTCTTCAAGGGAAAATGCTGTGTCTAGCACCCAGAAATTGCTCAATAAATACTAACTCTTCTTTTTCATTGAATGCATGTATATTAAGAACTACTAAATGCTAGGTGCTGGTCTAGGCATTAGAAATAAAAGTTAGACCAAGCACAAAATCAGTGATTGTTAAATTAAGCTATATGCATTGAGCATCTACCATGTAAGGCACTCTACCAGGATGTGTAGGAAAACAGAGGAAAAAGAGAAAATCTCAACCTTTAAGACATTAGTATAGAAATGTTATTCATTTAAAACAAAAAAGGAAAGGCTACCAATAATTTAAGAAAATGATAAATGTGATTTTGTTAAGGATGAACCAAACAATACAATGTTATTTCCAGTTTAGCATAAGGCCTGGAGGGATTTTTTTCTTTTTTTTTGCATCATTGCAACATTTTTTTTTCATCATTCACTATTTGTGAAACAAATAGTTTATTTCAGAAGACTGTAAAAAAAAAATGAATTAGACTGAGAGGAGATAGAGATTCTGGCCACAATCTGTACTAGTAATGATAGCTTGGTGAAATCATTTCGCTTTCCATTATTAAAATGGGGTTGCTCAGAGTTTTAGGTGAACTAAGCTTAGCTGGCTTGTCAGCTTAGGTACTTTGGAAAGAAGATGAATGATAGAATGAGAAACACAGATTTATTGGGGAAAATCCCTGTGAATGTGTTATAGAATGAACTGTGTTCCCCTACAAATCAAACGATGGAGTCCTAAACCCTAATATCTCAGAATGTAACAGCGTTTGGAGACAGGGACTTTTTTTTTTTTTTTTTTTTAATTTATTTTTTTTTTTCCAGTGGGTTTTGTCATACATTGATATGAATCAGCCATGGATTTACATGTATTCCCAATCCCGATCCCCCCTCCCACCTCCCTCTCCACCCGATTCCTCTGGGTCTTCCCAGTGCACCAGGCCGGAGCACTTGTCTCATGCATCCCACCTGGGCTGGTGATCTGTTTCACCATAGATAGTATACATGCTGTTCTTTTGAAATATCCCACCCTCACATTCTCCCACAAAGTTCAAAAGTCTGTTCTGTATTTCTGTGGAGACAGGGACTTTAAGTAGGTGATTAAACTAAAATGAGGTCATTGGAGTGGGCCCTACTCCAGTATTACTGATATCCTTATAAAAGGAGATTAGAGACCACAGGGAGCTTGGCCAAGGTGGCAGAGTAGGAAAACCCTGAGCTGACCTCCTCTCACAGGCACAATGACATTACAACTATTTAAAGGGCAACTATCAATGAGAAAGACTGGAATCTACCAGAAAAGATCTTCTACACTAAAGATATAAAGAAGGAAAGAAGGGACCACAACAAAAAGTGTAGGAGAGGTGAAGTCATGGTATAATCAATGGTGGTCAATCAGGTGGTCAAACCATAGGGAAGAATAATTACAATTGCAAAGGTTCTCTCCAAGGAATAAGGGGTCTGAGAATAATTACAATTGCAAAGGTTCTCTCCAAGGAATAAGGAGTCGGGGGACTGCATTGGACTCCCTAGCCCAGGGTGCTGCATCAGGAAGATAAGCCTGCAGAACAGTTTGGTTGTGAAGGCCAGCATGGTTTTCTTTCAGGAGACCCAGAGCACTGTGGGAAACAGAGACCCCTTTTTTTTTCTTTTATTTTTACTGGAGTACAATTACCTTACAATTATAGTCCACATAGTCCACAGGGCTGCAAAGAGTCAGACATGACAAAGGTGATTTAGCATGCACACACAGCCATACAACCACATGAATCAGCCATAAATAAACATATGTCCCCTCCTTCTTAGGCCTCCCCTCTAGGCCATCCAGAGCACCAAGCTGAAGTCTCTCTACTGTACAGCAGCTTCCCACTAGTTGTCTGTTTTACACATGGTAGCATATATATATCAATAATACTCTTTCAATTCATCCCACCCTCTCATTCCCCTGCTGTGTCTGCATGTCTGTTCTCTAGGTCTGCATCCCTATTCACCGATAGATGAATGGAATAGAAGAAGTGGTATATATATTTACAATGAAATATTACTCAACCACAAAAAGGAAAGAAATCAGGCCATTTATAGAGATGTGGATGAACCTAGAGTCTGTTATACAGGGTGAATAAAGTCAGAAAAAAGAAAAACAAAGATTGTATATTAATGCATATATATATGGAATCTAAAAATTATTTTCTAGATTCATTTTTAAGACTGAATCAATTTTTAAAGGTTGCACACAAAAGTTCCAAGACCCAGAGTAGAGCAGTAGTTTAGAAGGAGCCTGGGTCAGGCCCACCTGCTGATCCTGCAAACTCTCCCAGAGAGGCAGGAGGCAGCTAGAGCTCATGGTGGGGACATGGATGCTGGAAGCAGCCATTTGGAGAGCTCATGCTACCATGCAGACACAGGTGCTGGCGAGTACCTTGAGAATCCTCCCTCTGGCTTGTTAGCCTCTGGTCCCACAACCCTTACTGCCCAGCCTGTGTGCAGCAGTCCTGGGATGCCTCAAACCAAACAACTAGCTGGGAGGGGCCACAGACCCAGCCATCAGAAGTCAGGCTGCGTTACAACCTCATGAGCTCATGGCTATCCCTGGATATGACCCTGTGCATTAGATTAGAGAGCCCAGGGCACAGCCCCAAGCACCAATGTGTAGGCACTAGACTTAGGACCACTGAGCCTGTGTATTCAGAGATCCCAGGACCTGGCCCCACCAACAGGCAGGCAACAACCCCAGGACATCATGGGTCCCGGCCCCACCCACCAGCAAATGGATACAGGCCCCAGGACAACCGCATCCCTGCAGCCTGTTGAGGCAGGAACCAGCTAACTCACCCGGGGCCAGCACCTGCCCTAGGACCCACTGTACCCTGGTCTTGATCACCAGCTGAAAGACACAGCAGTGGAAATCACAGGCTGAACATAAAAAGGAATGAAATGAGGACAATTTAAGAGACCTCTTCTACACACATACAGCATATGGTCAAGCAAGCTAATATTCACATTATAAGGGTCCCAGAAAGAGAAGGGAAAAAAGGGCAGAGAATGTATTTGAAGACACAATAGCTGAAAACTTAATAAAGGAAACAGACATCCAAACCCAGGAAGCACAGAAAGTCCCAAACAGGAGCAACCCAAAGAGGACCACACAGACATGTAATTAAAATGGCAAAAATTAAGGCAAAGAGATAATATTAAAAGCAGCAAGAGAAAAGCAATAAGTTATATATGAAGGAATTCCCATTAGGCTATCAGCTGACTTTTCAGCAGAAATTCTGTAGGCCAGAGAGAGTGGCATGATATATCTAAAGTGAAGAAAGGGAAAAACCAAGAAATAGACTACCCAGAAAAGTTTTCATTCAGATTTGATGGAACAATCAAAAGTGTTACAGACAAGTAAAAGCAAAAAGAGTTCATCACTGCCAAATGAACTTTACAAAAAATGTTAAAGGAATTTCTCTAGACAAAAAAGAAAAGGTAACAAGTATACACATGGAAATTCTTAAAGGAAAAACCTCATCAGTAGAGACAAATATATAGTAAATATATAGTAGTAAAGGTAATAAATCAATCACTTGCAAAGCTAATAGGAAAGTCAAAAGACAAAGTAGTATAATTGTCTATATGTGCAATAAGTAGTTAAAAGGTATACAGAGCAAAGATATAAGTATCATGTCAAAAGCAGTAACCATGAGGGGAGGGGAGAAAAATACAGGGTTCTTTTGTTGTGTGCAAATTCCAAATGTGTGGCAGCTGGAAGCCATCAGCTTATATACTTCTTGCAGGAGGCTCTTTCCTGAAGGAAAATCTGAGTGACATGCCTCCATGACTGATAATGCTAAAGAAAGTTATTGTTATTCCCCTTGATACTGCTGCTGCTACACCTACCACTACTGAGCCCAAATTTGTTCATTAACTAAATAGAGGACAATAAGGATGAGGCTTCTGCTGGGTTAGACACCAGTGGGCTCCAGAAATCCCATTCCCGTAAGGGTGCTATGAACAAAGCTAGTGGAGGTGCTGGAATTCTAGCTGAGCTATTTCAAATCTTGAAAGATGATGTGTGAAAGTCCTGCATTCAATATGCCAGCAAATTTGGAAAACTCAGCAGTGGCCACAGGACTGGAAAAGGTCAGTTTTCATTCCAGTCCCAAAGAAAGGCAGTCCCAAAGATTGCTCAAACTACCGCACAATTGCACTCATCTCACATGCTAGTAAAGTGATGCTTAAAATTCTCCAACCAGGCTTCAGCAATACGTGAACCATGAACTTCCAGATGTTCAAGCTGGTTTTAGAAAAGGCAGAGGAACCAGAGATCAAATTGCCAGCATCCTTTGGATCATCAAAAAAGCAAGAGAGTTCCAGAAAACCATCTATTTCTGCCTTATTGACTATGCCAAAGCCTTTGACTATGTGGATCACAATAAACTGTGGAAAATTCTGAAAGAGATGGGAATACCAGACCACATGACCTGCAACTCCAGTACTTTGGCCACCTGATGCAAAGAGCTGACTCACTGGAAAAGACCCTAGTGCTGGGAAAGATTGAGGGCAGGAGAAGGGGACGACAGAGGATGAGATGGTTGGATGGCATCTCTGACTCAATGGACATGGGTTTGGGTGGACTCTGGGAGTTGGTGATGGACAGGGAGGCCTGGTGTGCTGTGGTTCATGGGGTCGCAAAGAGTTGGACATGACTGAGCAACTGAACTGAACTGAACTGATACAAAGATAAAATGTGAAAGGTGCTCTCTGTACAAGATACTTTGATAACTGACCTACCATGATGCCTACCATTTCACCGCTAGATATTCGTCCATGTGGTTTAAGATGTGTGTTTATAGTAATCTCTAACAATACTAGATGCATTAACATCAAACCTGTGTTTTTAACCACTATACTAGTTTGGCTTTAGGGAAAACTATACAATTCTTCACAAGAGAAAATGGGAAAGTACATATGAATGGAAGCATACATTCCTATCATTTTTGTGATATATTCAGTAAAATTTATAGTCAAAAAGGCCAATGAAGTCTTTTTAGCTGGTAACAATATACAGAAGATAAAAAGAGAAAAAAACAAGGCCTACTAATTTTGATAGTTTAAGAAGCATTAGTGTAGTACAATCCAGTTCTGAATTTCTAGTTTGTCTTATAAGCTGTAAAACTAGACCCCTGTGAGCTCCCTTCCCTTGAGGCCCTCCAGTTATAGAGAATTTATTATTGGTTTAACATTGTCATTTTCCTTAACTAGAAAAGGTAGGTTAGTTAGTTGAATATATTTTCATTAATAGTGAGGTTAAATATATCCTGACTTGGGGCAAGTAATTTTCAAATATTTTAAGTAAAACAAAATGAGCTGCTTTAAAAGATTTTACAGTATACAATTTTATTTTTGTCTTAGGATTCAGTAGGCCCTTGGGAAGACTGCATTGCCTCCAAAGTCACTGTGAAAAACTACAAAGTAGAGAAGGAACTGACATTCATTGGGAACTAACTTTGTGCAGGAAACTGTATAAGGTACTCCCTACATATTATCTCACTGACATCCCAGACAGACACCCCCCAAATTTTTATATAATGAAACTGAATCTCAGACACATAAATGATAGGCTTGGAACATCATAGTTAGAGAGGGATAGAATTGAGAGGCTTGAACAAATTGAGTCTGATTTTTATTGTTTAGGAAATGTGGTTGATAGTAACAGTGACAGTGGCTAAAACAACAACAATAACAACAACATTTTTTAAAGAGTGGCATTTTACTCTCACAGAAATTAAAGTCCAGAGATAAGCTGCCTAGTGCTGGTACAGCAGCTCTGTGAGGTGGTCATGGATCCAGGACCCTTCTATCTTTCGGTTCAGCCCTCCATAGTACTGGTTTCGTTATCAAGGAGGGAGATGGATGCAAGAGTGCTAGCCATTACAACCATATTCCAGGGAGGGGGGGTGGGGAAGAGAAGACCAAGATACCACAAGGGTAAACAAAGCTCTCAAGTGAGCCAGCACCATCTAAGATATCCAGGAGTGCCCTAGTGGTCCAGTGGTTAAGAATCCATCTGCCAATGCAGGGGACATGGGTTTGATCCCGGATCACGGAAGATCCTACGTGCCATGAAGTGACTAAGTCCAAATGCCACGACTGCTGAGACCATGCTCTATAGGCAGTACTCCGCAAGTAGAAACCACCACAATGAGAAGCCCGCCTACTGCTACGAAGAGTAAACCCTGCTCGCTGCAACTAGAGAAACCACTTATGACCTTTCAATTGCTTTGTCTGCATGCAGTTGTAAAAGAGGCTGGGCATTTTGCTACCAGAATAAAGTTGGAAGAATAAAGGAAAAGAGAATATTGTGTAGTCTGCCCTAGATGTACAGCCCATGCCATATTGGCTTTGTCATATGGTTAAAGGATAAAGAACGTAGGGCGGCCTGAAACAAGGATTTTCAGCTGGAAAGATGACTCCTTCCCAGTTGAGAATTGTGTTCTTATTAAAAATCTATTGCTTATGCACATAAATTGTAAATGTTAGGTGTTTTGGTGGGGAGACAGCAGTTATCTGACAGATATTTTGAGCAGAAATTCTAGTGACCTTGATGAGTGAAAGGGTAACTAAAACTTAAATTCCTTGAACACTCTCCAAACCCTTTAATTGACTGGCTACCCAAGGAACTTTGGAGAATATTTCTGGAAAATAAATGAGACTAGAACTGTTTCACTTTATAAATTAGCATAGTTAAGTAATCTCATTTGTGGTCTCTCATTAGGAATAGGGAACTGGATTTTTTCTTTAGCTTTAAAATTAGATAACCCAATTTAATTACATAAATGTAGAGTTTTATAAATATCTTAATTTTATATTATGCTTATATGTGCTTTAAATGCAAATAAATGTTCTTGTAAAGATCATACAAGCAAAGAATGTTGGAACTTCTAGAATCCAGCTTCTGATAAGCATGAAGAGGAAACAGACAAGCACCAGAGTCAGCAGAGACAGTGGTCCATGGCTAGCATTACATGCAGTATCTGTGATGCTAGATTCAATGTCTGTGTCAGCAATTGTGTCAGCAGAATTGTCTCCACTGGGAGACACAAAGTAATTTGGGCATTTTCCCCAGGTGTATAGTCTCCAATCCTTTGTCCCCTAAAAAGATTCTTAAAATAAATTCCTTTTCTGTCAGAAGTAGAAGTTCTATATATCATGAAGGATATATCTTATTTTATAGATGAAGAAAGTAATATAAATATGGTTTATAACATCTGGTGAGTGTGATGCATTATAGAGTAAAACTGGTATGAATTAAGGGATTGTAACCAATCTGCTAGACAACATGGGCCAGCAGGAGTCAGGAGGGTACAGGTGTTGATGGGTCCTGGGGCTGCTGACAAGGTGGGTGAAACATAGAGCTGGATAAGGGGGAGTTCATTGTTAGAGAAGCCCTTTTCCATGATAAGGAATGAAAATGAGGGCAAAGAATTAAGGAGGTAATGTTAACACAGAATTAGATGGCTCTTATAAGCTTAGAGAAAGCAATCACTCAAACTCAATGAATTAGAAATGCCCAAACTGTCATGGCAGCTAATCAAACGAGAAATAAAAAAGGTTCAAAAGAGCAGGTATGCTTACGATGTGTATATTGCATAAGCCTGAAAACCCAACAGCCAGCTATCTTTTGTGTGATGACACAGAGATCATAAAGAATGCTAGGTTATACAGTGCAATAGGGAATGCACTGATGAACAGGACAACAGAGTTCTTGAAATGCTCAGTGATGACTGTCCTTTTTAGATCAAGGCTAACAGGAAATGCTAGTACAAATGAGGCTCCCTAAGAATGATAAGGATGATAGAATATTGGCAGTAATTCCAAGTGGTACTTAACGATTAGAATCAAGGCACAATTGACTTGGACTTCCCTTGTAGCTCAGATGGTTTAGAATCTGCCTGCAATGCAGGAATTCAGTTCAGTTCAGTTCAGTCACTCAGTCGTGTCTGACTCTTTGCGACTCCATGAACAGCAACATGCCAGGCCTCCCTGTCTATCACAAACTCCCAGAGTCCACCCAAACCCATGTCCATTGAGTCGGTGATGCCATCCAACTATCTCATCCTCTGTTGTCCCCTTCTCCTCCTGTCCTCAATCTTTCCCGGCATCAGGGTCTTTTCCAATGAGTCAGCTCTTCACATCAGGTGCCCAAAGTATTGGAGTTGCAGCTTCAAAATCAGTCCTTCCATTGAATATTCAGGACTGATCTCCTTTACGATGGACTGGTTGGATCTCCTTGCAGTCCAAGGGACTCTCAAGAGTCTTCTCCAACACCACAGTTCAAAAGCATCAATTCTTCAGCACTCAGCGTTCTTTATAGTCCAACTCTCACATCCATACATGACCACTGGAAAAACCATATCCTTTACTAGACAAACCTTTGTTGGCAAGGTAATGTCTCTGCTTTTTAATATGCTGTCTAGGTTGGTCACAACTTTCCTTCCAAGCAGTAAGCATCTTTTAATTTCATGGCTGCAATCACCATCTGCAGTGATTTTGAAGCCCAGAAAAATAAAGTCAGCCACTGTTTCCCCATCTATTTGCCATGCAGTGATGGGACCAGATACCATGATCATAGTTTTCTGAATATTGAACTTTAAGCCAACTTTTTCACTCTCCTCTTTCACTTTCATCAAGAGGCTCTTTAGATCTTCTTCACTTTCTGCCATAAGGGTGGTGTCATCTGCATATCTGAGATTATTGATATTTCTCCCAGCAATCTTGATTCCAGCCTGTGCTTCATCCAGCCCAGAATTTCTCATGATGTACTCTGTATATAAGTTAAATAAGTAGGGTGACAATATACAGCCTTGACGTACTCCTTTTCCTATTTGGAATCAGTCTGTTGTTCCATGTCCAGTTCTAACTGTTGCTTCCTGGCCTGCATACAGGTTTCTCAAGAGGCAGGTCATGTGGTCTGGTATTCCCATCCCTTTCAGAATTTTCCACAGTTTATTGTGATCTACACAATCAAAGGCTTTGGCATAGTCAATAAGGCAGAAATAGATGGTTTTCTGGAACTCTCTTGCTTTTTCGATGATCCAGCGGATGTTGGCAATTTGATCTCTCGTTCCTCTGCCTTTTCTTAAACCAGCTTGAACATCTGGAAGTTCATGGTTCACGTATTGCTGAAGCCTGGCTTGGGGAATTTTAAGCATTACTTTGCTAGCGTGTGAGATGAATGCAATGCAGGAGACCTGGGTTTAATCCCTGAGTTGGGAAGATTCCCTGGAAAAGAAAATGGCAACCCTCTCCAGTACTTGTACCTGGAGAATTCCATGGACAGAGGAGCCTGGCAGGCTGTAGTTCATGGAGTCACGAAGAGTTGAATATGACTGAGTGAGTGACTCACACACACACACACACACACACACACACACACACACTATTAACTAACTTTTATTATAGTAAAATCATGGCAGCCAAGGAGACTTGATATGCAAAGAACTGTAGAAATAGTTAAAAGAACACAACATCATATAGCTCAAAAGCAAAGGGGAAAAAAAACCCCCAAATGGTCTGATTTAAAAAATGGGCAGAGGATCTGATTAGGTGTTTTTCAAAGAAGATACACAGATGGCCAACAGGTTCATGAAAAGGTGCTCAGCATCACTAATCATTAGGGAAATGCAAATCAAAATCACAGTGAGAACTCATCTCAAGAAATGACAATTTCTGGCAAATATGTGGAGAAAAGTGAACCCTTGTGAATTATAAATTAGTACAACCAGAATGTAAAACAGTATGTAGGTTATTAAAAAAAAAAATCTACCGTATGACCCAGCAATTCATCTTGTGGGTATTTATTAGAAGAAAATGAAAACAGTAATTTGAAAGTGTTATCACCCCCCAAGTTCAGTGCACCAATTTGTACAATAGCCAAGATAGAGAAACAACCCGTGTCCATCAATAGATGAATGGTTAAAGAAAATGTGGAGTATATATGCAATGGAATATTATTCAGCCATAAAAAGAAGGGAGTCTTATCATTTACAACAACATGGATTGACCTTGAGAGTATATGCTAAAGGAAATATCATACAGAGAAAGATGAACACCACATGATCTTACTTATATGTGGAATCTAAAAAATAAAATCTTTTAAAAAGCTCACAGATACAGAGAACAGATTGGAGGTTACTAGGAGGGTGGAATGGATAAAGAAGGTTAAAAAGTACAAACTTCCAATTATAAAATAAATAAGTAATGGGGATGTAATATATAACAGTTACATTATATATATACTATATATAATATATGTACTATATATATTATATATTAGAAAATTGCTAAAAGAATAGATACTAAAAGTTCTCATCACAAGAAAAAACTTTATATATGGTGATAGATGTTAACTAGAATTAGTATAGTGATCATTCCACCATATACACAAATATCAAATTTTTATGTTGTACATCTGAAACTGATATAATTTTACATGTCAATTATATTTCAACTTTTATAAAAAGAATACAGCATCCATAGCAACAAGATTGATGGGCAGCCAACACTGACATCACTTGAACCATGGGTAAGCAAGCCAAGACAAATCCAGCCCACCACGGGTTTTCATATAGCCTATGAGCTAAGATATTCAAAGAATATCAAGGAGACTAAGGCCCTCGGTCACATTAAAAACTGAACTTTCCCTCATCTAGTTTCCAGACCCAAACCAGTTTTCCGGAAGGAATCAGTTGCTCGGCAGGTCCTGGTCCCCAGAAGGACAGGACAGCCCTATAGCAAGTGGATACAGTCCTTGCCCAGAGGGACCTATTGCAATTTAATCCAGTAAACTAAGAAAAGAGGAATACGTAGATGTTTCAAGAACTGTTGGAAGACTTTCTGGGTGGTCC
Source organism: Cervus elaphus (assembly GCF_910594005.1). Classification (NCBI taxonomy): domain Eukaryota; kingdom Metazoa; phylum Chordata; class Mammalia; order Artiodactyla; family Cervidae; genus Cervus; species Cervus elaphus. The sequence goes on along the minus strand of NC_057823.1, from coordinate 67,837,874 downwards.
AGTGGTTCAGAATCCCCCTGCCAATACAGGGGACATAGGTTCAATCCCTGGTCCAGGAAAGATTCCACTTGCTGTGGGACAACTAAACCCATGTGGCTGAACTACGGAAGCCTGCACTCCCTAGAGCCCATGCTTCACCACAGGAGAAGCTGCCACAATGAGAAGTCTGCACATCGCAACTAGAGAACAGTCCCCGCTTGCCCCAGCTAAAGAAAGCCTGTGTGCAGCAAGGAAGACTTGGAGTAGTCATAAATTAATTAATTAATTAATTCTTAAGAAGACCTGTTAGACACAGGATCTGAATTGGCACTGGTATATAGTTACCTGAAGTGTCATCATCCTCCCTTTTTAGAGGGAAGCATATAAGGAGGGTCAGGTGATAAATAATGTATTGGTCCATATCTCACTCCCAATGGATCTACTTGGTGCATAGATTCAACCTATAGACATTTTCTTGGTCCCTGACTATATAATTGGCATAGGCATACTTGGTAGCTTGGAAAACTCCTACATTGGTTCCTTGGCCTGTCACAGTGGGAGAAGCCAGATGAAAGTTTTTGAAACTGGCTAAAATAATAAGATCTAAAACTATCACTCCCATGGTATGTGTGGGTATAGCAAAGATTAGTGTTAGATTTAAGATCTGAAGAAGACAGAGAGAGTATATTCTTTCCCCATTTACTTCACAAGTTCAAATTCAGCCCCTGCAAAATCCATATGGATCTTAGAGAATGACAATGGACTACCACAAACTCAAACAACCATTAGCCCTAATTGCAGCTTCTGTGCCCAAACTGATAACATTTGATAAAGCAGATTAAGAGCCTCAAGTACAAATTAGGAGCAAGTAGTCTGCTGAATGCATTCTTTCCTGTTCCTATCAGGGTGGAGGATCAGCAGAAATTCACATCCAGATAGAATGGCAACAACACAAATTGACAGCTTTGCCCATATGTTATTCTTCTGCCCACATTTAGACCTAAACCATTTGGACTCTCTGCAGAACATGATGCTAGTCCACTACATGTTTGCCATCATATTAATTGAATCAGATAAGCAAGAAGTGGTAACTAAGTATATTGGAGGACTTGGTAAGACACATATCAGGCAGAGGGTAGGAAATGAGACCCTACAAAGATACAAGATCCTACACATCAATGAAAGTTTTAAGGGCCCAGTGAACTAGGATATCCCAGGATTTCCCCTTCAAAGTAAGGGACAAATTCTTTCATCTTGTACCTTCTACTGAGGAGGAAACACAGGTTCCAGAGGCAGTAAATTCTACATCCTGATATATTAGTTAGGGTCTAGTCAGGAAAGCTTAATATTATACTTATTAACTGCTAACAGGGGTTTGGCTACTAAGGGATAAACAAAACTTGGAAGAAAACAGGAAGCACAGACACATAAGCAGACACTACTCAGTGAGAGCTGAGCCAAGTACCCAAGGACTTGGAAGAGGACCCTTTGGACATTAGCCTTATCTATGCATCCTGTTACACATGTTTAAACTTTTGTACAATGAACTAAAGATGTTTTGACCTTACAACACGTAGCTATCCTTTGTACAAGACGTTTTCACTCTTTCCTCAAGATAGAAGACACAAAATCTCAGTCTTTGTATCCATGTAAGACTATATTAATTACTCCTCAATTTGGGAAGAGTGCTGCTATGAACATAGGGTTGCATGTATCTTTTTGAATTATAGTTTTGCCAAGAAATATGCCTAGGCATGGGATTGCTAGATCATATGGCAATTCTATTTTTAGTTTTTTGAATATCCTCCATACTGTTTTCCATAGTGGCTTCACCACAATGCGGACTTTAAAATATGTGGTGTGCTACACTGACTCCCAAGTCCAGAAAATGTTACCAAGCATCATGCTTCTTTTTTCATGATGTGTAGCACAAGGTTCAGTGATTTGTACTCCTCCTTGGAGGGAATATATTGACATATTCCACTGAAATAAGAGCCCTTGGAATTTTATGTGCTTTACTTCCTATCCTCTTGCTCATATATATTTTGCCAAGGCATCAAAATACTTGACAGTTCATACTGATCAAATAAAAATAGCATAGCATCATCAATGCTGGAGACCAGTGTGTTAATTTGTAGAAGGTCAAGATGATTAAGATCATTGCAGACTGTGTTATGGCAGATAGCAGAATGGATATAGCTCTGAGGCAAGATGTAAAAGTATCCTCTTGGCTCTGCCAGGTAGAAACATACTGCTTCTGGTGGTCCTTGAAAATAAGTATGGATAAAACATAACCCAGGTCATGTGTGTGTGCTAAGTTGCTTCAGTTATGTCCAACTCTTTTGCAACCTTATACAGTGTAGCCTGGGGAAGCCCAACCCAGGTCAATATCCTCATACAAAATTCCAAGAGCCATGTCAATTTGCTCTAGTAAGAATAGTATACCTGAGATAGTAGTAGCGATTGGATTTAATATCTGATTAAGTTTATGATAATCTGCAGTCCTCCACAGAGAAGGCAATGGCAACCCTCTCCAGTGTTCTTGCCTGGAGAATCCCAGGGATGGGGGAGCCTGGTGGGCTGCCATCTATGGGGTTGCACAGAGTTGGACACAACTGAAGTGGCTTAGCAGCAGCAGCAGCAGTCCTCCAAGATCCACTCAACTTTTGCATAGGTCGACCAGATGGGCTAAATAGAAATGAGAGATGTATCATACCCCAACACTTTTCAAATCTTTGATGGCATCACCAATTTCTGCAGTTTCCCCAGGAATACAATATTGCTTGTAGTTTACAGTCTTGGTAGTGAAGAAAAGTTCCAGGGGCTTCCCCTTGGCCCTTCCTCCCATAATGGTTCTCACTCAGTATGACAAAGAGATATGTGAATAGTATCCCTATTTCCCAGTGCTGTGTGCTTAGTTGATCAGTCGTGTCTGACTTTTTGCGACCCCCTGGACTGTAGCCAGTCAGGCACCTTTGTCCATGGGGTTTCTTCAGGCATGAATACTGGAGTGGGTCTCCATGCCCTCCCCCAGGGGATCTTCCTAACCCAGGGATCAAACCCAGGTCTCATGCATGCAGTTGGATTCTTAACCATCTGAGACACTAGGAAAGCCCAGGAATACCAGTATATCTCTTCAAATCAGACATTGAAGAGTTGGAACAAATAACCATGGAACGAGTCTGACGGGTGAACAGGACCTCTTATGATGAGGACTTGAACCAAGAGTCCATCTATTATTTGATTACCATAACCTTTGTACTTTGACTAGGAATAAGCATTCATTCAAAGCCATTGTCTACCAATAGTCATGTCTGAAAGATCTGTACATTTCATTTTCTTCCAGTGCTTAGACAGTCTAGTATGGCCACAGACCCCTTGAAGAAGGCTTGGAGGAAGATTTATAGCATGTATTTGTGGCAGAATTACAGGGTTATTTCTCAATGGATCTAGGCATCCTGTCAGTCAAGAGACGATAGGTCTGTGAATTGGCATTGGTCTAGACATGAGGCTGGAACTCAACACTCTGATGATACAAGTCAGATCGTCTGCTACTTCTGCTAGAAGGAGCAGAGTCTATCTTCTGCTAGAGTTCGAGAGGTTTTTTGTTGTTGTTGCTGTTGTTACATGGATCAAGCAATATTCTAGTGCGTTATCCATAAATTTTGTAACTGGGGCAACACAATCAATTAATCTCCGCCAAAGGTCTTTGTAGATCAAGGCATTCTGACTACTAGTATGTCCCTGCTGCTCTACATGGTAGCAAGTTGTCGGCACCTTATTTTAGAAATTAAGTGCTGCCTCCCAGACTCTGCTACTCTGTAATACTTTCAGTCCCACTGAAATCAAGGAGTGCCTTGGATGGCCCACATGCCAGCTGAGAGCCACCAGAGCACAAAGCAAGAAAAGCATGTCAGAACTAGGAAGAAGACCCCCTTCCAGCACCCTCTGGACAGTCCCTTGATTAAAGAGATGCCTAGGCCCATTGAGGAAGGGCCCTGTAACACTGCCACAAATCTTCCTCCAAGCCTTCGAGCAAAGCTCAACTATATGCAAGGTGTCAGGAGAAAAACAGTGTCAGCATCACATGCAAAATAATAAATGGCAAATTTGGAGCTGAAAGGCAATAGAATGATAATTGTCTCACTTAAGAATGTTGCTTTGAACCATTTATCAAGTATCATGGAATCCTGCCTCCATTGAGTAGGGCCCAGAAGAGGAAAGGGATCTCTAGCTAATCTTGGGCTTCCCTGATAGCTCGGTTGGTAAAGAATCTGCCTGCAATGCAGGAGACCCTGGTTTGCTTCCTGGGTTGGGAAGATCCTCTGGAGAAGGGATAGGCTACCCACTCCAGTATTCTTGGGCTTTCCTGGTGGCTCAGCTGGTAAAGAATCCACCTGCAACATGGGAGACCTGGGTTCAATCCCTGGGTTGAAAAGATCCCCTGGAGAAGGGAAAGGCTACCCACTTCAGTATTCTGGCCTGGAGAATTCCATGGACTGTATAGTCCATGGGGTCACAAAGAGTCAGACATGACTGAGCGACTTTCACTAGCAGGTCTAGGATGTGGTACAAACAGCAATGGACCACATATGTAGCAGTGTTTGGGTTTTAAAAATACTTTAAATGATACTGTATTGAGTTATGATCAATCTGAAAGAAGAATCACATCTTTAATGCTAGGATCATACAAGGCCATATCATTTGCAGTAGAAGACTATGCACCATTAGAAAAATTTCTTCAGGCATGCAGATGAATTCTGGTAGAAATAAAGCAACCAGTCATGGGACATCAAGTGGCCATGGGGACAGAACTGCCTATCATGAGCTGGGTTCTTTCAGATCCAGCAAGTCATACTTTTAGGAAGTTGCTGAAACAATCTACCACAAGATGGAAGCAGTAAGTATGTGATCAAGTATGAACAGGGCTGGAAGGAATAAGTAAGAGGCACAAGCTCATACCCCAGATTCCCATGAAACCCACAGGGGTTGTACTGGTGCTTCTCTTTCTACTCACAAGCATGACTAGGCTGCAGGGAGGTCCCTCGTAAGCAGCCAACAGAAGAGAAAAGGCCAAGCTTTGTTCATGGGCTGGATAGCTCAAAACAGGGGGTTCAAGCTGAAAACAGACTGCAGCTATACTATCACCTTACTTGGAAATGTCCCAGAAAGGCAGTGATGAGAAGAAAGTGGCCTGGAAAGAGAAAGATTGAGAGATCAGAAACAAAGAGGTCTGATGAAGAGGTATGTGAATGAACTGTGGGAGTAGGAATGAATAATAAAGATCTCTGATTCACTTGTTAATAATCTTCCGAGGACATCAACAATGGAGAAGGTACTACCAAAGAAATGGACCTGATGACTTGTCAAGTTGACACCATCCAACCTCAATCTCTGGCTGCCCCGGGGCTGGCACAATGTGATGACAAATGGAACAGCTGTGGTAGCTGGTATGAGCCTGAGATTAAGGGCAGCCACTTGGGAAGGTAGATCTAGCTATTTCCAAAGCCAAATGCACAACGAAAAGAGACCACACGGAGCCCCCAGTTCAGCCACCACTCAAGGAGATCAGCCAACTCTTTGGCAGTAATTTGACTATATTGTATTCCTCCCATCCTAGAAGAGGTAGGAATTCATCTTGATGCAAATTTTAAAACACTCCTAGTATGGATTTGCCTTTCCTTCCCACACAGCCTTAACCCATACCACTATATAAGAACTCACAGAGTGGTCCATCAGTAGGGTAAGCCTATGTAACACTCCCTTAGACCAAGGAAGAAAGGCAATAGGCAAATGGCCATGGCCCTGAATTATACTCATACTTAGAAGTTGATGGCCTGATAGAGTGATAAAATAGCCTTTTGAAGGCATGCCTGAGGGACCAGCTTGGAGATGATACCCTGTGAATATGGGAAATACATCCTTAAACCAGTGATCACTATATGGTGCTCTGTCCAAAACAGAGAGTCCACATGGTCCAGTAACTAAAGAATGGAATACAAGTGGTCCTGCTTGCTATCACTCCCAGAGACCACCTTGGGAAACTTGTCCTTACCATTTTCAAAACTCTGTGCTTTGCATATCTAGGAGTCCTGGTTCAAAGAGTACAATGTTTCTACCAGAACACACAGCAAATGTTCTATTACGTTTAAGTTATGACAGCACATTAGGCTTCTTGTACAAAATCAGCAGACAAAAAAAAATGTGTCACCATTCTGGAAGTGATCATCAGCAGAATGTGTCTCTAGCACCCAGGTGACACTCTAGAACATCTCCGGGTACTCCTTTGCCAGTTTTGATAGTAAACAGACAAGGGTATCTGCCATGGCCTGAAAACAGTGAGCAAAGTCTCAGACTAATCAACGAGCATACATCTGAGTCATCTCACAGAGTAAACACTTAAGGAAAAGAGGTACTACGTGTGAGTGAAGGGAGGGAGGGGAAAAAGGAGTATCTGTTATGACTTTGAGGTCAGACATAGTATCAGACTTTGCTAATCTCGTTCTTGTAAATTAGGAAAAACAACAAAGAATTCTGGAGTAATTGGTGTTATGTATGATAAACTTACTGTCAGTTCAGTTTAGTTCAGGTACTCAGTCACGTCCGATTCTTTGCTGCCACATGGACTGCAGCACGCCAGGCTTCCCCGTCTATCACCAACTCCCAGAGCTTCCTCAAACTCATGTCCATTGAGTCAGTGATGCTATCCAACCATCTCATCCTCTGTCACCCCCTTCCCCTGCTTTCATCTTTCCCAGCATCAGGGTCTTTTTAAATGAGTCAGTTCTTTGCATCAGGTGGCCAAAGTATTGGAGTTTCAGCTTCAGCATCAGTCCTTCCAATGAATATTCAGGACTGATTTCCTTTAGGATGGACTGGTTGGATCTCCTTGCAGTCCAAGGGACTCTCAAGAGTCTTCTCCAACACCACAGTTCAAAAGCAATTCTTCAGCACTCAGCTTTCTTTATAGTCCAACTCTCACATCCATACATGACTACTGGAAAAACCAAAGTTTTGACTAGACAGACCTTTGTTGACAAAGTAATGTCTCTGCTTTTTAATATGCTGTCTAGGTTGGTCACAACTTTTCTTCCAAAGAGCAAGCATCTTTTAATTTCATGGCTGCAATCACCATCTGCAGTGATCTTGGAGCCCAGGAAAATAAAGTCAGCCACTGTTTCTGTTGTTTCTCCATCTATTTGCCATGAAGTGATGGGACCAAACGCCATGATCTTAGTTTTCTGAATGTTGAGTTTTAAGCCAACTTTTTCACTCTCCTCTTTCACTTTCATCAAGAGGCTCTTTAGTTCTTCTTTGCTTTCTGCCATAAGGGTGGTGTTATCTGCATATCTGAGGTTATTGATATTGCTCCTGGCAATCTTGATTCCAGTCTGTGCTTCATCCAGCCCAGCGTTTCTCATGATGTACTCTGCATATAAGTTAAATAAGCAGGGTGACAACATACAGCCTTGACATAATCCTTTCCCATTTGGAACTAATCTGTTTTTCCATGTCCAGTTCTAACTGTTGCTTCTTGACCTGCATACAGATTTCTCAGGAGGTAGGTCAGGTGGTCTGGTATTCCCATATCTTGAAGAATTTTCCACATTTTGTTGTGATCCACACAGTCAAAAACTTACTGTCTGGAACAAGCATATCTGAATAGTGCATGCAATTAACTGCAGTAGATGCTTGGGTATAACACCCAGATTCACTCTTCAATATCAAGTTCCCCATTCCATTAGCATCCAGAGGTATTGTCTGTTGATGGCTCAGAGCTGTGTTCCTTCCTAGGAACTATTGTCAGTTCAAGTGTATACACCTCTCCTTGGGGACAGCCTGATAGATGCAGGACCACAGGGTAAGAATACTCTTATTCTAGGTTGGAACATCTTAGAAAGTTCATCCCAGCTGTATGATCTCTTTGTAACTACATAGTAGATCTCTTTCTAATGTAAATTATATTTAATAATATAAAAGAATTTTGATATAAAAAGTAAAAATATTAAAATTTTATATATTTGGGTAATAATAAAACTAGGATACCTAAATTCACAGCCGACAAATTAGACTTTAGACAAAAAGCATTAATAAAGATAAAGAAGGATCGCTAAAGATAAACAGCTCAGCTAACCAGAAAAGCATACAACTTTAAACTGATATGAACCTAATTAATAACTTCATAATGTATAAAGTAAAAATTGGCAGAATTATAAAAGAATTTTATAAATTTACTGTGATAGAGACAATATCACTAATTGATAGATCAAGTATAACTAAAAAATAATGATGCAGAAGACTTAAACAACACAATTAACAAGCAACTGTGAATAAATTAAAATGATTACTACCAAAAAACTCTCTGACCACATGCAATTGTCAGAATTTTAAATGTTACCCCTCAAAGAAACCCCAAATATAAAATTTTCACACATTTGAAAATTAAAAAGCAATTAATGGCACATAGGAAATCATAATATAAATTAGAAAACATTAAAATTTTAATATCAGTTAAAATGCTACATATAAAACCTTATGGGATACAAATAGAGCAACATTTATAGAAAAACATAAAACTAGCTTTAAATACACATTTTAGAGATAAGGCTAAAAGTAATGGAAGGACTGATCTTGAAGCTGAAACTCCAATACTTTGGCCACCTAATGCGAAGAGCTGATTCACTGGAAAAGACCCTGATGCTGGGAAAGATTGAGGGCAGGAGGAGAAGGGGACGACAGGGGATGAGATGGTCGGATGGCATCACCAACTCAACGGACATGGGTTTGGGTGGACTCCGGGAGTTGGTGATGGACAGGGAGGCCTGGCATACTGCAGTTCATGGGGTTGCAAAGAGTCAGGCACGACTGAGTGACTGAACTGAACTGAACTGCAAGGAGTTAAGCATCTATCTAATTAAGAAGTCATGACTAAGTTGGGATATCAATGTTATACTTGGGAATTCAAGGTTAACTTAACATTAGAACTTAGATTAATGTAGCTGATTACATTAAAAGAAAAATCATGTGATGCATCTTAATACAGGGAAAAAGAACATTAGATAAAATGCAACATTCACTCATGTTAAATACTCTTAGCATACAGAAGTTCAACTTCCTTAACTTGATAAAACACCAAAAAACCTCACAGCAAAGGTTTAAGATAATGATAAAATCTTAAAGTATTCCATTTAAGATCTGATCTTGGCCATCACTATTTCCATTCAATACAGTACTTGTAATCTTATCGGAAATACTAAATTGATATAAAAAATCATAAGAGGTATACAAAAGCATGAAAATAGAAAAGGAAAAAACATATATTGTTATATGAGGACAATATTATTGCCTACAGAGAAAATTCCCAATAATCTACAGAAAATTATTTTAATCAATCAGAAATATATTTTATCCAAATACTGTAATGGAAAGCCAGTTTGTTTTTAGTCAACCATATTTAAAAAAAAAAAAAAAGCTTAGACACTGGGAATTCCATTTTGATAATTCAGCAAAAAATGATCACATAGTGTTGCTCTGTGCCCTTATCCATCCTGAAGACAAGTTGTGCCAGGGTAGGAGCCCTGAAACTGTGGTTTTTATTACAATGAAAGGTAATTCCATCTTTCATTGTCCACTTTCTCTGTATGGAGCCAAGAGTGGGGCCAAGGTGAGGCCAAGAACACGAAGGCTTTTGTAGGTGGGGTAGAACCTGGTGCATTTGAACTCAGGAATTTGTTCTTCCCCTCTTTGGTGCCTGTGGAGCTCTTTGCTGCACAGTCTTTGTAGGGCAGAATGGAGGAGGAAATGATTCCTTTGGAATAGCTGTGATTTTAGGATTATATAGGAGCCACAGAGGTCACAGGAAAATAAAACTGTTAAAATGATGTCAAGGCTTGATTTAACCCCACTAAACCCAGAGATTTCCAAGTGCTTAAAAAGCTTTATTTGTAAATAACTATCCATTTAACTTGGTCTAAATTCTCATGCAGAGAGAGACTGCAGTTTTTCCAGGCATCTATGATTTATCATGACTTTTTTCTCCCAGGAGTAAAAGCAGACTATCAGCAACATAAGAACACAAACTGAAAGAAGGAAAAATACATAATTTAGCCTCTTTTCATCATCATATCATTGAGTCAGTTCTAAACAGTCTTTTAGTTAGTACTGCTACATAACCCTAGATCTTAAAAGAGGAATGAATACTTAAGCAGAACAACATATAATTTACCCTCTCCCATTTACAGATGAGCAATCCGATAACAAGACAGATAACCTAGATGAGCAAAATGGCACAAGCAAAGTCTGTGGGAGACTGGAGAGCATCTATCCTTTCCAAAGGAAGTAGCAGCTACCTGGCTACTGCGGACTGTTGCAGTAGGAATTGTGGACCCAGTGGGACCGTTCTTCTGATGTTTTCAGGAGAAGCCAGAAATCCAGATTTTTGTGTGAAACCCCTTGATTTTTAAATACTAGCTACTTTACCCCACAAAAACTGCACAGGTTATAACAAAGACATCTATCATCTATTTGCCAGCCGTGATGTGTAAGGTTGCATTTTATGGCTCTGAGATAATAATAAGACTAGGGGTAGGACTTTCTCTCCAATGAAGACATAAAGGTATACATGAAACCACTATCAACATCACAGATAATCAGGGAAATGCAAATAAAAACCACAATAAGATACTACATTACCCTTATTAGTATGGCTATTATCAAAAAGACAAGAAATAACAGGTGCTGGCAAAGATGTGGAGGAAATGGAGCCTTCACACACTGCTGGTGGCAATGTAAATTGGTATAGCCACTATGGAAAACAGTAATAAAAACATTAAAATTAGTACTATCATATAACCCAGAAATTCCACTTCTGGGTGTTTCTGTTAAGGAAACCAAATCACTATTTCAAAAAATATCTGTGCCCCCATGTTCAGTGGCATTATTTTCAATAAGCCAAGACATGGAAATAACCTAAGCATGAATGGATGAATAAAATGTCTATTCATTATTTATACTATATTATTGTACTACTTGGCCTTAAAAAGGAAATCCTGTCCTTTGCAACAATGTGAGTGAAACTTGAGGCCATTATACTAAGTGAAATAAGTCAGACACAGAAAGACAAATACTGTATGATTTCACTTGTGTGTGAAATGTAAAAAATCAACCAAACTCATAGATACAGAGAACAGATTGGTGGTTGCCTGAGGCAGGAGATACACAGGGGTGTACCTGTGTGCACAATGGGTGAAGGTTGTCAAAAGTACAAACTTCAAGTTATAAAATAAGTCCTGGGGATGTAATGTATAGCACAGTGACTGTGATTAACAGTACTATGTCATATGTTTGAAAGCACTAAGAGAATAGACCTCAGGGATTCTCATCACAAGAAAAAAATATGTAATGATATGTGGTGATAAATGTTAACTAGATTTATGCAGTGATCATTTCACAATATATACATGTATCAGATAATTACATCATATACCTAAAATGAACACAATGTTATATATGTCAATTATATCTCAATTTTTAAAAATCCTGTCTCTCAAGTTCCAGGCCAGGGCTCTCTTCACCCTAGATTGCTTCTCTGGAACAAATTCACCACTGTTTCCTTGATTGTATTCCCTTAGTGAAATATGCCTTTCTTAATCATATATGTTCAAATGGAAAATCTATAGCTGAGCAGAAGTGTTGAGGAAAAGAAAGGGAGTAATACTGCATTGAATTACAATTAGCAAAGAAGTGTCTGACTTAATTTTCCATGTATTTAGAAATATAGCATGTATTTCCAGAGAATGTTTTGTATTTACAGCATGTCGATCTAGTTATACGGCTGCAATATAATTGTTTTCCTGCTGAGAGTTATGGCACTGAAGTTACTCTGGGTCCTATTACAGCTAATTATAGCCTTGCTCTGAAATTTAAGGGCTCCCCTGCAAGGCTCCCTCCTTCCCAGTGGTATACAATGGACCTGAGAGCATTCTGATTCCACATGTGATTTTCCTTCTCAGGTTCTTGCTAGAAATATGACATTTGGATGTTTAAGGGTATAAATTACCAGAAATGAGCCCAAGTTGATTGGAATAATTCTGACTTTCAATAATATGAAAATGGAACACCATTGTGTAACAGGAAAAAGAAAACCTTCATATATATGTAGATTTGGGGGGAAAACTAGATCCAGAGAACTTGTATGTGTACAGATTCTCCCTGGTCTGGGTTTGAGAAAAGATGGAAGGGTGTGACCTGGGTGAACATGTTCCCTGGGCTCATCATAGTTTGAGCAGAAGAGTGTAAAGTTCTCCAAAACAAAGGGGAAAAAAAAAAATTTCTCTCTTAAGTCAATGAGCTTCCTTTGGGCTTCAAGTCAGAAAGATGTTCTTTCCAGCGATGTCACTTACTACCCTGGGTATGTCACCAACTCATTCAATTTATTTAAGCTTCATTTTCCTTGTTTGTAAAATGAAGAAACGAATCCCTGCCCTGCATTCATTCTAAAGTTGTTATGAGGCTCAAATTAGATACAGGATCTAATTAGACTAAGGTAGCATGCCTCTTTGGGCTCCTACTACAATAGGAACTGCAAGGCTATATAGCATTTTGAAGAGACAAGGATGTATAATTAGACATTGCTAGCTTTGTAAAGCACTCAAAATGATGACAACTATACCTACCCCTGGAGTTGCGGTGAGATTTAAATGAGATGATGCCAGGAACGTCCTGGGCTCACTGGAAGACCTTAATGGCTTTCCTCCCCTGCATTCATATTTTGTTGAAAGACTAAATCTTTTTTCATTATATTACCAGAGGGTTTTTGCATCTATAGGACATTGACTAAGATCAGCACTTCTATTTTTTTCATTGTAATCACTGATTTTTACCAAAAACTGAAAGATTTTTATTTAAAAAAAATCAAACAGTGTACAAAAAGTTTCATGGATTTAAAAAACAAAGCAAAGAAGCTAAATACAGAACTCTTGATCTTGAAAGTGTCTATTTTACTGTCTTTCCCAAAGCACATCAGAAGATGAATGAAGAGGGCATAGAAGTCAGAAAAAATTTACCTCCAAAAATCCTTTGTAGCAGCAGGGAGGGATATTTCTCTCCTCATTTTTCTAATCCATGCCTTTTATGAAATTAATTTTTTAATTTCTACCAAAGTAGTGTTTGGTATGGTTTAGAAAGTAAAAAAATACTACAAGGCTCATACATAAAAAGAGCTATCTCAAGTTCTACCCTTCTCTCTTCCAATTCCAGCTCCTAACAAGTAGCCACTTTCAAATACCCAAGATGTTTCTTATGTTATTTACTTCCTTATTTATGAGGAACATGCTTATACTGCCATTCTTGATTTATTTCCCATTTTTACTGTTATTTATTGATTTCCTAAAAGAGAAGCTGATGATTTCATTCTCTGAAATCCTCTTTCATCCCATCCCAATTTCCCTTCCTGCCATCCACCCCTTAGTAGCATATAATAGCTCTTAGTCTCATCAATAGCAGTGTTCACATCGCTATGATTCTGGTTATTTCTTAACAGTTGTACCACACTGTTTTAGTTACAATTCTTCCCTGATACAAAATTAGTGTTTCTAGAAGTTAATAAATGCTGCTTTGTTTTCTCAGCTTTCCACATATTCCCCCAAATTTCTGATCTTCGATAGAGTCAAACGTATCAATTTATCCAATTCATTGTTTCTTTCTCTTGGAGAGAAGCCCTCCCGAAGCCCTCCATTCCCCAGTTTTCCCTCAGCCAGTTACTCTCCAATCTTGCTCTAGAGATGTTGCACTGATATTTCTTTCTCCATCACCTGGGAATTCCTGTTTTGTTGGACCCTCTTCTTTGTTTTGTCTATCTTTTCCTTGATTTACTGTGTCATTTGAGGAGCACATTCTCCAATAACTTCCTGACAAATGACGCTTGGTATACACATTTTTGAGACTTTGCTTCACTAAAAATATTGTTAGTTTACGCTCACTTGTAGTCTCATTGGATATGCAATTTCTAGGTTTTCAGCTACTATCGATGACATTTTAAAAGTATCATCCATTGTCATGTAACTTCCAATTTCGTGGGTGAGCAGCTTCAACGCAAATCATTGCCAATTTCTGTCTGGAAGCTGTGCACATTTTCTATTCCAGATGCTCTAAAGCCTTCATGTGGGTCTTGCACTGTTACGTGTGGTTCTCAGGGGAAACTTTCAACCTGAAATGTCATGCCTGCTTCCTTTCTGTGAAATCCTCCTATTTTTGTTTTTTGTACTAACTCCCTCTCCTCAGTGTACCTGTCCTCCCTGTCCAAACTTGTTGATATCAGGAGTTAGTCCTTTCCCTTGAATGTCCAATTCGTAAATATTTTCTCACATTGTCTGTTTTTGCTCTGTTTTATGGTGGGGGGGGACCCCATAACTTGATCTCCATGCTCCTCCAGTAAAATAATGATTTCTTCTTAATGGAAATAGTTTCCATTTCTAATACCTCTTTCTCCTTTAAAAGTTCTTTTATTCTTGTTTCACGACTGCTACTCCTGCTACCTAAGAATCATAGTCATGACTGGGTTTATTTAGATTTTACTTTGTTCTCTCTCATGCCTCTGTCTTTCTCACATTCTACCCCCGCCCCCATTTCCTTGATTAATGTTTTCATGTCTGATTAACCTTGGTTGTTCAGCAGTACCTATGAAAGAGGCATTAAAAAGCTGATAGAAAACTGTGTGACTGACTGGAGCATTAGAGAGTGAGTAAGCAAAGGCCCTGTGGGGCCCCTTGATGTCAGACACTACTTTTTTCATAAACAAGTTCTCCAAAAAGAAAGACTCCAGTCTCCCATCTGTATTATGTAAGCCTGGTACTAGCATTCTGGAAACCTAAAGATAAGAGAGTAGCAGAACCCCTTAAGATCTCACCTAGGCAGACATCCTATTTTGTCTTAGTTGTGCCTGGTGCCCCAGGGGTAGAGAAACTTTCTGCTGTAACTTTTCCAAGAGGTTAAACTTCTCTCCTTGGCTGGGAGGAGTGAAGGATCTTGTGTTGTGGTCTATTATAATTGTTCCTTATTTAGACTTTCCATCAGTCCCTTGATGTTAATTCCTTTCTGAATCACACTCTTGAGATCTACATGATGCTCCCAAATCCAGTCTTACTAGATTTCTTCAGCTTGAATCACATGCTTCCTATTCCAACCTCCATGGCAGAGAGTTTACAGCTTTCTCCACTCTGTGAAGCCAGTTACCACTCGTTTACCTACCTCCTATTTTCCTAACTGTGATTGAAGTCTGCTGGAATCCCGTCTCGCCTTCTCATTGCTGTAGGGGTCTAAATCTTGTTTACACATTATTTTAGGTCCTCTGAGAAGCAGATGACAAGATGGAGCTAGACTTGCAAGACTGGAGGGAAAATCAGTAAAGGATAAGAGAGAGAGGAAGAGGAGGTTGGGAGAGGCTTTAGACTGTGATGGGATTCTGATCCCTCTGAAAGGAGAGAGCAGGAAGGAGGATTGGGTAAGAAGAGCATCAGAAAAGAAGAAAGAAGAAGAGCACTGGAATACAGTGCAGTTCTAATGAAGGCCAAGGGGGAGTTCCCAAGCAAAGAAATCCATGAGAGAAGTCCTGCTTGGGGCATAAACGGCCTGGCTCTAGTTCCCCTGCCATGCACAGTCAGCGTCTGGGAGCACCCCAGAGGGAGCATGGTCAGTGTGGGTGACCTGGCTCATCTGAGGGTCCAAGAGCCAGTGCCTATCAGCCAATGACGTTGCTCACACTGGTCCTCTGAAAAGGTGACCTGTGTGGTGTACCTCCATTGATGCTAAATTCACTTATGTTTTTATATATTCACTTTATTTAGTCATTTTAATGTGATATTTTGGAAAGAGCAGAGGTAAGTCTCTATGTTAAATCAATCATATTTCACTGAAGTTCCAAAAAGCTACTGAAGTTGGCTAAGCACACATACACATCTGAAATCATGATATCGCTCCAAGAAGAGTATAATTAACACAGCTCAGTTAAACTCATACACCCTCCAATCAACTTCCAAAATTACATGTACAAGTCTTAAAAAAAAAAGGTTACCTTTTAAAATGAGAAAATAGTTTTCTTTTATGAGAAAACCAATATATTATTGGTGATTTTCATTTTCTTCTGTCCATTTCAGTATGAGAAGATTTTAAAAAGGAGGCTGTTTTGGGTCTACAGTGAAGCTCTGTAGCTTGAAGCTCTGTTTTTATGCATATGTGACAGTGCTAAATATTTTATAATGTAATAGGCTAAATTTTTGGGTCCCCCAAAATTCACATGCAGAAATCCCAGTAAGATGGTATTAGAAGGTAGAGCCTTTGGAGGTGAGCAAATCAAAAGGATGGAGCCTTCATGAATGTGATTAGTGCCTTGTAAAAGGGACTCCTCAGAGCTGTCTGTTCCTCTGAGGATGGAACAAGAACTCAGCAGTCTGTAACCCAGAAGAGGGCTCTCAATAGAACCTGACCATGCTGGTACGTGATCTTGGACTCAGCCTCCAGAACTGTGAGAAATAAATTTCTTCAGTTTATTAATGTAAGCCACTAGTTTATGGTACTTTGTTATAGCAGCCCAAACTGAGTAAGACATGGAGCTTATATTTGTCTGTTACCTCTGAGAAATGTATTCTTCTCTTTAACATACGAAATGAAATAGTTTTTGTTTCAGTTTTAGTTCTTTGAGTAAAAAAGTCAAAAAGTATCGATAAAGCAAAAACCTTTATCTATTACTTTTATCTTCACTCTACAACCCTTCCCCCTACCAAACATGGGTAACCATTGGTAGGCAATGTAATTTTCCAGGCCACATTAATGTATGTGTGTGTATATGTGTGTTTCTGACTCTCTGTATGTTTATATCTATCTCTTGATTGATAGATAAATAGACAACTAGATATTATTGTTTCCCTGATTTTTAAAAACATCATTTCTATCTACTGTAAGTATTTTTTTTTCTCTTTTCCTACAACAGTAAGCTTTGGAAATCTTGATATATCATTGTATACAGGTTTACTTCAATTTTAAATTTCTTGCATATTATTCTTCCATTTGTATTTATTCTAATAGATTATTTAGTCATACTCCCTATGTTCCCTATGGAACGTTTATGCTGCTTTGCTTTCTGCTGTAATAAATAACGTCACAATGTATACCCTTATATATGTCTCTTTGTGCTCACATGTGACTATTTGTGCATACATGCTAGTGTTTTTCTATGACAGATAGCAAGAAGTGAAATTTCCTGGTTTAAGAATTTGTGTGTTCAGATTCTAAGATACTTTCAAATTGCCCTCCAAGTAAGTATGCATCAGTTTACATTGCATAGTGCTAATATATGTTCATTTTCAAGATTATAAAAGCTTAATAACTATCTTGATTATAATATAGTAACTCTAATGTTTAACAAGGCATTTATCACATGATAGATATTAAATACATTTTGGTAGAATGTATGAGTGAATGAATACCAAGAGTATTAAATATAGTTCTGGAAAGATAAAACTACATTATTTTTGTCAGCTAATCTGACATTAATACCACTAGCAATATGATTGGATTCAAAGGCCAGATCTTTGGTTTATATTCCCTGTCACAGAATGAGACAAAATAGTAATTACATCAGAAAGAGCAAAATTTAATATGACAAACAAAAATTTTAAAGTCAGAAACAGACGTTCAAACCCTGGATCTCCCAGGACCTAATGGTATGAACTTAGGAATGTCATATTTTTTTCCTGTGTGTCACCTTATATATTTGTAATGGGGAGAATAAACTCCAAAGTTAAGTGAAAGAAAGTATGCAAAAGGCTAGGCAAATGATAGCCCATTATGCAAGTGTTAGTTTTTAGTCCCTCCTAAGGTTCCATTATTTATAAGTGTAAAGAGCTGCATTCTAAACTATTTGATTCTGCCTGGCTATAACTTCCATGCTCCCTAACTCCATCCTCCCTAGCCCCACCCTCTTCATCCACCATCTTCACACGCTCTCATTCCTAAGTGGCCTCACTGCAACATGGGGCTGCACATACTTCCAACATGAAATGTCAATGAGTTTTCCAGATTAAAACATTAAAATTGTATGAGGAACCACTGTCATGCAAAGAAGCTAATACTCATAATTTTTTTTTTATGAGTGAGGTTGTTCATTTCAAGAGCAGCAGTTATTACTATAATTAGTAAAAGTGACTCTAATACCTCCTATTGGTACACACAACAGGACGCAAGGCACTTAATATCTATCTCAGTTTTGACGTGCTCAAGTACAACTGTGTTTATTCTACCAACATATTGCTCTAGTTCTTAAAAAGATATGAAACATACAGCACCAGCTGTAAGCCAATTTATTATATAGAAATTGCATAGTTAAATATAATTTTCTTTAAATGCCAGCTAATATTCAGCAGGAAGGAGAAGCATTTGCTCTAGGAAATCTTCAGATGGTTTAACCTTCATTTTTGGTTTTTTTTCCCATCTCCTTCTGCCTTGTCTCTGCCCACCTTGCCAGCCTGGGAGCAATGTTCTATCATCTTGTCAGCCCCCTGCCAGGGTGAAGCACATCTGTTACAAGATGCGTACTGCAACCAGAGAGGGCCTAACACAGTGCCACTTTTGGCTGTAAGTTTAGGCTAAAGAGGCAACCACCAATTTCACGTTGTTCAGCATTTATAACAATGATAATCATGACATTTTTCATAGTATTTTACACATGCATTCATAGTGCTAAAGGGAATGGATTTGGGAATCAGACTGCCATTTAAATATGACTTAGATCATATTTAAATCATTTAAATATGATTCATACACGGATTCAAGCCTCTCTGTGCTTCAGTGTCTTCACCTGTAAAATGGAGTTGATCACTCTCTACCTCATGGGGCTTTGAGAAGTTCTAAATGGGTAATAGAATTAGCACGGCCAGGCACATAAGTAGATCGGTTCACATTTGCTTTGACTGCTGTGCTCACAGGCCAGTCCAGGTTTAAGTGAAGGGAAAACAGACTATACTTCTTGCTTGCAAGAGAATCTAAGAATTTGTGGTCATCTTTAATCTGTCACAGTAGCCAATGCTAGGAATAATATGAAATATGAAGTATGGGCAACTGGACTGAAAAACTATGAGCTCCATCTAATAGCCATTCCCCAGACTCCTATATCTTCCTCCCTCCACCTACTGCAAGTCCTTGATTAAGACTCTCCCAATATACCGTGGCAGGTGTAAGCCATCTTGCTGACGTGCAAAATGATAGTATTTTGCACAGCACCTTGATTGTGCCATTCATCCAAGACTCTCCAAGTTCTCTGCAAACAACAATTAAGCCTCTGAACCCCTGCGATGCTCCATTATCTTCTTTTCATAGATAATGAAGCACTGAGCCCAGAAAAGGGAGTTTGTCAAGGTCACAGGAATAATGACAGCGCTGAGAAGGGATCCACAGCATTAGCAGCTCAGTCATCGTCTACTTTCTGCATTGCCACTGATGCAAGCCCTCGAAATACAAGGGAAGTCCTCGTTGCCCATTCTCCTGGTGGCCATTGTCACTTTGCCCCTTAGTATCATTGCTGTCTTTGCTTACAACAGTCTCTCTGAATTCAAACTTCTCCAAAGTCAGATGGTGACCATCAAAAGAGCTGGAGACTGCATGTTTCTCACTTCATACCCAAAGTCTTTCCCAGTTCTTAGGAAGTCATGCACAATTCAACTGAGGCAGTGAGCAGAGCAAGGTACAGGAGTTGTACTTTCATTCTATACTGGGCATAGCTCATTTGCTTTGCTGTCAAAAAGCAAGGAATCCCGGAGAAAAGAAACAAAAAAATATGGGTGTGAGGGGAAGGGGAGTGAGAGAGAGAGAGCGACTGTAAATGATATGCCACATTCAGAAGGTATCATTAGCTTTTGGCGTACTATTGACTGCTATCTGATCTTTATCAAATCTTGTAAAGCAAGTGCTATGCCAGCTGCTAAAGCTTGCTGGAGTCAATTAGCTTGTCAGATAAACTGGAACAAGAACAGACACATCACCTTTTATCAGTGAACCTTCTCCTTTCTCTGTTCCCGGGTACACAGACCTAGATCATTATGATCATTTCTGGGGAAATATTAATTTTTTGAAGTATACCTGATTTATAATGTTGTCTAGTTTCAGGTGTACAAAGTGATTCAGTTATACATGTATATATGTAGATATATATATATGTGTGTATATATATGTATATGTATATATATATATTCTTTTTCATACTATTTTACCTTAAAGGGTATTACAAAATATTAAATATAGATCTCTGTACTTTACTGTAGGTCTTTGCTAGTCATCTATTTTATATACAGTAATGTATATACACTAATTCCAAACTTCTAATTTATCCTCCTCCCCCTTCCCCTTTGGTAACCCTAAGTTTGTTTTCTACGTCTATGGCTCTATTTATGTTTTTTATACAAATTTCTTTAAATCATTTATTAGCTCAGCAGTATAACCTTTTTCCCATAAAATATTTTTTAAAAATGCTTCTAGGAAGATCTATTCTTTTTACTGTTTTACCATGAGGCTCAGAGATTATTTTACAAGATATAATCCCAGTCATACATATGGTGATACTCATATAAATGATCAAAAATACATAGACACACACACACACAATCTTGAATCCAGCATTTTTTTTTTGGATTCTGCATATAATCTTTCTATAGCCATCTGCACCTCAAGTCACTCTATCTTACTAGTGTCAGTTTAAAATTAGAATTGAAAACTTGGAAGAAATAGAATTTAGGAGGGATCTCAGAAGTTCTCTAGCTTCCCACCTTCACATTACAGGTAGGTAAATGGAAGTGACACTATGACTTGGTGACTTGAATACTTTGTATACTTGGACCCAATATGTAACCTCTTTGAGTCTTTGTTTTCTCATCTATGAGATGTGGATAACAAATAGAATGTGTCTCCTCTTGGGCTATGGTGAGAACTAAATAGAATCGTGCACATAAAAGATTTGGAGCTGTGAACTATTTTACAGGAGAAAACACTTGTTCAAGGTCACACCGCAGGTCAATGACAGAGTTGGGCTTGAACCCGACACTTATAACTTCAACTTCATTGATCCACTCAATAAACTTTTATTGGGAGACTACCCTATTCCAGGCACTGTTGTGAGCACAGAAGATTGACAGATGAACAAGACACTCTTGGTCACGGCTCTTATTGGAGTTTACAAGATAGGGAGGGAAACGGGGTTTATCCTTTGTACAACTGTGGTAAACCTTAGAGAGGATCAGAGAAGGGGCCTCTGGAATTGAATGAGAGGAAAACCACCTGGGCAGGGGCAGTGAGGCAAGATTTCCCTAAGGAAGAGATGTTCAGTTTGTTACTGAAGCATCAGCAGGATTTGAACAAAAGCAAGTGGACCAGGAAGAAGGGGAAAGATTCTGAAGGAGGAAGAGAAAGATGTTCTCAGAACTGGGAAAAAAAAGCCACTGCAGTTAGAACATAGGTATTCCACCAACAGAGGCCTTTTCTTATCTCCATCAGCCCCTCTAGACTCTGTTTCTGCCCATAAAAAAAGTCCAGCCTTTCTTGATGCCTCTTGGAAGCCCTGCATTAGAGTGAGAAAGGGGAAATCCACAGCTCTCTGCTCCTGTCTGGAGCTCCGTAAGTCTCTCTCAGTTTAACAGAGGTCCATGGCTTAAAATCTTGACTTACTTGAAAAATAAATTAGGTGGCAGTGAAGTAATGTGTATGTGCTTACACAAACACCTTAGCCTCTGCTTGCCTTGTCTTATGCTCTGATTTCTGGATTGCAAGTTGGAAAATCAGTAAGTTACTCAGAAGGAGAGCTGGGAGAGAGATACATATTCAAGTCTACTGAAATTATACCAGTGGTTGTTTATTTCAAAAGAGGGGGGCACACAGAGGATTATATCCTCTAAAGGAACAGCTTTCATCCTGTCCTCAGACCAGTTATTGCTCCTCTTTCCTGCTCCCTCTATCAGTGCCCCACACAATCCTGTTTCTTATTGGGTTCAGCCTGTGCTTAACCTCTATTCTGACCAATTCTTTTTCTATCTTTCCTATCTTAACACAGAAAGGAGGAAAGCTATCCCCAGAAACTCAGGTGCAGCCCTAGTGATGGATTTGTCCAGGATCAGGAATCAGTATTTGGTAAGCTGGAAGAGTTGGTGCACTGAGCTAAGTGAGGAGTTTATTTTCTCAAAAGGAGATGCGCTTACCCTGTGCTCCCAGCCTTGGAGTCCATTGTTTGAGAAGATACAGAAGACTTACTCAAAGTTCACAATTACCAAAAAAACCCTGGTAACAACGCTAATTCATCTGGCCTTGGAGACACACAGAAGTACAAAGGAAATAAATGTAACATATAATTACTGGTTGCATGTAAGAGCCATGCAAACCAGCTAAGGAAATGAGTTAATGGTTATCATAATAACCATTATCATGATAATGGTTTATTAGACCCTGCATTAGGCACTATGGTAAGGGATTTACAAACCCTGACTCACTTAGTCCTCCCAACAGTGCATTTGTCCTGTTTTACAGGTAAGGCAAAGGTGCATCAGAAAAGTTAAATAATGTACCTAAGATGACAGATGCAGATAGAACTGAGAATGAAATCCATGCTGTATAATTCCCAACCTTGTGCACATAGTCATGTCAGGATAGACACGATGAAAGGCAGTATGTAAGATCCACACAATTCAGAGAGAGAATTCTGTAGGGTTAGGATAAGGGGCTTCCGAAACTGCACAGAAGTGGTCCAGAATTTGAAAACTGAGGAGGCCTTGGATCAAGGTGGCTCAGTCTCAGTATTATTGACATGTTGGCCCAAATAATTATTTGTTGCAGGGGAAGTCCTATGTATTATAGGATATTTAGCCTTATCCCTGGCCTCTACCTACTCACTGTCTCTCCAGCAAAGGCAACCAAAAAAGTCTGGAGACATTGCCAAATGCACCTTGGAGACAAAACTACCCACAGTTGAGAACCACTGCTTTAGAAGAAGTCATGGAGCCCCAACAGCAGGAGAGACCCAGAGAGATGGAGGCCATACAAAGCCAGGGGAGGTCCATTGGACCAGGGAACATGTGTTAAATAAAGAGAATAGTTGAGAAAAAGTTAAATCGGAGACTGGAGCCAGAGTGAAGAGGGCTCTGAATGCCAGGAGAAGATATTGGGAGCTAGGAGCAGGTGCAAATTTTCATTTCTGGGAATAAGGATGGTGTGTACCCCTTACATTCTGTGAATTAGCCTGTGTCCTCCATCCTGTTCTCCAAATATGCCAAACACACTTGGGTCTCAGAACTTTCATATTTAATTCCTCTCCCCAAAGTTATCCTCAGTTACCTGCAGAGCCCCTCTTACTTCCTTCATGTTTCTATTCAACATCACTTTATGAGGAAGGTGGCCCCACCTGTAACTCTCTCTCCCCTTAGCCCGCTTAATTTCCTTTTGTACGTCTGCCTTTCCTGAATGCCAGACCCATTGTGTCATTCATTCATGTGTTTATCACTTTACCATCCATCTCCCTCTATTATTATAGAATGTCAGTTCTACCAGGGCAAGTAGCAGAAACACTTCTTGGCATATGGCACATACTCAATAAATATTTATTGACTCAATCAATTTATTTCCTAGAGAGTGTTTTAGGAAGGGTGATTCCTAGAAGCCCAGGCACTCCCATGTCCAAACTGTAAAAGAATGTCTTAAATAAGATGGAAGGTTCACAGAGTGTGGTCTGTGTTCTTCCTGAATCAGAATTAACGAAGGCAGGGCTGTCTCTTAAAGCCTAGATTCCTGTAACACAGTCTAGAGTCAATAGACTAGAGTAACTGCATGGAAGGACCTGGAAACTGGCATTGAATGCATCCTACGTGGTGACTCTAACATTTTGTGAGACAATGCCATGACTGTTCACTTTCTTGGAAGTCAAGATTCAGATGCTCAGAATTAATAAATGTAAAGTTATCATGTAGAATATCTTGTGTTATTCTGTTCCATATAACTGTTCCTCTTGCCTATTAAAACTTAAGTAATGATATTATGTTTATTTTTTAAAAAAGCTTAAATTCTCACAGCTCTTTATATCAGACACAACATTTCACATACTCAAATTCTTCTGACCCTTACAGCCATCTTCAAGAAAGACAGTGGCTATAATTTCCTCCATTTTGCCACCTGATACAAGGAGGACTCAAAGAGTTGTGGTGATTTGCCTGTGCTACACAATTTATTAAATGCAGAGCAGAGGACTATCCACTCCTGGGCTATTTCTACTCCACCATTCAGTTGACCTGTAATAGGAATTGAATGCATTTAATGGCATATGATAGTTTACTAAAAATTTCCACAAAACCTTATGAAATACAGTTAAGTAGCAGTATCTACATTTTCAGATTAGCAGGTCAATAGGCACACTGGAGTACTGTGGTTAAATTTTAAGGCTCAGGACTGATTTCTTAGCTCTGTTACTTGTTCCATGACCTTTAAAAGTTACCTAACTTATATGAGCCTCAGTTTCCCTATTGACAATATGGGGATAATAATAACTGTCTCGGGAATATTGTGAGAATTTAGTATCATAATTTACATAGATCAGACTCAACAAATGTCAACTATTAGTGGCAGTGATTAAAGTTCTGAGGCTAATGAAAACAAGAATAATGTCTCATTGTTATCCTGGTGCATAATCCAATGAACAGCATAGCAGGAATTCAATATATATTTGTCCAACCAGTAATAAAGGAATGAATGGATGACTTCCTCTGGGTCATGTAACTGGTAAATAACAGAGGCAAGACCCAACCTGTCTCCCAACAACAAATCTGGTGTTCTTTATACTCTGCTGGTCCTCCAGCCTTCCCAACTTAGCAATGCAGTGAAGGCAAGGATTTATCTTACTGTTGTACAAGCACTGTCTGAAAAGAATCTACATTCATGAGTATGAAATTGTAAACTAATGCCTCTGCTCCCAAAATGCAATGGGCCCAGTCAGCCAATCTAGGCTTTATCCTTATCATCATGTCTCTCTCCTTGATGCTCAGGTACAAGGAGCTAAGCATGTAAATATTTGTGTTTTCCTGAAACAACAAGGCCATTCAGCAGTTCCCTTCTAATTTAAAGATGCTGTCTGTGTCTGCCCATCCTTCTGGTTCAGGAATAGATTTGGAAGATGAGTGGCTAGCATGTTCCAGTGAAGTAAGAAGGAAAAAGTGTTATATAATTGAGATTGTGCTCTCACATGAGGTTAGTAAATCCCCATCCTTTTCTCCTAACCCTTCAATCACCACCTCTACCTCCTCCTCCTCACCTCCTCCTGGTAGAGAACAAATACATTTGAACTAACCTAATGCCATTTCAATCACTTCTGATATGAAAATTACAGTGCTCTGAGCTCTTTATTCATGCTTATACCACATCTGCATTGAACAGTAACTACTAATTAATGTTAATTTATTGATAGCTCAAGATCTAATTTCTTTGTAGCCACATGAATCACATGACAAAGATTATAGTATTCCTAATTCGATTTAAATATGATCATTATTTTGAAGATGAAAGAAACAATGAAGAATGCAGAATCAATGGGTGCTTTAGATTGCAAGGAGTTCTTTTTAAAAATAATAATAATAAATTTTTATTATTTGAACTAGAATCCTAAAATGTTAAAAGTGATAGAGACCTTAGAAAGCATCCAATCCAACCCTCTTTGTTTATAGTTGTGAAAAGCGAAGCCAGAGAGAAATGAGAAACTTGTCCAGAGCTGTGCATTTTCTTTCTCTATAGCTAGCATTGCATCTTCCCAGCCTATGCATCCCAGGATTTGTTTCTAAACAAGTCCTAACATATACACCAGGAAGCTCTATTTAATACAGTTCTCAAGTGGCAAGCATGGAGGGCTATTAGAGGTGATTAGAAGATAACAAGACAGCCCAGGAGTTGACCCTCTCCTGCTTCCTGGAAAGATGCTCCAGCCTAGGAGACTACAGGTAGAGGGAGATTGCCAGCTCAGAGAGTGTGGGGAGAACAGGACTGCCAGTTAGATGGCAAAGATTAGAGGCACACGATAAAGCTTCTCTATTAACTTAAGTGATTGGACATGCTCAATCAGACATCCCAGCTCTATCAGTTATAGATTATCAGTGACATCAGGCACTTACATGTGAAGCTGTCCTGGGCCCTCAATGCCTTATTGCTGGAAGATAGGAATCAGAATTCCAAATGCTTAAAACCTAGCCTTCTGTGGCTTTGATACACTGGCAGAGGAGTTTGGAAAACTGCCATTCTTACACACACACACACAGAGTAGTGATGGCAATTCATATTAGCTTTTGGAAACCATCCTCTGAGTAAAGATGCACAGGACCGCTCGAAAGGCTTTCTCTTAATCTGTTTTGTTGAACCTTCTTCCAAGGTTAACCAACAAGGGAACAGTAGGATCAGAGATTCTAGATGGAGCTAAATTGGTTACATCGGGGTATTGTAGAACAGTGGCCTCTAATTGTGGAGGGCACTGAGGAGCAACCGAGCCTGCCCAGCACTGGGATGCAATTTCAGATAAAATATCACAGAGCTACCAACTGTGTTGCTGCTTCTCCAAATATCCTGATATTAATATTTTACTGGATAAAATTTAAGACTAATTTATTTCGTTGGTGTTTCTCTCTTCCATAAGACAGATAGAAGTAGAAGGCATAGAAGTTACAGCAGGAACATCAGCTGAATATTACCGAGCTCTTACCATCCAACAAGCACAGTCACTAAGTGTTTTGCAGGTACGATCTCATTTAATTTTCTCTACCATGTGAAAGGTACTCTGAGTTTCCCCACTTCACAGATGAGAAAACTGAGATGGTTAACCCCAAATTCACTGAGGTCATAGATAGCAGAGTGAGATTAAATGCCAAACGTGTCTGTCTCCTGAGCACCTGAGATTCAAGAAAGCTGTTCTATTTTTGTAGTTTTAAAATTAATTTACTGTAAAATTGACTTTCGGGAGTAAAATTTTAGGAATGTTAGCACAGATATAAATTCTTTCAATCACAACAGTAAAAATATAAAGCAGTTTTATCACCTATGAAACTCCTTTTGCCGTCAAGCTCTGTGTTTTTCATCACACCTCGGGTCTAATCCTGACCCCTGGCAACTGTTACTGTGTTCTCCACTATAATTTTTTCTTTCAAGACTGTCATGCAAATAAAATCTATGTAACTTTAGGAGGCTAGTTTCTTTGACTTAGTGCAACACAATGCCTTTGAGATTCATCCAAATTGTTGCATTTATCAATACTTTGTTTCTTTTACTGCTGAGCTGTATTCCACTGGGTGGATGTCCTACAATTTGTTTATCCATTCACTCACTAAATGGGTTGGGACTGTATACAATTTGGAGTAATTATGAATCAGGCTGCCATAGCCATTCATGGACATGTTTTTCTGTGAATGTAAGTTTTTACTTCTCTTAAGTAAGTACTAGGAGAGGGACTGATGGGTCATATGATTAATTTTATGAGAAACTGCCAAACTGTTTTCCAAAGTAGCTGATACTTTTTCATTACCACAGGCATATAGGAGAGTTCTAGCTGCTCTGAATCCTCAACAGCATTGAATATTTTCAGTATTTTAATTTTAGTTATTCTAATGTTTGTGCACTCAGTCATATCCGACTCTCAGGGACCCCATGGACTAGCACGCCAAGCTCCTCTGTCCATGGGATTCTCCAGGCAAGAATACTGGAGCAGGTTGCCATTTCCTTCTCCAGGGGATCTGCCTGAGCCAGGGATCCAACCCTAGTTTCTTGCCTCTCCTGCATAGGCAGGTGGGTTCTTTACCACTAATGCCACCTGGGAAGCCCATTCCAAAGGGTACGTAATTATATATCACACTGGAGTACTAGTTTCTATTTCCTCAATGACAAATAATGTTGAATGTCTTTTTATGTTTGTTTACCACCTGCATAACCTCTTTGGTAAAGTGTTTTGCCCATTGTAATAATGTTGTTTTCTCATTTGTTTGCTTTTGTTTTTTTTTTTTTTTTTTTTGCTGTTGAGTTATGGGAGTTTTTATATAGTTTGAATACAAGTCATGGATAATACATGTATTTTGCAAATATGTTTTCCCAGTCTGCTTAACAATGTCTTTGACAGAGCAAAAAGTTTTAAATTTTTGATAAAGTACAACTTATTAATTTTTTTTTTTTATGTACCATACTTTTGGTGTCAGAGCTAAAAATCTTTTTGATGGGGATTTCCCTCAACAGTGGCTAAGACTCCATGCTCCCAATGTAGGGGGCCTGGGTTCCATTCCTGGTCGGGGAACTAGATTCTACATGCTGCAATGACGAGCCTGCATGCTGCAGCAAAACATCCCTCATGCCGCAACAAAGAGCTGACACAGCCAAGTAAAAATAATACATATTTCTAAAAATATAAATACATAAATAAAATATAATCTCTTTGGTAAGTCCAGCTCCTAAAGATTTTTTTGTTTTTATTCAAATTGTTTTGTTTTGATTTTATGAATTTCATTGATGATGCCCTTGGATTTAATTATTGTATGAGGTTGAGGTTCATTTATACTACCTTTGAAGGTGCAACTGTTCCAACACCATTTGTTGAAATGGCTAATCATTTCTGCATTAAATTGCTTTTGGAATTTTGTAAAAAAACTAATTGACCAGGGCATGGAAGGAGTGGGTATGACTGCTAATGGGTGTGAGGTTTCTTTTTGGTGATGAAAATCTTCAAAAATCAGATTCAGATAATGGTAGCACTTCTCTGTAAATATTCCAAAAACCATTGAGTTAAACACTTTAAATGAGTAGGTTTTTATAGTAAGTAAATTACATCACAATAAATCTTTAATTAAATAAAATCAGTTACCCATAGTAGTGTGGGTCTACTTTAGAACACTAGTCCATCAATCTTTGTATATCCCTCCCCCAATACCACAGTCTTGGTTACTGAAGCTTTATAAGAGGTCTTAAAGTCAGATCGTATGATACCCTCAACTTTGGCCTTTTCAAAACTGTTTTAGCTTTTCTAGTTCTTGGCCTTTCTATATAAATTTTAGAATCAGCTCATCTATAATTATTTTTTAAAAAACTGTTAGGATTTTCTTTTTTTTTTTTTTCTTTCTTTCTTTTTTTTTAATTGTAGTGGTTTTTGCCATACATTGACATGAATCAGCCATGGATTTACCTGTGTTCCACATCCCTATCCCCCCCTCCTACCTCCCTCCCCACCCCATCCCTCTGGGTCTTCCCAGTGCACCAGCCCTGAGCACTTGTCTCATGCATCCAACCTGGGCTGGTGATCTGTTTCACCCTTGATAATATATGTGTTTCAATACTGTTCTCTCAAAACATCCCACCCTCGCCTTCTCCCACAGAGTCCAAAAGTCTGTTCTGTACATCTATGTCTCTTTTCCTGTTTTGCATATAAGGTTATCGTTACCATCTTTCTAAATTCCATATATATGCATTAGTATACTGTATTGATCTTTGCATAAAACCTATGGATGATTTTGGACAAAACTGACATTATGCTGGATCCTCCAAAACATGAACATGGTATGTGTCCATTTATTAAGATCTTTGATCGACATTTTGGGGATAGTTTTCAGCATAAGCATTCTACACATGCTTTCTTATGTTTACCCACCTCTGTTTCATTTTTGAGTACTATTGTAAATGGTATGACCATAAATTTTTGATTCCCAATTGTGCATGGCTAGTGCACAGAAATATAATTGATTTTTGTGCATTTACCTCACATTCTATGATCTCATTAAATTTACTTATTAGTTCTGAGCGTTATTTTTATAAATTCCTTGGGATTTTCTATCTAGATAATCATGTTGTATGAAAATAAGGACAATTTTATTTCTTTCACTTCCTTCTACTCTGATCCCTAAGACTTTGTTTTTGTGTATTAATTTTCTCTTTTAGGTAAACTCTCTGAATTCAATTCAAGACAAGAATGAGGATGAGAGAAAAATGAGAGTGTTGGATACAGTTTAAATTGCACTAAGTTTTAGACCTTCCAGAGATATCTGAGACATCTTTAATGCCATCAACATTTGGCTCATATCAGTTCACTAAATATTTATCTAGTTTCTACTGTATACAGATATTTGAGGTAGATAGAACTAGAGCATAAGAGCAAAGTCCTTCCTTGGAAGTTTACAGTGTAGTATGGGAGACAGATAGCAATACACATCATTTCATTGCAATGTAATAAATATTAATGAAAAGGTAGACACATGAATGAATGAAAAGCATATTTACTCTGGTCATGGTTGGGATGACCAGATTACCCTGGTTCAAGCCACTGCCATTTCCCACTTGAACAAAGCAACAGCCTCCTAATTTAGTTACATATCTCTAATCTTGCCTTCCTGACTATTTTTTAAAAAATCAATTTCATTGACATATAAGCACACATAGTACAATTCATCTATTTAAAGCACACAATTCAATTTATTGTATTCACACAGTGGTACTCCATCACCACAGTCAATTTGAGAACATTTTCATTATGCCAAAAAGAAAATGCATTTCCCTTAACCATAATCTCCCAAACTCCTAACCCCTCAGTTGTAGGTGATCACGAATCTCCCCTCTGTCTCAATAGATTGGCCTATTCTGAACATTCTATTTGCATATAATCAAATAATATGTGATCCTTTGTGACTGGTTTCTTTCACAAAATGTTTTCAAAGTTAATATATGTTTTACAATGCATAGGCCCTGCATTTGTTTTTATTGTCCAATATTTCATTTTATGCATATGTCACATTTTATGTATCCATTCATCAGATGATGGATATTTGGATTCCTTCCACTTCTTGAGTATTAGGTTAAATACTGGATGTAGGATTTCAATATCTTTAGGACGTGAACTTTTTGCACCTTGTTTTATGTCCTTGGATTTGTTCCAGTGTCTCCCAGTTTACAGTCTGTGGAAACCTGAAAAACATTTGTATCCTACTATTTTATGAAAATTATATAAATCTTAATTATGCTGAATTGGTTCACAGTGCATTTCAGGTCTCCTATATCCTACTTCCCTGTATATTCATTCCGTCTTTGAGAGTTTGATATTGAAACTCCAACTAAAAATCTTAATTTATTTACTAAAAAGTTATATAGTGGAACTGTATGTAACCTTGTTCTGTATTTTCCAGGTCTTTCTGTAAATGTGTTATCATACTTTTATAATTTAATAAAATAAAAATTAAAAAGTATAAACAAGATAAATAGTGTATAAACATTTGTATGGACACATGTTTTAATTTCTCATGGGTACATATTCAGAACTGGGATTGTTGTAACAAATAATAATTCTACATTTAATATTTAATAAATTTAACATTTAATAAATTTCTCAAATTTAATATTTGAGGAAACACCAGACTCTTCCAAAATGATTGAACCATTTACTTTCTCACAGCAGTATATGAGGTTGCAATGTCTCTACATCCTAGCCAACACTTTTTATTACTTATCTTTTTAAAATTATTGATTTGGCCAAAAAGTTCATTTGAAGTTTGTATATGCTCTTAAGAGAAGACTTGAACTAACTTTTTGGCCAATCCCAATATAATCATTCTAATTGTTGTGAAGCAGTATCTCACTGTGACTTGTGCTTGCCTTTCCTAGATGGTTAATGATGATAAACATGTTTTTAAATTCTTATTGACCATTTGTACATCTTCTGTGGGGAAATATCTATCCAAGTCTATTGCATATTTTTAAATTAGGTTGTTCATCTTTATATTATAGAGTTGTAAGACTTTTTTTATTATTCTGCATACAAGTGCCTTGTTAGATGTATAATATGCAAATGTTTTCTCCCATTCTATGGTTTGTCCTTTTACTTCTTTGATGATGTCTTTTGATAAACAAAAGATTTTAATTTTGAGAAAGACCAATTTATCCAATTTGTCTTTTGTTACACATGTTTTAGCCATCCTAAGAAGAAACCATTGCCAAGTCCAAGATCAGAATTTACCTGTATGCTTTCTTCTAAGGTTTTGTTTGTGCCCTACAAGAGTCAGTTTCCCTAGTCCTGTGCAAGTTCTGTAATCAAATCCCACTGGCCTCCAAAGTCAAATTCCCTGGGGGTTCTCAGTCCCTTTGCCAGATCCTCAGGTTGGGAATCTGTTGTGGGTCTTAGAACTTTCTTAACAGTGTGAGAATTTCAACTGTTCTGCAGATTATGGGTTGTCTGCTTGGCAGCTCTATGGTGGGGTTAAAGATGACCTCTTCCAAGAGGGCTTATGTCACATGTCTGCTGCACCCAGAGCCCCTGCCCCTGTGGCAGGCCACTGCTGACCCATACCTCCACTGGAGACTCAAACAGAGATCTGGGTCAGTCTCTGTGGGGTCTCTGGGTCTCGGTGTGCACAAGGTTTTGTTTGAGCCCTTCAAGCATCTCTGGCGGGTATGGGGTTTGATACTAAACATGATTTTGTCCCTCCTACCATCTTGCTGGGGCTTCTCCTTTGCCCTTGGGAGTAGGCTATTTTTTTTTTTTTTTTTGGTTGGATCAAACATTCTCCTGTTGATGGTTGTTCAGCAGAGAATTGTAATTTTGGAGTTCTCACAGGAGAAGACGAGTGCACATCCTTCTACTCCACCATCTTGTATCAATCAGGATGAAAGATGATGCTTTTAAAGTGCTGCACTCAATACACCAGGAAATTTGGAAAACTTAGCAGTGGCCACAGGACAGGAAAAGGTCAGTGTTTATTTCAATCCCAAAGAAGGACAACACCAAAGAATGTTCAAACTACCACACAATTTCACTCATCTCACATGCCAGCAAAGTAATGCTCAAAATTCCCCAAGCCAGGCCTCAACAGTACATGAACTGTGAATTTCCAGATGCTCAGTCTGGATTTAGAAAAGGCAGAGAACCAGGGATCAAACTGCCAACATCCATCAGATCATCAAAAAAGCAAGAGAATTCCAGAAAAATATCTACTTCTGCTTTATTGATTGTGCCAAAGCCTTTGACTGTGTAGATCACAACAAACTGTGGAGAATTCTGAAAGAGATGGGAATACCAGACCACTTGACTTGCCTCCTGAGAAATGTGTATGCAAGTCAAGAAGCAACAGTTAGAACTGGACATGGAACAATGGACTGATTCCAAATTGGGAAAAGAGTACATCAAGGCTGTATATTGTCACCTGCTTATTTAACTTATTTGCAGAGTACATCATGGGAAATGGAATCAAGATGGCCAGAAGAAATATCAATTACCTCACATGCAGATGATATTACCCTTATGGCAGAAAGTGAAGAGGAACTAAAAAGCCTCTTGATGAAAGTGAAAGAGGAGAGTGAAAAAGTTGGCTTAAAGCTCAACATTCAGAAAACTAAGATCATGGCATCTGGTCCCATCACTTCATGGCAAATAGATGGGGAAACAGTGGAAACAGTGCAGACTTTACCTTGGGGGGCTCCAAAATCACTGCAGATGGTGACTGCAGCCATGAAATTAAAAGACACTTGCTCCTTGGAAGAAAAGTTATGACCAACCTAGACAGCACATTAAAAAGCAAAGACATTACTTTGCCAACAAAGGTCCATCTAATCAAAGCTTTTGTTTTTCCAGTAGTCTTACATGGATGTGAGAGTTGGACTATAAAGCAAGCTGAGCACAGAAGAATTGATGCTTTTGAACTGTGGTGTTGGAAAAGACTCTTGAGAGTCCCTTGGACTGCAAGGAGATCCAACCAGTCCATCCTAAAGGAAATCAGTCCTGAATATTCATTGGAAGGACTGATGCTGAAGCTGAAACTCCAATACTTTGGCCATCTGATGTGAAGAACTGACTTCTTGGAAAAGACCCTGATGCAGGGGGAAAGATCGCATGCAGGAGGAGATGGGGATGACAGAGAATGAGATGGTTGGATGGCATCACTGACTCAATTGACATGAGTCTGAGCAAGCTCCAAGCGTTGGTGATGGACAGGGAAGCCTGGCGTGCTGCAGTCCATGGGGTCACAAAGAGTTGGACATGACTGAGTGACTGAACTGAGCTGAACTGAACTTCTTCTAAGAGGTTTACCATTTTTGCTTATATTTAGGTTTTAATCCATTTTGAAATAATTTTTGTATAGTATGAGATAGGGATCAAACTTTATTCCCTTTTATATGGCTAGACAGCTGTCCCAACATCATCTGTTTAAAACACTGTTCATTTCCCCGTTTAAGTGTCTTATCACTCTTGTTGAAGATTGACTGTAAATGTGAGGATTGTTTCTGGACCCTCAGTTCCATTTTTTGGTCTCTATGTCTACAACAATTTATTATTCACTCTATAGAATCCTCTTAAGAATATTAAAAAAAATTAGATTATGTCATCCCCATGCTTCATGTCCTGAGGACTTAGCATTGCACCTAGAATGAAATCCAAGTCCCATGAGTTCCAAGATAATTTTGTCCCTGTCAATCTCTCTTTCTGCCTTTAAGTTTTTTCTGCCTTTCTTTCTCCATTTTCTGAGATCTAGCCATAAAAAGCTTCCACCCACTGTATTTCTTCCCTCAACTCTATTCGTGACCATCCCTTCCCCACATTCAGGTTTCAGCTCAAATTCTACCTCAGAGAGGCATCCACGATATCCTATCTCTTCATAGAAATGATCACTATTGGGACTTATTTTACTTACTCACTTGTTGAATGGTTTGTTTATTGCCTACCTCCCTAATAGAATGCAACAAGCATAAAAGCAAGGACTTTGTCAAGTTTTCTACCAGAGTCTTTGACATAGTAGGTATTTAGTAAATATGCATTAAATTGTACAAATACATAAATAAATGAGTGAATGAATGAAAGAGTCAAAGAAGTCATCCTAGAAGAGGTGGCACTAGAGAAGACTCTAAAGGAAATTTAAGACTCACTGTAACCTCTGTATTAATTATACCCTGAATGGGACCATTTACAAATCCTGCAAGGACCAGACCTATACTTGATGAAATAACATCAATAGAGAACTGAATGTATATTTCACCTAGGAATGAGTTTGGAAACATATATTACTAAACTGGAGATTTGGAGCTATGTGCAGTCTCTTTAATTATGGAAATAGAAAAAGAATAATTTCTCCTTTGCCTGTTTTTCAGACTCTATTCTGAGCCTACCATCTCTCTGATTGTAGTTTTCCAGCTGCATATTTGTGAATCAAGTCAAACCCTTTCTGGGTTGAATTGTGGTGCCAACTTCAAGGCGTTCCTTGCTATCAAGACCAGCTGTCACATGAAAAAAATGCAGCCCACTTCCAACTGGCACACAATAGCACATAACAGCTAGACTGGGTAATAATCCCACATTGGCAGCTGGACTTTGGTAGAGTTTTGCAATACCTTTTATTTTTTTATCTCACTTGCCTCACTCTTACTGGGAAGTGACATGGCATTTGCCCTGTTGCCTGAGTTCCTCTTAGAAATTTTATCATATGTATTTATGCTACTTGTTAACATTCACCCTTAATAGGAACACAGCAGCAGCAACAATGTGGAATGGAATGGACTTTGAAGTCATATGGACTTGGATACAAATTACAACCTTGCTTCTTACCAGATGACTGAACTTTAGCAAAAGAATTAACCTCTCTCTAGTTTAGATTCCTTATTTATGAAATAGAGAATATTCTTCATATCTAGTTGAGTTGAGCAAGAAATTATTCATACATTCATTCAAGTAATTCTTATAGAATGGCTGTTATAAAAATAATAGTTGTCATGTTCTGAGCAGAAACCATGGGCCAAGCAGGGTTCTTTTATCTTCAAGACATCCTAAGACCCAGGCACTATTGTCATGTCCATTTTACAGAGGAGAAACCAGAGTCCCAGAGACATAAAGTTAAGTCTTTATGACTAAAGTAATATGGTCAGTAAGTGGCAGAGACTGAATTTAAATCTGAACACACTTTTTGCTCTTAAGGACTGCTCTCCATGATAGCTGGGATTTGTGGGCATTTTGTAGATCGTTAAATCCCTCGTGCTAGGAATTATCATGAGTGCCTAGTTGTCAGGTCCCTCTAGCACAAAGAAGATGTTCTATACATCTATGCTGAAGTAATTCACAGATCTTCTCTACGGCCATACACCAGCCTTTATGCCAGACCCTGATGCCTTGACATATGAGGAAGGCTTAGACTCTGCCTTCATGTAGTTTATACTCTAATGAGGATTAAATGAGATCATGTTTATAAAACACCTAGCACAGTATCTAATGCATAATCAATACTAAAAAAATATAGTTATAATTTTACAAGACATTATTTCTTTTAAAACCCAACTCAAATTTAAATACCAGTATTATCAATGCACAAGGAGAGAATAATTATTTTATTCTCTATTTATATAAGAGCATTCACCTTTAGGGGCTGTTATGAGCAAACTCTGGGAAATAGTGAAGCACAGGGAAGCTTGGAGATCTGCAGTCCATGTGGTCACAAAGAGTCAGATACGACTTAGCAACTGAACAGACAGATAGTTTATTCTAACTCCTTCTTAAAGGCATTTGATGAACACATGGCTCTGGGTTTAAAAAAAATACCAGTTCTGCAGATAACCAACAAGGACCTATTGAACAGCACATGGAATTCTAGTCAATGTCATGTGCCAGCCTGGATGGGAGGAGGGTTTGGAGGAGAATGGATAAATGTATATGTATGGCTGAGTCCCTCTGTTATTCACCCAAAAGTACCACAACATTGTTGATTGTCTTTATACCCCAATACAAAATAAAAAGTTTAAAATTTGAAAAACAGGAAAAAAAAATACAGTAAGTTCAAAAAAAAAAATTTTCTGTAAAATCCACAGAAACTGTCAGAGAACTTGCCTCATTCACCTGGCTACTACTTGCTTCCATCATTCCTTTAGCTCCAACCAAAGAATGAGAAGGAAAGGTACAACTCACATCCAGCAACCTGGCCCTCGCAGGGAGCACCTTTCAGGAAGCCCCCAAAGCATATCTGATCTGCCCGAGGGCATTTCTTATCATACTGAGAGATGAGATAGCATCAAGGGAAGTGGGTGGAAATGAAGAGGCGTGGACACCAAAGCAGGAAAGGGAGGGTGGGATGAACTGGGAGACTGGGGTTGACATATATACACTATTGACGCTGTGCATAAAATAGACAACTAATGATTGTACAGCTAATAAATGTGAGCTAATGTACAGCTCAAGGAACCCTACTCAGGGCTCTGTGGGGACATAAATGGGAAGGAAATCCAGAAAAGAGGGGAGATACATATACATACATATAAGTGATTCACTGTCCTGTACAGTGGAAACCAACAACATTGTAAAGCAACTATAATAAAAATTAATGTAAAAAAGTGGGTGTCATTTAGTACAAACAGCCTAGACTGGAAAGAGGGTAGATATAGCTCAAAAGTAGGGTAGGGAGAACTTGGTTTTGGCATTTCTCCATCCCCTTTTCCATGCTGTCAAGCATTCAAGGGCTGACCCGGAGAAGTAACTTTGGTTGTACCACGTGGGACTCCAAAGAACTAAAGCAGGAGCTTCCACAGATGAACAAAACTTTCTAATAACCAGAAATAAACCCAAGTGTGGCAGTGAGCTTCCCAGTTTGTGCTAGTGGTAAAGAACCTGCCTGTCAATGCCGACGCAGGAGACATAAGAAACACGGGTTTAATCACTGACTGGGTAAGGAAGATCCCCTGGAGAAGGGCATGGCAACCCACTCTCTACTTTTGCCCAGAGAATCCCTTGGACAGAGGAGCTTGGTGGGCTACAGTCCGTATCATCACAGAGTCAGACATGACTGAAGTGACTTAGCATGTGGTTCGGTTCAGTTCAGTTCATTCGCTCAGTTGTGTCTGACTCTTTGTGACCCCGTGGACTGCAGCACGCCAGGCCTCCCTGTCCATCACCAACTCCTGGAGTTTACTCAAACTCATGTCCACTGAGTCAGTGATGCCCTCCAGCCATCTCATCCTCTGTCATTCCCTTCTCCTCCTGCCTTCAATCTTTCCCAGCATCAGGGTCTTTTCAAATGAGTCAGTTCTTTGCATCAGATGACCAAAAGTATTGGAGTTTCAGCTTCAACATCAGTCCTTCCAATGAACATTCAGGACTGATTTCCTTTAGGATGGACTGGTTTGATGTCCTTGCAGTCCAAGGGACTCTCAAGAGTCTTCTCCAACACCACAGTTCAAAAGTATCAATTCTCACCGCTCAGCTTTCTTTATATGGTAGTGAGCAATATTTCCTAGAGATTATAGTACCCTGTGGCTATCTGGACTCAGGGCGTATCTAGAAGTGAGATTCTTTTATTATTTCTATTTCTTGGATACATTTTCTCAAGAAGCTAAAGTTTTCATGACTTTCTTCATCTTCTTATAAGAGTCGGTAGTTCAGCAGGGTATCTCCTTCTTTTACATCCCACATCAAGCATTCCCATCTGTACACCTTTCTATCAGGCTGTCATTACACAACTTTCAAAACAATGCAAGCCGTGCTTATCAGCCATGCATGTTTTCTCTTTTTAGAGAATATTTGCATTTTAACAAGGTTTCCTAGCTCTGGAGAAGCTCAAAACACTTTTCTTGACCAGAGATGGAAGCAGAATATCAAGAAAAGTGTTTGGAGAGCCAGAGGGGTGCTCAGCTACTTAATTTTGCTGCAGGCCAATACTGCACAGAGGTAGGGAATAAACATGCTCCTAGCTGTTGACTAGAAAAAGGGAAAGATAATGAAAAAAATCTGAAGCTTATTTTTATAGTTCGTCAAACTCTTTTTCTACCTAGATAGTTTCAGTGGGCTTTTACATTTTGCTTTGTGTTTTTTTTTGATACTGATCCCCAAAACCAGATTTCATGTCAAATTAAGTAATAAAATATTGTTGCTGTTGTTCAGTCGTTAAGTCATGTCCGGCTCTTTGAGACCCCTTGGACTACAGCATGCCAGGCTCCTCTCTCTTCCAATAAAATATTACTACATTTAAATGTCTGACAAATTTTACAATTATCCTTTGAGACAATAACTCTTATTATTACTATTATCAGCTCCTCTTAAAGATAACTGAAGCTCAGAGAGGCTAAGTAAGTTATCCTAAGTTCCTTGATCAATAAGAGAAAGAATTAAAAACCAAGGAGTCTGCACAGACTTAGACAACAAACTTAACGGTGAACAGGGTTAAATATGGAGGAAAGGGATAGTCAGGGAGTTTGGGATTGACATGTACACATTGTTGTATTTAAGATAGATTACCAACAAGAACCTATTCTATAGCAAGTGGAACTCTACTCAATGTTATGTGGCAGCCTGGATGGTGGAGTTTGGGGGAGAATGGATATATATATGGCTGAGTTCTTTTTCTGTCACCTGAAACTATTACAACATTGTTAATTGGCTATAATCCAATATCAAATAAAAAAATAGAAAAAAAAAACAAGCAATCTGTACTTAAAGTTTCACTTTAGGGTGTCATTAAGTTCCCAAATCAGTTAATCTTGTGATAGGGAGATAATCTAAGAGGATCTGACCTAATCAATAAGCCCTTTAAAAGCAAAGAACTTTATTCTTTAGCTGGTCACAAAAGAGGAAACTCATGCATTCTGGCTCATCCAGAAGAAAGAGAACAACCACCTACACGGCCATGTGGAAGACCTGTGGGCAGCCTCTAGGAGCAAAGAGTGGTCCCTGGTTGACCGCCAGCAAGAAAGCAGCAACTTCAGCCCTACAATCACAACAACTAAATTCTGCCAGCAACCTGAGTGAGCTTGAAAGAAAAGTTCCCACTGAAGATGAGGATTCATCTCAGCTTCTCACCTCCTCTTTCCAGCCTACTGTCCTGGAGCAGAGACCTGCAAACCTGGAAGGTAGCACATGATCTTGTTTTGGGAGATTAAATATGTGGTAACTTGTGCAGCAATAGAAAATGAATCCAATATTCACTATTGAGACAAAATACATCCCAAACATTTCAGTAGAGGAAAATAGATATCACCCAATGTTTCACCACTAAGAGGAAATGATGCTCACGTTTTTGGCAAATTTGTTTCTAGGATTTACAAATACATGTTCAAAACTGGTAAATTGTTAATACATTTTGTCATTCTCTATTTTGTTCATTGTGGCTTCCCAGGTGGCTCAGTGGTAAAGAACCTGCCTACCAATGCAGGAGACCCAAGAGATGTGGGTTTGATCCCTGGGTCAGGAAGATCCCCTGGAGGAGGGCACAGCATGTGCATGCACGCATGGTAAGTCACTTCAGTCTTGTCCGACTCCTTGTGACACTATGGACTGTGGCCCACCAGGCTCCTCTGTCCATGGGATTCTCCAGGCAAGAACATTGGAGTGGGTTGCCATTTCCTTCTCCATTGGAGGCATTTAGATTGTTTCATATTAACTTTACAATAAACCTCATTTTGATCATTATTCTTTACATAAATCTTTGAGTTAATCTCTCTGGTTTGTAGGATAGATCCCTAGAAGTGCTGTTGATAATCCAAAAGCTTCTGAATTCTTTTAGTGTTTTGATATAGACTGTCAATTTGCTTACAGAAGTGTTGCAGAAATACTGTCCCTACCAGCAGTGTGGGAAACTGCTCACCTCATCATGCTTTCACCGCACTAGGTATTATTGCTTTCAATCTTCATAAATCTGATAGTCAAAATGTGACATCTCTTTGTCTTTTCAGTTATGCATACCTTTGTTAGCCATTAGTACTTTTAATGAATTATTTGTTAATGTTCTCTACCTGTTAGTATTTTTTAGCAGATTGGTAAAATTTCTTTATGTGGTTATGATGTTAGCCAAATATTTCTTGCAAATATTTTCCTCAGATTGTTATTTTGATTTAGATTATTTATCACCTACAGTAACTTCTGTTCACCTGTATGCAAATGATCACCTCTTATTTCCATGAATTTTTCCACTGCTGTTAGAGAAAATTACTTGCTCACCACAATATTAAATAGTACCATGCATTTTCTTCTGCATTTCAAATATTTTCCTTTTTATTTTTCAGTAACT
Organism: Cervus elaphus; assembly: GCF_910594005.1. Lineage (NCBI taxonomy): Eukaryota > Metazoa > Chordata > Mammalia > Artiodactyla > Cervidae > Cervus > Cervus elaphus. The sequence continues at coordinate 67,796,859 of NC_057823.1, read as the reverse complement.
GTAGCCCATCCAATGTGAGGTAAGGCTTCTCATCTGGTGACGAAGTATCAGTCTAGTAACAGGACGGAGGAGGAGAGTCACAAGGGCATGAACTACACCTTGCTTGGGTCTTCTCCATGGGGCCAGCACAGTCATATACACACCTAATGCACGACAAGTCAAAGTGTCTCCTGCGCTGAAGGTGACTGGACAGATTCACATGGAATCTCTGAAACACCAGTGAGTCATGGACAGATGACCCCAGGATCCTAATATTGATAAATATACTTGGGTCTAATCTTGTGTCCACAGTAAGCTCAGTGGATAGCAATGGAAGGAAACAGCTTTCGTAAAAGCTTTCGTTTCAGCAGTCCCAACTCAGTGGCAGATGCTTCTGGTTCCAGATCTCTTCCCTCCCGCCAAATTTGTCAAATGAAGCTGCAGACGCGAGGGTCTGTTGCCATTTCAGGATCAAAAGGCACACTTCCACCTGCTGTCACATGTCTGATCCTAAACAGGCACCAGGTGATTGGATGTGACAGACATCACATCCGATGCAGAAATCATTTCCAATCACCTGAGAACTATTTCCTCCCCTTTGCCTCATGTTCAAGCCAGATAGCATCTAGAGCTTAACTCAGGCAGAATCTCTGCTGTAATGTGTTTTTTCAGGTCATGCAATTGCTAACCAAATGTATGTAGATTGCTAATCATAAAGCACAAGGAAATAACTTAAAAATGGGAAAGCTATTGAAAACTTCTTAGCCAATGGCCCCTTAGTAGTTCTTTTGTAATTTATTGGCCATGTAACTTCCTGAAAATCATTGCTCTCAGATCATATCAGTTGAAGCTGGTTGGTCTTATTGTGGCAGAGAGGCTGTATACAGAATACACACAGTTTCAGGTTAAATACATCATCTCCGCATGGTAGAAAATAATTGAGGTGCACTCTGTCCCTTGATAAGGTAATTCACACTTCTCTTTTCAATCATCTCACAAATGCTCATGCTGCTTCCTCTGTGGAAGTACAACCTCAAGTCAATATTTTGCTACATCCTCAAAATCCAGGGGTGTTAGACAACTATTTTATTATGTTCATGAATTCTATGGGGTGGGAATTCAGGCATGGCACGGAGAAGCCTGTCTCCACTTTGTGATGCCTGGGAATTCAGCTGAGAAGTCTGGGATAGCTGATGGTGATTCAAACAGTGGGTCCTGAAGTCATCTGGAGGCTTCTTCACTTGTAGGCCTTATAGCCAGGTTGGAGTGTCATCAAGAGCTATGGCTCACTGGTCGTCTCATAACACATAAAGAGAGCTTCAGGACTCTTCATGTGACCTCTTAGTACGACATCTCCAGGAGGGCAGCCCCAAGCAAACTGCACTTAAACAGTCACTCAGAGCTCCAGCAGTCTTGTTCCAGTGAACAAGAGCGATGCTGCATGGCCGTTTATTACCTAGCTTCAAAAGTCACATAGCATTACTTCTACCACATTCTATAGGTCACAACTCAAGCAGATTCAATGAGTGGGGACCTAGATCACCATCTCTTGATGGGAGGCATGTCAAGAAGTTTGTAGACCTGTTTAAAAGCTGCTACAGAAGCAGCCCTTGAGCGAAGGATTCAGCTCAAGTATGTGGTTCCCCTGGGCAGTGGTTTCAGAAGGCGCCCAGTACAGGATTGAAGAAGTGAGACAAGAAGTGAACAAAGTCTCTTCACAGTGACTTAGCCAGCAGGTTAGGGCTGTGGACAACTAAGGCTCAGTCTCAATGATAACTATATGATGCTGAGTCCAGTATGCCTCATCACTTCCCAACTGGGAGAGAAGTTTGCTGAACTATTTATCTACCAACTTCTTATAGTCCTTGGTTGAGTGTTACATGTCAGAGAGGTGGTGGTAGCTCCCAGACACTTTCAGAAGATTCCCACTGGCAGAGAAAGTCCTCAAGAAGAGGCATGGGCTTGAAGGTGGAAGTTGTAGGGTTGGCATATGCCCAGTGATGTTGAGAGCTGAGTAGATATATCGGGGCATGAACAGGGTCTGCCAGGGACTGGCATCAAACCTTAATTCTAGTGCTACTCATCTAGACATGGAATTCAGACAGGTTGATGTAGCCTCTATCCTAAACTGTGACTTCTGAGGGCAGGAGCTATATTTTTTTTTATCTCTGTACCATTAGCAGCAAGACTGAAACCTTGCACATAGGAGACCTCTGTCCCCAAATTATGAATGACAAAATAAAATAAAGAATATATAGATATCCTTAGGTCAACGCCTCTCCCAAGAAATTCCCCAAAATTTTTCATTAATTAGTTTCTACCTTGGGTACCTCTAATTTTGTGTATATATAGTCTACCTCTGTCTTTTCCATACCATGCTATAAGACCTTAAGTCTGCTTCTCTTCCTGGATTCACTCTATCAAAAAAATCACTTCATCATCTACTCAGTCCCCAACCAAGCAGAAGCCCTTGATTTGTCTTTTACCTCTTTTTCCCCCCAAACCTCCTATACTCATGTTTTTGTTACATCTGTCTTCAGAAGGTTACTTTATTCCTCTTTTTGCCATTTCTCTCTGTTAGTCCTCCTAGATCAAATGTTCATCATCTCTTGCTAGACTACTAGCTGCAACTGCCTGATTTGTTTTATTGCTTCCAAAATCTCCCGAAACTTCAATGTATTAAGACTTGAACCCAAATAAACAAACAAACAAAAAAAAAAGAGTCGAACTCTTCATTTAAATCCTTCAGTTGTTCCAATATCAGGTGAAAATAAACTCTCTTAGCTTTCAATTATCAGCCAATATAGAAGTAAGAAAACTAGGTTTTCAAAAATTTCCCCTACCTTGTCTATAAAACTCATTTGTTGATGTAAAGATTTCACAAAGCCTCAAAACCCCCAGACTCACCTTCTATGCTTGGGTCTTCTTATGCTGTTCTCTCTTCCCAGAACACCCTTCTATGCCAGTCTCCACGTGACAGTTTCAACTAACCTTCAGGGTCCAGTAGCTGCCACTTTATCATTAGAACACCCACCACTACCAACCTTAGTTAACTAATCACCACAGCCCTAGTGAAAACTACCACATGTCCTCAGTTCTGAGATGTCATCAGTTATTTAATACCTCACTGATTTATTACCATATTTTGATACAGTGGAAGCAAAATGGCCTATGTATGTGAACTGTTTAAAAAAATGCTGGAAATGTTGGAAATTGTAGAGGTTCAGAGCATGTCATCCTAAAATATGCCATCTTGGCATCTGGATCACTTTGAGTTAAAGGTGTTTGAGAAACAGTAGACACAAGATGGACATTCTGACCTTCCCTTTTCTTCCTAAAAGCAGGAAATAAAACTCCCATGTGGAAGGTGCCCTCCCTGTACCAGGAGGAAGGAAGACATTCAGGTCCCTGGAGACTAGGAGTGGAAGCCCAGAGAAATCTGCACAAACACACTTTTTAACCCTTTTCTTCCAAGGTACTTTTCCACAATTAACCGCTCTATCCAAAATGTCTTAAAAAAATTTTTTTTTTAATTGGAGGATAATTGCTTTATAACAATGTATTGTCAAACTTCTTTGTTTTGTCACATTTTCACAATTTACTACTCTTTGTCCAATCTAGTATATACACTTTGGGCCCCACTTCTTCACTCAATTGTCATTATTTTTTTTTCTTGTGAAAGCGCCATGTATATGTAAAAATTATAAATATAATATAAACTTTTGTGTTGTCTTATGTCAGTCCCAATTGGAGACTCTAAGAAAGTAGAGGAGAAATCTTACCTCCCTTACAAAATATAGTGTTTGGCTCCTCTTCTGTGTTCCCAGAATACTTTTATTATCAAGCATATATTTCACTTTGCTTCCCAGGTAGTGCTAGTGGTAAAGAACCCTCCTGTCAATGTAGGAGACATAAGAGACACGGGTTCAATCCCTGGGTCAGGAAGATCCCCTGGAGGAAGGCATGGCAACCCACTCCAGTATTCTTGCCTGGAGAATCCCTTGGACAAAGGAGCCTGGTGGGCTATAGTCCATGGGGTAGCAAAGAGTCAGACATGACTGAAGCTACTTAGCATGCACACACATACATCTCATTTGAGGTCCTCTGCATGCTCTGAGAAGGTCAGACTTCCATGTGAAATTTCTTGAACCATCTCTCTATATTTTCTCTATCACAGAATGTTCTGGATTAATTGCAAACAGATAAAAAGCCACATCCTTCAGTTTACTGGGACTGAGGAGTATACTGGGTAAGAACCTGAAACTAGATTACAACTGGAATTTAGATCCGCTGGCTGGATAGGAATTTCCTGGAAGAGGCCAACCTGAGAGAAGGGACGATGAAGACCCTAAGAGAAAAGAACCCTAGGAAAACATCAGGAGGAGTGATTGCTCTGTATTCTGATATGAGATGGTCAGATGCTGCCACAAGAAGAGACTCGAGAGAGGCTCAGGAAAACAACAAGAACAAGGTTTATTATACTTATGAGTCCTGAAGATACCCAGCATATTATCCCACACACGGCCACATGGGAAATAAACCAGAGTGATCAGGAGGCAAAGGATGGGAGCAGAGAGACTACTTAGGCTACAGACTTTATTAGGGTTTCCTCAGAAAAGACAAAGCAGGGCAGTGTAAACATTTAAGGACTGGCCAGTTTGCATAATTTTAGCTAACTTTATGACTGGTCCCTAGTTGTCTGGTACCTGGTCCTAGGATGATTAAGAAGAGGGATATTACCTCCTGGGGTATATGGGCTGGAAAGTGGAGGGACGGCTCTGGATTTGTTAGTTTGTATTTCAAAGGCATAATCCTGACTGGACCCATTCCTATCGCTAAGAATTGGCTATCCCAGGGAGAGACGGTCTCTCTTCAGCTAGAAAGGTATTGTAAGATAACAAAACATCATAATAAACAGAAATATAAAATATACAATACAGTGATCCAGACTGAACAGCAGGTCTTGTGTCTTAGCATCTGGCTCTCATCAACCCATTCTTTGCTCTACTCGCCTTTGCCCTCTTATAAAGTGAAAGAGTTAGTTGCACAGTCGTGTCCAACTCTTTTCAACCCTATGGACTGTAGCCCATCAGGCTCCTCTGTCCATGGAATTCTCCAGGCAAGAATACTGAAGTGGGTAGCCGTTCTCTTTTCCAGAGGATCTTCATTACCCAGAGATGGAACCTGGGTCTCCTGCATTACAGGCAGGTTCTTTACTGTCTGGGCCAGAGAAACCCTTGCCTTCTTATAGGATAAGAACTAAAGTATAAAGGAAAAAACTAGATCACTAGCAATTCAACAACTATGCCATGGGAAGGCCTTCTGAAGGTATGGCCATAGTAAGGGTAAAAACTTTCCTATTAGCTAAAGAAAGTAGATGCAGTCAGTGGTCTAGAAAAATTGGATTATTCCATGGCAGTGGTAGCCTTGGGGGTCAGTGGTACAATACAAATTGACAGAAATGTAGACAGCGGAAAGACAGAAAACTAGGCAGCTGGAAAAATAATAAATAATAATATTCAATGGGACAAAAAGAATGTCAAAAGTAGAGTAGACTAGAGAACAAGGTACCCTGTAAATGTGACACGTGTATTCAGGCACATAAGCCCATGGATATACGAGTTGCACTTTACTGCATGATGTTTAGGAACAAATAATCAATATGTGAATATTCACTATACATCCTACCTCACCCCCATTGCTCTTTTCAAAAGAAAAATTCTGGGTCAAAATTTGAGTCCCCTTCTTGTAGAGCTTCTGGACAATGAGAAAAAAAAAACAGAATCCTGGGAGGTTTGTAGGGGAAGAGGCAAAGGAAAGAGAAAGAGGAAAAGAGAAGGGAATTTAAAAAAAGAAAAGCTTTCCAGGTAGGATATTGTTGGAAGATGAATATATGGTAGAGAAAAGAAGACTGTTAGGCAGCACTTGCCAGCCATGTGGAGAACTGAAAGAAGCAGCAAAGCAAAGGCTGTAAAATGACTTCTGTGATATAGGAATACACGTATACGTTAGTACTTTTTACATGTGAAGTTAAAGTTTAGAATGATTTTTATTCGTATATTTTATTTCAGATATTGTATCATTTTAGTTTAAAATTTTCCATTTGTTTTTTTTTCTCTCCTGCATAGCATGCAGGATCTTAGTTTCCCAAAGAGAAACCTGTGCCCCTTGCAGTGTAAGCAGAGTCTTAACCACTGGACTGTCAGGGAAGTCCCTTGTCTCTTCCTTTTATTGTCTATTTATCGCTGAGTTTTCTATCTTTTTATTAATGAATATGCTTTCCTGTACTTCATGAATAATAGTTATAATAGCTACTTTAAAATTCCTGTGGGCTAATTCTGACATCTGAGATATTTTAGGGTTAGTCTCTGCTGATTATTATTTATCTTGAGACTAGGGCACAAATTCTATCCTTTGTATGCCAAGCAATTTTGGATTACATTCTGGGCATTGTAATGGTATGTTGTAGTAATGGAATTCTGTTACATTCCTCCAAAAATTATTGATATTTTTGGTTTGTTTGTTTTATAAGACAATTAATTTGGTTGGAATCCAACTTCAAACTTTGCTGTCGGGCAGCAACTCAAATTGGTTGAGTTCTGTTTCTCCTTAGCTGAGCAGTTGCAGTCCAACAGGAGTTTGCTCCTCTGTGTAGCTCAGGGATCAACCAGAGATTTGGAAGAGTCTATACACAGAAATTAAGTCTCCCCAACACTGGGCCTCTCCTTTCCAGGATCCTTTCCTTGCTGCCTAGTGACTATGGTCACTCTGAACTCTGTCCTTTAGTTCTTCAGGCCAGAAGGGCTGTAGGTTTTCTAGCGAAGGTTTAGATGCCACATGGTGCTGACTTTGCATGCCCTCAGGCTAAAATTCATATTAATAGGAAACATCCTATCTAGTCCCATTTCCCAAATTTCTATCACTTTCTGGAATCTCCTGCTTTTGTTTATTCTTAGATTCTTCAAGCAGTTGTGTTTTACATTTTGTCCAGAGTTTATAGTTATTATCCATAGCAGAATGTATCTACGATGAGCATACTTCTCCGTACTTGGGAACTTAATTATTTTTGATTATTGAATTTCATTTCTTTGCATATGAAACCACATATGAAGACTTAGAGAAGCCTTCATGGTCTGGGTTGTTTGTTTATTTTTTTTTTCCTCCCAGCCAATATCTAGGCACTTCCTCCAATCTACTCTAGGTAAGAATTTTAACCCAGATTGCAATTGAGGCTCACAAATGTTTCTTAAAATAAATTAGCTTTTCTAATTATAATGGAAATATAACCCCAATTAATGAATCTATTGATGGAGTTTATTAAAAGGAAATGGCCATAATATTATTAGACCACCAACTAAGTGTCAGACACTGAACTAGTCTCCCAGCAAGGCATCTTATTATGTCACACGCTATGGACAATAGCTCATTTTGACACTGTAGTCAAACTTTGAAGCCTACCTCTACAGTTAACGTAAAGGTACATTACATGTGTACATTGTACATTGTAAAGGTACATGTACATTTGTACATTAACTGTACAAAACAAGAATGACTCTTTGTTTTTTTAACACTACCAAATTCATGGTACTTATATGTTTCTCAATACAATGGCTTACATTACTCTTTACATATGAAAAAGTTACATTGAAACAGACTCTTCAACATTTTAAACAAAACAATATGTGGAGACAACTCTCAAATTACATTCCAATCACAAAGAATGGAATATCAGAATCACATTTTTTAAAGAGCATGCTAATTATTACTAAAGGGAATGTTGCTAGTGAAAAGATACCCTAGAATATCATGGTCAGTCCCCAAACCGACTGCTTGTGAACAATTGTATTCATAATTTGGTTATCAGGAAGCAATGTTTTAAGCATTTTACATCCTAAATGACAATTTGTTGTGTGTGTCTGTGTTTAAATTGTGTTTTAGGAAATTAGTTGGGGATTTGGGGTTGATGAATAATGCATTATAATTCTTCCCATTTAAAATAATAGGAAATATGCTTCTGGGTTAGTGTTTTTGTGTAGAATATCTGATTTTTCAAGAATAGATTACTGAGCTGATGTTAAGCAGAAATGCCTGTAATTACATCTTTCTATGGATATGCAGGCTTACCAAATATTAAAGACAAAAATTTTTCCTTTTTCCAAATGTATTTTCTAAAACTTACATAAGATGTTAATAAGTATTGCTAGATGTCTCCTTACTGTTCTTGAAAAAGCCCTAAACTAAGATATTAATACAAATACAAATGTTTCTGACAAAGAGGGTAAGCATTCTGTTTAACAACACAAACTAGTTTCTTGAATAAGCTGATGTCAAGGATCAAATCTTGAGGATATATATGTATGTATATTGTGTTTATATCTATATCTATCTCTATATATTTGAGCTTATCTGGTAGTTCGGTGGTAAAGAACCCTACCTGCCAATGCAGGAGGTGTAGATTTGATCCCTGGGTGGGGAAGATCCCCTGGAGAAGGAAATGGCAACCCACTCCAGTATTCTTGCCTGGGAAATCCCTTGGACAGAGGAGCCTGGCGGGCTACAGTCCATGGGGTCACAAAGAATTGGATATGACTTAGCAACTAAACAACAAACTATATATAGACACAGAAAGGTCTGAGTAATGTATGACACATACCTTCTTGTGCATACATAACTGTATCGACATGTGTCTGTAATATATATAGGCTGCATTTAGCTTGGAGACTTGTTTTGCAAGACCTGCACAGGATTTTTTAAATGCCCTTCCAATAAGTTAATGTCCTTACTAGACGGTAAAGCGTCTGCCTGCAGTGCGGGAGACCCGGGTTCAATCCCTGGGTTGGGAAGATCCCCTGGACAAGGAAATGGCAACCCACTCCAGTACTCTTGCCTGGAAAATTCTATGGACTGAGGAGCCTGGTGGGCTACAGTCCATGGGGTCACAAAGAGTTGGACACGACTGAGCGACTTCACTTTCACTTTCACTATCCATATATAGTAAGTATATTATACTGCCTGTGGTATAGCCAGTCTCCTCTGTACCAAACTGGCTGAATGCATTTGCACCACCTGTCTGGACCATGTAGGTGTTTGAGTTTGGAACTTGAGATGTAGGATTTAGAAGCAGAAAGATGGGGCTGAGAGCATTATCTCAGATTGCAGGGTGGCTAGGATTTTGGTTTCTCTTTTGGCCCTGAATAATTGGTTGTATTTTCTTGTTAATGTTTCAGAGGCTTCCCTCCCCCAAGCATTTCCTACCTCTCATAAGGATGTTTTTCTCTTTTACTCTGTGTAAGCATTTTCCAAAATACAACGAATATAAAATAAAAAGATTAAGTTGTAAGTTGTGTATTCAAATTGCAAGGGAATGGGATTTAAAGAAAAGAACAAGCTCCAACTAAAAAAGCAACTAGTTCTTCTTTGCCTTTCCATTCTTTCCTGACTCTGTCAAACGTAAACAAACTCCCACAAAGCCTCCTGTTAGAAACATAAAAAGGGGAAAATGCAAGGTTCTCTCAGGGCATCAATTGAAGTATAAGATAATTTATTTTAATAACCTCTTCCCCTGAGACTGTTGATGGTACACTCCCACAAAGGTACTACTGGGACTTTTGCCCCAAGGTGACTTCCTCCACTGAGCAAGTTTTGATGGCCACAGAGCTTCTAATAAAAAGAAAGAAGGAACCACACAAGTGTCTTCCTTGGAGTACTGGGGCACAGGTCATCACAAGAACAGTACTGGTGCAGAAACTCTTGAACCAGTAACATTTGCAATTATAAATTGCAGGACTGGGGGGCAGACTGGTTAGAGGGTTAGGTTTCAGTAATACCGAGAGGTAGCCAATTTATTCCTAAAGGTAGGGCTGGAATAAATTGAATCTGAAGGTAGAATAATTTACATTCATTATCATAATGCACATCTAAGTATAGTTAAGTGTTTTCATCCATTATCTCATTTAAATGACCTGCTCAGTCTCCTAATTGACACAGAGTCTTTCCAATCTAAAAGTGTCTATAAATATTTATGCACAAAGATATTTCTCCCCCTAATCTTTATAAAAGAAAATGACTGAAAACAACCCAATTATTCAACTTTATGAAAATATATATGTTATGGTATATATACATAATGTAGCAAAGTTATGACAATGATATTGTCAAGATTTTTTTGTCTTGGTTTTTGAGGAGAATGGTAAAGTTCTTATGAAACATTATTCATAACAATATAAAATGCATTAAAAATGAAATGAAACATACCAAGATGCAGAACCCTATGAACAAGAAAGAGTTTGGATTTTATTCTGAGTGTAAGTAGAAACCATTGAAGTGATTTTAGTAGCATAGGGAAATGCATGGATTTGCATTTTAAAACAATTACCCTGTTTTCTCTAAAGTTCTTTGTTCCTTCCAAATTTTCTACAATAAAGATGTAATGCTTTTAAAAGTTAAAAACAAAACAGGATTAAAAATAAACTTCTAGTCCTTGCTTTGCAATCTACATGCCATATCCCTAAAATAAGCCCAAACCAGGGAACAAATATGTAGCCCTGACCTCAGGACCTCAAAGGCAGGCACTGTAGGGAGGCTTAAATACCCCTTGGCGTGTGCCCTTCAACTCACGGTGTAGAGTTGTTTTTATGGGGCAGACAAATGAGCCCACTGTAATATCTCTTGCATGCTTGTAAGTTGCAGCTCAGGAAGATGGTAAATAAACTCCTATCTATGGAAGTACTACTCTCAAGAGAAGTTTGGAAGAGACAACTGACCTCCATCAATTTGGTTTCCTTTTCTGGAATAACTGATGCCACATAGTGACTTCTATCCTTCAAGGAGACAAAGTCCCAGTGTCTGCCACTTTCATTCAATGTTGAAAGCTCTGGGACATGATGTATGGTGAGAAAACCTTGGAAACTCCTCCAGAGCCATCCAATTCTATATGTAGAGTCGATGAGGGTTGCCTGGGTCATGGTATTTGGGTATGCGGAATATCACACACCCCTGAATCCCCTTAATCTTCCTGCTACTATTGCACACTTTGTCCTAATGAATTTGATGGTGTGTTTCTGTGTGATTACTTCCAAAATCTAAACACATTCAGATTTGAGTGAGCTGGTGCTGGGTCTGAGATAACAACTGTTAGGTGGGTACAGTTTTTAGAATGATGCATTATCAAAAGAGGGCAAGCCTAAAGTCAGAATCTTGTAGGACAGCGGAAAAAGAAAGTCAAGATATAAGAAATAACTGAAATTTGACTACATTGAGCCCAGTGGTAAGAAGTACAGGGGAAAAGCTCAGAATTTGCTCCTGGCTTTCTTTCTTGCTCATTCTATAACCTTGGCAAGATATGTAGCCTCACTAACCCTAGTTTCTACTGGTACAAATTTAGAATGATAACAACTACCTCCTAGGATTGGTGTGATGTGCTGAAAGTATCATCTTTAAAATATCTCAGGCCATGCATTATATGTAAGAGGTTGGAGGCTCTATGCATTGCAGTGCAAAAATCATGAATGCAGTCCTGTCTTCTCTTCTTACAACAAGAACAGTGAGGGCTGAAGACCTTGCACACTCAATGGAACTCCCACAATTTCATCACTGCTTTTACAGCCTTTAAAAGGAGATGCATTTTCCAAATGACTCCTAAATCTTCAAATCCTGAATCATGAAAAGAACACAATTATGTTCCCTAGAATTATGAAGACAAGGAAGCATATTAATACATTTTGGAAGTTTTTTCAACAAAAGCTGAAGAAAGAGATTCTATATAAATCCTCAATCAAGAAGTAGAACTAGAACACTATTTTTAGAGTCCTTTAGTTAAGAGAGGTTTTACTATATTTAGTGGCTAAATATAACAATGGATTGTCAATGCATAAGACTCCATTAATTTACTATACTAAAGTGATTTTCTTTTTCTTTATTTGGGAAGAGGGAAGAAGCAAGGGTTACCTCAGGTATATAAGGGTGATTGTACCAAATTCTTTGGCTTCTAACATACATGATATATTTCTAAATGATATATGACCCTTCTCTTGCTTTCTCCATTTGGGTTTGCTAATTATGACTTTTTCACATCTTTTCAACAAAATGCAGTTTTTGATATCACATCTACTAGCCACTCATATGAGTCTTCACACATACATACCTGCAATGTCCTCTTCACTAGAACACAAAATGCTCAGTCAATATTTTAGTTGTGTCTTTGAAGTAAGGATGGAGAGATTACTCTAAAAGCTTAAATTTAAAGAAGCACGAAACTGCATTGGGAGTGAAATCTGGATGAAAGGTGGTTAAGATATTTATTTCAAGCAACACTTATTTCTCAGCTGGAGCCCACATTTCAATGAAGACTGTTTTGGTATTCCTTTCTCTGGCTGGATTTCTATCATCCACATGGCCAGTGATCCAGATACTGGAAAGGAAAGCCCCAAGATCTCTGCCAGTCCTTGTGGCTGAAGCAGTAATTCGGAGTGGGGAGACAGAATGAGAGCGAACACTATTTGGGAATCCCATGTCTGTTGATCCTTCAGATGTCCTGAATGTCATGTTTGCTGATTACATAAAGGAAGTTTAGCAAAAGAAGTGGGCTTGTGTGACTGTTTTCTGCATACTGTACCAACCATCTGTTACTATTAAAGAAGTTCCAATTAAGGAGGGAAGCCAAAGAAAACTCTTTAGGTGTGATTGTGTGGAGTCTACTGGCCAGCCTATCTTACAGTATTGCTGGCTTGTGTCCTCATGGTGGCAGTGATCGTTTCTGATTTGCATCAGCCCAACCCATTCAACCAGAGAAGGCAATGGCAACCCACTCCAGTACTCTTGCCTGGAAAATCCCATGGATGGAGGAGCCTGGTGGGCTGCCATCTATAGGGTCGCACAGAGTCAGACACGACTAAAGCGACTTAGCAGCAGCAGCAGCAGCAATCCATTCAGCTGGGGTATGTGCCAGAGGTATATGGATGAGAGATGGGGCTCATTTTCCTGGAGTATCAAGTTTACTTGGATTTGAGAGGAGAAGGATGAGAAATGAGGTGGAGGAAAACTGTCTGTTTTATATTAATAGAAACAGTATGTGATTGAGCAAAACGCAAAAATCTCATGAATCCTTAACATAAAAATACATCACCAGATTTTCTCTCTTCTCTGCCTAGGGAAACTGAGTGAAGGTAGGCGTTCAGGCACAAATGGTACCAGGAGGCAATGTAGGGAAGATGGAGGAGAACTGAGTAGGGAGTAGTTCAGTTCAGTTCAGTTCCGTCCCTTAGTCATGTCCGGCCCTTTGCGACCCCATGGACTGCAACACGCCGGGCTTCCCTGTCCATCACCAACACCCAGAGTTTACTCAAACTCATGTCCATTGAATTGGTGATGCCATACAATCATCTCATCCTCTGTTGTCCCCTTCTCCTCCTGCCTTCAATCTTTCTCATCATCAAGGTCTTTTCCAATGACTCAGTCCTCCACATCAGGTGGCCAAAGTATTGGAGTTTCAGCTTCAGCATCAGTCCTTCCAATGAATATTCAGGACTGATTTCTTTTAGGATAGACTTAGATCTCCTTGCAGTCCAAGGGACTCTCAAGAATCTTCTCCAACACCACAGTTCAAAAGCATCAATTCTTCAGTGCTCAGCTTTCTTTACGGTCCAACTCTCACATCCATACATGACCACTGGAAAAACCATAGCCTTGACTAGACAGACCTTTGTTGGCAAAGTAATGTCTTTGCTTTTTAATATGCTCTCTAGGTTGATTATAACTTTTCTCCCAAGGAGTAATTGTCTTTTAATTTCATGGCTGCAGTCACCATCTGCAGTGATTTTGGAGCCAAAAAAAATAGTCTGTCATTCTCTCCACTGTTTCCCCATCTATTTCCCATGAAGTGATGGGACCAGATGCCATTATTTTAGCTTTCTAAAAGTTGAGTTATAAGCCATCTTTTTCACTCTCCGCTTTCACTTTCATCAGGAGACTCTTTAGTTCTTCTTCACTTTCTGCCATAAGTGTTGTGCCATCTGCTTATCTGAGATTATTGATAGTTCTCCTGGCAATCTTGATTCTAGCTCGTGCTTCATCCAGCCCAGCGTTTCTCATGATGTACTCTGCATATAAGTTAAATAAGCAGGGTAACAACATACAGCCTTGACATTCTCCTTTCCCAATTTGGAACCAGTCTGTTGTTCCATGTCCAGTTCTAGCTGTTGCTTCCTGACCTGCATATAGATTTCTCAAGAGGCAGGTCAGATGGTCTAGTATTCCTATCTCTTTAAGAATTTTCCACAGTTTGTTGTGATCCACACAGTCAAAGACTTTGGCATAGTCAATAAGGCAGAAATAGATGTTTTTCTGAACTCTTGCTTTTTCAATCATCCAATGGATCTTGCAATTTGGTCTCTGGTTCCTCTGCCTTTTCTATATCCAGCTTGAACATCTGAAAGTTCATCGGTCACATACTGTTGAAGCCTGGCTTGGGGAATTTTGAGTATTACTTTACTAGCATCTAAGATGAGTGCCATTGTGTGGTAGTTTGAGCATTCTTTGGCATTGCCTTTCTTAGGGACTGGAATGAAAACTGACCGTTTGCAGTCTTGTGGCCACTGCTGAATAAGTATAAGTCAATGCTAGTCCTGGATTGGAGCTCCCCTGCTCTGTGATTTGGGGCAAGTATCTTTCCTTTATTGAAGTGGGGGAATTATATCACATTCTCATAAAGCTATAATAATCAAGATAACACAGTATTTGGTATAAAGACAGACATAGAGATTAATGAAATAGATATTCCAGAAATAGGCTCATACTTACATGGTCAATCAATTTGCAACAAAATTACTAAGGAATTCAGTGGGAAAGAGATAATTTTTTCAACATATGATTTTGGTACTACTGAACATGTAAAATAATGAAACTTAGCCCTTACCTCATGTGGCATGCAAGAAATTAACTTGAAATGGATGATACATTTAAATGTAAAAATTAAAGCTATTACATTTCTAAAAGAAAGCGCAGAAGAAAGTACAAGCAGCCTTGGGTTAGGCAGCTTTTTAAATAGGTAACAAAAAACACAAGAGATTAGACACAAAAACAGTGACACACTGGACATTATCAAAATTTAAAATTTTCCTGAGTAAAAGATACTGTAAAGAAATTGAAAAGGCATGCCATAGACTGAGGAAAAAATAATTTCAAAACAAACGTCTCACAAAAGACCTATTTCCAGAATATATGAAAATACTTTGGTAACTCTGTAAGAAAACAAGACAGATTTTTAAAAATAGGGAAAAGTTTCTAACAGACATCTTACCAAAGAACATATACAGATGGCAAAAAAGATTATGAAATATGCTTAACATCATTAGTCCCTAGGGAAGTGTAAATTAAAGTCACAAGACACTACTACATGCCCTCTCAGAAGGGCTACAGTTGAAAAGACTGCTCATACCAGTGTTAGTGAGGATGTAGAACAGTTGGAATACTCTTATCTTTCTAACCAAAATGCATAAATGGTATAGCCACTGGAACATGGTCTGGCCATTTTTCAATAAATATAAATATACTTATTATATAACCCAGTGATCCTAGTCCAAATTAACCCATGAGAAATGAAAAAGATATACTTAAACAAAAGTTTTATGCTTATATTTATCATCTTTTTATTTAAACATAAACATAAATATATTTATTGCTTTATGTAAACATAAATATAAATATATTCTTTAAACCTAATCAAAAATATGTTTCTAGCATCTAGTTAGTCACTCAGTTGTGTCCTACTCTTTGTGACCCCATGGACTGTAGCCTGCCAGGCTCCTCCTTCCATGGGATTTCCCAGGTAAGAATATTGGAGTGGGTTGCTGTTTCCTTCTCCAGCGGATCTTCCGAACCCAGGGATCGAACCAGGGTCTCCCACATTGCAGGCAGACTCTTTAATACCTGAGCTACCAGGGAAGCCCTAAATATGTTTATATTTATCTAATTCTAACAATTAGAACTGGACATGGAACAACGGTCTGGTTCCCAATTGGGAAAGGAGTACACCAAGGCTGTATATTGTCACTCTGATTATATAACTTATATGCAGGGTACATCATGAGAAATGCTGGGCTGGATGAAGCACACCTGGAATAAAGATTGCTGGGAGAAATATCAATAACCTCAGATATGCAGATGACACCACCACCCTTATGGCAGAAAGTGAAGACGAACTAAAGAGCCTCTTGATGAAAGTGAACGAGGAGAGTGAAAAATCTGGCTTAAAACACAACATTCAAAAAATGAAGATCATGGCATTCAGTCCCATCAATTCACTTCATGGCAAATAGACGGGGAAACAATGGAAACAGTAAGAGACTTTATTTTCTCGGGCTCAAAATCACTGTGGATGGTGACTACAGCCATGAAATTAAAAGACACTTGCTCCTTGGAAGAAAAGCTATGACAAACCTAGACAGCATATTAAAAAACAGAAACGTTACTTAGCCAACAAAGGTCCCTCTTGTCAAAGTTATGGTTTTTTCAGCAGTCATGTATGGATGTGAGAGTTGGACTGTAAAGAAAAAATGCTGAGCACTAAGGATTGATGCTTTTGAACTGTGGTGTTGGAGAAGATTCTTGAGAGTCCCTTGGACTGCAAGGAGATCCAACCAGTCCATCCTACAGGAGATCAGTCCTAAATATTCACTGGAAGGACTGATGCTGAAGCTGAAACTCCAATACTTTGGCCACCTGATGTGGAGGACTGAGTCATTGGAAAAGACCCTGATGCTGGGAAAGATTGAAGGCAGGAGGAGAAGGGGACGACAGAGGATGAAATGGTTGTATGGCATCACCAATTCAATGGACATGAGTTTGAGTAAACTCCGGGAGTTGGTGATGGACAGGGTGGCCCGGCGTGCTGCAGTCCATGGGGTCCAAAGGGTCAGATGCGACTGAGTGACTGAATTGAACACAAAATATTTATGTTTATATTTATTATTTTTACGGTCAGAAATTGGAAACAATCTGGATGTTCTTCAAGTTGTGAAGGGATAAACAAGTTGATGCGTATACATATGCTACCGGTCAGCAATAAAAAGGAACAGACTACTAATTCACATCACAACATGAGCAAAACTCAAACAGGTTTTGCTAAGTGAAGGAGACTGTATGTAAATCAAACCAGTATTGTAAAGCAATCACCAATCAATTAAAAATAAATATAATTATAAAAAAGATAATATACTGTATCTTTTCATCTATATGGGATACCAGAAAAGGCAAAACTACAGGGATAGGAAACTAAAGATAAAAATCTGTGGTTGCCAAGGGCAAGAGATTAGGAGAATAAATTAACTGCAGAAGGAATTTTGAGACTGAAGGAAATACTATATCCCACATCTTTATTGTGTTGATAGTTATGGTACTATGAAAATTTGCTGAAACTCAAACTGTCCATTTAAAGTTGGTCAATTTCACTATTTAAATTGCATCTTAATAAAGCTGGTTTTTCAAGGGGGTTGGATTGTAGAGCTTCTGATGTCTTTTCAATCCATAAAAGATGATTCTCAGGTTACATGAATCTTTTATAATGAGCCTGACCTTTTGCCTGAGAGGAAGACATCATCTTTATTGCACTGAACAGAAAACACACATGTCTTCTGCTCTTGAGAGGAACACAGTTTCCACCTTTTAAGACTCTCTGTTCTACAGACAACTCTGAAAAGATGATATAGAACTAAGGCAGTCAATTCTCTTGTTTGCAAGACACCAAAACATTTGAGAGACAGAGTGGAGAATTGTCTTTCATTACCAATCACTAATGCCTCCCCTGAACTTTCGTTACAGTTTGGAGTCAAAACATCTGAGTTCAAAACAGGCTAAGCTACTGACTAGCCGGACAAAGTATTTTACTTAATCTAGGCCTCAGTTTCCTTATCTATTATATCAGATGAAGGTCATAATCATTGTCTTAAAGAAATTGGGTGAATCAAGTAAGATTGTTTATTTTAAATGCTTTTTAAACTCTAAGAGCCAGACAAATAATTCTACCAGGTACTTTTAATGCTGTTTCATTCTCTTGTCAGGTTTGTTGCCAGCTCCTTCTATTTCTTCATAGTCCTTCAATGCACTTAACACAAAACTGAACAGGTAATAGGTATTCAATTAATCCTTCAGGGTTGCCTAATCTTTTGAATACCTAGGTACAACTGAACTCTCTTTCTAATTTTCCCTTAAAAATGCATAGATACTTTTTTACATTTTCTCTTTTAGCTACCCATTCCCAGTCACTGCTTAAATGAAAAAAAAAAAAAATTCTAGTTTCTTTTCCTAAAGAAGGCATTTTGAATTCCATTCCAGCATCAAATGGGTGGTTCCTTCTATGTGTGACAAGCCCTTAGCAAATACAAAGGTAAGATGGTATGATGCCCTTAGCATGTTCACCAGGCAAGAAATGTGTTTCTTTAAATAACCAGCACTTAGTGGAGTGTTCATGTGTAGTTAGTGGGGAATAAAAATGGGATAAGAGATATTAGAAGAAAAAGAATCATCTTTCATATAATGATTTTTAATCATTTTTTTAATGCTCTAGTGGGTCAACCCAAGAAAGCAGTTCATTCAGGTCCACCTCCAGTGTGAGTGACAGCAGCATAGGGTCTAGAGAGAAAGATGCGGCTTGGGCCATCTGCTGATGGTAGAAATGGTGAAGGTTATGGTGATGATGGGGAGGATTGAGTAAATTGCAGGTAATGCCTCATTTGGGCTTCCCCAGTGACTCAGCAGTAAGGGATTCACCTGCAACACAGGAGACACGGGTTCGATCCCTCAGTCAGGAAGATCCCCTGGAGGAGGGCATAGCAACCCACTCCAGTATTCTTGCCTGGAGAATCCGATGGACAGAGGAGGCTCATGGGGTGCAGTCCATAGAGTCACAGAGTCTGACAGGACTGAAGCAACTGAAATGTGTGTGTGCATGCAATGTCTCATTCTGAGGGTAGTCAGCGCACCAAGTGAAAAAAAAAATAAAGAGCTACCCTTGAAAAATACCTCAGCAAGGAGCCACATTGGGTATGAAAGTATTGCCTCTTCATAAGGTTTTTGTAATAAGCCTCTTAATAAGTAGTAGCTTATGTAATATCCAGATTTGCTCAAACATCATGCTGTGCTTGGTTTGCAATTATGGGTCCTGTTGTTTTAAAAATATGCAGCTTTAAACTCCATAGTCTCTGTAAGATGCTAACATCGGGAGCACATGGGCACATAACTAATGAAACAGGCAGATTCCTGTCTGTCTCCATCACTTCCTCCTCACAGAGGTTAAAATGACAGGCAGAACTCTCTCCTCTCTCTCTTTCCACAAAAACTAAATCCATCTAAATAAGAATATGATGACACTGCACTGTCCTTAAAAGGCTACAATTTCCTTTTTTAAGTTTGCATATCCATTTCTTGTTTGATTTTCCTAAATTCCCATAGAAAACACTGGACACATCTGCAGACAGCTTTTTCACTTATAGGCTATATCTAAAATTGATACAAAAGAAGGTCATAATAAGTCTTTTCTCAGTTACATGATTAATGTACTCTGAGGCTTAGGAAAAAGCCAGTAATTGGGAAGGTTTAAGAGTGCGTTGAGTGAATTCATTGCTGTCAGAGACAATTCACCATTTCACTGACGGAGCCAGCAGCAGCCCTTCCGAGAGCAAGAAATAGCTATAAATCTAAACAGGAAAATATCTGAGTTTTGCTACCGTGTCACATAAAATATCTCTTCTCAGAGCTGGAGGTATTTTTCAAAACTAAGTTAGAGCCGTGGCTGTGAATAAAACTAGTCTTCTTCAAGAATGAGTAATAGAGACAACATTTTATAAGACTCCAAATTTGACCTTTCTTGGAAATTCTAATATCCAGCAAGAACTTGTCTTTGAGTTCATAAACATATAATTCGTTTGATTTTCTTCCAAATTTCCACTAAGCTAAGATTGCAGTTGGAGTTAGAGAAGCGGAACACTGTGAACTGGAGAGAAACAGAGTGGTTCCCCTTGAACAGAGGGCATGCCCAGAGGCCAGTGAGCTGGACTGTCCCCACAAGCGTGTGTGATTTGGCCCAGGCAGTAGTGTCTAAACAGAGTTCATAAAATGTTTGAAGTAATGGGAAACCTAAAAACATGGAGTTCATATTGAAAAAAAAGTTCATAATTCCAGTTTCTCTTTGAAGAAATGAGATGACCTGGCAATAATGGATGGATGTCACTTCTAGGGAACAATCAGCTGGGACTGAAGGGAGACTTTCCCTTTTGACAGAGCAGGCAGTTTCCAAATCACCACAGTCTCCACCATGCCTTGATATTTCCCAGACACCGAATGAAGCCAAGGGTCAGCAACTGCTTTATCTAAAGTGAAAGTGAAAGTCACTCAGTCCTGTCCGACTCTGTGACCCCATGGACTATCGAGTCCATGAGATTCTCCAGGCCAGAATACTGGAGTGGGTAGCCTTTCCCTTCCCCAGGGAATCTTCCCAACCCAAGGATCAAACCCAGGTCTCCCACATTACAGGTGGATTATTTACCCGCTGAGACACAAGTGAAGCCTGAGAATACTGGAGTGGGGAGCCTATCCCTTCTCCAGCAGATCTTCCCGACCCAGGAATCAAACTGGGGTCTCCTGCATTGCAGGTGGATTCTTTACCAACAGCTATGAGGGAAAGCACATAAAGAGAGATCAGAAGTTAAAAAGAGATCAGAAGTTTTATACCTAAGTGTCTACCAAAGGTATGGGACATTAAAAGACAGGGTGAACCCTGATTTATGCATCCAGGTTACCTGATTTGTCCCTATGAACACTGAAGTTTGAAACTGCTACCTTAAACATTTACTGCCTTCGGAGAAGAGGGGATGAATTGAGAGAATGACATTGACATGTATACATGATAATGTATAAAATAGACAGCTAGTGGGAAGCCGCTGTATATAGCACAGGGAGCTCAGCTCGGGGCTCTGTGACAACCCTGAGGGGTGAGATGGAGGGTGGGAGGGAAGAAGACTCAAGAGGGAGGGGATGTATGTACACACATAGTTGATCTAGGCTTTGAAAAACAGAAGTAACACAAGACTGTAAAACAATTATAATCCAATTGAAAATAAAGAGGATAATAAACGGTAAACATGAAAATAATAAGTTCACCTCCTTCAGGAAGCCTGCCTTATTTGACTGATTTGGTTCTATCATTTAAAGGTGGGATGCATGAGACAAATGCTTGGGCCTGGTGCACTGGGAAGACCCAGAGGAATCGGGTGGAGAGGGAGGTGGGAGGGGGGATCGGGATGGGGAATACGTGTAACTCCATGGCTGATTCATGTCAATGTATGGCAAAACCCACTGCAATGTTGTGAAGTAGTTAGCCTCCAACTAATAAGAATAAATGAAAAAAAAAAAAGCTTTCTAACAGAAGGTTCCTTTAGAGAGCAATACAACTGAGGTTTCAGATGCAACATAAAATGATCTTTGTGTAGATCATCCAGTGATAAGTAATTTTAAAAGAAAAACATGTCTGCTGTCTTGAGTTAGCACATGGACTTTCTCACTAACCCAATCACCTAAAAAATTTACCACAAATGTTGACATTCTTCTCAGAGCTCTCTCTACTTTTCATTTAAGAACTTGAAAAAGGAAGCAGGTATAGTTACAACCTATAATATGCAACCCTCTGAGTAAGGACGGGTTTGCCTGTAATAAAGTAATTATGTAATTGTTACAATAAAATATAATTTACCTTACCATCAGAAAAAGTAAATTTTTCCTCACTGAAAGGATCTGACTTTTCAAAAAGATTAAAGGTGCTTACTGCAATATTTCTGAGGCAAGAGACAAAAATTTAAGGAATGAACATTGCTTTTAGCAGAGCCTTGGAGCTAAAATGATCTGATTGTTGCAAGGACATTGTTCAGAATATTAGATGACTCTAAAGCACCAACAGACTTTCCATATTTAATATGTCTTTAGACAAAATTAAATTTTAGAACAGTATAAGGTCACACAGTCAATATGCCAACCCTCTTTACATTTATTTTAATCTCATCTCCCAGCATTGTCATCGGATCTTTGCCTTCTCTCCATCTCCATAAATAAACCGTGTTGACTCTTGAACCTTCGTTCACTCTCTTGGCTTAATTACCTTCCAAGATAACGAATTCCGTTCCTATTTCCATAAAGTAGTCTGTATGGACACCTCACTTTTTTCCCTCCCTGCTCTGCTCATCTTTGTAATCCTCCCCTGGGAAAGTGGGAAAATGCCTCCTTTCCCCCTTTCCATTTCCAGTTATTTCTCTTTTGCTCTCTTTCTCACTCTGTTCTCTCATGTTCTTGATTTTCCTTTCCCTCTCTCATTCAGCATACCCTAGCCAGAATGACTCCTTTCCATTTCTGAAACAAAGAACTTTCTCTGACCTCAGGGCCTTTGCACTGGATATTTCCTCTGCCTGAATGTCTGGCTCTCGGGTCTTGTCTCAGGCTCCACCCACTTCACACCTGCCCTCACAGAGGGTGTTCTGACTCTGTGCTCCCTTTCCCCTTCCATACATTACTTATCACCTCTCTTTGCCCACTACCTTTATTGTGCTGTGGCACTAGCTGCCTTGCCCTTTTTTAAAATTTTGTTTGCTGTCTGTCTCTCTCAAACTAGAATGCAAGCTTGGTGAGATCAGGAATTGAGTCTGCCTTTGTTCCCTGCTGAAGCCTAGATCCTAGCACAGTGTTCAGCTCTCAAGAAGCTCAGTAAATGTTTGCTGAACAGTGAGGATAAAAAGAGAGGTCCATCGACCTCACGAATATGAGCCACTTAAGTAAATTTTAGTTACAGAAAGGATTGAAGGCAGGAGGAGAAGGGGATGACAGAGGATGAGATGGTCGGATGGCATCACTGACTCGAAGGACATGAGTTTGAGTAAGCTCTGGGAGTTGGTGATGGACAGGGAAGCCTGGAGTGCTGCAGTCCGTGGGGTCGCAGAGTGGGACATGACTGAGCGACTGAACTGAACTTAGTTACAGAGGCAAAAACCATGTACCAGACCTCTTTTGGGGGAGAAGGACACCCACTTATTACCCTTATAATTTTGGGTGGCAGTAGGGGTCTAAGGCCATGGTTTTCAAACATTTTATATGTGTAATGGATACTCAAGGCTTTAACTGCAGATCTCAGCATCTTCCTCCAGAGATTCCATTCTGTCAAGAATCTTCAACAAGAAACTGAGGATTCTGATATGGATTCCATGGAGCATGTTCTATATAACCGTTCTAGGACTAAGATGGTAGTATAGAGTCAGTTAGATGTCCTTTTCCCTGAATTTATTTGCACACAAAAAAATTATAGAAGAAACAAGAAGATTTTTGGGGGGAAGAGCAGTAGAATGGGGATTCCCTGGTGGCTTAGCGGTAAAGAATCTTCCTGCAACGAAGGAGACCCAGGTTCAACCCCTGGGTTGGAAAGATCTCCTAGAGAAGGGCATGGCAACCCACTCCAGTGTTCTTGCCTGGAGAATCCCATGGACAGAGGAGCCTGGTGAGCTACAGTCCATGGAGGTTGCACAGAGTCAAACACAACTGAAGTGACTTAGCACACACAGCAGTAGAATATCTTCCCTCTAAGGTTTAATGTTATTAAAAGGTGTCTGATGGAGCATGAGTTGGTAATGGCTGGGGCCAGTAGATTACCAGAGAATTCTTACAGGCATAGAGAAGGATCCCTGTGAGAAAATGGGGTTGCAAAGCTGGGGCACACACAGATGGACAGTGGGCTATTTTAGTTGATACCCTTCCTGACCCAGCCTTCCTGGCAGATCTCAACTGAAACAGTCTTCCTTACAGCCCCATCCCGAAAGTCTAGAGCAGAGGTTTTGTTTTTTGTTCATTTTAAGTCTGCAAAATCATTCTCTGAATGCAAAGTGAAATCTTGCTTCAAAACCTAGGGAGGAAAAGGGTGAAGGGGTGACCCTAGGGTTCTACATCCCCCTCGTGAGGTGTATCCTTCTCATCCAAGCACAGTGATTCTCAGTGTGGTCACCTGAGGAAGACTTAGGGTAGGAAATCTCAGGACCAGACCCCTCATTCATCTGAGCATGAGTTAGAGTCTATAATTCAAGAACTAAGAGAAAAATGACCTTATTTTATTGATATAGGTAGGTGAGGTCTGGGGACATTGGTAATATTTAGAAAGATCCTAAATGCATCTGATCAAACACGCCCATTTGGGAGACAGGAAAATTGAGAATCAGAAAGAGGATGATAGCCAGCCAATGTTACATGGTTGCAAATCCAAAATTTACTTATTCACTTGATCTTTTAAATATTGACATTTTTTAGCATCTACCGCAGAGCTAGTTCTTATAGAAAAACACATGAATTTGGTTCAACAAACACTTACAAATTCTCTACTGTGATCCTGGCATTGTGGTAGATATGGAGATATGAAAACAAATCAGAGAGACTTTTTCTTGAGATGCTCACATCTAGTGAAGAAGAGACAGATTTATAAAGAAAGATCATTGTACAAAGTGATAAATGCCACTCTTGATGAATATATATAATGAGATCACATCTAAAATGTAAAAAGCCATTCCTTCACTTTATTCATGACAACAAACAAATCTAATAACATGTATTGGATTTAATTAAAGAAGTTCATTATTAAAACTGAGTGGAATCAGCCCTGAAAACAAGCAGGAACACTGTAAAATCTACATCATTAATCATTTGAGGAAAGCACAATAAAACTACAACGAATACCACTAAACACCTATTAGAACATCTAAAAATTAAAAGACTAATCATATCAAGCATTGGCAAATATGCAGGGTAATTAGAACTCTCACACCCTGCTGGCAGGATTGTAAAATAGCAAACACATTTTATAAGACTGTTTAGGAAACAAGTTCACTCCATTCGGCTAAATAAGTTAGACTACATTCACTGTATGATCCACCTACTCAATTCCTAGGTATATGTCTAAGAGAAAAGAAAGTCAATGTTTATACAAAAACTTATACACACACACACAAAAGAAAAAAAAGTCAAGGGGTTCAAAGTGACAGGACCTGACCTCTGAGTGGAACCCCTGATACTCACTGTCTCCATGGTTGTGCATGGGTCTCCTGACTTTTCTCAAACTGTTTTCTTATCTAACAAGTGGGGATAGTAATTCTTGTCCTACTTGTTTAATGAGATTATAATGAGGAGCTAATAGAGGAACAAATGCAAAAAGGCTTCATAAAATTTTAAAACCTCATGCACTAAGTGGAGCCCTTCCTGGTTGGCAGACTAGTGACTTTATGGAGGCAGGAGATGGTTACAGGAGAGATGGCTAGACGGTGAGAGGATGGAGCACATCTACGTAGACCAACAAAGCCAGGGCTAAGACAGGTGCCTTTGAGGACAGTAAAAGGATGACAGGGAAGGCATCAGGAAGAGCAGACAGGGCAGGAAAGAGACTCCAGGTGCTGGAGAGCAGAGGCATGTATCTAAATAGATGAGGAAAGGGGAAGCAGAGGCCAGAGCCTGGACCTCAGGCTGAGGACAGCAGAACTCTTGGGAACGTACTCTCTGTTGTCCTCCCTGCAGCCAGATGAACCTTTGTGAAACTTAGCCTCTCACCTGCTCATAGGATGAAGACCACACCTCTAGACTGGCCCACACCTTCCTGTCCCAGCTGATCACCTACTGCTCTCCCTAGCAGTCTGCATATCACCCCTCTTCAGCAGACACCCTGAGACTCAGTCATGCTATTTGCCCAGCTCAGACTCTGTTCTCACCCATGCGCCAAACCTCTACTCAGGCAACAGGTCTGAGATGAGCTATTGCTTCAGAGAAGACGGTCCTGACCTCCCAAACTCAATCAGATTTCCCTCTGAAGACCTCCCACAGACTCAGGGCACATATACGGCTGATGACTTGACCAGGGCCCATCTCACCCATCAAACTGCTACCTCCAATGAGTATGGAGATCATGTATCATTTTTTAAGTTGAACTTTTGGGGGTGGGGGAGCCCACATTTTACAGCATGTGGGGTCTCATTTCCTGACCAGGAATCACACCCACAGCCCCTGCAGTGGGAGCACAGTCTTACCCTTTGGACTGCCAGGGAAGTCTCTGAGATCAGGTCCTTTTTTTGCTCTCCACTGCAAGTTGCACACCCACCACAGGTGCAAGAAAGACAGCAAATGACTGAATGAATTAACATCTTGTGAGAAAAGGACTTTCTCTGACCCCTTAAGAATTAGAGAAACAAATCGGGTGGAGAGGGAGATGGGAGGGGGGATCGGGATGGGGAATAAGTGTAAATCTATGGCTGATTCATATCAATGTATGACAAAACCCACTGAAATGTTGTGAAGTAATTAGCCTCCAACTAATAAAAAAAAATTAAAAAAAAAAAAAGAATTAGAGAAACAAATTTAGAGAAGAGCTAACACCTATCTTACTCAAACTCTTCCAGAAAATTGCAGATGAAGTTAAGCTTCCAAACTCATTCTATGAGGCCACCATCACCCTAATTCCAAAACCAGACAAAGATGCCACAAAAAAAGAAAACTACAGGCCAATATCACTGATGAACATAGATGCAAAAATCCTTAACAAAATTCTAGCAAACAGAATCCAACAACATATTAAAAAAATCATATACCATGACCAAGTGGGCTTTATCCCAGGAATGCAAGGATTCTTTAATATCCACAAATCAATCAACGTAATACACCACATTAACAAATTGAAAGATAAAAACCATATGATTATCTCAATAGATGCAGAGAAAGCCTTTGACAAAATTCAACACTCATTTATGATTAAAACTCTCCAAAAAGCAGGAATAGAAGGAACATACCTCAACATAATAAAAGCCATATATGACAAACCCACAGCAAGCATTACCCTCAATGGTGAAAAATTGAAAGCATTTCCCCTGAAATCAGGAACAAGACAAGGGTGCCCACTCTCACCACTACTATTCAACATAGTGTTGGAAGTTTTGGCCACAGCAATCAGAGCAGAAAAAGAAGTAAAAGGAATCCAGATAGGAAAAGAAGAAGTGAAACTCTCGCTGTTTGCAGATGACATGATCCTCTACATAGAAAACCCCAAAGACTCTTCCAGAAAATTACTAGAGCTAATCAATGAATACAGTAAAGTTGCAGGATATAAAATTAACACACAGAAATCCCTTGCATTCCTATACACTAACAATGAAAAAACAGAAAGAGAAATTAAGGAAACAATACCATTCACCATTGCAACAAAAAGAATAAAATACTTAGGAGTACATCTACCTAAAGAAACAAAAGACCTATACATAGAAAACTATAAAACACTGATGAAAGAAATCAAAGAGGACACAAACAGATGGAGAAACATACCGTGTTCCTGGATTGGAAGAATCAATATTGTCAAAATGGCTATTCTACCCAAAGCAATCTATAGATTCAATGCAATCCCTATCAACCTACCAACGGTATTTTTCACAGAACTAGACCAAAGAATTTCACAATTTGTATGGAAATACAAAAAACCTCGAATAGCCAAAGTAATCTTGAGAAAGAAGAATGGAACTGGAGGAATCATCCTGCCTGACTTCAGACTCTACTACAAAGCCACAGTCATCAAGACAGTGTGGTACTGGCACAAAGACAGAAATATAGACCAATGGAACAGAATAGAAAGCCCAGAGATAAATCCATGAACCTATGGACACCTTATCTTTGACAAAGGAGGCAAGGATATACAATGGAAAAAAGACAACCTCTTTAACAAGTGGTGCTGGGAAAACTGGTCAACCACTTGTAAAAGAATAAAACTAGAACACTTTCTAACACCATACACAAAAATAAACTCAAAATGGATTAAAGATCTAAATGTAAGACCAGAAACTATAAAAATCTTAGAGGAGAACATAGGCAAAACACTCTCCGACATGAATCACAGCAGGATCCTCTATGACCCACCTCCCAGAATAGTGGAAATAAAAGCAACTAAACAAATGGGACCTAATGAAACTTAAAAGCTTTTGCACAACAAAGGAAACTATAAGTAAGGTGAAAAGACAGCCCTCAGATTGGGAGAAAATAATAGCAAATGAAGCAACAGACAAAGGATTAATCTCAAAAATATACAAGCAACTCCTGCGGCTCAATTCCAGAAAAATAAATGACCCAATCAAAAAATGGGCCAAAGAACTAAACAGACATTTCTCCAAAGAAGACATACAGATGGCTAACAAACACATGAAAAGATGCTCAACATCACTCATTATCAGAGAAATGCAAATCAAAACTACAGTGAGGTACCATTACACGCCAGTCAGGATGGCTGCTATCCAAAAGTCTACAAGCAATAAATGCTGGAGAGGGTGTAGAGAAAAGGGAACCCTCTTACACTGTTGGTGGGAATGCAAACTAGTACAGCCACTATGGAAAACAGTGTGGAGATTTCTTAAAAAACTGGAAATAGAACTGCCATATGACCCAGCAATACCACTCTTGGGCATACACACTGAGGAAACCAGATCTGAAAGAGACATGTGCACCCGAATGTTCATCTCAGCACTATGTATAATAGCCAGGACATGGAAGCAACCTAGATGCCCATCAGCAGACGAACGGATAAGGAAGCCGTGGTACATATACACCATGGAATATTACTCAGCTGTTAAAAAGAATTCATTTGAATCAGTTCTAACAAGATGGATGAAACTGGAGCCCATTATACAGAGTGAAGTAAGCCAGAAAGATAAAGATCATTACAGCATACTAACACATATATATGGAATTTAGAAAAGATGGTAATGATAACCCTATATGAAAAACAGAAAAAGAGACACAGATATACAGAACAGACTTTTGGACTCTGTGGGAGAAGGTGAGGGTGGGATGTTTTGAGAGAACAGCATGTATATTATCTATGGTGAAACAGATCACCAGCCCAGGTGGGATGCATGAGACAGGTGCTCGGGCCAGGTGCACTGGGAGGACCCAGGGGAATCAGGTGGGGGGGGGAGGTGGGCGGGGGGACCGGGATGGGGAATACACGTAACTCCATGGATGATTCATGTCAATGTATGGCAAAACCCACTGCAGTGTTGTGAAGTAATTAGCCTCCAACTAATAAAAATAATTGAAAAAAAAAAAAGAATTAGAGAAACAATGATATGTGTGTGAGACTAATTGACAAGTCACGATCTATAAAGAGAGCTTTTTTCTTACTCCCATTTGATAGATGCAGACACCAAGTTGAGGGAGGTAAAGTAACTTGCCTCACACCACACTGCTCATGAGTAACTTGCCTCACACCACACTGCTCATGAGTAACTTGCCTCACACCACACTGCTCATGATGTAGGAGGTGACCTGACTCCAGGGCCTGATCTCTTAGCCAGTCTCATCCGTTTGATTTTAAAAGGCAGGTTGATCCCCAGTCCAACTCTAGCTTTCTCCAGTCCTATCACCTCCAGAAAATGAGCAGGCAGATCTCTCAACAAGGCAGCCACCATCAGCAGCCTGCATTAACCTTTCAGACCTCTGAGGCACCTGCCAACATGTTCCCTCAACAATAAATTGCTCTTCTACTTCTAGGCTAAGAACTGAGAAGAATTACAATCCAGTTGACTCCATGGGCTAAAAGGAGCATCTGTTTAGTTTATATCAGCAGTGCTGACTTGAAATTAATACTTTGACATCAATCTTCATCCTCTGTGTGGCCACTCCGAGCTGTGTCCTCTCTGGGTGAGCCTGGGGCAGCTAGCTCCAGGGAGGGGAAAGGGTCAGAGGAGTCCCAACCTTCCTGAGTCTAATGAATTGCTTTTCTAGATGGAAAGTGCTGCTCAAAGATAGCTTCTCCTTTCAAATACACAGGCTGTCCTTATTCCTGATACCTATAACTCCAGTGGCTGGGTTAAAGTAATTTTCCCCATGATCAGAAGTGCTTGAGTACTGGTTAGATATTAGAACACATATTAACAATTTGTAGGGGTCTACGGTTCAGATGGTAAAGAATCTGCCTACAATGTGGGAGACCCGGGTTTGATCCCTAGCTTGGGAAGATTCCCTGGAGAAGGGAATGGCAACCCACTCCAGTATTCTCACCTGGAGAATTCCATTGGCAGAGGAGCCTGGTGAGATACAGTCCATGATGTTGCAAAGAGTCAGACATGACTGAGTGACTAACACACACACACACACCACACACACCCCAGCTCCTAACACATGTGCTAGATGATTTGCTTCTTCTTAAGGCCACGTGGCATTAGTATCATTGGTGTCTGTCGGGTAGGATGTGGTAGCTAGGGAACAAAATTTATCGAGTGTCTACTGCATACCAAGCATCCTTGTCTCATTAACTTCTCACAATTAAACATCCAGGTGAATATGAGCACCCCATTTTATTGATGATAAAAGAGGCTCAGAGAAGTCAGTCTTCACTCAAGGCCACACAAGAAGGACAGGCAGGAATGGGTTCAAATCCAGACATGTCCAGCAACAGGTCTGCCTAATGTTTATGGGTTTAATAACCAATACTTGGAACAAAGATTCTAACAGATTTTACCAAAAACGTGCAGTTAATTCAGTTATACCTAGACATATATCTAATAAATCACCTTATTGCAAAGAATGAGACTTGACCATTAGTATTCAAAGAATGGTCCACAGAAAGTTTCCAGTCCATGAATTGTTGGTTACCAGCCTATGGGGATAAGTGCAGAAATTAACAGAAAGCATTTAGAAATGTTGACAACAAGTTGATAAAGTCATAATATCCAAGCATGTGATCATATAATCATTATTATCATATTTTATAGAAATATCCATAATAAGTAGGAAGCAAAAATCTGTAAATGTTTCTTCTCTACAGATAGTTTTTGAGTAGCAGTGAATTAGATTAAATTGGGTCCGGGGGTGTGGTATCATTAGAAGGGTACTATGGTAAATACTGTGTCAAACTCAAGGGTGAGTGTTCTCAGAGGCCCATGACTTCCGATCAAATGCCAGCCCCTCCATGTTTTAGCTGGTTACCTTGGGCAACTGACTCAACCTCTAGTGTCTATGGAAGGCAAGCATTTAAAAAATGCTAGCTGCTGCATTTATGTTCTACTTGGTTGATATTATTATTATCATCCTTATTACTTTTTATTGACACCTATTCTGTTATTAGAATGTATTCCTTTGATTTAAGCTAGTAGCCCTGTTTTGAAATGTGAATCCTCCTTAGAGAGTAAGTTACCTAATCATAAAAGCTCCACCTATCATGTATCTCTGAGTCAGTGATAACTGGGAAACATGGGTTGGGAAAGACCCCAAGATGTCATGGGGTGAGTGGGGGCATAGGAGAGAGTACATGAGCATGACCTATGGACAATAAACTTTGTATAGGAGGATCTTGAAATACAGGAATCTGGAGGCATGCAGAGAAGGATGGGACCAGGTAGTAACTTGGGGAATTACCTTGAAGAAAGCAGCAGAGAGAAGACATATACAAAGCAGCAGCACAGAGTATGGTTAAGACTCAGAAATCTAGAGCCAGACTGTCTTGGTTTAAATATTGTCTTTGTCATTTTTAACTGTGTGACCTTGGATAAGTTATCTTTCTGTGTCTCGATTTTTTCAGTAAAATGGGAATAGTACTGATAGGAATACAGTAGGATAATCAATAATCAATGGAATTCCAGTTAAGCTATTTCAAATCCTAAAAGATCATGCTGCGAAAGTACTGCATTCAATATGCCAGCAAATTTGGAAAACTCAGCAGTGGCCAGATCATGTTACCTGTCTCCTGAGAAATCTGTATGCAGGTCAAGAAACAACAGCTAGAACCGGACATGGAACAACAGACTGGTTCCAAATCGGGAAAGGAGTACGTCAAGGCTGTATATTGTCACCCTGCATATTTAACTTATATGCAGAGTTCATGATGAGAAACACTGCAATGGATGAAGCACAGGCTGGAATCAAGATTGCCAGAAGAAATATCGATAACCTCAGATATGCAGATGATACCACCCTTATGGCAGAAAGCGAAGAAGAACTAAAGAGCCTCTTGATGAAAGTGAAAGAAGAGAGTGAAAAAGCTGGCTTAAAGTTCATCCTTCAAAAAAACAAAGATCATGGCATCCGGTCCCATCACTTCATGGCAAATAGATATGGAAACAGTGACAGACTTTATTTTCTTGGGCTCCAAAAATCACTGCAGATGGTGACTGCAGCCATGAAATTAAACGACACTTGCTCCTTGGAAGAAAAGCTATGACCAACCTAGACAGCATTTAAAAAAACAGAGACATTACTTTGCTGACAAAGGTCCATCTAGTCAAAGCTATGGTTTTTCCAGTAGTAATGTATGGATATGAGAGTTGAACTATAAAGAAAGCTGAGCGCAGAAGAATTGATGCTTTTGAACTGTGGTATTGGAGAAGACTCTTGAGAGTCCCTTGGACAGCAAGGAGATCAAACCAGTCATTCTTAATTGGATATTCATTGGAAGGACTGATGCTGAAGCTGAAACTCCAATACTTTGGCCACCTGATGTGAAGAACTGACTCACTGGAAAAGACTCTGATGCTGGGAATGAGTGAAGGCAAGAGGAGAAGGGGATGACAGAGGAGGAGATGGTTGGATGACATCACTGAATCATTGGACATGAGTTTGAGTAAGCTCTGGGAGTTGGTGAAGGACAGGGAAGCCTGGCATGCTGCAGTCCATGGGGTCGCAAAGAGTTGGACATGACTGAGTGACTGAACTGAACTGAACTGAGGATAATCAAATAGCTCAGAAATTGTGTTAAGAGATTGCAGATAGAGAGGAAACTTTAGGGAACTTTGGGAAACCACAGTAAGTTAATAATTACTCAAGAAAGCAGACTTGCTCAGCAACAAAACCATGCAGCAGAAGCCTGAGATATGCCTCAAAACAACAAAATAATAGTGACATGAGACCCACAACTTGCCCATTGAGTTCAGTAAGTTAATGACCCCAGGATATGCTTCTGCACACATAAAAACAATTATTTATGGAAAGGTGGCATTTCAAAATGAAAGACCCTCATTGTACTGAGACCTAGAATAATCTTTCCATAGTGCCATGACTGGACTGGTTTGACCACATAGAGAAAAGAAAACTCCCCCATGCAACTTGGAAGAGGAGCCGATGATGGAAGCATGATGTGTACTCAAGAATGAGGAAGTGGTCTTATTCCCTGCCACACTTTTTCTTTGATTATAAAACTGTAGTCCACTAAGTGCTTGGGGCATGACACCCTCTCGCCTGTACACTTGTAAGCCTCGCAAGCATCCTGTTATAATAAATCACTTCTTATCTATTACTTTGCCTCTCATTGAATTCTTTCTGCACTGAGATATAAAGGACTGGAGCTACTTGGAGACCCCAACACGGCACCTAAAAGATTCAGTACCAACTTCATAGGGTGCTGGTGTGAAAAGTCAGTGAGCTTGTGTTTATATCTATAGATATAAATAGCTATTTATCTATCTTAGTGCCTGGAACATAGTAAGAGCTATAGGGTATGAACCATAATCATTAATACCAGTAGTGGTATCTGTAGTAACAGAGTATTTCAGCTATGAGCAGCTCTCTCAAAAGTCCTTGCTATTTATTTCAGGACATCCCTTGTGAGTGTAGGAAGAGATGACTCAGCAAAACCCAGCCTCACTGCTGGAACATCAGCATGTGACAGGTCAGTAAACCCTGCTCTGCACACAAATGACAAGGCTCTTGAAAAATAAAAATCAGTCTTCCTGAAGCAGTCTTCTCCTAATTACTCCATGAGATCCCCTGGGATTATGGACTGAGACTTTGGCAGGCAAAGAAGCTCATTTGCCAAGTGCAGCGCTGGGCGCTGCCCACCCTGGACCTGCCTGGCTGTGACAGGCTCCTGCCTCATCTCCCCACCCCTGGATTGCTCAGTTGCCACATGGGGGACATTGTAAGTTTGGGAACTGAATAAATGAATCCTCCAATCTTTTACTTGGTCTAATCTTTTACTCGACAGATGACCAAATATGAGATCAATGGAAGCAAGTGATTTATCTAAATTTTAAACGGGACTAAAAGGCAACTTTTAATGAAAC
The DNA here is from genome assembly GCF_910594005.1 of Cervus elaphus. Lineage (NCBI taxonomy): Eukaryota > Metazoa > Chordata > Mammalia > Artiodactyla > Cervidae > Cervus > Cervus elaphus. The sequence continues at coordinate 67,762,795 of NC_057823.1, read as the reverse complement.
AAAGAATGATTTTATTTGAATTGGAAAGTACTTTTAAAGACCAAATGGCTGGAACTCCAGTGGAGAAATTTCAGGCATTCTGTGAACAAAAAGGGGGATATTTTGGAGTTGGGTAGGAAAGAAGGGAGGCTTTAAATTGTCTCTCAAATCATACTACATAGACAATATTCTGCCTACTTGTAAAGAGGGCTCCAACCAGGAAAAGGCAAAGTTGTCCTTACCCCCCATCTGTCAATAATGTCACACCCCTACCAGGTACTTGGTGACCTCTGCTGGCTTTCCCTGGATAATACACAATTGGTGTAGGTGGTTCTTGAGCCCTCCTGGGAGAATCTTTTTGACCCAGTTATATGTCTTCAGGTACCCATTACTGAGAACTGACTTTTCTTAACTACCATCCCCCAGTAAAAGGAAGTAGGGCTCCTTAGTGAAATGGTTCATTCTAAGACTGGGCAGTTAAAAAGGAAGAGCCTGGACCATCTCACAATGCATAAAGATGTGCTCAAAAAACAAAAGGTTGGGCTCATGCCAAAGGGACACAGGATTCAACTTGAATGAGTGGCCAAAACGAGAGTAATTATAGGCAAAAACAAACAGACTGGTATTGGATTATAGCCCAAAATATAAAATTAATACACCCAAATTCATACTGATTCATACTAACATAAAGAAATGACTCACTGAATGAATGAATGATTTTTTTTTTTTTTAAGCTGAGAAGGGATCAAACTTTTTACATGAAAGCTTAACCTCTCACTTCTTTGAGTATGGATGGGACTTAGTATAACTTGCATCCAAAGATAAGAATATGGGAAGGGGAAAACAGTAACTGCACTGTGGAGAAGCCTGGTTTACACTACCTTAGCCAGATGGTCAAAGTTAACATTACTAGGTAGAAGCTATGTTAATGTCATGTACCCCCTGATGTGACCTGATGAGAAGGTCTGTGTGGCATTCTCCCTCTGAAAGCCGTAACTCCGTTATAGTCTTAAGAAAAAGATTAGACAAACCCACATTGTGGGCCATTTGACAAAGTGTAAAACTGACGAGTATTCCTCTAAACTGTCAAGGTGAAGTGAAATAAGAAAAGACCAGAAGCTGTCAGAGCCCAAAAGAGACTGGGGAGCCCTGACAACCAAATGCAATGTGGTGCCCTGGCTTCCATCCTGGAATGAGAAAATAATATTAACAGATAAATTGGGTAAAATCAGAATAAAATCTCAGAGAAACGTTGGCTTCTTCATTTTGACAAATGTACCGCAGTAATGTAAGATGTTATCTTTAGAGGAAACTGGGAGAGGTGGATACGAGAACTCTCTGTACCGTCTTTGCAATTTTTCTGGAAATCTGAAATTATTCCAAACTTTAAAAAATGTATCTTAAAAAAGTCCTTGAGGAGGCTCAGACCAAGAGAATTGAGCTCCATAAGCTTAGACCAGCAGAGGTTTCTGAATGGGCCACTGAGCTTGTCAGTCTGTGGCTGAGGGCTTGGGTAGTGAAGCAGCAGTGTTAGAACAGGTCAACTGTAAACTCACTCCAATGAATGAGGCTTCCCGGTCCATCAGGCACATGTTGGGGACCAGGAATTTCCTCTGTTATTAGGTAGGTTCATCCTGCAACCCTTCCACTAGAAAAAATAACATAGTCTTTTGTGCTAAAAGACGATGATAAATGGAAATACACACACACAACTTCCTCTAGTCTGGGCTCAAATCACGGGTTTGCCAGATAAACTGTAGGACACCCAGTGAAATCTGAATTTTTAGATAAATAGTGAAATGCAACGTGCAATATTTGAGACATTCAATCTGGGGACATATACTAAAAATTATTTATTATTCATCTAAAATTCCAGTTTAACTGAGCATCTAGTATTTTCATTTGTTAAATCTGGCGATCCTATTCAGATATCTTATCAGTGAAGCCTACCTTGATTTTCTTCTTTAAAATTGCAACCCACATACCCTATTCCCCTTTATTTCCTTGAAATACACCTTAACATGTTACATAGTTTATTTACTGTCTGTCTTTATATGCTGTAAAGTAAGCTTCCTGAGGGAAAAGATCAATCATTCATTGATCCCAAATACACTGCTGGCACATAGGAGGTGCTCAATAAATATTTGTTGAATAAATGAGTATCTTAAGGGAGTAAGGTTTATTGAGCTTCTATATGGTAGAAGAAATTGCAGTGGGTACTCAGGATACTCACAGTAACCTCATGCAGGAAATGGTCTCTGTTTTTTTACAGTCAAGGCTCAGAGAGGTCTGGTAATGTGGAACATCTCACACAGTCAGTAAGTTGCAGTTCTGAGATACATATCAAATTTTGCCAAAGTTAAGCCACTTTCCTTTTGCTATGCCAGGTAACAAGCTGATCTTGTCAAGAGGAAATTTTTTTAGATATCTTTGGTGAGAATTTATAGAAGAGTTCCATTTGGTGTTGTGAAGCCCATTACATGAGAGAAAATGATTCTCAGACAATTGTTCCTGGCTTGCATAAAATGGCATTTTGCAAATGTACAATACAGAATGCAAGTGAATGCCCCCACCTTGGGGAGGGGGTCCTGTCCTATATCAAAGCCACCTTGATTCACTTGCCTCCTCTCACATCAAAGAATGCATTTGTTAAATTGCTTCAAAATGTCTTTAAGGTGCAATTTTGTTTTATACTCACTGTCAACCCAAACAATTTACCGTTAATTTCTTACAACCTACTCCACTGTCCGCTTTCTTCATTCTTGATATTTATTTCCTAGCTAAATGTGCATTTATCTGTTGACATTTTTATTAAATTAGACCATTATAAATCTGACTGTGCTTATATCTAATATTTTCCCCTTGTGCTTGAGAATATAAAGTAAGTAGATGTGTTTATTAACTGCATGACCAACTGCCCAGAGCAAGTGGTGAAGAGAAAGTGCTGTAATGATAAACCAAAGGGAGGCAGAGCCTGAAACCCTCTTGTGGGGTTGTGGTACATTCTGAGGTCCAGGGTTGCCTTTTGATGCTTGCACCATGTGGATGAGCACCTCTGAGAGACAAAGATGTATTCTCGACCCGTTAATCACTGAGAACTCCAAGAGAGGGATGGGATGCCAAGAGAAACTTTGATGAATGAGTAAGGAGCACAGGAAATGATCTCAATTTCCTGGTGCCTTGTCAACAACTGTAATCAAAAGGTTAAGAACACAGGCTTGGGAGTCAGACAGATAGACCTTGCATTCTGGCTTGCTGGCTTGCTATCTGTCTAAAAAACTCTGGGCAAATGCCTAACCCCTCTAAGTCTGAAACATCTCATTTATTAAATGGAGGTAGTTATAATAGCAATCTCATGGGACAATTATAAAGATGTAATGACATAATGCACATGTATGCTCAATACTGTGCCTAATATACAGTAAGGGCTCCAAAAACAGTGTACGACTACCACTGTTTCCTTTCTTTGCTCCAGATCCCAGTTTCTCTACTACTTTGTTGTGTCTGGTTTCTGCTGCCACTCTGTATAATATTTGCCAGTCCTGAGTTATCTGCATGGGAACCATGATTCAGAGTTGTGAGTGAGCCAAGTCAAACAGGAGTACCTTCTTTCATACTGAGGCTAAGAGATCCCCAGCGCAACCAAGAAAGCCCTGCAGATCTCCAGCAGCACAGAATATGGCAGCAATCCCCAAGTTGGAAGCCAGAGGATCTCTCTCAGAGACCCTAGTGATTTTGTCAGAGTTGGGTTGCAACAGCTTGAGCAAACTGGTTGTTTCCCAAAGACTCAGTGCACTAATCTGAGAAAATGGGGACAATTTCTTACCAGCCTGTTATCTACCAGATCACTGCTTCTTGTTATTCAGTCGTTCAGTTGTGTCTGACGCTTTGCGACCCCATGGACTGTAGCTCGCCAGGCTTCCCAATCCTTCACTTTCTCCCAGAGTTTGCTTAAACTCATGTTTCTTGAGTCAATGATGCCATCAAACCATCTCATCCTCTGTTGTCCCATTCTCCTCCTGCCTTCAATCTTTCCCAGCTTCAGGATCTTTTCAAATGAGCCAGTTCTTCACATCAGGTGGCCAAAGTATTAGAGCTTCAGCATCAGTCCTTCCAATGAATATTCAGGACTGATTTCTTTAGGATTGACTGGTTTGATCTCCTTGCTGTCCAAGGGATTCCTTAGAGTCTTCAACACCTCAGTTTGAAAGGATCAATTCTTTGGCACTCAGGTTTCTTTATAGTCCAACTCTCACATCCATACATGACTACTGGGAAAACTGTAGCTTTGACTAGATGGACCTTTGTCAGCAAAGTGATGTCTTGCTTTTTAATACACTATCTAAGTTCATCATAGTTTTTCTTCCAAGGAGCAAGTGTCTTTTAATTTCATGGCTGCAGACCCCATCCACAGTGATTTTGGAGCCCAAGAAATAAAGCCTGTCACTGTTTCCATTTTTTCCCCATTTATTTTCCATGAAGTGATGGGACCAGATGCCATGACCTTAGTTTTCTGAATGGTTGAATTTAAACCCAGCTTTATCACTCACCTCTTTCACCTTCATCAAGAGGCTCTTTAGTTCCTCTTTGCTTTCTGCCATAAGGGTGGTATCATCTGCATATCTAAGGTTATTGATATTTCCCCCAGCAATCTTAAATCCAGATGATTGCTTAGTGAGCTGCAAAGTGTTGGGCAGATGTTCATGAATATCTTTTCCAGTAATCTAGGCTTTCTAGCAAATGAGGGAAGAGAAACTTTTACAGAATCTAAATTTGTGAAAGAAGTCAAGAGAACAATGATTATATTCTGTTCTTATTAGGATGATCTTGGCTATATTATTCTTGGGGGGCAGCAGAATGAATGGATAGTGTCTCTCTTGGGGAACTTGTAGATTCATATCAAATTATTTGGGACATCTTCAAATCTGATTCAGGATGGTAAGAAAGTTTTCTGTGAGTGCTTCTAGGAGTATGGTTTTCCTATAATTCCCTACTAACTAAACAATATAATGCACAATCAAAAGTTACATAAAATTAATACAGCTAAAGAAGCATGTTATTGCCCCATCAAATGGGCCATATTAATCTACTGAGTTCTGACAATGAAGGTATGATTGATGTAATAAAAGAGTTGCTTCCTTAGATGTAACTAAGGTTTGAGTCATTGCCCAGCAAATTACCTGTTTAAAAACACATGTGCCAGCATTAAGTTGTGAAATCTATACCTATGGCTGATTCATGTTGAGGTTTGACAGAAAACAACAAAATTCTGTAAAGTAATTATCTTTCAATAAAAAAATAAATTAAAAAATGTTAATGTGGTAGATTATAATGATAAAGAATAAATTGTATATAAGTTTTCTATAAAACAAGTATGAGTGGAAAGGAAACTGTAGAATAAAAAGCTTTGAGAAACAGTATAATACATCAGAAGGAACACTGGAGTGCAGCTAACTGCTTCTCTGTTCCTGGAATAATAGTAACCACAATTACCATTTACTGAGTGTCTACTATTTGTCCAGCTTTTATACATAATAGGTTATTTATAATACTTCATTTAATTGACCACTCTTATGCAGTGGCTGTCAAAACACAGCTTGCATCAGAATATCCCAGGGCTTGTTAAAACATAACGTGCTGGACCCTAACCTAGAGTCTGATTCAGTCAGTGGGAGGGGAGAAGGGCTGCAGAGAACTGGCATTTCTGAAACATTAGAGGTGATGCTGATACTGCTAATTCAGGCACTAAATGTTGAGGACCCAGCTCAACAATGAGGCATTGGTTTGCCCACTTTAGAGACACAGAAATGGACACTAGGAAGGTTACAGGATGGACCTGTTGTTTCACACCTTCAGAACCAGAGCCAGGCCACATTGGTGCATACTTGAGTCCAAGACCTATGTCCACACAGACACAAGAGAAAAGACTAGGAAAGGGAAGAAATCTACTTTGAAATGACTGTTTTCTTGTCCAGGAGAGGAAGAGAAAAGACACTTTATTCAGAGTCAAAAGCTTTTCTCTGTGACACCTCATGCAAGCACTGAGTCTTGGATTCCCCATCCATAAAACGGACATTATCTCCTTTGAAGATTGTTGTAAAGATCAAATCTAAGTGAGATGCAAAAACGTTTGGAAAATCCAAAGTGCTACAGAAATTTAAGGTATTGTTAGAAACAAGTGAAATAAATTAAAAAGCCAAGATCTTCATTAAGAGAATTTCAAACCCTTCATGCTTTTACAGAGGCAGCACTAGCTACACAGAAGCTATGAGGCCCATTTCTACCAATTAATGGATATAGGACTGTGGACCTATCCTCATGGAAAGGCGCTCCTTCTATGGAAAACGCAGGCAACCCTGTGTACTTCACAAGATTTGGGAAAACTCCACTGACTTAAGACAGGCAAACATTTTGTAAACTGCAGAGCACTCTACAAAATAAGAAAATATCTTCAGCAATAGCATAAATACTATTTTTTAAAGAATCAAATAGGAAACAACTTGATTTTTTTCTTTCCTTTTTTCCCTTTCTTTTCACTTTTTCCTTTTATTTCATCCACTCCCATGTTTCCTTCTGCCTAACTCTGCTTGCAAGCCATCATAATTTGTGCATCAAAAACAAACTATCCAATGAACATATCAAGCTAATGTGTCTTGCACTGACAATGGGGGTCACTTTGTGTTAGTTTATCACTTGAAATAAAAATCATATTCCTTATCATGACTTTCTCACCTACACAGAAAGCCCTGGCTCCTTCCCGGTCTCACCTCCAACCTCCCTCTCCTTGTTCTAGGCAACCTACTTATTTTAGTTTGGTCCAGCTGCTACAATAAAAATACCATAAACTATGTGGCTTATATAAACATTCATCTCATTATTCTGGAATCTGAGAAATCCAAGATCATGGAGCTGTCAGATTTGGTATCTGGAGAGGACCTGCTTCATAATTAACAGCCATTTATCCACTGTGTTCTCATGTGGAAAAATGAATCAAAATGCTCCCTGGGGTCTCTTTTATAAGGGTACTAAATTCTATTCATGAGAGTGTAACTCTCATGACCTCATCACCTCCAAAGTCTCCATCCCCTAATACAAACACTTTGGGAATTAGGATTTAACATATGAATTATTTTGTCAACAAAGGTCCATCTAGTCAAAGATACGGTTTTTCCAGTAGTCACGTATGGATGTGAGAGTTGGACTATAAAGAAAGCTGAGCACTGAAGAATTGATGCTTTTTGAATTGTGGTATTGGAGAAGACTCTTGAGAGTCCCTTAGACTGCAAGGAGATCCAACCGGTCCATCCTAAAGAAAATCAGTCCTGAATATTCATTGGAAGCATTGATGCTGAAGCTGAAACTCCAATACTTTGGCCACCTGATGCGAAGAGCTGACTCATTTGAAAAGACCCTGATGCTGGGAAAGATTGAAGGCAGGAGGAGAAGGAGATGACAGAGGATAAGATGGTTGGATGGCATCACCAACTCGATGGACATGAGCTTGAGTAAACTCTGGGAGTTGGCGATGGACAGGGAAGCCTGGCAAGCTGCAGTCCATGGGGTTGCAAAGAGTCAGATGTGACTGAGTGACTGAACTGAACTGATATGAATTTGGGTGGGACATAAACCTTCAATCTATTGCATTTCCCTTCCTTGTATTTGTTCTTCCAACATACAACATATATCCTGTATCAGGGCCTTTATGTAGGATGATATTTTCCTGAGCCTGTAGGAACCTCCCCAGACTGTCACTAGCCTGCTTCCCATCATGCCGTCTTAGCTTATGTCTCACCTCCTCCGAGGGACTGTCCCAGAGTACTTTTGGTCCACAGGAGAGCAGAAGTCCAATTTCTATACCAGGGCACTCCATTTCAGCATCTTCTTGACACTTTGTGCAATTCAAATGAGTGGTTCACAGCCAGCGGCACACAGCCACCTGTGAAGGTATATAGAAATGTGTGGGACAGTTTTGACTAACAGGATGATGAGAAATATGCCTGGCATTTAGTGGATATATTGCAGAAACTGGCCATCAAGAAACCAAGTGACCCTCGAAGAGTTGAAGAAATCTGATTTATTACACCAGCAGGCCCAGTAGAGTTAGCACTCCAAGCTCTGAGCTCCAAGGAGTGGGGTTACAAGTTTTTTATAGTCAGTGCATGACATCAGACTCTAGTGAGCAATACTGACTGTTAATAGGCCAGTTTAAACCAGGGGCTGTGAGTGCACGGGAACAACAGTTGGGGGGCAGAGGGCGGAATGCCTGACTTTACAGGGACAAGCATGGTTAAGCAAGATTTCAGGGACTTGGTAATTGCAAGAACAGGGGCAAGGGTGAGTGAGATAAGCTTCAGTCTCTAGCATTGTTGTAAGTTTCCACTTCCCTGAAACTATGTGATCTATATGATCGTGCAAGTAGCAAGCTGAGTTACAGAAGCAGAAAGTATATATTAGACTCCATTTTGAATTTCCTAGATGTACCTGTTGAGAAATACTGATTTGCTTGTTATCTATCACCCCCATTTGAAATGTAAGCTCCCATATCAGTTTCCTATTTCTGCTATAATAGATTATCACAATTAAGTGGTTTAAAATAATACAGATTTTTTTTTTTTTACAGGTCTATAAGTCAGAAGTCTAAAACCTAGGCTGCATTCCTTCTGGAAACTTCAGAGAAGGAGCCATTTCCTTGTTCTTTTCAACTTCTGGAAATTAGCTACCCTTGATTCACAGGCCCTTCCTTGCATCAGCCCATTCTTTGATTTTCATTGTCGTATCTCCTACTAATTATTCTTATCCCTTATAAGGACCACTGTGATTGAAGGAGGAAACAGACAGAACAGGCTCCATCTTGAAAGCAGGACTCCATCTTGGGCCAGACTGTGGACTTTGAGCTATATGCCCAGTATCTATGGAAAGGACATACCAACTGGGAAACCAGACCCCCCCCCCCCACCCCCACCCCGCCCTATGGAAGAGCCCCAGGGCTCATACCTAGATTCTCCATCGCCTAAAAGAATACCCTAATTATCTGTATAACCAAATAGAATCGTAAATTCTATTATGCTTATTGGGGTATGACCACAGGCCTATTGATAATTGTCCACTGTTAACTACCTAGGCTTAAGGCATACAAATCATGGGTTAACTTTGATTGTATCTTTCTTTTCCTTTGTTCAGACTAGTTTCAGAGAATTTGGGGAGGTGGGTTTGAGCATGTACACTTGGAAAATACAAGGTTTTCACAAAAACTGGTCGGGGTCCTTGGCTAGGAGGAGACTCTGTCTTGGGCCTGCCAGTGTAATAAACTGCACTCCATTATCTGCACTGTCCTTCCAAATGAGTTTTTTCCCAGAATGCGTGGCTACAACATGATTATATTGAGTCCACTAGGTAATGCAGGAAAATCTGTTTAGCACAAGATCCTTAACTTAATCAAACCTGCAAAGTCCCCTTTGCTGTATAAGGTAATGTTCATGAATTTCAGGGATTTGGACACATCTTTGGGGGCCCATTATTCATCCTACCACAGCTCCAAATGAGCAGGGACCTTGTTTGTCTTGTTCAGTGGTATAGGTCCAGAACCTGACAGAGACCCCGGCACGTGGCAGGTACATACCTAAAAAGTGTCTAACACTGGGCGAAGGAGTATTAAACCCGCTGTTCACTGCAGTCTGGTAACCATGTCTGTGAGAGGACTCTCATGTGAATACTGACATGTAAGATAAAGCTGCAGTTTAAAACAATGTCATTGGCCCTCATGGAATATGGATTTATTCACGTTGAAAACTCCTTTGCAAGCCAAGTTCTTATTCCAAATCAGCATTGTGACTTTGTCAGCATCTGCCCCAACCCTGAACTTTCAGAGTAAATCTTCCCACGAGATACCCTCAGCCATAAATCTTTCTACTGGCTGTTTTCACAAGGAATTGGATTTAAATGAGGATAGGGAGTTAATCCTAAATGCTCACATTTACAGCTAAATAAGGTCTTATTCTAAAATAATATACCTAATCTTAGTTCTTAAGGCAGTTGATGTTATATAGGCTTCCCCTTGGAGGCTGGGTCTGGAGGAATGTAACAAAATAATGCAGACTATTCAGAAAGGCCAGCATGAAACCCAGACTGCAAATCAAAATATTTGCAAGTTTTGTCCTTTGGAAAATTTTTCTTGGCTCAAACCAAGAACAGTGTGACATGCCATAAATTTCCTCAGGCCAGGCTGACACACACAATTTACAAACCCACCCTTTCAATTTGCAGAGCCCTGTTACTTGCCGCTATATCCTTCATGCTCAAGGGGGTTGAGGTCTCCATTGTATAGAGCCCAGAGGCTCAGAGAGGAAGAGCAGTGAGACAATGGAAGCAATGCCAGGGTCAGAAATCATATCTTCTGGCTTTCTGGCCAGACTTCTTTTTCACTTCACTGCAGACCATCTGTGTTCCTTCCAGAATAGGCTTCTCTGAGCCCAAGGGAAAGTCAGAGAAAGACTGTTTGCTGGTAGGAAGTTTGCTAAACTCAACTGTAGAACTCAATTATGGGGAAAACTACTGTCTCAGGATTCCAAGATCCAACATAGAAAGAGGTACTAGAACCCATCCATATCTATCTATATATGTATATAGATATAGATAGATAGATATAAATATCGATATGTAGATAGATAGATAGATAGATAAAATTTTAATCCAAATCAGCCAGGGTTGCCTTGGCAGCTAGTGAAATGAAGGTGGAGGTGGGAGGAGGAGTATGATGTGGGAAGAGAGATGCAAAGACTTGGAGTGAATCACTGTCTTTATCAACTACCACATGTATCAAAGGAAAAGTCTCGTGTACAGAGCAGATTACATTTGCTGCTAACTTCAGACAGCGCTTCTGACAAGCCGAGGAAAGGATTACTCTTTTTTATGGAAATTTAATCTAGTTTGATGCTGGAAGGCATGGATTCATCTAAAATAACAAGTGACAAGCACAGCAACGCATCAGACACCTCTCAGGCAAACAGTGGAGTCTAGAGCCCACCCATTTCTGCAGGAGCCCTTGATGGTCAGTGCTCTTGCTGTTGCCATGGAAGTGGTGGGGAATTATTAATAATTTTACAGATACTTCAGGGTAGGGGCCAGGAAACAACCTCTTCAAACTGTGTGTTGTAGACTCTTCATGGTTAATTCAGACCAGCATACACAACAATAGCTTGCAGGCTCTGTGCACGCACAGAGCCTGGGGGATGGAAGGGTTTTCTCATGCCTATGGCCTTGGGAATGCAGTTCTCCATTCTTTTGCAAGTCTGGGGAGCCCAGAGGAGAAAGCATGCACAGAAGTCAGGGTACCCTACTTGGTGTCTTTACAGTGACATCCCTGTGGCTTTTAATCCTGGAAAAGACATTCCCCCTCTCCAGAATGCAGGTCCTCATGCCTGTCCAATGACAGATGTGGTGGGCTATGGCAGCTAATGCTATTTTGTCTTCCCCAGAACGCCTTCTGACACTCTTTTGTTTTGATACCATTCTCCCCTTTGGTGGGGACTGAATGGGAGGAATACTGCATCCCTTCCTCATGGGCCCCAGTGGCCATCTATACACACACAGCCGGCCCTCTGTATCTGTGGATTTGGCATCTGGAGATTCAACCAACCCAAAGGGAGATCCAAAATACTTAGGGGAAAAAAATGTCAGGTTTCCAAAAGCAGAGCTTGAATTCCCACACAGGCAGTTATTTACGATCATTTACATGCACTTACGATTATTTACATAGTCCCTTGCCTGGAGAATCCCAGGGACGGGGGAGCCTGGTGGGCTGCTGTCTATGGGGTCGCAGAGTTGGACACGACTGAAGCGACTTAGCAGCAGCAGCAGCAGCAGGTATTATAAGTAAAATCAAGATGATTTAAAATTCAAAGGAGGATGTGCCTTAGGTTATATGCAGATTCCTTGCCATTTCATACAAGGAACTTGAGCATCCCCAACTGTTGATATCCTTGGGGGTCCTGGGACCAATCCCCTACAGATATGGAGAGACAACTATGCACCTTTGGCCTACAGAATACATAGGAGGCAAAGGATGGGGCAATCATAGTGCCCCAAGCCCCAGCCAGTAAGGAATTCAAGAAACATGACCCAGGTAGAGCCAGTGAAACTGCCTGCTTTCTAAATCTAGCTCTGCCACTTGCTAGCTGTGTGAATTTGGACAGCTTACATAACTTCTCTAAATCTCAGTTTTTAAGTAGAGATATTAATAGTGGCTTCCTCAGAATTGTATAATTAAATGCAAGAATGAGCATAAAGCTAAGAGCATAAAGCAAATACCCAACACATGCTAACTATACTACTTTCTATTATTATTTCCTGGTGTTTTTCATACAAATGTTGAGAAAGAATTCCTCTGTCTCTGGAGTTACAAAATTGATGATGGGAAGTTGACGGCGCCAGGTTACTCTGCCTGACAGTACAGAAAAAAAACTGTCTGCAATACAAGAGAACAAAGATAGGCAAAAGCAAAGCTGAATGATGATCATAGAGACAGAGTCAACTTTGTCTGAACACTTTGATCCATCCAGACCTGAAAATGCTAGTTACATTGACTGATGGCTGTTCCTTTTGTCCTAAAGCCAGTTTGAATAGGGTTTCTTTCACTTTCAAATTAATACAAGAGGATTTGGTTAAATAATTTCTAAGAATTTTCTATCTGAAACCATTTGGTGGCATCATATAACTTTCTCACCATACCTTTAGGGTTATATAAAGTATAAAGGGGACTTTTCCTGGCAAAGAAGATAGTACTGAGATGTCTTCATTGCCAAAAACAAATTGCCCACAGATATGTAGAGGAGGGAAAGTTTAGAGGACTGATTTGGATTCGTGAGATTATTTTTTTTTAAAAAGGGGGCCAATATGAGGAAATACATTTAAGTTGAGACCTGACATTTTAATAGGACTTAATATAGTGAATAATGGGAAGAATTCACCTTCATTTATACTTACTGATGATTGGGGAATATATAGAAGATGTAGTTTTACACCACTTCAATAGCACATATCAAAGACAGCACTGGTGAACATGTTGGTTTCTGTCACTGGAGAGTATATGGCCATAGGATAGCCTTATATATTGCTAAAGAGTATAAATTAATGGTGTAACTCTGGATAGCCATTACTGTATAAAGTTAATATTTACATAGTGACAACTCAGTACACTCCCCATCCTAGGACATATAGCAGAAAGTCTTGTGCAAAAAGAAACTAAGAATGCTCAGATTGGCTCTAACCACATAACAACAAAAACTTGGAAGCAGTTACCAAATGCCAATTGAAAGAAGAATGGATAAATTCATTGTGGTATATTCACTCAGCTGCATATTATATGCCAGTCTAAAAGAGTGTAGTATGGCTACTTACAACCAGATAGGCGACTCTGAACAATATAATATTAAGTGAAAAAAGTAAGAAAAGAGAAAAATGCAAAAAAAAAGAGAGAGAGAAAAACTACAAAAGATTATATTCAGCTACCATGTTAATCAATAAAGTTAACTGTAATTAAATAATATATATGTTAATATTTTAATATAGAGATGTGATAGAAATAATGAGGGAAGAGAGGAAGTAAAGAAGGAGAGAAAGACAAAAGATCAGCTCAAGATTCTGATGGTATTTCCTTTGGGGAGAAGGAAGCAGATCAGAATAATGGAGAATCTCACAGGTAGATGTAAAGTTATTGTCAACATTTTAATTTTCAAACTAGTATCAGTGTAAAGAGTGTTTCCTAGGTAAAAAATTATGATTAGTGTAATTCTGTGCACACAAGTTTTAGGAAGAAATTTCTGGGGAAGGGCAGTAGAGATATAGGAAAGGGCATTTGAGAAGGCCTTTTATCCCCCGTCACTTTCCTCTCTCCCAACTGCTTTTGGCTGGAAGCTGGAAGGGGTGTGTCTACATGTGTGTGTACACGCATTTTTTTGGTGAAGAGTAGAGGGAAGGATGACACCACCCTTACGGCAGAAAGTGAGGAGGAACTAAAGGGCCTCTTGATGAAAGTGAAAGAGGAGAGTGAAAAAGCTGACTTAAAACTCAACATTCAAAAAACGAAGATCATGGCATCTGGTCCCATCACTTCATGGCAAATAGATATGGAAACAGTGACAGACTTTATTTTCTTGGGCTCCAAAAATCACTGCAGATGGTGACTGCAGACATGAAATTAAAAGACACTTGTTCCTTGGAAGATAAGTTATGACAAACCTGGATAGCATATTAAAAAGCAGAGACATTACTTTGCCAACAAAGGTCCATTTAGTCAAAGCTATGGTTTTTTCAGTAGTCATGTATGGATGTAAGACTTGGACCGTAAAGAAAGCTGAGCACCAAAGAATTGATGCTTTTGAACTATGGCATTGGAGAAGACTCTTGAGTGTCCCTTGGACTGCAAGGAGATCCAACCAGTCAATTCTAAAGGAAATAAGTCCTGAATAGTCATTGGAAGGGCTGATGCTGAAGCTGAAACTCCAATACTTTGGCCACCTGATGTGAAGAACTGACTCACTGGAAAAGACTCTGATGCTGGAAAAGATTGAAGGCAGGAGGAGAAGGGAACAAAAGAGGATGAGATGGTTGGATGGCATCACCGACTCGATGGACATGAGTTTGAGCAAGTTTAGGAGTTGGTGATGGACAGGGAAGCCTGGCTTGCTGCAGTCCATGGGGTCACAAAGAATTGGACATGACTGAGCTGAGAGACTGAATTGAGAGGGAAGTTAGGGTAGCAGTATAAGGTCAGGGAAGTCATAAAGAATACATCATTTAGGTCATTTTAGGCCAAAAGAACTTATGCTTTTATTCTAAATTTTGATACCAAGAAGGACTCTATGGGCACAGAAGCCTTCTTGGGCCCCTCAATTCTTTGATTACAGGAGATAGGCTTCATTTAGCCTGCATGACTTTCCCTGCTCCAAACAGTTGCTAATTAGGAAAGAAGGGATGCAGAGACAAGGGAGGAGCAGTCAAAAGAAACGAAAGTGCAGCCATGGGGCAGGGTCCTGTATCCCCCTCATATATACATAAAATATTTTTGAGTTATATTGCAGATACTGAAAACACCTGCTAGGAGAAGTTAACAGTATGCTCCCCATAAGCAAGTAGACCCCAGACTGGTTGGAGCCAGAAGACTGATGATGCTGACTCCCACTTACTCCCACAGATCAATCAGAAGAATTTCCATGAGCTGATCATGTTCTCTTTGAACCATTATTATAAAACTTCTCACTTCCCTTTCCAGGTTGGGACACACAGCCTGAGGGAATTAGCCCACTCTGGGCATTAGTCTACTTCACCCAAAACTCTCTGAGATTTAATTCAGTGTCAGGGTAGAGAGGTTGGATTTGGCTTCAATATCATGGGAGCTATGGAAAGCTCTTCAGCTGAGACACGATCACATTTAGTTTGTAAAGATTTTGCACCTTGGCTGCAAAATGGAGAAAGAATTGGGGTGCAGGGAGGTGGCAGGAATGGAAACAGAGAAGGTGTGAAGCCCCTGCACTCTACCTGCCAAGGGAGATCTTGGGACCAGGAGGCAGCAGCTGATCATGGGGAGGCAAATCTAAGAGGAGGCAAATCTAAGACAATGGAGATAGACACTATGTCTTTCTAAGTTTTCCATTTTCCTTTCCTAAGAGACAAAACAGGGCCTCCCTGGTGACGCAGTTGGTAAAGAATTCACCTGCAGTACAGGAGACCTGGGCTGGAAAGATCCCCTGAAGAAGGAAATGGCAAACTCCCCCCCGCCCCTGCCAGTATTCTTGCCTGGAAAATCCCATGGAGAGAGGAGCCTGGTGGGCTACAGTTCATAGGGTTGCAAGAGTCAGATGCGACTTAGCAACTAAACCACCAAGAGACAAAACAAAACAAAACAAAAAAACAAGTGAAAACAAAAAACAAAAAAATATCAAAAGCATTCATCCATAATTCTTCATGAAAGCGAAAGTCACTCAGTAGTGTCTGACTCTTTGCAACCCCACGGACTATATGATCCATGGAATTCTCCAGGCCAGAATACTGGAGTGGGTAGACTTTCCCTTCTCCAGAGGATCTTCCCAGCCCAGGAATCGAACCCAGGTCTCCTGCATTGAGGGCAGATTCTTTACCAACTGAGTCACAGGGGAAGTCCAAGAATAATGGAGTAGGTAGCCTAGCCATACTCCAGGGGATCTTCCCAACCCAGGAATTGAACTGGGGTCTCCTGCATTGCAGGAGAGGGCAATGGCAACCCACTCCAGTATTCTTGCCTAAAGACTCCCTTGGACAGAGGAGCTTGGTGGGCTGCTGTCCATGGGTTGCACAGAGTCGGACACAACTGAAGCAACTCAGCATGCCTGCATGCATTGGAGAAGGAAATGGCAACCCACTCCAGTATTCTTAACTAGAGAATCCCAAGGACAGAGGAGTCTGGTGGGCTGCCGTCTATGGGGTCACACAGAGTCAGACACGACTGAAGCGACTTAGCAGCAGCAGCAGTAGCTCCTGCATTGCAGGAGGATTCTTTACCAACTGAGCTATGAGGAAAGCCTGTAATTCTTCATTCTTCACATCAAATGATGAATTTATATACTCACCTTTAAACATTAGAAAATATATATTTGATTAGGAGCAAATTCATTTCACCAGAGGCTCTCACGAAAGAGGTGGTCTTTGAGAAAACGTGAGCAAGTGATATTCCCTTTTTTGCCCAACCTGCTACAGCTGTAATTGGGAAATCAGCGATGCATGTACTCATTAGAAAGAAAAATGAATGTGGCCTCCCCACAATACATCCCTCCAGTTTATGACTTGGAAAGCCAGACCACAGGAATTACTAAAAAATTTATCTAAAAGTGACCAGAAACTTTGATCGCCCTCTTCTAACTTAGCAAGCAAGTCTCATCATTCCTGTTTTTAGCCAAAATGCATGGAACACCCAACCATTTTAATTTTCTATTCAGGATTTTGTGACAATTAATTCAGACCTTGATGAATTTGGAGGGAAAAACACCCAGCACGGTGATTATGAGTACTAATTAGGAAGCAAAATAGTGGCTTTGATGAATCTGTGCTTCGTTTGTCTCTTAATTAATTGACTGGCTGCTATTATACTTGGTGGTTGATTGGTTGAAATATTCCATTACAATTGGATACAGTTGGGGTCTTTTGTTCAGAAGAGTTTTCCAAAGAAGAGGAGCGAATAAGAAATGGTGGCATAAAAGCCATACATGTATTTATTTATTTATTTTGTTGACTGAAGAAGGAATTTTCTTAGCAAGTTTTTGAGCATATGTCTTCATCCAAGTACAAGATAACCTCTGTAACTCTGGGGATGTTTGCTTTAGAGACAGTGAACAACTTGCTTGTTTTGCTACATGTAAGGGGGTCCACAGTAGTTCTTGCGGCTTAAACATATACTCCACTCACACATGCATACATGAGTGTGAAAGTGCCATGTGAACTGTCATAAGCTAGACTGGCACACCCTCCCTGCCTCCTGTGTCCAGGGAAATGGCTCTGATTGTCCATCTAATACACGAACAGGTTTGGCAGATTGATAGCCTCCTCAATTCCGTGGGTGGTGGTGCATGGCCATGGAGTGATTTGTCAGGTTAATTCTGACAACAAATGAGACTCTGGCATGCTAACTAGTTATGCAACCCCCGAGCTGTCGGCATCCTCCAACTTCTTAGAGGGACAAGTGGCATTCAGCCACCCGAGACTGAGCAATAATAGGCCTGTGATGCCCCCTTAGATATCTGGGGCCGCACATGTGCTACACTGACTGGGGCTCAGCATGTGCCTACCCTATGCCAGCAGGCGTGGGTAACTAGTTGAACCCTCTTTGTGATGGGGATGGGGATCTAATACATTGCCAGGAAAGTGTGTCAGAAAAAAAAAAAAATAGAATGCAGGAATGCATTTTCCCACTCAAATCCATGTAATATTTTTTGGTAACCTTAACTCCTTTCCTCCTACAGAATCTTGTGACATTGATTGAGACAGCAGATGGCAGAAGCCAAGCTCAGGCTTTTCCCCTGCTACTCAAGGACCACACTGTCCTTCCTTGGCACTGGAGGAGCAATTGTAAAACATACTTAGACTGATCAAAGAGTAATCTTCTGGGGACTACTTGAAGAAACTGTAAATCTGACTCTCACCAAAAGATCAGTGGAGTCACCCATGTACAGGATCCTGCATCAGTGTTTCAGCTCATCATCAGAGCTCCAGCCTCTGAATTCTGTTTTGACACCTGCAGCCCATGCCCAGATGTGAGACCTCTTCTTGACTCTGCAACAAGTGGTAAGAAAAAAGACTGACTAACCAGAGCCAAGCTGCTGCAACTTCCTGCTGCTGCAAAGGGAATTCCTACTATCCTCATGACAACTGTATTTAAGAGCAATAAATATCTTTGTATTTAAATGACAATGGAATTATGATTCTTTGTTTTTTAACAAACCCACACTCATTGGGGATAGGGGTAGTGGTGGATAGGAAACTAGACACTTACAGACCAAATATTTCATTTCTTAGGCTCTAAAAATGGGATGTTATGTAAAGTCTATAACTGCTTTGATTTCAAAATAGGAAAGAATTCTGGGGGCATATTCAGAGACAAAGTACAGGAACCTGCAGATAACCTGCCTATCAAACCTAGAAGTGTCCTGCTCTTGCATCAGAGATCTGATCACTTATTGACTGGAAATGGGCTGGCAAGATTGACAGATGGCCATGTCTGCTAAAGGACATAGTCATGCTATGAGAATATTTGTCCTAAGGTAGATGTGTGCAGTCCTACATAGGAATAAAGACAAGAAGATGCATTTTTTGGAATGGCCTGCTGTTGTTTTTGTCTCACCTTGTGGAGCGATGGAGCGTGAATTTCCTGCACAACGTCCTGCCTGCTCTGCTCCTTCAGGCTCCTAGTTTTAATCAGCACAGTGTACAATGTCATTATGACCCTGGCAAGTGGGGAGAAAGAGTGGTGAGGTTTTCTATAAACGGGTTTGCTTTAAAACTATTGGTAGGTAGACTCACAGACATAGAGGACAGACTTGTGTTTGCTAAGGGTGAGGGGTTTGGGGCAGGGAAAGATTGAGAGTTTAGGACTAGAAGATGCAAACTAGTATCTATAAAATGGATAAACAACAGGGTCCTACTCTATTGCACATGGAACTATATTTGATGGTAGTTTAGTTGCTAAGTCATGTCCAACTCTTACAACCCCATGGACTATAGCCTGCCAGGCTCCTCTGTCCATGGGATTCTCCAGGCAAGAATACTAGAGTGGACTGCCATTTCCTTCTCCAGAGGATCTTCCTGACCCAGAGATAGAACCCGAGTCTCCTGCATTGCAGGCAGATTCTTTACCGACCTGGCTACAAGTTCAGTTCAGTTCAGTTCAGTCGCTCAGTTGTGTCTGACTCTTTGCGACCCCATGGACTGCAGCAAGCAGTAACTTCCCTGAGTTTACTCAAACTCATGTGCATTGAGTTGATGATGCCATCCAACCATCTCATCCTCTGTCGCCCCCTTCTCCTCCCACCTTCAATCTTTCCCAGCATCGGGGGGCCTTTTCCAATGAGTCAGTTCTTTGCATCAGGTGGCCAAAGTATTAGAGTTTCAGCTTCAGCATCAGTCCTTCCAGTGAATATTCAGGACTGATTTCCTTTAGGATAGACTGGTTGGATCTATACAAGGGAAGCCATAAAACATAATGGAAAAGAATATGTCCTTCTGGTTAGTGCATAGCTTGAGAGTCTTTGATTACCTTGCTAACAGCAGAAAGAGAAAGCTAATTGTCTAGGTAGTATGGGCAGGCCTTTGCAAGAACTAGAGAATATTTCCCTTCATTCAATAGCATGAGGTTACCATTTCAGTTTTCTCTTTTCTGCCCCTCCCTCACCCCTTTTAGTTCTTAAAAAAAAAACAGTTGAAGTGAAGTGGGAGAAAAAACAAGTATTATATTGAAATGCTAATCTCATTTCATTAAATGAATTGTGGAGGCTGAGATAGTGATCTGCATCCTCAAAGAATAATTTCTTTAAATACCTTGAGCTCAATATTCCCTTCTGGACAACTTTTCATCTTTCTTTTTTTTTTTTTAAAAAAAAGCATTAAATTATGTTAAAGTGCCCCAATTAAGCCTGGCTTTTAGAGCATCCATGCTTCAGGGGATGTGCTCAGTCATGAGGGTGAAGTACCAAGGCACCCCCGAAATCTCTTCTTAAAAACAGTTCTTCCCTGCCTTCTCTGGCTGACTTACATTGCCCGAAGCAGCTCCCCAAAGCTGAGCAGGACCTATTTCAGGAAACAGCAAATAAACACAGTGTTTCAGGTCAAGTCCATTACAAAGTTGGTCAGATCACCTGTAAACTTCTCTCAGAGGCTTTGGCCCCAAAGCTTCCATAGGTATTGGGAGCAAACTTCTATCTAAAAGAGCATTCATTATAATTCTCTAGGGAGGACAGCCACTGATCCCAGTCACATCCTCTGTAATAAGCTTGGGGTTGAGTTCCGGAAGGTATTCAAGGCCAGGTCTATTCTCTTTGTCACTATGGGTTTGTACTTGAACTTGGGGAAGTCAGATTCAAAGTTCTTTTTTCTTTCTTTCTTTTTTTTTTTTTTTTATTAGTTGGAGGCCAATCACTTCACAACATTTCAGTGGGTTTTGTCATACATTGATATGAATCAGCCATGGATTTACACGTATTCCCCATCCCGATCCCCCCTCCCACCTCCCTCTCCACCCGATTCCCCAAAGTTCTTTTTAATTACAGTTTTCAAAAAGACCCTGTAACCTAGAATGAAAGTGTGGAGAGCGTGCAAGAGAATACTGAGTCCCAGAAGAGAGGGAATTAAACAAAGCAGGGGTTTTCATAAGAACTGGAAGAGACTGGAACAGATGGGAGGGAAGCTGTAGTATTTCTGAAGGCAGAGAATTTTGTCCTAGAATAGCAAAGTGTCTAGAATATGTTGGGAGAGAAGAAGAAGGAAAGGGAGAGGTAGGAAGAGCTACTAAGGCAACAATAATAATTAGCTATATCCAGGAAGGTTCTAGTTCTTTGGTACCAGAGGAGGGAATAAAAGGCAAGCCATTCTTCCTGGGTGTATATCATGGTTCTGAGTTTCTAGCAAAAGAAACCAACTCCAGTTGATTTAATCAGAAAATGATTCATTGGAAAGATATTGGGTAATTCCTGAATCACGAAGGGCTAGACAAGAGACTGAACTGCTACTTGGTCAAAAATAGAACCCAAATTCACACAGCAGGTCTATGAATTCCCCACTTTATGCCACAGCCCGGCCCTAGAACCTCTAGTTTGTACCACCCACACCACCACCCCCCAAGCCCTGGAGAGTTAGTACATTGCTAGCAATTGTTCTCCTTGAGAACCGAATCTTGCTACAACCACCCACGCTGCTAGAAAGAAGTCTCAGAGACCTCTTCACAGACCACTAAGTCCTATTTAAAGTCTGAGTATGTGTTAGAGTTTAGCTCCCATTCTTAAGCTATGGCTGTAGCCGTAGCTGGCAAATTGACTTTCTGGCATCTTCACCCTCTCTAGTGAGATATGAGGCCCATGTTTGGCAAATCCATCAAACAAAGGAAAATGTTTCAGATAGAAAAGCCAAAAAAAAAAAAAAAAACCTACTATATGATGAAAACTTTTTGAGTTACTAAAAATATTAAGAGCACTACGATAACACAGTCCTGAGAAAAGTCACGTGCTATATCAGTAACTGGGCATAGCAGTGATGAGCACTGGTTCTAGAGACAGAGACCTAGGTTTGATTTTGGCTCCAATCCTTCCTACTTATGTGATCTTGAACAAGACCCTTTAATCTTTTTAATCTTCAGTTTCCTTACCTGGAAAATGGGGTTAATAATAATTTGCCAATGTTGATGCCATGGCATCTGCTGTGACATCTGTCTTATTTGCCTACTTAGTATTTCTTCCCCATCATTTTGTACTAATAGTTCTCCTCTTTCCTATGGAGAACTTTTTCAGTATAACCCAAGCGGGACAACTCAACTCATTTCCATTCGTGTAAGTGGCTGCCATGATCTGTTTACACTCAAAACATTTAGGATACCAAGTAGGTGACTTTTCCATACCAAACAATTCTCCAGTTCTCTGCAGATAGCAACCAGGTATCCTTTAATTTAATTCAGTTCTGACACTAACTAGACAGAGTTATCCCAGGCCCAAGTGAAGAGCTCAGTCCCTAAGACTGTCCTCTACTTCACACACCAATCTCAAAGAGTGGGTTCCCAGTTTATCCACATTTCTGTCTGACTTGGCTACAAATTGTTGGTTCATAATCCCCCTCCTTCTCAGGATAGATAATTTTCTGTAATGGCTGACAGAATTCAGGGAAATAATTTATCATTATCTGTTTATTATAAAGGATATTATAAATGATACAAATGAACAGCCAGATGAAAAGGTATATAGAGTGAGGTCCATCAGTGTTCTGAATAAAGGCAGTTCTGTTCCCACGGAGCTTGGGCTACACTACCCTCTTGGCACATGGGTGCATTTTCCAATCTGGAAGCTCTCTGAAACTTTTTGTCTACGATTTTTCGGAAGTTTCCATTACATAGGCATGATTGATTAAATCTTTGATCATTGGCATTGGTGGTTAGTTCAATCCTTAGTCTCTCTCAGTCCTTGGAGGTTGGGGGCAGAGATGAAAGTTCCAACAAAGATGAAAGCTCCAATCACATGGTTGGTTCCTTTGGCAACTCTCCCTTATCCTGAAGCTATCCAGGGGCTTCCAGCTACCAGTTATCTCATTAACACAAACTCAGATGTGGTTGAAAGGGGCTGATTATGAATAACAAAAGACACTCTTCTCATGCCTATCACTCAGGAAATTTCCAAGGGTTTTGGAAACTCTGTGCCAGGAATAGGGGTGAACACCAAATATACATTTCTTACTATACATGCCACTAACATTTCATGCTACACATGCCACTAACACCACTGGCCTTAGTGCTTGGCTCAGGGATGGGCATGGGTCTCAAGTTGGGCCAATCAGACTCCTGGAACCTTTCTCCTGGTAATGCCTAGAAAAGCCATTTCTTTCCCAGGGCTGCTACACTGGTGAATGGTGAATCTGGATCTGCAGGAGCCATCTTTCCTACCTCATAGAGAGAGTCCACCTGAGGTAGAGAAAAAAGATGGAGTCCTAATGACATTGTCTGCCCTCCTCCATCCAGCTGAACACAAAGCCAGATTCTCCGTGGGTTTCTCAGTTAGAAGAGTCAATACATCCCTTTTATGCTTGAGCTAATTTGTGTTGAATGTCTGTCACTAACAACCTAAAAAGTCCTGAAGATTCCACTTGTTGAAATGATTACATGAGATAATGCTAGTAATATATTTAGTGGGGTATCTAGTGGTATTTGAATCCTGACCTTCCTTGTCATAGGTGAGGGCATTGAACTTCACTCTCATAAAAAACATTACTTTTGACAGACTCATCTCATAGAAGGAATCAATGGACTATGTGTTCAAATCGGCAAGAAGGAAAGAAACCTACCCAAGTGCCATGTGAATTGACAAAATGAGGGCTTGAATCCAGGTCTCCAAACTTTCATTTGAATATTCTTTCACTGATATGGTCATTGGTGATTAGCTCAATCCTCAGTCTCTCTCCTATTGATGGAGGTTGGGGGCAGAGATGAAAATTCCAACTCCAAAGTTTAGTTACTTTGAGGGTACAACCACTGCTGAGTTATTGATATTTAATATTATCTAGACACTTATTAGGAGCTTCCCTGGTGGCTCAGATGGTAAAGAATCTTCCTGCAATGCAGGAGATCCAGGTTCAATTCCTGGGTCAGGAAAATCCCTGGAGAAGGGGATGGCTACCCATTCCAGTATTCTTGCCTGGAGAATTCAGTGGACAGAGGAGCCTGGCAAGCTACAGCCTATGGGTTCACAAAGAGCTGAACACAACTGAGCGACTAATACACATGGGTGTGCACACACAAACACTTACTATGTGCTGGTAGTATCTCTTCCCTGCATTACCTCACTTAGTCCCACAGTGTACATATTATTGCTCTCTCTCCTCCTTTTGCAATCGAGAAAACTGAGTCTTAGAGAGGATGAGGGATCTACCATAGTTACACAGCTATTGAGTGTCAGAATGGAATATCAGCCCAGGATGGTCAGACTTAAAAAGCACTTCTCTTAACTAGCAAATCATGATGTGTCCTCAATAAACAAATAGTTCATGTCCTTGGTACCTCTGAAAAGTCAACTGAAGCCTAGGACCTCTGTAGCTTTGACAGGTAGCTTGATGTCTTAAGAAAGTCACAACTTCAACACTGTGCTTCTGCCATTTCCCATATGATGCAAACATAGATGGCTCTTTAGAGCCATATTCCATGCCTTGCTCATTTTTAACAGAATGCTAATTCTATACATATTCTCTATGCCCAAGTTTAGATGTATCCAGTTGAGCATACTTAGTTTTTATCTAAATGTGCGAGATCCCAGGTGAAAAATTATTGCCTGCAGTATAATTACACATTCAGAATAATGTGTACGTCTGCTGGGGGTCTATGAATCAATAGCTTATTGTGCAATATAATGTCCACTTTTTTGCCATATACATATTTGAGAAAACTAAGACTTGTCAACTGGTTGTATATTAATGATGAATTTGAGACTTGGACAAGAAAGTAGAATAAATCTGAGTTGACATCATTGACCAAGAAGACCTCCACAACTTTTTCAACTGTCTGCTATACCCAAGATCTGAGGAAAGCCTAGAACTAGTAAAGATTGGGACAATAAAATAAGGCCTGGTTTATATGTTTTCCAAAATAGACAGTCATTCGCTGTTTAATATACATTTACTGATTATCTGCACTAGACCCTAGGGGTAGAGGGGTGAACAAGACAAGGGCCCTACTCCCTCGGAGATGACATGTGAGTGGAAAGTGACAAACAAGTAATCAAATGCACAGATGGATAAGATTGTTTCAAATAGTGATACACGTATGAAAAAAATAAAACAGAGAGTGGGTTAGACAGAGACTAGGGGTGATGAGTCAAGAAATGGCAATAAATAGGTATTTGGGAAAGGCTGCCCTGAGGAGAAAATATATGAGCTGAGACTTGGAAGATGAGAAGGAGTTGGCTCTGTAGAGATTAGGAAGAGCATTTCAGGGATAGGGCATAGCACGTACAAAAGAAATACAGTCAGTGTGACAGGAGAGTAGAAAGCAGAAAGATAGAAAAGTGTAAATGACATTAGACAGGTAAGCAAAAGTTTCATCATGTAGGACTTGGCAGGTCACTGTAAGAAACTTGAATTTTACTTTAAGTGTAGAACAAAGCCATTGGAAGGATTTAAACCAGAGAGTGATGTGATCTGATTTATAAGCTTTCTGCCACTCCAGTTCAATTGCATGTACTTACTGCAAATTTAAAGTTCTGGAAGAAAAATTAGCTTCAAGTCAGAGCTGCCTGGGTACAAGCTATATTAAACTCTATAGATTTTTTCTTTTTTTACTGGAGAGAATGGAGAAATTCTTTTCCAATTGCTACATTCTTATAAAGTGCTTTTAGGAAGAATTTACAGTATCTGAATTGCCAACAGACTCCTGGAAAATTTACTCTTGCTGTTATGGTTAAGCAGAGAGTTTTCTGAATGACTTACTAAACTTCACTGAAAAGCAATGGCCAGGAAAGGCAGAAAAACTTTTTTTTTTTTTTTGTAAATAGAGATCTTTATTTTGCCCTGAACCAGCCCTGGTAAGTTGTCACACCCGACTCTTTGAGACCCCATAGACTGTAGCCCACCAGGCTCCTCTGTCCATGGGATTCTCCAGGAAGAATCCTAGAATGGGTTGCCATTCCCTTCTCCAGGGGATCTCCCCAATCCTGGGTATTCTCCAGTATTCTTGCCTGGAGAATCCCATGGACAGAAGAGCCTGGCGGGCTAACAGTCCATGGGGTCACAAAGAGTTGGACATGACTAAGTGACTAACACACTTGAGCCCTGGTAATGTATCTACTAAAGACTATGGATTGTGCTACCTAAAGCAGTTAATGGTCACAATGAATCATCTATCCACAGTCTAATGCTGCAAGAAAGAGCAAAGGCTCTGGTCACCAGAACCAGCTCCTTATCTTCCTAGGTGTATAACAACAGTCAAGTTATACTCTAGTTTTCTAACCTGAACTGGGGAATAAAAATGGTATTTACATTACTCAGCCATTAAAAAGAATTCATTTGAACCAGTCCTAATGAGATGGATGAAGCTGGAGCCCATTATACAGAGTGAAGTAAGCCAGAAACATAAAGAACATTACAGCATACTAACACATATATATGGAATTTAGACAGGTGATAACGATAACCCTATATGCAAAACAGAAAAAGAGACACAGAAATACAGAACAGACTTTTGAACTCTGTGGGAGAAGGTGAGGGTGGGATATTTCAAAAGAACAGTATGTATACTATCTATGGTGAAACAGATCACCAGCCCAGGTGGGATGCATGAGACAAGTGCTCGGGCCTGGTGCACTGGGAAGACCCAGAGGAATCAGGTGGAGAGGGAGGTGGGAGGGGGGATCGGGATTGGGAATACATGTAAATCCATGGCTGATTCAAAGAATAAAAAAAAATAATTAAAAAAAATGGTATTTACCTTTTTAGGTTATGATATGAATTAAATGAGGCAATCCAAGTAATGCATTAAGTCTAGGACAAAGTATAAATACTTTTCATCAGGGGGTCCACAGTTGAAAGGTGGGTACCAAGGCTGAGAGGTATATACCATAGCACTGTGGACAATAAATGTCACCTGCTCTATCAGTAAATAAAGGATGTTGCAGATATCAAGTCATCCAGCCATCCAGCCAACAGCCACTGCAGCCTCCTCTGACTATGTACTCTGAGGGGATTCAGGATGAAGAAAAACAGGACACTGGCCATAGATAGTTAAAGTGCAAATCAAAGAAATGATTTCTTTCTTTCTTTTTTTTTTTTTTTTTTTTGGCCACAGAGTGGCATGTGGGGTCTTAGCTCCTCAACCAAGGATCTAACCTGTTCCCCCTGCAGCATGGAATCTTAACCACTAGGCCACTAGGGAAGTACCTGGAATGATTTCAATGAGCCCAAGTTCTTGATCTTCCCATACATTGTTGTTGGTGTTTTTCAGTTGCCAAGTCATGTCCGACTCTTTTCATGATGCCCCACCCCCAACCCCACGTACTACAGTATGCCAGGCTTCCCTGTCCCTCACCATCTCCCCATACATAGAAAAGTGCTGAACTCATTAACTTGAGATGTCTTTCTTTTTCTTTTTTTAACTTAACAGTAATCTTTTAATGTTCCAACTACCTGGTTTTTAGGTCATACCTGACAGGTCTAGTGGTTTTCCCTACTTTCTTCAATTTGTCTGAATTCAGCAATTAAGAGTTCATGATCTGAGCCAGTTAGCTCCCGGTCTAGTTTTTGCTGACTGTATAGACTTTCTCCATCTTTGGATGCAAAGAATATAATCTGATTTCGGTGTTGACCATCTGGGGTGATGTTCATGTGTAGAGTCTTCTCTTGTGTTGTTGGAAGAGGGTGTTCGCTATAATCAGTGCATTCTCTTGACAAAACTCTATTAGCCTTTGCCCTGCTTCATTCTGTATTCCAAGGCCAAATTTGCCTGTTACTGTAGGTGTTTCTTGACTTCCTACTTTTGCATTCCAGTCCCCCATAATGAAAAGGACATCTGTTTTGGGTGTTAGTTCTAGAAGGTCTTGTAGGTCTTCACAGAACCATTAAACTTCAGCTTCTTCATCATTAATGGTTGGGGCATAGACTTGGATTACCGTGATATTGAATGGTTTGCCTTGGAAATGAAAAGAGATCATTCTGTCATTTTTGAGATTTTATCCAAGTGCTGCATTTCGGACTCTTTCATTGACTATGGTGGCTACTCCACTTCTTCTAAGGGATTATTGCCCACAGTAGTAGATATGATGGTCATCTGAGTTAAATTCACCCATTCCGGTCCATTTTAGTTTGCTGATTCCTAAAATGTTGATGTTCACTCTTGCCATCTCCTGTTTGACCACTTCCAATCTGCATTAATTCATGGACCTAACATTCCAGGTTCCTATGCAATATTGCTCTTTATAGCATCGGACCTTGCTTCCATCACCAGTCATATCCACAACTGGGTGTTGGTTTTGCTTTGGCTCCGTTTCTTCATTCTGGAGTCATTTCTCCACTGATCTCCAGTAGCATGTTGGGCACCTACCAACCTGGGGAATTCATCTTTTCAGTGTCCTATCTTTTTGTCTTTTCATACTGTTCATGGAGTTCTCAAGGTGAGAATACTGAAGTGGTTTGCCATTCCCTTCCCCAGTGGACCACATTCTGTCAGAACTCTCCACCATGACCTGTCTGTCTTGGGTGGCCCTACATGGCATGGCTCATAGTTTCATTGGGTTAGACAAGGCTGTGGTTCATGTGAATAGATTGGTTAGTTTTCTGTGATTGTGGTTTCTGTCTGTCTGCCCTCTGATGCTCTCTCTCAGCGCCTGCCATCTTACTGGGGTTTCTCTGACCCTGGATGTGGGGTATCTCCTCTTGGCTGTGTGCCGCTTCAGTGCCGCATAGCCACAAGGCTATGGTTTTTCCAGTGGTCATGTATGGTTGTGAGAGTTGGACTATAAAGAAAGTTGAGCACCGAAGAATTGATGCTTTTGAACTGTGGTGTTGGAGAAGACTTTTGAGAATCCCTTGGACTGCAAGTAGATCCATCTAGTCCATCCTAAAGGAGATCAGTCCTGAGTGTTCATTGGAGTTCACTGATGCTAAAGCTGAAACTCTAATACTTTGGCCACCTAATGTGAAGAA
Source organism: Cervus elaphus (assembly GCF_910594005.1). Classification (NCBI taxonomy): domain Eukaryota; kingdom Metazoa; phylum Chordata; class Mammalia; order Artiodactyla; family Cervidae; genus Cervus; species Cervus elaphus. Next base: position 67,733,920 of record NC_057823.1, on the reverse strand, counting down.
CTGACTCATTTGAAAAGACCCTGATGCTGGGAAAGATTGAGGGAGGAGAAGAGGACAACAGAGGATGAGATGTTTGGATGGCATCACCGATTCAATGGACGTGAGTTTGGGTAAACTCCAGGAGTTGGTGATGGACAGGGAGGCCTGGTGTGCTGCAGTCCATGGTGTCTCAAAGAGTCGAACACGATTGAGTGAACTGAACTGAACCTGGCTTTTGTTGCAAAAACACTTATATAGCCTGGCTCCTCCCTTTCCTCTTCAGAACAGACCCTCAGAGCTCTCTGAGAGGCTATCTCCTGGGCTTAAGTCTTCAGTATGTCTGCCAAATAAAACATAACTCTTTAACTTTTAGATTGTGCTTTTTTCCAGTCAACAGCACAAACTGTTCTGCGTGGAAAGGCAAACTGAACCCTATGGGCAGTTGTGCCTTTTGTGATACTGATGACCAACTATGGCCTGTGGATCAAATCTAGCCCATCACCTGCTTTTGTCTGGTCTGTGAGCTAAGAAGAGACTGGAAAGCCTTCAAAGCTGAAACTATTTACTACCTGGTCCTTTTTGAAGAATTTAACTGACTCCTGCTCTAACCAGCCTAACTGGCTGTACTGTAACTAACTAAATTGCTATTCTGTTCATAATTCTCCCCATTTACATTGAGGTTTATTTTGATAAAACTTCAAATTCCCAGGTGGCATTTCATATTCCCCTGGGTATTTGGCCTGTAGTTGTATCTACTGTACATGCTGGGTGAACTGTAATAGGTGGATTAGGACCTCATGGTCACCCCACCTACCATCTTAAGGTGAAATGAACAAACAGAATGATGTGCATTTTCCTACTCAATTCTTAGTGGGAGAATTCTTTATGAAAGTACTACCCAGGATCTTCAGCTAATATCACATTGTTATTGCTTAGTTGCTCAGTCATGTTTGACTTTTTGTGATCCCATGGACTATAACACACCATGCTCCTCTGTCCATGGGATTTCCCAGGCAATACTGGAGTGGGTTGTCATTTCCTTCTCCAGGGGATCTTTTGGACCCAGGGATCGAACCCGAGTCTCTTGCATTGGCAGGTAGATTCTTTACCACTAGCGCCACCATTACTTCATTTAAATAATTGTTATAAATCACCAATTAAAGAAACACACCGATAAGTACTTGCAGATTACTTCTCACTAGGCATAAGAGCTTTCCCAGCAGTAACGAATATAATCTTATTTGTGTCTTCAAATGAGAAGACTTCCATCTTAAGCACATGGACACCTTATATTTAAAGAAACATAAAAACCCTACAGGATCTCTGACCCATTCTCTATCAAAAGCTTTGGCAGGCATTTTCTGTTTAGCCTTTGATCTTCCTGTCAAAAGATGTCTGTCAGTGAGCAAATTGTCAGGCAAATGCCCTTCCAAGTTCCTTGCTCTTGATCTGTTTCTCCTCAGACACTCAGGAGAGGTCTTTGCTTTAAAGAGAGAGAAATGTTATGAAAGTGCTGTGCCGCTGGTGTACATGAAATCGAAGGAGTCTTTCCCTAATCAGAAAAAAAAGTTATTGTCTCTAATGATCTTTCATCTCCATATCCCTGTAACATGCAAAAAAGTACCTCTGCCACTATATGCCAAACATTATGCTGTATGTTTCCTGTGTCTCATCTCTCTTAACCCTTATTCAAGCTTGTCACACTGTGTATTGTCCCCATTTCACAAGTGTGTGTACTGAACCTGGAGAAATTAATTTGCCTTGGGTCACAAAGCTTATAAGTAACATACCTGGGATTTGAACCCAGAGCTTCTAATTCCCAAAATTGTTCTTGAAAACTACAACCCACTGAGTTTGGTTCTTTGCTTTTGTCTAAATTTAACTTGGATTTATCATTCCCAATTTCCTTTCCAAGATTACCCAAAGATAAATAATTTAAATTATATACAACAGACATGGCATTTTTAAAAAAGAACAGTAAGGATTTATTAGAAAACAATTTATTTGTTCCATAAGTCTGGCTTGGACAGTGTTTCACAGACTTTGTGAACCAACAACATGTTTCCTCTAGTATGAGACTGAGAGATTTGAGACACTGCTAGGTGTTTCTTACTCCTTAGGACTTGACAACTGGCTAAAGTGTCCCACATTTGTGTTATTAGAACACAAGTCAATGAGAAGGCATGTATCATCTTCCATATTCACTCCTCGGAGCTCGTTCAAATCTGTTGCAAGAATCTATGTTTCATTGTTCTAATACTTACCAACCTGCTTATAATCTGATAATGAATATATGATAAATATTACCATCATTATTCCAAAATTCATTCTACTGTGCTCATGGTGTCTTTATGGCATTTTTATTTTTAAATTAATTTTATTGAGGTTAGTTTGCATACAACAAAATGCAACTATTTTTAAGCCTACATTCTGGTGCGTTTTGATACATGCATGTTCCTTTTTAAACACCACCTCCATCAATGTAAAGGACATTTCTACTATTCCACAAAGTTGCCTCACAGTCGTCTGTAGTTAAGCCCTGAGGAAACTCACCCCAGATTCCCACTAGTACCAGCTTTGACCATTCAAGAATTTCACATCAAAGGGGTCATACAGCATGTACGTTATTATGTTAGAGGTCTTTCACTTAGCCGAGTAACTTTGAGATTAATTTATTTTATATGCATTGGTAATTTATGCCTTTTATTACTAAGTAGTTTTCTATGTTATGGATATGCCACAATTTGTTTCTCCATTCATCTGTGATGTACATTTTGGTTGTTTTTAATTCAAGACTGTTATGAACAGTTATGGCTAGGCTTCATCTGTACATGAACCAAGAACTTTCAGATATACAAATTGGATTTAGAAAAGGCAGAGGAAGCAGAGATCAAATTGCCATCATTTATTGTATCACAGAGAAAGCAATGGAATTACAGGAAAACATCTACTTCTGCTTCATTGACTACACTAAAGCCTTTGACTGTATGGATCACATCAAATTGTGAAAAACTCTTGAAGAGATGGGAATACCACCTTACCTGGCTCTTGAGAAACCTATATGCAGGTCAAGAAGCTACCATTAGAACCAGACGTGGAACAACAGACTGGTTCAAAAGCTATGACAAACCTAGACAGTGTATAAAAAGCAGAGACATCACTTTGCCAACAAAGATGTTTATAGTCAAAGCTGTGATTTTTTCAGTAGTCATGTATGGATATGAGAGTTGGACTATAAAGAAAGCTAAGTGCTGAGGATTTGATGCTTTTGAATTATGGTCCTGAAGAAGACTCTTGAGAGCCCCTTGTACTGCAAGGAGATTAAACCAGTCAATCCTAAAGGAAATCAACCCTGAATACTCATTGGAAGGACTGATGCTGAAGCTGAAACTCCGATACTTTGGCCACCTGATGCGAAGAGCTGACTCATAGGAAAAAAACCTGATGTTGGGAAAGATAGTGGGCATGATAAGTGGGTGACAGAAGATGAGATGGGTGGATGGCCTCACCGACTCAACGAACATGAGTTTGAGCAAGCTCCGGGAAATAGTGTAGGACAGGGAAGCCCGGCGTGCTGCAGTCCATAGGGTTACAGAGTTGGACATGACTTAGAGACTGAGCAACAACAACAAAATTATGAACAAAGTTGTTTATCAGAGTACAAGTCTTTGGATAACATGTATTTTTATCCCTCTGTGTAAATATCTATGAGTGGAATGGCTGGATTATGTTATATGTCAATTTTACAAGAAACTGCTGAACCATTCTCAAAAGTAGTTCTGCCATTTTACATTCCCACCGGAAACATGTTCCACAGCCTCAATCTTATGTCTCAGATAGTGTATTTAAACTTCATGATATTTCTGTTTTATCAGTAGAAATGTGATTCTCAAACTGAGTGATTCTTCAGGAGAGAAACTGTCCTCAGTGCCAATTTCTGTGATGCTGTAAGGATAAATAACATTACTTTGACTGTTAAAAATTTAATTTTATTGGTTAATGTCCAAGGGAGAATGCTGACAGGTTTTCAAAGAATATGACTTAAAATCGACTATGAAAACTACACTGACTTAGGTTCTCTGTTGCTTAGAGACAGGACTTCGATAAGAAACTACAGTTTGAGTAATGGCCATAGAACAGTAGCAACTCAGGATGACCAGTGATTTTAAAATGTGACCCACCTCAAACCATCATCTGCTGCCTGCAGGCTGTCTTACTTAGGCACTCAGGGTGGCTTTAACTGAAGATCCCCTGAAGGAGGGCATGGCAACCCACTCCAGTGTTCTTGCCTGTAGAATCCCAAGGACAGAGGAGCCTAATGGCTTACAGTCCATAGGGTCGCAAAGAGTTGAAAATGACTGAAGCTACTTAGCACGCATGCACACATAAGGCATTGTTACTAAATATGAACAGTGTGAGAGGATTGCAAACACTAATCCTACACCTAACCCTAACTCTGATCCTAGGACAAGGCTCAAGATGTCCAATCTGTGCCCATAATAGCACTCTACAACTTGTTCCCACCAAGGGAGTGAGGGAGTGGGGTACATCATGGGGCAAAATGGAAAAACAGTGTCTGTGTTTGGCCTTGGCAAAGAGCAGCCTGGCCTCATGGCAGGTAAAGGCTAAATTATGAACCTGAAGGAAGAAATGCAGTTATTACACTGTCGCAGAAGCACTTGTGAGAAATGGCCAGCTGTTTAGAAGGCGGCATACTTTATACTTCTATAGCACTTCCCAATACTGAAACCATTTCATATATATACCATCTCATTTAATCCCCACAACATCTTGCAGGCCAGGGTGCGGGCAAGCTAATCAATATTGCTATTTGACAGAAACACAATGAGGTTCCAAGTAACCCAACAACTTGCCCTACTTCCCACAACCAGATTGGCAGACTAGTACCAGAGCCTTTGTTTTCTGGTTCCCATTTTTCTTTCTCAGTTTTAACTCTTCTTGCTGCCTATCATGGGCAAACTGGCTGACAAAAACATAACTTTATCAACCTTCACCAAAGTTCCCTGGAATATACTATTTTAATTTCATAATAATGATTAAAAAAAAAAACCAACAGCAATGCATTTATTGAAGACTACTTGACAGATATTGTGCTAAGTGTTTTATATAATAAACCCCTTCATGAATCCTCTTCACACAAGCCTCTGAAATAGGAACTATTATTAAGCCTACTTAACATGGATGCAACTGAGTTGAAGTGATGATAAGTGTACAGGAACCCAGGCCTCCTCCAGGCTCTTAATGAATAAAATGCACTGCCTCCTGCTGTAAATTCAGTTTCTTACTTTAAGGTGGAACCCCTCCAACTCCATGAGATTTGACATTGTAGCAAAGAGGCTGGAATACAGGGCTCACTGTGAATGTACAGACCAAATTTCTACATCACCCACTAACAAGAACCCATTGTCATAGCAACAGACTTATCAGATATTCCAGCTCAAGCACACGGAAGTAACATTCTCAAATGATCCACAAGGGAGCGTGCCTTCATTCAGGGCCATCATTCCAGATTTCATGTGAGTTTTTTAAAAATTCCACTTGTTTCATCTTTTAATTTAAAAGTTGCTCCAGAAAGCCTGAGTAGCAGAGAGGACATTCATGAGAGAAGTAAGACACAAAAATCATTTGATATAAGAGACACAGGATAAAACAAAGTTTCACAGCATGTGGGCCCATTTTCCTAACATGGGAACCTTTCATTTTGTATCTGTTTACCCCCTAGAACTAAATTCTACCTTGTTTTCCAGGTAGTCCTACAGTATAGAATGCCAAGTGGCCTTTTAGAAACAAGATTTCTGTTTCAATATAATTTTCTTCAAGGGAACCCGTTTTACCTGCTGAATCCATGAGCCAATGGTAAAAAGTATATTTCCCATCTTATTGGTAGCAGATGAGGGTAGTTGAAAGGCACAGGACATACTTATAAATTAATCGATGTTTATCTAAAATTTAATTTGGAATCCTATATTTGTGTTTGCTCAATGTGGCAATCCTATTTGAAGCCAGACTAAATAAGGTTCAACTTTAGCTCTGTCATCTGCTATCTGACACGTTCTTTTAGGTTGGTTATCATGAGCCTGTGTATGAACATATCCAGTTATTTAACATGTTCATTACCTCATCTATAAAACAGGGTTAATGTCTGTATCTATAAGTTTGTGCTAAGAATTAAATTTTTAAATACCTAGCATGTGCCTGGAATATACTAGGACTTCTTACATGTTTACTATTATTATTATTATTACTACTCTACTAATACCAGTCATATTTAAACCAGTAAATATAAACAATCACTGACACATTTCTGCTAAGAATAATAAAAAAAGTACCAAACCTTTTTCTAGAAACCTAAATGATGTGATGAGTCAATGACACTTGACTAATAATAAATAGCAATTGATTCAATTCAATTTAGTAAACATTTGCTAATTTCCTGAGATATGCAAGAACAGAGCTAAGCACTAGAAATATCATAAGCCGTCAGAGCTAAAAGCAAATGTGCACGATGGTCTCATTTAATGCCGCTCACTTTACACATGAGGAAGGAAACAAATCACCAGGGCAATAAAGAAGTGATTACCCAGCATCATAAGGTAAAAATAGTGGCAGAACCAGGACCGATCGCCATCCTCCTGATGCTGGATGGAGAGCAATTTTGATTCATCTTCTCTGCCTGCGTGTACAAAGAGTCCTCATCTCTTCAAGTGCACACTTTTATAGGGACATACCAAACTGCAGCAAACACTGTTTTTCTTTTTTTTTGCTGTGGATCCACTAAAGTAGAGTCAATTTTACCTAATAATTTTATTCTCCAAAAAAAAAAAAATCCAATAAATTAACAGAAAAAAAAAAAAAAGAAGAGAAAAGCAGGGGTTGTTATCTTCATTATTCTTAGCAAAAATAGAAGTCAGTTGGCAGATATAAGATTTTAAGTTGAGTTAGAATCTGAAGTAAATGCTATACCTCCTGCCTTCTTGCCCTGGAGCTGAGTGTCCCACCCATAAAAAGGAGTGAAACTTATTGTGAAGCAAAGTGAACCAGCAGGTGTTCCCCAAAGAAGGTATCTTTACACAAAACTGCACAGGAAAACAGAATGAGCCTGGGGATCAGGCAGAAGGAACCAACCAACACAGTTGGTCAAAGATCAAAAGAGCCCCATCACAAAAGCCAATGACTTTCTTCCCCAGATGATCCTGAAGAAAACCCAGACTGAAACCAAATGCCAGAACAACAGAGTAATCAGAGTTTGTAGATTCACAAATTTCAGAAATGCAGGGCAAGGATGTATTTGAGGACATAGAGGGAATGAGTGGCCCCATTGGTCTCAACCCAGGTCTGCTGATCTCTACTGTCCTTCTCAGCAATACCATCCTATGATCCATTCTTTTCTATTCTGTCCTATTCCATCCTGGCCTGGTCTCTTGCCATACCTTATCTGATTAATTCATTCTGCATATTTTAAAAATTGTATTTACCATTTTAACCATTTTTAGGAGTATAATTCAGTGGTACTGAATTGTATGCTCACAGTGCTATGAAACTATCACCAATATCCACTTTCAGAGCCTTTCCATCATCCCAAACAGAAATTCTACACCCTTTAAACAATGACACTCTATTCTGCTCCCCTCAATCCCAACCACCAGTATATTTTCTCTGAATTTGCCTTTTTCTAGGTACATCATATGCTAATTTTCTTTTTGTGTTTATTTCAATTAGTGTAATGTTCTCAAAATCCCTCAATGTTGTAGTATGTGTCAGAATTTCATTCCTTTTTAAAAAGCTAAATAATGTTCAATGGCAAGTATGTATCACACTTTGTTTATTCATCCATTGATGGACAGTTAGGTTACCTTCCACCTTTTATCTATTCTGCTTAAAAAATATATGAAGTGAAGTGAAAGTCACTCAGTTGTGTCCGACTCTTTGCGACCCTGTGGACTATAGCTGCCAGGTTCCTCTGTCCATTGAATTCTCCAGGCCAGAATACTGGAGTGTGTAGCCATTCTCTTATGCAGGGGATCTTCCCAACCCAAGGACTGAACCCAAGTCTCCCACATTGCAAGCTGATTCTTTACCAACTGAGCCACTAGGGAAGTCCAAGAATCTTGGAGTGGGTAGCCTATCCCTTCTCCAGCAGATCTTCCCGATCCAGGAATAGAACCGGAGTCTCCTACATAGCAGGTGGATTCTTTACCAGTTGAGCTACCAGGGAATACTAAAAAATATGGAAAGGACCTAAACAGACATTTCTCCAAAGCAAACACAGAGATGGTCAACAGGTACATGGAAATGTGCTCAATATCATTAATCATCAAGGAAATGCAAATCAAAACCACACCTCATACCTACTATGATGGTGATTATCAAAAATACAAAAAATAGACAACCCAAATATCTATCTATAGATGAATGGATAAGGAAATTGCTGTGTGTGTGCATGTATATATATATATATGTATATATATATATATATATATATAGAGAGAGAGAGAGAGAGAGAGAGAGAATGAAATATTATTCATCTATAAAGAAGAATGAATTCCTGCCATCTGTGACATGGATGGACCTTGAAGGCATTATGCTAAGTGAAATAAGTCTGACAAAGAAAGACAAACACCATATGATTTCACTTATATAAAAAATCTTAGACAAATAGAAAGAGGCTCAGAGATACAGAGAACAAATTGGTGGTTGCCAGAGATGAGAATTGGGGAGGTGGAGAAATGGAAGAAGGTGGTCTAAGCAGTAAAAAAAATAAAATAAAATAAATTAGTTTAATTTTTTTTTAAAGATAACAAGTGTTAGTGAGATGTGAAGATAAGGGAATCCTTGTACATGGTGGAAATGTAAATTGGTGTAGCCACTATGGAAAACAGTATGGAGGTTCCTTAAAAAGTTAAAAATATAACTATCATATGATCCGGAAATCTCTGCTCTGAGTATAAATCTGAAGGAAACAAAATCAGGATGACAAAGAGTTATTTGCACCCCTATGTTCACTGTAGCATTTTTCAAAATAGCCAATAAACAATGTTAAGTGTCCATCAACAGACAAATGGGTGAAGAAGATACATATATACAATGGAATATTATTCAGTCCCAAAAAAGAAGGAAATTCTGACATTTGCAATGACATGGATGGACTTTGAGGGCAGTATGCTAAGTGAAACAAATCAGACAAAAAAGACAAATAAGTATGATCATGCTTATGCATATGGGATCCAAAAAAAAAAAAAAAGCTGAATTCATAGAAACAGTAGAATGGTGGTTACCAGGGGCTGCAGCTAAGGAGAACAGAAAGACTCTGGTTGGAATACACAAACTTCCAGTTATAAGATAGATAAATTCTTGGGATGTAATACATAGCATGGTGATTATAGCTAACATAACTATATATTTGAATGTTTACAAAACAATATATCTTAAATGTTCTCACCACCACAAAAAGAAAAAAAAGGTAATTATGTGAGGTGATGGAGGTGTAACTAACATTATTGTGGTAATCATTTTGCAATATACACATGTATCAAATCATCTTGCTGTATCAAATCTCACTTTAAGATCAAACTTACACAATATTACAGATCAATTATATATCAACAAAACTGGAAAAGATCATCATAAGTGGGATAAGTGATATGAAAACCTAAAAAAGTTAGCGTGAGGTTCCTGAGAAAATGATGTTTAAGTTGAGTGCTGGAAAATAACCAAAGCACTGGTCATTAAACTGTGGCCCACAGGTAAATCCATCAGCCTCTATTTTTATAAGTAGTTTTCCTGAAATACAAATATTTTGACTCGATTACATACAATCTATGGTTACTTTCATGATTTAAGAGCAGATGTGAGTAGCTGTGACACAGACCCATATATGGTTCACAAAGTTAGAATATTATTATCTGGTCCTTTACAGGAAGTATGCTAAAAACTCACCAAAAGTCACTGAAGAGGAGATGCTGACTAGATGGGACGTGTGGAAGAAGAGGACACGGCATGTGCATCAGCCCTGAGAAGAAGGAGCACACAGCAGTCCCAGAACTTGGCATAGTTGTGTTAGTTTCTAGGGTAACTGTGACAAATTATTATAAATTTGGTGGCTTAAAAAAGAACAAAAGTTTATCTCCAGAGACTAGAAGTCTGCAATAAAAGTGTTAGCAGGACTGGTTCCACCTGGAGGCTCCGAGTGAGAAATCATCCCATGCCTTCATCCAAACTTCTGTTGGCAACACTTGGCATTCTTTGACTTCTAAATTCATCACCCCAATCTCTACCTCCATCTTCACATGGCCTTCTCCTCTTTGTGTCTCTCTGTCTTCTCCTTTTCTGTCTCTTATAAGGACCCCTGTCAGTGCATTCGAGGCCCACCCTATCTAGGATAATCTCAGTTCAAAATTCTTATTACTCCAATGAGATTCACAAAGAGCCTAAGTTCAAGTAAGTTCACTTTCTGAAGTATCAGGTGAGTCCACACTAGAGTAGGCAAAGAGCACATGAAGTCCAGTGCAATGAAAAATGAGATGAGAGATGAAGAATGTCAGGTGACAAACCTAGAGAAACTGACAGGAGTCAACTCTCACCAGCCCTTGAAGAACATGCCAGTGATCAAGGAGATTCCTGTAAACCTTGGAAGGAGGGGGAGCAAGAATATTACTATGCAATCTAACACAAGTTTTTTTTAAAAGTTCATGTAAAAGATCCTGTTTTAGTTGTCAGTTAGTCAGTTCAGTCACTCAATCGTGTCCGACTCTTTGAGACCCCATGAATCGCAGCACGCCAGGCCTCCCTGTCCATCACAAACTCCTGGACTTAACTCAAACTCATGCCCATCGAGTCGGTGATGCCATCCAGCCATCTCATCCTCTGTCATCCCCTTCTCCTCCTGCCCCCAATCCCTCCCAGCATCAGGGTCTTTTCCAACAAGTCAACTCTTCGCATGAGGTGGCCAAAGTATTGGAGCTTCTGCTTCAGCATCAGTCCTTCCAATGAACACCCCGGACTTATCTCCTTCAGGATGGACTGGTTGGATCTCCTTGCAGTCCAAGGGACTCTCAAGAGTCTTCTCCAACACCACGGTTCAAAAGCATCAATTTTTCGGCACTCTGCTTTCTTCACAGTCCAACTCTCACATCCATACATGACCACTGGAAAAACCATAGCCTTGACCAGATGGACCTTTGTTGGCAAAGTAATGTCTCTGCTTTTTAATATGCTATCTAGGTTGGTCATAACTTTCCTTCCAAGGAGTAAACGTCTTTTAATTTCATGGCTGCAGTCACCATCTGCAGTCATTTTGGAGCCCAAAAAAATAAAGTCTGACACTGTTTCCACTGTCTCCCCATCTATTTCCCATGAGGTGATGGGACCAGATGCCATGATCTTAGTTTTCTGAATGCTGAGCTTTAAGCCAACTTTTTCACTCTTCTCTTTCACTTTCATCAAGAGGCTTTTTAGTTCCTCTTCACTTTCTGCCATAACGGTGGTGTCATCTACATATCTGAGGTTATTGATATTTCTCCCGGCAATCTTGATTCCAGCTTGTGCTTCTTCCAGCCCAGCGTTTCTCATGATGTACGCTGCATATAAGTTAATCAGGGTGACAATATATAGCCTTGACATACTCTTTTTCCTATTTGGAACCAGTCTGTTGTCCCATGTCCAGTTTTTACTGTTGCTTCCTGACCTGCATACAGGTTTCTCAAGAAGCAGATCAGATGATCTGGTACTCCCATCTCCTTCAGAATTTTCCACAGCTTGTTGTGATTCACACAGTTGAAGGCTTTGGCGTAGTCAATAAAGCAGAAATAGACGTTCTTCTGGAACTCTTGCTTTTTCGATGATCCAGTGGATATTGGCAATTTGATCTCTGGTTCCTCTGTTTTAGTTGGATAAGCCTTAAAAGGACTCCAGAAACACATTTCCCACTATGTTTTCCTCCAAATGGTCAGATTAATGAATAGCAAAAAAAATGTTTGACAGAAAAATTAATATTTGAATCACAAAGTCTTAGATTAAAGCCATCAGGGTCTTTGAAGTGTAATGTGAGTACTATGGACACTATTTTTATCTAGCAATTCACATTGTCTCTTATTTTAAGATTCATTTGTCAAAGACTGACTCATTTAGACACGTGTTCTCAGGCTTGCCTTCCTTCTTCCCCAGGACTGAGGCCATGTTGACCCTATCTGTTCTACCCATATCATTCATTACTGCCAAGGATGACCCTTGAAGGAAGGTCTTAAAGCTGCGTCCATTCCATGCTAAGAACACTGCCTCAGGTCTCAGGCATCACTAATTCAGCTTGACCTTGTCTCTAAATTTGGTAACTCCACAGCTTCCTTCACTTCGCAGACTGTGTCTGCTCCTTGCGAATGCAGTTCTGGTGGTGGGAATCCTGCCTTGCTTCAGGGAATGAAGTCACTTCTTTTGTAAACCGCCGGCTCAATGTTAGAATCTCGCCTTACTCTCCATCAGTATCCCATTTAGGTTTGCAAGGATTATTAAAGGCAAGATTGTTGCTGGGTTCCTACCGTCATCTGATAAGCTTCTGCAGCAAGTGCAAATGGTAGACCACAGATCAGAGGCAAGAAATGTTAACTCCAATTCTTTTTGTGTGTGTGTACTCAGTCATGTCCATCTTTTTGCAGCCCCAGGGACTGTAGCCTGCCAGGCCCCTCTGCCCATGGAATTTTCCAGGCAAGAATCCATTTCTTGTTAAATTGAACTTAATGTCTCTTCTGAGCCTTCCTTCATTGTGGTGAAAGCTGAACTTACTCAATTCAGGATGTCCCAAACATCCCTTCCCCCAAGGCTACTTGGGACCATGACATAAGTGGGGAGGAACTGGTAAGGGCCATGGTTATGTATCTGTGTCGGCATCCTTGGAGATAACTTATTCCAATCCTTTGCAGATCTGGCTCTGCTGACTGTGGCCTCCCCTTGATCCAAGCCATATCTGTGCCAGTCTGTGATCTGCGGAGTTTGGTGGTTCAATCTAGAAACTTCGTGCACTCATTTCTGCTCCATTGTTCCTACGTCATTCCAGGTACAAGGGATTGCTCAGCTCTTACCTGCTCCCTGGGGTTTATGCAGAGATGGGGGAAGTACATCCTTGCTTTCAGATTCCTCAGATCTCTCTTGTGATGCTCTTTCTACCTCCAGCCCAAAACTCAGAGGAGGGGTACATAATGTCAAGTCTTGCCCCAGGGATCCACCCAAAATCAAGTCTGTTTCTTCACTACCACCCTCCAGTCAGGTGACAATTTGATCTAGTCTCAGAGATAAGGAAACTGAATATGTGACTAACTGTGCTTTTATAGGTTTGTTTGTTTGTTTGTTTTAAATCTTATACTTGAACCTTGGCTTTGGAAACTCCAAAGCCAGAAATACTACTCCTTTATTTTCTAGTTCTGCTGTCCCACCCCTTTCTTTGAGAGTAGAAGAGGTAAAATATTCTAGCTGTTATGTAAATAGAAGAAGGGCTCTGAGGTAAGAGAAAGTAAAGGGGGGACATCAATTAATATATCCAAGTAATATCCCACTGCTTTCTCCTTATGCGAACTGCTTGTGGAACTACACATACTCTCAAAAAATGGAATCCAATCTACATTGCTTCTTCTATCATTCATTCATGCATTCTTTCACTCTCTACTCCTTTGATCCATGTATATTGAGCCCAGTGATATGTCAGGGATTTGCCTGGCACTTGGGATACAGAGGTGACTCCAAACACAAGGATGCTTTCGAAAAAGGAGCTCTCTGTTTAGCTCAAGGCTACTCAGTCTGGTCACTACTGACCTTTGGGACTGGACAGTCATGGTGAAGAGCTCTTCTGGGCCCTGCAGGATATTTAGCGCCATCCCAGCCTCCACTCACTACATGGAAGCAGCAGCCCTCAGTGTGACAATCAGAAATGTGTAGAGACACTGCCAAATTCCCTTGGGAGGAAAACTTGCCCTCGGTTGAGAATCACTGCTCTAGCAGGAGAAACAGGCACATAAATTTATAATACAGTGAGGTCAATGCATGGATCTAGGCACACACAGGTTGGCATGGAATCCTAAAGAAGGCGTCCAGGCCACCCTGGGGTGACCCGGGGTGAAGTGAGATAGTGATGCCTCGGCACCTAATGTTCTGAACCACAGCCCACATTGTCGTTCTGCATTTCTGCTCTGTCATTCACCACTTGCTTACTCATTCAGTAAATATTTCTGAGAATTGATTCTAGGAGCTACACACTGGACATGAACAGATTAATAAGATATGGCCCCTGCCTGCACAGAGGCCATGTATTATTACAGTTAAGGCAATAGGCTCTAGCATCAGCATTCTTAATTTCAAACTCTAATTCTAACACCAGCTCTGTGACATCGGGCAAGTTACTTAACCTCTCTGATCTGCACTTTTTAATTATTTACAATGAGGATAATAATGGCAAGTACCTCTTAGAGTTAATGAGCTTAAATGGGATAATTCTTGTAAATCTCTTAGCATCTGGTCTGGCAGATGGAAAGCATGGAATAAATGCTAGTTTTTATCACTGACTGTCCACGTTATATATTATTGTGGGAAGGTCTTGTTTCAAGCTATGGCCTCTCATCAGTGCCAGTACAGTTAATTGGACTATGTCTGGCCGTGTCCTGATATGTGACGGGCAGAGATGCAGTTATCTTGTCCATCATTGGATTTCCATTAGAATATCATTAAGATTAAAAGTACTATAAAATCTTAATTAGGACATTAATTTCCACTGTAATAAATTAAATTTTCAGGTCAACAGCCATAACTGTAATAAACAAATAAGAAAAAAAAAAGAAGAAAAAGGCTGAAAACAAAACTGCAGAGTTTCAGATTTTAGCCTTATTTCTCAGTTGATACTTTCAGTTAAAATTTGCTTTTCTTCAATTTTAATACACAAACATTAGTTTGAAGACTCTATCTTCTCTTCGGCTTTACACAATTCCTAGAGCATGTTTGAGCATAACAATTACGCCAGCATAGAGAACCTTGGGGATGGTTTAATAACAGTCTTCAAATACATGAAAAGTTATTATACGGAACATGATGACCAGCTGTTCCCTACTTCCACAGAGGACCAAGAAAAATAAATAGGCTGAAAATTACAGTGGCTGACAACTTGAGGTGGATTCACTAAAGAACTTTGCAAAGTATAAAGTCACTGTAGAAAACCTAAGAAAAGAGGTTAGGAAATGTGGTATAGCAAAAAGTACTTGAGAGAGATTTCAGGGGATGTAGTTTCTTATGCCAGATTGAAACCAGCGACTTTCTACAATGTTCCAAGCCTCTGATGCTATTTTTTAATCCACAGAATCTTCTACATGTTCCTTACAGAGGGGTCATAGCATAGTCTGAATTTCCCCACCACTCGACAGCCATGAATACAAATGAGGTTATTTTAGAACAGAAGTCCTCAAGTGGGGGTGGTTTTGGCTCCCGGGGGTCACTGGGCAATGACTGAAGACATTTAATCATCGTGACTGGAGAAGGTCAGGATTGCAGCTAAAAGTATAGGATACCCTCCCCTCAATGCACACACATACTACAAAGAATCATCTGGTTCAGTATGTGAATGCTGCCAGGATTGAGGAACCCTACTCCAGACCAAGAAGCTAGCTTTCTCAAGTTTGTGCACCTACTTATTTAAGCCTATATCTAATGTCCAGGTTTTGCCAGGTAATTTGAGAGTCTTTGGGTACCATAGGGATTGTTATTCACTAGTATTTCTAGCTTTCTGTCTCCTGCGTCATGGTAGGGCTGCACTTTCCCACCTCTTTTGAAATTATGGATAGCCACATGACTTGCTATAGCTACTAAAATCTCAGTGCAAGTGACACGCTTCCCTTGTAAGGCAGATGGGTAACTGACTGTGTTCTTTCTAATGCTATTGCAGTCTTGGAAGCCCAGGTCATGGTCACAGTGAAGTCCTCATCCTGCCAGTTTCCCTAGTCACTGTGCTGAGCAGTGCCCCCTACTGACCTGGTTGGACATGTTAGAAGGAAACTTTCCCCATAGTTGGGCAGATCCAACATATGACTACTACAAAGATGCAAAATATGATTAGAAGAGCAATATGTTAGGAGTGTAGGTTGTCAAGTCAAATCTCCTTCACTCAAACTTACCTCTACTGCTTACTAGCTGTGTGATCTTGTGTAAGTTATTTAACTGTTCAGCCTTCCAGTTTTCTCATGTGTAAAATGGGGTAATAATAGCATCTTCCTTTGACATCAAATGAGAACATGAACACAGAGCACTTAGTAAAGTGTTTACTCATTTTTCTAAGAACTTCTTAAATATTAAGTCATTTATTTCTCATAACAGCTGTGTGAGACTATTATTAGTTTTCCCCCCCATTGTACAGATAAGGAAACTAAGAATTTAAGTGACCTGTCTACTCACACAGAATTAGTAAATGACAGAGACAGTATCCAGCCTGAGGTTGTTTGGATACAGAGACCATGCAATTAACCATGACACAATTACATGATGATGAAGATGATGTCATTTTCTTAAAAATACTCTCTGTTGGACTACATTTACAGATTAGCATAAGGCTCAGACTCAATCATCAGAGAGTTCGCAGATGATTAGGGGAGATAAGACATGAACTTTAAAAATGCCCACACAAGGTAAAATGTGGTAAGTGCCATAAAAGAGATAAATACTTGGCAATTTTATTAAATCTCCCATTTAACCCTCAGTTAACCTGAAAATTCAATTAACCAGAAGTATTACCCATATGTTGCCATTAATCAAGGTTTTATAGTATCAGTTGAACTCATTTAACCCTAATAAGCAGATGATTGCATATGGATTGCAAGAGGATTTAGAAGCACAATAACTCAGAAATCAGCTCCATGGCTAAGTGTTTTCCTAAAAGCGAAGGGAACACTCTGAGCAGAAAGGGAGGAAAAGAGAAAACAGTAAATGTTTAGCACAATGCAGTAAAGAGGAGACAATGCTGGTTGGTGGAAGACTAAGTAGGTCAGAAGAGAAAGAAAGAGCCCTTGGCATCACTGATGTTATCTGGGTAACGTCTGTCAGAACAGATGGCCCTGCTTTTCCAGCAGACAGTCCAAAGGACAGTAACTGGTGAGGCAAGGTGTGCCCCTCTATATAAAACCAATTGTGCAGGAGGACAAATCGGCTCTTCTTGAGCCCCCAAGCAGGATTATAAAGAACGTAAAAGACAATGAGATTTAGGACATGGACAGATGAACCACAGAAAATATTATGATGCTTCCCTTTAAAAAACAACCTCCTTTCTTTCCAATCTGGGAAAATCCAGTTCATCCTTCAAGACCCAAGTCAAATGCTCTGGAAACTGTTCTCTAAATGTTTCAGAAAGAATTATGTTGTTTCTGTTTCTGTATTCAGGTGGTTCTTTATTTTTGTCTTCTTTATACCAGCTTCCACATGGCAATGTACGAATAGGCTTCTCTAGGAAGGAGAAAACAAGGCAGTCCTGAGAATTAGAGAAAGTTTTATCACGATCAATGTATATACCACCTAATGCACAGGTCTGGAACATTTCTCTCTCTAGACAACTATGTTCCTTTTCTAGATTTTTGAGCCACATGTCAAGGCTTGTGAATTAGTAGTACTTGGTAAGCATATACCTCAATGTGAAAATTAATTTTATGATATTCCTTCCTCAGTTTTCTTAAATAATGAAATGGGATCATACCCCAAGCCAAGTCCTGAGCAGATAAGTGAAGTTCTGTTAGTAGGAGACAGAGAGGGAGTAGGGTGCAAAGTTCAGATTTCAGTTATGAGTAAGACCAGTTGTGTTGACATGTGACAGTAACAAATCAAAAACTCACTGAAATGAACCTATTTCCTCCAGTTTGAGAGCAAACTAGTTCATGCTGATGATGGAGTTGTAACAGTCTCCTTAAAGATATTTTCTGAAACAAAAGGCAAAGGAGAAAAGGAAAGATATACCCATTTGAATGCAGAGTTCCAAAGAATAGCAAGGAGAGATATGAAAGCCTTCATCTGTGATCAATGCAAAGAAATAGAGGAAAACAATAGAAAGGGAAAGATTAGAGATCTCTTGATAGAGATTCCAAGGGAATATTTCATGCAAAGATGGGCACAATAAGGGACAGAAATGGTATGGACGTAACAGAAGCAGAAGATATTAAGAAGAGGTAGTCAAATGGGCCTTAGAAAGCACCACTACGAACAAAGCTAGTGGATGTGATGGAATTCCAGTTGAGCTATTTCAAATCCTGAAAGATGATGTTGTGAAAGTGCTGCACTCAATATGCCAACAAATTTGGAAAACTCAGCAGTGGCCACAGGACTGGAAAAGGTCCATTTTCATTCCAATCCCTAAGAAAGGCAATCCCAAAGAATGCTCAACTACTGCACAATTGCACTCATCCCACACACAAGTAAAGTAATGTTCAAAATTCTCCAAGCCAGGCTTCAGCAATATGTGAACCGAGAACTTCCAGATGTTCAAGCTGGTTTGAGAAAAGGCAGAGGAACCAGAGATCAAATTGCCAATATCTGCTGGATCATCGAAAAAGCAAGAGAGTTCCAGAAAAACATCTATTTCTGCTTTATTGACTACACCAAAGCCTTTGACTGTGTGGATCATGATAAACTATGGAAAATTCTGAAGGAGATGGGAATACCAGACCACCTGACCTGTCTCTTGAGAAACCTGTATGCAGGTCAGGAAGCAACAGTTAAAACTGGACATGGGACAACAGACTGGTTCCAAATAGGAAAAGGAGTACGTCAAGGCTATATGTTGTCACCCTGGTTATTTAACTTATATGCAGAGTACATCATGAGAAATGCTGGGCTGGAAGAAGCACAAGCTGGAATCAAGATTGCTGGGAGAAATATCAATAACCTCAGATATGCAGACGATACCACCCTTATGGCAGAAAGTGAAGAGGAACTAAAAAGCCTCTTGATGAAAGTGAAAGAGAAGAGTGAAAAAGTTGGCTTAAAGCTCAACATTCAGAAAACTAAGATCATGGCATCTGGTCCCATCACTTCATGGCAAATAGATGGGGAGACAGTGGAAACAGTGTCAGACTTTATTTTTTTGGGCTCCAAAATGACTGCAGATGGTGATTGCAGCCATGAAATTAAAAGACACTTGCTCCTTAGAAGAAAATCCATGGCTAACCTAGACAGCATATTAAAAAGCAGAGACATTACTTTGCCAACAAAGGTCCATCTTGTCAAAGCTATGGTTTTTCCAGTAGTCACATATGGATGTGAGAGTTGGACTGTAAAGAAAGCTGAGCGCCGAAAAATTGATGCTTTTGAACTATGGTGTTGGAGAAGACTCTTGCGAGTCCCTTGGACTGCAAGGAGATCCAACCAGTCCTTTCTAAAGGAAATCAGTCCTGAATATTCACTGGAAGGACTGATGCTAAAGCTGAAACTCCAATACTTTGGCTACCTGATGTGAAGAGCTGACTCATTTGAAAAGATCCTGATGCTGGGAAAGATTGAAGGCAGGAAAAGGGGACAACAGAGGATGAAATGGTTGGATGGCATCACGGACTCAATGGATGTGAGTTTGAGTAAGCTCTGGGAGTTGGTGATGGACAGGAAAGCCTGGCATGCTGCATTCCATGGGGTCGCAAACAGTCAGACAACTGAGTGTCTGAACTGACTGACTGAATCCCACTCACCTGGAGTTAGGTTTCCCTATTCCCATATCTCATGACATTTTGTACCTCCCATTTAGGACTTTTTTTTTGCTATGGCCAAGTCTGCCTCCCCAACAAAACTGTGGCCCTTGTTTGCCTGAGAATTAAACTTTGCTTGTATCTCCTGAGCTTAATTGCAAAGATGACCTTGCCATTCAGTTTTTTTTAGTGACAACCTAAGAGCTAGGTCAGGCCTGTCTTCTCTTTCTAGACAGCAATGAAGGTGTTCATTCTTATACACAGGAACGCATGTGAGTTCATCCATGTCTTCATTAGAATCAAGGAGTCAAGGGTGTTGTCTACTGTGGTTATCTCTTTATTCTTAGTGGACCCTAAAATCACTGAGGCCAGAAATACTTTAAGAAGTGTTAAAGAATAAATATTAGCAAATCTGAGGCCAAGTGTTACCTTGCAGCATCATTTCTTAGCCACCCTCCTAAACAAATTTCATCCAAGTAATGTTGCGAATATGTGGTCCTAGATGACTACTGAATAAAAGAATTCCTGAATGGGCATCTCCCTTCCGAAACTTGTAACAGGCATATACCAAATGTTGCAGATGAGACCTAAAGCAGATCAATAATTTTTCTTGTAGTGTGTGTCTGCGTGAGCGTATGTGTATGCAACATTAACAACTCAGAGTTGTTTCTGCTTCTTACGATACCATCTTCACCTTTTCATTAAAAGGATTTTTATTACCAAGCATTCATTTCACTCTATTAAATGCTCAGTAATGTAAACTGATATTTAAGTTTAGGTATAAGAAACATAGACAGCATATTAAAAAGCAGAGACATTACTTTGCCAACAAACATCTGTCTAGTCAAGGCTATGGTTTTTCCAGTAGTCATGTATGGATGAGAGAGTTGGACTATAAAGAAAGCTGAGCACTGAAGAATTGATGCTTTTGAACTGTGGTGTTGGAGACGAGTCTTGCGAATCCCTTGGACAGCAAGAAGGTCCAACCAGTCCATCCTAAAGGAGATCAGTCCTGAGTGTTCTTTGGAAGGACTGATGTTGAAACTGAAACTCCAATACTTTGGCCACCCGATGCAAAGAGCTGACTCATTTGAAAAGACCCTGATGCTGGGAAAGATTGAGGGCAGGAGGAGAAGGGGACGACAGAGGATGAGATGGTTGGATGGCATCACCGACTCGATGGACATGAGTTTGGGTAAACTTTGGGAGCTGGTGATGGACAGGGATGCCTGGCGTGCTGTGGTCCATGGGGTGGCAAAGAGTCGGACACGACTGAGCGACTGAACTGAAACTGAACTGAATAATGAATCTTTCAGCATGTTTCCTTTTGGGACTTACCAAATCAAGCTGGTACAGAATGTGACCTCAAATTCTTAAAAAAAATAAATAAATAAGAAGAAATCCCTTCCCCTTGTATTACTTTCCGATGTGTACCTTTACATGCTGCATGTGTTACAATTTCCACTATAATTATGAGGGGATAATTGTAAACAACAAGCATGACATTCTTTGGTAGGCAGCCCTGGGGATAAGACCTGTCAATCCTTAAATAGGATAATAAGCTGGAAAAATTCACTTGGAGATTAAGGTATTTATTTTTTCATTCAACAAATATTTAGTAGTGCACCATCATGTAAAGGGAATCCAACAAGGCCTTGCTCCTATTCTGTGGCACGTGCAATTCAGAGCTAGAAATTGCCAAATTAATTAATCTTCTTTCCTCTTACATTTTGCAGAAATGATAATTGAAGTTCAATTTTTGTGACTTGCCCACAACCTGTGCCCAATGAATAATAAAGGCAAAACATTGGATAGAGGAAGAAGTAATCACTTGAAATATGTATTTGGTACAGTTATTTCTAATATTAGTATTATGAGTACTATAGTTAAATTTGTCTTCACCACCTCTAATGATTTCCTTCTACACTCTGCCCACTGAACTCCTCCAAGGAGTATTTTAAATAGAGTACCAAAAAATGTTCTAAGTACCATGATTGTGTGAGGAGTTTTATAGAATAGTATCCAAGAAGGAAATAGAAATTAATCCATAGAAAATCATTAAGAGACTATGGTTTCCACTTATGGTTAGAGGGGTGATTCTGTTATTGGTCACAAAGGAATTCAGACAAGCCTTCCTGCTGAGGATAGTCAGAAAATATGGGCAAGGTATGAAAGTGTCTCCTTAAAGGCATCAGAGAGGTAGTAATGTTGTGAAAAATTATTAGACCAAGGTCCTGGAGAAGGAAATGCAGAGTCAGACATTTAGCGTCAATTTGACCATAGGATATTTACAAATTGGAATAGACATTAGAGGCCGAGTATTACTTTTGACAGCCCCTGGAGTGTTTTCACACAGAAAACCCAAAATAACCTATGAGTAACACAATGAGTATAGCATGTCCATGGGCAGAAATTCAGTATTAAAAACACCAACAACAGACAGAAAATAAAATTTAAACACAATTATAATGCCTTTAAGAATTTAATACTTTGGCCACCTGTTGTGAAGAACTGACTCATTTGAAAACACCCTGATGCTGGGAAAGACTGAAGGCGGGAGGAGAAGGGGATGACAGAGGATGAGATGGTTGGATGGCATCACTGACTCAATGGACATGAGTTTGGGTGGACTCCAGCAGTTGGTGATGGGCAGGGAGGCCTGGCGTGCTGCAGTCCACGGGGTTGCAGAGTCAGACACGACTGAGCAACTGAACTGAAAATCTTGTAATTATTCTAATAAACTATATCCAAGATCAATACCCTGGAAATCATAAATCAGTGATTCTCAAAGCATGGTTTTGGGATGAACACCACAAGCATTACCTGGGAACTTCTTAGAAATGCAAATACTCAGGTCACATCCCAGATATACTTGGACTCTGAGATGGCCACCCAGCAACTGGAATTTTAACAAGCCATCTAAGTGATTCTGAGGCATGCTGGAGTTTAAGAAGCTGTGCTCCAAGGCATGATCAAGAGAACTTAAGGAAGACAAATAAATTGGGAGATATACCATGTTTTTGGATTAGAAGTCTCATAACACGATGAAGTTAAGTATTTTAACTGAACTCTAAGTTTAAAGTAATTCCACGCAAAATTCCAACTGATGCTTGTGCATTATGTGTGCTCATAACTTGATAAGCTTATATGTTAAACTTTCATGTGGAAATGCCAAGGGCAAAGAATAGATAGGAACTCTTGAAGAAGATGAGGTAGAGAGAACTTATTGAACAGATGTTAAGACATTATAAAACTTCAGTAGCTAAAACAAAGAGAGAGACAAAGAGAAAGAAAAAGCCCAAAAATAGGCCCATACTTAAAAAAAATACACACACACACATATATATATATATAATTTTCATTATAGAGAGTTTTTAATAAATGGTGCTAGGTCAACAAGATATCTCTGTAGGAAGAAATGAAATGTGAACCTACCTCATACCAGAAACAAATACATGATTTAAACAGAAAAGTCTAAACAATAAAACTTCTAGAAGATAATAGAAAAGGATACCTTTTTCTACCATGAGGGATACCTTAAACAGAACTCAAAATAAAAAAATTGATAAATCAGACAAAACCACTTTGGAAAAGATCACCTGTGTCAATGAAAGATAAGCATACATCTATCTTGCATTTTCTCTTCTGTGAATTAATCACCTCAAATTCTTGCCCATGTGTACAGAGAGATTATGGAAGGATGAACATAGCAGCATTACAGGTAATAACCAATATCAAGAAACAACCCAACCATCTATCAACAACAGAATGAATATATTGTGATATATCTAAATAACACCATGAGATAAATATACTCAGGTACATCCTGGGTGAATCCCAAAGTCACAAAGATGAGCAAAATAAAATAGAAATTATTCCATTTAAATCATTTGAAATGAAAAAACTAGCCTGCAATATTTAGGGATGCTTAAATAGATGATAAAAATGTAAAATGTGAGTGTCTACAATAAAAAGCAGGACAGTGGTTACCTTTGTGGAAGGAAGATTATTATTAGGAAGAAATACGGGGTCCTTCTGAGGTGGTTGGAAGGTACCATTTCTTTATTTTTTCTCCCTTAACTCTGGCCAAAATATTAAGAATTGTAAGCAAGAAATATGTCTTTGAGGTGACCATGATGGTCATCCTCATTGCTGGCCCTCACTGAGTACTACACGTTTGAGCACTGCTGCCTAAGTGCCGTATATCAGTTAACCTCATCTGATTCTCACAGTAACCCTATGAGGTGGTACTACTCTAAGTGTCATTTCAAAGATAAGTAAACTGAGGTACTGAGATATTAACTAACTTTCTCAAAGTTACACAGCTGAAAAGTAGCTAAGCCAACAGTTCAAACCCAGAGAACCTGACTTCAGTGCCCACACAAGCCCATGCTGTTAACCCAATCTCAAACAGTGGGAGTTCTGATGACAAACACAGGATTGTAAGGAAAAGGGAGCTTTTACTGGTCAGCATTTCTTCCTCTCTCATGAGACTCCACAAACACAATGGTCTCTGTTTGGTCTCTGCAGCTACGGACCCATAGAGGCCCTTGTAGGAGACTGATTCTTTGAAGTCTGAAGGTCCTCCCAATTTTCAAGAGATCTCTTTGGGAAGAAAAGAGCCAGCAATCACCAAGGAGGAAAACTCATGACTCAGAGGAAAAACAGAGAATGTCTCAGAGTGTTTGCCCAGAAACGTCCTTCCTTAATGGCACAGCAATGAAGTAACAGAGCTAGGAAAAGGAAGAGCCACAGAAGGACAAGGCTACTGGCTTCTGGAGGGAGACCTACATCTGAGTTAGAAAAGAAGACGTTTCTTTAGGCAGCTAAGGGGAAACAGTGATAGACGTATAGGGAATGTACGTTTTCCAGAGTGCAGGATCCACAGCCCTGGTTGCCCATGGAAATGATGCGGGTGGGGTACAGCAAGTAGCATCACATGAGGTGACGTGACACCAGCAATGTAGTTAGGGGTGTAGGGACATATCTTTACAATATGTGGAATCCTACAGGGAGATGTGCTATATTGTGCTAAGTAGCTTCAGTCATTTCCAACTCTGTGTGACCCTATGGATGGTAATCTGCCAGGCTACTTGGGATTCTTCAGGCAAGAATACTGGAATGGGTAGCCATTGCCCTCCTCCAGGGGAACTTCCTGACCCAGAGATCGAACCTGTGTCTCTTAAGTCTCCTACATTGGCAGGCAGGTTCTTTATCACTTGGAGATAATTATTCTTTTCATCATTTTCCTTTCAATTTTCTGACTATTATAAAGTCTTAATTTCACACTAGTATGGTTTTAACAACTCTCCGACACTTGTTACTACTTCTTGTAACAAAGAGACTTTGGCAGATAAAAGAGTATTTAACTAGAAGCGAAAAATGTACTTTCATCTTCATTGTGTTCACTTTTATGGCTTCCTTCTATTTAGGTCAACAATTTTTTATTTGCAGAAATAAAAAGTTCTTTTTCAAGTAAATTTATGTATGAAAAATATAAATTTTTTACACATTAATTATATAAAAATATATAGAGGTCATATGCATATATGGCAAAAAATTGTGATGATGCTGTAAAGTGTGCATAATCTTCTAAACTCTTTGAATAATCTATATCCTGTCCTCAGTCGGTGTTCCACCCTGCAGTTGTTGGTCCACACTAGGAGCATCATGTCCGTTTCTGAAAAGAACTCTCTACAAGAGATGAAGACACAGTGAAGGCTATCCAGAGTGACCAGAGAAAGACCAGAACACACAGTAATAACCACAGCACAAGATCTTGAGCATAATGGAAGCCTCTACACAGGGCCATATGAGCTGCTGTGAGGAATCTAAAGAATTGTCACGTGGATGGACCTCTGTGGGATCTGGTCTTTGTGTCCACAAAAGACAGACACATTTCTATCTTCCTAGACATAGACAACTTGCAAAAAACATATTTTTGTACAACATACAAAACATTCTGGCAGCCCAAAACCATCCACAGGTAGAATGTAATAGTAAAGGAACAAGTTTGGGCTTCCCTGGTGGCTCAGATGGTAAAGTATCTGCCCGTAATGCGGGAGGACCCAGGTTCGGTCCCTAGTTTGGGAAGATCTCCTGGGGAAGGGAATGGCAACCCACTCCAGTAGTTTTGCCTGGACAATCCCATGGACAGAGAAGCCTAGTGGACTACAGACCATGGGGAAGCAAAGAGTCAGACATGAATGAGCAACTGAAACCACTACTATTACTACTTCTAATAGGGACCAGAAGGTGTATAGATTTCAGTCTTCCCACCAATAATCCCTGGTAAATGAGACTGCAGACAGAACCTTAACTCTGAACCTTGTATTACTTATGTATGAGGCGAAAAGCTGGACCAGATGAAGGAAAGTGGGTAGGTTCATCTTGATAATCCTGGTTGCTTGGAATGCTGCCTGAAGCTTCTTGTGGAGAAAAATTTTGAGGCCATATTTTGAGTCCTTCATATGGGAAGAAGGACTGATTGTCAACATCTACCCCAGATCAGAGAGGGGAATCACCACATTTCTGATTGCCTTGGATGAGATGATCATTATGATTCCTCTCCACATCAATTTCACATCACTTTTTAAAATTTGCAAATAAATGCACTTCCAAAAAGGGATGCCAGGCTATCCATTTTTTAAAAATTTTCTTTTAAATTGCTGTATTCATTAGAGTAGACTTTGTTTATGGGTATTATTGCCTCTATTTTTATGGTATTATTCCAGAGTGACAAATCATGTAGCCAATTGTACCATTCTGTTCTCAGAAGCAGGCTTACATAATTATTCAAAATTACCTGTCCTTTAGGATTTTGAGTTGGACTGCCTGATTAACGAAAGGAAATTTCTGTTCTTCCACTCTTGTAGGATTTACCAGCACTTCTGAAGTGTGAACAAAGCCTTCTTTCACTATAAAGATGTTCTTAACAATCATGCCCTCATACAAGGGGATTTCCTCCCCCAGACAAATCGTGACGGTATCTAGTAAATCTGCCTTTACAGTGAGTATGTGAGTTCCATTTCATTTTATTTTTCTCTATAAACATAATATGCAGAATAATAGATGATCCAGCATGCGAATGCCATGGAAAGAGAATGCATTTGTCAAGGGCCACAGTAGACTCTGCTGATGCCTAGTTCTGCTATACTGTGACCACGCTTCATTTGTCACCAGCATTCCGCTTAATTTACCCCAAGTGTCATCTCCCAGGGCTGTCAGCTTGGAAAGATGATGCCCCTGTTGTGCGGGCTTTATGGATACTGAGTGTTGAGGGGCTGGGGCTGTAGGGAATGGGCTATCATTCATAATTTCACACACTGCTCAGTTGAGGCAGGCAGATGACTTGGAGCCTGAGGAAAAGGGGAACTTGAAGCTAAGCAGATGGGCAGGCAAATATCCAGCAGCATCTGCTGCTGGCTAAGATGTTTCTAGCTACTTGTCTTAAATAGCCTTCATGCTACTTATGACTTGAAGTACAGATCTGCACTGCCCAACACTATAGCCCCTGGTCACATGTTGCTGCTGAGGATTTGGAATGTGGCTAGTCCAAATGGAAATGTGTTGAGTGTATAAAGTACACACAAGATTTTGAAGACTTAGAACCAAAAAAAGAATGTAATTACTCTTATATTGATTCTGTGTTGAAATGACCAATATTCTGACAAAGTGGGTTACATTATACAAATACTTAACAGATTCTTACTTTTTTAAGGTGGCTATCAGAAGATTTAAAAACATATAAGTGGCTTCCATTAGGTTTATAATATTGTGTTGCTGTTGTTGTTTAATTGCTAAGATACGTACAACTCTTTGTGACCCCTTGGACTGTGGCCCACCAGGCTGCTCTGTCCATGGGATTTCCCAGGCAGGAATACTGGAGTGGGTTAACATTTCCTTCTCCTGGGGATCTTCCTGACCCAGGTATCAAACCCGCATCTCCTGCATTAGCAGGAGGATTCTTTACCACTAGGCTACCTGGTAAGCCCCTAAAATGTTGCTTTAAAGTAAAAAAAATTCATTAACCTTCATCCCTTTATTCTACAGAGAGGAAAACAGAGAGCCTGATTAGGTAAGCAATTGACTATAGTCACATAGCTGGTGAGTGACAGAGCTGGGATGAGAAATCACATGTCTGATTTCCAGTCTTGATCCCTTTTATTCTACATCATCTCCTAAGAAGTGAAAGTCACTCAGTTGTGTCTGTTTGTGACCCCATGGAATTAAGTCTCCAGACCAGAATACTGGAGTGGGTAGCCTTTCCCTTCTTCAGGGGATCTTCCCAACCCAGGTATAGGTCTCCCTGCATTGCAGATGGATTCTTTCCCAGCTGAGCCACAAGGGAAGCCCAAAAATAATGGAGAGGGTAGCCTATCCTTTCTCTAGCGGATCTTCCCAACCTAGGAATTGAACCGGGTCTCCTACATTGCAGGCGGATTCTTTATCAATCAGGGAAGCCCTCATCTCCTAAGAAGAAGCACCCAACTCTAAGAGTAAGGAGATGTGGATATATATCATTTTGTATTCAGTCTTTTACCTGCAAGGGACAGTGCTAACTTTTCTATGCCTCAGTCTCCCCTTTGCTAAAAAGTGCAAACACATTACCCATGTTGATAGGGAACTCAAATTATTTTTAAAAAGAGCTTCAAAAACCTTTAAAGACAACACAGTTTTTGGCAGTTTGTGTGTGTGTGTGTGTGTGTGTGTGTGTGTGTGTGTGTGTAGAGCTTAAGAGCACAAACACTGGAGCAAGATCACCTATCTGGGTTTCAGTTCTGATTCTATCATCACCATTTTGGATTAGTTATTTAAATTCTGTGTTTCTTGGCCATTTGGATATCTCCTTTGGAGAAACGTCTCTTTAGGTCTTCTGCCCATGTTTTGATTGGGTTTTTTTTGTTTTGATGATATTAAGCCCCATGTGTTGTTTGTAAATTTTGGATACTAATCCTTGCTGATGACATCATTAGCAAATATTTTCTCCAATTATGTGGGTTGTCTCTTTGTTTTATTTATGATTTCCTCTGTTGTACAAAAGCTTTTGAGTTTAATTAGGTTTCATTTGTTTAAGTTTATTTTCATTACTCTGGAAGACAGATGGAAAATGGTATTGTTGCAATTTATGTCAGAGAATGTTTTGCCTATGTTCTTCTCTAATGGCTTTATAATGTCCTGTCTCTAATCCATTTTGAATTTACTTTTATGTAAGGTGTTATAAGAATATTCTAATTTCATTTTTTAACATGGGGCTGTCATTTTCCTGAAACCATTTGTTGAAAAGACTGCCTTTTCTTCATTGTATATTCTTACCTCCTTAATCATATATTAATCATGCACAGGTGCATTGGTTTATTTCTGGGTTTTCTGTTCTGTTCCATTGATCTATATTTCTATATTTGTGCCAGTACCACACTGTTTTGATGACTATAGCTTTGTATATAGTCTGAAGTCAGGGAGTCTGATTCCTACAATCCATTTTTCTTTCTCAAGAGTGCTTCGGTTATTTGGGGTCCTTTGTATCTCCATACAAATTTTAAGATTTCTTGTTCTAGTTCCATGAAAAATGTCACTGGTAATTTGAAAGGAATTTCATTGAATCTGTAGATTGCCTTCGGTAGTATAGACAATTGTCATTTTGACAATATTGATTCTTTTAATCCAGGAACATGGTATATCTTTCCATCTGTGTCATCTTTGATTTATTTTATTGGCATTTTATAGTTTTCAGAGAACAGGTCTTTTGTCTCCTTAAGTACACTTATTCCTAGGTATTTTATTCTTTTTGATGTGGGATTGATAGGTGGGATTGTTCCTTGAATATCTCTTTCTGATCTTTCATTGTCAGTTGATAGAAATGTGACAGATTTCTGTGTATTAATTTTGTAACTTGCAACTTTACCAAATTTATTGAGGAACTCCAGTAGTTTTCTGGTAGCAATGTTCAACATCGATAATTATTAGAGAAATGCAAATCAAAGCTACAATGAGCTATCACCTCACACCAGTCTAAATGGCTATTTAAAAAATCCTCAAAAATAAATGCCAGAGAGGGTGTGGAGAGAATGTAAATTGGTACAGCCACTATGGAGAACAGTATGGAAGTTCCTTAAAAAATAAATATAGACTACCATATGGCCCTGCAATCCCACTCCTGGGCATATATCCAGAGAAAAATATGGTCCAAAAGGACACATGCACCCCGATGTTCACTGCAACCCTGTTTACAATAGCCAAGACATGAAAGTAACCTAAATGTCCATCAACAGAGGGATGGATAAAGATGTGGTACATATATACAATTAACTATTACCCAGCCATTAAAAAGAATGAAGTAATTCCATTTGCAATAACATGGTTAGACTTAGATATTGTCATTCTGAATGAAGTAAGTCAGACAGAGAAAAATAAATACCACACAATAGCACTTATATGCAGAATCTAAAAAGAAATTATACAAATGAACTTATTTACAAAACAGAAACAGACTCACAGGCTCAGAGAATGAATTTATCATCACCAGGGTTGAAGGGTAGTGGGAAGGGATAGTTAGGGAGTCTGGGGTTGATATATATGCACTGCTGTGTTTGAAATGAATAACCAACAAGGACCTACTCTATAGCAAAGGGAACATTGGTCATTATTATGTAACAACCTAAGTGGGAAAATAATTTGAAAAAGGATACATGTATATGTATAACTGAATCACTTTGCTGTACACCTAAAATGAATACAACATTGTTAATCAACTATACTTCAATATAAAATAAGTTAAAAAAAATTCTCTGGGTCTTAGCCTTCCTATCTGTAACACAATATATTCTATGGCTTTAGATTAGTTAATACATAGAATAAATGTATTCTATTCTAGTTAATACATAGAATACACTTAGAACAGTGCTAGGTGTTTGGAAAATACACAAATAGTGTTAGCTATTATCATTAGAGATACTACACCACATTCCTACAAGAAATTTCACCAGGTTTTTTAAAGCTAAACACATAAGAACTGTTCTTAAATGTAAGCTCATGAGTGATCATTCACCCTGTGTGATTTTAGGGGTTGGATAATGACACAATGCCCCTGAAAGAGGATCAGTGTCACTGTCCCTAAAAATAATAATAATATTTACCTTTCTGGGTTGTTGAGAGAATTAAACGCCTACTGCACTGCCTGAGAATAAATACTAGTGTTCCGTCTAAACAACAAAAACTCTTTCCTGTCCACTAGTACACATCATGATACCACCATTAGATATGTATTTCTTCAATGTAAAGCTTTGGTTTTGTTTCATTCCACTACCTGTCTTTCTTCCTTCTCACTCCAAACATACACAGAATCCTGTCAGTTTCACACAAATCTGTAGACTCTGGCATTCCTCTACCTTCAGTTCTCTTACCTTCCAAACACTGACCAAACAGTCCACACCAGTGGCCTCTTTTCTTTCCATGAATGATCGTCTGAAGCCTCAAGTCCCTGAACTAAGTCTATACCATGTCTCTCTGAAGTGAGTTTTCAAAAGCATAAGATAACAATAAGGCACTACCTTTTCTCAGTCTTTTTTTTTTTATACTTTCATTCACATCCTCCTTTTAATTCTCCTTGTTCTCCTGCTGCTTCATTGACCATTCATTTTCTTTCTCCTCCTCTTTGTTCACTCTTCCCCTCTCTTAACTCTATCTTCCTTAAGGTCTAGCATTCTCTTCCTCACTCTGCCTGCTCTATACTGCTGACTGAATTTTCCCCATGGTTTCAACCTCACTGCTATACATATGCTACAAGTCTCTCTCCTCTACCTGTCTGTCTCTCTCCTCCCCACATACACCTTGCCTCTCTCACTCCCTCTTTTTACCTGTTTTAAGCATTCAAGAACATGGCCCTTCTTCACGTGAAACCCAAGACAAAATATCATCTTCCTCCCTCAAGCTCCTCTCAAATGCCTGAGGTTTATTTATTAGTGATCATGCTATATGCTTCCAGGTTTTCAAACTTGGCACTTTCTTAGATTCCTCACATAGTGTTATGACAAATCTGAGCTTGAATCCTCACTTCATTTCCCACTAGCTCTATCAGTCAGGGTTCTCCAGAGATACACACTCGAAGAAAGAGAAAGAAAGAGAAAGAGTATAGTTGATTTACAATGTTGTGTTAATTTCTGCTATAAAGTAAAGTGAACCATTTATACATATATTCACTCTTTTTTAGATTCTATTCCCATATAAATCATTACAGAGTACTGAGTAGAGTTCTCTGTTCTAGTGATGGTTTTTCCAGCAGTCATGTATGAATGTGAGAGTTGGACCACAAAGAAAGCTGAACACTGAAGAATTGATGTCTTAGAACTGTGGTGCTGGAGAAGACTCTTGAGAGCCCCTTAAACAGCAAGGAGATCAAACCAGTCAATCCTAAAGGAAATCAATCCTGAATATTCATTGGAAGGATTGGTGCTAAAGCTGAAGCTCCAATACTTTGGCCACCTGATGCAAAGAGCTGACTCTTGGAAAAGATCCTGATGCTGGGAAAGATTGAGGGCAAGAGGAGAAGTGGGTGACAGAGGATGAGACGGTTAGGTGGCATCACGGACTCAATGGACATGAATCTGAACAAACTCCAGGAGATAGTGAAGGACAAGGAAGCCTGGAGTGCTGCAGTTCATGCATGGGATCACAAAGAATCTGACATAGCTTAGCAACTGAACAATAATGACAACTCTTGTTTAGATTCTTTTCCCATATAGTCCATTATAGAGTTCCATGTGCTATACAGTGGGTTCTTATTAGTTTCCTATTTTATATATGGTAGTGGAGATATGTTAATCCCAGTTAATCTCAATTTACCTCTCCCCTACTTTCCTCCTTGATAACCATTGTTTTCTACATCTGTGATTCAATTTCTATTTTGTAAACATGTTCATTTGTACCATTGCTTTTTATATTCTACATATAAGCAATATCATATGATTTTTTTTTTCTATCTAACTTACTACACTCAGTATGACAGTCTCTAGGTCCATCCATGTCACTGACAACAGCATAATTTTGCTCTTTTTGTGGCTTTGTATATATGTACCATATCTTCTTTATCCATTCCTTGATCAATGGACATTTAAGTTGTTTCCATGTCCTTGAATCAATGACACTCCAGTAAAGATTAATTTTAAAAAATAAAGGCTATGTCTAAAGTCATTATTTTAAAAAACAAAAAAGAGAAAGAGACAGAGGAGTTGGCTCCTGCAATTACAAAGGATGAGAAGTCCATGATTTATTCTCTGTAAGTTGGAAACCCAAGAAGCCAGTGGTGTAGCAGCTTGGGGGTAAGTCCAGGGACCTGAGAACCCAGAAAGCCAATAACTTAAGTCTCAGTCTGAGTCCAAAGGCTTGAGAACCAAGAGAGCTGATGATGCATTTCCCAGTCCAGGACAAAAGAAGACCATGTTCCAATTCACACAGTCAGAGTTAGGGCAAATTCTTCCTTCTTCCAATTTTTTTCTACTCAGGTCCTCAGCAAATTGGATGATGCTCATCCACGTTGAAGAATGCAATCTGTTTTATTCAGTTTACCAACTTAAATGCCAATCTCAACCAGAAACATCCTCACAGACACAAATGGAAATGTTTACTCAAATACTTGGAACTTTCTGACTCATAAAATTGACTCATGAAATTAACCATCACACTAGCTATGTAGCTTTGGCAAGTTGCTCAACCTGAGTTGCAGCTTTCTCATCTGTAAAATCAGGAGATTAAATGAGGTAGCATCTTCATGATACTTGCACATCCTTTTATCAACTTGAATATCCACCTCAAACTAAATTCCTATCTGAATGCTAGCTTGTTCATTGATATGTATTGTCCATGGTGGTTCTCGTTCCCCTCATGAATAAAAAATACTCATTCAATGTCAAGCATTATTTTTATTATTATAACTCACATATAACTTTTAGAATTAACTTCTAGGTTCTTTGACATTTGTAGTAACTCATCATGCCTTATAATAGCTTTCTTACAAAATGTTTCTTGTGTCTCGTCATAGTTTTCCATTTCCCATCCCTACAATTTCCACTGGAATTTTATAACTTTATAGCAAATCTGTATCCAGTTCCCAGCAATGTATTCTTCTTCTAGTCCTTCTCTTCATTTACCAACTTTGCCAGACTAATTTCCCTAAAATTCTACTAGATTATTAATCCTAAAACCTGGGGCTTGGGGAAATGGAGAGTGGCTGTAATAGGTACAAAGTTTCTATTGAGGATGATGAAAATGGATAGTGGAATTTTAATTTGGATGTTCTGGATTAGATAGTGATGATAGTTACAGAACCTTGTAAATGTACTAAAAAAAGTCACTAAACTGTATACTTTTAAAGGGTAAATCTTATGGTATGAATTGTATCTCAAA
The DNA here is from genome assembly GCF_910594005.1 of Cervus elaphus. Taxonomy (NCBI): domain Eukaryota; kingdom Metazoa; phylum Chordata; class Mammalia; order Artiodactyla; family Cervidae; genus Cervus; species Cervus elaphus. The sequence continues at coordinate 67,699,841 of NC_057823.1, read as the reverse complement.
AATGAAAATAAAAGATAGGATAAAAGTGTGTTGGAGAGTGCCTAACTTATAGACATTAAGTTATTTGTAGCTTGTAATTTGCTAAGCTTCCCTTTGCCCCCATCAAAAATGGTAAAGCTAGGATCAAAATTAAGTTGTTCTGATACAAAGACGATGCTCTTCACCACTCCACCAATATTGCCTCTCACATGAAAGCAGGGTTCTACTGGAAAAGAGAAAGAGTGAAACAAGCCCTTCTGATGGTTCTGCCATTTTGACTAAAATGCTTCTTGCTTGAGCATATGATCTGTTAATGGTGATTACAGAACAAAGTTATTCATATCTTTTGCTCAATGAAATAATTTGTTGAGACTGTATTAATAAATCAAGCCAAAGACACGAAAGATTATATAAGATAACTTAGAGGAAGGAATAAAAAGAATTAGAAAAGTGTGGGGAATACTGATGCTGCTTTTGCCTAAACGAAACATGGTAAACACTGTTTTTGCCAAAGAGATTATGGAAGGAGTTTAAAAAATCAAATTAAACTTGAGGGACAATTGGTTTGACAAATAAGTCTTCAGCTAGAGACTGTGTATTAAAGCAAGGATTAAAGAGAAAGAGGAAATATTTCTGGAGTTCCAACCATGATGTAATGAATCAGATACACATAGCTTCCCAGCCCTCCTCTGCGCTTTCTCAGCCAAATGACCTTGGCCAAGTTACTTAATTTCTCCCATCATCTATTTTCTCCTGTGTAAAATATAGACAACAAAAATTTATCATAAGGTTATTATTGTTATATAAAGGACAGAAAATAGGTACACTAAATGGTTTGATTACTTGTTATATAGGCCAGAAAATGTCCTCAATATTTGGGTGGGGGTTAATTGACAGTGCTGGGGGGATAGCAAAATTTCCCCATGTCAAACAACTCCCTAAATACAGATAGTTCACCCCCTAGATCCTTGATCCATCAGGAATTTTTTACTTGTAATTCTAAAGGTTCACAAAGAAGCATCTTTATTTTCCCTTGATGGAAAAAAAAATAATAATATAAAGATGGGATTTTCTTTCAAAATGGCAGACTAAGCTGACATAACAAATCCCCTCTTCCGACCTCAAATAGTGAGAAATTTTTAAAATTTCTCTTTCATGATGATTTCAGTCATAGACACCTTTAGTAAGGGATTTAACAAAAGTTCAAAGAACATTTAAGCTATAATTTATGCAAAATGTTTCAAAGATGAAAAAAAGAAGACAACTATCCAACTGACTTTATGAAACTAAGACTTTTTTTTACTAAGGTAAGAAAAGGACAGTATTAGAAAATAGAATTGATGACTGACTTAATTTATATACATGAATATAAAGAAAATACTCATTGATTGAATCCAGCAGTATTTTAAATGTAATAAATCATGACCAAGTATGCATTAGCTTGTGAATGAAAGATCATTCCAATATGAGAATATCTAAATAAAAATAAAAATAACCATATTCATAGACTAATAGGGAAAACAAATGGTCACTTCAACCCATGCAGAAAAACAGTAGACAATATTTTATGTATTTTTCTGTTATGAGTTTTTACCAAAGAATAACAAAAACTATGATTCTTATTTTAACAAAAGTTTCAAAAAACTTTCAGAAATCTGCAGCAAATATAATACTTAATGATCAAACTTTCAAACCATTGCCATTAAACTCAGGCACAAGACAAAGATTCTCATTATAATGTCTGTGATTATTCTACTGAAGGTCTTAGCCAATGGAGTGAGACAGGGGAAAGGAACTGATACTAGGATTAGAAATTTTTGTTACTTGCTAGTTATTTGTCTACATACAAAATTAAATTTAAAGAAAAATTCAAACTGCCAGAACTTAATCATTCAGCAGGGTTGCTAGATATAAAAATCAAGTATAAAAATTAATAACTATTTCTATATTGTCAATAGTCAATTAATAAATATAAGAGAAAACTGTAACCACTCAAAATAGTGATAAAAATTAAGAACTAGCTCTAATAAAAGAAATTTAGCACCTTATGGAGAAAATATTGAAATGTTACTAAAGTTCACAAAAATCTCAATAAATGGAGAAATAATCAGGTTTGTAGATGAAAAGATTAAGCACTTTAGATATGAATTAATCTCTGAATTAATCTTTAAAATTAAAGCCCATTATAATTAAAACCAAAAAGAATTCCTATAAAAATACAATGAGGGGTATAGCATCAATGTATGTATAGGTGAATGGATCAATGAACAGTATAGAAACCTAGAACACAGACTAAAGCCTTGGCAAGTAAGAATTTAAGAAACATAGAGTAATAGATATGAAGGAAAAGCAAGATCATGTAAGGAATGCTATTTCCACTTGGAAAAAATTAAACCTTTCTTTCACACTGTACACAAAGATTCCAATAGATTTAAAACTTAAATGTCAAGAACAAATTTTAGATCTTGTTTGGTGAAGTATTGAAGGAGGTCTTTTTGACACTAAAATTGGAAAGGGTTTGTTTATTAAACAAGATTAAAAAAGCAAAGTTTAAAAAGAAAACAATTTTTAACTTTGAGCATATTGAAATTTATCATGAGTGATAAAAGTACCACAAACTATAAAAAGATAAGTAACTGACTAGAAGAAGTTACAACACAGAATAAGGATTAGTGAGAAAAATGCATATGGGTGCCTAATGCCTACAAATGAATAAGGAAGAGAAAATAAAATGGGAGAATTAGCAAAAGACACAAAAAGAAAATCAAGACAACAAATAACCATAAGAAAAATGTGCAACCTCACTCACATAAAGGAAATTAAGGTTATATGGCATTTTTCCATACATATAAGATTAATAAAAATAAAGAAAAGTGTAGTAATACCAAACATTGGTAAGGATGTGGGTAAGAAAACAGGATGATACAGTATTGTAATTACTTGAGATAACAACTTGGTGAAATCCAGTGAAATTTAAAATGGATATAATCCATATCCAATACAATTAAGCAAGAAGCAAAAGTAACTAGAAAACTTCGTGTTTATAAAATATACTCAGCAATTCTGTCTCTAGGTGTGTATCACAGAGAAACATTTGCCCATGTGTACCATACATTACATGCAAGGTCATACTTTGAAGCAAAGTTTGTAATGTTCACAAATAGAAAAATTGATAAATTGACTAATAAATTATGGTACCTTCATAGATGGAATACCAAATAAAGTAACCATATCTATACAGATGAATAGATTCCAAAACCATAATGTTAAATGAAAATTTAGCAACTTGCAGAGTGATATAAACAGTAAGTTAGAGAATGTATAATTTAAAACATACAATAAATACCACAAAACATTTTTTGGCAATATAAATATATACAGTCAAAAAAGGGATTGGGAGGAATTCCAAGAAGTATTGCCTCTGGAGATAAAAGAGAAATACAGAAAGAATACAACGGAAGAAAGACCCAGAAGAAGAAGAAGAGAGAAACAATAAAGTAGAAGAAATATTTGGACATATGATGGCAGATGATTTTCCAAAAATGAAGAAAGACATCAATGCACAGATTTAAGAGACTCAATAAAATTTTGCTTGGGGAATAGGGAGCTACAAAAAGCATTTCTTCCTTATTATAACAACACAAAAATCAGAAAAACTGCAAGTTCATGATTTTTCTTGAACCTATCAGAAAGCTAGAGACATAAGGTAACAAGTCTGAAAACTAAGCAGAGTCAGGTGCTTGCAGGAGAGGATGCAAGCACTCGCTTACCTGGAACAGGCAAAGCTTGATGCTGGTGAGAGGAATTCAGCTGGAACTGTCCATGAATTGGTAAGGCCAAATGTGGGCTGGCAATATGTAGAGGCCCTTGGAGCTGCAAATACAGGAGCGGTTTATATGACCCAGTTGCACTGGCAGTCTCTTCTAGACAGACCTTATTGTGATGTGAAAGTCACTCAGTCGTGTCTAACTCTTTGTGACCCCATGGACTATATAGTCTGTGGAATTTTCCAGGCCAGAATACTGGAGAGGGTAGCTGTTCCCTTCTCCAGGAGATCTTCCCAACCCAGGGATCGAACCCAGGTCTCCCACAGTCCAGGCAGATACTTTACCAACTGAGCCACCAGGGAAGCCCCATGGACCTTATTATGCACATGCAAAAAAGACCAGTGGGAATCCTGAGAGGGTGTTCATTCTGATACAGATGTGGGGATGGGGAAGAGCAGGCATAGCTGGAGGGCACAAAGTCTATCCAAATCCTCCTTCCTTTCTGCCTTACAAAACTGGGGCAGGGTGACAGACAGTGACATCCCCCCAGTACTCAAGTGAAACTCCACTGAAACTGAGGGAAAGGAATAGGAAAACATTTTTCTATGCTAGAGAGAGAGGCAGGAACACAGATAAGCCCAGAACCAGAGCTGCGAAAGGGGCAGGAGCTTTGCGATGATTGCAGCCATGAGACCCACAAACTCAATACACCTGCAAAAGACAGGTTTATTCAGGACAAAGGATGCTCATCACCCAATCTTCAACCAACAAGCATCCAGTAACCAGCAATAATGGAAAATTCTGGGAAAGGGAGGCAGAGCATTAAAAGGGACAAAAGAGTAGACAGAAACCTACCCTGAGGTAAAATGCAAAAGAAGACCTAAAGTTGATGGCAGAGCCCACCTTAAGGAAAACCATCCAGCAAACTACTTCCCATCCTAAGCACAAGGCATGGCTTCAGGAGTGTAAAAGCTGGTACACAGACAGCAACTGTAACTGCAAGCCCCAAACTCAGCCATCTCCCTACTAGATTAGCTCAAAATCCTACAGTAAAGCTAAAGATTGCATTCACAAAGGTGATTCAATGAAATCCAAAATTCATTCATGATTAAAAAAAAAAACTCAACTTAGGAATAAAATTTGAATTGATTTTGAATTGAATTGCTTTTGAATTGATGCTTTTGAACTGTGGTGTTAGAGAAGACTCTTGAGAGTCCCTTGGACCGCAAGAAGACCCAACCAGTCAATCCTAGAGGAAAGCAGTCCTGAATATTCATTGGAAGGACTGATGCTGAAACTGAAGCTCCAATACTTTGGCCACCTGATGCAAAGAACTGACTCATGGAAAAGACCCTGGTGCTGGGAAAGGTTGAAGGCAGGAGGAGAAGGTGATGACCGAGCATGAGATGGTTGGATGGCATCACTGACTCACTGGACATGAGTTTGAGCAAGCTCTGGGTGTTGGTGATGGACAGGGAGGCCTGGCATGCTGCAGTCCATGGGGTCACAAAGAGTCAGACATGACTGAGTGACTGAACTGAACAGAGGGATAAAAAAGTAACCTCCTTTATCTAATAAAGATTTTTTTTTATAAAATATAATACCAACTGAAAAATAAAATATTGGAATTCTCTCTTTGAGACTAGGAGAAAGGCAAGGGTATCTGAGGTCACCCATCTATTCCATACTGTACAGGTTGTCCTAGCAAATACAGTTAGGCAAGAAAGGAATATTAATCATGGAGAGATTGAAAAGCAGGAAACAAGACTGTCATTATTCATGAGTTCTAGGATTACATGTGCAAAATATCTAAATTATCTATGATAATACACCAGTGGGTTTTGCAATATTACTGAGCATTAAAAATCCAAGAATAATAATATGGCCCCCAAATATACCAGGCAAAAATCAATATCATTACAAGGAAAAATAGACCAATTGACAATCTGAGTAGATCTAAATACACCTCTCGTAGTAATCTGACAGAATAAACAAAACATCTGTGAAGATACTGAGAATGTGCACAACACAAGTAGTGATTCATGGTCTAAAGAATATATTCAGAACATCATATTCAATGACTGTAAGATGCACAGTCTTTTCAAGTATATGTGGAACATTTATGATCCTGTCCTGAAGGTGCTACAAATGTCAATGGACTAAAAAGACAATGTTTCTGACTACAGGACAATTTAGTAAAAAATGAAAGTAACTAGAAAACGCCATGCTTTTACATTAAGAAATACACTTTCGAGGGCCCACCAATTAAAGACAGTGAAAAAGAAATTAGAAAATATCTTCATGAAATACTAATTAAAACGCTATTTCTCAAAATGTGAAATTCAGCCAAAGCTGTATTTAGAGAGAAAATTGTAGCTTACATACATATATTACCAAAAGGAGACTACAAATTAATGTGTTAAACTTCCATTTCAAGAGGTTACATCTAGAAAGAAAAAATAAACCCAAAGGAAATAGAAGAAATTCAGTAAAGTGGATCAACAAAGCCAACATTATTCTCTTGAAAAGAGTAATAAAATTGGTAAGACTCTAGTGAGATGATTAAGGCAAAACAGGAGAAAGAACAGATATATATAACAGTAGGAATATCACTATGGGTCTGAGAGCAATTTAAAAAGAGAGGATATTAAGAACTACTTTAAGACAACAATTTGAAAATTGTGATGCAACGGGTAAATTCTTAGAAAAAAATATAAGAATACTGAATCTAAAAGAAATAGGAAAACTGAATCATTCTACAACTGTCAAACAAGTTGAATCCATAATTTAAAACCTACCCACAATGACTTCTACCACACATTTAAGGAAACACAATACTAATCTTTCACCAACTTCTCCAAAGAACAGAAAAAGAAGGAAAATTTCCAAATTCATTTAACTGTGTTTTGATTTAAAAAACCCTGTCTATGACATAATGAGAAAAAAATTTAAGCAAATCTTACTCAGGAATATAAAAATATTTTTAATTGACACATTTAGTAATTTATAAAAAGGGTAAAAATTATAACCAATTTGATGTTTATTCCAGTAACACAAGTTTGGTTTAATTTTTTAAATATCCAATTTTAATAAATATGCTATAGTTTTATAAAATGATACATTACAAGAAGTTGGTGAAGGTATGCAGAATCATTTTGTACCATCTTTTCAACTTTTCTATAAATCTAAATTATTCTAAAATACAAAGTTAAAAAATCATTATGCCACCACATTAGCATGAAGGAGAAAATATGTGAGTGCTTCAAAAACTTAAGGAAAAACTATTGAATGAAATCCAAAATTCATTCATGATTTTAAAAAACTCATCTAGGAATAGAAATGTAACTTCCTTTATCTAATGAACATTGTCTTTACAAAGTCTAACATCTAATAGCAACTGAAAATGAAATATTGAAAAATTCTCTCTGAAGCTGGGAGAAAGGCAAGGGTGCCCGATGTCACCTGTCTGTTCCATATTATACAGGTTGTCCTAGCAAATACAGTTAGGCAAGAAAAGGCTATTCATGCAGAGATTGAAAAGGAGGAAACAGAACTGTCATTATTCATGAGTGCTAGAACTGCATATGTAAAAAATCTAAATTATCTACAATAAATTAATACAGTGTACCAGTGGGTTTTGCAATATCACTAAGCATTAAAAATCCATTTATTTTCTATATACTAGGAAAAAATTAGAAAATGAAAAAGTAAATACCAAGAAATATATCTAACAAAAGATGTAAAGACTTCTCTGCAGAGAAGTTAAAGAACATTAAGAGAAATTACAGAAAGATAAACCATGTTCGTGAATATCTCAATGCTGTAACAATGGCACTGTTGCTAAACTGATCTATGGATTTAAGGTAGTCTCAATCAAAATGCCAAAAAATTTGTTGGTGGGATTTGAAAAGTTACTTTTAAAATGTATATAGAAATGAAAAGGACTGATATTATTCTTGAAGAATTTGCATCACTTAGTATAAAGATTTAGTATAAAGCTATATACTTTCAAAAAAGTATATATATGGTTCACATAGAGAGATAGACCAATGGATTAGAATAAAGAGCCTCTTGAGAACCACATCAAGATTCTTTCAGTGTCACTTTTTAAAAAAAATTTAATTTATGACTGCACTGGGTCTTTGTTGCTGTGCACAGACTTTCTCTAGTTGTGGCAATTAGGGGCTACTCTCTAGTTGTGGTGTGCAAGCTTCTCATTTCAGTGGCTTCTGCTGTTACAGAGCATGGGCTCCAGGGTGTATGGGCTTGAGTAGTTGCAGCCTGTGAGCTCAGTAGTTGCAGCTTATGGACGCTAGACTGTGGGCTCAGTAGTTGTGGCACATGGGCTTAGTTGCTCTGTGGCACATGGGTCTTCCTAGACCAGGTATTGAACCCAAGTCTGCATTGGTAGGCAGATTCTTAACCAGTGGACCACCAGGGAAATCTCAGTGCCACATTTAACTCCAGTTTGCTATTGCAATAGCAAATTGGTCTTAACTGACATCTCATGTGTTCAGCCTCACTGCATCTTGCTTTGGACTCACACTGCATACCTTTTTTCTTCCTGCCCTAGAACTTGCATAATGCCAAGGCACACAGCAGTCACACTCATACAACCTGGAGGCATAGGGGACTGAACACTCATGAAACCAGTCTTGGTCAATGGAGAACTCAATGGAGAAATCGTTCTTCCTTTTGTTCCCAGCCAGGCAAATTGCATTTTGTAAGGTTTCTTAAAAGTATTGAGCAGAAATGATTTATAGCAGTGGCCAGTTTGATTGCACATCCTTGAAATGGTTTTCTTTGTTTTCTTATTTCGGTTCCCCAGTCTTGTACTTCTGCTACCTGCCATTCCCAAATCAACCACCTTGATGCAAACTGCCTCAGGGCTCTGCTTCCAGGAAAACCCAGATGAAAACAGCTTCCCTACTGAATAACAGGGTAAGGCTGGCTTTTACAATATATGGTGCTGGCACCATTGGATATCCATATAGAAGTAGTAAAATTTGACCCCTATTTATACTTCATTTGAAAAAATCAATTTTTTGGTGGATTATAGATCTAAATGTGAGAGGCAAAACAATAAAACCTTGAAAAGTTAGCATGAGAGAATATTTTTATAACCTCAGGGTAAGGAGAAGACTTTTAAAGAGAATACATCACTTCTATAAAATAAAAGTTTGATGACTATATAAAAATTAAAAAAGAACATCTGTTCATCAAAAGATATCATTAAAACAAGGAAAATACAAGGTACAGAGTAAGAAAATATATTTGCAATGCATATAACTAACAAAAGGTTTGTATTCAGAAAATAAAATTAAATCCTATAAATGAATAAGAAAAAGTCTGGTAGAAAAGTCAGAGACTTGAACAGTCACTTTACCAAAGAAGACATCCAAATGACTACCAGACATATGAAAATGAGTTCATTAGTCATCATGGGAATGCAAACTAAAACCACAAGCCACTGAACACATCCACCAGCCTGGCTAAAAAACCTTTTTTAACCAACAGTTCCAACTGTCACCACAGATATGGGATAAGGGAAACTCTCAAATTCTGCAGATGGGAGTATAAATTGATGCCATCATAGGAAAATTAAGCACTATCTACTTAAACTGAATATAAATATATATTACCTATGACTTAGTAATTCTACATCTAGAAAACTATGTCCATGCAGAAATGCATAGTCATGTGCACCAAAATACTTGAACAAGAATGTTCACAACGGAACAACCCCAAAACTTAACAGCAATAAACTGAAGAAATCAATGACTATATATTCGCACAACAGAGGGCAGCAATGAAAAGAAAAAACTATAGCTACACACAACAGGGATGATTGTCACAAACATGATATAAAAATTCAGTCTTTGGTGTCTGTTCAAAACTGGTTATTTAAAATTCCAAAACAGCCAAAACCATTGTGTTTACAGATACATATTCTGGTGTTAAAACGTAAAGAAGAAAATGACTTTCAAAAATCAGAATAATAGTTACCGTTAAGGGGAAGAGAGAGTTGTTGTTGAGACCAGTCATTTGGGGGGCTCATTGGTGCTATCAATGCTATTTCTTGAACTGAATTCCAGTTATACAGATAAGTACATCATAATAATTCATTAGTGTCTTCCCTAGTGGCTCAGCAGTAAAGAATCTGCCTGCCAATGCAGGAGACACAGGTTTGATCTCCAGAGTCAGGAAGATCCCTGGAGAAGGAAATGGTAACCCACTCCATTATTATTGCCTGAGAAAGCCCATGGACAGAGGAACCTGGCAGACTATAGTCCATGGGTCACAAAAAGTTGGACATGACTTAGCAATTAAACAATAATCCATTAAGCTGTATGTTTTCTCTTCAGTAAATGTGTAGTATTTCACAGAAGAAAAACTTTAAAACAAAGAAAGGGAGGCAGCGCAGTCCTATCACATACTGGGTTTTCACCAAAATCTAACACATTATTATTATGAAGAGAAAGTCTAATAAGCAACTGAAAGCTGGGGTATAAGATGTGGAGAGATTTTAGTCATAAAAATTCCTATCACCATTGCCTACATAACAGAATTTTCCCAACTCCTTTACACACTTGATGACATTTTTGAGGCCAAGTGCTCAGAATAGTCAAGTGATTTCCCAGGTCAGAAAGCTACTAAATACCTTTTGCAGGTCTTGAACCAAGCGTTGAGTCCAGTGTTCTTTCTCCTAACTCCAGAAAGAGGACAGTGAGGAGGGAAAAGAAACTACAGGAAGGGTGACTGAGCAAGTGGAAAGTGCTGGTGTTGGGATTGGTGTACCCGGTCCTAACAATTGGTGATTGCTTAGGTTTTTATTAGCGTACATTTGTGGATTTGCTTTGTTTTGGCAGAGGACAATCTTGCTAAAGCCGTTTAACACACTATTAACCAAGACATACTAATGCACAGGCATTAGTTTCTGTAAAAATCTCTTGGTCAATAATGTGTTAACTGAAGAGACAACAAGATGGGAAGAGAGGCTATGGTCATTTGCCACGAAAGAAGTTTTATCTCTGGGTTCTGGGTGCTTGAACCTGGGTTATTAATAGGGTAAGGTCAGAATGAAGTCTCAGCTTCTGTTTATCTCTTTCAATGACACCTATTGCTGCAATAATAATCACCCTCCAAAGTTTTGTGTGCTGAAACTCACTCTCTTTGAGACTTCTTAAGAAACTGTTATATCTTACCTATGAATAAATTACCCACCAAGAATGCACTTCAGTCTTGGAATAATGTGATATGTCTCGACCCCATTAAACTACATCAATGTAACTACACAAATGCTAATTGTAATACTCTGTTATTTGCACACAGAATCAAGGGGCAATGTCCTGCCTTAAGAGTTTAATGGCTCTAAAGCAGCAAGAAGCAGACTTTGTTATCCCTCTCTGGCTTTTCAGCAGCTGGTGGCCTCTGTAGGAAAATGCAAATGCAGAGGCATAGTAGTTGAACCTTGGATATGTTTGCATTTACACCTGCTAATTAAATCAAAGAAAAAAGCTCTGCTTCCCAGCTGAAAATCTTCTAACCTGGAAGTCCAGTTCAAGCAGAAGCCAAGAAAGTATTGTACAGGTCACCTGATGAATTGCTATCCAACAAACACATAAAATAAGCCAAAATTGAGAGCAACATATATAATTTTAAATTTTCTAGTATTTTAAAAAGATAAATAGGTGAGATTAATTTATTGATTTATTTAGCCTATTGTAACTAACAGATTATTATTTCAATATATAATCGATATTTTAAAAGTTGAATATTTTAATTGCTATTTTCATACGAAATCTTCAAATCGGATGTGTTATTTTAGACTTATAACTGTAGGGGAGGAAAAATCCTTTTCCTCTTCCCTCTTAGGTCAAGTTAACTGAGATCTCCAAATTAAACTGACAAACTAGATGCTAACAGGAGAAAGGCATACAAGTTTTGCTTGATGCTAACGTTTAAATTTTTACACTTGCAGAGGCTTTTGCAGAAAAGACATGAAGAAGAAAAGAGGTGGTGAGACTTAGGGTCTTATAACCATTTTAACAAAAGATTATAAATGTGGTGAAGTGATTAGACTTAAGGAACATAGGCTTCTATAGGAAGTAGAGTTGTGGGGAGATAAATACATGGTGGAAACTAATTGAAGATAGGGGTTATTTTAGTAAGGTTGGTTTGCACAGACTCATCTCCATGCCAACTTTCTGTCTCCAGTGATAATATTTGGTTTCTTCCTCCCAGGTACAGAAGAGAGGAGGAGGAACACCTTCACAGGGGAAATTTATGCCTTGGCAGGTTACATAAACCCTCTAACCATTAGTTGTCTTATCTGTAAAAAGAGGATAGCAACAGTATCTACTGCTCAGGGATTCTGAGCATTAGATGAGACAATGCATCAGAAGTGTTCAGCACAGTGGTTTTTTTGACTGCCTTTATCAAGAATGGTTAGCTCTATCTTCATTGTAAGTGAATCTGTAATAGTGTACGAAGCAATTCCTTTGTATTATTTTCATGAGATTACACTAAGGAAACCAAGGGTCATTATTTCTACTCTACAGATAAGGTAACCATGCCCAATAACTGGTCCAGAGTTAACAGGGCAATATGCAGCAAAGCTTGGCTCAAAATCAAGTCTTTGAAGGCATGTTCATTGCTACTTTCACTAAAGTGCATTTGCTGTGGCAGGAAATCTGTTTGCCTGTTTTTAATCTTGTCACTTACTGGGAAAGGAGTCTTCCCAGTGGCAAAACATTGAGCAGAAGAAATTGGAGAATCTTACTTTTCATGACAAACAATAAGCATTCACGGAGCACCTAGAGGGTGCAAGGCCTTTTGCACCAGGAAGGTATGCTTTTCTTTGCTCTCTTTGCAAACCTCAGAACAGATCTTTGTGAAATTCGTCCTCAGATCAAACATTCAAATGTAGAAGACCTTACAGTGAAGCCATCAGTTCACCTTGGGTGAACTATCATGAGGTGAATTAGAGAGTCTGAACAGTTCTTCAGGCAATGTGGCTCTGGTACCTAAAGTAGTATAGTGTATACCAGGTTGGAGGAGACGGTGGAATGCTTTTCTGGAAATTCATTTTCAAATTGAAGTCTAAATTCTTTGTTTCACTCTCTGAAATTGTCAAGGCACACAGCCTTAGTGTCTTTCCTAGGGCAAGGGCAGATTCTGCCTTTCGATAGAGCCAAGAAACATTTCAGGGCAAATTTAAGTCAGAAAATCATGCCAGGAAATATTCCCCCAAATATGAGGTAACTATAAAAAACTGTGGGTCCTGTTCATAAGGACTGAAGAATTGCCGTTATCAATGCCACCTTTTTTTATTTTCCTTTCTTAGGAATATTTCTGCAGTTAAGAAGAGAATATGGATTATTATCAATCACAATCAGTTTCCAGAAGACAACATACCTATAATAATCCTAAAATATAGAGTTTATAGCATGTAATTCAAATTTTAATACAGTATTCTTTTAAAACTTTTGTATATGCATAATATATATATATATATATATATATATATATATATATATACATTACATATTATATATAATGACCATCTCCCTAGCAAAAATACAAATTCTGTTGGGACACATATTTTGGGTAGGTGTACTGTTGAGTGGAAAAAAGTTGATTTCAAAATGGCTTTTTCCATGTTATCTTACTTCTGTAAAACAACTACATTCAAACATCAATTTTATCTCTGTCTATCTATCTGGAGAAGATGACACGAAAATACTAACAGTATCCTTCTGGGAGGGGATACTGGAGGGGGGGCAGATTTGTTTTTCATACAGTTTTTTATTCTAACTTGAACAATAAACATGTATTATTTGTAGTATATTTTTCTTTTTTTTTTTTCTTTCTTTCTTTATTTATTTTTTCAGTGGGTTTTGTCATACATTGATATGAATCAGCCATAGATTTACACGTATTCCCCATCCCGATCCCCCCTCCCACCTCCCTCTCCACCCGATTCCTCTGGGTCTTCCCAGTGCACCAGGCTCGAGCACTTGTCTCATGCATCCCACCTGGGCTGGTGATCTGTTTCACCATAGATAATATACATGCTGTTCTTTCGAAACATCCCACCCTCACCTTCTCAAACTATTGAAAAAGAGCAACTCAGAAGCATTTGGACACTTGGTGACTTATAGGTAGCCAGCTTCCGCAGGGAAAGAGGAAGACTCCATCAAAACCCTGATGCAGTACATCTCTGGGAGAAAAAAATCTATGCACATGTGCAGATGTCCATCTTCAGCAAGCCTCTCAGAAGAAACAAATAGGCTAACTGGGGACTACTAACAAGCTATTCACTAACCAGGAATTCATTCAGGTAGCCTGACTGACGTTGTCCCCATGACCCGCATCGAAAGTGGGTTTCAGCCTAGGTAAGTCACATGGGGACATTTCCTCACCAGTATAATGATAATAAGATGTAACTGTTCACATAATCCTCAGGTTATGTGAGGGTGAGATGAGATACCATGAGTGAGATGTCTAGCGCAATGCCTGGAAGAGAGCGGAAGTGCTTAATGAATAGGAACTGTCTGCAGCCAGGCCCAAAGTTGCCCTCTCATGCCCAGGGGAGAGGGAAGGAAAAGACGACACCCCCAAATTTCCTCTCCCTTGTAAACAGACAAGAAACCTCTATTAGCTTGAAAGTCGCAAGTGCAACCCGTGAGCCTGGAAATTCTGTTGGAATCCCAAAGACTATAAACAAGAAAAAAAATAATAATTTAGAAAAACTAACTTACTCTTAGCCATAAAATTCAAGAGCTAGAAAGCTGAATTTATTCTGTTCACAGGGAGAAAATTAAAATTTTGATAACACATTTAGAAACAATCACTAAAAACAGTCAATACAAATTCACTCAGGAGAAACTAATTGTCATAGAAGAAAATTCTACGTAATGATAACAATAACTTGGCTTGGAAAAACTAATGTAACCAAATTCACATAGGTAGAAAGTGGCAATACTGGGATTTGAAGTGAGTTTGATTCCATCAGCTTCCTTTTCTTATTATAGCCATAAAATCCTCAGCTTTGAAATAAATGTTAGAAGCCTAGTCAGTTTCTTCATTCTTTTTTCTTTTTTTTTTTTATGGTTTTTCTTTTTCTTTTTTTTTTTTATTAGTTGGAGGCTAATTACTTCACAACATTTCAGTGGGTTTTGTCATACATTGATATGAATCAGCCATAGATTTACACGTATTCCCCATCCCGATCCCCCCTCCCACCTCCCTCTCCACCCGATTCCTCTGGGTCTTCCCAGTGCACCAGGCCCGAGCACTTGTCTCATGCATCCCACCTGGGCTGGTGATCTGTTTCACCATAGATAATATACATGCTGTTCTTTCAAAACATCCCACCCTCACCTTCTCCCACAGAGTTCAAAAGTCTGTTCTGTATTTCTGTGTCTCTTTTTCTGTTTTGCATATAAGGTTATCGTTACCATCTTTCTAAATTCCATATATATGTGTTAGTATGCTGTAATGTTCTTTATCTTTCTGGCTTACTTCACTCTGTATAAGGGGCTCCAGTTTCATCCATCTCATTAGGACTGATTTAAATGAATTCTTTTTAATGGCTGAGTAATATTCCATGGTGTATATGTACCACAGCTTCCTTATCCATTCATCTGCTGATGGGCATCTAGGTTGCTTCCATGTCCTGGCTATTATAAACAGTGCTGCGATGAACATTGGGGTGCACGTGTCTCTTTCAGATCTGGTTTCCTCAGTGTGTATGCCCAGAAGTGGGATTGCTGGGTCATATGGCAGTTCTATTTCCAGTTTTTTAAGAAATCTCCACACTGTTCTCCATAGCGGCTGTACTAGTTTGCATTCCCACCAACAGTGTAAGAGGGTTCCCTTTTCTCCACACCCTCTCAAGCATTTATTGCTTGTAGATTTTTGGATAGCAGCCATCCTGACTGGCATGTAATGGTACCTCATTGTGGTTTTGATTTGCATTTCTCTAATAATGAGTGATGTTGAGCATCTTTTCATGTGTTTGTTAGCCATCTGTATGTCTTCTTTGGAGAAATGTCTGTTTAGTTCTTTGGCCCATTTTTTGATTGGGTCATTTATTTTTCGGGAATTGAGCTGCAGGAGTTGCTTGTATATTTTTGAGATTAATCCTTTGTCTGTTTCTTCATTTGCTATTATTTTCTCCCAATCTGAGGGCTGTCTTTTCACCTTACTTATAGTTTCCTTTGTTGTGCAAAAGCTTTTAAGTTTCATTAGGTCCCACTTGTTTAGTTTTGCTTTTATTTCCAATATTCTTGGAGGTGGGTCATAGAGGATCTTGCTGTGATTTATGTCAGAGGGTGTTTTGCCTATGTTCTCCTCTAGGAGTTTTATAGTTTCTGGTCTTACATTTAGATCTTTAATCCATTTTGAGTTTATTTTTGTGTATGGTATTAGAAAGTGTTCTAGTTTCATTCTTTTCCAAGTGGTTGACCAGTTTTCCCAGCACCACTTGTTAAAGAGGTTGTCTTTTTTCCATTGTATATCCTTGCCTCCTTTGTCAAAGATAAGGTGTCCATAGGTTCATGGATTTATCTCTGGGCTTTCTATTCTGTTCCATTGATCTATATTTCTGTCTTTGTGCCAGTACCATACTGTCTTGATGACTGTGGCTTTGTAGTAGAGTCTGAAGTCAGGCAGGTTGATTCCTCCAGTTCCATTCTTCTTTCTCAAGATTACTTTGGCTATTCGAGGTTTTTTGTATTTCCATACAAATTGTGAAATTATTTGTTCTAGTTCTGTGAAAAATACCGTTGGTAGCTTGATAGGGATTGCATTGAATCTATAGATTGCTTTGGGTAGAATAGCCATTTTGACAATATTGATTCTTCCAATCCATGAACACGGTATGTTTCTCCATCTGTTTGTGTCCTCTTTGATTTCTTTCATCAGTGTTTTATAGTTTTCTATGTATAGGTCTTTTGTTTCTTTAGGTAGATATACTCCTAAGTATTTTATTCTTTTTGTTGCAATGGTGAATGGTATTGTTTCCTTAATTTCTCTTTCTGTTTTTTCATTGTTAGTATATAGGAATGCAAGGGATTTCTGTGTGTTAATTTTATATCCTGAACTTTACTATATTCATTGATTAGCTCTAGTAATTTTCTGGTAGAGTCTTTAGGGTTTTCTATGTAGAGGATCATGTCATCTGCAAACAGCGAGAGTTTCACTTCTTCTTTTCCTATCTGGATTCCTTTCACTTCTTTTTCTGCTCTGATTGCTGTGGCCAAAACTTCCAACACTATGTTGAATAGTAGTGGTGAGAGTGGGCACCCTTGTCTTGTTCCTGATTTCAGGGGAAATGCTTTCAATTTTTCACCATTGAGAGTGATGCTTGCTGTGGGTTTGTCATATATAGCTTTTATTATGTTGAGGTATGTTCCTTCTATTCCTGCTTTCTGGAGAGTTTTAATCATAAATGAGTGTTGAATTTTGTCAAAGGCTTTCTCTGCATCTATTGAGATAATCATATGGTTTTTATCTTTCAATTTGTTAATGTGGTGTATTACATTGATTGATTTGCAGATATTAAAGAATCCTTGCATTCCTGGGATAAAGCCCACTTGGTCATGGTGTATGATTTTTTTAATAAGTTGTTGGATTCTGTTTGCTAGAATTTTGTTAAGGATTTTTGCATCTATGTTCATCAGTGATATTGGCCTGTAGTTTTCTTTTTTTGTGGCATCTTTGTCTGGTTTTGGAATTAGGGTGATGGTGGCCTCATAGAATGAGTTTGGAAGCTTACCTTCATCTGCAATTTTCTGGAAGAGTTTGAGTAAGATAGGTGTTAGCTCTTCTCTAAATTTTTGGTAGAATTCAGCTGTGAAGCCATCTGGTCCTGGGCTTTTGTTTGCTGGAAGATTTTTGATGACAGTTTCGATTTCCTTGCTTGTGATGGGTCTGTTAAGATCTTCTATTTCTTCCTGGTTCAGTTTTGGAAAGTTATACTTTTCTAAGAATTTGTCCATTTCATCCAAGTTGTCCATTTTATTGGCATAGAGCTGCTGGTAGTAGTCTCTTATGATCCTTTGTATTTCAGTGTTGTCTGTTGTGATCTCTCCATTTTCATTTCTAATTTTGTTAATTTGGTTCTTCTTTCTTTGTTTCTTAATGAGTCTTGCTAATGGTTTGTCAATTTTGTTTATTTTTTCAAAAAACCAGCTTTTAGCTTTGTTGATTTTTGCTATGGTCTCTTTAGATTCTTTTGCATTTATTTCTGCCCTGATTTTTAAGATTTCTTTCCTTCTGCTAACCCTGGGGTTCTTCATTTCTTCCTTCTCTAATTGCTTTAGGTGTAGAGTTAGGTTATTTATTTGGCTTTTTTCTTGTTTCTTGATGTAAGCCTGTAATGCTATGAACCTTCCCCTTAGCACTGCTTTTACACTGTCCCATAGGTTTTGGGTTGTTGTGTTTTCATTTTCATTCATTTCTATACATATTCTGATTTCTTTTTTGATTTCTTCTATGATTTCTTGGTTATTCAGAAGTGTGTTATTTAGCCTCCATATGTTTGAATGTTTAACAATTTTTTTCCTGTAATTGAGATCTAATCTTACTGCACTGTGGTCAGAAAAGATGACTGGAATGATTTCAATTTTTTTGAATTTTCCAAGACCAGATTTATGGCCCAGGATGTGATCTATTCTGGAGAAGGTTCCGTGTGCACTTGAGAAAAAGGTGAAGTTGATTGTTTTGGGGTGAAATGTCCTACAGATATCAATTAGGTCTAGCTGGTCCATTGTGTCATTTAAGGTTTGTGTTTCCTTGTTAATTTTCTGTTTAGTTGATCTATCCATAGTTGTGAGTGGGGTATTAAAGTCTCCCACTATTATTGTGTTACTATTAATTTCCTCTTTCATACTCGTTAGTGTTTGCCGTACATATTGCGGTGCTCCTATGTTGGGTGCATATATATTTATAATTGTTATATCTTCTTCTTGGATTGATCCTTTGATCATTATGTAGTGTCCTTCTTTGTCTCTTTTCACATCCTTTATTTGAAAGTCTATTTTATCTGATATGAGTATTGCGACTCCTGCTTTCTTTTGGTCTCCGTTTGCATGAAATATTTTTTCCAGCCCTTCACTTTTAGTCTGTATGTGTCTCTTGTTTTGAGGTGGGTCTCTTGTAGACAGCATATATAGGGGTCTTGTTTTTGTATCCATTCAGCCAATCTTTGTCTTTTGGTTGGGGCATTCAACCCATTTACATTTAAGGTAATTATTGATAGGTGTGGTCCCGTTGCCATTTACTTTGTTGTTTTGGGTTCACGTTTATACAACCTTTCTGCATTTCCTGTCTAGAGAAGATCCTTTAGCATTTGTTGAAGAGCTGGTTTGGTGGTGCTGAATTCTCTCAGCTTTTGCTTATCTGTAAAGCTTTTGAATTCTCCTTCATATCTGAATGAGATCCTTGCTGGATACAGTAATCTAGGTTGTAGGTTATTCTCTTTCATTACTTTCAGTACGTCCTGCCATTCCCTTCTGGCCTGGAGGGTTTCTATTGATAGATCAGCTGTTATCCTTATGGGAATCCCTTTGTGTGTTATTTGTTGTTTCTCCCTTGCTGCTTTTAATATTTGTTCTTTGTGTTTGATCTTTGTTAATTTGATTAATATGTGTCTTGGGGTGTTTCACCTTGGGTTTATCCTGTTTGGGACTCTCTGGGTTTCTTGGACTTGGGTGGCTATTTCCTTCCCCATTTTAGGGAAGTTTTCAGCTATTATCTCCTCGAGTATTTTCTCATGGCCTTTCTTTTTGTCTTCTTCTTCTGGGACTCCTATGATTCGAATGTTGGGGCGTTTCACATTGTCCCAGAGGTCCCTGAGGTTGTCCTCATTTCTTTTGATCCTTTTTTCTTTTTTCCTCTCTGCTTCATTTATTTCCACCATTTTATCTTCTACCTCACTTATCCTATCTTCTGCCTCCATTATTCTACTCTTGGTTCCCTCCAGAGTGTTTTTGATCTCATTCATTGCAATATTTATTTTTAATTGACTTTTTTATTTCTTCTAGGTCTTTATTAAACAGTTCTTGTATCTTTTCAATCTTTGTTTCCAGGCTATTTATCTGTAACTCCATTTTGTTTTCAAGATTTTGGATCATTTTTATTATCATTATTCTAAATTCTTTTTCAGGTAGATTCCCTATCTCCTCCTCTTTTGTTTGACTTGGTGGGCATTTTTCATGTTCCTTTACCTGTTGGGTATTTCTTTGCCTTTTCATCTTGTTTAGATTGCTGTATCTGGAGTGGGCTTTCTGTATTCTGGAGGTCTGTGGTTCCTTTTTATTGTGGAGGATTAACCCAGTGGGTGGGGTTAGACAATTGGCTTGTCAAGATTTCCTGGTTAGGGGAGCTTGCGTCAGTGTTCTGGTGCGTGGAACTTGATTTCTTCTCTTTGGAGAGCAATGGAGTGCCCAGTAATGAGTTTTGAGATGGGTCTATGTGTTAGGTGTGACCTTGGGCGGCCTGTATGTTGACGTTCAGGGCTATGTTCCTGCGTTGCTGGAGAATTTATGTGGTATGTCTTGCTCTAAAACTTATTGGCTCTTGGGTGGTGGTTGGTTTCAGTGTAGGTATGGAGGCTTTTGGACGGTCACTTATTACTTAAAGTTCCATGTAGTCAGGAGTTTTCTGGTGTTCTCAGGTTTTGGGCTTAAGTCTCCTGCCTCTGGATTTCAGTTTTATTCTTCCTGTAGTCTCAGGACTTCTCCAACTATACAGCACTGATAATAAAACTTCTAGGTTAATGGCGAAAAGATTCTCCCCCGTTAGGGACACCCAGAGAGGTTCACAGAGTTACATGAAGAAGAGGAGAGGGAGGAGGGAGATAGAGATGAGCAGGAGGAGAAAAAGGGGGACTCAAGAGGAGAGAGACAGATCTACGCAGCTGTCTGTTCCCAGAGTGTTCTCCGTAGCCCAGTCACCTACAAAGATTCACAGAATTGGATTGGGAAGAGAAGGGGAAAGGAGGAAATAGAGGTGTTCTGAGGTAGAAAACAGAGTCAAGATTGGGAGAGAATAATCTTCGGTTTAAAAATAGGGCTTCTCTTTTTTTTTTTTTTTTGTAAGGTTATAGTGTATTGAAAATGAAAATTAAGGAGTAGTAGAGGAGTACTAGAGGACTTTAAAAGAAATAAGAGAAAAAGAAAAATAGAAAATAGAAGAGAAAAAGGAAAGAAAAAAAAAGAAGAAAAAAGAAAAAGAGAAAAAGAAAAAAAAAAAGAAAGAAAGAAAAAAAAATTTTTTTTTCCCTAATTAAAAAAATCATAAAAATCTATGGAAATGAAAGTTAAGGAGTAATGGGGGAGTAGTAGGGAATTTTAAAGGAAAATAAAAGAGAAAAAAGAAAAAAGAAATAAAGGAAGAAAAAAAAGTAAAAATGTATCTAGGAGTTTCTCTGGAGCTGTTGCGGTCAGTGTGGGTTCGGGTCAGTTTCAGATAGCTCCTGGTTCCAGCTTACACTTCTCAATATCTACAGGCCCCTTCTGGTGTAGTCGGTGTTTTCTACAGGGATTATAATCTGTTGCACCCGTCCCTTCTGAAGCGGTTCCCTTTGTTTATTTGGCTTCTGTTTGCCGGTCTCTTCAGAGCCTCATTTCTGCCCTGACACAGGCGGGCGGAGGTGGACTCTTATTCAGGTAGCTAGTTCCGTCGCTCTGCGGGGAGGGGCTGGCGCTGCGGGGAGGGGCTGGCACTGCGGGGAGGGGCTGGCGCTGCAGGGAGGGGCCGACGCTGCTTTCTCCGTCTGCGCTGCTCAGGCTCCCGGCTGCTCTATATGGAGCGCGCCCCGCGCTGCGCGAGGTTCCAGCCCTCGGGTGTTCCACAAAAGCGCGGATCGAAAAGCTGCGCCTGCTCTCTGTGCCTTCCCCGTCAGAGCGGTCCAGGCAGCCAGGGGCTTGGTGGGCGCACTCTCCCCAGGTGTGGCGCGCCCACTCCCTTCCACGGACCCAGTTTCATTTTCCTCTGGCGCCAGTCGGGTGTGTGCGCCTTCTGCCCTCCGCGTCCCCAGCCCCAGTCCCCGCCCGCGCCGGTCGGGTGCCTGCGCCCTGTGTCTCGCGGCGACCTTCCCCTCCCCCCTGCCTCCTGCCTCCGGCGGGGCTGGGCCGGTCCGCAACCTGCGAGCTCTTCTCTGGACTTTCTTGGTCTCTTTGTTCTGCGAACTGCTGGCAGTGTGTTCGGGCAGGTTAATTTTCTCTCTCTCTTTTGGTCTCCCACAGTTCAAGTTGGCAACTCACAGAAGCTCCCTCCGATTGTCCTCAGGGCACTCAGGCCCGGACCCTACCCCAAGCAATGCCACCTAAGACTCCCTTCCCAGGACAGATCTCCGTCCTTAGCTCTTTTGTCTCACTTTTTATCTTTTATATTTTGTCCTACCTCCTTTCGAAGACAATGGGCTGCTTTTCTGGGCGCCTGATGACCTCAGCTAGCAATCAGAAGTTGTTTTGCAAAGTTTGCTCTGCATTCAGTTATTCTTTTGATGAATTTGTAGGAGAGAAAGTGGTCTCCCTGTTCTACTCCTCCACCATCTTGGCTCCTCCCCCACCCCCTT
Organism: Cervus elaphus; assembly: GCF_910594005.1. Lineage (NCBI taxonomy): Eukaryota > Metazoa > Chordata > Mammalia > Artiodactyla > Cervidae > Cervus > Cervus elaphus. The sequence continues at coordinate 67,677,506 of NC_057823.1, read as the reverse complement.
CATTCTTAAAATGGTATTAATGATAGCAGACCAAGGAACTATGTTTCAGTTTGTAACTTATCTGTTAAAATATAATTAAGGTCACTAGATTTAGGAGATAAAAATACCACATGTCCCATAAATTTGAATTTTGATGAATAAAGAATTTTTTAATATTAGAGTATGGATATACTTGGGCTTCCGCAAGGTGGTGCTAGTGGTAAAGAACCCATCTGCCAGTGCAGGAAACTTAAGAGACATGAGACACGGGTTTGATCTCTGGGTCAGGAAGATCCTCTGGAGGAGAACATGGCAATCCACTCCAGTATTCTTGCCTGGAGAATCCCATGGACAGAGGAGCCTGGTGGGCCACAGTCCATGGGGTCACGAAGAGTTGGACACAACTGAAGCAACTTAGTGCACGCACGCATGCACACACACACACACACACACACACACACACACACACACACACAGAGAGAGATATTTACACTAAAAATAATTCGTCATTTTCCTGAAATTTAAATTTAATGGGGTGTCTTGTATTTTATCTGACAACCCTAAATATGATGTCAGCCCAGCATCTACCTATGATCTAACCAAGAGAACAGATTTCCTTGAAATGTTGAAAGGTGTAATTCAAGGCAAAGGAATGACATTTTATAGTTTTTAAATCATAAAGAATCTGTGAAACACTTCACACTTGACTAATAACCTCCTTTGATTCCAGTCCTCCCAAACTGACACTCAAAGAAATTATGCCACTTGCTCAATGTCATACAGCTAGTAAGTTAAAAAAAAAAAAAATCTGACATTTAAATTTGGGTAATCTAAAGCTGCTGCTACTTTTGCTAATAATGGTAAGTGCAGCTGTAATTTATTAAGTACTTACAATATTGCCTATTGGGTGTTGTGGTTAGACTTCATAGATCATGTCTCCCTTTATATGAGGATAAACTTCTGCACAGAAAAGGTTCTCACTGAAGGCTGTTTATAATCTTCCTTCCCCCCAAATTCACCCCTAATTCCAAAATGATAATAAGTAACTAAATTGAGTAGTAGCACATCCTATATAATCTAATACAAACTTGACAAATTCCAGGGAGGTTACTTGCAAAACCATCATCTATTAATATTTACTTATTTGTCTCTTCTCTTAAAAGGCTCTGGGACACTTGGAAACAGGTGGTATGCCTTGGTCTCCACTGTATCATCATCATTCATTGAGCCTGGCATCAGCAATTTGCAAAGAGAAGGGATTTCTTTTTTAAAGTTTGTTGAATGAATGAACAAATGAATGAACAGAAATATAGAGAGTATCAATTCTTGATTCTGGAAGAAATGAGAAGACGTCTCTTTTTGATAAATGATTTAAAACTATTACTGAGAGATTCTTTTTTTTAAAAGAAAAAAAATAGATTGATCAATAACTACTGTTACTTTCATAATATACGCCTTCCTTCCCTAAAGTTGAAAAAATATTGTTAGGGTAGAGGGGAATAGAGGCAAGAGCTAGTCTTTTGTTTAATCTCTGTGTCGTGGCTCTTCAATGGACAATGCACTTCATTGTGCAGCCTACAAAATAAATGGAAAGGAATCCTGGAAAGAGCCCATCTGCTGCTACTGCCTTGTGAAAATTTGTTCTTAAGAGACTTCAAGGGTTTGACTGGTACTAAGTATTAGGAGATGGCTGAACTGAGGGAGGCAAATGAGTTTGTGAAGTCGCTTAGTCATATCCAACCTTTTGCAATGCCAAGGACTGTAGTCTAACAGGCTCCACCATCCATGGGATTTTCCAGGCAAGAGTACTGGAGTGGGTTGCCATTTCCTTCTCTAGGGGATCTTCCCAGCCCAGTGATCGAACCCAGGTCTCCTGCATTGAAGGCAGATGCTTTATCATCTGAGCCACATGACTTTGAACTTGCCAACTTATTTCCCCGGTACAGAAAAGGGTAAGAGAGAGGAGAGGGGTGTGGGGAGAGAAGGAAGGGAATCGAGGAATGGAAAATGATGCAATGAATATCAGGGGGAAAACGGATTCAGTAAGGGTCAAGAGTGTGAGTTCAGGTCCCAATTCTGCATCCTGCTAGGGACAGATTTCAGTGAAGTCATTTCCTCCCTGAATTCAGTTCCTTCATCTGTAAAATGACTAGAACAACACTTCCCAGGAGAATGGATTCTCAGGATCCATAGGATATTTCCAGGTGGTATGAAGAAGAAAAAAAGTGCATTTCTGTAGTTAACTAAATTTGGGAAATGCGGATTAAGAGAAAGCAAAATGAACTTTTTTATTCTTTTATTTCAGAATTTTCATTCTTTGAAGTTCAAATATGCTTTCTTCTCTCATCTTTAAAAGGGTTTAATAGTGCCTTCCCTATAAAGTTATTGTGAGGATTCAGTTCAGTTCAGTCGCTCAGTTGTGTCCGACTCTTTGTGACCCCACGGACTGCAACACACCAGACCTCTCTGTCCAATACCAACTCCTGTAGTTTACCCAAACTCATGTCCATTGAATCAGTGATGCCATCCAACCATCTCATCCTGTTTTCCCCTACTCCTCCTGCCCTCAATCTTTCCCAGCATCAGGGTCTTTTCAAATGAGTCAGCTCTTTGCATCAGGTGGCCAAAGTATTGGAGTTTCAGCTTCAACATCAGTCCTTCCAATGAACACCCAGGGACTGATCTCGTTTAGGATGCACTGGTTGGATCTCCTTGCTGTCCAAGGGACTCTCAAGAGTCTTCTCCAACACCACAGCTCAAAAGCATCCATTCTTTGGTGCTCAGCTTTCTTTATAGTCCAACTCTCACATCCATACATGACTACTGGAAAAACCATAGCCTTGACTAGATGGACCTTTGTTGGCAAAGGAATGTCTCTGCTTTTTAATATGCTGTCTAGGTTGGTCATAACTTCCCTTCCAAGGAGTAAGCATCTTTTCATTTCATGGCTGCAGTCACCATCTGCAGTGATTTTGGATCCCCCCAAAATAAAGTCTCCCACTGTTTCCACTGTTCTCATCTATTTGCCATGAAGTGATGGGACCAGATGCCATGATCTTTAAATAGATGTTACCTTCCATTATTATGGCTGTCATTGCCATTGTTATTACTAATCTGAAAGTAGACTGATAAAGAATATAGTATCCTCCAAACTTGGACTCTAGACTTGATTGACTGATGGAGTATCTCACTGAGGGCTAACATTTCTCATACCATCCGAGAAATCCTGATCAGAAGGACCGTAAAGCCCCTTTCGTTTCAGATATCCTGACTCCACAGTGAAGTAAACGCCTAAACACAGTCTGCTCTACCCAGAGCAAGAGCACTAAGACTCATATTAAGTACAAAATGAAATGTATTGAATGAACAAACAAACAAATGAAATTTTTAAAGTTGAAAGCCCACACATTCCATCCAGTTCTGAGGTCCAAATTGCAGCCCCAACTCCCAGCTAAAAGCACTTTTGAGTCTGTGGTTCTTATATTCGAAAAGGGACATAAGAACTTCAGTATATCCACAAATGCTCAATGCCATACCCTCCCAGGCTAATTTGCTCGTAATCATCCAAGCCATTAGCTGTTTCATTCATTCACTCATTATTCATTCATTCAGCAAATATCTATAAAAGTTCCCTTATGTTCCATGTATTGTTCTAGCAATGAGGATATTACAAAGATGAATCATTCATAGAGCAGACCTTCACAGTAATTAGAGTCTCCTTGAGGAGAAAAAAAAAATACACACAGTAATGGTCATTTAAGGTGAGTCATGCTGAGTGGCAGTAGTTTAAAGCAGTAGTGCATTATAGTCAGCTTTGAGAAGCAGGACAGTCTTCAGGAGAAAAGCACATGGAATTAAAATGAACTTAAAGACACAGAAGTAGACTCACGGACATAGAAAAAAAACTTATGGTCACCAAAGGGGAAGTAAGGGAGAGTGATAAATAAGCAGTATGGGATTAACAGATAAATACTACCATATACAAAATAAAAAACAAAGATTTATAGTATAGCACTGTATAGCACAGAGAACTATACTCAATTTTTTGTAATAATCTATAATGGAAGAGAATCTAAAAAGAATACAGATATATTATACGTATATAATATACATATAACTACATAACTTTGCATACAGCTGAAACTAATATAACATTGTAAATCAACTATACTTTAAAAAAAAAAGAGAGAGAAAACCACATTACTTGCATGAAGACATTCAAGACTTAAAAATAAAATTTGACCTTGAAGCACATGGGCGTCTGGACATTTTAGGCAGAAGGAACTCCTGGGCAAAGGATTCCACATCATACCAAGAGTGTAAATCATATCATGTGACCAGTCACATGTCAGGGCCAAACAGCGTGTGAAGTCCTGGAATGACAGCCCAGGTCTGCTACATGCTGGTCACTTGGATAAAGCAGCTAGCCTCTCTATTGTCCTTATCATTTCTAAACTGTGAATATTACTGTGAGATGAGCAAGCAATAGTAATAAAATTTATTTAGCACTTGCAAAATGCCAAGCACTATTTTAAGCCCTTTGTATGTATTGGCTCCTTTAATCTCCACAACAAACACATTTATCAGGTGAAGCAATTGGACCAAGGTCAAAAAGAAATGAGGATTGAGCCTAGGTTTTTCCTAATTCTTGCTGGCTACAGACTCAAGTCAAACCCTAATCATTAATATTATCTCCATTTCACCAGTGAAGAAGCTTAGCAAAGTTGAGAAACTGGCTGGCTTGAAGTCACACAGCTGATAAAGGACAGAGCTGAGGTTCAAACTCAAGCCTGTCTGTGCTCTTGGAGTCCATGCATGCTATTATAACACCAAACCAGTAGCAAAGGTGTATAAGATAACTTATGATATGCCAGGCACTGTTCTAATCATTTACACAAATTAACTAATTTATTCCTTACAATGACCCTGGGAGGCATGTATCAATGAGAAAAGTGAACTAGAAAGGTATCGGGTAATTAATGGAGGTCCACATAGCTTCGAATTGGTGCATCTGAGAACTGGACTCAAGCTGTTGAGCTTTTGAGTCTGGGTACATCCTATTAAAAAAGGGAGAGGTAGGGAATTTTCTGGTGTTTAGGTGGCTAAGACTCCATGCTCCCAAAGCAGGAGACCCAGGTTCAATCTCTGGTCAAGGAACTAGATCCCACATGCCACAACTAAGATCAAAGATCCTATGTGCTGCACCTAATACCTGGTATTGCCAAATAAATATTTTTTTTTTTAAGTGGAAGAGGAAATGAGGGCATTTTGGAAGTTCAGAAACCCTTTTCCCTCACTCAGAAGACATGTTAAATGATCTAACTTTCAAGGTTAGCATGTCTAAAATACAAAGTACACTCTTGGGAATCACTCCTTTTCTGATTTGGATCATTCATGCTTTTCATTGTGTGAACTGAGTAGGAGTTGGGGAAGGATTTCATCAAATGAATTATGTGGAATTTTCCATACATTCAGATTGATTTTGTCTATACGTACCCTTATAGAACACAGTTTAAATGTTTAAAATAGGAGCATGCACCCAAGTGTAGTTGTGTTTGTACACACACACTATATGGGAAGAAGTGGAGGTAGGTGGTAAAAATACCATAACTGAGCTAAAAGATACAACTTAAAATTAGAAAAGATTAAAGTTTCTAAAGCTTAAATGAAAGGAGTCCTATGGAGCCTTTTTATTTCTACCATTTTGTGTTCTGTAACCTTCTCTTTAATGGTAGCTATCATCTCAACTGGGGTGGGCATTTTCTTAAGCTAGAAATGATCATTAGTGCTTAGAATTACAAAATGCCAATAATTGTCTGATAATCTGTCTCAGTTAAGCTATTTCCTGCTGCTCTCTTTCCCTTGTTTTTATTCAGAGTGTGAAAAATGCTTAGCAGGTGGACTTTCTGTTGAAAACTGAAGGAAATATGTATTTTTGCTAATCGCTTTGTGCAAGGGTTGGTTAAGAAATAAGAGCTAGCGTTAAACGACAAGATAAATGTGCAATTAAGGACAACTGCGTAGGAATTAAAGAGCAGGAAAATATTACAGTGAGTCTAAGCTAATAGCATGAAAATAAAAACTTTCTACTCTAGAGGCAATCTCCTGATTCCTTGTTTTATGTCTTGTGTCTTTTTCAATTAGTTGTATGTCACGGAGAAGGACATAGCAACCCACTCCAATACTCTTGCGTGGAAAATCCCATGGATGGAGGGGCCTGGTAGGTTACAGTCCATGGGGTTGTGAAGAGTTGAACATGACTGAGCAACTTCACTTTCACTTTTCACTTTCATGCATTGGAGAAGGAAATGGCAACCCACTCCAGTGTTCTTGCCTGGAGAATCCCAGGGACAGAGCAGCCTGGTGGGCTGCCGTCTCTGGGGTTGCACAGAGTCGGACACGACTGAAGCGACTTAGCAGCAGCATGGGAAAACAAAAAAACGATCTATCTTTGACTTTCATTTGAAACTACAACACAGGGAAGTTATTGGTAGAAATAGACAGGTCATTTTAAAAGTATATTATGTATATTGTGCATTGTATGTTACATATTGTAAAGTATTAATAATGATATTTATTTCAATTTAATAATATTAACTAACCATTCCCGAGAATGGCTTTAGCACATGCTTTAGCTCATTCAAGCCTCACAATGTGTAAAAAAGAGTGGCGTTAGCAAATGAGGAAACCATGGTTTAGAGTGGAAATGTCATTTATCAAAGGTCATGCAGGTGATGAGTGGTGACACAAGATTCCAGCCCATGACATCTGACCCAAAACTTGTTCTTTTAATGGCCATACTGCATGCCAGTTTCACCTGTTCTACTTTTCCAGGCTTGAACAATTCACTTGAAACAGCAGAGAAACCTGATAATGGCTAAGTTATGTCTGATAGTTGCATGAAGTGGTGCTTCTCATACTTGAAGTACAGGAACATAGAGAAGTGCCTGGGGCTATGAAGTCACAGGGTGTAAAATGATGTCACTTCCTGGAATGTTAAAGTTAGTCAGTGAGTAATTAAAAACAGTATTTTTACATTGAAACACATATTATGTCACACAATATCTTAAGGTAAAATATGATAAGAATTTAAAGAAATCTTGGAGTCAGTTGTATCTCCCAGAAGGGCTAAGCCCACACCCAAACCTGATTCATCCTTCTCATGTCACCACCCATACCTGATTCATCCTTCTCATGTCGCCATCACATCTCAGCCAGCCCAGCATCCCTCTTTCTTCAGGTGACAGCACCAAGATTGTCCTCTTATGGAACCACTCATACACGCTCACTCTTGGTGACTCAGTGCTTGACCCCCTTCCCAGCTCTAATGAAAGCTTGTGATCTAGGTTTGACGTAGGGGGCCCAACTGTAAGTAACTGGGAAAGAAAAATCCTGGTGGTTCAGCTGGTAAAGAACCCACCTACAATGCGGGAGACCTGGGTTTGATCCTGGCTTGGGAAGATCCCCTGGAGAAGGGAAAGGCTACCCACTCCAGTATTCTGGCCTGGAGAATTCCACAGACTATATAGTCCATAGGGTCACAAAGAGTTGGACACGACTGAGGAACTTTCACACACACAGTTGGGCTGGGAGGATGATAGCCTGGAGCTCCTCTGAACCATCTGCCCAGTACCTGGGCAGAGCTTGCCGAGAATGATGCCAGCATGGAGCAAATCAGAGGCAAGAGACAGAGCAAGACCACATCCTGCAGAAATCATCTGAACCCTGGCCACAGTCAAGGCAAAATCCTGAACTCATTAGTTATAAAAAAAGATAAACTCTTTAGGGGCAAGTCCTCTGCCACTTGCCAACCAAAATTATCCTAATACGATGTCCGTCAATCCCTTTGATCATTATAGAAACTCACATATCAAAACTGTTGACCATAATAAGGTGGAGGAAAAATTTCATAGCTGGTGGTGGTGTTTCCACAACTAGTTCATCTGCACATCATGGGAGAGGAAGGATCAGAACCTCAGAAAAAGGAGAGGCTCATGGAAATGAATTGCCAGGACCTCCACTTACACAAGTACATAAATCAAGTGATGAAATAAAAATGATATATCAAGAAAATGGGTAGGATTCCCAGAATAAATAACTCTTTCTATTCCCATCATAAGGCAATAGTAGCTATGCCTGGATAGGAGTGACCTACACAATGAGACAAAGATAATAAATGTGACTAAGAAAATCATTCTCCATTTTAGCAAAAAGAGAATTTAAGAATGATGCATACACACACACATATATATGTATTTATACCCAACTGTTCTATTCTTCAAAGCATCTGAGTTTAAAATTAACTATAATTTTAATTGTTGGGTCCCTTAACTTTGAAACTCATTACATTTTAGCTCTATAATAGCAGAGTTGTGTCAAAGGAAAACCAATGCCAAAGAAAGCTGAAAGTTCTGAGGTCTAGTCTCAGCCCTGTTCATTACTGCTGTGTGGTATTGGGAAAGTTCATTGGTCTCTTTGACCTTGAAGGAATCACCAAGTTTGGCCCAGGCATAATGATGCTTCCTTCCCAAAAGTTGACATACACTCATCACCTTTGGCAGACTAGTCTCCCTTTTGCCCTGCTGAGTCCAACCAGTTACCTCCATGCTGGCTGTTCCACCTGCACCTGTCCCAATCTTGGCTGTGGGGACGTCTATTTCAGCATCTATTTCAAGATTTACCTGCCCTGGAAAGTCCTCTTTACTGTTACAGTGTACATATCTCCTCCTTCTGAGTTTTCATATCATAGAGTATCAAGGAGGATGTCTACAATTTCATCTCATTGAATCCCATCATCTTCCCATCAATCTTTCATTTCTGTACACTCAAATGCCTGCAGGAGTGGGGCTGGCTGATATTCATATAAATGCCTGAGTAGTATGGGGTGTAAGAAAATGGGGTGAAGTATTTAACTGAAAGTAACACTTGCCTAGTTAGCATGATTTCTAAAATATTACACATACATAATAGCCAAACCAAATGCACATGCAACCATGTCAGGCTAATGGACCACCACTGTAGACACTGCTTCATATCATCCCAGCCATGACATGATCAAGAATCCTAACTGAAAATTGACATATGATGCATACTACTTCCTGTTATTTCAGCTGTATTAGAAATCCTTTGGGTTTCCCTGGTGGCTCAGATGGTAAAGAATCTGCCTGCAATGCAGGAGACCCGGGTTCAATCCCTGGGTCTGGAGGATGCCCTGGAGAAGAAAATGGTACCAACTCCAGTATACTTGCCTAGGAAATCCATGAACAGAGAAGACTGGTGGGCTACAGTCCATGGGATTACAGAGTTGGACACGACTGAGTGACTAACATTTTCATTTCACTTTCAGAAATCATTTAAGAATCAATTAATACTGGAGTCTTTGCTGATTTGGAAGCACTCAAGTATCTCCAATCTCTTGTATTGTTTCATAATTATTTTAAATGCATGCTTGGTCTTATTCCTCAAATATAAGCTTCTTGAGATCTTGCATGGCATACAAGGTTAAATGATAGACTGCTTTTCTTCACTTGACTCATGTACTCTGTACCCTGGCTGTGAGAATATCTCAATTGAAGAGACTTTCTTTGGAGGCCTATTTTAAAAAATGAAAAATGAAGTAGTGAAGCAATTAAATCCAAAGTGCTCACCCACAAGATGTGGGAGAGGCTCTCTCATTTCACCCAGAAATGTTGATTGTGGTATGATTTTTTGTTTTGGTATGTCTGCAAAGTGAAAACTCCTCAAGCATTCATCACCCAGCAATTAAACATAAATGTTGCAATTAAGTTTCTCTTTTCCTAAGCTGGTGTCAGGAGGAAAAAAATAAAATAAAATAAACCACATTAAATCCACTTAGGCAAGGCAGGTTTAATAAAAAAAACAAAACACTTTAATGGGCCAAAATTCTGTCAGTGAGTCTCAGCTTCTGTTGGAGAGGAGAGGAATCATGATCATGGTTATTTGATTGGTGGCCTTATCATTTCATGATCAAGGTGTTTTCCTCTACAGTGACAGTCAGCTTAGGTCCTGCAGCCTCTTGCTGTTGTTTAGTCGCTCAGTTGCGTCCGACTCTTTAGCGACCCCATGGACGATATCCCGCCAGGCTCCTCTTTCCAGGCAAGAATACTGGAGTGGGTTGCCATTTCCTTCTCCAGGAGATCTTCCTGAGCCAGGGATGGAACATGCTGTCTCTCTCTTTTTCTTTTTAATTGAAGAATAGTTGCTTTACAATATTGTGTTGGTTTCTGCCACACATCAACATGAATCAGCCGTATGTCCCCTCCTTCTTGAACCTCCCTCCCCTCCCACCTTATCCCACCTCTCTATGTTGTCTGAGTCCCAGTTTGAGTTCCCTGAGTCACACAGAAAATTCCCACTGGCTATCTATTTTACATATGGTAGTGTATACATTTCCATGCTACCCTCTCCATTCATCCCACTCTCTCCTTCCCACCCCCTGTATCCACAAGAGTGAGGCTCATTTAAGTCAAAGCAGTCACCCCACACCCGGATGCAGCATCCTCAGCAAGTGACCAATGAAGAGATCATGCTTACTCTCTGTTGCTAAAATGGAATGAAGGAAATTTTTAGGGCTTTGTAAACTGCTTTAAAGGAAAAAAAAACTTATATTCATGCCCAGAATAGAGTTGATATTCCAGTATTGATCTGCAAATACATGTTGCATAAGTGAACTATCTCCTAACTTTGTTAGGTTTTATATTTGGTAGTTCAGCAAAAAGAAGGAAAACAGAGATCAGGAATGTAGAAATTGATAATCAAATGACATTTGTTTACTGTGGAATGGAAAGGAGACTTGCCATTGTTTTTTTTTAAAGTTATGTATACAGGTATTTGTTTCAATGAGTTTTCTCAATAAGAATGAAAATTTCCCTAGAATATCTTATCTCTTGTGCACATGACCTCATTCATATCAAGAAATTATGCTCAGGGGAAAAAATATTGACATATTTAGGCTACTTATGATAATAACAATAACAGTATTTACAGAATACTTATGTTCAAAGAACTTTGCTTTCATTTTTATAATTAATCCCCCTAACAATCATTTGAAATAACTAATATTATCCTCTGTTTTACAGGTAAGAAAAATGAGATGCAGATTAATTATCTTATCCACAGGATATAATTACTAAATAGTAGCATTGGGATATGAAACCTAAGGCAATCTAAGCTCAGAGATAGCAAATATAAACATTCTACTATTTCTTTTAAAATTCCACCTTTACTGCATCAACTGGTATTCCAGTGACTTGCTTTCTCTAGGCACTTGTGTTCTTAAAGAGGCAACTACCTTAAATTCACAAATTGGCATCTCCAGGTCTCTCTTCAGGGCGACAATATTCTTCTGTCAGATATCACTTATTAGCAGAGCAATTTGGTCAACTATGTTTTGGAAACTTGGACATAAGCCCAATCAAACCGGTTGCCCTCCTGCAGGACCACTCAGAGCCTTCAAAATGCCATGGCACAAGGAGCTCTGCTCAATGCTCTGTCATGACTAAACTGGGAAGGAAATCCAGGAGTGGATACATGTGTATCTATGACTGACTCACTTTGCTGTGCAGTGGAAACTGACACAAATTGTAAAGCAACTATACTCCAACAAAAAATAATTTTTAAAACTACAAACTCCTCAGCTTTGCCTACCAGACTAGACCTGTCGAGATCTGGCTTCTTAGGACCTTCCCAAACCCCAGCCACTGCACTCAACTCCCACCCCCACCCCCTAATCACACTCCCCCATCTTCAGTACTTCTCATCAGCCTATCGCTTAGCCTATCGCTTAGCCTATTGCTAAGACTCCCTTAGAGTCTTAGCTCTCCCCACATTCTCCCAGCTCTGTGCACTACCGACTCCTCTCTGGAAACTTTCAGGTCTCAGCTGAAATGTCAATTCCTTTAGAAAGCCTTTCCCTGTCTGAAGCCCATATGACCCACTCTGGTTGTCCTTCTCCTGTTACTTCTTTTATTTCCTTCACACATATTGTCCATTTATTTACATGCTTGATTATGAACTATTGACAGTTTTCTGAATAAAATGTCTATCAGGAGTTAAGGTCCAGAAGGACAAGGAGTCCGTCTTATGCAGTGCTGGATCCTTACCACTTAGCACAATCCCTGACACATACAGACACACAGTAAATGTTTATCAAGAGAATGAATAAATCTCTAGAAGGCAGACCCAATCTATTCCTTTCCTAAACAAATCTGACCATGACCCCCCTATTTTGTGTATTAAGTGAATTATAGTTGATTTACAATGTTGTGATAGTTTCACCTATACAGTAAAGTGATTTATATGTGAGTGTGTGTATACACGTATATACACACATATGTATATATATTCTTTTTCAGATTCTTTTCCATTATGGATTATTACAAGATAATGGATATATTTCCCTGTGCTATGTAGTAAAAACTTGCTGTTTATCTATTTTGTATGCAGTAGTGTGAATCTGTTGATCCCCAAATCCTAATTTAACCCCCCCACCCTTTCACCTTTGGTAACCATAAGTTTGTTTTCTATGTCTGTGAGACTATTTCTGTTTTGTAAATAATTTCATTTATATCATTTTTTTAGATTCCACTTGTAGGTTGTATCACGTTATATTGTCTTTCCCTGTCATCTTACTTCATTTAGTATGACAATCTCTGGGTCCATCTATGTTGCTGCATATGGTATCATATCACTCTTTGTCATTGACTATAGGTACCATGTCTTCTTTATCCATTCATCTGTCAGTGAACACTTACGTTGCTTCTATGTTTTGCCTATTGTAAATAGTGCTGCAATGAACACTGGGGTCCATATATCCTTTCAAATTAGAGTTTTCTCTGGCTATACACCCGGGGTGGGATTGTTGGATAGTATAACAACTCTATTTTTAGTTTTCTAAGGAACTTCCATACAGTTCTCCATAGTGGCTGTACCACTTTACATTCCTACCAACAGTGTAGAAAGGTTCCCTTTCCTCCACGTTCTCTCCAGCATTTATTCTGTGTAGACTTTTTGATGGTGGCGACTCTGACTAGTGTGAGGTGCTACCTCTTTGTAGTTTTGATTTGCATTTTTCTAATAATTACCAATGTTGAGCATCTTTTCATATGCCAGTTGGTCATCTGGATGTCTTCTTTGGAGAAATGTCTACTTAGGTCTTCTGCCCATTTTCCTACTTTTTTTTTTTTTAAGTGAGCTGTATGCGCTGTTTGTATATTCTGGAAATTAAGCCATTATTGGTAGCATCTTTTGCAAACATTTTCTCCCATTCTGTAAGCTGTCTTTTCATTTTGTTTATGGTTTCCTTTGTTGTGCAAAAACTTATAAGTGTGATTAGGTCCTATTTGTTTATCTTTGCTTTTATTTCTTTTGCATTGGGAGACTCACCTAAGAAAACAGTGATAAGATTTATGTCAGAAAATGTTTTGCCTATGTTCTCTTCTAGGAGATTTATTATTTCATGCCTTATATTTGAGTCTTTAAGTCATTATTTATTTATTTTTGTGTATGGTGTGAAGGTGTGTGCTAACTTCACTGATTAACATGTGGCTGTCCAGCTTACTCAGGACCACTTGCTAAAGAGACTGTTCTTTCCCTATTGTATGTTCTTGCCACCTTGGACTCTCTATTCTATTCTGTTATTCCATATATCTCTTTTGTCCCAATAGCATGCTCTATTGATTACTGCAGCTGTGTATTATTGTCTGAAGTCTGAGAGCATTATGCCTCTAGCTTTGTTCTTTTTCTTCAGGATTGTTTGGCAATTCCAGGTCTTTTGTTGTTCCATATAAATTTTAGGATTATTTGTTCTAGTTCTGCCAAAAATGTCATGGATAATTTGAGAGGGATCACATTAAATCTTTAGATTGCTTTGGATAGTATGGTCATTTTAACAATGTTATATCACTGATGGTCAGCTTTGGTTTAAGGACTCCACATCAGTTTTGCCAAACTTTCCTGGAATCAAAATGCCACCTAAGAATCTTCCACTCAGCCAACCTTCCTCGCTTTCTTCCTTCATTGCTTTTCTTTCTCTAGTTCATAAGGGACAGTCCTACATGGCGCTGTGATAGCTCTTGAGCTTTCTTAGCCTTCTTTTACTCCATTCCCATTTTCCTCCATAGGTATTTTCCCAAATTAATCTCTTACAAATCTAACCTATTATATCCATTTCCTAGGACTGCCTTCAGTCAGTTCAGTTCAGTTCAGTCGCTCAGTCGTGTCCAACTCTTTGCGACCCCATGAATCGCAGCACGCCAAGCCTCCCTGTCCATCACCAACTCCCAGAGTTTACTCAAACTCATGTCCATCGAGTCGGTGATGCCATCCAACCATCTCATCCTCTGTCATCCCCTCCTCCTCCTGCCCTCAATCCGTCCCAGCATCAGGGTCTTTTCCAATGAGTCAGCTCTTCACATCAAGTGGCCAAAGTACTAGAGTTTCAGCTTCAGCATCAGTCCTTCCAATGAACACCCAGGACTGATCTCCTTTAGGATGGACTGGTTGGATCTCCTGCCTTAACAAGGGTGAAAACTGAATAGCTTAAACAATGTAACTTAGTTTCCCACCCTTCCAGAAGCTCAGGATACCAGATCAAAGTTGCAGCAGGGTTTTTTATTTCTGAAAGCTGTGAGTGAAAACTTGTTCCAAGCTTCTCTCTTAGCATGTTGTAGCCTTAGGTGTTCCCTGAATTGTCTTCTTCCTATACCTTTACATCATCTTCCTTTTGTACATGTCTGTCTTTGTGTTCAAACTTCCTTTTTATTATGACACACTCACATTGGGTTAGAGTTCATCCTAATGACCTTATCTTAACTAGATTACCTACAAAGTTCCTACTTCCAAAAAAGATCCCAAGCACAGGTATATGAGGGGAGTAGGACTTTAACGTCTTTTTTATTAATCTTTATTGGAGTATAGTTGTTTTACAATGTTGTGTTAGTTTCTGCTATACAGCAAAGTGAATCAGCTATGCTTACATCTGTATCCCCTCTTTTTTGGCTTTCTTCCCATCTAGGTTACCACAGAGCATTGAGTAGACTTCCCTGTGCTATACAGTAGGATCTCATTAGTTATCTATTTTATGCAGGATATCGACAGTGCATATATCTTTTGCAGGGACACAATTCAGCCCACAACATCCATTTTAGTGTGTTCTTATGGGAGAACCTGAGTTAGTTCAACAAGAGAACTCAGAAATTTCATTAAGTCTATTTATACTTAAAACATGCATCAGTTCTAGAATTACCATGTGTCCTAGCTGTATTTTTGAAAATGGAAAATCCTGTGTTATTTAAGCTATAAAAAGTGCTAGACATATTTAATCTTTAAATTAATCTAATGGAACATAATTATACTAATTAGATGCATTTAAAAATTTTATCAGAAATACCTTACAATATTAATTTTAAAGTACAGCTATTTTAAGATAGGCCAGAGAGAGGATAATTTAATTTTTCCTTTATTTTGAATAATAGTGAGATTTTACTTGGTCTAGCTCTGCTTTTCACAAACTGTGTTCCATGGAACACAATCTTTCTGTGAGATATAATAGATAATGAAAAGTAGGGGGGTAGGTGGAGATCAAGACGGCAGAATAGAAGGATGTGAAACTCCTTTCTCTCAAAAATACATCTACATGTGGAACTATTCTCATAGAATATCTACTGATCGCTGGCAAAAAAATTTCATACAATCAAAGGTGCAAGAAAGATCACCATATAACCAGGTAGAACAAAAAGGGAAAATAATGGAATTGGGATGGGACCTGCACCTCTGGGAGGGAGCTGTGAAAGAGGAAAGTTTCCTTCACCCTAGAAGCCCCTTCACTGGCTGGGAGACAAGCCAGGATAGAAAGGAAGTATCAGAGGCTCAGAAGAGAGCGCACAGGCAGCTTGCAGCAGGCAGGACACAGAGAGAGCTGAGCAGAGGGTTCTGGCCACCTCGATGACTCCCCAGCTGGAGATGCTTGCCTGCTGGTGTGCAGAGCAGCTGGTTGCTAAAACTCAAGCTTCAGTGGACAGACCTGGGGAGAGGCCTCAGCCTGGCTGTGCAAAGACAGTCCCAAGGTCTTGAAATGCAGTCCCAAGGCTGCAACTGGAGATGTGTTTGTCTGTCCCATGCTGCCTGGCCTTTAAAACATTACTAATAATGGAACTATTTTTTCCCCTGGAGAACACTGGCATTGAACAGTCCCTCCCAGTTTCCCACCCCTGGGATAACAAAAATCCTAAGAATAGACAATTGAAAGATTTCACTCCTTTGCCACTATCAGGCATGGTGATGTTTCCTTGAAAAGAAAGTGAAAGTGAAGTCGGTCAGTCATGTCTGACTCTTTGCAACCCCATGGACTGTAGCCTACCACGTTCCTCCTTCCATGGGATTTTCCAGGCAAGAGTACTGGAGTGGGTTGCCATTTCCTTCTCCAAGGGATCTTCTCGACCCAGGGATTGAACCTGGGTCTTCCGCATTGTAGGCAGACGCTTTACCATCTGAGCCACCAAGTGTTTCCTTAGTTGGTCTAATTGTCATTTTGTCTACCTAAGTTTCCAGGGAAGAGGCTCTCCTCCTGAAAGGGTTATGAACTGTGGTCTATGAAATCCTAAATGTTTCTGTATCAGTTGGGTTCTTTTGGCCCCCACTTAATCAGCTTGTGTCACTCTCTCCCTTATCCAAGAACCTCCAGCCAAACAGGTTTTCTCTCAGCTTCTTAGATGATTTAAGTCCTATCCTGATTGAGGACTTTACCCAGACCACCGTCTCCTCTTCCCCTGGCCACTCCTGTGCTTGGTCAGCTCATCCTTCAAACCCTGGCTTAAACAAGCTCCTTAGAGATGCCTTGTACTATCCCTGAGGTCTCTAAAGCATTACTAAGTCAATATATCCAAATCCAAAGCTCTATGAGCAGTCCCACCATCGATAGAGTTACTGGAATCACCAGTCTTAGTCTGCTGGTGACAATTGTACCTACCCCATAGGTAGAGCCATCTGAGAGCTGAAGATGCAGAACTCTGGCTCCAGCTGTGACTGGACTTGCTGAATAAGCAAGCCAGACATCTGCTTTCCTTCTTAAGCTATTGGGTTGGCCAAAATGTCCATTTGAGTTTTTCCATAAATTTGAATTTTTTCCTGCTAGTCTGAACAGGATTTCTATTATTATATCCAAAACAGTCCAAGCTAATAAGTTCACTATCATTATCATCATCATCAATATATTTGTTGTTATTATTGTTATCTATTTGGAAAAAGAAGCAAACCCATCTCTGTAGGAGATGTGCATGTGAACTCATTAGCAAACAACAGAGCAGGCTTGATGACGAGTCAAAGTTTCATCCAGATAAATGGGTTTAGGAACTAGAACATCAGAGGTGAGCTTTCTCGCTCAGGTTTCACTGCCCTTAACCTTCAGCAGTGCTCATTTTTCACATTCACCAAAACCATTTCACTAAACTTTGAGTACTCCATTCATCCATCCACCTGGGTGTCACTGGGAGTGATTTAGAAAGATTACAAATCTCTGTGCCTTTACATTGTCCTTAGAACACAGACAAAATCTAGCCTGAGATCTCAGGGCAGCGTGAACCACAAATGCCATGAAAGAAAGAGAAAGAAATTGAAGTCTCTCAGTCGTGTCCGACTCTTTGTGACCCCATGGACTGTAGCCTACCAGGTTCCTCAGTCCATGGGATCCTCCAGGCAAGAAAAATGGAGTGGGTTGCCATTTCCTTCTCCAGGGGATCTTCCCGACCCAGAAATCGAACCCAGGTCTCCTGCATTGCAGGTAGCTGCTTTACCCTCTGAGCCACCAGTGAAGCCCATGACAAATGCCATGACATTAAGTCTAATCTTGGGGGGTGGGGGGTGGGGGCGGGGTATGTAGTGTGAATATGGTGTGGGAAAGACTGGGTGGAAATCATGACCTAGGGTAACTCCATCAGCACATTCAGTCATCCTGGCCATAGTGACTAATTCAGCAATGGGCATGTAACCTCAGTCTGATCATCAACTTGAAAAACAAAGGGTATATATGCTTTGTTTAGGGAATGCTTAGACAAAGACTCTCTTTCCTGAATAAGTGTAAAACCCCAGGAACTTAACATGATCATTCTGGGGACCCAAGGTGAATCAGATTTACGGTGCCACTGAATCCAAGAAAGTAAAAGCAAAAATGGAGAAGAAATACCAAAGCTTCTGTTATATCACTGAGTTACTAGATCAAGCCTCACTTGGAGCCAGGTGGTACTCCTGGACTTTTCAGTTGCTTGAATCAATCTATCTCCTTTATAGTTTAAGCCTGTGTCATAGTGTTTTCTATAACATGCAACTAAATCATCTTGAGATTTGTTTTTATATACTTGCTTTTTT
This sequence comes from Cervus elaphus, assembly GCF_910594005.1. Classification (NCBI taxonomy): domain Eukaryota; kingdom Metazoa; phylum Chordata; class Mammalia; order Artiodactyla; family Cervidae; genus Cervus; species Cervus elaphus. Next base: position 67,659,146 of record NC_057823.1, on the reverse strand, counting down.
TGCAAGAAGAGTCAAATTTTCTATCATTCTCAGGCTATCTGTGACCCCTAAGAATATTTTAAAACCCTGAACTAAAGAATTTCTAAGATTTTTTGCAACATTAGCATTCTGTGATCTTCAAGTTGATTTTGTTTTTAAATTCCAAGTTTAGCTGATAATGCATAAAACTAGGCAATATAAAAACATGTTTTCAAATAAAAGTGGACTTCTCTATTAAAAAAAGAAAAATGCTTATTAGAAAAATGTTTGAAAATGTGAAAAAATAACAGAGAAAGCCACTGTTAATATTTGGAGGATTATTTTTGTATGAAATGTTATGGAAGTTTTAATGTGGGAAAGCTCATACTACACATACATATTTTTTCATCTAAATTTTTTTCACTTGATATTATAGCATAAGCACTTCTCTAGATTATTAGAAACCTTTTGTAAACATCATTTTTAATGGCTACATAACTTCCTACTGAGCACTATAATTTCCTTAATGTGAGACAAACTGAGTTGCTGCTTTTGTGATCATATTTCCCATTTTTGAAAATGGATTCTTGCCTGAAAGTAAACAAAGGAACTACCAGTGGCAGAAGTGTTCATTGCTATAGCAGGTTAAGTCACCGGGGAAATTGGAAAAGGAGGCAGGGACACACCGGGATCCAGAGCCCTCTGTCCTCCCTGGGTGTCATCTTTACCTTTCTCTTCTTGTACAATACGATCCTCTTGTTCTGAGGCCACGCTGAAGCTTAAGGTCACTGGTGACCTTCAAGGTACATGCTCAATTGCCTGGAGAGACTGACTCTCAATAAATCCTGGCTTCAACTAGCTTGAGTCAGGTGCTCACCCTGAGCCCATTCAACTCTGCCAGGGTAGAGGGTGGAGGGTACATTGTCACACAGTACAAAATGCTGGATAGGCATTCACCACTTTGAATTTGAACCTCATCCACAGTGACCAGAAGAACGAGCAGTGCCCAAGATGGAAAAAAAACAGAAGACTGGGCTTATTTACTCATGTGTTTTGAAATACCCTCAAATTGTTCACCGTAACAAAACAGGTTACAAATATAACACCATCCTGCCTGTACTCCCAATCCTCAATTTCTCCACTATCCTTTGCACTAAATACCAACCTCTAGAAATGATTTCCCCAACAACTATGAGTTTTCCTGCTGAGCTCCATGGCATGCTTGGATTACAACTTATATTTTTCATTACATGGCTTTTCTTGCTCATTTTCTGCTCAATTTCTTCAAGACCGGAGCTAGTTGAGGCTAGCTTATGCTAATTTGCAAGGCTACATGGGCTTTCTTATTGTTTATAGTACAAAACACTTCTCTCCAGAATCTGTCCTGACAAACAGCTAAAAAGTTAGCTTATTCTGCATACTGGATTCCTTAGGCTTTTGAAGTCTCCTGCCTGCCCCTGGCTATCACATGGGTTGGGGAGGTGGGGCTGCAGCAGGCAGTGCAGGGAGGATAGATGAGAGAAAAGGGACAGAGGATTAAGGAACTCCTCTGGGCTCCACTGTGTGCCTTGTAAACATTCAGGGAGAACTCTCTGAAGCTTAAACTCTTTTGAAGGGCACAGTTAATAAATGTGTATTTCTAAGGAGACAGAAAAAAAGCTGGTGTAGCCTGTTGCTTCCTGATCTGATCAGTAGCTACACACATCTCACATTTCTTAGCTGTTCACAGTCTGAATGGCATTGACTGAAGAGCTTTCCTTCCTGCAACAGTCTTTCTCCTCACCAAAAAAATTAACTAGAAACTCTACTAGATGCTGTGAGTGACGCAAACAGAAATAATGCAGTGCAAATCCTAAAGAAGTCTTCCAATCTAATGAGTGGGCAAAAGGTTACAAGGAGTTACAAAGCAGAATCTGAACTTGGACAAAGGAGGTATTCTTTCTGAGTATCAGATTAGAAAGGTTTACGGAGAAAATAAATTTACTCTAAGTCTTTAAAATTGATATGATCTGGATGATTGTAAAGGGGATGGGATAAGTGCAGAGATGATAGTCACATAAGAGGGTAACACAAATAAACATGAAAGTGATGGTGATAAAAGAAATGGGACTGTTCAGAGAACACTGCGTGAAGGCATTTGAGCTTTATCTTGCAGGTGATGAGAGTCATAGAAGGTTTTCCAGATAGGAGAAAAACGGGGTCTTATTTTCACTGAAAACAAAATCACTCTGGAGGTAGTTGAAATGATTGACTGAGAGAAGGAAGAAGGATTATACACAGAGAAAGCAGAGAGGTTGTGTTTATGTCTAGGCAAGAAGGCCAGGAAAAGAATTTTGGCAGTAACAACAGAAACAATAGAAGAAAACTACAACCTAAGCTTTGCACTTACAACACACACTTGAAATTGCTTTCTTCTTTGAGCTTAAAGAAAGGAGGGCTTCATGTGGGCTAGATCATCAGGGGAAAAAAGGAGATAGATCTTAAGGAAAAATAAAGGTACAATTTATTAAAACTGTATGATGAGGCAGCACTTTATTAAGTATTTCTATGCTTCTCTAATTTGATTTAATATGAATGATGTACAAAATCTGAATATTTAATGAGAAGAGAGGAAGGAAGGAATGTTTCAAACACTATAAACAGTAGCCCTGAGGCCTGCTAAACAGCACTTGCTGGGAAAACTTAGCGATCAACTAATAGCCTTTAGTGAGATCTAAAATCAGATGGATGTAATAGAATTGCAAGATGAGCTTCTTGAACATCACAGAGGGAAAGTTAGATGTGGGCTAAATATGGTGATGATCCAATTCTTTTAGGATTTCAGACTTTCTCAGAACTTAAAGTCATGTAACTGATCTGGCAGAGATCTTGCTTCTCAGCTAGGCATAAGGTCCAGAATGACAGAGCTAAGACGGGAATAGAGCTGCGGTTCTGGACAAGGATTGGTGACTGTCTAAATGTGGATCAGGAAGGGAGAGTATATGACATTAGTGTAAACCACAACATCTTAACTCTGAAACAACTTTTGGGAATTTTGTTATTCCAAGTTGACAAACTGGTGGTCTACAAGTCAGAATACACCCAAAAGAGACTTTTTTTGTAATGTGCACAGCCTTCAAGATTAATTTGAAGGAGATTCTAAGATTTAATATTGGGAAATTACAGATAAAAATATAAATCTCTTGGTTTCTCATAAAGAATTTGAAGATTTTGATAACTCTGGCTCTAATGGCAACAATCTGAGTATCAGCTTCCCCCTTTGAGGGTTAACCAGAAGCCTCATTACCTCTTAAGTCTCCTCAACATCAAGGCCAAAGTATAGCCATGACTTACACCGAGACTGTGCTATAATATTTCCTATAATCAAGTTTCCATCAAAAATAGGAGAATACAACATACAGCTGGAGAACTTTTTTTTTCCAAGAAAGATGGGAGAGAGCAAATGTATATTCAGATGTGAGGGCAATTTCTATGTATTTAATATTCAAATGAAGTGTGCCTTTGTGTAAAGAATGTCATTTAAGACAGATGCTATCTTGAAACAAACACAACCTGCTTTAGTCATGATTCACCTATCTGGTCTTATTGACAGTTGAATTTGTAGCTCTGGGCTAAACTGAACCCACTGTTGTACAAGTGGAGGAACTGAAGCAGAGAGAAAATCTCAAATCTCAGGAACATAGACCTCAGAGTGTCCTTGACCACTCTGGCACCAGAATATAAACCCATGAAAATGTAACTAACAGTAAACTAACTGGTGTCCAAGTGAATGATTTGTGCTAAAAAGACAGATGGTGAAATAAAGCTGTCAGGAGGAGTGGACATAGGAGTAGGATTTGATCTAAATTTTGGAAGGTATTATGGACACATCATATGCAACACTGCAAATCCTTTTGGTGGTGACCAGTTCTGTGAAACCTTCCATCAGCTCTGCACAGGTCCTGCTCTGAGGCCCAAAAATGGAAGGGAATTAATATTTACATCTCGATGAGGGTGAAGAAGAAGATTGGAAAAGTCTGCTTAAAACTGAACATTAAAAAAAACTAAGATCATGGCATCAAGCCCCATCACTTCATGGCAAACAGAAAGGGAAAAGGTGGCAGTATACTGTGACAGATTTCCTCTTCTTGTGCTCTAAAATCACTGTGGATGGTGACTGCCGCCTTGAAATCAGAAGACAATTGCTTCTTGGCAGGAAAGCAATGACAAACTTAGACAATGTGTCAGAAAGCAGAGACATCACTGTTCAAAGGTCCAAGGATATAGTTAAGGCTATGGTCTTTCAAGTGGTCACATATGGTTGTGAGAGCTAGACTATAAAGAAGGCAGAGCACCAAAGAATTGATGCCTTCAAACTGTGGTGCTGGATAAGACTCGTGGGAGTCCCTTGGACAACAATGAGATCAAACCAGCCAATCTTAAAAGAAATCAACCCTGAATACTCATTAGAAGGACTGATGCTGAAGATGAAACTCCAGTATTTTGGTCACCTGACGCAAAGAGCCGACTCATTGGAAATGTCTCTGATGCTGGAAAGATGAAGGGTAGAAGAAGAAGAGGATATCAGAGGATGGTGGCTGGATGGCATCACCGACACAAAGGATATGAACTTGCGCAAACTCTGGGAGATGGTGAGGGACAGGGAGGCCCGGCATGCTATAGTCCATGGTCACAAAGTGTTGAACACAACTGGGCAACTGAACAGCACCAATAAAACTCCTTGGAGTAATCACTGAATAAAGGGGGTGGGAAATAATAGCTAAATGTGTCCCCTCTTCATTTCCTCAAAGTTCATACTTGTAAGACAACTTCATATTGCTTCTCAAAAGCAATGCTCCCTTGGGTGTGGAGAAAATGGAACCCTTCTATCTTCTATACCACTTGTGGGAATGTAAATTGGTGCAACCACCATGGAAAACAGTATAATCATTCCTTAAAAGCTAAAAGAGGAATGGATAAAGATGTGGTACATCTATCCAGTGGAATACTATCCAACCATAAACAAGAATGAAATAATGCCATTTGCAGCAACATGAATGGACAAATATTATTGTATCACTTATAGGTGGAATTTAAAATATGATACAAATGAACTTATTTACAAAACAGAAATAGATGCACAGATATAGAAAACAAACTTATGGTTACTAAAGGGGAAAGAGTAGGGAGGGAAACATTAGGAGTTTTGGATTAGAAGACACAAACTGCTATACATAAAATAGGTAAGTAACAAAGTTCTACTGTATAGCACAGGTGATTATATTCAATATCTTATAATCAACTGTGATGGAAAAGAATATGAAAAAGATTCTATATCTGCTGCTGCTGTCGCTTCAGTCGTGTCCAACTCTGTGCGACCCCATAGATGGCAGACCACCAGGCTCCCCTGTCCCTGGGATTCTCCAGGCAAGAACACTAGAGTAGGTTGCCATTTCCTTCTTCAATGCATGAAAGTGAAAAGTGAGAGTGAAGTCACTCAGTTATGTCCAACTCTTCGCGACCCCATGGACTGCAGCCCACCAGGCCCCTCTGTCCATGGGATTTTCCAGGCAAGAGTACTGGAGTGGGTTGCCATTTCCCTCTCCAGATTCTATATCTATATCTATTTATACTGATAGATAACTGAAACACTTTTCTGTACAACTAACAGAGCACTGTTAAATTGACTATACTTCAATTTTTTAAAAAGCCACACTTTCTGTAATGGTTGCCAATCCAATAAGATATTTCTCTTCTTCCTCCTCTAGTGTCTTATTTCAGGCTGCGTTAACAAAAATGGCAGAGACTGGGTGACTTAACCAACAAGCATTTATTTCCCACAGTTCTGGAGATTGGGAAGTTCAAGATCAAGGTACTGATAGATATACTGTCTACTGAGGACCCACTTCCTGCATTTAAACAGCTGCCTCTTCACTGTGACTTTAAAAGAGAGGGGTCTTTTGTGTCTCTTCTTACAAGATCACTAATCCCAATCATGTGGGATCTACTCTTTTCACCTACTTGCCATTCAAAGGTCTCACCTTCAAATACCATCACACTGGGGATTAGGGTTCAACATATGAATTTTGGAATAACACAAAATTCAGTCCATTGCACCCAGTCACCCTAATCATCATTCCAGTAACAGGGAACACATCCCCCAGTAAACCACTCTCCCCAAAGCCTTTCTCTCAGGCCTTGATTTAGGGAACTTGAGCTAAAACACAAAGTTCAGTGTTAGTTGTGGTGTTCAGTCACTCAGTTGTGTCCAACTGTTTGTGACCCCATGGACTGCAGCACGACAGGCTTCCTTGTGCTTCACTATCTCCCAGAGCTTGCTCAAACTGATGTCCATTGAGTCAGTGATGCCATCCAACCATCTCATCCTCTCTGGCCTCCTTCTCCTCCTGCCCTCAATCTTTCCCAGCATCATGAGTCAGCTCTTCACATCAGGTGGCCAAACTTCAGTGTTAGTAACAGATAGATAACATTTCAAATGGGAAGAAAGGCAGATGGTGCTCAGGACAGGACTGTATGTCTACTATGTACCCTTTTTGGCAAAAGAATACCTGGGAATAACTGGTTCCCTTGGTATTTTATCATACAAACTTGAAAATTTTAATTAAAGGATGTTAGAAATGTCCTAAGAACAACTCGTTCAGTGACTCATTGCCAAAAGTAGTTGAAACAGAGCTGTAAACTTAAAATGTCACAGGAGTTAGCACTAAAGTTTATTTTCTTTTTGTTTTGTTTTAATATTCAAGTCAAAATATTCAAGAAACTTTCAACTGAATACAACTGTCAAAATTTTCAGAACTTTCTCGAGATATGTCCAAAAGTTCAAATTATCTCATTATTTAAGACAGTGCTTTATATTTTAAGTGGGCTTAAATTTTATAGTCTGGTTTGACCTTCCTTGATAATTTTGATAAGTGAAACCTATGTTTTTTTCATTTCAGGATCCCAAAGGTAAAATTCAGGATGATTTCTAAAAGTTCTTATTCAGGAAAACATGTGTATGTGCTATCAGATAGTAAATGCTAAGTCACTTCAGTTGTGTCCAACTGTGAGACCCTATGGACTGTAACCCACCAAGCTTCTCTGTCCATGAGAGTCTCCAGGCAAGAATACTGGAGTGAGTTGCTCTGCTCTTCTCCAGCGGATCTTCCCAACTGAGGGATCAAACTCACGACTCTTAACACGTCTCCTGCGTTGGCAGGCAGATTCTTTACCACTAGCACCACCTGGGAAGCCATATCAGACAGTAGGTGAAGATAGTTCTGGTCAAGCACTGTTCCCTGGATGACCCTGGCCAAGTTCCTTTCCCTTTATGTTCCTTATGTAGCTTCCGCATCTATAAAATAAAGGACTTTAACCATATTCTTAGGAGGAAACTTACACATTTTGTAATTCAACCCTAGGGTGTGAATCCCTTAATTAGACATCCCAGAAAAGTTTCCCCTTCAGCATGAATATTCCCCAGAGATCCCCATCACATACTTTCCAAAATAGCCCATTCAGTGTTTTGGAGAGTGCTAATCTGTTCCTCCTGGCCAAAGTGCCAATTTAAAATTCTCATGAATGGAGAAAAGACAGCTATTTGTTTTGTGCTCGCTTACTTGCTTCTTTATATCTCTGGCTTATAGCAGTATTATTAGTACTATGGCCATGCTCAGCCATGTCTGACTCTTTACAAGCCTATGGACTGTAGCCCGCCAGGCTCCTCTGTCCATGGGATTTTTCAGGCCAGAATACTGGAGTGGGTTGCCATTTCCTCCTCCAGGGGATCTTCCCTACCCAGGGATTGAACCCATGTCTCCAGTGTCTCCTGTATTGGCAGATGGATTCTTTTACCACTGAGCTACCTGGGAAGCCCTTGCTCCAAATATAGTTCAATGTGGCAAAGAGGCTTCACAAGTCTAACAGTTCCAAATTCACCAACAATACCAATGATTTTCTTGCTATCCTTTGTTTTATGTTCATTTTAGTTAGCGCTGAAATTTCCTTCCCCAAAACCCTTGGATTTTGTGGCCTTAATTAAATCCCAATCTGCAACACTGAGAAACGTTTGTTTGTTTGTTTTTTTCTCCCCAAATGCTACATGATTCCTCAGAGCACTAGAAGTGGCATGACCTGACTGGTGGCAGACACACACCACAGAAACCCACCTCTGCCCCTGTGTAAGCCTGATTGTACTCCTATCCAAGTGCTAACTAGGCCCAACCCTGCTTAGCTCCTGAGATCAGATGGAATCGGGCACACTTAGGGTAATATGGCCGTAGATAGCTTGATTCTACTTACTTCTCTGGCATTTAGTCTGTTTTGTGTCCAGCATCAATATAGCTGGGACTGAGTATCAGTTATTTCAATCCCACAGTCTTAGCCTCAGGGTAATACTTCAAAAAATTTCTCAGAAGCAAGTGCATGGTTGAGAGTTGTGACCTGGCTCTCTCCTTGACTCCAGCCTGGAAAGATCTGGAACCAGGCACTGGCTGGGTCCTCTGGTGTGGGTGCCATCTGATTAAGCATCTGTAGGTGTCAGAGCCTGGCTGACATCCAGATCTTTTCTTCTGGCTGGATTTCATTGACCAAATGTGGCCTTTTAGCTCACATCTGTCCTCCAGGCTGGCCACATACTGGGTACTAGTATTTTGGCAGACTGTAAAAGCATCCCTATTACAGCTGTCTCTGTGTGGTCCTGCACATCCAACCCTCTTCATTAGCAGACTTGCCTTAAGCTCATTATTCAGAATCTTGCCCCTAAACCCAACAGCACAGTCATCCCCATAGAGATTTTGCACATTTCTTATTAGATTTACTCCTAGGGACTTGGTTTTATACCTGCTCATATAATGAAATCCAGTTTTTAAATTCCTTTTTCTGTTTGTTTCTGGTTTATGAAACTACAACTAGATTTCTACAGGAAAACCCTGCAATAAAAGGCTCAGTAATAATGCAAATTTGGATATAAAGAAATTAGTATTGCGTTCTCTGACTGGCCTCCATTCTCATAGGTATGTGGCCTGAAGTTTGTGTTTTTCTTGGGGCAGGAAGTGACTGCTTCAGCTTCCTGGCCGTGTGGGTTTTCCTTGGGTCAGTATATAGTCAACTGAGTACAGAGTAAGTTTCATCATTTTCATTTTGTGTGTCAGCATAGATAATCTAAAATATTTTGCTTTATATTAACCCCACCAAAAATGAACTCATATTTTACTGAGTGAATTTTTGGATCACACATAACATTATGGTGGGATAGTGGAGCATACTGATTTCATTCCCAACAATCTTGCTAAATTTATTGCCTCTAATAGTTTTCTATAGATTCTTTAAAATTTTCTATGCTACCTATAAGTAATAAAATTTTGTTTTCTCCTTTCCTTATACTTTTTTCACTCTTATATTACCTATATTTTTCTTCAAATTCATACATTTACAATATATTATCAGTAGGCCAAAGGCCATTTTTATTAAAAACAAAAAAGAGAAAAAGCATGTTCTATTTTTGAATAAAACAATGATGATAGGTACTCATAAAAATTATATAATTAGTGTGCATTAAATGATGGCTTAGGAAAAGAAGATTTCAGGAAATACACTTTTTTTTTCCCTTAAATGAATACATTTAGCTTAATGTGTTTTGAGAATCTTAGTTCTCGGTACTATGGTAACAAAGAGACATCAATACACAAAATTGGCTTTTGAGGTGAATAATGAAATGTGATCTTTTTTTTCAGCTTTATTTAGATAAAATTACTTGACAAACAAAATATTTGAAGTGTACATCATGATGATTTTGTTATTTATACATTGTGAATGGGTTCCTCAATTTAGTTAATTATCCTATCGATCAGCCCATATATTTCTCTCTTTTTTTTTAGTGAGGACATTTAAATTCTACCCTATTAGCAGATTTCAATTATAAAGTAATGTTATCAACTACAGTCATCATGTTACACATTAGATCCCCAAACCTTTTTCGTCTTACAGCTCAGAGCTTGTACCCTTTTAAAACCTCTCTCTATGTCCGCCTTCTCAGTCCCCACCAATCACTTTTCTACTCTCCTTTTTCCATAAGTTTTTCTTTGTTTTTAAGATTCCATACTTCAGTGAGATCATACAGTATTTGTTTTTGTCTGGCTTATTTTACTTAGCATAATGCTCTGAATCTATTGTGAATCACAGGATTTTCTTCTCTCTCACAGCTGAATAAAATTCCATTGTGTGTACACACACACACACACACAGATTTAACACTTGAACTACATGGGTTTGAACTACACAGGTGCATCTATATGCAAATATTTTTCAAGAGTAAATACTATAATACTATGTGGTTCATTGTTGGTTGAATCTGTGGATACAGAAGAGCAGCAGATATGGAGGGCCCACTAAAAGTTACATGTGGATTAACACTCTCCATTGGTATCTATATATATCTATTTCTGTAGATAGATATAGGTACAGATATAGATATATAGAACATCTTTTTATCCAATCATCTGTTAGTGGACATTTAGGCTGTTTCCATACCTCAGCTTTGTCATATTGTGAATAATGCTGCAATGAACATGGGGTGCAGATATTACCTCATTACCCTGTTTTCATTTTATTTGAATATATATCCAGAAGTATGGTAGCTAGATAATATCACAGTTCTATCTCCAGTTCAATGAAGAATGTGTGTATATAGTAGACACTCTCATAAGAGAATCCAATATCAAAGGGAATGTTCCAATATTTCACCATAATGTATAATGTTTTCTTTAAGTCTTTTATAAAAATACTTTATTAAATTAAGAATGTCCCTATTTTTTATTTGGTAAAAGTTTCATTATATATGGATACTGAACTTCTACTAAACACATTTTTCTGCATCTACTAAAATTAATGGAGGATTAATCACTAATGTTTAACACAACTTAACATTCTTCAAATAAATACAACTTTGTTTTTACATAATATATAAATATATAATGATTTTAACCTTTTTATGTAATGCTTGATTCAATTTGCTAATATGTTGCCTGGAATTTTTGCCTTTACTGTCATGATCAAGATTGCTCTGTTTCATACACAGTCATATGTCACTGTCACAAAATAAATTGGAGAATATATTTTCTTTTTCTGTTCTCTGGAAGAGTTGGCATGAAGCTACAATTATTTCTTATGGAACATGGATACTATGCACTAACTAATGAAGCCATCAGGCTTTGCAGGCTTCTTTGAAGGAAAGTTATGGAAAAATGGATTTAATTTTTTACTTGTTACAGGACTTTCAGGTTTTTTTATATCTTCATGTATTCATTTCACTAATTTGTAATTTCCTAGGAATTGATCCATTTATTATAAAATTTCAAGTTATGGCATTAAATGTTTTGTAATATCTTCTTCTTGTATTTTAAAAGTATCTGAAGACTCTGTAATGATGTCTTTTTTAAGAAATTTTTTATATTGACTATTTGTGTCCTCTCTCTTATCTCTTGCTCTGTTTTACCAGTAGTTATTTCTTATATAATTTTTTTCAAAGAAGCAAATTTCGGCTTACCTATTTTCACTATTGTTTGTGTGTTTTCAACTTAACTAATAGCTATTTTTGTCCTCTATTTACTTTGGATTTTGCTACTTATTGCACTCTTCAATTATATTCTATTTTCCCAACATTTTAATCTGTTTGTCTCATTAGTTATAAAGAGATTAGTTAAAATTTTTACATTATAGATTTGTTTATTTCTTCTTATAGTCTGTTCTTCGTGGGGTTATTTGAGCTCTTTGTTTGTTTCTTTAGATATTTTGAGGCCATAATTCTTTAGAAAGATGCAGATATATCTTTCAGTTGACCAACTTCTTTTACATTATAAAGTTACTTTTTTATATCTAATAATATTTTATGCCTTAAATTCTAGTTTTTCTGATATTAATTTGGCTACATTAGCTTTCATTTGATTAATATTGGCATAGTTTAACCATTTCTGTATTTACTTTCAATTTTTTTCTGTATTCTTATGTTTCAGCTCTCTCCCTTAAAAACAATATAGAGTAGTATTTATTTTTAATCCTGTCTGAAAATTGGATATTAGCTAGAATTTTCAGTTTTCCTGCATTTATGTTATTATGATATATTTAGGTTTGATCAACTGTTTCATCCTGTGCTATCTATTTATTGCACCTAGGAATAAATCTATCTAAAGAATTAAAAGAACTCTACTTGGAAAACTGTAAGACATTGATAAAAGAAATTAAAGATGACACAAACAAATGGGAAGATATGCTATGCTCATGAAATGGAAGAATTAATATTGTTAAAATGAATATATTACCAAAGGCAATCTAGAAATTCAATGCAAATCCCACCAATGGCAATTTTCACAGAACTAGAACAAATAATCCTAAAATTTGTATGTAAATTTGAAAGTTTGTATGCAAAATTTGTAGTAAACCCTGAATAGTCAAAACAATCTTAAGAAAGAACAGCACACCTGGAGGTATCAGTTCTGTCAATTTCAAATTACAGGCATATTCTGTTCTATTGCAATTCAGTTTACTGAAGTTCACAGATATTCTTTTATATATATATATATATATATATATATATATATATATAAATTGAAGGTTTGTGGCAACCCTGATGAAGCAAGTCTATTTGTGCCATTTTCCCAACAGCATTTTTTTCACTTAATGTCACTGTCTCATTTTGGTAGTTCTCACAAAATTTCAAACTTTCTCATTATTGTTATATTTGTTATCATATTCTGTGGTCAATGATTCTTGGTGTTACTACTACAACTCATTCAAGGTTTAAATGATGGTTAGCACTTTTTAACAATAAAGTATTTTTAGGAAATAAAAGGCTATTGTACACTTAATAGACTAGAGCATAGTATAAACATAACCTTTTGTTATAACCCTTTTGGGAAACCAAAAAATTTGTGTGACTCTCTTTATCATAACATTTACTTTATTGTGACAGTCTAGAACTGAACCCCCACCATCTCTGAGGTAAGTCTGCATACTATAAAACTACAGTAATCAAAACAGAAAGGCACTGCCACATAGACAGACTTAAAGTCAATGGAACAGAATAGAAAGCCCAGAGATAAACCCACACCAATTAATCATTGACAAAGAGGGCAAGAATATATAAAGGGGAAAAGACATCCCTTCAGTAAATGATGTTGGGGAAAAACGGACAGCTGCATGAAAGAATCCAACCAGACTGCCTTCTCATACCATAAAGTGTCAGTCGCTCTGTCATATCTGACTCTGTGATCCCAAGGACTAGCCCACCAGGCTCTTCTGTCCATGGAATTCTCCAGGAAGAATACTGGAGTGGGTAGCCATTTCCTTCTCCAGGGGATCTTCCTGACCCAGGGATTGAACCCAGGTCTCCTGCATTGCAGGCAGATTCTTTACCATCTGAGCCACCAGGGAAGCCCCTCATACCATATACAAAAATAAACTCAAAATGGATTGATGATTAACTGTGAAACCTGAAACCATAAAATTCCTTGAAGAAAACAGGAGCACTACACTCTCTAACACCAGTCTAAGCAATATTTTTGGCTCTGTTTCCTCAAACAAGAGTAAATAAAAGCAAAAATAAACAAAAGGGACCTAATCAAACTAAAAGCTTTTGCACAATGAAGAAAACTATCAACAAAACAAAAAGGCTACTTACTGAAAGTGAGAAGATATTGTAAATGACATATCCAATAATGGGTTAATATACAAAATATACAAAGAATTCATAAAACTCAACATCAAAAACCCAAACCCTCATTAAAAAATGGTCAGAGGACCTGAACATTTTCCCAAAGAAAATGTACAGATGGAGAACAGACACTTGAAAAGATGTTCAACAAACTAATCATCAGGGAAACACAAATCAAAACAACTAGATATCTCCTCACACCTGTCAGTACTGCTATCTTCAAAAACACAACAAATAAGTGTTGGCAAGGAAGTAGAGAAATAGGAACCCTCATCCACTATTGGTTGGATTGTAAATTGGTGCAGCCATGGAAGTTCTTCAAAAAAATAAGAATAGTACTGCTTTGTGGTCCAGTAATTTCACTTCTGGGTATTGACTCAAAAATAAAAAAACACTAATTTGAAAAGATACATTCATATCAATGTTCACTGTAACATGATTTACAATAGTCAAAATATAAAATCAAGCTTAGTGTCTATCAGTAGATGAATGGATAAAGAAGATGTGGTATAGGATTTCCTTGGTGGTACAGTGGATAAATCTGACTGCCAATGCCAGGGACACAAGTTCAGTCCCTGTTCCGGGAAGATACCACATGTCACAGAACAACTAAGCCTGTGCGCAACTACTGAAGACTGTGCGCCAAGAGCCTGTGCTCCACAAGAGAAGCCACTGCAATGAGAAGCCCATGCACTGCGAAGAAGAGTAGCCCCCACTCACTGCAGCTAGCAAAAGCCTGTTTGCAGCAATGAAGACCCAGTGCAATCGAAAATAAATAAGTAAATAAATCAATTTTTAAAAAGAGAAAATAGTTCAGGCCTTAAAAAAAAGATGTGGTGAGTGTGTGTATGTGTATATACATATACACATATGTTTATATAATATACAATGTATATATGTATATATTATTTGTATATATATATGAAATATTACTAAGATAAGAATATTACTAAGATATGAAAAAAAATTCTTGCCATTTGCAATAACCCAAATGAATCTAGAAGGCATTACACTGTGTTAAGTAAGTCAGACAGAGAAAAACAAATATTGTAGACCTCACTCATATATATAATCTAAAAAAAAAAAAAAAAACCAACAAACAAACACAGATTCACCAATATAGAGAACAAGTGGCTGCCAGAGGGGTGGGGTGTGGGGGCAAAAGAGGTGAAGGGGAGTAAAAGGTATGAACATCCGATTATAAAATAAGTAATCCATAGGGATATAATATACATCATAAGGAATATGGTCAATAATCTTGTAATAAGTTTGTATGGGTACACATGGTTACTAGACTTATCATGCTGTTCATTTCACTATGTATGCAAGTATCAAATCACTATACAGTCTACCTGAAATTAACTTAATACTGTATGTCAACATTATTTTAAAAAATAAAGCAGAAAACAAAATTACATGATAAATTGTTTCCAGATGTTCTGTTTGATTCATTTTCAGATTTACTAAATTATCTCCAACAATCACTTAGTCCTAGCAAATAGCTTCAATTTTTACTGGATCTCTTTAAACATAATCAGCAATGTTGTTTTCTGATCTGTCTCTGTTAGCACCAATATCTGAAGTCTCTGTGGGCTTACTTCTTGCTCTCTCTGCTGATTTCTATTTATTGAGCCTAATAAACAACTCCGTGACTAAACAACATCAATAACAAATCCTTTCATTGTGCCTGGATCTTTGAGTATACTGAACACTGTATTTGTTTTGCTCTACCATGTACCTGGGAATCACTATGGGTCCAGAAACATCTTTCAGTTCAGTTCAGTTGCTCAGTCGTGTCCGACTCTTCACAACCCCATGGACTGCAGAATGCCACACCTCCCTATCCATCACCAACTCCTGGAGTTGACTCAAACTCATGTCCATTGAGTCAGTGCTTCCATCCAACCATCTCATCCTCTGTCATCCCCTTCTCCTCCTGTCTTCAATCTTTCCCAGAATCAAGGTCTTTTCAAATGAGTCAGTTCTTCACATCAGGTGGCCAAAGTATTGGAGTTTCAGCTTCAGCATCAGTCCTTCCAATGAACATTTAGTACAGATCTCCTTTAGGATGGACTGGTTGGATCTCCTTGCAGTCCAAGGGACTCTCAAGAGTCTTCTCGAACACCACAGTTCAAAAGCATCAATTCTTCAGTGCTCAGCTTTCTTTATAGTCCAACTCTCACATCCATATAAGACTACTGGAAAAACAAAAGCTTTGATTAGATGGACTTTTGTCGGCAAAGTAATGTCTTTGCTTTTTAATGTGGTGTCTAGGTTGGTCATAACTTTTCTTCCAAGGAGCAAGTGTTTTTTAATTTCATGGCTGCAGTCACCATCTGCAGTGATTTTGGAGCCCCCCAAGGTAAAGTCTGCACTGTTTCCACTCTTTCCCCATCTATTTGCCATGAAGTGATGGGACCAGATGCCGTGTTCTTTGTTTTCTGAATGTTGAGTTTTAAGTCAAATTTTTCACTCTCCTCTTTCACTTTCATCAAGAGGATCTTTAGTTCTTCTTTGTTTTCTGCCATAAGTGTGGTGTCATCTGCATATCTGAGGTTATTGATATTTCTCCCAGCAATCTTGATTCCAGCTTGTGCTTCATCCAGCCCAGCATTTACCATGATGTACTCTGCATATAAGTTAAATAAACACAGTGACAATGTACAGCCTTGACATACTCCTTTTCCTATTTGGAACCAGTGTGTTGTTCCATGTCCAGTTCTAAATGTTGCTTCCTGACTTGCATACAGGTTTCTCAAGAGGCAGGTCAGGTGGTCTGGTATTTCCATCTCTTTCAGAATTTTCCACAGTTTACTGTGATCCACACAGTCAAAGACTTTGGCATAGTCAATAAAGCAGAAATAGATGTTTTTCTAGAACTCTCTTGCTTTTTTGATGATCCAGCAGATGTTGGCAATTTGATCTCTGGTTCCTCTGCCTTTTCTAAAATCCAACTTGAACATCTGGAAGTTCATGGTTCATGTATTGTTGAAGACTGGCTTAGAGAGTTTTGAGCATTACTTTGCTAGCGTGTGAGATGAGTGCAATTGTGTGGTAGTTTGAGCATTCTTTGGCATTGCCTTTCTTAGGGATTGGAATGAAAACTGACCTTTTCCAGTCCTGTGGCCACTGCTGCATTTTCCAAATTTGCTGGTATATTGAGTGCAACATCATCTTTGAAAAGGCAAAAAGATACGAACATCTTTAAACTAATCAAAGTTTGAGACTGCCTAGAAGACTCAGAACACTCAATCCCTGACTGTAAGTCTTCAAAAAAGCTTTCCCAGTTCTTGTTCTCTTTCCCATTATGAGTAGTCATTCAAATCTGTAGCTGAATATGGTCAGATGATTGGTTAGACTCCCACCTTATAAGTGTCCTGGACTTTTATGTCCACTGTATCCCACAGAGTGACCAACTAACCTCCCTGAGGGAGCACAGCAACTGAATATTAGAGCCAAGACTTGAGTCAAGGCATTTGCATCCCCCTTATGCCATATCTGATCTCCACAATTAATAACTGTGATGATGATGGTATTATTCTTTCTTTCTCTTTTCCCACAACACAACCTCCAGGGAAACATTTTACTTAGCAATATCAAATTGACATTAGAGTTTAGATATTCTAAAAGAACAACCCATAGATGCTGAAGGCAGAAACACTGCCTTTTACTATCTGAACTGTCAAAGGTCAGAAGCAAAACCCGCAACTTGAGTAACTTAAGAAGCAGTAAATGACTAGAGGGAGAACAACAGTGTATGTCTTGGGTTAGTGCTGCCACTGTTGCAGAAATTTAATGGCACAGTCTATAAAATAGCAGGGCATTTTTTCATGGCACATGTCAGCAGGCATCTGATTGATACACTGCATTGTTTTCAATCACAGTTTTACAAGGCCCACATTAAATATTGAAAACTGAGCTATATATTTAGAACAGTAATTAGTCTGAAGTAGCCTCTGTGCCTTATCCCCTGTTAAAGTTTTCAAGTAAACCAAGAATGATGAATATTTAATGTACTGTACCTCATTGTCATCTGATAATAAGATTTGTTACAGGGTTATAAAATGTTATGTTAGGTTCTATCAGCACATTATTAATATTATAAAATGCAGCTAGGCTCCCTTGCAGAGCTGCCTGATTAGGAAAAAACAATAGAAGGATAAGTGATATCAACCATTTCCTCCAAGGGCTTAGAAGACAACCAGCCAAGAGATGAGATGTATTTGGGAGCTAGATGCACTCATGAAGCACTAAAGAGGAAAAAAGGAAGAAGACAATGAAAGAAGCAAAAGCAAGTAAGGAAAGGATGGCGGGGGGGGCAAGAAAATGGGGCAAATAGAAGAGTGAGAGAGTGGTTAGGTGTGGGGATTATCCAAGGGTGAAATGGAAGCTTGGATGGAAAGAATGCTAAAGACCCACATGTAGATCCTAGGATCTTAGGGTCCCTCTAAAGAGACTCAGAATACGCAACCTTTAAAATATGCCACTTTGGCCAAGGATTCAGCTCAGTTCAATTCAGTTGTTCAGTCGTGTCTGACTCTTTGTGAACCCATGAACCGCAGCACATCAGGCCTCCCTGTCCATCACCAACTCCCAAAGTCCACCCAAACCCATGTCCATTGAGTCGGTGATGCCATACAACCATCTCATCCTCTGTCATCCCCTTCTCCTCCTGCCCTCAATCTTTCCTAGCATCAGGGTCTTTTCAAATGAGTCAGCTCTTCACGTCAGGTGGCCAAAGTATTGGAGTTTCAACTTCAATATACTGATCTCCTTTAGGATGGACTGGTTGGATCTCCTTGCAGTCCAAGGGACTCTCAAGAGTCTTCTCCAACACCACAGTTCAAAAGCATCAATTCTTCTGCACTCAGCTTTCTTTATAGTCCAACTCTCACATCCATACATGACTACTGGAAAAACCGAAGCTTTGACTAGACAGACCTTTGTCAGCAGAGTAATGTCTCAGCTTTTTAATATGCTGTTTAGGTTGGTCATAACTTTTCTTCCAAGGAGCAAGCATCTTTTAATTTCCTGGCTGCAGTCACCATCTTCAGTGATTTTGGAGCCCCCCAAAATAAAGTCTGCCACTGTTTCCATTTTTTCCCCATCTATTTGCCATGAAGTGATGGGACCAGATGCCATGTTCTTTGTTTTCTGAATGCTGAGTTTTAGGCTAAATTTTTCACTCTCCTCTTTCACTTTTATCAAGAGGCTCTTTAGTTCTTCTTTGTTTTCTGCCATAAGTGTGGTGTCATCTGCATGTCTGAGGTTATTGATATTTTTCCCAGCAATCTTGATTCCAGCTTGTGCTTCATCCAGCCCAGCATTTCTCATGATGTACTCTGCATATAAGTTAAATAAGCAGGGTGACAATATACAGATTTGACGTGCTCCTTTCCCAATTTGGAACCAGTGTGTTGTTCCATGTCCAGTTCTAACTTGTTACTTCTTGACCTGCATACAGATTTCTCGGTAGGCAAGTCAGGTGGTCTGGTGTTTCCATCTCTTTAAGAATTTTCCAAGTTGGTTGTGATCCACACAGTCCAAGGCTTTGGCATCGTCAATAAAGCAAAAGTAGATGTTTTCCTGGAACTCTCTTGCTTTTTCGATGAGCCAACGAATATTGGCAATTTGACCTCAGAAGCTCTATACCTTACCTAATTAAATTTCACTTTCTCCTGTTAATCTGTCTCATGTCAATTTAATTTTAGACTAATCAGAAGAAACTAAAAGGGTAGAAAAATATTTTTCCTTCCCCATTACTATGTAACTCTGATTATGCATCCATTTCCACATTAGGTGCCTTGGGATCAATACAAAAAGAAATATAAAATATCATCTTTAACAATAAAATTTGTCTACTGAACACTGAGATTAATATAAAATTTATGCCATTAATTACATTTATGTGATGAAAAATATTACAGAAATTAAATGTCTCCAAAAAGTTTATGAGACTGAGAGGAAAATCTTGCAAAATGGCAAAGTAGAAAATAAAATTATATGTTGATATATAAAGAGAAAAAGAAATAAGATCAGAATAAAACACATCAAAATAATCATTATCAGACAAAATAGACTTTAAAGACTTACATGAGACAACGAAGGACGCTACATAATGATCAAGGGATCAATCTAAGAGTATATAACATCTGTAAATATATATGCACACAACATAAGAGCACCTCAGTATACTAAGGAATAAACCTACCTAAGGAGGCAAAAGACTTGTACTCAGAAACTATAAGATACTGATGAAATAAATCAAGCATCACACTGACAGAGGGATATACCATGTTCTTGGACTGAAAGAGTCCATATTGTCAAAATGATTATACTACCCAAGGAAATCTACAGAGTTAATGCAATCCCTATCAAATTACAAAGAGCATTTTTCAAAGAATTAGAACAAAAAATTCAATAGTTTTTATGGAGACAAAAAAGACCCAAGATAGCCAAACAATCTTGAGAGGGAAAAATGGAGACAGAGGAATCAGGCTCTCTGACTTCAGACTATACTACAAGGCTATAGTCATCAAAACAGTATAGTTATTGGCACAAAAACAAAAATATAGATCAATGGAACAAGGCAGAAAGCCCAGAGATAAGCCCATGCACATATGCTCAATTAATCTACAACAAAGGAGGCAAGAAAAGACAATCTCTTCAATAAATGGTGCTGGGAAAACTGGACAGTTACACATAAAAGAATGAAATTAGAATATTCTGTAATACCTGTAATACCATACACAAAAATCAACTCAAAATGGATTAAAGACCAACATGTAAGACCAGATATTATAAAACTCTTAGAGGCAGAACAGTTTTTGACATAAATTCCAAGATCTCTTTTGATCCAACTCCTAGAATAATGAAAATAAAAATAAACAAATGGGACTTAGTTAAACTTAAAAGCCTTTACACAGTAAAGGAAACCATAAACAAAATGAAAGACACCCACAAAATGGGAAAAAATATTTGCCAATAAAGCAACTGACACAGGATTAACCTCCGAGATATACATGCAGCTCATGCAGCTCAATTAAAAAAAAAAAATTCAAAAACTAATGGAAGATCTAAATAGACATTTCTCCAAAAAAGACATACAGATGGCCAAAAAGCAGAGGAAAAGATGTTCAGCATTACTACTTATTAGAGAAATGCAAGTCAAAACTACAACGAGGTATCACCTCACACTGGTCAGAACAGCCATCATCAAAATATCTACAATGTTAGAGAGGGTGTGATGAAAAGGGAACCATCCTACACTGTTAGTGATAATGTGAATTGGTACAGCCGCAACTGAGAACAGTATGGAGGTTCTTTAAAAAACTAAAAATAGAACTAACATTTGATTCAGCAATCCCACTCCTGGGTATATATCCAGAGAAAATCCTAATTCAAGAAGATACGTGCACTCCAGTGTTCATAGCAGCACTATTTACAATAGCCAAGACAAGGAAGCAACCTAAATGTCCATCAATGGAGGAATGGATAAAGAAGATGTGGTAAGTGTATATATATATATACATACATACATATATAATGGACTATTACTCATAAAAAAGAATAAAACTGTACCATTTGTGGTGACATGGATAGATCTAGAGATTATCACACTCAGTGAAGTCAGTCAGATAGTGAATGACAAATATCATATGATATTGTCTATTTGTGTAATCTAAAAGAATGGTTCAAACAAACTTGTTTGCAGAACAGAAATGGAGTCACAGATGTGGAGAAAAAACTTGTAGTTACTGAAGGAAAGGAAAGGATGGATATATTGGGAGATTGGGGTTGATAAAATATATGCACACTACTATACATAAAATAGATAACTAATCAGAACCTACTGATTAGGACAGGGGGCTCTCCTCAGAACTCTCTAATAACCTAAAAGGGAAACAAATTTTAAAAAAGAAAGGATATAAGCATACGTGTAGCTGATTCACTTTGCAGCACAGCAGAAAGTGATACAGCATTCTAAATCAACTATACTCCAATAAAAATTAATGAAAAATGACAGAGATTTTTCTCTAAAAAGGTTTAAAAACAGGTTTCTTCTTCTTAATGCTTTTTCTATACTTTCCAAATTTTCCGCAAAGGTACATATTATTTTTTTTAGAATTATAAGAAAGATAAACTTTCTCTTGCCACTGAAACACTACATATAGTGGGCAAAGCCTTTATTTATAGTAAGAACTACCCCATATGTAAAAATTTCTAGAAACAAAAATTTAAAGGAGGTTACAAACCCTATATTAGGAAAACTAGCTGACTCCTAGTATATTATTATATTGTTTTAATCCCAACAGAATTTTTCTATAACTTGGTAAAACTCTTTGAAATTTTATCTGGAAGAATACAAAAACTATAATAACCAGAAAAATATTTTCAGATTTTAAAAAGAGAGATAACTTCAGTCTTCTGATTGACCAGGTTGACACAGATTGGTGATACCCAGCTTTGGCATTTATGGTGAACATGTAAATTAATTCTACCTTCATGGAACAAAGTTTGGCAATATGTATGAAAATTTCAAAGGGATATGTTCTATGACCATGTGATTCTTGATGCCAGTAATTTAAGGGGATAACCAGAAAAGAGCACAAACATGCTCAGAGAAGTGTTTTTTGTTTTTACAGAGTGAATTGAAAAACCTAGAAACAACTTAAAATATTCACCATATGATACTTGCTAAACAAATTAGAGTTCATCTCTACAAAGAAATAGTATATAGCCACTAAAAGTGTTATAGATGTAAATCCATGGCATCTTGTTAAGTAAAAGGAGAGATTATAAAACAACATGTATAATATAACCACACATAAAATTATAAGCATATAGAGAAAGATTTAGAGAATGAATCATTTAAGGATATTGAGATTTGAATTTTTCTGTTTGTTTTTTTTATATTTTATTCTATTCATTTGTGACCCCATAAGCTTGAATCATTTTCATAATCAGAAAAAGCTGTGAAGCTCATTTAATGTTAAAAAAAAAAATAAGTAGAGAGAAAGGAAGACAACAGAGTGTGTTAATGTAATCCAGGGAGAAAACATGAATCTAAAACACTCACTTTAGTGAACTGCTTCCCTCTCCTCCTTTATCACACTTTATGTGAGAGTCCAAGAAGTTACAAAGCTGAGAAGTTTACAGTTTTGTTTTTTTTTCCCTCCTTAAACCTATAGGACAACAGAGGATGAGATGGTTGGATGGCATCACCAACTCGATGGGCAAGAGTTTGAGTAAACTCCGGGAGTTGGTGATGGACAGGGAGGCCTGGCGTGCTGCAATTCATGGGGTCGCAAAGAGTCGGACACGACTGAGCGACTGAACTGAACTGAACTGAAAACTATACCATCAATAATAAGCAGGAAAATGCCCAGAGGAGAACAGGTTTTACAACTCTTGGTAAGATGTGAGTAACTTCTTCAGAATCCCAAGGGAAAAGAAAAGGATTGAGAACATACAACAGAGATAGATTTGGGTTTGGTCTGAGAAAGTATATTCTAACGGTAACAACAAGCTCTGAATTCCTAGAAAACTTTAAAGAGATTGGGACCACTGCTTGTCAAACATGGTTTATAGGAAATGGACTCAGAAGAGTAGTCATTGGACTAGATGACCTTTGGTTACATTCCAATACAAAACTGACTCAATTTCCCTAGAGTCATTTAAAAGAGACAGTATCTAGGTACTGACAAGAACGATGCCACAGGGGATTCTGGAAAGACAGGGACTTGAAAGCAATTCCTTTACTCTTCATCCCAATTCAAATCTTTCTCTTTTTAATCAAAGCCTAGGGCTTCTGAGGACTGAGTGAACATTTGTGGGAATCCTATGGAAGAGAACCAGTGAGGTTTTCCAACTCATGAGCTAGGGAGACAAGTGGAGACCACTGTTAGAAAACCTGGAGTGAGGATCTTTCCCCCAAAACTTGGATCTTGGGAAGGTTTGGCCTGAAGAGACCACTGGATCCAGAGACCAGAGGTCCAAGTATATACCAGACCTCCCAGGTCCCTGTCATGGAGAGGGAAATACCCCACTTGCCCTTCGTGAGTTCTTTTGGCTGGTCTAATAAATAAATGGACATAACACATATGAACAGGAGGAAAAAATTAAATCATGCGCCCAGAGTTCTCATTAAAAAGGACTTCAGGATAGGCTAACGCAGGCAGCATTTATACTTTTGACACAAAGAAACAATAAACTTGTAAGAAGTTGACGGGACAAAAAAACTTGGACGTTGGGTGCTTAATTAGTTAAGAATCTCAACAGCATTTGGACTTGAGGTAATAAAGAAATAATAAGATTTGCATTTCTCACCCATCTCTGGTGATAACCTCCCTCACATGGCAGGTTTATTACCTGTGTCCAGATAGACAGAAAGAATGGTCAGGAGGGAGGAGCCAAGATGGCGGAGGAGTAGGACGGGGAGACCACTTTCTCTCCTACAAATTCATCAAAAGAATAACTGAACGCAGAGCAAACTTTGCAAAACAACTTCGGATCGCTAGCTGAGGTCATCGGGCGCCCAGAGAAGCAGCCCATTGTCTTCGAAAGGAGGGCTGTATAGTTGGAGAAGTCCTGAGACTACAGGAAGAATAAAACTGAAATCCAGAGGCAGGAGACTTAAGCCCAAAACCTGAGAACACCAGAAAACTCCTGACTACATGGAACTTTAAGTAATAAGTGACCGTCCAAAAGCCTCCATACCTACACTGAAACCAACCACCACCCAAGAGCCAATAAGTTTTAGAGCAAGACATACCACGCAAATTCTCCAGCAACACAGGAACATAGCCCTGAACATCAACATACAGGCTGCCCAAGGACACACCTAACACATAGACCCATCTCAAAACTCATTACTGGGCACTCCATTGCTCTCCAAAGAGAAGAAATCAAGTTCCACGCACCAGAACACTGACGCAAGCTTCCCTAGCCAGGAAACCTTGACAAGCCAATTGTCTAACCCCACCCACTGGGTTAATCCTCCACAATAAAAAGGAACCACAGACCTCCAGAATACAGAAAGCCCACTCCAGATACAGCAATCTAAACAAGATGAAAAGGCAAAGAAATACCCAACAGGTAAAGGAACATGAAAAATGCCCACCAAGTCAAACAAAAGAGGAGGAGATAGGGAATCTACCTGAAAAAGAATTTAGAATAATGATAATAAAAATGATCCAAAATCTTGAAAACAAAATGGAGTTACAGATAAATAGCCTGGAGACAAAGATTGAAAAGATTCAAGAACTGTTTAATAAAGACCTAGAAGAAATAAAAAAGAGTCAATTAAAAATGAATAATGCAATGAATGAGATCAAAAACACTTTGGAGGGAACCAAGAGTAGAATAACGGAGGCAGAAGATAGGATAAGTGAGGTAGAAGATAAAATGGTGGAAATAAATGAAGCAGAGAGGAAAAAAGAAAAAAGGATCAAAAGAAATGAGGACAACCTCAGGGACCTCTGGGACACTGTGAAACGCCCCAACATTCGAATCATAGGAGTCCCAGAAGAAGAAGACAAAAAGAAAGGCCATGAGAAAATACTCGAGGAGATAATAGCTGAAAACTTCCCTAAAATGGGGAAGGAAATAGCCACCCAAGTCCAAGAAACCCAGAGAGTCCCAAACAGGATAAACCCAAGGCGGAACACCCCAAGACACATATTAATCAAATTAACAAAGATCAAACACAAAGAACAAATATTAAAAGCAGCAAGGGAAAAACAACAAATAACACACAAAGGGATTCCCATAAGGATAACAGCTGATCTATCAATAGAAACCCTCCAGGCCAGAAGGGAATGGCAGGACGTACTGAAAGTAATGAAAGAGAATAACCTACAACCTAGATTACTGTATCCAGCAAGGATCTCATTCAGATATGAAGGAGAATTCAAAAGCTTTACAGATAAGCAAAAGCTGAGAGAATTCAGCACCACCAAACCAGCTCTTCAACAAATGCTAAAGGATCTTCTCTAGACAGGAAATACAGAAAGGTTGTATAAACGTGAACCCAAAACAACAAAGTAAATGGCAACGGGACCACACTTATCAATAATTACCTTAAATGTAAATGGGTTGAATGCCCCAACCAAAAGACAAAGATTGGCTGAATGGATACAAAAACAAGACCCCTATATATGCTGTCTACAAGAGACCCACCTCAAAACAAGAGACACATACAGACTAAAAGTGAAGGGCTGGAAAAAAATATTTCATGCAAACGGAGACCAAAAGAAAGCAGGAGTCGCAATACTCATATCAGATAAAATAGACTTTCAAATAAAGGATGTGAAAAGAGACAAAGAAGGATACTACATAATGATCAAAGGATCAATCCAAGAAGAAGATATAACAATTATAAATATATATGCACCCAACATAGGAGCACCGCAATATGTACGGCAAACGCTAACGAGTATGAAAGAGGAAATTAATAGTAACACAATAATAGTGGGAGACTTTAATACCCCACTCACAACTATGGATAGATCAACTAAACAGAAAATTAACAAGGAAACACAAACCTTAAATGACACAATGGACCAGCTAGACCTAATTGATATCTATAGGACATTTCACCCCAAAACAATCAACTTCACCTTTTTCTCAAGTGCACACGGAACATTCTCCAGAATAGATCACATCCTGGGCCATAAATCTGGTCTTGGAAAATTCAAAAAAAATTGAAATCATTCCAGTCATCTTTTCTGACCACAGTGCAGTAAGATTAGATCTCAATTACAGGAAAAAAATTGTTAAAACTTCAAACATATGGAGGCTAAATAACACGCTTCTGAATAACCAACAAATCATAGAAGAAATCAAAAAAGAAATCAAAATATGTATAGAAATGAATGAAAATGAACACACAACAACCCAAAACCTATGGGACACTGTAAAAGCAGTGCTAAGGGGAAGGTTCATAGCATTACAGGCTTACATCAAGAAACAAGAAAAAAACCAAATAAATAACCTAACTCTACACCTAAAGCAATTAGAGAAGGAAGAAATGAAGAACCCCAGGGTTAGCAGAAGGAAAGAAATCTTAAAAATCAGGGCAGAAATAAATGCAAAAGAAACTAAAGAGACCATAGCAAAAATCAACAAAGCTAAAAGCTGGTTTTTTGAAAAAATAAACAAAATTGACAAACCATTAGCAAGACTCATTAAGAAACAAAGAGAGAAGAACCAAATTAACAAAATTAGAAATGAAAATGGAGAGATCACAACAGACAACACTGAAATACAAAGGATCATAAGAGACTACTACCAGCAGCTCTATGCCAATAAAATGGACAACTTGGATGAAATGGACAAATTCTTAGAAAAGTATAACTTTCCAAAACTGAACCAGGAAGAAATAGAAGATCTTAACAGACCCATCACAAGCAAGGAAATCGAAACTGTCATCAAAAATCTTCCAGCAAACAAAAGCCCAGGACCAGATGGCTTCACAGCTGAATTCTACCAAAAATTTAGAGAAGAGCTAACACCTATCTTACTCAAACTCTTCCAGAAAATTGCAGATGAAGGTAAGCTTCCAAACTCATTCTATGAGGCCACCATCACCCTAATTCCAAAACCAGACAAAGATGCCACAAAAAAAGAAAACTACAGGCCAATATCACTGATGAACATAGATGCAAAAATCCTTAACAAAATTCTAGCAAACAGAATCCAACAACATATTAAAAAAATCATACACCATGACCAAGTGGGCTTTATCCCAGGAATGCAAGGATTCTTTAATATCCGCAAATCAATCAATGTAATACACCACATTAACAAATTGAAAGATAAAATCCATATGATTATCTCAATAGATGCAGAGAAAGCCTTTGACAAAATTCAACACTCATTTATGATTAAAACTCTCCAAAAAGCAGGAATAGAAGGAACATACCTCAACATAATAAAAGCTATATATGACAAACCCACAGCAAGCATCACCCTCAATGGTGAAAAATTGAAGGCATTTCCCCTGAAATCAGGAACAAGACAAGGGTGCCCACTCTCACCACTACTATTCAACATAGTGTTGGAAGTTCTGGCCACAGCAATCAGAGCAGACAAAGAAGTAAAAGGAATCCAGATAGGAAAAGAAGAAGTAAAACTCTCACTGTTTGCAGATGACATGATCCTCTATATAGAAAACCCTGAAGACTCTACCAGAAAATTACTAGAGCTAATCAATGAATATAGTAAAGTTGCAGGATATAAAATTAACACACAGAAATCCCTTGCATTCCTATATACTAACAATGAAAAAACAGAAAGAGAAATTAAGGAAACAATACCATTCACCATTGCAACAAAAAGAATAAAATACTTAGGAGTATATCTACCTAAAGAAACAAAAGACCTATACATAGAAAACTATAAAACACTGATGAAAGAAATCAAAGAGGACACAAACAGATGGAGAAACATACCGTGTTCATGGATTGGAAGAATCAATATTGTCAAAATGGCTATTCTACCCAAAGCAATCTATAGATTCAATGCAATCCCTATCAAGCTACCAACGGTATTTTTCACAGAACTAGACCAAAGAATTTCACAATTTGTATGGAAATACAAAAAACCTCGAATAGCCAAAATAATCTTGAGAAAGAAGAATGGAACTGGAGGAATCAACCTGCCTGACTTCAGACTCTACTACAAAGCCACAGTCATCAAGACAGTATGGTACTGGCACAAAGACAGAAATATAGATCAATGGAACAGAATAGAAAGCCCAGAGATAAATCCAAGAACCTATGGACACCTTATCTTTGACAAAGGAGGCAAGGATATACAATGGAAAAAAGACAACCTCTTTAACAAGTGGTGCTGGGAAAACTGGTCAACCACTTGTAAAAGAATGAAACTAGAACACTTTCTAACACCATACACAAAAATAAACTCAAAATGGATTAAAGATCCAAATGTAAGACCAGAAACTATAAAACTCCTAGAGGAGAACATAGGCAAAACACTCTCTGACATAAATCACAGCAAGATCCTCTATGACCCACCTCCCAGAATATTGGAAATAAAAGCAAAACTAAACAAATGGGACCTAATGAAACTTAAAAGCTTTTGCACTACAAAGGAAACTAAAGTAAGGTGAAAAGACAGCCCTCAGATTGGGAGAAAATAATAGCAAATGAAGCAACAGACAAAGGATTAATCTCAAAAATATACAAGCAACTCCTGCAGCTCAATTCCAGAAAAATAAATGACCCAATCAAAAAATGGGCCAGAGAACTAAACAGACATTTCTCCAAAGAAGACATACAGATGGCTAACAAACACATGAAAAGATGCTCAACATCACTCATTATCAGAGAAATGCAAATCAAAACCACAATGAGGTACCATTACACGCCAGTCAGGATGGCTGCTATCCAAAAGTCTACAAGCAATAAATGCTGGAGAGGGTGTGGAGAAAAGGGAACACTCTTACACTGTTGGTGGGAATGCAAACTAGTACAGCCGCTATGGAAAACAGTGTGGAGATTTCTTAAAAACTGGAAATAGAACTGCCATATGACCCAGCAATCCCACTTCTGGGCATACACACTGAGGAAACCAGATCTGAAAGAGACACGTGCACCCCAATGTTCATCGCAGCACTGTTTATAATAGCCAGGACATGGAAACAACCTAGATGCCCATCAGCAGATGAATGGATAAGGAAGCTGTGGTACATATACACCATGGAATATTACTCAGCCATTAAAAAGAATTCATTTGAACCAGTCCTAATGAGATGGATGAAGCTGGAGCCCATTATACAGAGTGAAGTAAGCCAGAAAGATAAAGAACATTACAGCATACTAACACATATATATGGAATTTAGAAAGGTGATAACGATAACCCTATATGCAAAACAGAAAAAGAGACACAGAAATACAGAATAGACTTTTGAACTTTGTGGGAGAATGTGAGGGTGGGATATTTCAAAAGAACAGCATGTATACTATCTATGGTGAAACAGATCACCAGCCCAGGTGGGATGCATGAGACAAGTGCTCCAGCCTGGTGCACTGGGAAGACCCAGAGGAATCGGGTGGAGAGGGAGGTGGGAGGGGGGATCGGGATTGGGAATAAAGACCTGCCCTCTGTAGTTGAAATAAAAAAAAAAAAAATTAAAAAAAAAAAAAAAAAGAATGGTCAAAGTGTCCCTGTTGCATTGGCCATTTCTTATGTAAATTTAATTCAAAATGATCATTTTGGTACAGCATATTTGGGAGGTGGCCTACCCTGAGCTCCCAAGCTCCAAATGTCTAGAAAAGTTTTTTAGAGCTGAGTAAAGTAACCCTATTCTACAGACTGATAAAGTATAAGAGACAGGGGAATAGGGAGATTTACTTCAAATAAATAACACCTCAAGGATCAGAGTGGAGGTTCCCTGGTAGCTCAGATGATAAAGAGTCTGCCTGAAGTGAGGGAGACCCAGATTTGATCCCTGGATGGGGAAGATTCCCCAGAGAAAGAAATGACAACCCACTCCAGTATTCTTGTCTGGAAAATCCCATGGACTGAGGAGACTGGCAGGTTACAGTCCATGAGGTCTCAAAGAGCTGGACATGACTGAGCGACTTCACTTTCACTTTTTCACTTTCAAGGGGCAGAGCGGCCCAAGAGAGGAAGAACAATTAAAAAAAAAAAAGGGAACACAGAACCAGTCTTTGAGAGATTCTAGAACAGATAAGTAATGATCTGGAAAGAAAAAGAAAATTTAGAAATATCTGCACATACTCTCCCTTACTTTCCACTCACCTTGGCCCAAAAATCTTTACAGAGGTAAAAGATGAGGTTTTCAAAGAAACTATTTAGTAGATGAATTTAGAGAGAGAATGTTCAAGGTCACCATTTAAACTTGATTTAGTGGCATGGGAAAAAAAAACAAACTCAGAGTATTAAAAAATACATAAAAAGTTAAAAATTATGAGGGACAAAAGCCGATAATAAACTGGAAGAGGTATATGAGAGATTTAACAGACAAATAAAAGGAGCTCCAGGAAAAAAGAACAGAGAGGAGAGACAAAAATAAAACAAAGAGAGAAGATCTATAAAATTCAAAGTATTCTCAATTGAAATTCCAACATGCTTTTAGTAGAAATTGGAAAGCTGATTCTAAAATGTATATAGAAATGCAAACATTTTAGAATAATCAATGCAAGCTTTAATATAAGATCAAATTTGGAAGACTTCCACTCTGATTTCAAGACTTACATGGAAATAAGTAGAGAACACCTAAATGAGAACGGAAAACCTGTTTATTCAGATTTTGCAAAGGAGTCAAGCACCACCACTTGCATCTAGCAGAAACTCAAAAGCAGGCAAAAGAGTTGGAAAGCTTTATCATAGAAAAAAGGGAAGGCTTTATGTATGCCCTAATTGGAGATTGTTGGCATGAGGGATCTGGAAGTAGGTATTTTTTGAAATACCTACTGAAGCACAAAAATGCTTCAGGCAATTCAATGGGGAAATGATAAACTTTTCAACAGTTGATATTGGAATATCTGGTATTTAGATATCTTTCATCATTTTGTTGTCCTGTCTGTAAGTTTTCACTAGAAAATATTACTGCTTGCTCTGTACTTTTCTATTATATCTATTTAGAAAAAAAATAAAAAAGAGCCATTATCTGACACTATACAACATGATTAACTTGAAATAGATTGTAGAACTAAAGGAAAGGCTTAAACTGTTTTTAAAATGTACATTGAAGAAAACCCATCTCTTTCAGTTAATGCTTTCTTAAATAAAACAAAATGCACAAGATATAAAAAGAAAAATTGATATTTGGGTGTTGGGGCCCAGGACAGGCTGCCCCAAAATGTGCCTCAATGGCATAGTAATAATTATGAATTAAAAAATTATTACTTAAAAAAACAGTTGATGCAAGAGGGACACTTTTATCCTCCTCTTTGTCTCCCTGAAAGCAGGAAATAAATCTCCCATGTGGAAGATGCCCTTCCTGTAAGGTAGGAAGACATCCTTATCATCAGAGATATGGAATGCACAGCTGAGTAGCCTATATAAACCAAACTTATAATTTCTTTACTCATTTACCACCCAAGACCAAACTGCTCAAATTCCTAAGTTTCTCTGTCCTGTCAGTTCCTCACAAATTTAATGTTTCTTTGTGCAAAAAGACATAAAACCTGCTTGTGCTTGGTCATACTCTGAGCATCATTCCATGTATATGAAATTAAATTGACTTTTCTCTTGATAATCTCTTGATATTTTTATTATTAGTCCTGCCACAGGAACTCAAGAAATGTAGTATGAGAAATATTCCCCTCCCCAGAATGGGTTTTATTAAAATTAAAACCTTCTGTTTTTTGAAGTTCACTATTAAGGAAACAGACTAGAAGAATATATTCTCTATACAGATATCAAGCATAGGACTTATAACAAGAATACGGAAAGAGTTCTCATATTTTGGTAATACAACAAACAACCCAAAATTTATGGACAAAGATTTGAACCAATCCCTCTAAAAGAACATACACTAAAGGGCAAAACACATGAAAAAAACCCTCAATATTATTGATCATGAAGGAAACGCAAATTAAAATCAATGAGCTAGCACCATATGACCACTGTAATAGCTAAAATGAAAGAGCCTGACAATACCAAGTGTTGCCGAGAATGTGGAACACATAACACTCTCATAACAGTTATCAAGGATGGAAAAAGGTACAACTACTTCCATTATCAGTTTGTGTGTGTGTGTGTGTGTGCGTGTGCGTGTGCGTGTGTGTGTGTGTGTATGCACACGCTCTGTCAAGTCTGACTCTGTGACTCCATGGACTGGAGCCCTCCAGGCTCCTCTGTCCATGGAATTTTCCAAGTAAGAATACTGGAGTGGGTTACTATTTTCTCCTCCAGGGATTTTCCTGACCCAGGGATTGAACCTGAGTCTCTTGGATCTCCTGCATTGGCAGGCAGATTCCTTACCAACTGCGCCATCTGGGAAACTGGCCAACAATTTGACAGTTTCTTAAAAAGCTAAACATAAACCTACTACACAACCCAGCCAATCTACTCCTAGATATTTACCTAAGAGAAGTGAAAATGTGTTCACATAAAACATTGTACATAAATGTTCACCACCAATTTATTTGTAAGGAGACAACCACGATGTCTTTCAACAGATGAGAAGATACAGATTTTTCCATTGAATGGAAGATCCTTCAAATTAGAATGTTCTTCAATGGAACATTCTTCAAAAATAAAAAGTAACAGGTGATATAAATAACAACTTGAATGAATCTGATTTATTATTCTGCATGAAAGTATCCAAATTAAAAAAGAGTATATACTTTATCAGTTCATTTATATAAAATTCCATTTAAACACAATTCTGCTGACAGAAAGCAGATCAGCAGCTGTCTATGGATGAGAATGGAAAGAAATAAGATTCCAAAGGAAGAAAGTTTTTGAGAGTGATGCAATTTGCCAGTATTTTTATTATGGTGGTCGCAATTGTCGTGATGACTATCTTTCAAAACTCATGAAATTGTACATCTTAAATATGTGCAGTTTATTTTGTATAACATGCCTAAATAGCTTTAAAACATGAATAAAAATGGTTTAAAAGATACAGAAAATCTTATATCCTTTGAATGGGGAATTAGTATATATTTTAAATGCTATACAATGTTTCCGAAAACTAAATTTGTGCTTTCCACAAAGAAAACATTTTAAATTCCAAACTAATCTATATAATTAAATGAAACTCATATATTACATAGGCTATATATTTTGATAAATAATATTAAATGCTTAAAATATTTGATAAAAATTTCTGGTCAACCCTTAAACTAGAAGGAAATTATAAACTAGACAAAAAAAAAAACCTTATACTAAAATCTAGAGCACAAATCAAAAACTCTACTGAGAAAAAAAATCTATGTTTAATATCTTTATCATTAAAGAAGAAAGATGAACATAAAGGAACTTAGAATTCATCTCTGAAAAACTAAAAAATAAATCAGGAAGCTGAAATTCATATGATGATAGGATTTGATGAAAATGAAAACAAAGAATTTATAGGAAAAATAAATAAGCTCATCTCAGGGAAAAACAAACACATGCACAGAAGTGATCAGGAATTAAAAGGAAAACCTAACCAGAGGCAAAGGAAAGATAAAGAGAATTACAATAGAAGAAACATTACAGGAAAATGTATGGCAATACTTTTGAAAACTTGGAATGAATAATTTTCTCAGCAATATAAAACATCATGGTTGACTTAAGAAATAATGTACATGAGAATGCAATGTATGACAAATTGATGTTTCATTTCAGAGTAGAAAGGATGGATTTTTTAAAAATCACATTGATATAAGTGCCATCCATCAGGAGGAAAACAAAATGGAAACCTAACTTACATAATGTTAAGTAAAGACAGAATAGAGTGGGTGGGAGAAAGAAATAAAACAAAAATCCTGCAGAAAAAAAAAAAACTAGGTAACTTCATGTATAATTTCATAGTAAAGCAGACTCTCTTATTATAACTAGAAAAGGAGGCTTTTAAAAACCACAGTTCCCTATAAAAGTTTAAATATTTATAGCAAAATATGAAAGTCCAATGCTGAGGATGGAAATTTAGTACGTATAATATAAAAATACTCTTATGAATTGACAAGGAGACTCCTCAAGAGAAAAATAACCAAGGTTATGAATAGAAATTCACAGAAGAACAATTCCAAATAGCAAACAGAATATAGAAAAAACTTAAAAACACTACTGGTAAGGAAAACATGAACAAATCAAACAGTCAGTTATGATCTTATAAACATCACTAGCAAAAGCTGAATAACAACTATTGCCTGGGTGGGTATGGGAAGAATAGGGTCATTCCAGTATGTTGTCTGGCTTCACTGGTGGCGCAGATGGTAAAGAAACTGCCTGCACTGCGGGAGGTCTGGGTTCAATCCCTGGGTTGGGAAGAGGGCCTGAAGGAGGGCATGGCAACCCACCCTAGTATTCTTGCCTGGAGAATCCCCATGGACAGAGGAGCCTGGCGGGCTACAGTCCATGGGGTTGCAAAGAGTCAGACAAGACTGAGCGACTAAGCACAGCACAGCATGTTTCCACTTTGGGAAATTTATTCCATAAAGATAAAGTCTCAATATATAAAGATAGGTAGTTACAGATGTTTGATGCAACACGGTTTTGAAGCAACAACAACAAAAAACAAAACAAATAAGAACCACTGGATACAAATAATAATTATCAATTTAAGTAAGTGTGAAAATCGCTCAGTCATGTCTGACTCTTTGTGACCCCATGGACTTTACAGGCCATGGAATTCTCCAGCCTAGAATACTGAAGTAGATAGCCATTCCCTCTTCAGGGGTTTTCCCAACATAGGGATCAAACTGAGGTCTCCCATATTGTAGGCAGATTCTTTACCAGCTGAGCCACTAGGAAAGCCCAAGAATACTGGAGTGGGTAGCCTATCTCTTCTCCAGTGGATCTTCCCAACCCAGGAATCCAACCAGGGTCTTCTGCACTGCAGGCGGATTCTTTACCAGCTGAGCTACCGGGGAATCCCATCAATTGAAAAGGGGCTAAATCAGTTACAATAGTTCACATCATGAAATATTGTGCTGCCGTGATAAATAATCAACTAGAGTTTCAACAATATTTCTTTGAGTGGCAAAAACATAATATAAAGAAGTGTGTGTATCAGCTTAGCGTGTGTTTTGAAGAGAAAAACTGATGACCATGGATTAAACAAAAGTGAAAGTGAACGAGTTAGTTGCTCAGTTATGTCTGGCTCTTTGTGACCCCCTGGACTGTAGCTCATCAGACTCTTCTACCATGGAATTTCCTAGGCAAGAATATACTGGAGTGGGTTGCCATTCCCTTCTCCAGGGGATCTTCCCAACTCAGGAATCAAACCTGAGTCTCCCGCATTGCGGGCAGACTCTTTACCATCTGAGCCACCAGGGAAGCAGATAGTGGTTTCTTTTAGAAATCTGGGGGTCAGTAGTTCAGCCACACAAAATGCTATCAGGCGCTCAGATTCTTATGATGTCACTACTAAGGTTCTGGTTCTTCTCTTCACACTTGTTCCATCATGACCCAAAAATGATATTGTCATTTCAGAATTTCTACTTCCCAAGAAGGATGAAGAAAAGAAACTAAAACTAGTGAAACCAAAGTCATCCTATTTATCAGAACAAAAACTCTCCCAGAAACATTGCAACAACTCCTCCTTGGGTATAGCTGAGGAGTACTGGGACCCTTGCCTAACCCATCCCCCACAGCAAGGACACCTGCTGTAAATTGAAATTTTAAGCTTTTTAGCCTCTATTATTAGATAAAGGCTCAGGAAAAGATGTTTTATAATCTGTAGCTCTTATGAAAATACATTTGCACAGTATAATCTTATTTTTGTAAATCAATGACAAAAACTCTATATGAATATGCATATATGCTTTTGTCTATGATTATATGAGCATGAAGAAAAACACACATCATACACAGTTAAGCTTTGATGTGTATTTCCTCAAGACAAGTTGTATGGATGGGGAGACATAAAAAGAGAGAGGCAAATCAAAGAAAATATCATTCACTGTAATGTGATCATATGTGTGCATTTAAATAAAATAACATATAGCAATAATTATTATGTTTCTAACATATTATTATATTGAAATAGTAATTTATATCATACATACTGATATGTATGATATTTATATCATACATAATGAGATGCCATTTTTATTTTTTAGAAAATATATGTGTTTGTATGTGCCTACAAAAATAATATCCAGTATTCACTGAGCTCTTATTTTGTGCCATACACATATATTCAATGACATATATCTTTTAATCCTCTCAAAAAGACTATGACATGAGTACCTTGTATTATTCCCACTTTACAGATGTGGGAACTAAGGCCTGGATTTCAGTGGCCTTCCCAAGATCACCCAACAAGTAGTGAAAGAACACAGGTCACATTAATGATGATCATCCTGGAAGTCCGATAACAGTAGGTGGCCAAAGAGAAAGGAAGGGAGCTCCTGTTATTTACCGCAAAACATTTTCCCTACTTGAAGATAAGACTGTGTTTTAAAAACAAGTTTGTTTTTTTTAATTTGACCCTACATTTTGCCATAAAAGTGAAGCAATTTTGTTTCCTTTTCTCTCCCTGTCCCATTATTTAAATTTATTTTCTCCACTTATTTCTCTGTGTCCTTAGTTTAATTTCTGCCTCCTAACACTGTTCAGTCTCCTTAATTTTTCTCTCCCATCCTCAAAATAAGGTAAATCCTATCCCCTATGCCCTCACACACATACACACAAATCCTAAGGAGAACAGAAACCAAGCTCTCTAGTCAAGCTAATAGAGAATTACACATGTCAGAGAAATGCATTTTGATGTGAAACAGATCTGAATGTAAACTTCTAGAGAAGTGGACCATCAAGAATTATTTGAGGAGGGTGAGCAGACAATTTGCCTGGGGTACCTTCAGGCAAAATTTATTGTCAAACACAGTAAAAAAGAAACAGAAGCAAGACAGGGAGTGAGAATGCCTTCAAAGTCCCGGTATTAAACAGGGATTGGAATGCTGCACTCCAGTGTCAAATCCCACAGCAAGATGAGAAAAATTTTGACTCAGAGAGAGAAAATCTCTTCAGCCTCTTAAATCACGAGGTCCTTGCCTCCGCTTAGCTCCTGGCTTTGAGCATGTTTCCAGCTCCAGTTGGAAATGGTGATAGGAGTGGATTAAACACAGTTGGGCTTTTACACTTAAACCTTGAGCATTAATGGTTTAGCAAAACAAGGTTTTCCCATACTTTCAAGCCCAGCTATTGATAAGCCCCCAAGTTTAACTCAACTGTAGGAAATATACACGTGTGTTGGTCATAAACTAGAGTACACATCTCAAAGTAGAATCAGGAGTCTAGGAAAATAGCCAAGTCAAGATTGCCTTGGCTAGAAAAATAGTATTTTCCACATTTTTGCTGGGCTTAAAAGAATAAAAGTTTTCTTAATATCAACTTAACAAATATACTAACAATGGGACATTTAAGGGAAGTGAGAGATATCTTTTAAA
Organism: Cervus elaphus; assembly: GCF_910594005.1. Classification (NCBI taxonomy): domain Eukaryota; kingdom Metazoa; phylum Chordata; class Mammalia; order Artiodactyla; family Cervidae; genus Cervus; species Cervus elaphus. The sequence continues at coordinate 67,621,402 of NC_057823.1, read as the reverse complement.
TGAATCTATTTTTCAAAAAGAACCACACTTGCTATCTATTTTACATATGGTACTATATATGTTTCTACCACACTTGCTATTTTACATATGGTAATGTATATGTTTCCACATTACTCTCAATTCATCGCACCCTCTCCTTCCCTCACTGGGTCCACAAATCTGTTCTCTATGTCTGCATCTCCACTGCTACCCTGCAAATAGGTTCCTCTGTACCATCTTTCTAGATTCCATATGCATGTGCTAATACTCTGTGTGGTGCAGGAAGCTCAGTCCAGTGCTCTGTGACAACCTAGAGGGGTAAGATGGGTTGGGAGGTGGGAGGGAGTTTCAGTAGGGAGGGGAAATATGTATATCTGTGGTTTATTCATTTTGATGTATGGCAAAGGCCAGCACAATATTGTAAAGCAATTATCCTCCAAGAGGAAAAAAAAAAAAAAAAGACACCACACACACAAGTGTTAATATCCTCCACTGCAGAAAAAAGTTATTTCAATTAAGCATTCTCAAAAAGTCTGATCACTGAACATGAACTTATTATTTTGTTGTTGTAACAAATACATAGATATGCTTTCCTCCACAGTGGGTCCGGTTTCAAAAATATTATTTGTACTTACAACTTGTTCCAAGATTCTGAGTAAGGTTTGACCCTAGGTTGCAATATCTAGTATCCATACTTCTCTTTATACCCTTTATCTGGAAATTTATCTGAATTCTCAAAAGACGGTGGGAGTGAGACATTGAAAATGGCAATAATGCTGTGAAAACGTTAGTAACGTAATCTAAAATTGTGTTTCCCTAGTGTAGAAGGGCATACTTTGGGAGACAGGGGACATACTTGGGTAAACTTGGGGAGATGGGAGGGACGAGGGGCCTGGCATGATGCAGTCCATGGAGTTGCAAAGAGTCGGTGTAAAAGAAAATTCACCAGGATTCTCCTATGTGCTAAAATTTTGCCATTCTTACTAAAATACTCCTAGGAATGAGATTCCATGGTCGTTTCCCTCTGGGGGACATTACTATGGGGAAAGGGAGGAAGGGGCTTGAACACAGTGAAAAGATATTTGAATATAGTGAGGCAAAGACAAGCACATGGTGAAAATGAGTGAGGATAATTTTCCTTCTTTTTTTGGAAGGAAATAACAACCATAGTAATAGATAAGGCACTCACCGTGGGCCAGTCATTATATCAAGTGCTCTTCTTGTAACCCACACGTGAATACTTTTATTCCTTTCATTTTCAAGATGAGGAAACTGGGCCTTTAAAAAAGGTACTTGTCCTTGGTCACACAGCTAGCAAGTGGCAGAAGTGAAATGCAATCTCCCTGTGGTCCAATTCTCAAGTCCTTGCTTTTAATCACATTAGAAGAAAATGTTGCTCAATATTAGATATAAACAGAATAGAAAACTTCTATAAAGTGTGCACATGAGTAAGAGAAGAGAGAGGAGAGGAAGAGGTAAGAAGGGGGAGAGGGAGAAAGGGAGAAAGAGGGGAGAGAAAACAAGACTTACCTGTACAACCACAGGAAGTCACCCAGGGGTAATGCAGATTATGCTATTTCCAATCTAGATCACTTGCTTGCATACTTCATCTACCAAACTAATTCAGAATTCTCTTCCTATCATATACTCTCTTCACACACACACACACACACGTGTGTGTGTGTGTGTATATATGCATACTATTTCTCTATTCCCACAGATAATTCAAAATCTTTGTTAATGAAGTGAAACAAGGAAAAGGGGCCAAGCTATGAGATTCAAACTGCAGCAAAGTCAAAGTTGGATTGATTTTGAGCAGTCGTTAATTAAACTTCACCTGGACAAGCTGTCTCCAGAATTCAGACCAAACTGAACAATCATGAACCTAACATTACTCCATTTCCATTAAAATCCACTCTGTTAATTCTGCCTGAAATAAACAAGGCACTGAGCCACTATACCTGCCCATTCATTTTTCAGCAGCCCAAGGGGAGTGTAACAGAGAAACTGTGTCCAGAGGATCACACAAGCTAAAATCTATAGAATCAAGAATTTTTATGATATAGTCTCTATATCTGTTGGGTCTTTGTTTTCTTTTATTGACAAAGAACAGAACTGTCTCTGCCTATCTTGAGCAAAACAGCTTTATGGGGAGTATATATGGTCAGTGGAAGAAGTAAAGAAACTACTAAATAGCCAATCTTAGAAGAAAAACAGGAAGCAGGGATCCAATCAGCAGGATCTGATCAGCAATTAGGGTGACAGCACAGCAAAGCAGGAGTCCTGATTGTCTTTTGGTGTTAGAATCACTTACCTCAATATTTAAAGTCCACAAGTGAGAATCAGTTGCTTTTATTTGGGTCATTCACTGACCTTTGACTAGGAAGAGCAAGACAACTCATTTGACAGTCCCACCCAGAAGCTATATGAATGAGGGAGAAGAGACAATTATCCAAATAAAGGCTGGGGAGAGAGCTCCCCAAAGAGGGAAAAGAGCAAAATGGGTGATGAGTTAGAGGTAAAAATTCAATACAGTAGTCCTAGGCTTTGATTTATCTTAGTGAACTTCCAAAGACCATCCCCAAGGTAACAAAATGCAAAAAGGCAAAATGGTTGTCTGAGGAAGCCTTACAAATAGCTGAGAAAAGAAGAGAAGCAAAAGGCAAAGGAAAAAAAGGAAAGATATACACATCTGAATACAGCATTCCAAACACTATCAAGAAGAGATAAGACAGGCTTTTTAAGTGAACAATGCAAAGAAATGGAGGAAAACAAAAGAATGAGAAATACTAGAGATCTCTTCAAAAAAAATTAGAGATATAATGGGGCTATTTCACACACAGATGGGCACAATAAAGGACGGAAACAGTATGGACATAACAGAAGCAGAAGATATTAAGAAGAGGTGGCAAGAATACACAGAAGAACTATACAAAAAAGGTCTTAATGACCTGGATAACCATGATGGTGTGATCACTCACCCAGAACCAGATATCCTAGAGTGTGAAGTCAAGTTGGCTGTAGGAAGCGTCACTAAAGCTAGTGGAGGTGATGGAATTACAGCTGAGCTATTTCAAATCCTAAAAGATGATGCTATAAAAGTGTTGCACTCAATACACCAGCAAATTTGGAAAACCCAGGAGTGGCCACAGGACTGGAAAATATCAGTTTTCATTCCAATTCCAAAGAAGGGCAATGCCAAAGAATGTTCAAACTACCACACAATTGCACTCCTTTCACATGCTAGCAAGGTAATGTTCAAAATCCCTCAAGCTAGGCTTCAACAGTATGTGAACAAAGAACTTCCAGATGTACAAGCTGGATTTAGAAAAGACAAAGGAACCAGAGATTAAATTGTCAGCATTTGTTGGATCATAGAAAAAGAAAGAGAATTCCAGAAAAACATCTACCTCTGCTTCATTGACTACAACAAAGTCTTTGACTGTGTGGCTCACAAAAAACAGTGGAAAATTTGTCAAGAGATAGGAAGAACAGATCACCTTACCTGTCTCCTGAGAAACCTGTATGCAGGTCAAGAAGCAACAGTTAGAACCAGACATGGAATGATGGACTGGTTCAAAATTGGGAAAGGTGTATGTCAAGGCTATATATTGTCATCCAGCTTTTTTAACTTACATGCGGAGTACATCATGCAAAATGCCGGGCTGGATGAAGCACAAGCTGGAATTAAGATTGCCAGGAGAAATATCAATAACTTCAGATATGCAGATGACACCACACTTATGGCAAAAATTGAAAAGGAAGTAAAGAGCCGCTTGATGAAGGTTAAAGAGGAGAGTGAAAAAGCTGACTTAAAACTCAACATTCAAAAAACTAAGATCATGGTATCCAGTCCCATCACTTCATGGCAAATAGATGGATAAACAATGAAAACAGTGACAGACCTTATTTTCTTGGGCCCCAAAATCACTGCAGAAGGTGACTGCAGCCATGAAATTAAAAACACTTGCTCCTTGGAAGAAAAGCTATGACCAACCTAGACAGCATATTAAAAAGCAGAGACATTACTTTGCTGACAGCAGTCTGTATAGTCAGAGCTATGGTTTTTCCAGTAGTCATGTATGGATATGAGAGTTGGACCATAAAGAAGGCTGAGCACTGAGGAATTGATGCTTTTGAACTGTAGTGTTGGAGAAGACTCTTGGGCGTCCCTTGGAGGAGATCAACCAGTCAATCCTAAAGGAAGTCAGTCCTGAATATTCATGGGAAGCACTGATGCTGAAGATGAAACTCCAATACTTTGGTCACCTGATGCAAAGAGCTGACTCATTGGAAAAGACCCTGATGCTGGGAAGGATTGAGGGTGGGAGGAGAAGGGTACGACAGAGGATGAGATGGTTGGATGGCATTACCAACTAATGAATATGAGTTTGAACAAGCTCTGGGAGATGATGAGGGACAGGGAAGCCTGATGTGCTGCAGTCTATAGGGTTGCAAAGAGTCAGACACAACTGAGAAAATGAACAACAGCAACAATTGTTCTTGGTCTGAGCTATGTTCTTTCATTCATATTCCCTTTCCCTTTTCTTCTCTCTCCCTTTTTCTCTCTCTAGAAAGGGAGGGAGGGAGATGAGATGACAAAAGGAACATTTAGAAAGAATGGCTTTCAACAGCATCCAGGGCAACAATTCTGTCTTAAAAGAATGAGCTTGTGACACAGGCAATTTTTAAGACTTTGGGTTTGGCAACTTAAAACAGCTATTTTCCAAGAGGATGAATTTTGATGAATGTGGGGCTCTTTGTTGGGCTAACACCTTGATATGCAACTCTGGGGGAGAAGATGAAGAGCACAGAGTGTGTAAGAGAAAAGAACTTAGAATACAGTGAGAGGAGAATATGGAATGGGAATCAGAAAGAATATTTGGCTAACTGCAAATCCCAGACTGCTCAGACATGTAAACTGAGGCTGCCTCTCTGGGAAAGCAATTTATGGTCTGTGCACCATGAACGAGCTCTCAGAGGTGATCAGCAAAGCAAGAGTGGAAAGCAAAATGATGGAGCACACATGTAGAGGGCAATCTAAGATTAACAGAGTGTCTGCCTTAATATCTGGTGGCCTCCCAAGTTGAGTATGTCACTTCTGAGGGATGGTCAAATTTCTAGGTTTTGGATTCAAAGACATACCCCTCATTCTTTATAATATATTCCTCTCAAATTGAGCCAGATGGATTGGTTTCTGGTTTATTTCTTATCAAAATAATTCCAGTGTAAGACAAATAATTTCAGTGAAGCTTTGGGATAAAAGTTGATGGCCTGGCCAGGAAGCCCAGTGGACAATGCCAGCAGGGTACAGCCTGGATGCCAGGATGGAACATTAGATGCAAGGAAGGAGAAGCCTGGCAGGAAGGAACCCTGCTATAGAAGTTTAGTATCAGAAACAATGGGGATGGAGATGTGAGCATGTGGGCAGAGGTCATCAAGATGTGACTGCTGATTTGACTCACAAGCTAGACCCAAGCATCAGAGGCTCCTCACCTGCTACCCCCATTCTTGGAATGTGTGCTCCACTTGCCTTATCCACACTAAAAGCTGCCCAAGGACAGAGCCTGGAGATAGTCATACGGTGTTGAGATCATCTGGAATTTGTAATGTAACTGACCCAGATAGGTCCTCTATATAAACTTTTAAGATTTGACAGGCAGGTGCAGAAGACTGCTCATCTTGCAACAACCCATGACAAGCCTCATAAATACATTCTCTTGTTCATTAACCCTGCCACCTACAATTTGGATTGGTCTTCTTCTCTCTTTACTTTCTTCCTGCCTTCCACATATGGGGGCTAGTTTCAGATTATACCCAGGAAGCTCCCAGGGAAGTTGTGAACCAACAGAGTCACAGAGTAGCAGTTCTAATCAGTTTACAACTCAGGATAATGGTAAACATAAGCAGAGATCCAAAACGTGTATGTCTGGTGGACATTCCGATGCTATCCCCACAGCCTGTGTTGGGTACATCCTAACACTCCTCCCAGCCTCCCTCAGAGCGTGAGCACCCTGAGTGATGTGAAGAGTCATCACTACTTTTCACAGCTCATGAGTGATGAGCGATTACTGTGATTAACAAGGATACCAGGTCCATGTGCATGATGAACTTGCAGCTTTGGACAGTGAGGAATTATGGTAATTAGCTATTCAGTGATTAAAAGTTCTCTGAGTAATTCAGAACCTCGGCTAATGTGGGAAAAGAGATGGAGAGGGGCATGCCCACTGCAAGGCGAGTGGGTGCTGATACAGAGCCACTAACATGAGATGCAAGAGACGAACATCAATTATCATTAACTTGGTTGCATCCACAATGACCCATAATAAACTTAGCTTCCCTGACAGAGAGAAAGGAGGATAAAAAGCAATAATTAGCAAATGGTCTTGTTTGTGGAGAGGAGGGACTGAAATCTTCTTTATCCTGAGAAAATAGGATTAACTTTAAAATATCTCCATTAACTCTGTTCTAGTCATATTCAAGGATGGTTGAGTCTAAGAATTACAGAAATGGCATAGAAAGGACTTAACATAGTGATTAAGATCTTAGGCTATGGGGTCACATACATTAAGGCTAATTATGTTGTTCTACTTATCAGCAATGACATTGTCAAGTTTACTCTAGGTAACTAAGTGATTCTTACCACTGAGTTGCTAAAGGCTTCAATAAGAAAATGTTCATAGAGTTTAGAAATGTGACCATCATGCCATACTCAAGAAATATCATAATCAATAACAACAAAATTATCTTTAAACCATTCTGTCATTGCAATTTCAAGGGATTAACTTACTTTTATGTGCCCCTATGAAGTCTCAACTGTTTGTGCATATTTAACAGATTTATAGTTGATATGATACTGGGGAAAATCAATGATGGAGTTGAGATTCCAAGTGTTCTCAGGTAGCTAATATGATAATCCAACTCTGATGTAGGCCAGGTACCATCTGACCACTAGGCACATAAAGACAATTAAGAAGTGGTCTCTGCTCCCAATAAGCTCAAAATATAGTTGGAAAGAAAGATGCATATACCAACAAATATTCTCTCCTTGTATGAGCATAGTTGTGGGGCCATTACCAAAGGAAGGGTATGTAAACCTCCAAAGAATGGGAGGGAAGAGGAAATTGAGGGAGCCTGATCTTAGCTGAATACAGAGAAAACACAATATGCAAAGGAATGAAACAGTAAATGGCATGACATATTTGAGAAACTTTAGTAAAAAAGATGATTAGTGAATGAAAGGAGGAAAGGTTAGGGAAATATAAACTGGGCAAGATGTTGAGAAGCCTCAAGTGTTATGCTAAAGAGCTTGGAGTTTTTCTAGAGGAGAGCAAGGAGCGAATTAATAGCTTACTCAAGAAATACAATTATTAGGCACCTACTACATACCAGACATTTTCCTAGGCACTGAAAATATAGCTGGTAGCAGACAAGAGTTCCTGCCCTCCTAGATCTTATATTTTAATGGAAAAAGGGATAGACAATGAGCACATAAATTAATAAAACATTTTTGTTTTCAGTCATTATTAAGTGCTATCAAATAAACTACAAAGAAGGTGTAAGAGGCTAAAAGAATAGTGATGCAGATGGAGATAATACTGGAGCCAGTATGCTCTGCATTTGCTTCTCTGAGAAAGGAACATTCATGCCAACACCTGAATAACAAGAAGAACCAAGATAGTCAAATTTGGTGGCACAACTGTCCAAGATGTAGAAAATGTAAATTCAACTACTCCTTAGTTTAAAAGAGAGAAAGAAGGCAATGGATTTGGAGCATGTGAGGAAAGGAGGACTGGAAGGAGACACAACTGAAGAAGACAGGACCCAAATATCACTGGGCAAGGCTTCTCTGAGCGAACCATGGGGCTAGCTAACCTTGTGGGCATTTCTGGAACTCTGCTGGCGTGCTTTTTGTTAGTGGCAATGACATAAATTACCTCCTGATATTGAGAAGGTCGAAGTTGGGCTTTCTGTATCACACAAGATGGTCCACACACCAAAAAGCTGTCATCTAATGTCCCAGTGGACATTCATTTAAATAAACTGCTGCTTACAATTTTCTGAACCTAGAACCTAGATCCATTTTTGTATCATAATATAATATTTTTAAATAAATTTTTAATAACTCCTAAATTTCCCAGAAACACAAATAACTTGTAAATTAAACAAAGTGTGTACTTTTTCATACTGAACATTGCCAACAACATTTCAGGACATAATGCCATCAGTAGCAATACTTCTTGGGTTTTGAATCTCTAGTCAAAGCATAAATATGTATCAATCTGCATTTGTCATTCACATATTCCTGATGACTACCCTTATAGATGCAAGCATTTACTTACTTCCTTATGTCCTCCAGTGTAATTATGCCTATGAATGTACATATTGACATACATATTCCATTATTAAAAAATCAGTTTCCTGGCTTCATGGTGAATTTTACCAAACTTTTACAAAGAAATACTGTCAATTCTACTCAAACTCTTCCAAAAAAACCAAAGAAGAGGGACCACTCAAACTTATTTTATGAGGCTAGCATTATCCTGATATCAAACCAGGGGGGAAGAAAGGCAAAGCACTACTAGAAAATGAAACTATAGGCCAATATCCCTGATGAATAAAGACACCAAATCTCAATAAAACATTAGCCAACCAAATTCAGCATCACATTAAAAGGATCATTCACCACAGTCAAGTGCAATTTATCACTGGGATACAAGAATGTTTCAACAAATACAAATCAATCAAAGTGATAAGTCACATTAACAACTTATTGACCAGAGATATATTAATACATCTTCTGTTACCCAAATATTATTGACAAGAGACATATCAATATTCACTTAAAAAACAAATCACTGGCCACTGGCATTAGTTTCAGCAAAAATCCCCTAGTCAATGATGTGTTAATACAGTGATAAAAAAAGAACCATATGATATTCTCAATAGATACAGAAAAAGCAATTGACAAATTCAATACCCATTCATGATAGAAACTTTTAACAAATTAGGCATAGAAGGAACATACTGCCACACAATAAAGGCGATATAAAACAAGCTCTTGACTTACATCATACTCAGTGGTTGAAAGATCTTCCTCTAAGATCAAGACCAAGACAATGGTGCCCACTCTCAACACTCCTATTCAAATAGTACTAAAAGTCCTAGATAGCAGTCAGGCAAAAGAAATAAAGAAAAGGTATCAGAATTTAGAAAACAAAAGTAAAATTTTCTCTGTTTGCAGATGACATGATTTTATATACAGAAAAGTGTAAAGACTCAACCTTTTAAAAAAAAAAAATTCAATCTAATCAACAATTTGAGTAAAGTTGTAAGATACAAAAACCAATACACAAAAATCAGTAGCATTTCTATATAATGACAATAAGTTTTCTGAGAAAGAAATCAAGAAATCAATCTCATTTACAATAGCATCAAAAACAACATAATGCATAGGAATAACTTTAACCCAAGTGGTAAAAGATCTCCACTTTGAAATTTATGGGACATTTGTGAAAGAAATCAAAAAAGACACAAATAAATGGAAAGGTATCCCATCTTTGTGACATGGAAGAATTAATATGGTTAAAATGTCAATAGTATCAAAAGCCATCTATAGAGTCAATGCAACCCCTTTCAATATTCTAATGGCATATTTTAATAGAAGTAGGGGGAAAACAGTGCTAAAAGGTATATATATAGAACAACAAAAGATTCTGAATAGCCAAAGAAATCCTGAGAGAGAAAACAAATCAGGAGGTATCACACTTCCTGATTTCAAGCTCTCCTGCAAAGTTATTGACATCAAAACATAAAAACGAAGTGGCATAAAAACAAACAAATAAACCAATGGAATAGAACTGAGGGCCCAGAAATAAACCTAAGCACATACAATCAACTAGTATTTGACAAGGGAGCCAGGAGGAAAATGTCTTTAATATCATTAAATTTCTTCATTTAATGAAGAAAAGACAGTCTCTTCAATAAATTGTGCTGTGATAATTGGATACTTGCATGTAAAATAATGAAACTGGACCCCTAAATTACACTACTCGGAAATATTATTTAATTCAAAATGAATTAAAGACTTAAATGTTAGAACTAAAACCAGGAAAATCCTAGAAGAAAACATAAGAATAAAGCTCCTTGCAAATAAAACCCATTGAGTCAGATCTTGGTGACAATTTTGTGAATATGACACCTAAAGCACAAGTGAAAAAAAGTAAACAAGTTGAACTACATCAAACGATGAATCTCCTGTACAGAGAAAGAAATCATCAACAAAGTGAAAAGATAATCTATAGAATGGTTAAATAAATATTTGCAAACCATATATCTGATAATAGGCTTATATCCAAAATATATAAAAAATCAAATAAGTCAATTTAAAAAATGGACAAAGAACCTGAATAGACATTTTTTCCAAAGAAGATATATTAAAAGCAAACAGATACATGAAAATATGCTCAATATCACTAGTCATTAGAGAGATGCAAATCAAAACCACAATGAGATAACATCGCATAGAACTGGCAATAGAATTGCCATTATCAAAATGACAAGAGGCTCTTTCAGCCATCTTGGACCCTGTGAAGGCCTGCTGGGAACTTCTCAAATGACAAATATGTCTGGAAGGCTGTGGTCCAAGGCCATTTTTGCTGGCTATAAGCAGGGTCTACAGAACCAGAGGGAACACAATTCTCTTCTAAAAATTGAAGGTGTATATGTTCGAGATGAAACTGAATTCTATCTAGGCAAGAGATGTATTTCTGTGTAAAAAGCAAAGACCAACACAGTAACTCCTGGTGGAAAACCTAACAAAACCAGAGTAATCTGGGGAAAGATAACTCGAGCTCATGGAAACAATGGCATGGTTCGTGCCAAATTCCAAGGCCATTGGACCCAGAATCCATGTGATACTCTACCCTTTGAAGATTTAAACTTATTGGGGGAAAAAAAAAAAAGTGTGGATTTGTTAAAAAAAAAAAAAAAAAGCGACAAGAGATAACAAATGCTGGCATGGATGTGGATTGTATACTGCTAGTGGGATTATAAACTGGAATAGCCACTATGGAAAACAGTATGAGAATCCTTAAAAAATTAAAAACAGAAGGAATATGTGTGTATGCTCAGTCACTTAGTCATGTCCAACACTTTGCAGCCCATGGACTGCAGCCTGCCAGACTCCTCTGCCCATGGAATTTTCCAGGGAAGAATACTGGAATAGGGTTCCATTTCCTACTCCAGGGAATTTTTCCTACCCAGGGATCAAATCTGCATCTCCTGAGTCTCCTGCATTGGTAGGCAGATTCTTTACCACTTGGCGCCACTGGAACTAACATACAATCTAGCAATTCCCCTTCAGGGAAATATCCAAAGGAGACAAAAACACTAGCTTGCCATTGTTTCCATGAGCTCGAATTGTCTTTCCCCAGATTACTCTGGTTTTGTTAGGTTTTCCACCAGGAGTTACTGTGTTGGTCTTTGCTTTTTACACAAAAACACTGGAATCAAATATGACATCATAAGATGATATTGGAAAAAGAACCCTCTACACATCACCAAAGCCTGTTTTAAAAAGTCAGCAGAATAAGTGACAAATTTCACCTGAACAGTCCAAACAGCAGGGGTCTTAGTGTCTGTCATTTTTTTCATGAGCGCTAAGTTGTATACGTGGAGCCTTTTCTCAGAGTCACTTTCTCTTAGTGACTCTTAGTGACAGAAAAGCTGTGTCTTTTCTGTCACCAACAATCTCTATCTAGCAGTAGCACCATCTTTATTTAGCGCATCCAGTGTACTGTAAGAGATGATGCTTCATGGAGTTATGAGTTCCTCATCATTGGACCTAGGTAAAAAAAGCAAATTGTCTCTGCTTGAAGATGTTACAAAATTCAGACTAACAGCAACTGCAAGGCTGTAAATTACTAGATGACCCTAAGGATCCTTATAATTCTTAAATTCTACTAATTCCATGATTCTTGCTGTTTCTTGCCACTGGGCTTGCAGTTACCTGCTTGTTTTACTTGGCACTTGAAGCCTAGCTCCATGAAAACCACTGTTCCAGTTATCTATTACTATATAAAAAACCATCCCAAAATGCAATGACAGAAAGCAACAATCATTTTATCATGTTCATGGATCCTGTTAGGTTAGGATTTGGGGCACGGAACAATAGGGCTGCCTTGTCTCTACCCCGAATGCCTGAGCCTCTGTTTGGAAGACATGTGTGGTTGGGGTGACTCAGATGTCTAGATATGACTTAAACCACTGGGGGCTGGAACCATCTAAAAGTTTTCTTACTCACAATACATTTGACACCTGCACTGGGAGATGCAGAAGCTAATTTCAGCTTAAACTGTTGACTGGGGCATCAGGAGGCTGCTCCATGGGACTTAGGCTTCTTCACAATACAGCAGCTTAAGAATAGTCAAAATTCTTACATGGTGGCTTAAGACTCCAAGGCAAATATTCCAAGAGCAAGGTGGAAACTTCATTGTATTTTATGACCTAGCCTCAGAAATCATCTAGTATCACTTTTTATAGGTTCAATCTGTCAAAGACCATCCCAGATTTAAGGAGTGGGAAAGATGTCAAAAGAATATGCTGCTGCATTTTAAAGTTGCCACATTATTTATTGCATTTATTTTAAAATTTCAGATAACACTAATCAAGTTTCTTTTCTCCTTCTTCTACATATCCAACTCTAATTGAAAGTTCATACCTTTGTAGCTTACAGACAGACTTTGGGGCTTCTAAGCACAACAGGGAAGAAATGAGTGAACCAAATTGTACAGTAGACAAAACAGATTTTTTCTGGAGCCAAGAAGACATACACATTTGGAGTCAAATGAAGACTGATATTCTAGACACCTGCTGCTTTTTTTTATAGACCCTAGGAGATCCAAGATTAAGCTCTGCAGCACTCCAAGCCCTGGGAGAAAAAAACCTTGCTCAGACTCAATTTATTGGACACTGACCTTTCATCCACTGAAATTTGTATGTGTTCCACGGTCTCTCAATGTTCTGTTTTGGCTAATTGGTTACCTAGACATGTCTCATCCTCACCTAGGGACTATAAACATGCCTGAGCCTGGTAGAAGAGGTGCAGAGAAAGAGATGACTATGCTTCCCACAGAGACCCATCAGGTTCAACTTCTGAACAACAAAGGAAAGGAAGGAAAGCTATCTCAGCGAGGGAATTGAAATGCTAGAGGAAGCAATCCCCTCCCAGCTGAGTGTGGTACCATTCTCTCTACCAACCACCACTTAATTATTCCTCACTGAAGATCAGCCAAGACTGATGTGAATTAAAATTATAAATCAGCCAGTCTTTCTGTGGGAAGGGTATGGAGCTAGGTGTGTTGACAAAGATGTGCAACAATATACAAAATGAGGGTTTTGGTCAAGTCATGGAACTTCTCTATGTTTAGCTCAGGATACCAGCATTCTCGGTTTGGAGATGTTGACCTTGCAGTTAAAACACCAAACTTTTGAAATTGAAGGTGGATTATAAGTCAGCATCTCTATCTCCTATAGTAGACCCTGTGCAAGTGAAAGAAATAAGAATGCTATATGGTATTGATCAGTCTTTATAATGATAGTTAATGTGAGTTAACAAGTTAACTGAGCACTTAACATGCAAGTGCCAAATTGTTTACCGTGTGTCACCTGATCTCACCCTTGTAACAACCCCATTTTATACATACAGAAACTGAGACCCACGGGGTGAAGTAAACTACCCAAAATTACATCGTTTGGAAGTGATGGAGCCAGAATTTGAGCTAAGACAGTCTACATCTAAATCTAGGATTTTAACCACCAGGAAATACTGCCTCTGCTCAGGAGTTTATGTGAGACTCCTCCTAGGCACTTCCAAGAAGGGCTTCCTTGGAGGCCCTTGGAAGCACTTCCTCCTGGGCATTCAAGAAGGGCTGGAAAAAGTGATGCCTGACCTGAGTCTTCAGGGTAAGGAGAAACCAGCTAGGCTGAGCAAGGGTAAAAGGTTTTACAGGGGGATCACTGCTGGTACAAGTGTAAGCAAGAGCCTGAAGGCTGTTGAGAGTCAGGATATGCCCACATGATCAGTCACTCACTTGTGTCTGACTCTTTGTGACCCCATGGACTGTAGCCTGCCAGGCTCCTCTGTCCGTGGGACTTTCCAAGCAAGAATACTGGAGCAGATTGTCATTTCCTCTTCCAGGGCATCTTCCCAATCCAGCAATTGAACACACGTCTCTTGTGTCTCCTGCATTAGCAGGTGAATTCTTTAACTTGAAGCCATCTGGGAAGCCCCAAGAGTCAGGATAAAAGTTCCTTAGAGTCAGGAATAAATCACGTTTTCTTCCTCACCACAGAAGCCTTTGGTGCCTGGCATGTTCCTAGCTCATAATAGTCATGTGAAAAATCAAAGGAGTACAGGAGTCACAAGCATGGACCCTGGAGTCTGACTATAGGTATTGCACTATGTGACTTCAAATGTGGCTGCACCTCTGTAAACATTGGCTTTTCTATGTGTAAAAAGTGAGAGGTGGTAATAGAATCGGCCTTCTAGAGTTGTTGTGAGGGAGGATCCAATGAGGTCAAGTAGGTAAAATACATACATAGACTAGGCCCAGCCATAGAGTCAGAGATCATTTTAAAAAGGTAATAATAGTTGTTTATCATTAGGCCCCTAACAAGGGAATGAACAATTGATGTGGGCATGATTATTAGAGGGCATGAGTTATTAGAGGATTCCAGTATGTATCTAGAGGGTGAGAGGCAGGGGTACAAGGGAAAGTTGAGGTCAAATTGGACATCCCCACTTTCCTTGCTGTATAATCATAAAGGATTTGATTTAGGTCATACCTTAATGGCCTATTGGTTTTCCCTACTGTCTTCAGTTTAAGTCTAAATGAAACCCCTTACAGTTACACAGTAGAAAGGAAAATATGTTCAAGGGATTAAGAGTGCCTGAAGAACTATGGATGTAGGATTGTGACATTGTACAGGAGGTGGTGATCAAAACCATTCCCAAGAAAAAGAAATACAAGAAGGCTAAATGGCTGTCTGAGGAGGCCTTACAAATAGCCGAGAAAAGAAGAGAAGCCAAAGGCAAAGGAGAAAAGGAAAGATATACCCAACTGAATGCAGAGTTCCAAAGAATAGCAAGGAGAGATAAGAAAGGCTTCTTAAGTGAATGATGCAAAGAAATGGAGGAAAACGGTAGAATGGGAAAAACTAGAGATCTCTTCAAGAAAATTAGAGATACCAAGTGAACATGTCATCTAAAGATGGGCATCCTGAGCAAGTTCCAGGAGATGGTGAAGGACAGGGCAACCTGGCATGCTGCAGTCCATGGGGTCACAAAGAGTCAGACATGACGGATCAACTGGTCAACAACAAACCTTTCTGCTGTGTTTTCCTAATATTTTGTGATCTTAATGGTGATAGTGATGAGGAGGAAAAGAGAGGTACCACCTTATATTTACACTACAATTGGTACTTCACTATGTACTTCCATAGTCATTATTTTATCCAATATTCCAAACAAAATACATGACAAATATGAGGTGTGTATCATGTTCCCATTTTTCATAAATCTACAGAGGCCCAGAGAGTATAAGTAACTGTAAAAAGTCAACAGAACTGATAATAGAAAAACAAAGCCCAATTATTCTGACTCCTGACTCTTTATCCCTCCAAATGAATAATAGAGCTAATGTAGATATTCTCAGGAAATTTCCTTAACAATAGAGACTATATTGGATATGCTTACTGGCTATTTACCAAACCTTGTTTCTTTTTCTCCCGGAACATGCTTTTACATTTTCTTTACTACATTCATTACATTTCTACAAGTATCTTAAAGTATTTGTTTTTGTCAGAATGACTGACAATTTTCTGTATTTTAGTGTATTATTTTGATAATAATATTCCTTCCTTTAAAACCCAACCAAACTATCTCAAACACTGAGACAATTTTTTTTAACTAAAAAATACCAACCTGATCTTTTCAAAGAAAAAAATTATTAAAAGTCCCTTGGCTAGACAAATAGAAACCACTTCTCCCTGTTCAGCTCTGGTGAACATAAATGTACTTCATAGGTACATTTACCACATCACTCCATCTACCTTGCAGTTAAGTGTGACCACGTAACCTACCTCTAGTCAATGGATCATGTGCAGAAACAATTTGAGGCCTGATCCATGAGATCTTTCCTCCCCTTGAGCAGTAGCATTAGAATTTGAAGATAGCATTCTACAAAATAGAAGAATCTTAGATTCCTAAATCTTAGCTTTGGATGAATTTGCCAACTGCTCTGGAACACCTATTTTAGAAATTACACGAGCAAGAAATACATTCCTATTATGCTATGCCACTGAGGCTAATCTCTTTCAGCAGCTAGCATTGCCTTAACTAATAAAGTCATGGAAAAAGATGTAAATATTACAAACCCAGACACTCACTAAGACCATCTTCAGAATTCCCAGGATCTATAGATAGCATATTCAAAAACAGAGACATTACTTTGCCAACAAAGGTCCGTCTAGTCAAGGCTATGGTTTTTCCAGTGGTCATGTATGGATGTGAGAGTTGGACTGTGAGGAAAGCTGAGTGCCGAAAAATTTATGCTTTTGAACTGTGGTGTTGGAGAAGTCTCTTGAGAGTCCCATGGACTGCAAGGAGATCCAACCAGTCCATCCTAAAGGAGATCAGTCCTGGGTGTTCATTGGAAGGACTGATGCTGAAGCTGAAACTCCAATACTTTGGCCACTTTATGCGAAGAGTTGACTCATTGGCAAAGACCCTGATGCTGGGAGGGATTGGGGGCAGGAGGAGAAGGGGACGACAGAGGATGAGATGGCTGGATGGCATCACTGACTCTATGGGCATGAGTTTGAGTGGACTCCGGGAGTTGCTGATGGACAGGGAAGCCTGGCGTGCTGTGATTCATGGGGTCACAAAGAGTCAGACACGACTGAGCGACTGAACTGAACTGAACTGAACTGATACTTCCATGAGGGTTTCCTGCTGTGGCTCAGCAGTAAAGAACCCGCCTGCAATGCAGGAGTTGCAGGTTCAATCCCTGTGTTGGGAAGATCTCCTGGAAAAGGACACGACAACCCCCACCAGTATTCTTGTCTGGAAAATCCTATGAACAGAGGAGTCTGGAGGACTATAGTCCATGGGGTCACAAAGAGTCTGACATGTCTGAAGCAACTGAGCGTGCACACACACTCGCATACTTCCATGAACATTTGCTTCTTTTATTAGAATTATGTTACATCCCCATCTTGAAAGCAGGTGGTAATATGTAAGAATTGCAAGAATGCAAATTCATTTTTATATTATTTTTAATTTGGTTAATATTCTGGCTGCATTGGGTCTTAGTTGCTGTGCATGGGCCTTCTCTAGTTGCACTGAATGAGGGCTACTCTTCAATTGTGGTGCCCAGGCTTCTCACTGAGGAGGCTTCTCTTATTGTACAGCATGGTCTCCAGGGCACACTGGTTCAGTAGTTATAGCACATAGGTTCAGTTGCCCCACAGCATGTGGGATCCTCCGGGACCAGGGATCAAACTCGTGTCTCCTGCATTAGCAGGTGGATTCTGAACCACTCTACAACTAGTGAGTTCAGTTCAGTTCATTCTCTCAGTTGTGTCTGACTCTTTGTGACCCCATGAATCGCAGCACGCCAGGCCTCCTTGTCCATCACCAACTCCCAGAGTTTACTCAAACTCATGCCCATCGAGTTGGTGATGCCATCCAACCATCTTATCCTCTGTCATCCCCTTCTCCTTCTGCCCCCAATCCCTCCCAGCATCAGGGTCTTTGCCAATGAGTCAAGTCCGCATGAGGTGGCCAAAGTGTTGCAGTTTCAGCTTCAGCATCAGTCCTTCCAATGAACACCCAGGACTGATCTCCTTTAGGATGGACTGGTTGGATCTCCTTGCAGTCCAAGGGACTCTCAAGAGTCTTCTCCAACACCACAGTTCAAAAGCATCAATTTTTCGGCACTCAGCTTTCCTCACAGTCCAACTCTCACACCCATACATGACCACTGGTAAAACCATAGCCTTGACCAGACAGACCTTTGTTGGCAAAGCAATGTCTCTGCTTTTGAATATGCCGTCTAGATTGGTCATAACTTCCCTTCCAAGGAATAAGTGTCTTTTAATCTCATGGCTGCAATCACCATCTGCAGTGATTTTGGAACCCAAAAAAATAAAGTCTGACACTGTCTCCTCTGTTTCCCCATCTATTTCCCATGAAGTGATGGGACCAGATGCCACCACCAGTGAAGTCCCTGTAAATTCATTTTGGTCAGGAGACCTAACTACCTTTGTATCCTCAGCAACTCACATAATACCGGGAACAGAGTAGGTGTTCAATAAAAGATTACAGAAGTAACTATCTTTACAATCATCATCCAAGGAGAAAACAGTTGAATGGGATTTGAATAATTAGGTTTTCCAAAAGGAAAAGAGAGATTTCCTTTGGGAGGCACTGTAAGAAGCAGGATATATGCCACAACTTGGTAGCAGGTTGCTAAGAGATTGTTCACATAGCCATTTATTTCTTCAAAGCTATTTATCAAGTATCTGTTATATGGTCTGGCAGTATTCCAGGGGATAGGGTATAACAAAAATAAAAAAGATCTCTGTGTTCATGACTCATACGTTTAAAAGAAAGTAGAATATGTCACCCTAGAATATGCCTCTTTAACCATTAAAGAGGAAATCACATGTCCAGGATGGTGTCACTTCTGCTAAAGCCCATTATATCAAACCTAGATTTAACATCTGATCTAATGGCTGTTTCCATCCTCAAAAAAAAAAAGGTAATCTTAATCTGACAACTTGGAATTTTCCAGTCAGCACCAATGAGGTGATCTGTCACTTGAGCCCTCCTCACCACCACTTCCAACCCCCAGAAAGAAGAAAGAAAGAAGAGAGGTAATCTGAACATAGACCTTGCCCTTACTCCCCAAAGAGATGACAGACAACTGGGCCTGAAACAATACTTCCTTTTCATTTGCTAATAACTTCCTTTTCCCACCCTCCTCCTGCCTATAAAACTCTCCCACTGTATACAACCGCTCTGAATGCTCTTCTGTTTACTAGGTAGGGTGCTGCCTGATTCAGGAATCACTGAAGAAAGATAATTAGGTCTTCACATTTACTCAATTGAATTTTGTTTTTTTAATAGTGATAAAGATTATTTTGAGGTGATTATTTTTGAGAATCTGCCTACATAAGAGAAGCTCTGCAAACAGAGAAGTTACACTTCAATAAGAATAACTTATATTTATAAATGAAATCTCCATTTGTAAGGGTATTTCTCTCTGTACCAGATGAGAAGAATGACTAAATCACAGGCAAATATCAACAGAGAAGGCACTGACTTAATTTGTTATTCAATAAATCTAACACTTATTTACTGTGCCTTTCCTGGTAATCCCCTTCAAATGGCTTTTCCAATCCTCAACATCTTTTTTTTTTTTTTTAATCTTTAGCTAAAGATGGTATTTAAGTGACTTGGGCCACCTCTGGGAGTTACTCAGTTTGGAGGGTACCTACCAAGTATACATGAAGCACACATGTTGATATACTTCCTTTTGTTTTTCTTCTGTTAGTCTTTTATTACATGAGGATCCAGCCAAGAACTCAGAAGGATAGAGGTACAATTATTTTTCCTCCCTTACATATTTTACTGCATTTCTACACATGTACTGAATCACTTGCATACAAACCTGGGTCACTTTGAGCTACATACTCAGTCATCTGGAAACATATTATAACAATGAGTATGTGAGGTTAGCAATGATATGATGAGAGATACATCATGATAATAGTCCATTCTCTTAAAGCAAAGAACATCTACTCCAAAATTACGAAGAAAGGAAATTTGAGAACAAATTAACGAGATCCACACTTAAGAAGTTGAACCATGTAGGGAAGAAAAGTTACCATACCAAAAGTAGGTAGTAAAGATAATGTTCTGTGGCTGGTCATTTAGTTGATGAAAGTGTCAATCCATTCTGTTTCTAAGCTCTTGTTTCATAAGAGGTAATCATATAATTTGGCTCCAGGAACACCAGCAACGGCAGATGTGCTGTCCAACTGACCAGGTTAAGAAAAATAAAGGCAGATGGTTTTAGATTAAAGTCTGGATGGTGATGCTGCCGTTAGAGAATTGACATTCTGTCACCAGGCCAAGGTTCTTCTATTCTATTTACTTTACTCTCTAAATTATCTGCCACCTGGTGGTCCAGGGAATCATTTGGAAGTTTAATCATAGGCAGTTGATAAAATCTCTCTAATTTGAATTCAATGATCCAGGCAAGAAATATTTATTGAGTGCCTACTGTGTGTAAAACAAGACTCTAGGTGCTGGGGAACACAACTACCAAGCAAAAAGTGAAAGCAAATAGGATGACTTTAAATTCTATTAAGAGCTATTAAGAAAATAAAGTACAGTAATGGAGGCATTAGTGTTTAGAGAAGGCTTCTTGGAAGAAGTCACATGAGTTGAGATAGGAAAGATGACATATTTGTCTTCTACTGCCACATAACAAGTTGCCGCAAATTTACTATCTCGGAGTTTCTGTGAGTCAGGAGTCCAAGTAAATATTAGCTGAATACTTTGCTCAGGGTCTTGCAAGCCAAAATCAAGGTGCTGGCTGGGACTGTGATCTCATCTGAAGCTTGGGGTTCCCTTTCAGTTTCAGTCCTCAGCAGGATTTATTTCTTGCGGCTGTATGACTGTGGTCCCTTTGTTCTGCTGGGTGTTTTGTCTGGGGACCACTGCCAGCACTGAGACACTGCCCTCGGGTCCTCGCTGTACAGCCTCCTCCTCTTCCAACATGCCTTCTAAGAAGCCAACAAGAAAGCATCTCTCTGATACTTCACCCTCTTTTAAAGGGCTCACTTGATTAAGTCAGGCCCACCCATGAGTCTCCCTTTTGATTAACACAAAGTCAACTCATTAATAACCTCATCACAGGAGTGATATAACATATTCATTGGTTCCACTCATAGTCAAAAGGAGGGACATGGATACTAGAGGGAATCTTGGGGACCCTCTAAAAAGTCTGCCTACCAAAGATGAAGACCAGTTATCCAACAGGAGAAAGCCTTTCCAGGCAGGGTCACCAGAAAGAGCAAAAAAGGAATTTGATATTTTCAGGAAAGGGAAGGAAAGTTGGTCTATTGAAGCATCATGGATGAGGCAAAGGGCAGAAGAAAGTAAGGAAGGAGGAACCCCCAGGAATCGTCTGAATTAAAACATGGGGCATTAGTGGCCATGTTAAGTTTGGATTTCATTTTTTGTATAAGTAGAAGTTGACTAATACTATCTGAGCCTGCCCCCGCCTCTTGCCTCCAGCGTGATATCAGCCTCATTAGTGGCATAAAGAAGAATGGATCCAATGTCAAGAGAAATGGGAGCTTTTTACTTGTTGAAACTACCTCTCATTTTGAGGAATCAGGGCCTGTGCTGAAGGTTATTTACAGGTCTGAAGTTCATTTTTTTTCTAGGTACTATTAAAGAGACCATTCAGGTAAATGCAAAAATAATATAAATGTAATCATTTTCTAGTGCTGACTGACTTAATTAGAAAGGAATCTGGTCTCCTTCTTTCAGGTATCTTCCAATGCCCATGAATGCACCCTTACTTTCTATCAAATCACTTTAATTTTCTTAAATATTGCAAACTCATTTATGGTTTGAAACTATCTTGGTTTATCTGCCTTTCCTATTAGAATATAAACTTCATGAGGAAAAATATTTTTGTGTCCATCTTGTTCACAGTATTACCCTTATCTTGGAATAGTGGTTGGCACATGGCACAGGGTCACCTTCATAAATTCTGTAAAGAACAACAAAAATATTTTAAAAATAAATGCATTTCTGAGAGCAGTATATAATTTGTCCTTTGGTCAGGCTAGAATTCATAATTAGTGTTTTTGAAATTTCCACCAGTGCAGATTTTCTAAGCTAACACTGAGGCAAAAATTTATTGCTTAGAAATGCCAGCTCATCACAGTCACTTTTTTCCTTTGCCTTCCTAATCTGAGGCTGACAGGGAGATCCAAGTCTGAATTAAACAACCTGCAGAAATGTCACATGTCCTAATTGACCTATGAGTCAGAGGTATAACTGCTTTCTTAGTTTCTTTGATTGAAGTACTAGCGGGATTTACTTGAGTCTTCCCTTTGAGACTCTGACTAATAGAGGAAAAAAATTCTTAGGAAATGATAGAACTTAGAT
Source organism: Cervus elaphus (assembly GCF_910594005.1). NCBI lineage: Eukaryota > Metazoa > Chordata > Mammalia > Artiodactyla > Cervidae > Cervus > Cervus elaphus. The sequence continues at coordinate 67,599,168 of NC_057823.1, read as the reverse complement.
TCTTAAACTTGAAGACCCAACAAAGACTGTTGGATAATTCTCACTTCTTTTTTTAAGTGCCTTGATTAGTCGCTCAGTCACTCATTCATGTCCAACTCTTTGTGACCCCATGGACTGCAGCCTGCCAGGCTCCTCTATCTATGGGATTTTCCAGGGAAGAATACTGGAGTAGGTTGTCATTTCCTCCTCCAGGGGATCTTGCTGACCCAGGGTCTGAACCCAAGTCTCCGGCATTGCAGGTGGATTCTTTACCACTGAGCCACTGGGGAAGTTTTTAAGTGCTTGCTCACTGGTATAACTTTCCAAATGTCATGTGGACCAGGATTTGGACTAAGGCAATATAAGATTCTTTTTTCTCAACATCCCTTCTTGTTTCCATCACTGAAGCCTCATATTATAAAGATTATGTTACATTATTTTCCTCTGAGGAAGTAAGAGAAATTTATTCAGTGAAGCAATCTAAAAATAACTTATTTGAGAGCCAGTGGCTTCCATGGTTACCAAAAGACCTTGTTGATTCTCTGCTCTAACAGGCAACTACAACTGGGGAATCATTTGAATTGAAAACAATACACACTCAGAATAGCGTGAAGGACTCTAGAACAAGACTGTGCAGCCCTCCATCCCATGAAGAGTAATCTGCTGCTTCACAGCCCCATGAAAAGCGCATGCCAGGAAGAAAGGAATATACTCAAAAGGTAAATGAAACCTGGATCTGAATCAATTTCTTGGTTCTGGGAATCCCCACCATGCTGTTATGCTCTGACAAACTCCAAGTAGCTCACAATGTAGATTTCAAAAATATTGTCTTCACAAATAACAACTGATCATATACTTAATATCTACTAACGGCACCAAAAGGAAGTTATTTTTTCCTTAAGTAAAATTATATCACATGACTTTACATGAAAGTTATACATATATTATATGGTAGTTGGTAAAGAAGTAAGGTATGTATGTGTACATATATGTTTGGAACATACATGCTCATATGTTTATGTTTTCTTTCATGCATAGTAAGTCTCAAAAGTTCTGATACCCCATTGCAACTTGTTTCCTATAGCAAGGATGTAAGAAAAATTTACTTTTGAAAAAAGAATTTCATATTTTTATCACAGATTCTCAGGTCTAGTATACCCAAAACATATTTATTAAATTTAAGGAAATCATACACCAAAATATATTAAAATTACCTACACATTAACTAAACTGAATAGCCAGAGTACCAAAGATATGTTTAGTTAATTTAGTCATCAGTAATCTAGATTAGAGGTGTAGGCAGTCTCTTTGACAAAAATTGGCTCAAAAATTAATTGTTTAATACCAATTAAATTAGCTTCGATATTTTTTTGCACCAAAGGTTTTTTCTTACGCTCAGCAATAATGACCAAGTAGCTGCCATGTGCCAACCACTATTCCAAGATAAGGGTAATACTGTGAGCAAGATGGACACAAAAATATTTTTCCTCATGAAGTTTATATTCTAATAGGAAAGGCAGATAAACCAAGATAGTTTCAAACCATAAATGAGTTTGCAATATTTAAGAAAATTAAAGTGATTTGATAGAAAGTAAGGTAGAAGTAAGGGCTTCCCTGGTGCCCTTCCCTCCTCCGCCTGCAATGCAGGAGACCTGGGTTCGATCACTGGGTTGGAAAGATCCGCTGGAGGAGGGCATGCAACCCTCTTGAGTATTCTTGCTTGAAGAACCCCCCTGGACAGAGGAGCCTGGGGGGTCACAAAGAGTCAGACAAGACTGAGTGACTAAGCGCACACACGAGCTCAAAGTAGAAGGGAGCTATTTTAGACAGCATAGTCAGGAAGGGTTTTCTAAGGTGACTTTGAGCTCTGACTTTAAATAAGTAGGAGGAGCCAGGATGAAAAGCATCACAGGAAGCACTTGTAGGGAGAGAGAACAACAAATGCAAAGACCTGGAGGTAAAAAAGAGCCTGGCTTGACAGAGAAACAGGAAGTAAGCCAGTGTGCTTGGAGCAGAGAAGACAAGTGATACAAAAATTCATTGGAAAGGAAGCCTGATGGGCCAATGTAAGGAGCTTAGATTTCGCTTTCAGTGCCTTGGGAAGCCATTAGAAAAATTTAGACAGATAAGTAATGGGATCAGAAATGAGCTTTTTAAAGATAACTCTGGCTGATTGTGTGGACACGGGACTGAAAACTGCTCAGAAGACCATTGTAATAATCCAAGTGCAAGATGATGTTGGCTTGCTAAAAGTGGTGGCAGAACATGAATAGTGTTCCTTACAGTTTATGTACGACAGCCTGCAAAATGCAAAGGAAGCCTAAAGGCTTCATTTTCCAGATGTTTGGGTATGAGAAAGTAAAGATGATCCCCCCCATTTATGAATGGGCTGTGTTCCAAAGACTTGTTTATCACTTATTTCAAACTCAGGCTACTTTTCCCCCACAGATATTGTGTTATTATCTGCTCGGGTTTCATATGATTAATGAATCTATCCAATATTCACACCAGTAAAGAGCAGGACACTCCCAAAGTTCTGCCCTTTTCTCATTATCTAACCTTATCTCAAAGCAGAAGAGCTTCAAATGATCATACATTTGCCTAATGCTTTTTGATTTTTCTGTTGCCCCAATTGTTTGCTTTAGAACATCAATTTTATTCCCTATACCTCTCTAATAGAAAATAATCCAGGAAATATATAATATTAATACTTATGCTCTCCAAAGAGGAATATTGAATTTCTTAGTGGTATCATAAATTTTGGTTTTGCCAAGGATCCAGTCCCAGAGTAGAAGGTGTCAGAACCTTTTTTCAGAACAATGGTAGCATATGAAAAAAAAATTAAGGAAAAAAAAAAGATATTTGGATTCATAAAATCTTAGGTGATGATTGCTTGGATAGGATGAAGTGGACACAATGAGGCTGGTGAAGACTTCTAAGACAATGTTTCTCAAGCTTGAATGTATAGGAACTTCTAATTTGGGTCATGGTGGAATACAGGGATTGGATTTACTCTCCTGCCTTAAATATGGGCAAACTATATGGAACAACAATATTAAGACATTGGACAACAGGTAGCACAGTGATACCTACAGGATGAAAAACAAGCCAGGTGAGTCCTCTGACTGCCCTGGCAATTATATCTGAAAAGAATTTTGAGGCTACAGTGCAGGAACGGGGAGGGAATTCAGTTGAGGCAACAGAGTTGAGAATGTGGTGCGCCAAGGAAGCTAGGTTTTGCAGAGCAGAGTACTGGAGAGGAGAAAACTGCACAGAGAACTCCAGAGATGTGCGGAGAGTTTCTCTCAAGTCTTCATCAGAGTACTGATTAGTGCACACGGGATTCCTTCCTCATCCACGGGGGATCCTTCCAAGACCTCCAGTAGATGCCTGAAACTGCAGATAGTACCAAATTCTATATGTACTGGACTTTTCCCTATATATACATCTTTCTTTGGTGGGATCGAGCATTCTCCTGTCAATGGTTGTCCAGTAGCTAAGTATATATATATATATCTATGATAAAATTTAATTGATGTTAGGCACAGTTAGAAAATATCTGAATTGCTGGCATTACTACTCTTGTGCTTTGGGGCCATTAGTAAGTAAAATAAAGGTTATTTGACCACGAGTACTGTGATACTGTGACAATAGATGTGATAAGTGACACAGCTATTAAGTGCCTGATGACCAGGTAGCATACACAGGGTGGACAAAGGGATAATTTCCTCCCTAGGGGGGATGGAGCCAGACAACTCGAGAGTTCATTATGTGCTAAACAATGTGTAATTTAAAACTCATTAATTGTTTATTTCTGGAATTTTCCATTCAATGTGTTTGGACCATAGATGACTACAGGTAACTAAAACCACACAAATCAAAACTGTGGATAAGAGATTACTACTGTACATGTAGGAAAACAAAGAGAACCTGGAGAAAGGAAATGTAATGAACCCTGGAGCTCATATAGGTTGGTCATAGCTTATGTTCTCACCAGCCAAACAGGGAAAAACCTTGTAATACATGAGACATCAGACAGAATTCTTCCAATGGCAATGAATCTGAGGAGACATTGATAGAACAAAATTAGTCCTAGACTAAAGGCTATTCTGTAAAGCTTATTAAAAACAAGGCTTGAAAGGATCAAACTGTTTCTAAATAAATTGTATCCCAAAACAAAGTGTGTGAATATTTAAAGGTATACAAGATTCCAACAATAAGGTAAAATCTACAATGTCTAAGACCCAATAAAAAAGTCTAGGTAGGCAATTTAGTAAGTAAATATTACCTATAATGAGGAGAAAAATGAATCACAGGAATACACTTAGAAGTGACACAGATGATAGAATTAGCAGATAAGGGCATTAAAATGGTTATTTTAAATCTCTTCCATATGTTGAACAAGGTAGGGAAAAGCATGAGCATGTTGAAAGACAGACATAAAATGTATACATTTCTGGGAATTCCCTGGTGGTCCAGTGTTTAAGAATCCACCTGCCAATGCAGGAGACACAGACTCAATCCCTGGTCCAGTAAACCCCACATGCTGAAAAGCAAGCCTATGCATCACAACCACCGAGCCAGTGCTCTAGAACCTATATGCCATAACTACTGAGCCCACAGGCTGCAACTGCTGAAGTCCGACTTCCTGGAGCCCATGCTCTGCAACAGGAGAAGCCACCACCATAAGAAGCCTGCACACTGGGACCAGAGAGAGCCTGCACCCAATGCAACTAGAGAGAGCCTGTGTAGTAACAAAGGCCCAGTGCAGCCAAAAATAAAAATTAATTATATTTATATATTATATATATATATATATATATACACACACACACACACATAAAGATAGAAATTGAAACTTCTAGGGATGAAAAATGCAATGATTGAGATGAAAAATGTATTTGATAGGATTAACAGATTAGACATTGTTGAGGAAAATATAAGCATATTTGAAGACAAATACAAATTATGTGAAATAAAACAGAGAAAAATTAAAATGCTAAAAAATGAGCAGAGAGTCAGTGAGTTGTGGAAAAGCTTTAGGTTCTGAAAAGAGTGAGAGATTTATTTGGGGGGGGCTCCAAAATCACTGCAGATGGTGACTTCAGCCATGAAATGAAAAGACACTTGCTCCTTGGAAGAAAAGTTATGACCAACCTAGACAACATATTAAAAAGCAGAGACATTACTTTGCCAACAAAGGTCCATCTAGTTAAAGCTATGGTTTTTCCAGTAGTCATGTATGGATGTGAGAATTGCACTATAAAGAAAAGCTGAGCACCGAAGAATTGATGTTTTTCAACTGTGGTGTTTGAGAAGACTTGAGAGTTCATTGGACTACAAGGAGATCAAACCAGTCAATCCTAAAGGAAATCAGTCCTGAATATTCATTGGAAGAACTGATGCTGAAGTTGAAACTCCCATACTTTGGACACCTGATGCAAAGAACAGACTCATTATAAAAGACCCTGATGCTGGGAATGATTGAAGGCAGGAGAAGAAGTGGATGACAGAGGATGAGATGGTTGGATGACACCACTGACTCAATGGACATGAGTTTGAGCAAGTTCCAGGAGTTAGTGAGGGACAGGGAAGTCTGGCGCGCTGCAGTCCGTTGGGTCGCAAAGAGTCGGACACAAGTGAGCAATGCAACTGACTGAATTTCGATTCCTGGAGGAGGAAGAGAAAAGCAAAAATTTTTTGAAGAAATAATAGCTGAAAAATTTTCAAATGTGTTGATCCAAAAAGCTCAAACAACTTCAAGTTCAAAAAATAGGAAAAGACCTACACCAAGGAATTCATAATCAGATTGTTTAAAATCAGTGATCTTGAAAAAAAAAATCCTAAAATAGTCACGAAAAAGCTTCCATGCGAATACTAATTACTTAGTTATCTGTCACAGTGCAGGTTCTGACTCAGTAGGTTTGGGAGGGGTCTGAGATGCTAGTTGTCTAACAAGGTGACCCCAATGCTGATAGTTTGATAATCACAGTTTTGAGAAGCAAATTCTTAAGATTCCAATAGCCAAACTGCTTTGATTTTCTAAATTAACCCAAAAGAACAAGAGATTCATAATTTAAAGTGAGGGGATAGACCCAGGGAGGCAAAATACTGTTTGGGTTTCCAGTCAGTTTCATACTCCACATTAATAGAGAGCTACATCAAGACCTAGTCTTTTAAAATTTGTCTTAAATTTGTTCTGCCAAGCAGAGTAGACTTTTGGGGGCTGTCTAAAAACCATTCCTTCTTATTTGTTAATTTTATTCTGATTTCCTTTTGAAATTTTATCCTCTTATTTATACTCAGGTTATCAAACCAGTCAATCTTAAAGGAAAACAACCCTGAATATTCATTGGAAGGACTTACGCTGAAACTGAAGCTCCAATACTTTGGCCACCTTATTTAAGCAGACAACTCACTGGAAAAGACCCTGATGCTGAGACAGATTGCAGGCAGGAGGAGGAGGAGACGACAGAGGATGAGATGGTTGGATGGCATCACCAACACAATGGACATGAATTTGAGCAAACTCCAAGAAACGGTGAAGGAAGGGAAGCCTAGTATGTTGCAGTTCATGGGGTCACAAAGTGTCAGACACAAGTTAGCAACTGAGCAACAACAAAATATATGCTTTGAATGGAGATTCCTTCCAAAGTGCAAGGATGGAACTATAATCCAGCCCTAGCTAATCAAGTCACTCTTTCTCAAAAGAGAAATTCTTCTTCTGCTTGAACCTGAAAGAATGTAGGCTAAATATGCAGCAATCAACTTATTTCCTTTAGAGGAAAAAGAGAATAAGAATAGCATTGGGGAGGGAGCAGAATTTGCCACCCCAAAATATGTCTTTGGCTAGTAAGTATTTTAATTTGCTTATTTTCTAAGCAATGGTAGGCATCAAAAAAACTCTGAAAACCAAGTATGAGTTACCCTTTTGTAAGAAAAATTTATATTTGTAATGGAAATTTTCCCTTGTAAGGGTTTCTCATCCTCCGTGCCAGAGTAGGAAAAAAGATCAAATCTCTAGAAACTCTTATCAGTGGAGAAGACAGTGGCTTAAATTTGCATCAAAACCTTACCCTTATTTACTGTGATTTTCCTGGTCACCTCCCATAACTGACTCTCCCCCTACTCAACATTCATTTTTGTTTTAGCTAAAGATAGTATTAAAGGTGAGGGCTTTGGCCATTTTGGTGAGTTACTCATTTTTTCTGGGTTTCTCCCACATATGTGAAAAAGTGAAAATGCTAGTAGCTTGGTCATATCTGACTCTTTGAGACCCTGGACTGTATGTAGCCCACTAAGCTATTCTGTACATGGAATTCTCCAGGCAAGAATACTAGAGTGGGTAGCCATTCTCTTCTCCAGTGGATGTTCTCAATCCAGGGATCGAACCCAGGTCTCCCACACTGCAGGCAGATTCTTTACCATCTGAGCCAACAGGGTATATGTTATTAAAAGTTTGATTTTCTCTTGTTAATCTGTCTTATGTCAATTTCATTCTTAAACCAGTCAGAAGAACCTACAAGCGTAGAGGAAAATCTCTATTTCCCCAACACAGTCCAAACAGAACAAGCAGAGCCAAGGAGAAAGAAAAACTAGGTTCTGTTGTTTCATTTCACCCCTAGAACATGCCATTTTTGAAGTGAGACCTGTGCCTGACTCTTTAGGTACATAAGGTAAAAACTTTCTTTTTTTAAAAGCAAGTTTGACTATATATTTATATATATAAAGAATCCTAACAGAAACCAAAAGCATGAGTTAAATAAGCTTTTGTGATCTAGCCCAGAAATGTAATCACAATGTATAACACAGTTTATATTGTTGATCATGAATTTCAAATCAAATCTCAGTATTCTTAGAGACATCTCTCCCTATTTGCTGTAACAGCTTTTGTGGATAGAGGGGAAATTCAATTCTGCCTGACTGTCAGAGGAGTTTGCCAAAGAGTTCCTAAAATTGTGTCTTCCCCAAAACTCAGAAATTTGTGTCTCAGAATATTCTTAAAATAGATGTCAAAAGAGATCTGGTGAATAAAACGAAAGAGAAGCATATATATACACCATGCACATAAACATCTTGACTTAGAAAGAGGACGCTCATTAACCAAGTCAATAACCAGCTGATTTGTGCTTGCTTGCTTTCTCCTGTTAAAAATACTTTTTTAATTAAAAACATATATATACAATTCACACTAAAACAGAATGAGAGTCCCAGATAATTCCAAGAAGACAGTATAGGGAAGCAAAATTTGCCACCCCAAAAGATGTCTCATTGGCATGATATTAATTTATGCTGATTATTTCAAAGAATGAGAAGACTCGGGAATTTTTTTTTTACCTCTCTCTTAGCTGCCTAAAGAATTTAGATTAAGCATGTGTTCCTAGAATAGAGCTATCATCAGAGATGTCTGCAAAGAATATGGACTAGGTATGCTGAAAGAAACAGCACAGCCTAGATAGAGATCAGAGTCCTCTCTGTTTGCACTGCCTCTGCATGGCCCAGCAAATATTTATTTACCAAACATTTGCTTTTCCACCTCCATGCAAACTGCCTTACTCCCCTTTGAAATCCTAAACCACTACCCTCCAATATCCTTTTTGTCTTTAGCTGAAGATCTATTGTATTGAAAGTAAGAGGTCCTACCATTTCAGTGAGTTACTCAGTTTTCCTGGGTCTTTCCCATGTGTACATGCTATTAAACTTTCATTTGATTTTCTCCTGTTAATCTATCTCATGTCAATTTTATTCTTAAATCAACCAGAAGAACCTACAGGGGTAGAGGAAAACTTCTACTCACCCCAATAGGAGGAACTTTTAAATTAAATATCATGCATTTTCATGAACAAGACCATAGGACACATCTAATGGAAGAAGTATTTAGGGAAGTTATTTTCACATTCTCTGAGGAAATTCCATACTTTAGAGGGATTGATACAGATGATATTTTCTTTTACTTCTAAACTGCTACGATTCTGTTGAGAAATAATAGTGGATTAAGGTTAAAATTCTAGTGGCTCCTGAGAATTGTACTTCCTCAAAAAGAGGAAGATGAAAGTGGGGCTCCTGGCCCACTGGTAACATCCACAAACAAGGAAAGACAAACTTCAAGTGGTTAGCATCAGAGACCTCTCCATCTGCTTTATCTATTATATGTGTCACCATGAAGATAGGAGGAGTGGTCTTAAAGGTGACCACTTTAAAATGGGTGAAATGGTATAAAATCATGGCTTAAAAGAATTGTATTTAAGAGTCTCCCCAGAATCAGGCTTGTAACTGAATATTGCCCAGTTCCCTGAAATGATTGGCATCATTTTGTTGTTATTATTGTTCAGTCACCCAGTCATGCCCAACTCTTTGCGACCACATGGACTGCAATATGCCAGGCCTCTCTGTCCCTCACCACCTCCCTAAGTTTGCCCAAGTTCATGTCAATTGCTTTGGTGATGCCATCCAGCTATCCCATCGTCTGACACCCTCTTCTCCTTCTGCCCTCAGTTTTCCCCAACATCAGGGACGTTTCCAACGACCAAAAATACTGGAGCTTCAGCTACAGCATCAATCCTTACAATGAGTATTCAGGGTTGATTTCCCTTAAGATTGACTGGTTTGACTCCTTGCTGTCCAAAGGACTCTCAGGAGTCTTCTCTAGCACCACAGTTTGAAGGCGTCAATTCTTGGACACTCTGCCTTCTTGGGCACCATGGTCCAGCTCTCACAACCATACATGACCACTGGAAATATCATAGCCTTGACTATATGGACCTTTGTCAGAAGAGTATTGTCTCTGCTTTACAACACACTGTTTAGGTTTGTCATAGCTTTCCTGCCAAGAAGAAATCGTCTTCTGATTTCATGGTCACAGTAACCATCCACAATGATTTTAGAGCCCAATAAGAGGAAATTTGTCACTGCTTCTACCTTTTCCCCTCCTATTTGCCATGAAGTAATGGGGCCAGATGCCTTGATCTTAGTTTTCTTAATATTCAGGTTTAAGCCAGCTCTTTCACTCTCCTCCTTCACCCTCATCAAGAGGCTCTTTTGTTCCTCTTTGCTTTCTGCCATTAGAGTGGTATCATCCAGATGTCTGAGGCTGTTGTCATTTCTCTCACCTATCTTTATTCCAGCTTGTAACTCATCCAGCCTGGCATTTCTCATGATGTGCTCAGCATATAGATTAAACAAGCATAGTGACAGCAAGCAGCTCTGTCATATACCTTTCTTAATCTTGAACCAATCAGTCTTTCCATACAGGATTCTAATTGTTGCTTCTTGACCCACATACAAGTTTTTTGGGAGACAGGTAAGATGGGTCTGGTATTCCCATCTCTTTAAGAGTTTTCCACAGTTCATTATGAGCCACACAGTCAAAGGCTTTGGTGTAGTAGATGAAACAGAGGTAGATGTATTTCTGAAATTCCCTAGCTTTCTCTATGATCCAGCAATTGTTGGCAACTTGATCTCTGGTTCCTCTTCCTTTTCTAAGCCCTGCTTAGATACCTGGAAGTTCTTGGTTCACATAACGCTGAAGCCTAGCATGAAAGCTTTTAAGCATGACCTTACTAGCATGGGAGATGAGTGCAATTGTCTGATGGTTGGCATATTCTTTGGTACTACCCTTCTTGGGAATTGGGACCAAGCTTGATCTTTTCCAGTCCTGCGGCCACCACTGGGTCTTCCAGATCTGCTGACATATTGAATGTAACACCTTGATGGCATCATCCTTTAGAGTTTTAAACAGTTCTACTGGAATTCCATTGCATCCACTAGCTTTATTGACAGTAGAGCTTTAAAAATATTTTATTACTCAGTAATAAAATAGCTCAAGTCTCTGCTGGTCTCTAACTTCTTTTAAGTAATGTTGAGACACTAAAGGCTTGAACCACCTGGAAAGTGGATCTTGGTTATCTCGCTGTAATAATATAGCTCTGTGTGTGCGTGTGCATGCACACACACGGGCACGTATGCATGCTCAGTTGTGTCTGACAATAATATAGCTGCTTTCACTTAAAATCAACGCTGTGCCTTTTAAATACAATAAACTGTTAATTCTGATTCCCACACATCAATTCTGGAGCCCAGTAGGATTCTAAGAACTCACAATTGAAAAGAATTTACTTCCTTCTATTATTTCTAAAATAAATAATAATTCTTCCTGAGAAACACAGTGTAAAGATCCTAAAGAGCCATTGTTGTTCATGCTAAGATGCTCTGTCATGCCTGACTCTGCAACCCCATAGGCTGTAGTCCACCAGACTTGTCTTTCCATGAAATTCTTGAGGCAAGAATATGAGAGTGGGTAGCCATTCCCTTCTGCAGGCGATTTTCCCGGCCCAGGGATCAAAACTGTGTCTCATATCTCCTGAATTAGTAGGGAGATTGCCATCTGGGAGGCCCATTGTTGTCCATAGTAATCCCTTGTTCATTTCAGACTCCTTTTCTCTGGGTTTCTGGAATCAGATCCTGGCGTCTTGCTTTCCCCTCACACACACAAAAAGGAAGAAGATGAATTAAGGGCAGAATAACCACTGCCCTGATAATTTGACTGGGAAGAGGCAGTGATACCTTCCAAAACTTAAAACAATTTCTGGGCTTCCCTGGTGGCTCAGGGGTAAAGAATCCTCCTTCCAATGCAGGACACATGGGTTCGATCCCTGGTCCAGGAAGATCCCACATGCCATGAAGCAATGAAACCTATGCACCACAACTATTGAGCCTATGCTCCAGAGTCCTGGAGCTGCAACTACTGAGCCCATGGGCCACAACTACTGAAACTTGCACTCCTAGAGCCTGTGCAGGAGAAGCCACCACAGTGAGAAGCCTGAGCCCCACATTAGAGAGGAGCCCCACTTGCTGCAACTAGAGAAAAGCCCCTGCAGCAACAAAACCCCAGCATAGCCATAAATAAATAGATAAATTATTATTTTTTAAAATCTAACTGTTACAGTATGCTTTTTTTAAAGATACTGTCCCATTTCAATGGGAAAGAAACATTTCCTGCAGAAGGGCAGTAAATTCTGCCTCATATCCCAAACTCAATCAATAGTAAGCCATAGGAGATGGATTAGTGGACAAACACCTGTCTATTGCTTTCAGCCTTTCTGGAACCAGGGGAAGTCATCACAGTGTTACATATTTCTGGGGTAAATTAACCTAGCCCCCAGGAGTCTGCAATAAGGGCTTTTCCAGAGGAGACCACAAAAATCCAATCTTGCTTCATCTAACTGAAAGGTACCTAACAAATATTCTATTTTAAGTATTGAAGGAATATAGATTTACTACTGCTTGAATTCTATGGCCAAATCTTGAATCCCTTGTCAGATAATTTCAGTTTCACAAATATCATGGGTCCATTTTGAATACACTCAGATTTTGTGACAGTGGTCCAGGTTGTTCCTCTTAAAGAGGACAGGGTGGTGTCTTGTTGAACACTAAAGATACTGCTTCCTTTCATTTGTGGTGTGAGTGTGAGTGTGAGTGTGTGTGTGTGTGGAGCTATTGCCTCATTCATTCATTTGTTCATCCCACAGATATTTGGAGACTTTCCTTGTGCCAGGTATGATAGTACAAGAAATGCACTGGGGACCATGTCAGCTAGGTAGCTGAACAAAGTCCTTGCTCTTGTGGAGCTTACAGATTAAATGGGGGGGAGGCAAATAACTATTTAAATAGACAACTCGATAATCAGTGAGGAAAGGAACAGGAGCAGTGAGTCCAAGGCATATTGAGGACACAGAGAGGCACAGTTAACTCCAGTTTAGGAACCTAAGAAAATCTTCCCAAAGATGATGGCTTCTGAACCAAAAAAAATGAAGGGTAGGAACATGTGATGATGGCAGAAAAGAGCTTTACAAAGAAAATAGCATGCGCAAAGGCCCAGGGGAAGGAAGAACATAGTCCATCAGGAAATTATAAGTAGCTCAGTCTAGATAAGGCAAGGAATGTGAGACTGCAGTATAGAGAGAGATGTGGCTTGAAAAGCAACAGGAGTCAGATCAAGATAAGCCTCTGGGGAACATCAAGGATGTGATCTCTGTTCTTGGGGAAAAAAATCCCTTCTCAATCTCTCTTAAGAATGGAGAAAATACACTTTATTTAGTTAATACAAATCTCATGCATTCCATCAATAAACTAAGGGCATTGTGCTAAGGAGCCGTACAATATCTTATAGAAACAGAAGATTTGGGGAGAAGACCACACAGCAGAGTCTTCAAATGCTTTTGTCCCAAGAATGATACGAGCAAAGGACAGAGTTGGAATCTAATCACTCAGCAGCCTGGTCTTGGCAGAATGGACACTGCTGGTGCCCCACCCTTGGTTCCTTTGTCATGAGCCCCTACCCTCAACCCACCTCTGCCTCATACAATAAGGGCCACATGCAAATAAAATGAACAGGAATAAGGGACCCAGAAGAACAAGGCTCAATTCACTCCTTCCCAAGAAAGGCTCTCTCCTTAAGAGTCTGGAAGGTGATTCACGGGGCAGCAGGCTAAGAATAAGTTAGTAAGTGGAACAGAGCTGGGGATGGCCTTCTCAAGTTCTGCAGACCTGTGATCTTTTCTAATGGTCTTGGCCATGCCATAGCTCATAAACCAACATTTCAGCCTCTACATTGCTTCATCCGCCCTCATGCTTCATGAAAGGGAACTCCGGAGGAATCAGGCGAGTCAGTTTACAAGAGGTAATTTGACGGTCTCAGTTTTACAGATGAGGAAACCTGGGCTTGGAGAGATGACTTAACTTATCCAAGTTATGCAGCTAAAGAATAAGTTCTAGGGTCAGAATTCTAGAACTTCCAACCCAAGATGTTTGACTGTCAAGTACATGCTCTGAACAATTATGATGTATCACGGAAAAATTCAAAACAATGTACATGTGGTTTGTACCAGTGTCACCTCCTTGAGAGCATGTGTAAACAAGCTGTCATTGATCACCTTTGAAGCACAGCCTTTACTATGCTAAACTGAAATACGGTGTAGACCACATCAGATATGCCTCTCTCCTCTACCACCTAGAACAAACTCAAACTCCCTTCCGTAGCCTCACACGCTCTATAGCACCCGGCCCAACTTTCCTCTTCAACCTCATCCTTGAATCCAGCCACATAGCCTCCTTCTGGAGCTTCTCACACTAGGGTTTCATACATTCAGGAAACTCTGCCTGGTGAGAACCTTCTGTTTCCCACCCAATCTCTCCTCTCACCTACACCCAGGACAATGCTAAAAAGATCATCTTTCAGAACAAGCCTTGGGTAAAGAGCCAGTCTAAATGGTTCCTAACCCCCATTCTGCATCCACCATTATTCTCGATCATGTTCCCACTTGCTTCATAATATTCACTGCAACTATGTACTGCTTTATTCTTGTATTATTTCACCACCTCTCACACTGAAATGCAGGCTTCAGAAAGGCAGCATCCATTTCTTTCTATCTATGCCTTGAACACTCTTTGGAACATAGGCAGGGCTGAATAAACATTTGTTGAATGGATAAATGAGTTTTCAAGGGAAAGGGATTCCTATGGTGGTTTTTTAAATCTGGCAGCCCTTCATGTCTCCTATATAATTGCAAAATCTAGTTTTCAAACTTTTCCAAACTTCGCTTGTCCAAAGAACAGTAACTTCTCTGCACATACCACAGATTGCTCCCCTGCTGGAATCACCTAACAATATTGACTATGAGCCCAGGGCTGAATCAGCAAATGTTGCCTAGAGTACACACCTTTATCGTAGGGCTACAGGAAGGCAGGAAATCCCACTACTCTCACACCTACTTGCCAATAAACATGATAAAGGTGAAATCTCCCAGAGCTGTGGGAGATGATGCTCCAAACTCCTGCTATTTGCATTGGCTACAGGTAACCCAATGAAAGAAACTGACTCTGGTCCCTGAAGTCACTACGATAAATATTATTTTGAAATGAAGGGAATATTGATGGAAAGGGACAAGTCTTTTGTTGAGAGTGCAATTGATTCTCTAAAAAATAAACAGTTGTTGGCAGAGAGCCCATTGGTGGTTTATTTGAAAAGGAATTGTACAAAATTATTTTAAATAAACAGTTTTACTCTGTTAGGGTGAATGTCACTGAATGTGGTGGATAATGGTAGAAAACCTTTAATATGAGTTTAAGCCAAAGCCAAGAATAGGTATTTAGTAAAGAAGTAGGTTTAACTCAAGCATGGGCTTTTCTGTCTCTATAGAGGTAGGTTAGTCTTTCAAAATAGAAAGAGCTTCAAGCTGTAGGCTATAGGTGAGAGCAAACCTGTTGCTGCCCCTGGATGCACTGATGGAACTGCGGTGTGAAGGCTCGATACATAAGGAATTCAATGCAAGCTAAACCACTAATTCCCAACTCAGGATTTGGAATTCACTTCGCCCCCAAGGTCTGAGACAAAACCTATAGGCATGAAAGCAAATTCTGTCGAGAACAAGGACTTCCCAGTAGTCGTCCCTTGAGTTAGCACGTTTCCTCAGACACAGGAGATGCTGGAAAAAGTGTGAACTGAGGAGGGGGTAAATACATGTGTTGTGATGTTCAACTCTAATCCTGGGGATACAGAAAGTCAGTGCTGTTTTCTTTCTGTGCAAAGGGATTTCCTAGATTTGAAAAAGTTCCACCAGAACTGTGTATAAGGCACACTTACAGGAGAGATGAGAATCATGTTCTACAGAGCATTTTTAAAGAGCCATTGGGAGGCTAGGACCCAAGATGCCTCTCGGGATTCCTTTGAGTTGGATAAATGGGGCAAGTGACAGGATGGGGGAGGAGAGCTGAGAACTGCATTCTCTCCCGCTGAGAACCAGTTAGAAGGCTTTCACCTGGGGAGGACTACTGGAGAGCCTTAAGAGACTCTTTTCAGTTGAAATTCATAAATAGAAGTAATACTACTTTGTATTCAAAGCACAATTACATATTTTGTTTCCTTTTGGTTCATAAAGCTATTCATCATCTGTAAAATGAGATGGGAATTCCTACCTCATAGGACAGTGTTGAAGAGAAAGCAGGATAATGTTGGCATAAGTCTTGGCATTTTGCATAGCCTGTTGTAAGCACGCAATTTGTGGTTGCTGCTCTTACCATGGCTGTTTCAGATATTATTACTATGGCTGCTCCAGACTGGGTTTCCTGGGACACAGATTAGCATACAAAGCCTTTACTGGGAAGCCCTCTCATAATCAACACCTGTGTAAGGGAAGAAAAGGAAGAAGGGTTGGTAGAGGCAGAAATTGACTGATCAGTCCCCATGAAAGTTTCTCCCAGTCCCACCGAGAGCTCTGGAAGACACTGGCTCTGGAGAATTGTCACTGATGGGGCAAGGAGGTTGGGTCTTTACACTCCCACAGTGATAAGTCATTATTAGAGGCTGCCTAAGAGGAGGCAGACTTCACACAAGGTCTGAAGGTTTCCTCAGCTGAGGCCAACTCCAAAGAGGGCTCCAAGCTGAGAATCATTTTCTAGGAGTATTTCCAGAAGCTGACAGGTAAATCATTGATTTCTTAGGGGATCTCTGGATGTGTCATAGAGCTTGGCCCATTTAGTAAACAAGAAGAGTGCTTCAGAATGCTTCCACAGCTTGTCCAAGAACAGAGTAAGTAAACAGCAGCACTAGGAATGCAAGCTAAGTCTTCTGACTTAATTGGCCCACTTTGGAGGCCCATGACTCTTCTGCAACATTTGGCATTTCTCTCCTTGATTGTACCAGCAACTGCTCTGCCTCCTCTGAGCCTACACAGATCAAGGAACATCTGCTTAATACATTCCCCACATCTTCTCCTGTGGATCAAGTAGTTGAGTGTACCCAAAAAAAGGAAAAAAAAAAAAAGAATTATGGAAAAGGGAACTTTTTCAAATTATGTTTACCTTTTTAAGTATCATATTCCTACTCTGCTCCCCCTCATCTGAAATACATGCATGTGCACACACATGAGACCCCCAAAGTGTCTGTTGAAGGGAATATTTCAGCCATAGATCTACTAAATTAGAGTCTCTAGGGATGGAACCCTATTCTAATTTTAGTCACAAGCACCTCAGAGGAGGTTCAAGCACACTAAAGTCTGCAAACTATCGCTATAAAGTCAACATATCACTGGTCCAAAATTATGATCATGTTTTTTTCCTTTGTGCCTATAAACTGACTCTAAAAGCAGTTTCCAGATTCAAAGAATTCTCAGGTTAAGAAGTATCTTGAAGCATATTATGTCTCCATTTTTAAGAGGAAAAAAACAGTACCAAAGAGGAAGGATGGCTTGCCTAGGGTAAAAGAAGAGGTTAATGAGCAGCAATAGACTCCCACTTTCAGTCTAGGCCTTCCTATAACTCTAACAAGTTTCTGTCGACTTTAAAAAAAACCATGTGAGAGTTGAGAGTTAAGTTTTATTTGGGGAAATATGAGGACTGCATCCTGGGAAACGGCACCTCAGATAGCTCCCAAAAATTGCTCCAAAGAGGTGGGGAGGAGAAGGTCAATATATATGTGATTTTGGTGAAGGGGGAGTTCATGCAATCAAGCACTTATCTTTGCAAAAGTTTTCTGCTAGTCATGAGGAGCTGATGTCACCAAAGGGATTAAGTACTTTTCTAGATATGAGGATTGGGCTCATAAAGCCAGTTCTTAAAAATATCTAACTATCTGAAGACCTGTTCTGCCAGTTTCCCAGAGCATAGTTTGCCTCATTTCTGCTCTCCACCCTGAACTCCTTTCAAGGGGTGCTGAAGGTCAGCAGCTGCAGCAGCATATGATTTAATCCTTGAAGAGGTAGATGGCAAGTGCCCACGGCAGGTGACAAATTGTAGCTGACACCTCAAAACGGAGTTTCAACCAGTTTCCAGCAATGAAAGCTACAATTAAAAAAAAAAAAAAAAATGTTCCGGGACTATTATCAACAATATTGTAATGGAAAACATCTTGTGGTTACTCAGGTTTGTTATAAATTCCACCCTCCTCCCCCATTTCCTACACCTACTCCCAACTTTGGTATCTTGAGACTAGAGACGTAGGTCTCTCATTTGAACTTGGTTTACCCAGTGGGAAGAGAAGACCCAAAAGCCATCGATGCTGAAAGGAACAGTATTTCCTTCTACAGTTTTATAATTTATTCTTATTCAGAAGTGAGGTTGGGTTTCTAAATCTGTTCCTTAGAGAAGGAGAAAGGGGAGAGGAAGGACATTGCATTTCAGAGGATGATCATATTTCAGATTATTTTTGACATTTGAAATCTCTCAAGCTTTGATTACTAGCAATAATAGTTAACAAAAATGATGATGATGATATAAAATCAACCTACAGTTTCTTCTTCATTAATCCCCACACTCAGTGACTCGAATAAGCATACAATCTGAAAGATGTGGCTGCTTCTATTGACATCTGTGGTTCTCCAGGTCCCCAAATGGCCTGTTGATAATTTCATTTATAGCAAATTGAGGATATAAATAAACTGTTAATTTGGGTGCCTATGAAAATATGGCAGGCTGGCATGTCAGCACAGCCAAAAATCTGCTTTAACCAGAGTTCCTGCCCATTAATTTCATTAAAAGTTGCTAAACTCAGAGCCCAGCTTCGAGTCAAATATAGAGATCTTCTGAGCCTGTTAAGAGAAACAGTCTGGGATAGGGAACCCCTGCCAAGAAGTCAGGAGGCTAAACGCTTCACTTTATGTTGGCTTCTACCAACACAACATTTATGTTTAGAAAACATTTTTCCTTTCCTAGTTCCTCAAGCATTGATTTCTGCTGGGTGATTTTCATAATCGAGCCGTGTGACCTAGAGTCTTTCATAGTATCTAAGACCAGAGAAACCTCAGGATATCTCATGGATCACAACTCTGTCTCAAGTTTGCCTGACTTCTTATCATCCCCGAAAACAAAACAAACAAAAAATACTTCATTTTCTTTCCAATAAAAATAAAAAGATTATAGATACAGTCTCAGGAGTGATGTAACTACAGACATGACCTCAGAATACAGAGATCAATAGACTGGTCATCTCTGACACTCACTAATCATTTATTGATCACCAGCCCCAGTTCCTCCCAGGATTAGTCTAGACTAGAGTCAACTGAATACTATAATTCAACATGCAGCTTCTCAATAACAACACTAATCAGAAAGTCTTCTCTCTTGCCACCAAAATATTTCCATTTAGGAACGTGTTAGATTCAAAATAGAAGGTTCTGAAGAAGTAGGGAATGACTACTAGACAATGACTAGCAGGCACCATACTTTAGCATAGATTTCAGAGTACCAATTGTTTAACAGAGTTATTTGTGTACCATACATAGGAATTAACCCTGACTAAATGTACGAGAGGAAGTGGAATTTAACCAGAGGATCGGCAGTAACTCATAAACTTGAAGGAAGAGCCAAGTGAAGAACTTTACAGAGGGGCTACTCAAAGTCTCCAATCCTGAGGAAAAAGAATCCGAGTGATCATTGCTGGCCCATTGGCTGTCCACTACCCACATCTACCCTGGTCCAGGGGCCAGGACCATGTTCAGCAACTTGGGCAGAACTGCAAGGAGCTGTGAACATTCAGTTCAGTTCAGTTCGGTTGCTCAGTCGTGTCCAACTCTTTGCAACCCCATGGACTGCAGCGCGCCAGGCCTCCTTGTCCATCACCAACTCCTGGAGTTTACTCAAACTCATGTCCATTGAGTTGGTGATGCCATCCAACCATCTCATCCTCTGATGTCCACTTCTCCTCCCACCTTCAATCTTTCCCAGCGTCAGTGTCTTTCCAAAAAGGAAAGAATGCTGGACAGGCAGATACAATATGGCCCCACCCATGCAAGTGTCAGCAAATATATTTGTTTTCTTGTGGGGATTTTTCTGACTATAAGAGTCATTCATTTTTATTATACAAAATGTGCTTGAGAGAGATTTCATCTCACTTTGTGGAGGGGAGAGTTAAAGATGTCGTCAGCACATCCAGAAGCAAGCCCCCTAGAAATGATCAGGAAATGTTCAGACTGTTAGGAGAAGGAAAGGAATGTCCATGCAAGCTACTTATAAACGTCTTTAGCGTTCACCGTTACTTCATGACTTGCTTAGAAAATGAAATAGATATTATTAACTGAACTGTTTCTTGCTAGATGATAAACGACATCATCTAATCAGACATTAGACCCACCAAAGCAAGAGCATCTCTCATATACCAAGGCAAAAAAACTAAAAATAAAATCTTGAAAAAAATATATAATGCATATCAAAGAACTTTTAAAGCTTTAAGCCAATATTATGACTGTAAGATCCTTTTCTTCTATATTACTATACAACACATTGTTAGGAGTAACACAGAGAAAGAATACATAGTAGTTCTCTAAGCAATAACTAAGATAATCCACAAACCCTCAGTTATACATACTGTCTTGCTGGTAGGGTACTCAGAGACAGTATAGAAGTTAGGGCTCTGAGAGCTTTCTTCTGATAACTAATGTGACAAAGAGAGGAGCCATAGCCCATCTCACATTTGCATGTGAGCTTCTAAAAGTATTAGTAGAATAAAATAGAGAATTGATAGAAAGACAAGAAAGACATAAGCTACACAACAGTTATTTCATGAGTGCCTACTTTGTCTCAGTAAATAAGAGCTCTTTAATTATATTGAGGTGTCTGAGGTTAACTATGAGATATTTCATATGGTTCTTACCCTTAGGACAAAAATTTATTGTACTTGGAAATCAATCATGAATTCATTAGTCAGTGTGAGTCACCAGACACTCACTGGTAGAAGAAAAAGTGTCATCCCAGTCCTCTATACAGCTTACAATCTGGTGGGAACAATGATGTCAGACTATAGAAGAAACAATAAATAAAAGTGCTGTCATGGCACGCTGACATGAAACAGTCCAGTTAGGGGTGTGTCACCACGAAATTGTAACTAACACAAAGAGACACAAGTTTGTTAAAGATAGCACATTCAGGGTTATCCCTGTAAGTCTGCACCCTGATAGGTTTTCTTGAATGTAAGAGAATGATGAATTATGCAAATTCCCTGAATGGAATCTTGCAAAACTCTAGGTTTTGTACACACAAACACACACAAATAAATAACATTTCATTCTTATTGTATATGTTTGCTACGTGTATAAAGCACTTTTCCAAATTATGTCACTTAATACTCTCTTTGGGCTTCCCTGGCGGCTCAGTGGTAAAGAATCCACCTGCACTGCAGGAGACATGGGTTCAATCCCTGTATCAGGAAGATTCCGCTGGAGAAGGAAATGGCAAGTCACTCCAGTATTCTTGCCTGGGAAGTCCCACAGACAGAAGAGAATGTAGGCTACAGTGCACGGGGTCGCAAGAGTTGGACACGATGTAGCTACTACACTACCACCACCAGGAATCCTATCCCCATAACAACACAGTGAGCGGATCGGGGCTTTTTTGTTTGCTCTATCAGATAGAAAAAGAGCTGGAAACACCAAGCAACTTGTCAGGAGTTTTTTAACTACCAAGTGAGGCAGCCAAAATTTGAACCCAGGTCTGTGCAACACCAGAGCATGCTCTCTGGACTACTCTAACACATTGCCGTGAGAATTTCATCCGTCGCTTGTAACATGGTGGAAATGGGCAAGAAACCTGCTGTGGGAACTCAGTGAATCCTGAGAAGAAATCCTATGAGCCCCATTTGGATATACCCTAATTGACTGCTGACCCTTCTGTCTGGTGTCTTGACTAAAGAGTTTCAACTATACAAGGGGCAGCTGACCTTCTGGGGCATGCTGTCAGTGCTATGAAAAACCAGGGGCCAAATTCCAAGTGACTCTGCCATCTCTATGGAGGGGTAGAGGACTTTTTGCTTACATAAGTAGAGCTCAATCACTAAGACTATTGGTCCAATAAGAGTGAATTTCAGGATATATGTAGAATTCATGGAGAAGAGACTAGGCGAAAAGATACAGGCCAAAGTGGCTCTAGCCATCTCATCACCAGGGGAAAGCTGGTATGAGAACAGAGCCAAGAGAGAAAAATGGACCAAGAGACCAGAAGGAGAAATCAAGTCCTGGTCAACTGTTTATGCTCCTTTCAGCTAGGCTGAAAGCATATTCCACCATCAATCTTTAGTTATAGGAGTCAATTAAGATCCTTTTCACCTAAAAACCCGTCAAATTCTTTACCATTTCTAATCAGAAGAATATTAACTTTCTCAATGTATCAAAGTGATTCTCAAAGAGGCTGAGGGTCTTGCCCAAGGTTATGAAGACTTTAAGTGGATGAGGGAGTTCACAAACAGAGATCCCCCAAGTCCCAGCTCAGAGAAGCAATACATTTTGTGTATCTTATCTATCGGCATCAATAAAAAATGTTCTTTTCCCTTTCAAATAGGAGGGGTTTAGATACGTTCTGACCCAGAATCTCCTCTGCAGTGTCCCAGACCCTAATTCATGGTGTTCTCATCTGATCAGGACAGGAGAGGCAGTGGACATAATTTCCAATGTGCAGAGTCACAGTGTCTTTAATTATCTCTCTGACATGCAAGAACAGCCCTTGGAGCAAGAGCCGTATGCCTGACTGTCCCCCTCAGCATGGTTTCCATGGCATGACCACAGACAGCTTCTAAATTTAAGCTCACACTGCCTTTTAATTGGGTGGTTACATGTTGTTTCCCGCCCACACTTGCTACAAGCTCAGCCCGAGGCTACTAATTACCAGCAGGACCGGTCAGTTGTCATGTCTGCACCAACTCCATCATTTCTGACATCCTCACACACTGACAGGCTCGCCCTTTTCCCTTCAGCAAATCTGGGTTAGCCCAGTGTTTGGCTTCATTCTCATGAATGCGGGATACCAATATTCCTAGCTGTGACTTCAATTATTTCAGCTGGAGGTTTCTGCAGCTAAAATGTGTCTGCTCACTCAACAAATATTTATTTATTCAGAGTCTTTCCTGTGTCTGACCTTCTGCCAGGCCCTGAGTATACAGAAGAGAGGTAAATATAGAGGCTCCTGCCCTCATGGAGCCTCTTGTCCAGTGGGAGAGAAGGACAATGACCTAGTGAAGAGTCAAATAAGGACGAGCTGTGTTCAGAACCAAAAAAGAAGAAAGGCTAAAAAGGAAAATTGCTGTTGTTAAATCGCTAAGTCTTATCTGACTCTTCTGCAACCCCATGGACTGGGTAGCCTGCCAGGCTCCTCTGTCCATAGGATTCCCCAGGCAAGAATACTGGAGTGGGTTGTCACTTCCTTCTCCTGGGCCCAGGAATGAAACCTGTGTTTCCTGAATTGGTAGGAGGATTCTTTACCACAGAACCACCAGGGAAGCCCAGGAAGGAAAATAGGGAGAACCTACTTTAGACAGGAGAAAGAAGGCAAGGAAGGCCTCTCCAAGGAAATGATAATCAAGCTGAGACCTGAAGGAAGAGAAGGTGGCTTTCAGGTAAGAGTGTAGAGCAGGGAATGCCATACGAAGGAACAGCAGCCAAGAAGCCTAGAGTCAGGGAGGCTGTTGATAGACTCAGAGAAATGAGAGAGGCTGAACCAAAGCAAGACGGGGAGAGCAAAGTGAAGACAAAAGGTAGGAAGGGGTTTGAAGGCCATTTTAAGAAAGGTGGCTTTTATTCTACAAGTGACAGAAGCCATCGGAGAGTTCATTCATACATGTATTCTTTTTTTTTTAAGTATCTTACACTTTTATTTGTCAGTTATACTTCAATGAAGGTGAAAAAAAACAACCAAAATTACTTTGAGAACGATTTATGTAGGTTTACATAGACCTAGCTATCACCTTTAACTGCTGTATGGTAATCTATGGTATGATTGAAGTATATTTTATACATTCTCTTCCTTTAAGGAGACTCACAAGTAAAATTACTGGTTTGTATCATATAGGCCTTCCAATATGGTTGTGTGACTTTACACTCTAAAATAAAAACAGTGTTTATACTCTGTCAGTCAGTGATTGATAGAACACCTACTCTGGGTCAGGCACCATTCTAGGCACTGAGAAGACATCAGCTCAATAAAAACCCACCAAACTCCCATCTTCCTGGAGCTCACATTCTAGGTGATGATTCTAACACAGAGAAGTTTTATTTGCTTCACATTTATAAAAGGAGCACTTTGGTTCTCTGTAAAGAGAGGAAGAAGGGAGTTAGGGCAGCTCCAGGGGTTTCTGCAGGAGAGACAGAGAAGCATGAAGGCTCCCCTGCGCTTCACTTCACTGCAAGCAGTATTCCCAACCACCCATTAGAAAGGCATCTTCTGCTACTTTTTGACTAGAGCGGTAATGACTGTGTGTATCCATCATTTCATCTCCCCAGTGATCAAAAGCAATATTTATAAGAAAGCTGGCTAAAATTGAACTCCAGTCTGTGGCCCAAAAATGACCAGAACTGGGCAGCACCTTTGAGACTTGTTGAAAAAAGAAGCTATACATACCTGGGCTGCATGGTGAAACGGTCCTTGGGCTAAAAGAAAATTATATGGCTGATTCCTCAGTCTACCCCAGTGAGACATTCCTTTCTCTTAATGGCCTAATTATATTTTCATAGTTTTCCTTCTTTCTCCATCCCTTCTCCTTAGGCATATGTGTGTGTGTGTGTGTGTGTGATGAAAGCAAATTTGATCCAACAGAGAATGAGTTCAGAACAAATGACAACATAACGGGGATAAGCCAATGCAGCTTTTCTCAAGATGTAATCCAATGATCATCTGTATCTGTATCAGAATCCCCGAAGAGTAAATATGTGTTCAGATTTCTCTGTATCTAACTTTTACTTCTGCCCCAGGACTTTCAGAATCTACATCTCCAGGAAGTGAAGCCAAGGAATCCTCATTTTCTCACATACTACCTAGGGATCTTTTTTTTTTTTTTTTTTTTGCTTCAATTCTCTCACCATGAGAATTAACTCATTCAACTAAAGATAAATTGTGCACCTCTCCATGATTAGGATACTATTACAAGGTCTCTAAAAGCCCTTCCTCCCCTGAGATACGAGAGACAGAATGTCACAGAAGTTAAGAGGTGAGTCAGATAGGTTCAAATGCTAGCCCCAGTAACAACAACTTATGTAACCGAGACAAGTTATGTAATCTCTTCATTTTCCTCACCTGGATAATGGAGATGATACCACATCATACATTTATCCTCAGGTTAGATCTGGCACATGCTACATACTTCATATAAGGATATAAGATGTTACAGAAAACCATGAATGAACTTTTTGGCCAACCGAATATATAGTGATGATAGTGATAGTTCTCTAATTTTCTTCTTCTTTTTTGCCTTTGCTATTAGGACCTGGAGAGAGCATTCAAGTAGTAACAAATGGAAAGAGAATATGGATAACAGATATCTGTTCTTTCCTCCTAAAAGTGATTTTTTTATTCACCCTAATCAGCATTCTAGGAACAGCTCTTTAGCTGAGGACACACAGGATGGCAGCCTGAATCCCTGATGTAAATATAGAAATAGTTATTCCCACAAGGAATAGAGGCAGAACTCCCACGCCCAAACTCTCCCAGGCTCTCTCAAGGCAGCAAAATCTGGGCTTGTCAGAAAACACCTCATTGATCCATCCCTGGAGATCTTTCTAACCTAAAGTTAATTTGATGGCACTGGGGAAGGGGGGAAGGGAAAGGAGGCATCTAATGCCAGCACCAAAATTTGGTTCTGTTTTTAACTTGAAACCTAAAAAGGCAATGTCATCCACAGGAAAAAAAAAATCCCAAATAGCACAGGAGGAAGGGAGACCTAAGGCTTTGAGAAGTAAAATATACTTTTTAGGATTGGTAGTAATGATAAATCAAAAGATGACTCTCTCACAATTTCTCCCTATTCTAATGGTTGCGTCCATGCATTAACCCATCCTAATCCTTTTTGGATAGGACCCACCTAACTAACTTTTAGTTATTCTGAGTTTGGAAGCCAAGGGGGTTCAACAAAATGTGGATTGTCTGAATGAAGGAAGGGAAAAAAAAAACAAATGGAAACAAGATGTGCTTCCCAAACAGGCCCTCAATCCATGAAGGCAGAAATGATGCACATTGAAACATTAAAAATGTCAACATGAACACCTGTTTATGAATGATACTACTTCCAGTAGAGAACAATGACACATGATGGGGCTTTTCTCTTGAATTCTTGAGCATACTTAGACATGGGGAGGTTACCTTTACGGTTGTGGTGGCTGCTGTCTTTGCCCAGGACTTCTATCCAGTTCCCCTCATACCATCTTGTTCTAGAAAGGGACCCTGAAACTTTGACACAAAGATGGAATATAATCCTTTTAATGTTTATCATATGGCAATGCATTGGCCACAGTCTTTGCTCCAGGTTAGATCTGTGACCCTAGCCAATACCAAAGCACTTTCCAAGAATCATCTAAAGGGGCTGGCTGAGAAAAATTTCTTTTCTTCTCTATTCATGAAACCTCTTAAACCGTTTGAAGGCATTTGGCCACTACCTCGAAGTACCCTGAATACAAAGCTGGTATTAGAAATAAATGTTAAAATCTTAGTGAAAGTGCTCTTTAATTATAAAGTTCTATTTAAATGTTGTCACTATCATCAACGGATTCAGTGTGAGCTGTTGTGTAAAATGTTACTGCTGTGAACTGCAGGCTTATGTGCCCTAAAATTCATGTGCTGAAATCCTAACCTACAGTGTGATGGTATTTGGAGGTGGTGCCTTTGTGAGGTGATTAAGTCATGAGGGTGGAATCCACATATGGGACTGGTGCCCTTTTAAGAGACCCTGGAGAGCTCCCTTGCCCCTCTACCATGAAAGGACGCAGTCAGAAGAGGGCCACCTATAAACCAAGAAGTGAGCTCTCATGAGATACCACATCTGCTGATGCCTTGATCTTAGACTTCCCAACCTACAGAACTGTGAGAAAGAAATTTCTGTTGTTCATAAGTCAACCGTCTATAGTATTGTGTCACAGCAGCCCGAGCAGAATAAGACTGTAGCTCATCTTGTTTTCTCCACTTAATACACACCTAACACACACACACACACACACACCCCTAACACACCCCTAATACACACCTAATACACACACCTAACACACACACACCCCTAACACACCCCTAACACACACCTAATACACACCTAACACACACACACACACCTAACACACCCCTAACACACACCTAATATACACCTAATACACACCTAACACACACACACACCCTAACACACCCCTAATACACACCTAATACACACACACACACCTCAAAGAAAAAAATAATAACCTATCACAGTTGCTTGTGTCAGTGTGAAGTCCTATGCCTGCTCACTGCCTGCAAGAAGCTAAGGAAGCCAACGAGATTAACTAGCCCTGCTTGGTGGCAATAGCTGCATAGCTGCTGTGCAGGGCCCTCCCCTAACCAATGTTGTGTCATCAGAAGTCAGGAGCTCCCAAAGAGGCTGGTCTCCTGTCTCCAGATTTGCTTTCCTTTGCAGTAAAGCAGGGCTGCCCAAAACACTGAACATGTTTTGTCAAAGGGATAAAAGACAAATCCAATGTTAAAACAGAGACAATACTGCTTATCCTCAGTTGTTTCTCTGTGTGGTGGTTGGATCAAATCCCTCAAAACTCCATAAGGAAATGGAACTACTTTGCTCCTAGGTGAAACATTAATGGTGCCAGTTTTTTCAAATGTAAGCAGAACTTTAGAACTTTTGTTGTCAACCATTCATAAATGTTGTTGTCAGATGAACATGCAGTCTCAAAGCCCTATGAGGTACCAACTAACAGTTTATGTTGTCACTAATATGTTACAAAAGACTTAAACATTTAGTTAAAAAGTAAAGGTGGAGAATTTTGGGGAGGTGCCAGAGATGTAAATTGGGAAGAAGTCCATGGCAGAAGAAAGACTTTGATGAACGTATAGTATATGTATGCCATGTTTAATTGTCCTTTTGTTTGAAAATTGAAGCTTCTGAATCTGAGTCCTTTCAGAAGAATTGTCAGAGGAAATTTATAAAGTTTTCCCATACATAATATTCTCCTGTGAAGCTTCACAAAGGAAATTATTATAAAATGGTCAGCTCATTATGAGATCATACCTGTGCCTTCCATTCTGAAGAGACAAAGAGCTAGAGAACTTGTCCTGTTAATCTTGGAAGAGAGGGTGATTTTGTCTTTTGGAAACTATCCTCTTGTGAGTTAGTTCTCTAGACTAGGATAGTCACATTTACTTAACTGATTTATTTGAAAATGCCCATCTTCCTGGATTTCCTAAGGCTATATAATAGTATAAATTAATGACAATTGTTAGAAATTTATTGAAACAAAATTTTAGCTTTTAGACTCATTGGAATATTTATTAAATAATCATTAGGAATAATAGAATTTACTGAAATTAATTATACCAGGTACTATAAATAAGACAAGCAAATAATGAATCTGAGACTATAAAAATCAAATTGAAATATACTGCATCATAATCTGGAGCTATAGCACACAGCCACAGGAATACGAGTCTAAGAAAACTGGCTATAAATACATGAATTCTTATAGAAAACCCTGCTTCCAATTCAAAAGCGTAATCTTAAGGGAATGGTAGGGTGGTGGTTAGAGGTTTTTAGAGAAAACTCTCTGCCAAAAATTCCTATCAAACTCCTTGGCATTCAGTCTTAGAAATCTTAATTTCTGATTTATAAATTCTTTCTATAGAATGCTTTCAGGAGTAAAAACATTCACTGGTTTATACAAAGCCAGTCTGAAAGACCTACTCAGTGCATCATTTTTCTCATATTGATCACATATGCCCAAGCTTAACAGATTTGTAAGAGTAGAAATAAAATGAATACACTTGTGGCAATAAGTTAGAGAAAGTGAAAGTTAGTCACACAGTCATGTCTGACTCTTTGTGACTCCATGGACTGTAGCCCACCAGGCTCCTCTGTCCATGTGATTCTCCAGGCAAGAATACTGGAGTGGGTTGCCATTTCCCTCTCCAGGGGATCTTCCCAACCCAGGGATCAAACCCAGGTCACCCACATTGCAGGCAGACTCTTTACTGACTGAGCCACCAGGGAACCCTTTAGTTAGAGAAAAGGACCTCCAAATATTCAGCCAAATGCAATATTGAAATAGCTGCTTCAGAGCGAATCCTGGAAGATGGAATAATAATCAAAAGTGTTACACCAAATTCCAACTGTCAAAATAAAACTGATTGCACTATCCTGATACAGATTGGTTCAAATGGTCAAGTTAGAACAACACAAGTTCTTATTTATTATCATGTAGAGGACAAGTCTTGAACTAAGGGCTGCAAAAAATACAAATTTGCAAAAATAACACTGTCTTTAAAATATCCATCTCCCTGGTGAAATAAGATTTAAATACAAAACCTAAAGGAAATTAATCTAATCTAGCACACAATGAAGGGCAAAGTTTTCAGCAATCACTCAGTTATTCTACAAGGAGAAGGAAATGGCAACCTGCTCCAGTATTCTTGCCTGGAGAATCCTGTGGATGGAGGAGCCTGGTGGGCTGCTGTCCATGGGGTCGCACAGAGTAGGACATGACTGAAGTGACTTAGCATGCATGCATGCATTGGAGAGGGAAATGGCAACCCACTCCAATATTCTTGCCTGGAGAATCCCAGGGACAGAAGAGCCTGGTAGGCTGCCGTCTATGGGGTCACACAGAGCCAGACATGACTGAAGCGACTTAGCAGCAGCAGCAGCAGTTATTCTACATTTGTTAAATGCTTATGGGACAAGCAATATAAGAGCCACTGAGTATAAAAAAAAAAGAATTACATTTAATCCCTGACCTTGAGAAACTGACAGTGAGATGTATTATTTTCCAAATTGTTTTCCATAGACAGTAAAATTTCTCAAAGCACTTTTACCATGGAACATTTTTTTCCAGTCTGAAGAGCGTTCTTCAGAGCAATATGAGAAACGATGGTTTCAGTTCATAAATGATATAAAAATTTAAGTAAATAAAATTTCTAGATTATACTTTGAGAAATCTTAAAGGATAATATGGGCTTCCCTGGTGTCTCAGAGGTTAAAGCATCTGCCTGCAATGCGGGAGACCTGGGTTCAGTCCCTGGGTCGGGAAGATCTGCTGGAGAAGGAAATGGCAACCCACTCCAGTATTCTTACCTGGAGAATCCCATGGACAAAGAAGCCTGGTGGGCTACAGTCCATGGGGTTGCAAAGAGTCGGCCATGACTGAGCAACTTCACTTTACTTACTTAAAGGATAATATGGATTTTAATCAAAGCATTGGACGATGGATAGGCCTTGGACTGGTAGGTAGATTTATGGCAAGAAGAACTCATAACAAGGTACACATACAAAGTACATGTTAGATGATACGTAAAATGACTGGACCATCTAGACCAGAGATCCTCAGGCAGAGTATTGGGAAATGAAACTTGAGAGGTGAATTGAGACCGAGAGAGGAGGATCTAAAAGCCAAAACTGAAAACTTAATTCTTGATTAAGAAAGTGACATGGAAAAAGTCATATTTTAAAGAAGCAACCAAGCCATGATATTTCAGTGTAACCTTCACATAAAGGAAAAAAATTGGAATAAACTCAGAAGATAATCAGACCCTAACTCTCCCTAAAGAATGGATCAGCATGATTGTAATGACAAATGATCAAAAAATGATACTTTCATAAGAAAACATGCTAAAATTAGATAGATATAAAAGGCAAAAGATGTACAGAAATTTTCAATTTGCTTTTCAATAGCAGAATCCGTCTGGGGTGTTAGAAAGGAGACCATCAATCATAAAGGCCAGAAGTATTGGACTTTAACCTCTGAGGTCCACTGAAAGCAACATGATAGAGCTACAAACCTACTGAGCTGTATATTTGGGCTAACTGGGTTCAATCTCATTGCTGTCATTTACTATTTGTCTTATTCCT
The DNA here is from genome assembly GCF_910594005.1 of Cervus elaphus. Lineage (NCBI taxonomy): Eukaryota > Metazoa > Chordata > Mammalia > Artiodactyla > Cervidae > Cervus > Cervus elaphus. The sequence goes on along the minus strand of NC_057823.1, from coordinate 67,568,354 downwards.
ATCTGAAATATTTATTTTGGTTATATATAATACAATCACTCACATTTAAGAAGGCTGTGTACTATGCATAAGCTTTAAGAAATTTTATATCTTCATTTTTTTACACTTTAATCCTTCAACAAATATTTTCCAAGTATAGATTACACATCAAGGACTAAGCTAGGCATAGGCGGTTGAGCATTGAACAAGACAATATGATTACTGTCCCCGTGGAGCTCACATTAACCACACAAAAGCTTTTTTTATTAAAGGACAGAAAACTAAGAACATATCTCTTGCACCATTTTCATAAAACAGCTCACCATGGCAGATCTAGTGTCTTCAATGGTGTGCTGCATAGATGTCAGAAATGAGAAGAATGCATTAATTTACTGTAGATAATAACTAGACTTTTAAAAAAATATGAAATCATCAATATGTATTAAAACCAATAACTGACGTTTTTTGCTATTCAGAGGATATGATCGTCATCACTAACACTTAGGATGCCAGAGTGGGAAAAGTTCAGAAAGAACAAATCATTCTACCTTGCATTTTCACCAATAAAGCAACTAAAACCAAAAGAGGAGAAATGATTTGTCTGAGGCTCCATAGCTATTCAGAGGCAGAAAGGGAACCAGAATCAAGCTGCCCTTTACATCAGCCCAATGCTCTTTCCAATGTAGTCAAAAGAACACTTGTTTGTTAAAACAATGAAGAAGTTGGAGATTTTAGAGCAGACCTATGATATTTATCTGCATCATCCTTCCATTTGGAGAATTACCCTCCCCTTTCATGGTCTTCTAATTCAGCTCACGTGGTTTGGCTGAGGCTCCAACCTCCCAAGTCACAAGGGAGGTCACGTTACATAAGCCTTGCCAGTTAGAATGCTTCATCTTCTCTAGACACACATTTAACATTTCCCAAGCACATCAGGTGATGTCCTCCCTAGGATCTTTGACAAATTGTCAGGAAAGTTATTTCTTTTAGAACCGTAAACCATATGGATTCTGAAAGTTTGAAACTCTTGGAGCAATGTTCTCTGCCACAGAAAGAGACCCTGCTAGGAAAAAAAGCAAATAAAACAGAACTAAGATACGAGAGGATCAAGTGAGAAATGTCATGACTAAGTCACCTGGATCCAGGCTTACCTGAAACTAGACCTCCCACAGACAACTCCTTTACTTAAACTAGTTTAATTTTTTTCACTTACAACTTAAGAAAAAAAAAAAAATGCCCAAAATACATGTACTATACATTTACTTTCAGAATACATCCAGGACTATTATTTTCAACTTGAAATGTCTTTGAAGCACCATTGAAAAAAATTCATAAGTGTGATGGCCAAACGAAGAGTTTCTAAGATGTCTAGCAGGAAGTGTTAAGAATGATTTATTAGTAGTTGTGTTTTTTCTCATTAATAATTTTTATATTTATTATAGGTTGAAAAGATCACAATTTGGAAATATTGGTTTAACAAATACATTATTAACACTGTTTTATTATTTCCTTTTTATTTTAATGTGGCTTCCAAAAAAGTTAAATTACATATGTGGCTTAATTAGATTTACATTAAATAGTGGTACTGCATAACACTATGCTATGTCTAGAGTGAATTGCCCATCACCCAAAGGCTCCCAGATTTCTCCTTTCAAGTATTCTGAGCCTGCAATGCTCTGTATTAAATGTACAGGTCCCATCTCCCCAGTCTGACTCCCATTTCTTATTTCCCCATCTGCTTTTTTAAATTGGTATATCAAAATTCTTTTATCTTAAAATTTAAATTTTCATCAAAATTAGATTCTTACACAATTTACAGACTCAATAATTTCTTGAGACTTATTACCAAAAATTAGCATTCTTCTATACTCCTCCCACCTTACCTCCTTCTCAAAAACAACTATTCTCAAACATTTTAGCTGCCTTTTTTTGTTGTTCACCTCCATAGATCTAAATAATATGCTTCTATTTCTTACTTCTTGAATTTTCAGGTTAAGGTTTCTTCTCATCTATAGAAGATGAGAAATTTGGAGGGAGGCAGCATACTATGGTGAGTAAGATCATGGCTTTGGAAACATACAGACTTCGGTTACATGTCAAATACTGACTCTGCCAGTTGCTGGTTCTGTGACCTTAGATGTGTTACTCAATCCCTCTATTTCTCCTTTCATGGGGCCTAAATAAGATCATGTATATGGAGTACTTTGCACAATGTCTACCACATGAGTAAGCACTAAATACATAGTAAGCATTACTATTGATATTATAATTATTTATCATTGTTAGCAATAGTAGTGGTAGCAGGTACTAACTGCAATTACTGTGCTAAGCATCCAGGATGCAAAATGAAATAAGGTACAAATCTTGCCCTTCAAGTTGCCAACAGCCATTCAGAATATTGATAGGTATCAATGAAGGATAACAGCCACAAATACTCTGGAGTCCAGGAATGAGAAAGAGAGAGACATGAACTTGAGTGAATGGGAAAGAATCTACTCTCTGAAAATAAATAAAAGTTATTTTATTTATAAATAAATAAAAATCTGTAGTAAATAAAATGTATTATTGCTCCTATTTCTGCCAGCAAACATTCATGGTAGCAAATCTAAAAATAAGTGAGAAGCAGAAGTAACCTTGATGAGCCAGCCAAATTCCCCATTTTATAGATAGAGAAACTTAAGTGCGTTTAGAGAAGAAGCTTGACCAGATCACGCAACTAGCCTTCAGAAAAATGAGGAGGAGAGAAAGCTTTTTGAAGTTTGAGGCTTCTCAACAACTATTCTGAATGGAGTAGCTAACCCCATTTCTGCACATCAGTTCAGTTCAGTTGCTCAGTCGTGTCCGACTCTTTGTGACCCCATGAACCGTAGCACACCAGGCTTCCCTGTCTATCACTAACCCCTGGAGTTCACCCAAACTCATGTCCATTGAGTCGGTGATGCCATCCAACCATCTCATCCTCTGTCATCCCCTTCTCCTCCTGTTCCTCAATCTTTCCCAGCATCAGGGTCTTTTCAAATGAGTCAGCTCTTCACATCAGGTGGCCAAAGTATTGGAATTTCAGCTTCAACATCAGTCTTTCCAATGAAGACTCAGGACTGATCTCCTTTAGGATGGACTGGTTGGATCTCCTTGCAGTCCAAGGGACTCTCAAGAGTCTTCTCCAACACCGCAGATCAAAAGCATCAATTCTTTGGTGCTCAGCCTTCTTTATAATCCAACTCTCACATTCATACATGACCACTGGAAAACCATGGCCTTGACTAGACAGACCTTTGTTGACAATGTACTGTCTCTGCTTTTGAATATGCTGTCTAGGTTGGTCATAACTTTCCTTCCAAGGAGTAAGCATCTTTTCATTTCATGGCTGCAATCACCATCTGCAGTGATTTTGGAGCCCCCCAAAAATAAAGTCAGCCACTGTTTCCACTGTTTCCCCATTTATTTGCCATGAAGTAATGGGACTGGATGCCATGATCTTAGTTTTCTGAATGTTGAACTTTAAACCAACTTTTTCACTCTCTTCTTTCACTTTCATCAAGAGGTTCTTTAGTTTTTCTTCACTTTCTGCCATAAGGGTGGTGTCATCTGCATATCTGAAGTTATTGATATTTTTCCTGGCAATCTTGATTCCAGCTTGTTCTTCCAGCCCAGCGTTTCTCATGATGTACTCTGCATATAAGTTTGTAATCTCCATCTCAATTCCTATCAGTTTCAGAATTGTATCATTTCCTGTGGTCTCTGTTGGTGTCATTAGTTAATTTCTTAAACTGACCTGAATTTAATATAGTCATTTATTGTAAGTTTCAAATAGTAGTTTGTTGAAAAACATATTTTTCTCAGGATAGTATCAGTATTGATCTAAATCATTCTTATAAGTGGGATCAGAAACAGGAAGTGGAATTATTCTCTCATTTTGATCTTGATCTTGCTTCCTTTAGTGGGGATCTGCTCCAGGCAACATGTGAGTCAAGCCCCCGGACCTAATATTCCAATTCCTGCTGCCTAGACAGCTTCACAGACTAGATCAGAATTCCTAGCTCTAGATTAGCATCTCTGGCTAGGGACAGCCATGCTCTAATTTAATTCAACTTTTTTTTGATGAACTAAAACTCTTTAGTTCTAAAAATTTTAAATGCTTATGCCACTTATTTCCATAGTTTCCACAGGAGAATAAACATGCAATCTATTACTTTTCTGTCCTCTCAACCAGAGATATAGTCAAAAATATAAAAGTCGGAATGTTTTTCAAGACATCCCATAGCCCTGATCCAATCCCACTGCACATTTATAAAAATTTGTTCTAGAAAGTCAAACAGCCAGGGGTTTGAATGTATTCTCTGAAACATCTGAGATCCTCCATTCCCAGTGACAGGTCACAGGGAATTTTACTCTTTTCGTACTCTTTGATAGCTTTCCCAGCTGGATTATGGTTCACTAATGGTGGTGGGTTCCAAAGAGACAGAAGGCTGTTTTCAATCCATTTGTTATTTTAATGATGAAGAATCATCCCATAAACCTTGTTAAAATCTCTTTTAATCTAGAAAAAGTGGAGGCACCAAGGTACTTAAGCAGGAATATGGTAATATCACCATCCATCAACCTGAAATAACAGAGTGGAAGGAGGCCTAGAAAGGCTGTCCTGGGAGACATGTGACTACCTGAGAAGGAGTCAGCAAGGCTTTTAGCATTAGCTACCACATCATTTAACCCTCATATTATCAGGAATTAAAACCTTGCATACTTATTCTCTGACTTCAGTTAGAAAAATCTTTTGTGCAGTCAACACACCAGGAAAAATAAAGTAACAGAACAATAACTCATTCATCCCATTCCTGACAAGCCGGTCTTTGGGCTCCTCTAGGAGCTCAGCTGGTAAAGAATCCACCTGTAATGTGGGAGACCTGGGTTTGGGTCTTCCGTGGGTTGGGAAGATCCCTTGGAGAAGGGGACCCACTCTAATGTTTTGGCCTGGAGAATTCCACGGAATGCATAGTCCATGGGGTTGCAAAGAGTCTGACACAACTGAGCGACTTTTACTTTCAACTCTTTCATGGATCTTAGAGCTCATCTGTTGCACTTTTAAAATGTGTAAACTAAAACTTAAGAGTAGAGAAGTGACCAAGGCTCTCCCTGAGACTCTTAAATGGTTTTAATGTCATCTGAAACATGATTTGCCATTACTCATTATTTTAGTCTTGACTCTTGCTTGTTAACTGCATGATACTGACCAATTTGCTAAACCTCTCCAAGCCTCAATTGCCTCACCTATAAAATGGGCATAACAATAGTGCCTACCTCATGATGCTGTTATAAGGATAAAGTGACATATATTCATAAAGTGATAAGCACATAGTAAGCATTTAATAAGTGACAGATGTCATTATTATTTATGATATGAAATTTTAGTATGGCACACCTATGGAGAAATGTCAATCTAGTGTCTTTCCCTCTCTCTTTCACAGGCGTCTTCTTTAAGTAAAGAAGGTGGAGTCAGGAAATCTGAACTTCAGTGTCAGCTTTGCTATTCTCTAGGTTGAGTGACCCTGGGCAAATCAGTTTATTAATCTAGCCTTAGTCTCCTCATATATAAGAAGGGAAAGTGAGATCAGTTTATATCTATTGTCTTAAACATCTCTACTATTAAATAAATCCTAGAATTTATACCATTAATTGGCTGCCCAGGCCATTTTCCTAGATTCCAGTCAACGAGAAAAGCTTCTAGAGGAACTCAGCCCCACAGACAACCTCTCAGGAACTAGGAGAACGTTGAGCTCTAAGCTCAGCTCCCCATCCTCAAATCAGAATCCAGGATTTACTCTGAAAACCACCAACCAACTCTTCAAGGGAGAAAAGGCCTGGACCTGCTTAAAGACCCCACCCATTTCAAGAAAGTCCCCACCTCTTTCCTCTGCCAGCCTGCCATGGATCTTTCCAATTTTCCATCACTTTCTCCAACACTATGGCAGCTTCTGTTCCACTTTCAAGGAAGCTTAGTTATTGAGAAAGGGTGTAATGTTCCTGAAAAGACCCAGTGCTGTCCAATCAAAACATTTTCACTTTTAAAGGCACTGAAAGAGACAGAGGGAAATCTAGAAATAAAGTTCAGAGCAGCCATCTCTATAAGATGGTCTCTGAAACCCAACTAAACTTTATTTTCCAAAAGTGTAGGAACCATTTCTTATAAGCTAGGTATTGTTCTAAGAGCTTTAGCTAGATTACCTCATTGACTCTTCACCAAAATCTTAGGAGGAAGGTACTTTGGTATAACTATGCTACAAACAAGGCAACTGAGGCACAGCCCTGTCATGATCAAGTTTGCAAATTTCCAATATACCTTACTTACTTGTCCACTGAAACTAAGATTTATTCTCCTAGTCTTATTTATCTTGTGGTTTTGTCATAGTCTCCCCCACCTTTTTAGGCAGTGCTTGCTTACTATGTTATGAGTTTTAATTGAGCCTTCTTCATGTCTGTGTAAAAGATGCACAAAATCATTAAGTACTATTGAAAGCTCTCAGCAAGAATATTGATTTTTCCCTGACATGGTTATTACTGACAATTTAGCCATATACATGTTAAAATAAATTGACCTGGCAGGAGCCTCTAAATACAATCTGAAAGATCTTCAGTTGCCCAATTTTATATCCTCAGATGAAATGATATAGTTTGGGGGTGAGAAACAGGGAAAAATCTGTTATTTTAACCACCAACTTGAGACTGTATGGATACACAGGGTTGTTGTTGTTGTTGTTGTTGTTGTTTTTTCAGTCTCATATCTTGAAAGTCTTTAAAAAAAAAAAAATTATCCTTTAAATTGAGTCCAAAGTTCTGAGAATCAGAAAAGCTGATGGTGTAAGTTCCAGTTCAGGGTAAGAGAAAACCAGTGTCCCAGCTTACGTAATCAGGAAGAGAGAGAAAATTCTCCCTTCCACAACAGTTTTGTTCTTTTCAGCCCTCAACAAACTAGATGAAGCCCACATGCACTGGGGATGGCAACCTGTTTCACAGTCTGTGGATTGAAATGCTAATCTCATCCAGAAACACCCTCACAGACATACCCAGTCAAGTTGATTATCACAGTTTTACTGTTCCTCCAAATTATATGACACCATAGAGAAGTCAACTGTACATTAGAAACAGGTTAAAAAAACAAAAAAAAACTGGAATTTTTTAGAGACTTGCCTGGCCATCCAGTGGTTAAGATTCCACACTTCCACTGCAGGGGACCTGGGTTCTGTCCCCGGTTGGGGACCTAAGATCCTGCATGTCACATGGTGTGGCCAAAAAATATTTTAAGAAAAAGGAAATAAAATGAATGTGAACTAGGCTTTACAACTTAAAAAAAAAAAAAGTCAGAATCAATCATGGACCTAAATGCACCATGTAAAGCTAAAACAAAATTTAAAAACCCAGGATTTTTTTCTTTTATATCTTTCAGGAAAAATGGACTATCTTTTGGATCACAGAAATTTCCATATATTTGTCTTTCTTCTAGTCATCTGTAAAACTTCTCAAAGCCAGAACTCACATTATGCAAACTTGTATTCTCCTGAAAACTTAAACTGGTTCTTAGAACATAAGAGGCACAGTACAGGATAAGTACAGGAAATGAGTACAAAATGAGTACCAGAAAATATAGAATCATTGAACACTCAGAAAGGAATTATGAGACTGGTTCACTTACAATGACATGTATAACTCATAAGCAAAAGTACTTTTGAGGAGAGACCCACCAAGTATAATTCTGGTATTTAATGGTTAAATGATCAACTGGAAAGAGTATCACCCTTCCCAAGGTTATTTACATGTATCTTCAGCTCCAACCAAATTTATAACAACTGTGGCCAACATCTTAATTTTTCCCTTACTAAATTACCATGGAGGTGAATTTTAGCAACTTAATCCACCCAGCTTAAATTAATTCTTCATTAAAGCATAACTTTCTTCCATAGGGAAACTTCTAAATCCACCAGATATAAGTGTGAACACCTCTGATTCGTTTTAATTATTTTTCTTAAATGAGAAGCTGAGAACATTTTGCCATGGATTAAATCACCTCAGGTCTCACAAATTTAGTATTCTCAAACTAAAGTCATGGTCTCATGTTGCAATTCTTTTGCAGCTGGAGAAAAATCACTTCATGTTGCTATGGGAAAGTATGTAAATGACCCAGGAAGACAGCAAAGGGTTTAGGTAAGTCCATACCTCCTAACATTTCTGCTAAGTTCAATATCAATATCGTACAAAGCTGTGGATTACATTTATCCTCACATTGCTTAATAGGCTTTCAAATGAGCAAGAACTTACTGTTTTTGAGTTAAAAAACTCAAAAGGATGTGAAGACAAGCCAGACTGGGAGAAAATATTTGCAAAAGACGTTTCTGATAAAAGGTTATTGACCAAAATATACAAAGAATTCTTAAAACACAACAGTAAGAAAATGAACAATGTGATTTTAAAATGGGCCAAAGGTCTGAATAGGCACCTCAGTAAAGAAGATATGCAGATAGCAAATAAGCATATACAAAGATGGAGAGCATCACATGTCATTAAACAACTGCAAATCAAAACATGAGATACCACTACACATCTACTAGAGTGGCCAAAATCCAAAACACTGACAACACCAAATGCTGGCTAGGATGTGGAGCAATCGGAACTCTTATCCATTGCTGATGGGAACACAGAGTGGCACAGCCACTGTGAAAGACAGTTCAGCAATTTCTGGCAAAATTAAACACACTCTCACAGTATGATGCAGCAATTGTTTCTTGGCATTTACCGAAATGAGTTGAAAACTTAGGTCCACACAAAATCCTGCACATGATATTTATGGACGCTTTGTTTAGAAATGCTCACTTGGAAGCAAACAACATGTTCTTCAGTAGGTGTCTGGAAAAATAAGCTATGGTACATCCAGACTATAGAATATTCAGTGCTAAAAAGAAATGAGCCCAAGCCACAAAAAACATGAAGGACTGTTAATGCATATTACTAAGTGAAAGAAAACAATCTGCAAATACCACTTACTGTATCATTCAAACTACATGACATTCTGAAAAGGCAAATCTATGGAAATATTTATAGTAAAAAGATCTGGCATTGCCAGGAGGTAAGGAGGTGGAAGGGATGGGATAAATAGGTGGGACAGAGAGGATTTTTAGGACAATGAAACTACTCTACACGATACTACAATGGTGATACATACCGTTATACATTTGTCATAACCCATAGAAGGTGCAAAACCAAGAGTGAACGCTAATTTAAACTATGGATGTTGGGTGATAATGATGCAGTTTCACTGATTGTAACAGATGCACCTTTCTGGTGGGATATGTTGATTGTGGGGGAGGCTGTGTATGAGCAGGGGCAGGGGATATATGGGAACTCACCACGCTTTCTTCTCAATTTTTCTGCAAACTGAAAACTGCTCTGAAAAATAAAGTCTAACTTAAAGAAAACTGAGACACTTGCTAAACCTCAGAATCCATTCTTACAATGTATCCAAATTCCTTTACCTTTGTATTTTTAAAATGTATCTGCTTATTCTTAACCAAAAAACATTTAACAAAATTCATTATCCCTTTGGAAATGCCTTTAAAACTTTTTCAAAGCATCTACTCTTTAACTCAGTAATTCCAATTAAAGGAATTGATCTCAAAGAAATGGTTTTACACATGCAAAAGAAATGTACACAATAGTACTTACAATGTAGAACACTGTTTATAATGTAAAAAAATTTAAAATAACCAAAATGTCCATCAATGGAAGAAGAGCTAAATAGAATGTGATATCAATACTATGAAATACATAATATGAATGAGCTGAACCTGTGTGGGATCACATGACAACATATTCAAGGCATGTTGTGTGATAAAATAAAAGTTACAAAATAATGTCTGTACTGTAGCTTCATACTGGTAAGGAATAACATGTGCTAAGCAAATTTACATAGTTTGATAATTAGCCATAATCATAAGTGGACTGAAAAAGTTTTATAAGGATAAACCCCAAACTAATATTTTTTAATGTCTGGAAAGAGAAATAAAGTTAGGAAGAAGATATATCAAAGTAGATGGGCTTCCCTGGTGGCTTAGCCAGAAAAGAATCCCCCTGCAATGCAGGAGATGGAAGATGTGGGCTCAATCCTTGGGTCAGGAAAATCCCCTGGAGAAGGAAATGGCAACCCACTCAGGTATTCTTGCCTGGATAATCCCATGGACAGAGGATGACGTCAGGCTACAGTCCATGGGGTTGCAAAGAGTTGGACATGACTAAGCAACTAAACACTCATGCATATGAAAGTAGACCTTTATTTGATCTTCACTGTTAGTGGTTTTTATAATAAGCTATTTATGTACTACTAATATAGTTAAGGCAAAGGAGAAAAGGAAAGACATACCCATTTGAATGCAGAGTTCAAAAGAAAGCAAGGAGAGGAAAAAAAAAAAAAACCTTCCTCAGTGATCAATACAAAGAAATAGAGGAAAACAGTAGAATGGGAAAGACTAGAGATCTCTTCAAAAAAATTAGAGATACCAAGGGAACATTTCATGCAAAGATGGGCACAAAAAAGGACAAAAACCTGGTATGAACCTAAAAGAAGCAGAAGATATTAAGAAGAGGTAGCAAGAATATACAGAAGAACTGTACAAAAAAGATCTTATGACCCAGATAACCGTGATGCTGTGATCACTCATCTAGAGCCAGACCTCTTGGAATGGGAAGTCAAGTGGGCCTTAGGAAGCATCACTACGAACAAAGCTAGTGGAGGTGATGGAATTCCAGTTGAGCTATTTCAGATCCTAAAAGATGATGCTGTGAAAGTGCTGCACTCAATATGCCAGCAATTGGGAAAACACAGCAGTGGCCACAGGACTGGAAAAGGTCAGTTTTCATCCCAGTCCCTAAGAAAGGCAATGCCAAAGAATGTTCAAACTACCACACAATTGCACTCATCTCCCATAATAGCAAAGTAACACTCAAAATTCTCCAAGCCAGGCTTCAACAGTACGTGAATCAAGAACTTCCAGGTGATCAAGCTGGATTTAGAAAAGGCAGAAGAACCAGAGGTCAAATTGCCAACATCCATTGGATCATAGAAAAAACAAGAGAATTCCAGAAAAACATCTACTTCTGCTTTATTATTGATTATACTGAAGCCTTTGACTGTATAGATCACAACAAACTGTGGAAAATTCTTCAAGAGATGGGAATACCAGACCACCTGACCTGCCTCCTGAGAAATCTGTATGCAGGTCAAGAAGCAATAGTTAAAACCAGATATGGAACAACAGACTGGCTCCAAATTGGGAAAGGAGTATGTCAAGGTTGTATATTGTCACCCTGCTTATTTAGCTTATATGCAGAGTACATCATGTGAAATGCTGGACTGGATGAAGCACAAGCTGGAATCAAGATTGCCAGGAGAAATATGAATAACCTCAGATATGCAGATGGCACCACCCTTATGGCAGAAAGTGAAGAAGAACTAAGAGCCTCTTGATGAAAGTAAAGAGGAGAGTGAAAAAGCTGGCTTAAAGCTCAACATTCAGAAAACTAAGATCATGGCATCTGGTCCCATCACTTCATGGCAAGTAAATGGGGAAACAATGGAAATAGTGAGAGACTTTATTTTCTTGGGCTTCAAAATCACTGCAAATGGTGACTTCAGCCATGAAATTAAAGACACTAGCTCCCTGGAAGAAAAGCTATGATCAACCTAGACAGCATATTAAAAAGCACAGACATTACTTTGCAAACAAAGATCCATCTAGTCAAGGCTATGGTTTTTCCAGTAGTCATGTATGGATGTGAGAAGTGGACTATAAAGAAAGATGAGCACTGAAGAGCTGATGCTTTTGAACTGTGGTGCTGGAGAAGACTCTTGAGAGTCCCTTGGACTGCAAGATCAAACCAGTCCATCCTAAAGGAAATCAGTCCTGACTATTCATTGGAAGGACTGATGCTGAAGCTGGAACTCCAGTACTCTGGCCACCTGATGGCAAGAACTGACTCATTGGAAAGGCCCTGATGCTAGGAAAGATTAAAGGCAGCAGGAGAAGGGGACAACAGAGAATGAGATGATTGGATGGCATCACTGACTTTATGGACATGAGTCTGAGCAAGCTCCAGGAGTTGGTGATGGACAGGGAAGCCTGGCATGCTGCAGTCCACTGGGTCCCAAAGAGTCAGACATGACTGAGTGACTGAATTGAACTGAACTAAGGTATAATTGACAAAAACATTACATATATATATGTATGTGTGTGTATATATATATGTATATATATATATATTCAAACTGCACAGCATGATGTTTTGATATACATTGTAAATGATTACCACAAGCTAATTAACATATTCATCATTTCACAGTTACCATTTTGTGTGTATGGTGTGCATGTGTGTGTGTCTCAGAGAGAGAGAGAGAGAGATTATGTGCAGTGAGAACATATCAGGCTTGCTCTCGTAGCAATTTTCAGGTATATAACAGAATGTTATTAACTATAGTCATCATTCTGTATGTTATATTTCCAAAACTTTCTCATCTTACTTGACTAAAACTGTGCACTCTTTGATCACGAACTACCCATTTCCCCAACCTCCAGCAACAACCATCCCACTCCACTTCTATGAATTCAACTTTTTTTAAGATTCCACATTTAAGTGATATTAGGTAGTTTTTGTCTTTCTGTGTCTGGCTTGTTTCACATAGCCTATGAAGAGGTATAAAAAATACACAGAAGAACTATACAAAAAAGATCTTAAAGACCCAAAAAACCATGATGGTGTGATCACACCTAGAGCCAGACATCATGGACTGTGAAGTCAAGTGGGTCTTAAGAAGCATCACTGTGATCAAAGCTAGTGGAGGTGATGAAATTACAGCTGAGCTATTTCAAATCCTAAAAGACGATGCTGTGAAAGTGCTACACTCAATATGCCAGCAAATTGGGAAAACACAGCAGTGGCCACAGGACTGGAAAAGGTCAATTTTCACTCCAATCCCAAAGAAGGGCAATGCCAAAGTGCCACACAATTGCACTCATCTCACAGACTAGCAAAGTAATGCTCAAAATTTTCCAAGCCAGGCTTTACCACTACATGAACTGAGAGCTTCCAGATGTTCAAGCTGGATTTGGAAAAAGGCAGACGAACCAGAGGTCAAATTGCCAACATATGTTGGATTATTGAAAAAGCAAGAGAATCCCAGGAAAACATCTACTTCTGGTTCATTGACTATGCTAAAGCCTCTGATTGTGTAGATCACAACAAACTTGGAAAATTCTTCAAGAGATGGGAATACCAGACCACCTGACCTGCCTCCTGAGAAATCTGTATGCAGGTCAAGAAGCAACAATTAGAACCAGACATGGAACAAAGGACTGGTTCCAAATTGGGAAAGGAATATGACAAGGTTGTATATTGTCACCCTGCTTATTTAGCTTATATGCAGAGTACGTTATGAGAAATGCCAGGCTGGATGAAGCACAAGCTGGAATCAAGATTGCTGGGAGAAATATCAATAACCTCAAATATGCAGATGACACCACCTTTATGGCAGAAAGTGAAGAGGAACTAAGAGCCTCTTGATGAAAGTGAAAGAGGAGAGTGAAAAGTTGGCTTAAAGCTCAACATGCAAAAAAACTAAGATTGTGACATCTGGTCCCATCACTTCATGGCAAGTAGATGGGGAAACAATGGAAACAGTGACAGACTTTATTTTTGGGGACTCCAAAATCACTGCAGATGGTGACTTCCGCCATGAAATTAAAAGATACTTGCTCCTTGGAAGAAAAGCCATGACAAACCTAGAGCGCATATTAAAAAGCAGAGATATTACTTTGCCAACAAAGTCCATCTAGTCAAAGCTATGATTTTTCCAGTGGTCATGCATGGATGTGAGAGTTGAACTATAAAGAAAGCTGAGAATGGAAGAACTGATGCTTTTGAACTGTGGTGTTAGAGAAGACTCTTGAGAGTCCCTTGGACTACAAGGAGATCCAACCATTCAAACCTAAAGAAAATCAGTCCTGAATATTCATCAGAAGGACTGATGCTGAAGCTGAAAATCCAAAACTTTGGCCACCTGATACAAAGAACTGACTCACTGGAAAAGTTCTTAATGCTGGGAAAGATTGAAGGCAGGAGAAGAAGGGGACTACAGAGGATGAGATGGTTGGATGGCATCATTGACTTGATGGACATGAGTTTGGGCAAGCTCCAGGAGTTGGTGATAGACAGGGAAGCCTGGCCTGCTGCAGCCTATGGGGTTGGAAAGTGTTGGACAAGGCTGAGCTACTGAACTGCACAGAATGTCCTCCATGAACTGAAACTTTAAAGCAGCACCAGAAAGATAGATAAACAAGGTTGGGAAGAAAGCACTCTTATTAAAATACTAAAAATTTAATAACCACCATCAGAACACTGACCTCTAATAAAGCGTATGTCTCATTTATTGAATTATTCCACTTTTACATGTGTGATCAAGCATGAAAGTTGGCTTTTAATTTACTTTACAAGACTTTCTCCATATTCTTTCCCCCAAACTACAGAGTGCCTTATTTAAGCAATAAAATTAGTCAGATTTCACGTGATTCAGCACCTTAGGCACACCTAAAGAGCCAATCCAACAAGGAAGATCTTGAGAGTGGTAGAAAGAGAAATAGTCTTCATACCTGTGAGACCCATCATATGCATCTAATCCAAAAAAGCAATCTTCTTCTTCAAACCTCTGAAACAAGGTTTAGAATGCATTTCCCAATAAATTTCTGAAAGGCCTTGTTGACCATGTTAGAATGTAGACACTGTCTCACTTTTTTTTTTTTTTTCACATTGTAAAAGATTTTATCTTGACTCGATGGGCACCTGCTTTGAGATTTCAGCTATTGCCATTAGAATTGGCAGATGATACTGGGGTAAGGGCGGTTTCCTGGAACCATGGTGTTCCATTATTGTCTGGTCACCAATCTAGATTAAATGGCATGCACAGAATTAAAACAAGTTTTGTATATAACTGGAGTCCACCCTAGACTTATCAGATTCTCATATGAGAACATGCACAATACCATATACACAAATTCACCTTGCATCAATTCAGAGTAGGTATAAAAACAATCAAGTGTATCTAGACTGTGAGCTTTGAAGGATCCAATCAAGTAATGCCCCACTCATTTGACGACCTTTTATTCTTTAGAAAAAGGAAGTTCGAGGTACTTGGACAAAATCAAACGTAGGGGATTCTTTATTTTCTGTACAAAACAGTGGTCCTCAATCAAGAGCATTTTATCACTCATCCCCAGGGGACATTTAACAATGGCTACAGACATTTTTTAGTAGTCACAACTAAGGGAGGAGATTACGACTGGCACCTAGTGGACAGAAACAAGAGATAAGACTAAACATCCCACAACACACAAGATTTATAACAACAAAGAATTACTCGATTCAAAATGTCAACAAAGCCAACGTTCAGAAATATTGTTCCAAAGTACCATTTTTGTAATTTTTTCCTTTCACTGTGCAAGTAAACTTCTTAGAAACATTGCTCATAGTCTTTATCTTTGCCTCTTCACCTCCCAATAACACCACATCTCACCTCAGTCTGGACCCAGCTCCCCTCATTCCAGTGAAACAATTGTCTCTGAAGTCTTCAGTGAGCTCCTATCACACAAACCAATAAATCTCATCCTGTTTGATCACTTTAGGAAAGAGTCTCTCCTCTTGCTTCCAGAACCCTGAATTCTCCCAGTTTTCCTTTCCTCTTTCTTCCCTGGCTTACTAGTAAGTTTCTTTTTTTTATATCACCATTATGCATTAGAGTTTCATGATTCAGCATTAAACCCTTTCTCTTCACCTTTTCTCAAGGTAACTGTAGTACTTTCCTATTGTTGCTCTAATTACCACAAACTTGGCAGCTTAAACAGTACACATTTATTATTTTACAGTTTTAGAGATTAGAATTCCAAAATGGGTCTCAGTGGACTAAAATCAAAGTCTTATCAGGGCTATGTTCCTTTCTGAAGACTCTAGGGGAAAATCTACTCGATTGCCTTTTCCAGCTTCAAGAGCTGCCCCTACTCTTTGACTAGAGGCTCCTTCCATTTTAAAAGCCAGCGATGACAGGTCAAAGGCTTCCTCACATCACGTCCCTCTGAAACTGACTCTTCTATTGTACTTTTCCACTTTTAAGGACCCTTGTGTTTAAGTCCACCTAGATAATCCAGGATAATCTCTATTGAACAATCAGCTGAATAACAACCTTAATTCCATCTGTTATTTTAATTCCCCTTTATTATGAACCCCTTTGGGCTTCCCTTGTGGCTCAGCTAGTAAAGAATCTGCCTGCAGTGCAGGAGACATGGGTTTGATACCTGGGTTGGGAAGATCCCCTGGAGAAGGGAACGGCTACCACTCCAGTACTCTGGCCTGGAGAATTCCATGGACTGTATAGTCCATGGGGTCACAAAGAGTCAGACACGACTGAGTGACTTTCACTTTGTTATGTAAGATAACATGTTCACAGGTTCTGGGAACTATGTCATGTCCGTCTTTGAAAGGCCATTATTCTGTCTACCACAGTAATTTCAGTTACTATCTGTTTCTACACAGATGACTCCCAGTTTCATATTTTTTATCTCTAACTTAGATGTTTCTTCTCAATGCTAGATCCAAATACTCGAGAGTTCAAGAGGAAACTTCAGTCCCAAACCAAACTCATAACCTTCCTCCCTAAATATGGTCCTTTGCTAGCGTTCCCAGCTTCAGTGAAAGGCATCATCAACCATTCAGTTACATAGGCTAGAAACTTGGGTGTTGGTCATCCTTAGTTCAGTTCAGTCACTCAGTCGTGTCTGACTCTTTGTAAACCCATGAACCACAGCACACCAGGCCTCCCTGTCCATCACCAACTCCCAGAGTCCACCCAAAGCCATGTCCGTCGAGTCAGTGATGCCACAACCAACTCATCCTCTGTCGTCCCCTTCTCCTCCTGCCCTCAATCTTTCCCAGCATCAGGGTCTTTTCAAATGAGTCAGCTCTTTGCATCAAATGGCCAAAGTATGGTCATCAGTATGGTCATCCTTAACAGCTCCTTTTTCTTTACCTCCATTTTCATCTACTTACCAAGTCCATTTACTTTCTAATCATCTCATGAATTCCTCTACTTTTCACTATCTCCACCTCTCCTCCCAACTAGTCTCATTCAAGAAAACTTGAGCTCAGTAGCACTACTGGAGACCCTCCTAACCAGTCTACCCTTACCTGCTCTGACCCCCGCCAGTGCCTACTCTTCATCTGGCAGAATTATCTTTTCGGAACTAAATCTGATCAAGTCATCCTTCTGCTTAAATTCTGTAGCAGCTTCCTGTTTTTATAGAGATTTTTTTTAAAAAGTACCTGAATACAGCATACCAGGGTTTTCCAAGCCTAATCCCCATATCCCTCTCTAGCCTCACATGGTAACAGACCACAATGCTTTTCTTCCAGTCTGAGAATGTACCCACCTCTCTCACCTCACAGGACCTTGGCACTCACTGCTCTCTTCCTAGAATATTTCTTGCATTTCTCTCCTGCTATATCTGACTCAAAATTTCACCATCAAACCTCCTCAGGGAAGCCTTCCCCGCCGCCCCTTGCTCAGTCCTTAAAGCACCATGCCTTTCTCTTCTGCAGTCAGCATAATTGAAATTTTGAAATTTTTTGAGATGATGTAATAGTTCTCTCCCACATTTTAGTATCTGCTCCACGAAAGCAGGACAGTGTCTGTGCTCACTGAATCCCAGGGCCTAGCTGAGCTTTAGGCACAATGTCGGCACTCAATAACTATTTATCAAGTGGATAAATGACAATTGTATGTGGAATCTTTAAAAAATGATACAAATTCACAGACTTAAAAAACAAACTTATAGTTACCAAGGGGAAAAGGCTGGGAGGAGGGATAGATTGGGAGTTTGGGCTTGACATATATATACACTACTATATTTTAAATGGATTACCAACAAAGACCTACAGTAGAGTACAGGGAACTCTGCTCAGTATTCTGTAATAATCTAAATGGGAAAAGAACTTGAAAAAGAATAGAGGTATGTATAACTGGATCACTTTTCTGTACACCTGAAAACTAACACAACATTGTTAACAACTATACTCCAATATAAAATAAAAATTTAAATAAATATAAATGACAATGAGTAAGATGTCTATTACTATAGTCACAGCAATGATTTGCTAGTCATCTCACTGTTCCCTTAACAATGTTCTACTGAATATATGCTTTTTTTCAAACACTGAAAGTGAAGTTGCTCAGTTGTGTCTGACTCTTTGGGATCCCATGAACTGCAGCCTCCCAGGCTCCTCCATCCATGGGATTTTCCAGGCAAGAATACTGGAGTGGGTTGCCATTTCCTTCTCCAGGAGAATCTTCCCGACTCAGGGATTGAACCTGGGTCTCCTGCATTGCAGGCAGATGCTTTACCCTCTAAACCAGCAGGGAAGCCCTGACACTATCTTACTTTAATTTTATTTCCTAATTAAAATCTCTAATTGCATGAACACAAGTTTAACAATTGTACTATAAGGTCAAGAGGAAAGAAAAATGCTCTTTTGGCATCCCTCGATTTCTCCTCTAGTTATCATTTTCTTCCCTCGAGATAGATTTGGACCATTCTACTGGAATGTGGCTTGACTGTCTGTCCTCAGCATCACTGGCAACAATTCTCAAAGCTGCCAATGGCAGTTGTGGACACTCATTGGAAATGACAGCAGACTTCAACATGGCATTGACTTGCATGAAGTTTTTCTAATGCTTAAGGAGTTTGGTCATGTGTCAGAGCTACTCACGTTAAATGATCTATTAGGTGCCATGATCTCCAGAAAGGTCATCTGTCACATTGTAGGCCAGAAGTGTCACCTCTGTTTAATGTGATAGGAAGCCAAACTCCCAAACTAACTAGAGAGAAATTGGCATATGTCACTGCTGGCTGATCAAAAAACTGAGGCTCTCAATTCACACCCACGATTGTGCAAATGAAAGTTCCCCACTTTAACCAGTGCATAAGCTAAATGTTTAACAGAGTCTATGACTTAATGGCCATTGAATTTTAATAGTTACAGTATTATTAGCTTAACATATTCTTACAATGAATATAAAGTAATGCATATAATGAGTTTTATTTGACTAAGGGTGAAAATCTTTTTGGCGGGGTGGGGGGGGTGGGGGGGGGTACTGCTGCTGCTAAGTCGCTTCAGTTGTCACCAACTGTGCAACCCCATAGACAGCAGCCCACCAGACTCCACTGTCCCTGGGATTCTCCAGGCAAGAACATTGGAGTGGGCTGCCATTTCCTTCTCCAATGCATGAAAGTGAAAAGTGAAAGTGAAGTCGCTCAGTTGTGTCCAACTCTTCGTGACCCCATGGACTGCAGCCCACCAGGCTCCTCTGCCCATGGGATTTTCCAGGCAAGAGTACTGGAGTGGGTTGCCATTGCCTTCTCCGAAGACAGTGGCTACCAAATGAGAATTTTGGAGAGTAGCAAGTGAAAATACTAAGCTGAGTTTACTAAACAAGAAATAAGGATTTCATGATATTTGTGAGGATCTGGGATGAATCCTAAGTTGGCCAAAGGCAACAAACATCACACCTGGCAAGATCTAGCTGAAAAGAAAAACCACAACATCAATAAATAAATTAGTGAAGTGTCTCTGAAGATAGGGTATATAGACTCTTTAGAAGCACCCTCAAATGGTTATCACTAGGTTAACAAAGAAAATGTAAGAATTAATTATAAGGGAAAATAATACAATTTAAATATTTGTGCTAAAAAGTGTGTACATGTATTATATCTAACATATTTTTGATATCACAAAAGATATCAACTAAGTGGATGGAGGTTTGTGACATTGTTCATCAACTAATGGACAGAGGTTCATGACACTGTACAGGGGGCAGTGATCAAGACCATCCCCAAAAAAAGAAATGCAAAAAGGCAAAATGGTTGTCTAAGGAGGTCTTACCAACAGCTATGAAAAGAAGAGAAGCAAAAGGCAAAGGAGAAAAGGAAAGATATACCCATTTGAATGCAGATTTTCAAAGAATGGCAAGGAGAGATAAGAAAGACTTCCTCAGTGATCAGTGCAAATAGAGGAAAACAGTAGAATGGGAAAGACTAGAGATCTCTTCAAGAAAATTAGAGATACCAAGGGAACATTTCATGCAAAGATGGGCACAAAAAAGGACAGAAATGGTATGTATGGGCCTGAAAGAAGCAGAAGATATTAAGAAGAGGAGGCAA
This sequence comes from Cervus elaphus, assembly GCF_910594005.1. Lineage (NCBI taxonomy): Eukaryota > Metazoa > Chordata > Mammalia > Artiodactyla > Cervidae > Cervus > Cervus elaphus. Next base: position 67,548,078 of record NC_057823.1, on the reverse strand, counting down.
GAAGACACAGAACTATACAAAAAAGATCTTCACGACCCAGATAATCACTATGGTGTGACCACTCACCTAGAGCCAGACATCCTAGAATGAGAAGTCAAGTGGGTCTTAGGAAGCATCACTACAAACAAAGCTAGTGGAGGCGATGGAATTCCAGTTGAGCTATTTCAAATCCTAAAAGGTGATGCTGTGAAAGTGTTGCACTCAATATGCTAGCAAATTGGGAAAACACAGCAGTGGCCACAGGACTGGAAAAGGTCAGTTTTCATTCCAATCCCTAAGAAAGGCAATGCCAAAGAATGTTCAAACTACCACACAACTGCACTCATCTCACATGCTAGCAAAGTAATGCTCAAAATTCTCCAAGCCAGGCTTCAACAGTACATGAACTGAGAAATTCCAAATGTTCAAGCTGGATTTAGAAAAGAGGTCAACATCTGTTGGCTCATCGAAAAAGCAAAAGAGTTCCAGAAAAACATCTACTTCTGCTTTAATGACTATGCCAAACTCTTTGACTGTGTGGATCATGACAAACTGTGGAAAATTCTTCAAGAGATGGGAATACCAGACCACTTGACCCGCCTCTTGAGAAATCTGTATGCAGGTCAAAAAGCAACAGTTAGAACTGGACATAGAACAACAGATTGGTTCCAAATAGGGAAAGGAGTACATCAAGTCTGTATATTGTCACCCTGCTTATTTAACTTATATGCAGAGTACAGCATGAGAAATGCTGGTCTGGATGAAGCACAAGCTGGAATCAAGATTGGCAGGAGAAATATCAATAACTGAGATATGCACATGACAGCACCCTTATGGCAAAAAGTGAAGAAGAACTAAAGAGCCTCTTGATGAAAGTGAAAGAGGAGAGTGAAAAAGTTGGCTTAAAACTCAACATTCAGGAAAAGAAAAAGAAAAAAAAAGAAAAAAAAAACCCCTCAACATTCAGAAAACTAAGATCATGGCATCTGGTCCCATCACTTCATGGCAAATAGATGGGGAAAGAGTGGAAACAGTGACACACTTTATTTTGGGGGGTTCAAAAATCATTGCAGATGGTGACTGCAACCATGAAGTTAAAAGATGCTTGCTCCTTGGAAGAAAACTTATGACCAACCTAGACAGCTTATTAAAAAGCAGAGACATTACTTTGCCATCAAAGGTCCATCTAGTCAAGGCTATGGTTTTTCCAGTAGTCATGTATGGATGTGAGAGTTGCACTATAAAGAAAGCTGAGTGCCAAAGAATTGATGCTTTTGAACTGTGGTGCTGGAGAAGACTCTTTAGAGTCCCTTGGACTGCAAGGAGATCCAAACGGTCAATCCTAAAGGAAATCAACCCTGAATATTCATTGGAAGGACTGATGCCGAAGCTGAAACTCCAATACTTTGGCCTCCGAATGCGAAGAACTGACTCATTTGAAAAGACCCTGAATGTGGGAAAGATTGAAGGTAGGAGGAGAAGGGGATGACTGAGCGTGAGATGGTTGGATGGCATCACCAGCTCAATGGACATGAGTTTGTCTGGGAGTTGGTGATGGACAGGGAGGCCTGGTGTGCTGTAGTCCATGGGGTCGCACAGAGCTGGACATGACTGAGCAACTGAACTGACTGAAGTTCTCTCTGAACCTTTGTTCAAAGATATTTAACAGTAAAATTAAGTGGGTGCTTTAAGGTGACATTTCATTGTTCATTTGTCATTTGTATTATCTGTATTTGTTTCCTAATTTGTGTGTTTTCCTTTGTGACAGTCCAGGTAATTTTACCAATAATCTAGATGGCTGTTAAGATTCCTATAGCCAAGATATAGGTTGCATCTCTTAGAGAACTCACAAGTGTGTAGTGTTTAAATAGACTAGGGTCTGCAAAGGACTCAAAACCCCTTCCCCATTAGACAAGCACTTGGAAAGACAAAGCAGTTGAGTCATTTTCCAAAGCAGTCTGGGAAGTCATGTTAGACTTGCTAGGCCTGCAGTCTACGCACTGTTCTGTGTCTTTCCAACATATCATGACACCTCCCACAGCACTGAATTCTTTCAGGCATGATCAGTCTTATAGTCTTTTCCTCAAGCAGCATGACTGCCTCCTTACACTTAAAAGAGACATTAAGAGACCCTAAGAATGCAAACCGTAAAAAAGAACTGATAAATTGATAATGCTATAATTTAGAAGTTTGGCACCATAAAAGACAATATAAACAAAATGAAAGATGATATACAGATGAGAAGACATTAGCATTGGACATAACTGAAAAAGAACTAGTCTCCAGAATATATAAAGAGCTCCTATAACTCAAAAATAAAATAACATTAAAAAAAGGACTAAGTATGAGAAGCAATTGATAGACCAAGAAACCCAAATGGATAATAGACGAATAAAAATATGTTCAACCACACCAGAGATTGGAAAGAGGTAAATTAAAACAACAATGAGATAACATCAAATTGACAGAAAAAGTTAAAGTCTGACACTACCAACTACAAGTAATGTTGCAGAGATACAGGAACTGTCACATATTACTGCATAGTTTAAACTGGTACAATAACTTTGGACAACCACTGACAATATCTAGTAAAGTTTTTAAAAGCTCATATCTTACAAGCCAGCAACTTTCTTCTAAATCAGTGTTTTTCAACAAAGAGAGGAATAGTTCACTTATCCAGGGGATACTTGGCAATGCCTGGAGACAATTTTAGTTGTCACATCTGGGGTTGCAAAGGCAAAGGAGGAGGGAAGGGATATTACTACAATCTAGAGAGGCTAAAGAATTGTTAAACATCCTACAAAGCACAGGTTATCCCTATGCTCAAAGAGTTATCTGGCTCAAATATCAGTAGTGCTGAGGTTGGGAAACTGTGGTGGTTGAATGGCCCCCAAAAGATTTGTCTACCTGGAATCTATGAGTATTCTCATAGACTTTCTTTGAGAAAAGATTCTTTGCATATGGAAATAATTTAAGGATCTCAAAATGAGACCTTGGATTATCTAGATGGGCCCCAAATCCAATGACAAGTGTCCTTATAAGACACAGACAGAAGAGAGACACAGAGGAGACAGCCATGTGAAGACAGAGGTCAGCAGAAGCTGGAGAAGCAAGAAATGGCATCTCTCCTAGAACTTCAGGAGGAAGTGACTGACTCTTGATTTGGGGCTTCTGCCCTACAAAAAAGTGTAAGAGGAAAAACATCCGTTGTTTTAAGCCACCCAGTTTGTATTGATTTGCTGTGGTAGCCTGAAGACTAGATATACATTCAAGAGAAACACTTGTATATGTTTTGGAGGAGAAATGTACAAAGTTGTAATTGAAGTTCACTATAACAACAACAACAACAAAATTGAAACAATCTAAATTTTTATCAAGAGGAAAATTAAAGTATATTCACTTAATGGTCTGCAGCAGTGTAAAAATGAACAACTTAGAACTGCATGTATTAGCCTGTGTGAATTTCATGATATAATACTGACAGGATAAAAGTCTGTTCAGAAGAATATATAAGGTATGATTATCATTTATATAAGGTTTTAAATCTACAAAACAATATTCTATAATATTTATGGCTATCTAAATCTATGGAAAAAATATAATAAGGTGAGTGATAAACACTGATCCCACACTGTTACAGGTTATGGAGGAAAGAGAGAAGGGGTGTACAGAAAGCTCCTATTAGATTCTGAAATATTTAATTTCTTTACTTAAAAAGAATAGTCTCATGAAGATTTGACATGATAATAAGATCTGATGAATCTGGGTTTTGGCCTCTTACAGTAGTGGCCATTCTTACCTATTTTAAATCATTTATGAGAAAATTAGTCATTGTTTTTAAGACATGGGAATGTATGCCATGTAAAATAAATCAGAACGATGTTTACAGGTGTCTGGAGAGTAATGAAGAGATAGTGAAATGATGAGGAAACAGAACATAGGTGGGACATTCGATTCAGCACAAAGATGGAGCCTTAATGAGCTGGGCAATCAGAGAATAGATGCTTCCCTTTTTAAAGCTTTCTTCAGCGATTCTCTGATACCTCAGTTGGTAAAGAATCCACCTGCAATACAGGAGATCCTGGTTCGATTTCCCGATTGGGAAGATCCCCTGGAGAAGGGACAGGCTACCCAATTCAGTATTCTTGGGCTTCCCTTGTGGCTCAACTGGTAAAAAATCCGCTCCCAATGCGGGAGACCTGGGTTCGATCCCTGGGTTGGGAAGATACCCTGGAGAAGGGAAAGGCTACCCACTCCAGTATTCTAGCCTGGAGAATTCCATGGACTATTCAGTCCATGGGGTCGCAAAGAGTCAGACACGACTGAGGACTTTCACCTTCACTTTCAGGGATTCTCCCTCCTTTCTGCCTCACTATGTCTCTTCTAGTTCTTCTGTGATTTTATTTGAGTTGAGAACATCCTCCCTAGTTTTTCTTTGGTTCAGAATTGTATCTGTGATAGTTGTAAATGAGAAGGGGGAAAAGGTGTACGGGGAGACCAGTCTTTGTTGTTTGGATCATCAACAGCCAACTAGGAGAGTTATATCTGTGAGTTATACTGTACAAACCACACTTTTCAGATTTGCAGGAATTGCAGCTGTGATATTTTCCAAGGGACTTCTGAGCTCAATAACTTGTGTGCTTCTGGGTCCTGGCTCTGGGGTTCCTGAGGGAAGACTAGGACAGCAATGCAGATGAATTTTGTGAGCCTAGTTGTGCTTGTGAATATATGCAAAGTCTAACTCCAGTTTGTGATTATCAAGTTAGTCAAAGTACACCAAAGCAAGAGTTAGGGAAGATATTTGAGAGGGGGGAAAAAAGGGATAGTAGACTATGCTTCTAACCTGTGAAGGAAACTAGTAGTTTGGCAATGTTTTGGAAAGAAGAAACATCCTGATTGCTTAAGACCCTAAAATGTCTAGGCTCCTTCCTTTTGTATTGTCTCTCATGACAAAGACTGAATTTGGATAACAGAATGACTGGCTTGAAATAATTAGGAAGAAAGCATCATAACCTGTTCTTTGTGCAAAACAACAACAACAACAAATGTTATAAATTGAACTCCTTCACTCATGATTTCTTTACATTAAATGAGGCACTTCCAAATGTGGGATGGAAACATAATGCTATTCTAAGAGGGAAAAAAAAAAAAAACCTGTATTTCCATTTTTACAGCTCATTATCTTTCTTTGTCTACTATATATAATCTTCTCCAAGACTTCAAATTAGGGACTTATTCGTAGCATTATTCTTGCTAACCTTGATATTAACCCCAAAGCTTCTGGACAAGTGCTATTTGGGGGCTTTGCATATAATCTGTTCTTTTCCCAAGATGTACTCACTAGGATAGAAATGTTTATTTATGCAATTATCTATTTACTGTGTTCCCACCTAGCTAGTCTGGAAGCTCAATTAGGAATGATAGTGAATGCCTCTTTCACCACTTCATGTTAGTGCCTATCATAGCATTTGCCCCATAGCAAGTGCTTATGATGGGCTGAATTATGCTCCTCCAAATTTGTATGTTGAAACTAACTTCCTGTGTGACTATATTTGGAGATATGGCCTTTAAGTGGGTAATTAAGGTTAAATGAAGTTCTGATCCAATAGGACTAATGTCCTTGTAAGAAGAGGAATAGATACCAGAGCTTACATTCTCTCTGCATGTTCACAGAATAGATGCCATCTGGGTACACAGCTTGAAGCCAGCTGCCTATAACTCAGCTCACCAGAAACCAACCTGGACGGCACCTTGATCTTGGGCATCTAGCCTTCAAATTCATGAGTAAATAACTTTCTGTTGTTTAAGACATCCAGCCTGTGATATTCTGAGCTAATGTATTGCTCAATAAATTCTTAAGAATTAAATGGTGTTGTGCTATTGATGATGATCATAAGAAAATACCGGCTGATAGGATATAAATGCCAAGTGTGTAAAAGTATAAGCTAGTAAACCAATTTTAAATAATCAAGTTTAGTTCCTCCTAAACATACAAAAGTAATGCTATCCAAAGCTCAAGGATATTTAAATTACATTTCATAAGAATAGATGCAGAAAAACATATTTCATTCTTGATTGGATTATTTTTTAAGTAAGTAGAAGCTTTCATTTCAGTTTTAAAAACATACTTGACCTTCTTAATCCATTTTGGCAATTTCCATGATTATTAAAAAACAAATCAAAACATTCATATAATCCTACAAATGCTAAATAATTTTATGTCCAAAGTACCTTCATTGCCTGAGGCCATTTTTCACTTGAACATGGAATTGAAGAGGGATTAATTAATATTTCTTTAGAACATGAGAAATTTCTTCTTGCCCGAATATATATGTTTTCTCCACTCCACCCTCATCAATATTATGTTTCTCTTATCTTCTCCCCAGTGCCCAAATCATTTGCCTCATTGCACTATCACAATTAGAAATCACAGATTTATTTGTGGATTTCTTAATCTAACTCTCATGAAACAGTAAGCTCCACGAGGAAAGAAATTATGTCTATTTTTATCCTAGCACAGTAATCTCTGTAACAAGCACAATGATCACCATGTAATAGGTAATTAATAAATATTTGCTGAATAAATTAATGCAAGTTAGAGGAATAATTAAAGTTTTATGCTTTTCACTAAACTCCAAGACGAGGTAACCTTTGGCTTCATTTTAACATCTAAAACCAATCCACCTAAGTCAGCTACTTCCAAAGGGCATTTGGAATTATTTGCATACCCTCAGAGTTCTACACTGCAACCACAGGCAACACAGAAGCATTTTCTTTTGCTAGAGCTGAATGAACCCATCAAAGGAAATAAATGTTGCCAAACAGTCTTCTAGGTGATTGGTAAAAGAGAGGATAAAATTGGCTTTGCCAAGTGGACCAGTCATTCTCTCTGAATCAGCACTCATCATGGTTGACTTAGCACTCAGGAACTGTTCTCCATAAGTTCAGAAAACAAATACACTTGCTTGATGAATGTGAATATGTTTGCTTTTGCAATTCCCTCTGACTCACAGTGACTGATGTATGGTGCTAAGGGTCATGATGAAAAATCAAAAAAAATGTAATCATTGGTGCCTATAATGAGCTTCCCTTAGCTAAGTCCCTTGAAATCGTATCTGAGCAAAGATCTTTTCCAACATGCTCAGGTGACCTAGGTCATTATCCAATCATTTATATTTTTGAAAAAGCCTTTGAGAAATAAGCTGGGAGTGTTTCATAGTTTTTAAAATCAAGTCCGTCAGGGAACACATTGTGAAAAAGCAAAAGTTCATGACATAAATCTTAATGTTGGTTTAAAGTTTAATAACTTTCTATATTCTCATCTTCTAGTCATTTACTGTGTGTATGTAAGAAAGTGCATTATACTCGGAGGGCCTACTAATCAGTGGGGATTAAATTGGGGAGGTACATTAAGGCTGTTAGGCCATTAGGATATCATTTAGCTCATTGGAGAGGTCATTTACTTAAAGCAAGGAGCCAAGGTTCTTCTCAAAGATGAGCCGTTTAATCCCAGATCACCCAAATGATCCTGTCCAACGTGCATTTTCCTAGTTTAATTTCCTCTGTAGGTTTTCTTTTATTTGTCCTATTTTATTTCTCCCATTTTATAATCACATTGTCTAATTTAAACTTAATTAAAACTTTCAATTAGAAAAAAAAAAACCAGATAGTTCTGGATACCTCCCAAGAAACACTTCATTAATGGGAACTCTTTAACAAGCAAAATATCTCACTGTGCAGACTAGATCCAAAGTTAGGGCTTCAAACATCCAACGTGTTGTTTTCAAAGCCTGGGTCATGTTGGCCAGAGATGGCTAACTTCCTCAGGATTAGAGTTTGGAGTCTAACAAAGAGCAGCATCTCTGGCTTGAGGTACTGTGTTCGCCTGATGACTGTGATTGACTCAGAAGTGAAGCATGATCTAAATGAAAGCAAATAAAGCCAAACCAATGAAATAACTTTTCTCGAACTATTGGGGAAGATGGTCTATTTTCTCTGTGCTTTTCAAGCTGGTAAGTTGTAATTTTGGAGTTTTTAGAAGCATGGAATACCAACAAAGAGGTGAGCACAGCCAAAAAATCCAACTGACAAATCATTGAAAATGTGATTTAAACACTTGATCCAGCTGTACTTGAAGCAAGCTCTACTACTACACTTTCCAAGTACACAGACATCCTTCCCCTCCCCGCCAAAAAAAACCTCTCCCCTTTTATTTTTTCCCTTAGACGTCAAACCTACTGAATCAGAATCTCCATTTCAAGGTTTCTAGATGATCTGCATGCCCATTAAAGTATTAGGAGCACTACTTTCAGCCCTTCTGAGTTGCATTTTCTCATTTGGAGCTGATATATTCTTAATGAATATAAGTAGGTTCTATTACTATCTCTGTCTTTTATGAAACAGGATACTAAAAAATGTTCAGTTGTGCACGATCATGCACATAGTAAATGGTGGAACTGGGATCAAAGCTCAGCCTACCTGTCTCCAAAGCTTTTGTCTTTACCTCACGGGCCATACCACAAGGACTCTGTTTACCCCTTAGGAATTCTTATCAAATGAATCCACAGACTGATAGGAAGGTCAGCAGGTTGGAAATTCAAGGAAGAGTTGCAATTCAAGTCCAAAAGTGGTCTGCTGACAGAATTCCTTCTTGATTGGAGAAGGTCAGTTGTTATTCTATTAAAACCTTCAACTGGATTGGATAAAGCCACATTATGAAGAGCAACCTATTTTACTCAAAGCCCACCACACTAAATGTTAAACTCATTCAAAACAACTCAACCAATCAAACAACAACAACAACAACAACAAAAAAAAAAAAAAAAAAAAAAAAAACCTTCCCAGAAATATCCAGAATACTGTTTGACCAAATATCTGAACACTGTCCCAGGCAAGTTGACACATAAAATTAATTATCACCATTTTATGGATCGATGGAGGTAACACTTTTATCTCCTTGTGTGGAATCTGGCAAATTCACCCATCTGAGCAAAGAACAATAACTGCTAATCTCTAGGATGAACCTAACTCTCTTGCCCTGGCACAAGTTCATTCTCTAAGGATTTTTATATGCCACCTCAGTTCAGCCTGGAAACTCAGCAGAAGCCAGTCTGGCCACATTTGCTCCTACCAAAGTGAAGAATAACTAAAGACCCTCTTGATGAAAGTGAAAGAAGAGAGTGAAAAAGTTGGCTTAACATTCAGAAAACTAAGATCATGGCATCCAGTCCCATCACTTCATGGCCAATAGATGGGGAAACAGTGGCTGACTTTATTTTTATGGGCTCCAAAATCACTGCAGATGGTGATTGCAGCCATGAAATGAAAAGACGCTTATTCCTTGGAAGGAAAGTTATGACCAACTTAGATAGCATATTAAAAAGCAGAGACATTACTTTGCCAACAAAGATCCATCTAGTCAAGGCTATGGTTTTTCCAGTGGTCATGTATGGATGTGAGAGTTGGACTGTGAAGAAAGCTGAGTGCCGAAGAATTGATGCTTTTGAACTGTGGTGCTGGAGAAGACTCTTGAGAGTCCCTTGGACTGCAAGGAGATCCAACCAGTCCATCCTAAAGGAGATCAGTCCTGGGTGTTCATTGGAAGGACTGATGCTGAAGCTGAAACTCCAATACTTTGGCCACCTGATGTGAAGAGCTGACTTATTGGAAAAGACCCTGATGCTGGGAGGGATTGGGGGCAGGAGGAGAAGGGGACGATAGAGGATGAGATGGCTGGATGGCATCACCGACTCCATGGACATGAGTTTTCTCCAACACCACAGTTCAAAAGCATCAATTCTTCGGTGCTCAGCTTTCTTTATAGTCCAACTCTCACATCCATACATGACCACTGGAAAAACCATAGCCTTGACTAGACGGACCTTTGTTGGCAAAGTAATGGCTCTGCTTTTTAATATGATATCTAGGTTGGCCATAACTTTCCTTCCAAGGAGTAAGCGTCTTTTCATTTCATGGCTGCAATCACCATCTGCAGTGATTTTGGAGCCCCCAAAAATAAAGTATGACAGTGCTTCCACTGTCTCCCCATCTATTTGCCATGAAGTGATGGGACCAGATGCCATGATCTTAGTTTTCCAAGTGTTGAGCTTTAAGCCAACTTTTTCACTCTCCTCTTTCACTTTCATCAAGAGGCTTTTTAGTTCCTCTTCACTTTCTGCCATCAGGGTGGTGTCATCTGCATATCTGAGGTTATGCATAGATATTTACAATTGTTATGTCTTCTTCTTGGATTGATCCCTTGATCATTACATAGTGTCCTTCCTTATCTCTTGCAATATTCTTTATTTTAAGGTCTATTTTGTCTGATATGAGGATTGCTACTCCAGCTTTCTTTTACTTCCCATTTGCAGGGAATATACTTTTCAATCCTTCCACCTTCAGTCTATATGTGTCTTGAGGTCTGGAGTGTGGGTTTCTTGTACAAAGCGTATATATGGGTCTTGTTTTTCTATCCATTCAACCAGTCTGTGTCTTTTGGTCAGAGCATTTAATCCATTTACATTTAAAGCAATTATTAATATATATGTTCCTATTGCCATTTTCTTTATTGTTTGGAGTTGATTTTGTAGATCTTTTTTCTTCTCATATTTCTTGACTATATAATTCCATTTAACATTTGTTGTAAAGCTGGTTTGGTGGTACTGAATTCTCTTAACTTTTGCTTGTCTGAAAAGCTTATTTATCCATCAATTTTGAATGAGATCCTTGCCAGGTACAGTAATCTTGGTTGTAGAATTTTCTCTTTCAGTACTTTAAATACATCCTGCCAACCCCTTCTGGCCTGCAGAGTTTCTGCTGAAAGATCAGCTATTAAGCCTATGGGGTTTCCCTTATATGTTACTTGTTGCTTTTCCCTTGCTGCTTCTAATATTCTTTCTTTGTGTTTAATCTTTGTTAGCTTGATTAGTATGTGTCTTGGCATGTTTCTCCTTGGGTTTATCCTATATGAGGTTCTGTGTGCCTCTTAGACTTGATTGACTATTTCCTTTCCCATTTTGAGGAAATTAACATCTATAATCTCTTCAAAAATTTTCTCATACCCTTTCTTTTTCTCTTCTCTTCTGGGACCCCTATAATTCGAATGCTGGTGCATCTGATATCCTCCCAGAGGTCTCTGAGACTATCCTCAGTTCTTTTCATTCTTTTTACTTTATTATGCTCTTCAGAAGTTATTTCCACCATTTCATCTCATTGATTCGTTCTTCTGCTTCAGATATTCTGCTATTGATTCCTTCTAGAGTATTTTTTAACTTCAGTAATTGTGTTGTTTGTCTCTGTATATTTATTCTTTCATTCTTCTAGGTCTTTGTTAATTGATTCTTGCATTTTCTCCATTTTGTTTTCAAGGTTTCTGATCATCTTTACTAGCATTATTCTGAATTCTTTTTCAGGTAGTTTGCTATTTCCCCCTTCATTTATTTGGATTTCTGTGTTTCTAGTTTGCTCTTTCATTTGTATAGTATTTCTCTGCCTTTTCTTTTTTTTTTTAAACTTATTGTGTTTGAGGTCTCCTTTACCCAGAATTCAAGGTTGAATTCTTTCTTCCTTTTGGTTTCTGCCCTCCTACGGTTGGTCCAGTGGTTTGTATAAGCTTTGTATAGGGTGGGATTTGTGCTGAGTTTCTTTTGTTGTTGTTGTTTGTTTGTTTTTCCTCTGATCAACAAGGCTTAGTGAGGTGGTAACCCTGTCTGTTGATGATTGGGCTTAAATTTAGTTTTGCTTGTTGTTTAGATGAGGCATCCTGCACAGGGTTCTACTGGTGGTTGGGTGATGCCGGCTCTTCCATTCAAGTGGTTTCCTTTGTGTGAGTTCTCACTATCTGATACTCCTTAGGGTTAGTTCTCTGGTAGTCTAGGGTGTTGGAGTCAGTACTCACACTCCAAAGGCTCAGGGCTTGATCTCTGATCAGAAACAAAGATTCCACAAGTGGGTTGTTATGGCATTAAGTGAGATTAAAACAAATATCCAAAAATAAGAAACCAAAGATGAACCCCAGACAAATGGCAGTTATAAAATCAGGCAAATAATAACTAAAATAATGGAATATACACATATACATATATACCCATAAGCAAAGCCAAAACAGTCCAACAAAAATACAGTATAGTAGCTTGACCTGGCAAACAAAGGAAATTAAAAATTATATTTACCAGTTAAGAACAAAGCTAACTAAAGCACAAACTGGAAAACAAAACTAAAGCAAGGTGCCAAGTGGGAAATAAAGCAATGAAAACAAAACTAACAAATATGTTGAGAGGAAAGGAAAGAAAGAATAGTTATGCAAAGTTAAATACACATAGATGAAGATTTATGTACATTAAAGGTTAGCTGCAAGGGGAAGAGAACAGTAAGCAAGGTGAACAAAGGCATAAATATAGAAAAAATATAATAGGTTTAAAAAATTAAAAATTAAAATTTTAAAAAGGAAGAAGAAAGAAAAAGAAGAAAATTCCACAAAACTGCAAAAGCCCAACGTAGAGGCAGAGGTTTATGACAACAATAAAAAGGGTGACTGAATATACCCATATACACCCATAAGCAAAATCAAAACAGTCCAACAAAAATAAAGTACAATAGATTGACCTGACAAACAAAGGAAACCAAAAATTATATCTACCAGTTAACAAAAAAACCAAGTAAAGCACAAACTGGAAAACAAAACTAAACCAAGTTCCCAAGTGGGGAATAAAGCAGTGAAAACAAAACTAACAAATATGTTGAGGGGCAAGAAGAGAGAGAAAAGAAAGAAAGAATATATATGCAAAGTTAAAAAGAGGTAGATAAAGAAGATTTATCTACATTAAAGATTAACTGCAAGGGAAAAGAACAGAGGGAAAAGCAAGCAAAGGAATAAATGTAGAAAAAAATAATAGGTTTGAAAAATTAAAATTAAAAAAAAAAAGAAAAAAAAGAAGGGAAACTCCACAGAACTGCAAAAGCCCAACTTAAAGGCAGAGTTTTGTAACAACAATAAAGAATTGTGACTGAGAAAAAAAGAAAAAGAAAGCTCAAAAGCTTAATTAGATTTCATAGTGCCAATAAAATTGACAACTATAACGGTTGCGGGGTGGGGGGGGGGGGCAGGGGCGGGAGGGGCGCGGTGCGGAGAGAAAAAAAAAATCCCAAAGAATCTACAGAACAAGTCAAAACATAAGAGTAATAAATGTTTTTCTTGAGTCACTTCTGTCAGTCTTCCCAACTGGAAGTCACAGTCCACCTCACCTCCCCAGGATGCCATCCAACACTGGGCTGATCTCTGGACCTGCTGTGGGGGCAGCTCAGATTCTAATATGCTCCAACACCTGTGTTCTTGCCTCCAATGTCCACAGTTATCAGAACTAGTGCGTTTAGTGTGTTTTCTGTCATGGGAGCTCTCAGTGTCCTTTTGTATATTCCATATATTCCAGACACAGTCTGCCTAGTTGATCATGTGGATTTCATCTGCAGCTTGTGCAGCTGGTGGGAAGGTTTTGGGTCTTCTTCCTTAGCCACACTGCCCCTTGGTTTCAATTGTGGTTTTACTTCCACCTCTGCATGTGGGTCGTCCACTGGGGTTTGCTCCTGAGGCTGCCCTGAGGACTTGGGTTTGCCCCTGTGAGGGCCAAGTGTGGAGATGGTGCAGCTGCTCGGGTTGCAGGGGATCTGGCAGCACCAGGTACTCAGGGGAGTTGGCGGCTAGGGCAGCAGGAAATATAGTGTTCTAGAAGGGGATGGCAACCAGTATTGGCCCATACGCTCCAGTATTCTTGCCTGGAGAACCCTCCTCCCCACCGACAGAGAAGCCTGGCAGGCCACAGTGTCGCACAGTTGGACACGACCGAAGAGACCCTGTGGACATAGACGCAAGGCTTTTTGTGCCTGTGGCAGCTCTGCCCCAGTGAGAGTTGAGCGTGAAGGTGGCACAGCTGCTTGGCTTGTGGGGCCCGTGGGGGCACCATGCGTGCAGGGACACGGACTGCCTCCGGCGCAGGAGTTACGGCCCGATCAGAGTCTTTCTACAAACCTCTTGTAGCTGGTGATCAGGAGGCCTCTTTGGCCAGTCTTTCTCCACAGCTCTGCCTGTTCAGGCACTTGGCGGGCTCCCTTGCCTGGGGTCCTTCTCTGTTGTTTGGTGCATCAGACACATAGATGGGTCCCCTGGCTGGGGTCCTACTCTGTAGATGGGCACATAGGCACTTAAAGGGGCACCCTGGGCGGGGTCCTACTCTGTAGTTCGGTGCGTCAGGCATTTGATGGTCCAGCCTCTCTATTGTTCAGCTGCCGATACTGGCGCGTGGAGAGAGAGAGGCTGTGGTGATGACTCCACCCCCTACGCGTGACTCAGTAGTAATGTCTTGCTTCCATGGCTACCTGGCTTTCCACCACAGACATTTCCCTCCACAATCTCCTCCCTCACATCCCCTCAATACATCTCTCCACAGTCAACAGCACCCCTTGCCCTGGGATTGCTCCACAATCCCTAAACTCCAGCTCCTAGCTGCTGCGCCTTCCAGGGGACCAGCATTCCTGTCTGGGGCATGTATGGCTGTGGCAAGGACTGTCCGATTCTCATTCCATTTAGGCTGCCACAGATCAGCTGTTTCACTCTCAGCCTTAAATGTTTATTCTCTGACTCAGACAAATGCCCCAATGTGGGGATCAGACCGCTGCCTCAGTTCCCCGACCTGCCAAGGGTTAGTCCAGTCCTACTAATATTCTGGTTTTTCCCCCTAGTTCCTTTGTCCTACTGAGTTTTGCGTGGTTCTATATATTCTTTTCCACTGGCCAGGTACTCCTGTCTGTTCTCAGCTGGTGTTCTGCATGCACTTCTGTGTCTAAAGGTGTTTTCCTGATGTATCCGTGGAGAGAGATGTGCTCCACATCCACCCAATCCTCTGTCATCTTCTGCCTTCTTTCTTTAACAGCATTGGTTGCTTTGTGGTTTGGATGTCACATATTTCAAAGAAACATTTGGGTTTCTCTGGATTATGCTTTAGCTTGGTTTAATGCAAGCAAGTTTGTCTTCACGTTTTTGGAATAAAATCCACAATATTCATATTTATACTCACACCTTTAAATTTTTTCTGTTTTTCTTTCTATAGTATTTTTTCATATTTGCCCTAATAGTTGTTTCATTTTCCAATTAGACAATAGTTGTTCTATTTTCCAATTAAACACACCTTGGAGTACCTATAGGTTACCATATCCAGAAGATATAATTCCTAGTGTAGAAGGTGCCCTTGACTTACTGGAATGATGGTCCCTCCTGATTTATCACATGCATCTTCTGTTTTATCAGAAGTCACAGGGTTTTAGACCCACTGTCTCTGATATAGAGCAAAGCTCAGACAGCTGTATGCCAGACGAGCATAATGTTATATATGATTGTGTCTTCTAGGCCCTGGCTATCATTTAGTCATATACAATAGGAGCTGCAAGTATGACCTCTATAAGGAACTGGGTAGGGAGGTTGGGCAGGGGAGGGGGTGTTGCTTAGCTGCTTCCCTGAAGAATACCCTGAGTGCACAGTATATGGCCCATGGTCAATTTCAGGTAACACCAAGTGAAGAGTAAGTTCACTTAATTACAAATTGACCCAAGTCTTTTCTTCCACATATTTGAAGGGAAATATACTTCCCTCAGTAGAAAGGATCAAGTAGAAACTCTACACCAGGAGCTATCCTAGGAGATAAAGGAGTGAGGGAAGAGGGGGTACTTTACTAAAGGTCAATGGCAGGATTTATATTAGGCTTTCTGGGCTTGGAGTGTCAGCACCAAGAGGAAGCAGGGACGAACTTCACCTCAAGATCCTGCTAGAACACTCTTGGAAAGCAGAGAAGCAACTGAATTCTTCGCCTTTTCACATTTCAGTACATCATAAGGACACAGTCCCCAGGAAGTGAATTTAAAAAACCTAAAATTAAAATCTCATCAAGTCATTCCATCACCTCAGAACTAGAACAAATAATTTCACAATTTGTATGGAAATACAAAAAACCTCGAATAGCCAAAGTAATCTTGAGAAAGAAGAATGGAACTGGAGGAATCAACCTGCCTGACTTCAGACTCTACTACAAAGCCACAGTCATCAAGACAGTATGGTACTGGCACAAAGACAGAAATATAGATCAATGGAACAGAATAGAAAGCCCAGAGATAAATCCACGAACCTATGGACACCTTATCTTTGACAAAGGAGGCAAGGATATACAATGGAAAAAAGACAACCTCTTTAACAAGTGGTGCTGGGAAAACTGGTCAACCACTTGGAAAAGAATGAAACTAGAACACTTTCTAACACCATACACAAAAATAAACTCAAAATGGATTAAAGATCTAAATGTAAGACCAGAAACTATAAAACTCCTAGAGGAGAACATAGGCAAAACACTCTCCAACATAAATCACAGCAAGATCCTCTATGACCCACCTCCCAGAATAGTGGAAATAAAAGCAAAACTAAACAAATGGGACCTAATGAAACTTAAAAGCTTTTGCACTACAAAGGAAACTAAAGTAAGGTGAAAAGACAGCCCTCAGATTGGGAGAAAATAATAGCAAATGAAGAAAAGGACAAAGGATTAATCTCAAAAATATACAAGCACTCATGCAGCTCAATTCCAGAAAAATAAATGACCCAATCAAAAAATGGGCCAAAGAACTAAACAGACATTTCTCCAAAGAAGACATACAGATGGCTAACAAACACATGAAAAGATGCTCAACATCACTCATTATTAGAGAAATGCAAATCAAAACCACAATGAGGTACCATTACACGCCAGTCAGGATGGCTGCTATCCAAAAGTCTACAAGCAATAAATGCTGGAGAGGGTGTGGAGAAAAGGGAACCCTCTTACACTGTTGGTGGGAATGCAAACTAGTACAGCCGCTATGGAAAACAGTGTGGAGATTTCTTAAAAAACAAACTGGAAATAGAACTGCCATATGACCCAGCAATCCCACTTCTGGGCATACACACTGAGGAAACCAGATCTGAAAGAGACACGTGCACCCCAATGTTCATCGCAGCACTGTTTATAATAGCCAGGACATGGAAGCAACCTAGATGCCCATCAGCAGATGAATGGATAAGGAAGCTGTGGTACATATACACCATGGAATATTACTCAGCCATTAAAAAGAATTCATTTGAATCAGTTCTAATGAGATGGATGAAACTGGAGCCCATTATACAGAGTGAAGTAAGCCAGAAAGATAAAGAACATTACAGCATACTAACACATATATATGGAATTTAGAAAGATGGTAATGATAACCCTATATGCAAAACAGAAAAAGAGACACAGAAGTACAGAACAGACTTTCGGACTCTGTGGGAGAAGATGAGGGTGGGATGTTTCGAAAACAGCATGTATACTATCTATGGTGAAACAGATCACCAGCCCAGGTGGGATGCATGAGACAAGTGCTCAGGCCTGGTGCACTGGGAAGACCCAGAGGAATCGGGTGGAGAGGGAGGTGGGAGGGGGGATCGGGAGGGGGAATACATGTAAATTCATGTCAATGTATGACAAAACCCACTGAAATGTTGTGAAGTAATTAGCCTCCAACTAATTAAAAAAAAAAAAAAAGTATTGAAATATAAAAAAAAAAAAAAGACACAAATACATAAAATTTGAGAAATAAGAATTAAAAGTAACATTTACTTTATCAGAACTTTTGCTTGGTCCTGAGCTGATTTTTCTTCTTCTTGTCCATGAAGAATTAACTCTGCTACTTTATGTAGCTGCTCAATACAGCGAGCTGTTACTTCTGCCAGACTTTCAATGGACAGCATGTATACTTCCTGAAAGCAAAAAGTATAAGTCAGAAAATTATTCACTAAGCAGATACTTTCTAAAAAATGTTGTGACATTAAAAAAATTAAATAATTCTTGGGAAGAAAACCAAACAAATATGACCTGAAAAAAAAAATTACCCAAAGTTTAATGGGTGTACCTAAGACTATTCTAAATGAAATGCCACCATAAAATAGACGTGTCACCAGGTCCCAGGGACATGACAATCCTTTATAGCTGGGTCCCCAGTTCTCGGGCTTCCCCAGTGGCCCAGCTGGTAAAGAATCCACCTGCCAATGCAGGAGATGCAAAAGACACGGGTTCGATCCCTGGGTAGGGAAGATCTCCTGGAGAAGGAAATGGCAACCCATTCCAGAATTCTTGCCTGGAGAATTCCATGGACAGAGGAGCCTGGCAGGCTGGGCTCATGGAGTCACAAAGAGTCAGACACAACTGAGCAACTGAGCACACACATGTACACGCCCCAGTTCTCAGCATGATGCTGGGCACATAACAGGAAGATACTCAAGAAAGTGTGTAGAAGGATGGCTGAATGAACAGACCTCAGTAGATATTTTTTTTTAGAGTGATCTAAATTGTAAATTTCTTTATCTAAAACTCAATGTAAAATGAAGTTATTGCAAACGCATTTTTTTAACACAGGCAGATTCTAAATTATGCACATATAAATTTATTAAACTACAGAATAAAAAAAAAAAGTCATTCCATCACCTTAAACCTGCAAAGACTTCTAACTGCCCTTAGGATTAACAATAAAAATAGCAAGGTCAAAGAAAGCCCTATTGCCAAGAGTTGGGGCTACTCGTACATGTGTGTACTCCTCATTGCTGCGGCTTCTCTTGTTGTGGAGTGCTGGCTCTGAGGTCTCAGGCTGCAGCAGTTGTGGCACGTGGGCTCAGCAGTTTTGGGTCCCAGGCTCTAGCGCACAGGCTCAGTAGTTGGTGCACAGGCTTAGTTGCTCGGCAGCATGTGGGATCTTCCTAGATCAGGGATCAAACTCGTGTCTTTTGCACTGACAAGTGGACTCTATCACTGAGCCACCAGGGAAGCCCCTGGCAGGCAGATTCTTAACCACTGGACCACCAGGGAAGCTCCCATAAAATGCAATTAGTCAAAAGCCCTGGTGGTACTAAATAACATGAGATGCATCTTCGTGCAACACTACAAGCAAGGCATAACTGGGATCTACCATGTGGCACTATCATTAATGATGTAATGATTATGACGATGATGATGACAATGACATCACAATTATTTCCTGAGCACCAGCCCTTTCTACTCCTAGGAGGACAATGCTTTTCTTTTATAGATAAGGAAAATATGACTTGTAATTTGCTGAAGTTCACTCAGTAAATAAGGGCAAGTGTAGAATTTTAATCCAGTCATCCATGTGGTTCTAAATGTGGTCAGAGAACCATAAACCTCAGAATTACCTGTGTTTATTTAAAACACAGGATTCTGATACATGCCCTACAAAGACTGAAATTAGAATCTCTCTGAGTGGGGTCCATTAAGTTTCCCCTTAATGCACTTTAATATTTCAGAAAGGTCACCAAACTGCACTCTTTCCATAAATTGTCTCAAAGCTATTGCCTCAGTTTGTTAAGCTCTCTCTGCTTGCCATATCCTTAAAAATGGATCTATGACCACTCTGAAAGGGATAATCTCCCCTTATTTTAGCTCCTAGAACCCATATGTAACCCCAATTGGTCTGATAAGAATAATGAACTGGGAAGAATAAAACAAACTGGTGGATTTTCACATACATGTGTGTGAATACATATTCATAAATATCTTCTTTAACTTCTTGGTTTGAAGTAATTATAGATTCACAAGAGGTTGCAAAGAAATGTACAGGGAGGATCAGTGCATATTTTACCCAGTCTCCCCCAGTGTTAACATTTTGTGTAAATATAGTACTATATCAAAATTAGGTGGTTGACCCTAATCAAATATATGAACTTGTTAGTGTGTGTGCGTGTGTGTGTGTGTTTCTATGCAGTTTTGTCACATGAGTAGCTTCCTGTAACTAACACTACAGTCAAGACAAAATCATCCCAAAGCTCCATTGTGCTACACCTTTGTAGCCGTATCCCCTCCCACCCTTCACTCCTGGAAAGCACTAATTGTTTATCTACAATTTTGTTCTTTTAAGGATATTATATAAATGGAATCATAAGGTATGTAGCCTTTTGTAATTGCCTTTTTTCACTCAGCACAATTTTCTTGAGGTTTATCCAGGACATACTGTGTTGCTATATCTATTTATCAATAGTTCATTTCTTTTTATTTCTGAGTAGTATTTTGTGGTTAGATAAAATGTAGTTTGTTTAATCATTTACTCATTGAAAGACATTTGGGTAGTTTTCAGTTTGGGACTGAATAAAGCTGCTGTGAACATTTATGTACAATTTCCTTGCAAACATAGTTTTAATTTCTTGGGGATAAATATTCACAATTGTAATCACGGAATCGTATGGTAAGTCAATTTTTAGTTTTAAGGGAAACTGCCAAACTATTTTCTAGAGCAATGGTACCAGTTTACATTCCCATCAGCAATATGTGAGTAATCCAGTTTCTCTTCCTCCCTGCCAATATTCAGTGTTATCACAATTGTGTTATCTGCAGAAAGAGACTATATGATTTCTTCCTTTCAGATCTACATGCATTTTCTTTCTTTTTCTTGCCTTATTTCTCTGGGTAGAGTTTCCAGTACTACATTCAAGTAATCTACAGGAAAGTAAGAAGAGAGAAACAGAGGAACAAGAGGGAGAAAACAGACAATAGTGGGAGCCCTAACACATCAGTAATCACTTTAACTGTAAATGGTTTGAATACACTACTTAAAAGACAGAGATTTACTTGTCTGTTTCAATGAAAAGTGAATGAATAAAAAATTATGATCAAATTATGCTATCCATAAGAAACTCACTTCATACAAAACATGGGCAAAAGGATGAGAAAAAGATAGATGCAAATTATTATTGCAAAAAATTGTGCAAATACTGATTTTTTTTTTAATAAATGCAGGAATGGTTATACTGGTATAAGACAAAGTAGACCTCAGGGCTCAGAAAATTATAAGAGACAGAGAGGATGTTTACATAATGATTAAAAGGTTGATCCAGTAAGAATACATAGCAATGCTAAGTATGGATATAACAAACAATAGAACTGCAAAAAAAAAAAAAAAAATATGAAGCAAAAACTGATAGAGCTAAAAAGATAAATAGGCAAGATTTTAATTATTGTTGGAGACTTCCATACCTTACCTTCAGCAATTAGCAGAAGTATTAAACAGAAAATTAGTGTGCATGCTCAGTCACAGGCAACTCTTTGCAACTCTTTGCAACTCTATGGATTGTATCCCAGCAGGCCCCTCTCTTCATAGAATTTTCCCAGCATGAATATTGGAGTGGGTTACCATTTCCTCCTCCAGGGGATCTTCCCAGCCCAGGATCAAACCTGTGTCCCCTACATTGTAGGCGAATACTTCACCATTGAGCCACCAGGGAAGCCCAAGAAAATCAGCAAGGATATACAATTTAACGACACCATATTTTGTCGGTATCTAACTGACAAAAATGTTGGATAGAATATTCTTCCTAACAATGTAATATACACTCTTTTCAAGAATATACACTCATGGAATATTCTCCAAGACAGACCACATCCTAAGTCACAAAACAAGTCTTAAACTTAAGAGAATTTAAATCACATGGTTATTTTTTTGACCAAAACAGAATCAAACTGGAAATCAGTAACAGAAAAACAATAGGAAAATTTTCAAACAGTGAAAATTAAGGATCTGCTAAATTCTCCCCTAAGACTCTTTGCTTACATCACTTCAGTAGATTGTTGATAATAAAAATTGTCCTGTCCATCACTTACCCATGTATTTGTCTTTCAAGATGTAAGGAAAAGAAGTAAAATAAATGAAAGCACAGAAAAGTGAAATTACATCTCCAACTTGAAAAACTTATTCTGACCCTCTCATTTTATGGAAATTGGAGGCTTCTTATGAACCCCCAGAGCTTTAGCCTATGCCTGAGTTATGCCTTCAATTGATAAGTAATGTAAGATCTTTAACTTATTCAACTGAGACTTTAGGCATCAAAGGTAAACCTGCCCCTTTCCTTGGCAGCCTACTACTTCCTGATGACACACAGCTTTAAGGTGCATAAGTAAGGGAGAAACGGGTCCAATGGGCAGCAGTGTGATTATCTGCAATCAAGTGTAATTTTATCAGAAAATTGCATCTTGCCCTTTTTCAGAGTCAAGGAGTAATGCATGAATCTAGCAGAAATGGTTCACTCTTACCCCTTGAAGGACTGGGCCTGGTTAGTCAAGACTTCAATCTGTTTCATTCAAAGCTAAGGACCTCCAAGTGACTTTAATCAAAACGCTGATGGCCAGAAAAAGAGCACAGACAGCAATGCTCTTTTCGCTTGGGTCACAGAACTCAAGCAGAGGAGCTCAGAAAACAAGACTGTGGTGTTTACAGAGGTAGGACTTGAATTGCCCTGACAACTGCAGGGCAGGTAGGACTTGAATTGTTCTTTCCTGCCTAGAGTGAGAGGGTCTAGAGGCAGTCAAAGAAAACATACTGCACCCAGAAAGAGGAGAGCTCCCATTTCGTTTACAAACACAGATTGTGTTTGTAAGCCTCTAACTTTGGCTTCTCTAATCAGGCTTCATGTACCATTGGCTCCTGTGTGGAAGACAACTACCTGGTTCTAGCTAATGGTTATGTTTTGATGGAAAACTTAGTTCCCTTCTGTTGTTTAATCCCCTCCAATGACTCCTGACACCCTTGGAATAAAGTTGAAATTATGTCCTGTGGCCTGCAAGCAAGCCCTCATGACCTGCCCTCTGTACTGTGTACTTTCAGCTTCATCTCTCACCAGCTCTCTCCCCTGTTCTACACCAGAATGTTCTGAGATTTCCCGTTCTATACTCTGTCACTGCCTCTACTCCACCACGTTCTCTCTCATTCTTGGGCCTTTGACTATTGTGTTCTCTCTATATGACACAGGCTTCAGCCTCTCCACCTTACTCATATTTTGGGTCTCGTTTAAATGTCACTTCTTTACTGGATCCCACCTCTGCCAGATGGATACACACACAGCCCCTGCACTGCCTCTCTGAGCCCCTCTCCACTTTGTACTTATCACTTCCCTGATTGTGTCTCTCCCTGAAGTGCTCCACGTAGATAGGAATCACATTTAGCTTGTTCATCATTTATGCTCTCATACACTGTCTAGTACATGATACGTACTGAATAATTACTTTTAGGGTAAAGAAAGAAATTAATAATCAAAAGAAGAAAAGCATAAAAGTATCATTTGGGGGTGTTAAAGTTGCCTCCTTAAGAGTGTTGACTGGCAAGGGATAAGAAGGAATTGTATGGTAGGAAGGAAAAAGTCTATCTTGAAAATGATGTAGGTTAGATTTATGTGAATTTGTCAAAACTCTTCAAATTATACGCTTAAGTTCTATGCATTTCCCTGTATGTAAATTTTACATTAACCAGTTTTTAAAAAGAAGAAAAATAAATTTGCCTGCTTTATACACACAAGGCCCACCATAAGGTACTATCATTAGGCATTAACAACCAGGGCATGACCTCTGGTTCCAAACTATGAATTCACATTAAAACCATCTGTAGAACTTTTTCGAGATAACAGGTTTTTTCCACATGCCAACTCAGTGTGCTTCAATAAACATTTGGTGGATTAATATATAAACAATCATCAGAGAAGGATATTTTTCTCTTGCAAAAAATCACTACAGTTTCTTCTTTCTTTGCTTACTACTTCATTACCCAACAATGACTCTACTATGCCTTTCCATTTATTTTGATAAGAAATATAAAAATAAGTGAAATATGAGACCATAGTTCTGGATTTTTAAAACATGATAATAGGCAACAACTTAACTTGCTTGGACCTCAGTTTCTTTATCAAATGAAGGTGGCAGACCATGCTCGGCACACCTCAAGATAAACAGGTGTGTGTAAAAATGTTTTTGTAAACACTAAAACACAAGAGAAGATAAGTTCATTTTATTATGCTAAAACTCAAACTCAAGATCATAAGTTCACATTCCTTACTTTCTCTGTATCAACCCAGTAGAGAGGTAGAGCAAAGGTCGGACATGACTATGACTAGAAAGGAACAGATCAAAGACATAAAACAGATGTTTAAAACTCCATCCAGAATGCATCATGTTCTGACAGACTCCTGTCCTGGATTTCCCTATCATCTACGATCTGTGTTTCTTCCAGTATTCAATAGCAGCAATTGGCAAACTTTTTTGTAAAAGATCAGGTAATAAATGTTTTAGATTTTGAGGGCCATGTGGTCTCTTTAACAACTCTTCAACTCTGCAAGAAAGCAGCATAGAAGACATGTAAACACATAACTGCGTCTGTGTGCTAATAAAACTTTATTTATAAAAACAGACAGTGAACAACATTATTTTTGTGAGCCAGAATTTGCTGATCCCCTTCTAGAGAGATTCTGAAGAGCAATCTGTCTGTTACAGGTTGAGTTTCCTTGGAAGTAGATTCTGAGATAGAAATTGGCCTGTAAGTGGTTTAGTAAGATGAGTTCTCATTGGTCAACACCTTTGGAAAGGCAGAAAGCAAGACTGGATAAAGCAGGAAGCTCAGTGTGATGCATTCCCAATAAAAGTCTTAGTCAATGACTCTTCAGAGTTGTACCAGGTTGTGAGTAGGGGACAAACCTTTGATATATACCCCATACCTTCTGGTCTTTGGTTAGGGTCTCTCCCAAGAAGGGGGCATGACCCTGGGCAAGGAGGAGCTTTTCACCTGGGAAAATTCCTATAAGAACTGGTAGCCTGCAGAGCTCCCAGTAGCTGGAGGAAGATGCCCTTCATTCCTGAAGGAAAATCCAGGCCACCTACCATACTCTCCTTTGAGATTTAGCTCTCTATTCAAAAAGCTACAATTTATTTCAGATCAATGTTTCATCTGCATAAAATGCTCATTTTAAAAGTTCCTAACACCACTGCACCCAGATTTTTAAAATCTCAGCATATCCCCCAGCTTTCTCTCTGAAAGAACATGGGGAAAGTCAGATCACTCTGGTTCATTGCTTTCTCATGTTGCATCCCAAACTCCAATCTCTGGTGGACAAGAATGTCAATATGGCTAGGGGTCATGTCCCAAAAATTTTTAAGACATTGCTTAAAGTTTACTAAAAATAAGGCAAGTTTTTGGTGACTATGTTACATTAATGTAAGCTCTACTGGTAACAAGCTTGTCTCCCAAATGTCTTTTAAAGACAGAGAATAGGGGGAAAATCCCAGGAAAGGAAAATCATTACAGAAGTTCATCCAACACTAAAAACTTAAGAAATGTGCTTTACTGGATTTAGTGTATTCAGTCATATCCAAATGTTTCTGTTATAAAGTGGATTGAGGTATGTTAAGAGTCAGTTCAGTTCAGTTCAGTTCAGTCGCTCAGTCGTGTCCGACTCTTTGCAACCCCATGAACTGCAGCATGCCAGGCCTCCCTGTCTATCACCAACTCCCAGAGTCCACCCAAACCCATGTCCATCGAGTCGGCAATACCATCCAACCATCTCATCCTCTGTCGTCCCCTTCTCCTCCTGCCCTCAATCTTTCCCAGCATAAAGGTCTTCTCAAATGAGTCAACTCTTCGCATCAGGTGGCCAAAATACTGGAGTTTCAGCTTCAACATGAGTCCTTCCCATGAACACCCAGGACTGATTTCCTTTAAGATGGACTGGTTGGGTCTCCTTGCTGTCCAAAGGACTCTCAAGAGTCTTCTCCAACACCACAGTTCAAAAGCATCAATTCTTCGGTTCTCAGCTTTCTTTATAGTCCAACACTCACATCCATATATGACCACTGGAAAAACCATAGCCTTGACTAGACGGACCTTTGTTGGCAAAGTAATGTCTCTGCCTTTTAATATGCTATCGAGGTTGCTCATAACTTTCCTTCCAAGGAGTAAGCGTCTTTAATTTCATGGCTGCAATCACCAAGTTAGGTTATTTCTAGGATGTTTTCCAAGTGTAAGATTCCCAAGGATCCAATAGGTTCTTTAAATTAACATTTTACAAATTTTAGTTTCATTCATGACTTACACTTTAAAGAAGAATGTTTAAGCTGACCTTTGTCAATAAGTCAGTGCATGGCATTGCAATCAAATTGTATTCTGAGTGGTTTCACAACAAGAACTGTGTCTGACTGGCAGAAGAAGGAGCTACAGGGTATCCTATGTCCCTTATGTCCCTTATATCCCCAAGAAATCAGTCTAGGTGTGAAGACAGCCTCAGGGCTTTGAGAGCCATTCTTATCAGGATGATACTGGAATGCCTGGATTTTCTGGTGGTAAGAAAAATCAGAAAGCTGGCTTTGCACAACCTTGGACCTGAGCGCTCCCTTCTGGGCTTTATTTCCCCAGTGACAAAATGATGGAAAGAATCCAAATGAACTTTAGGCTTCCTCTCAGCCCTTACATTTCATGACTTAAACGTGAACTAGGTCTAGTAACTTGCCTTCCATCTGTGCCCCCAGAGAACTAAATCAAAGAGAAACTATCAAAGGAATACAGAAGCAAAGATGTAACTTGTCTTTGGATAGACATAAAGTTACTGTTGAGAGAACAATTTTCTGTGTCCTTCATAAGTGGCTCTCCAAGAGAGCCAGGTTTTCATTTCATTAAGGCTTTGGGTCAGATACAGACAATAGAGAAGTTCTTCCTACTTAACTCAGGCTGTGGTGTGCTTCACAAAAGCCCTTGGAAAGAATACAGACCCTGAGCTCTCTGCAAAGTTTACAGTCTCATCTAGAATTAAATAAATGAACTAAGTTAGTAATTTGTAAAACATCTGTGCTAGCATGCAGATGAAGATGGAACCAAAACTACTTACAGATAAATTATTAAACCAGAAAATCTGTAATGGTCAGGGAAACAATACTTTGAAATTACTCAAGCCCAGCATCATATTGGCTAAAAGGTTATTAGCCAGTATCTAGGGACTCAATACCTTCTGCTTCAAATAATGTACTGACTTGGCTAAAAAGCTCATTCAGGTTTTCCTGTAACATCTTGTGGAAAAACTGAATGAACTTGTTGCCAACCCAATATTTGGATCTTCCTGTCAGTCTGAGGTTTCTAATTGAGCATCAATCAATTTGCGTTTCTACCATTGAGACACTGAAATGTGTGTAGGCATATCAGAGGAAAGAAACCTTGATAGATTGTATAGATTAGCTCTACTTCTGCATGTAAGGATCCATGAGGGAATCATCTATGATTGGTAAGAGTGCTGCCTGGGATTATCTTAATCATCTCCTGACATGCAAAAATGAAAATCACCTTAGAAATACATTGAGAAAGAAAAGACAAGTGGGAAAAGTATCAGGATATAGCCAGGATGCACATTACAGTCTTCTGTTTATTTTAATTGAATGGTTTGTGTCTTCAGGCAATCTCATTATTCTCCCCAGAGCAGAAGTGTTGAATGAATCACAAACCTCATTAACCTTTGAATGCAGAAATCAATAATCTGCAATAAATTTAAGCTAATTTGTTGCCAATAAATCTCCCCAAAGGCTGTATTTTGCAACTGGGGACATTGGAGGGTATGGCAAGAATTTCCATTTCAGCATCAAGATGGTATCTGGGGTTTACCGTGTTGGTTTTTGGACTTTCTAACGTGCAACAATTTATTGACATTTACACAGAACATGATTTTCCAGTGGGGTTAATTATCTGTTTTTTCAGTTGAAAACATAACAGGACCTTGTCTCTTTCCATGACTTTTTCTAATAAATGACACAAAGAAAGAGAAACAGGCAGGCATTCACCTGGCAGTTCTTTCTCATGTACCTGCCCTGAAAATGCAGAACAGAGCCCATACTGAGGAACTGGGTAAACGTTCTTTGAACACAAAACTGGCTTTCCTCAGTGACTAGCACACAGTAGCACCTAAATATTTGTTGAAAGAGTAAATTTTTATGGCTCTGACCTTTGAGAATCAACCTTTGCTTGCTGAGTTTAAATATTTACCGTGTATGTGTGTGTTGTACCAGTGTATGTACATGTGTGTAAATATGTATGTGCATACATGTATAGATATATACTTCTACTACATATACACATATAGAAAATATCTGATCTAGAGTGTGCTACTGACCTATTTATCTTGCAAAAAAGAAAAAAATGAATGGGACAATAAAATATTAACCAGTTATGGAGAAACTATTGGGAAACAGGTGACAGGAAACCCAAAGGACCATGAAGCTGTGTTACAAAGAAAACTCCATGAGAGCAGCCTCTCTGTATATTCGTCACTAAGCTCTAGTGCCTGAAACAGAGTCTAGAATACAGCAGGTATTTGACAAGTGTTTGATAGTTGGATGGATGCATGCATGCGTGGGTAAATGAGAGAAGAAATTCGTATTATGAGTAGGAGAAGTAGGAGATCCATTTTGAGTTTTCTGTAAATGGTTTACATGGACAGTGGAGAATATGTGTAGACTAAAGCAACAGGATCCCCCCTGGTCACACATAACAGGGGACCAGCATTCAAATGACTTTGTTACAAGTTTTTGGATAGGAGAAAACTTTTGTCTCCATTCCCAAGGCTCTGAACATTAAAGGTATAACACTTCCATTCATACAGAGGCAAAAAGTTGCAGGAGAGAAAATAGCATTTGCCTTTGTTGGAGGTTTATAAGAACACTATGGCCAGACCTATGTGGACAGCTCACAGAACAAAGGACATTGGAACCAAGAAGTTTGTAACAACCAACTACACTACTCCCCCCTGTGTATAAAAGAAGCCTGGATTCTTCCTCGGGGAGATGGTTTTTTGGGACTCTAGTCCCACTGTCCTCTCAAGTTGATGGCTTTCTGAATGAAGTCGCTGTTTCCAACCCCAACAACTTGTCTCTTGACTTATTGGCCTGTTGTGCAGTGAGCAGTACAAGCTTGGACTTGGTAACATATAGATCTCAGAACAGCATTGACCCTCTGACAGTCAGACTCAGTACTGAAGTGCTCCCAAGAGAAGAAGTCACCCCCTTGCTTTAACATCAAAGTGAGGGCTAATTTCACACTCTAATGCAATGGCTCCAGTTCAGGTTTCATTGCAATCATTCAACCTGAGACTGCTGGCCCTGCTGGTTCTCTGCTACCCCCACACTAGAGATCCTGTGCACTAAGGCTTTTCTACTTAATGAGTTGAAATTTTTTTTCTAAGTGAGGGAAAGAGAAATGGTAAAAGTGGGACTTCCCTTGTGGTCCAGTGGTTAAGGAACCATCTTGCAAAACAGGGGACGTGGGTTCTGTCCTTGGTCGGGGAACTAAGAACCCAAATACTGTGGAGCAACTAAGCCTGTACACCGCAACTATAAAGTACGTGCACCTCAACAAAAGATCTCACGTGATTCAATGGTGATGTTGCAACTAAGACCCAATGCAGTCAAGTAAATAAATATTTTTTTAAAAATTAAAGAAAAAAGAAATGGTAAAAGTTATTGTAGAAGCTTCACATTTCTACCAAGTGGCAGGCCATTGTTCAAGCTGACCTGTTTAAGAAAGACTTTTTAAAAGGATACCTCTCAAAAGGGTCATCCCCAGGCCAACTGCATTGACATCATCTGGATGGCAGTTAACAATTCAGATTCCTGGCCTTGCCACCAGTGATTCAGGTCATAGGTCTGAGATACGGCCAAAGAGTCTGCATTAACAAGAACCCTAGACAACTCACTAGCTCCTTGAAGCTAGAGATCTGTGATTCAAAAATAAATCTGTCCCTCCACTGCCATAAGAGTCTCACAGTGGCAGTGAAGTTGCTGGTAGCATAGTTAAGAAAAAGTTCTGAGTCAGTACACATGTGTTGTATATCTGTTGTGTGACAGGCAATGCGTAAGCTGTGTGCCTTGGTGTGAGGCTGTCTGAGCTCAAAGCCCAGCTCTGCCACTTACTCGGCTGTGTGACATCAGCAAGTTAATTAGCCTCCTCACACTTTAGTTTCCTATTTGTCAAATGAGAGTGATAACCACAGCACCTCCATTTGAATGTTAAGACAGAGCCAGGGGGGAGGAGCCAAGATGGCGGAGGAGTAGGACAGGGAGACCACTTTCTCTCCTACAAATTCATCAAAAGATATAACTGAACGCAGAGCAAACTTCACAAAACAACTTCTGATCGCTAGCTGAGGTCATCAGGCGCCCAGAAAAGCAGCCCATTGTCTTCGAAAGGAGGTAGGACAAAATATAAAAGATAAAAAGTGAGACAAAAGAGCTAACGACGGAGATCCCTCCCGGGAAGGGAGTCTTAGGCGGCATTGCGTGGGGTAGGGTCCGGGCCTGAGTGCCCTGAGGACAATCGGAGGGAGCTTCTGTGAGTTGCCAACTTGAACTGTGGGAGAGCAAAAGAGAGAGAAAATTAACCGGCCCGAACACACTGCTGGCCGTTCGCAGAACAAAGGGACCGAGAAAGTCCAGAGAAGAGCTCGCAGGCTGCATGCGGACCAGCCCAGCCCCGCCAGAGGCAGGAGGCAGGGGGGAGGGGAAGGTCGCGGCGAGACACAGGGCGCAGGCACCCGACCGGCACGGGCGGGGACTGGGGCTGGGGACGCGGAGGGCAGAAGGCGCACGCACGGGACTGGCGCCAGCGGAAACTGAGACTGGGTCCGCGGAAGGGAGTGGGCACGCCACACCTGGGGAGAGAGCGCCCACCAAGCCCCTGGCTGCCTGGACCGCTCTGATGGGGAAGGCACAGAGAGCAGGCGCAGCTTTTCGATCCGCGCTTTTGTGGAACACCCGAGGGCTGGAACTGCGCGCAGCGCGGGGCGCGCTCCACATAGAGCAGCCGGGAGCCTGACCAGTGCAGACGGAGAAAGCAGCGCCAGCCCCTCTCCGCAGCACCAGCCCCTCCCCGCAGAGCGATGGAACTAGCTACCTGAATAAGAGTCCACCTCCGCCCGCCTGTGTCAGGGCGGAAATGAGGCTCTGAAGAGACCGGCAAACAGAAGCCAAATAAACAAAGGGAACCGCTTCAGAAGGGACTGGTGCAAAAGATTATAATCCCTGTAGAAAACACCGACTACACCGGAAGGGGCCTGTAGATATCGAGAAGTGTAAGCTAGAACGAGGAGCTATCTGAAACTGAGCCGAACCCACACTGACCGCAACAGTTCCAGAGAAATTCCTAGATATATTTTTACTTTTTTTTTTAAGAAAAAAAAAAAATTTTTTTTAATTTTTTCTTTTTTATTTTTTCTCTTTTATTTTCCTCTAAAATTCCCTATTACTCCCCCATTACTCCTTAACTTTCATTTCCATAGATTTTTACGATTTTTTTAATTAGGGAAAAAAAATTTTTTTTCTTTTTTTTCTTCCTTTTTCTCTTCTATTTTCTATTTTTCTTTTTCTCCTATTTCTTTTAAAGTCCTCTAGTACTCCTCTACTACTCCTTAATTTTCATTTTCAATACACTATAACCTTACAAAAAAAAAGAAGAGAAGCCCTATTTTTAAACCGAAATTCAGTTCCCATTTTTATTCAGGAGTGTGTTGATTATTCTCTCCCAATCTTGACTCTCTGTTTTCTACCTCAGAACACCTCTATTTCCTCCTTTCCCCTTCTCTTCCCAATTCAATTCTGTGAATCTTTGTAGGTGTCTGGGCTACGGAGAACACTCTGGGAACAGACAGCTGCGTAGATCTGTCTCTCTCTTCTTGAGTCCCCCTTTTTCTCCTCCTGCTCATCTCTATCTCCCTCCTCCCTCTCCTCTTCTTCATGTAACTCTGTGAACCTCTCTGGGTGTCCCTAACAGGGGAGAATCTTTTAGCCATTAACCTAGAAGTTTTCTTATCAGGGCTGTATAGTTGGAGAAGTCCTGAGACTACAGGAAGAATAAAACTGAAATCCAGAGGCAGGAGACGTAAGCCCAAAACCTGAGAACACCAGAAAACTCCTGACTACATGGAACTTTAAGTAATAAGTGACCGTCCAAATGCCTCCATACCTACACTGATACCAACCACCACCCAAGAGCCAGTAAGTTTTAGAGCAAGACATACCACGCAAATTCTCCAGCAACGCAGGAACATAGCCCTGAACGTCAACATACAGGCCGCCCAAGGTCACACCTAACACATAGACCCATCTCAAAACTCATTACTGGGCACTCCATTGCTCTCCAAAGAGAAGAAATCAAGTTCCACGCACCAGAACACTGATGCAAGCTTCCCTAACCAGGAAACCTTGACAAGCCAATCGTCTAACCCCACCCACTGGGTAAATCCTCCACAATAAAAAGGAACCACAGACCTCCAGAATACAGAAAGCCCACTCCAGACACAGCAATCTAAACAAGACGAAAAGGCAAAAAAATACCCAATAGGTAAAGGAACATGAAAAATGCCCACCAAGTCAAATAAAAGAGGAGGAGATAGGGAATCTACCTGAAAAAGAATTTAGAATAATGATAATAAAAATGATCCAAAATCTTGAAAACAAAATGGAGTTACAGATAAATAGCCTGGAGACAAACATTGAAAAGATGCAAGGAATGTTTAATAAAGACCTAGAAGAAATAAAAAAGAGTCAATTAAAAATGAATAATGCAATGAATGAGATCAAAAACACTCTGGAGGGAACCAAGAGTAGAATAATGGAGGAAGAAGATAGGATAAGTGAGGTAGAAGATAAAATGGTGGAAATAAATGAAGCAGAGAGGAAAAAAGAAAAAAGGATCAAAAGAAATGAGGACAACCTCAGGGACCTCTGGGATAATGTGAAACGCCCAACATTCGAATCATAGGAGTTCCAGAAGAAGAAGACAAAAAGAAAGGCCATGAGAAAATACTCGAGGAGATAATAGCTGAAAACTTCCCTAAAATGGGGAAGGAAATAGCCACCCAAGTCCAAGAAACCCAGAGAGTCCCAAACAGGATAAACCCAAGGCGAAACACCCCAAGACACATATTAATCAAATTAACAAAGATCAAACACAAAGAACAAATATTAAAAGCAGCAAGGGAGAAACAACAAATAACACACAAAGGGATTCCCATAAGGATAACAGCTGATCTATCAATAGAAACCCTCCAGGCCAGAAGGGAATGGCAGGATGTACTGAAAGTAATGAAAGAGAATAACCTACAACCTAGATTACTGTACCCAGCAAGGATCTCATTCAGATATGAAGGAGAATTCAAAAGCTTTACAGATAAGCAAAAGCTGAGAGAATTCAGCACCACCAAACCAGCTCTTCAACAAATGCTAAAGGATCTTCTCTAGACAGGAAATGCAGAAAGGTTGTATAAACGTGAACCCAAAACAACAAAGTAAATGGCAACGGGACCACACCTATCAATAATTACCCTAAATGTAAATGGGTTGAATGCCCCAACCAAAAGACAAAGATTGGCTGAATGGATACAAAAACAAGACCCCTATATATGCTGTCTACAAGAGACCCACCTCAAAACAAGAGACACATACAGACTAAAAGTGAAGGGCTGGAAAAAAATATTTCATGCAAACGGAGACCAAAAGAAAGCAGGAGTCGCAATACTCATATCAGATAAAATAGACTTTCAAATAAAGGATGTGAAAAGAGACAAAGAAGGACACTACATAATGATCAAAGGATCAATCCAAGAAGAAGATATAACAATTATAAATATATATGCACCCAACATAGGAGCACCGCAATATGTACGGCAAACACTAACGAGTATGAAAGAGGAAATTAATAGTAACACAATAATAGTGGGAGACTTAAATACTCCACTCACAACTATGGATAGATCAACTAAACAGAAAATTAACAAGGAAACACAAACCTTAAATGACACAATGGACCAGCTAGACCTAATTGATATCTATAGGACATTTCACCCCAAAACAATCAACTTCACCTTTTTCTCAAGTGCACACGGAATCTTCTCCAGAATAGATCACATCCTGGGCCATAAATCTGGTCTTGGAAAATTCAAAAAAATTGAAATCATTCCAGTCATCTTTTCTGACCACAGTGCAGTAAGATTAAAAAGAAAAAGAAGTAAAAGGAATCCAGATAGGAAAAGAAGAAGTGAAACTCTCACTGTTTGCAGATGACATGATCCTCTACTTAGAAAACCCTAAAGACTCTTCCAGAAAATTACTAGAGCTAATCAATGAATATAGTAAAGTTGCAGGATATAAAATTAACACACAGAAATCCCTTGCATTCCTATATACTAACAATGAAAAAACAGAAAGAGAAATTAAGGAAACAATACCATTCACCATTGCAACAAAAAGAATAAAATACTTAGGAGTATATCTACCTAAAGAAACAAAAGACCTATACATAGAAAACTATAAAACACTGATGAGAGAAATCAAAGAGGACACAAACAGATGGAGAAACATACCGTGTTCATGGATTGGAAGAATCAATATTGTCAAAATGGCTATTCTACCCAAAGCAATCTATAGATTCAATGCAATCCCTATCAAGCTACCAACGGTATTTTTCACAGAACTAGAACAAATAATTTCACAATTTGTATGGAAATACATAAAACCTCGAATAGCCAAGGTAATCTTGAGAAAGAAGAATGGAACTGGAGGAATCAACCTGCCTGACTTCAGGCTCTACTACAAAGCCACAGTCATCAAGACAGTATGGTACTGGCACAAAGACAGAAATATAGATCAATGGAACAGAATAGAAAGCCCAGAGATAAATCCATGAACCTATGGACACCTTATCTTTGACAAAGGAGGCAAGGATATACAATGGAAAAAAGACAACCTCTTTAACAAGTGGTGCTGGGAAAACTGGTCAACCACTTGGAAAAGAATGAAACTAGAACACTTTCTAACACCATACACAAAAATAAACTCAAAATGGATTAAAGATCTAAATGTAAGACCAGAAACTATAAAACTCCTAGAGGAGAACATAGGCAAAACACTCTCCGACATAAATCACAGCAAGATCCTCTATGACCCACCTCCCAGAATAGTGGAAATAAAAGCAAAACTAAACAAATGGGACCTAATGAAACTTAAAAGCTTTTGCACTACAAAGGAAACTATAAGCAAGGTGAAAAGACAGCGCTCAGATTGGGAGAAAATAATAGCAAACGAAGAAAAGGACAAAGGATTAATCTCAAAAATATACAAGCAACTCCTGCAGCTCAATTCCAGAAAAATAAATGACCCAATCAAAAAATGGGCCAGAGAACTAAACAGACATTTCTCCAAAGAAGACATACAGATGGCTAACAAACACATGAAAAGATGCTCAACATCACTCATTATTAGAGAAATGCAAATCAAAACCACAATGAGGTACCATTACATGCCAGTCAGGATGGCTGCTATCCAAAAATCTACAAGCAATAAATGCTGGAGAGGGTGTGGAGAAAAGGGAACCCTCTTACACTGTTGGTGGGAATGCAAACTAGTACAGCCGCTATGGAAAACAGTGTGGAGATTCCTTAAAAAACTGGAAATAGAACTGCCATATGACCCAGCAATCCCACTTCTGGGCATACACACTGAGGAAACCAGATCTGAAAGAGACACGTGCACCCCAATGTTCATAGCAGCACTGTTTATAATAGCCAGGACATGGAAGCAACCTAGGTGCCCATCAGCAGATGAATGGATAAGGAAGCTGTGGTACATATACACCATGGAATATTACTCAGCCGTTAAAAAGAATTCATTTGAATCAGTCCTAATGAGATGGATGAAACTGGAGCCCATTATACAGAGTGAAGTAAGCCAGAAACATAAAGAACATTACAGCATACTAACACATATATATGGAATTTAGAAAGATGGTAACGATAACCCTATATGCAAAACAGAAAAAGAGACACAGAAATACAGAACAGATTTTTGAACTCTGTGGGAGAAGGTGAGGGTGGGATGTTTCAAAAGAACAGCATCTATACTATCTATGGTGAAACAGATCACCAGCCCAGGTGGGATGCATGAGACAAGTGCTCGAGCCTGGTGCACTGGGAAGACCCAGAGGAATCGGGTGGAGAGGGAGGTGGGAGGGGGGATCGGAATGGGGAATACGTGTAAATCTATGGCTGATTCATATCAATGTATGACAAAACCCACTGAAATGTTGTGAAGTAATTAGCCTCCAACTAACAAAAAATAAAAATAAATTTAAAAAATAAATAAAAATGAAAAAAAAAAAAAAAAAGACAGAGCCAGGCTCAAGGTAAGTGCCCACTAAGATTTACTGTTATTATTCCTACGTCACAGGAACTGGGGATAATCTATAGAAAAAGAGACAGATACTTGTCTTCTTGATGCTTCAAAATTAACAGAAAATGCAAGCATAAAATACAATCTCTTAACAATGCATTAACTAAATATAAGTGTGAGAATCCTTGAGGGAGAATTGCTTGGGGTTATTAGCATATACAAGACCGAGGTCCTAACTGGGATCCGTAAGGATTACATTACCTGAGGCAGGAATTATTTGGTAAAAGCCATTAGCAGCAAGAACCAGGTTCTGTGAGTCTCAGCATTTTACTGACCTTTAAAGATTTGGTAAGATAGTCCTCAGAAAAAAATTATGAGTCTTGTGCATTTTACTTGGAAGTTCTTATAAATTGTTTTCTGTTTTAAAAAATATATGTTTATACTAAAAAATAAAAATAAAAAGTCTAGTCCCATTCCTGCCTTTAAGTGAAAGTACAGGAAACCAAGGCAAGTTTATCCCTTTGATCAGTTTCCCCTCCTAAAAATAGGGGGTGTGGTTGAGATGATTTCCAAGGCCCTTCCAGCTGTGGCAGAGCAGCAGGCCAGATAAGAGGTAAGCTTTGCAGAGACTAGAGCCAGGCTCTGAGAGCCAGAGGCTCCCAATGTGGAGAGAAATGCATGTTTTCACATTGTCCTAGGTAGTGGAAAATCATTTGAGAAACAAAGGGAGGGAAAGGAGACAGGAAGGGGAAGGAGGTCCAAAGATGGAAGGGAGGAGAGGGACAAGCAAGGAAGAAGAAAATACAAGGAGAGAATCAGCTCAAAGTTGGGGCAACACCGTTAAAGGTGGAGTTTGCAATTTCCTAGCTCACTTAGAGCTGCTCCTTTGCTCTGCCTCCCTCAACTTAGATTCCATTTTAACTGCATTACAGAATCTTTCAGCAGCTTCATCCCTCCTCATTTATTTCCTGAGTAGCAATAATAGATGAATGACAAGAACTACCAACCTACTCCAAAGGTAAAGATTGGAAATTGCCTTTATGTAAGTGAGAAAATTTTTTAGATTAGCCTGTCTGCCTATATGAGCTCTTTTCTCTGTTATAAACATTACCTTGAGCTGGAAAGACAAAACACAAGAGTAGAAAGATGGAATGTTAAGAGCCTGCCTCATTTTGCAGATGGAGAGAAAGGGTCCCCAAAAGAACTGTGACTTGCCTAGGGTCACTGAGCGAGGATGTGGAGGTGCTGAGAGCTGCATGCAAGTTACCTGTCAACTAGTCCTAGTAACACAGTCACAAAACATGAGGGAGCATTTTGCATTCTCACACTTACATACATCCTGCAATAAGTATTAGGAAAATCACCACAGGGCATCCATGATTTGGGGGATATCATGGCTTATTAGGGTAAAGCTAAATTATGTATCTATGTTAAAGGACTTCCCTGGTGGTCCAGTGGTTAAGAATCTGCCTGTCAGTGCAGGGTACATGGGTTCTATCCCTGCTCCAGGGAGATTCCACATGCTGCAGAGCAGCTAAGCCCAGGCACCAAAACTATTGAAGCCTGCCCACCCTGGAGCCCAAGCTCCACAACAAGAGAGGCCACCACAATGAGAAGCCCATGCAAAGCTACTAAAGAGTAGCCCCAACTCACTGAAATTAGAGAAAGCCCATGCATGGCAATGAAGACATAGCATGCCAAAAAAATGTAAAAATAAAAATAATAAAAAACAAAATTAACATTTAAAAATGTGAATCAATATTACGGACAATATTGGGTCAAGTGGAATTGTTGATACATGGATAGCCAGTAGCTCCCGACCAGATTATTGACAGAGATCATGTCTCTTAGTCTTTCAGTAAGGAAAAAAAAAAGACAAAAACTCCATCTAGCTTGCAAACTTTCAGAGTGTCCTCTGAAAAGTCAAACAGCTCACCCTGCAGTGTCTCCTTCCCTTGCCTGAGTAAGCCTGGGAAATGAGAGTTGGGTGTTCAAAGGAGTCAGACAAGCATAATATTATATATACACCTGACATCCATCTCCTGTATGAAACCTCATTGTTCCTGTGTAACAAAAAGTAAATATTTACTGTGAGCCTGGAGAGGTAGGGAATGATCAGCATTCAGGCCATCAATCACTGTGAGCCATGCTCCCTTTTTAACAACCCTCGTAAGAGAGGGCAGGCAAGGACAGCCAGCACTGGCCAGGAGATAAGAGTTTGCCAGAGGAATCAAATGTCTCGAAGTGGAGGAACATAAGGTGAGTTGTCCATGCGTGCAGGCTGTGAACGGCCCTGAAGGTAAGCTTATGAAGTTGAGGCAGAAAGGTAGCATGGTTAGGAATACAGTCTCTGCAGCTGGACCACCTGCTCCTCCACTTGCCAGTTGTGGGAGTTTGAGCAAGACAATTACAGCTCCATCTGTGATGTGGGGATAATAGCATAATGCACTTCGTAGGTTGAGGATCAGATAGATGAGTCAATACAGGCAGTGTTTTTAACAGGAATGGGGACTTAGAAAGTTGCTCGGTAAACATCTCTAGGATGGTGGAAGATAATAGCCTCTCTCGGTTGCAGGAAGAGGGCAAGAAGGAGGGTACAAAAATACACCTATGGCTAATTCATGTTGATGTATGGCAGAAATCAAACCAATATTGTAAATCAATCATCAATCAATTAAAACTAAATATAATTTTTTAAAAAAAGATGATGGCTTGAGGGTGGTCTACAATCTATTTGCTGTCATGAACTCAATTCAGTTACCCAAGAATCTGATCAGCTGATTTAGAACTTATTTACTATCTGTCCCAGCTCACATAGTCAGGAAGAGGCAGAGCTTAGATTTAAGCCTAAGTGGTCTGCCTCCAGAGTTGATGGCCTTAATCTTCACTTCTCTCTTAAGATATCACTTACATTTTTTTTTTCTTTTATTCTTTCTTTCCCTGCTAGTCACCTTACTCTCCTCCAGGTATAGGAATTGACTGATTCTCCACAGCAAAGTAAAGTGCTCAAGTGAAAATAAAAGCATCAAACAAGGATAGGAAAGCTTATGCTGTAGCCCAATTGGAATGGCTGGAGGAATGTAAATGATTATGCCTGGAGTAGGGGATATTTGGGTCTTCCACAGTGGCTCAGTGGTAAAGAATATGCCTAAATGCAAGAGATGCAGGAGATGTGGGTTCGATCCCTGGGTGGAGAAGATCCTCTGAAGGAGGGCATAGCACCCCATGCCAGTATTCTTGTCTGGAGAATCCCATGGATTGAGGAGCCTGGAGGGCTACAGTCCATAGGATTGCAAAGAGTTGGGC
This sequence comes from Cervus elaphus, assembly GCF_910594005.1. Taxonomy (NCBI): domain Eukaryota; kingdom Metazoa; phylum Chordata; class Mammalia; order Artiodactyla; family Cervidae; genus Cervus; species Cervus elaphus. Next base: position 67,508,731 of record NC_057823.1, on the reverse strand, counting down.
ATGACTGATGTGACTGAGCACACAGGGGTTATTTCAGGGGTAAATCTGTGTGTGGGGAAAGCTAAGATGAAGAAGGGGGACCAGCCCATTCCCCAGGGCTCAAGACAGAGATCTAGTTCCACCAAGCAAGAGGTTATGAGGAGAGAAATTACAGTCCAATGTGAAAAGAACATAACAGGAATCTTTCATAGTGACTAAGAACTCAAATTCAATCAGACAAATCCCAGCTCCCCTCTTACAATTTGTGTGACTTAGGACAAGTTATCTGACCTCTCTAACTAAGCCTCCATTTCTTTATCTATTATGGAGGAGGACTTAGCAATACCCAACTTGTAAAACTAATGCAAGGTTTAAATAAGGTAAAATATGTAAAAAGGTTAGCATAGCTTAAGCCCTCATTGCATGTGTCTACAAACTGATCTAGATTATGAATGAGTACAGATATTATTTATATTTTCTTCTTCTCTAGAGACTTTTTAATTTAACTTTGTCCCCTTTTTAAAAATACGTGCATTTTTATTAATCATTTTTATTGAAGTACAGTTAATTTATAATGTGTTATTAATAGTCTCAGTTGTACAGCAAAGTGACTCAGTTACATATGTATATGTATAATATGCATGTGTGTGTGTGTATATATATATACCTATATATATATTTTTTTTTTCAGATTCCTTTCCATTATAAGTTACTACAAGACAATGAATATAGTTCCCTGTGCTATACAGTTATTCTTCTATTTTACACATAGTAGTGTGTATAAGCTAAACCCAAACTTCTGATTTATCTCTGCTCCTACTCCCCACTATGCCCTTTGGTTTGTTTTTGTATTTGGAAACAAATAAGTTTGTTTTCAATGTCTATGAGTCTATTTCTGTTTTGCAAATAAGTTAATCTGTAACATTTTTAAAATTCCATATATGAGCAATATCATATATTTATCTTTCTCTGTCTTACTTACTTCACTGAATATAATAATCTCTAGGCCCATCCATGTTGCTGCAAGTGGCACTATTTCATTCTTTTTCACTATTGAGTAGTATTCAATTATGTGTCTATACCATATCTTCTTTAGCCATTCATCTGTCAATGGATATTTAGGTTGCTTCCATGTGTTGGCTTTTGAACTGTGGTGTTGGAGAAGACTCTTGAGAGTCCCTTGCACTGCAAGGAGATCCAACCAGTCAATCCTAAAGGAAATCAGTCCTGAATATTCACTGGAAGGACTGATGCTGAAGCTGAAACTCCAGTATTTTGGCCACCTGATGTGAAAGAACTGACTCATTGGAAAAGACCTTGATGTTGGGAATGATTGAAGGCAGGAGGAGAAGGGGAGGATAGAGGATGAGATGGTTGGATCGCATCACTGACTCAATGGACATGAGTTTGAGCAAGCTCCAGGGGTTGGTGATGGACAGGGAAGCCTGGCATGCAGCAGTCCATGGGGTCGCAAAGAGTCGGACGCAACTGAACTGAATATGTGTTGGCTATCGTAAATAGTGCTGTAATGAACACAGAGGTGCATGCATCTTTTTGAATTAGAGTTTTCTCCAGATATATACCCAGAAGTGGAATTGCAGGATCGTATGTTAACTTCTTGTTTAAAGGGTTTTGAAAAGTCCTTCCTTCCAATCTTTTCATTCATTTAGCAGCTATTTCCTGAGCACTGGTGTGAAGCTCTAAGAGCATGAACAAGGAAGCAAACAGTCCACTTACATTCCAGTGAATGTAAAGCATGAACAAGGAAGCAAACAGTCCACTTACATTCCTGAATAAAGGCTCACCCAACTAGCTATTTAACTATAATTATAGTACGTGCCATGTAGGGTAAGTCTAGAGCCACTACATGAACATTGAGCAAAGGTACTTATGTAGACTCAGACAAAGAGATCATGGGGCTCTCCAAGAAGTGAGTTTTGGGCTAAGTCATCACAATGTGATTCTGTGATTTGTGGCTAAACAAAGGCCTGTGTGAGCCTAGAGGAGGGAGTTATCAATCTTATAAGACCTAGGAAAGCGTCACAAATGAGGGAATCTGAAGGAGCATTTCTCAGGAAGAGAAAGTAAAGAAGAACTTCTGTGTTACAGAACTTTGTAAAGACTTGGAGAAAATATCACATCAGGATTTCAGATAATACTACCTTTTTATGAGTAAAAAACTATTAGTAAAAATTAATATACACCTATTCTTTAAAGATTGTTCTTTGCAGGGTTATTTCTCAAGGAAAACTGGAAACACTCATAACAAATAATCATCTAAAGGTCCAGTTGAGGAATTTTAAGCTAAATTAAGTCCAACAGAACTTTCTACTTTATATGACAAGTATATTAAATATTATATTCTTCAAGAACCTTGGGAAATATTACTTAAAATACTAAATAAAAATAGGCAGACAAAAAAATCAGTTATAGTGTGACAACAACCATATCATTTAAACCTCCAAAAATTATACTTTTGGAGGTGATGAATATGTTTATGGCAGATTGTGGAGAAAGTTTCACAGATGTATATTTATCTCAAAACCTAATCAGGTTGTATACATTAAATATTGCAACTTTTTGTATGTTAATCATACCTCAGTAAAGCTGTTTCTAAAATGCAATTAAAAATACAAAATTGTAGTCAGAGTAATAAACCATTAAGCAGACTCATCAAGGAAAAAAGGGAGAAGACTCAAATCAATAAAATTAGAAACAAATAAGGAGAAGTTACAGCAGACAACACGTAAATACAAAGGATCATAAGAGATTACTATCAGCAACTATATGCCAATAAAATGGACAACCTGGAAGAAATGGACAAATTCTTAGAAAAGTATAACCTTCCAATACTGAACCAGGAAAAAATAGAAAATATGAACAGACCAATCACAAGCATGGAAATCAAAACTGTAATCAAAATCTCCCAACAAACAAAAATCTAGGGCCAGATGGCTTCACAGGTGAGTTCTACCAAACATTTAGAGAAATGCTAACATCTATCCTCCTCAAACTCTTCCAGAAAATTACAAAGGAAGGCAAACTCCCAAACTCATTCTACAAGGCAACCATCACCCTGGTACCAAAACCAGGCAAAGATATCACCAAAAAAGAAAATTACAGGCCAACAGCACTGATGAACATAGATGCAAAAATCCTCAACAAGATTCTAACAAACAGAAACCAGCAACACATTAAAAGGATCATACACCATGATCAAGAGGGATTTACCCCAGGGATACAAGGATTCTTCAATATATGCAAATTAATCAATGTGATACACCATATTAACAAATTGAAAGATTAAAACCATATGGTCATCTCAATAGATGCAGAGAAACTTCCAACAAAATTCAATATTCATTTATCATAAAACCTCTCCAGAAAGTAGTCATAGAAGGAATCTACCTCAACATAATAAAGGCCATATATGACAAATCCACAAGAAACATTATTCTCAACAGTGAAAAACTGAAAGCATTCCTTTTAAGATCAGGAACAAGACAAGGGTGCCCACTCTCTCCACTATTATTCAATATAGCTTGGAAGTCCTAGCCATGCAACCAGAAAAGAAAAAATAATAAAAGGAATCTAGATTGGAAAAGAAGTAAAACTTTCACTGTTTGCAGATGACATGATACTATACATAGAAAACACTAAGATGGCACCAGAAAACTGCTAGAACTAATCATTGAATATAGTGAAGTCACAGGATATAAAATTAATACACAGAAATCCCTTGCATTCCTATTCACTAACAATGAAAAATCAGAAACAGAAATTAAAGAAACAGTCTCATTCACCATTGCAACAAAAAGAATAATACACCTAGGAATAAACCTAACTAATGAGACAAAAGATCTGTGTGCAGAAAACTGTAAGACAATGATGAAAGAAATCAAACACAACACAGCTGGAGATATATGTATGTATATGTGTGTGTGTATATATATATATATACACATGCACATATATATACACACACATACCATGTTCTTGGACTGGAAGAATCAGGACTGTCAAAAGACTATATTACCTAAAGCAATCTACAGATTCAATGTAATCCCTACCAAACTACCAATGGTATTTTTTCACAGAACTAGAACAAAAATTTCACAATTTGAATTCAAACAGAAGAGAACCCTAATAGCCAAAGCAATCTTAGAAAAGAAAAATGAAACTGGAAGAATCAACCTTCCTGACTTCAGATTATACTATGAAGCTATAGTCATCAAGACAGTATGGTACTGGCACAAAAACAGAAATATAGATCAATAGAACAAGAAGAAAACCCAGAGATAAACCCATACACCTATTGGAACATTATCTTTGACAAAGGAGCCAAGAATATACAATGAAGAAAAGATACCTCTTCAAAAGTGGTACTGGGAAAACTGGATGACTACATGTAAAAGAATGAAACTAGAACACTACCTAACACCATACACAAAAAATAAATTCAAAATGGATTAAAGACTTAAATGTAAGGCCAGAAACTATGAAGTTCTTAGAGGAAAACATAGGCAGTACACTATTTGACATAAATCACAGCAAGATCCTCTTTGATCTACCTCCTAGAGTGATGGAAATGAAAACAAAAATACACAAATGAGACCCAATTAAACATAAAATCTTCTGCACAGCAAAGAAAACAATAAACACAATTAAAAGACAACACAGGGGGAGGAGCCAAGATGGCGGAGGAGTAGGACGGGGAGACCACTTTCTCTCCTACAAATTCATCAAAAGAATAACTGAACGCAGAGCAAACTTCGCAAAACAACTTCGGATCGCTAGCTGAGGTCATCAGGCGCCCAGAAAAGCAGCCCATTGTCTTCGAAAGGAGACTTTTACGATTTTTTAATTAGGGGGAAAAAAAAAAAAATTTTTTTTTTCTTTTTTTCTTTTTCTTTCTTTTTTTTTCTTTTTTTTCTTTCCTTTTTCTCTTCTATTTTCTATTTTTCTTTTTCTCTTATTTCTTTTAAAGTCCTCTAGTACTCCTCTACTACTCCTTAATTTTCATTTTCAATACACTATAACCTTACAAAAAAAAAAAAAGAAGAGAAGCCCTATTTTTAAACCGAAGATTATTCTCTCCCAATCTTGACTCTCTGTTTTCTACCTCAGAACACCTCTATTTCCTCCTTTCCCCTTCTCTTCCCAATCCAATTCTGTGAATCCTTGTAGGTGACTGGGCTACGGAGAACACTCTGGGAACAGACAGCTGCGTAGATCTGTCTCTCTCCTCTTGAGTCCCCCTTTTTCTCCTCCTGCTCATCTCTATCTCCCTCCTCCCTCTCCTCTTCTTCATGTAACTCTGTGAACCTCTCTGGGTGTCCCTAACAGGGGAGAATCTTTTAGCCATTAACCTAGAAGTTTTCTTATCAGGGCTGTATAGTTGGAGAAGTCCTGAGACTACAGGAAGAATAAAACTGAAATCCAGAGGCAGGAGACTTAAGCCCAAAACCTGAGAACACCAGAAAACTCCTGACTACATGGAACTTTAAGTAATAAGTGACCGTCCAAAAGCCTCCATACCTACACTGAAACCAACCACCACCCAAGAGCCAATAAGTTTTAGAGCAAGACATACCACGCAAATTCTCCAGCAATGCAGGAACATAGCCCTGAACATCATCATACAGGCTGCCCAAGGACACACCTAACACATAGACCCATCTCAAAACTCATTACTGGGCACTCCATTGCTCTCCAAAGAGAAGAAATCAAGTTCCACACACCAGAACACTGACACAAGCTCCCCTAACCAGGAAATCTTGACAAGCCAATCGTCTAACCCCACCCACTGGGTTAATCCTCCACAATAAAAAGGAACCACAGACCTCCAGAATACAGAAAGCCCACTCCAGATACAGCAATCTAAACAACATGAAAAGGCAAAGAAATACCCAACAGGTAAAGGAACATGAAAAATGCCCACCAAGTCAAACAAAAGAGGAGGAGATAGGGAATCTACCTGAAAAAGAATTTAGAATAATGATAATAAAAATGATCCAAAATCTTGAAAACAAAATGGAGTTACAGATAAATAGCCTGGAAATAAAGATTGAAAAGATTCAAGAACTGTTTAATAACGACCTAGAAGAAATAAAAAAGAGTCAATTAAAAATGAATAATGCAATGAATGAGATCAAAAACACTCTGGAGGGAACCAAGAGTAGAATAATGGAGGAAGAAGATAGGATAAGTGAGGTAGAAGATAAAATGGTGGAAATAAATGAAGCAGAGAGGAAAAAAGAAAAAAGGATCAAAAGAAATGAGGACAACCTCAGGGACCTCTGGGACACTGTGAAACGCCCCAACATTCGAATCATAGGAGTTCCAGAAGAAGAAGACAAAAAGAAAGGCCATGAGAAAATACTCGAGGAGATAATAGCTGAAAACTTCCCTAAAATGGGGAAGGAAATAGCCACCCAAGTCCAAGAAACCCAGAGAGTCCCAAACAGGATAAACCCAAGGCGAAACACCCCAAGACACATATTAATCAAATTAACAAAGATCAAACACAAAGAACAAATATTAAAAGCAGCAAGGGAAAAACAACAAATAACACACAAAGGGATTCCTATAAGGATAACAGCTGATCTATCAATAGAAACCCTCCAGGCCAGAAGGGAATGGCAGGACGTACTGAAAGTAATGAAAGAGAATAACCTACAACCTAGATTACTGTATCCAGCAAGGATCTCATTCAGATATGAAGGAGAATTCAAAAGCTTTACAGATAAGCAAAAGCTGAGAGAATTCAGCACCACCAAACCAGCTCTTCAACAAATGCTAAAGGATCTTCTCTAGACAGGAAATACAGAAAGGCTGTATAAACGTGAACCCAAAACAACAAAGTAAATGGCAACGGGACCACACCTATCAATAATTACCCTAAATGTAAATGGGTTGAACGCCCCAACCAAAAGACAAAGATTGGCTGAATGGATACAAAAACAAGACCCCTATATATGCTGTCTACAAGAGACCCACCTCAAAACAAGAGACACATACAGACTAAAAGTGAAGGGCTGGAAAAAAATATTTCATGCAAACGGAGACCAAAAGAAAGCAGGAGTCGCAATACTCATATCAGATAAAATAGACTTTCAAATAAAGGATGTGAAAAGAGACAAAGAAGGACACTACATAATGATCAAAGGATCAATCCAAGAAGAAGATATAACAATTATAAATATATATGCACCCAATATAGGAGCACCGCAATATGTACGGCAAACGCTAACGAGTATGAAAGAGGAAATTAATAGTAACACAATAATAGTGGGAGACTTTAATACCCCACTCACAACTATGGATAGATCAACTAAACAGAAAATTAACAAGGAAACACAAACCTTAAATGACACAATGGACCAGCTAGACCTAATTGATATCTATAGGACATTTCACCCCAAAACAATCAACTTCACCTTTTTCTCAAGTGCACACGGAACCTTCTCCAGAATAGATCACATCCTGGGCCATAAATCTGGTCTTGGAAAATTCAAAAAAATTGAAATCATTCCAGTCATCTTTTCTGACCACAGTGCAGTAAGATTAGATCTCAATTACAGGAAAAAAATTGTTAAAACTTCAAACATATGGAGGCTAAATAACACGCTTCTGAATAACCAACAAATCATAGAAGAAATCAAAAAAGAAATCAAAATATGTATAGAAATGAATGAAAATGAACACACAACAACCCAAAACCTATGGGACACTGTAAAAGCAGTGCTAAGGGGAAGGTTCATAGCATTACAGGCTTACATCAAGAAACAAGAAAAAAGCCAAATAAATAACCTAACTCTACACCTAAAGCAATTAGAGAAGGAAGAAATGAAGAACCCCAGGGTTAGCAGAAGGAAAGAAATCTTAAAAATCAGGGCAGAAATAAATGCAAAAGAAACTAAAGAGACCATAGCAAAAATCAACAAAGCTAAAAGCTGGTTTTTTGAAAAAATAAACAAAATTGACAAACCATTAGCAAGACTCATTAAGAAACAAAAAGAGAAGAGCCAAATTAACAAAATTAGAAATGAAAATGGAGAGATCACAACAGACAACACTGAAATACAAAGGATCATCAGAGACTACTACCAGCAGCTCTATGCCAATAAAATGGACAACTTGGATGAAATGGACAAATTCTTAGAAAAGTATAACTTTCCAAAACTGAACCAGGAAGAAATAGAAGATCTTAACAGACCCATCACAAGCAAGGAAATCGAAACTGTCATCAAAAATCTTCCAGCAAACAAAAGCCCAGGACCAGATGGCTTCACAGCTGAATTCTACCAAAAATTTAGAGAGGAGCTAACACCTATCTTACTCAAACTCTTCCAGAAAATTGCAGATGAAGGTAAGCTTCCAAACTCATTCTATGAGGCCACCATCACCCTAATTTCAAAACCAGACAAAGATGCCACAAAAAAAGAAAACTACAGGCCAATATCACTGATGAACATAGATGCAAAAATCCTTAACAAAATTCTAGCAAACAGAATCCAACAACATATTAAAAAAATCATACACCATGACCAAGTGGGCTTTATCCCAGGAATGCAAGGATTCTTTAATATCTGCAAATCAATCAATGTAATACACCACATTAACAAATTGAAAGATAAAAACCATATGATTATCTCAATAGATGCAGAGAAAGCCTTTGACAAAATTCAACACTCATTTATGATTAAAACTCTCCAAAAAGCAGGAATAGAAGGAACATAACTCAACATAATAAAAGCTATATATGACAAACCCACAGCAAGCATCACCCTCAATGGTGAAAAATTGAAGGCATTTCCCCTGAAATCAGGAACAAGACAAGGGTGCCCACTCTCACCACTACTATTCAACATAGTGTTGGAAGTTCTGGCCACAGCAATCAGAGCAGACAAAGAAGTAAAAGGAATCCAGATAGGAAAAGAAGAAGTAAAACTCTCACTGTTTGCAGATGACATGATCCTCTATATAGAAAACCCTAAAGACTCTACCAGAAAATTACTAGAGCTAATCAATGAATATAGTAAAGTTGCAGGATATAAAATTAACACACAGAAATCCCTTGCACTCCTATATACTAACAATGAAAAAACAGAAAGAGAAATTAAGGAAACAATACCATTCACCATTGCAACAAAAAGAATAAAATACTTAGGAGTATATCTACCTAAAGAAACAAAGGACCTATACATAGAAAACTATAAAACACTGATGAAAGAAATCAAAGAGGACACAAACAGATGGAGAAACATACCGTGTTCATGGATTGGAAGAATCAATATTGTCAAAATGGCTATTCTACCCAAAACAGTCTATAGATTCAATGCAATCCCTATCAAGCTACCAACGGTATTTTTCACAGAACTAGACCAAAGAATTTCACAATTTGTATGGAAATACAAAAAACCTCGAATAGCCAAGGTAATCTTGAGAAAGAAGAATGGAACTGGAGGAATCAACCTGCCTGACTTCAGGCTCTACTACAAAGCCACAGTCATCAAGACAGTATGGTACTGGCACAAAGACAGAAATATAGATCAATGGAACAGAATAGAAAGCCCAGAGATAAATCCACGAACCTATGGACACCTTATCTTTGACAAAGGAGGCAAGGATATACAATGGAAAAAAGGCAACCTCTTTAACAAGTGGTGCTGGGAAAACTGGTCAACCACTTGGAAAAGAATGAAACTAGAACACTTTCTAACACCATACACAAAAATAAACTCAAAATGGATTAAAGATCTAAATGTAAGACCAGAAACTATAAAACTCCTAGAGGAGAACATAGGCAAAACACTCTCCGACATAAATCACAGCAAGATCCTCTATGACCCACCTCCCAGAATAGTGGAAATAAAAGCAAAACTAAACAAATGGGACCTAATGAAACTTAAAAGCTTTTGCACTACAAAGGAAACTATAAGTAAGGTGAAAAGACAGCCCTCAGATTGGGAGAAAATAATAGCAAATGAAGCAACAGACAAAGGATTAATCTCAAAAATATACAAGCAACTCCTGCAGCTCAATTCCAGAAAAATAAATGACCCAATCAAAAAATGGGCCAAAGAACTAAACAGACATTTCTCCAAAGAAGACATACAGATGGCTAACAAACACATGAAAAGATGCTCAACATCACTCATTATTAGAGAAATGCAAATCAAAACCACAATGAGGTACCATTACACGCCAGTCAGGATGGCTGCTATCCAAAAGTCTACAAGCAATAAATGCTGGAGAGGGTGTGGAGAAAAGGGAACCCTCTTACACTGTTGGTGGGAATGCAAACTAGTACAGCCGCTATGGAAAACAGTGTGGAGATTTCTTAAAAAACTGGAAATAGAACTGCCATATGACCCAGCAATCCCACTTCTGGGCATACACACTGAGGAAACCAGATCTAAAAGAGACACGTGCACCCCAATGTTCATAGCAGCACTGTTTATAATAGCCAGGACATGGAAGCAACCTAGATGCCCATCAGCAGATGAATGGATAAGGAAGCTGTGGTACATATACACCATGGAATATTACTCAGCCATTAAAAAGAAGTCATTTGAACCAGTCCTAATGAGATGGATGAAGCTGGAGCCCATTATACAGAGTGAAGTAAGCCAGAAAGATAAAGAACATTACAGCATACTGACACATATATATGGAATTTAGAAAGGTGATAACGATAACCCTATATGCAAAACAGAAAAAGAGACACAGAAATACAGAATAGACTTTTGAACTTTGTGGGAGAATGTGAGGGTGGGATATTTCAAAAGAACAGCATGTATACTATCTATGGTGAAACAGATCACCAGCCCAGGTGGGATGCATGAGACAAGTGCTCCGGCCTGGTGCACTGGGAAGACCCAGAGGAATCGGGTGGAGAGGGAGGTGGGAGGGGGGATCGGGATGGGGAATAAGTGTAAATCTATGGCTGATTCATATCAATGTATGACAAAACCCACTGGAAAAAAAAATAAATAAATAAATAAAAAAAGACAACACACAGAATGGGAGAAAATATTTACAAAGGAAGCAACTGACAAAAGATTAATCTCCAAAATATATAAGCAGATGATATAGCTCAATATCAGAAAAACAAAAAGCCCAATCAAAAGATGGGCAGAAGAATTAAACAGACTTTTCTTCAAAGGAGACATATAGATGGCCAACAAACACATGAAAAGATGCTCAACACAGTTCATTATTAGAGAAATGCAAATCAAACTACAGTGAGGTATTGCCTCACACTAATCAGAATGGCCATTATCAGAAAAACTACCAACAATAAATGCTGAAGTGGGTGTGGAGAAAAGGGAACCCTACTGCACAGTTGGTGGGAATGTAAATTGTTACAGCCACTATGGACAACAGTATGAAGATTACTTAACAAACTAAGAATATAACTACCATATGACCCAGCAATCCCACTACTGGGCATACACCCTGAGAAGACCACAATTCAAAAAAGCACATGCACTTCAGTATTTATGCAGCATTATTTATGATAGCCAGGACATGGAAGCAACCTAGATGACCATCAACAGATGAATGGATAAAGAAGTTGTGGTACACATATACAGTGAAATATTACTCAGCCATTAAAAGAAAAAAATATGAGTCAGTTGTAGTAAAGTGGATGCCTGTTATACAGAGTAAAGTCAGTCAGAAAGAGAAAAACAAATATCATATATTAACACATATATATGGAATCTAGAAAAATAGTACTGATGAACCTATTTACAGAAAGAAATGGAGACACAGACATAGAGAATGGTCTGGTGGACACAGCCAGGGGGAGAAAAGAGTAGGACAAATTGAGAAAGTAGCACTGACATGTAAACACTATCATGTGTAAAATAGACAGCTTGCTGGAAGCTGCTATATAACACAGGGAGCCCAGCTTGGTGCTCTGGGATAACCACCAAGATGAGTCAAATGGTTGGGGAGACAGAGTCGAGCATGAGGAGATATATATATAATTATGACTGATTTGTGCTGAGGCACAACAGAGACCACTGCAACATTGTAAAGCAATTATCCTCCAATAAAAAAAAACTATGTAAGATGAGAGAGATGCTAATTATCACAACAATGGCTTTCTTATTATAATACATAAATGCATATTGTATTTATGTAACATATTATACACCTTAAATGTACATTTAATATGTTAAATTAATTTCAATTACATTTTTCTTAAAAAGAAAAAAATTATATTGATAAATAAATATGGAAATAAATATTAAAATATTAATATCAGATTTTTTTCAGGATATAGAAAATTTTGTGGATTTTTTTTCCAACTTGTATGTACTAAGTTTTCTATAAGAAGAATGTATTACTGATTTTTGCTGTAATAGGAATAAATATATTTTCCTTTATTTCCTTTTGGGGAAAGCTCTTCTGATAAGGTTTACCTGCCAGAAAAATTCCCTGCCAATATCTTTTCCTCAGCTAAGGTGAAGCCTGGGAAACATGGGTATTCACTCCTTAACATTGAAGGATTTCTTTAGAAGAAGAATGTTTATCTTTGAAGAGTTGCCAGTTGAACCACTCAGTCTTGAAATGGTTTGTGTTATAAGCTACACAACAAGGGCATGACAGTGAATGACTGGAACACAGGACAGCCAGGTTCTGACAGAGAAGAGGAAGAAAGCTCATTTTGGAGAACAGAGGAGAGAAGAAATAAGCAAAAATGATCCAGAATAATAAACTTCTAGGGAAGAAAGAGGACATCAATGAAGAATAAAGAGAAACAATAGAATATCCATTAGTTTGGCCATCTTGGGTCAGATTCTGCAACTGTAAATAAGTTCTTCAGCCCTTCTAATAGATCTTCCTATCCAGTGCTGATCTGCCTGTCTGTCTCAGCGTCTGTCTGTCTGTCTCTCTTTATGAGTCTCTGTGTTCCCCCTCTTTGTTGTTTCATACATTAAATGCAAATAATGATTGAAATTCCTTAGTCATGAACTGATTTGAAAGCAGCAGTGTTTGGAAGCCTGGGCAATCACAAACTGTCTGCTAGGCCACGGTAGGACCAAGGAGGCTCCCATGGAAGGCAGCGGTTAGGCAAGGTGGGAGATCAGTCACCAGCACAAACGTGTCTCTCATCATCAGCCCTTTGGCCATCTTCTGAGTCAGGGCTCCAAGTCAAGTTCTGACCACAATGAAGTTGACAGGATAGGCTCACAAGCAAGTGAGGTCAATGAAACTCACTCACAGTAAGACACTTCTACGAAGAGAAAGTCATGCATGGAAAGAGATGGACCTTGCTAGACTGATGGTTCAACCACAGGAATCAACCTGACTCTTTGATATTGTTAAGTGTTGGCAACCATGCCTTCTATATCCATGTGTGTATGAGCTTGACAAAGTCAACCTCAGCAGTAAATACACAACCACCTATATGTCACTCTCATACCTCATCTCACTATAGCCCACCCACCTTCTATGTCAGAATACCTCCATGACCTCTGTGGTCTGCATAAATACCTGCCTACCCCTTTATAGATACATGTGTATCTGATGCTACATGTCTGTTTTTCAACAAATTAATTCAGCTGGCACTGCACTAGACATTTTTCAGGGTAAAGAAAATTAAAAGTAAGGCTTCTCTTCTCAGGGAACTTATCCTTTATTGGGGAAACATGTATACACCAGAAAAAAAAGGGAAAAAATCTATTATAAAAGGTGTTTGTGCTCAGTCACTAAGTTGTGTCAGACTCTTTGCAACCCCATGGACTATAGCCCTTCAGGCTCCTCTGTCCATGGAATTTCCCAGGCAAGAATACTGGAGTAGGTGGCCATTTCCTTCTCCAAGGGATCGTCCCAGCCCAGAGATTGAACCACGTCTCCTGATTGGCAGGTGGATTCTTTACCACTGAGCTCCCAGGGAAGTCATTATAAAAGGTAGCATATGATAATAAACAGAGGTAAGAAGAAGTAATGCATGCTATTTTAAAGGCAGAAGAACAATGTTTAAGGAAAAGATCCCTTACAGGATTGCCCTGCTACGATGCAAATATACTCAGGTAGGCATGGGTAGTGGGGAGCAGGAGAGATAACACATTTAACACTTTCAAAGTATCTTCAAAAACCATCTTGTTCAACAGACTGTATGCCACTGAAAGAATTAAACTGAACTCATCTATCACCTACCATGCACAGGACAGTTTAAGTTTTTATGAGAAGCCCATAACATGTGATGCTGTCAAGAGAGGAAGGGCAGATTAGGGCTCTACTGGTGGCAATGTGAATGCCATAAGCCCTTAGGGTGAAGAACAGCAAAAAAGAAAGAGTTGCTAGGAAAGTTATTCCAGCCCTGCCTCAGAGTTAGGAGGAGTTGGCTTAATATTACATCTCAAATTATACCCCAAATATTGGATCAGGTATTTCTTGAGTCCATACATCTAAGTGCCTTCTGGACATTTCCCCTTAGATTTCCCATGAGAACCTCTAAGGCAACATGTCAAAAGTAGAACTTACCTTCCAACCAAATCTCCACCTACATCCTCTACTCTAGTCCCTTCCTGTGAAAGGCATCATCATTCATCCATCTCCCAAACCAGAAACCTGAAAGCTATCTTCCTCTGCTCCATCTCTCTCATGCCCCACATCCCCAAAATGCAAAAAGGAAAGGAAAGGGTCAGTCGCTCAGCCATGTCCGTCTCTTTGTGACTGCATAGACTATAGCTCGCCAGGCTCCTCTGACCATGGGATTCTCCAGGCAAGAATACTGGAGTGGGTTGCCATTTCCTCCTCCAGGGGATCTTCCTAACCCAGCAATCAAGTCTGGTTCTCCTACACTGAGGCAAATTCCTTACCATATGAGCCACCAGGGAAGCCTGAAACCTATCTTCCACTTTATCTCTCTCATGTCCCACATCCCCAAAATGCAAAGTCCTGCCCATTCATCTCTAATCCCTTTCTCTTCCCCTCTATGGCTATCACCAAAGCTCAGAACACCTTAGCTCAGATCTCATAAGTGATTGGTCACCTGATAAGACTCTCAAGGTTCCATCAGTTTTCCATACAGAAGACAAAACAGTATTTCCACAATGTAAATCTCTTGTATCACTCTTTATTCCTGTTCAAAGTGCTGTTACTGGGCACCTTTTGTGCTCAGGATAATGAGCCAAACCTGTGTTTCATGAAGATTTCATGAATCCTCTCTGCATCTTTTGCCTCATCTTAAAGTCTTCCATCCTCTTAACTTTCCAACTACCCTGGGCATCTTTCAGATTTTTAAATGCACAAAGCTCTCTCACACAAACAGGGTCTCTGCATATGCTGTTTCCTCTGCCTAGAAACTTTTTATTTATACCTGGACAGGTAATACTACCTCTAAAGGAAAACTGTCTCTGATCTCAGAGACCAGGTTAGACTTTCACAGTGTACACTACCATAGCATCACTTTTGACTGTAAGTGAACTTTTAATTGACAGTTTCCCTAATAGGCTAAAATTGAGTGCTTTCTTTATTGCTGTATCTTTAATGCATAATAAAAGCTAGGAAGGCACTATATTTGTCAAATATTTGTCAAATGAATGTAAATATTTATATGTAAATACTTGTGTAATATTTTACACAAATGTGTAAATGTTTGTCATATGAATGAATAAAATAATAGCTTCTTGACGTCACAGGATATAGGAGAAAGACCACCTGCCTATCCTTGTACTAATGCCCTTACGAGACTGATGCTGACATTCCCTTCTTGTGCCTAGTACCACTGGGCTCATTTGGCTTCTCATTAATGGCTCTCCCATCATTTCACTAATTTCTATCACCTCTATTTTCCAACTTAGAGACTAAGTAATCAAGCTCAAAGCTTTCTGGGACAGCTCATCCTTCAGAAAATTACCACAGTCTAATCCAACTCTGAGTTCTCATCTTCATCCTCTATCCCCTACTTATATAGGGATTTTACTGGATGAATTGTACTACATTAATTGATTGAAATCTTTTATTTCACTCTCAGGTAATTAAACTTCCAAACCTGAGCACAAAACCTTTATCAGAAAAGAAGCATCTTGGGAGAACATTTTTCAGCTAAACAAAATAGCAATTCAAAGTATACTGCCAACTTGGCTTCTGGGTTTGGGGAGCACTCTGATATCAGACCAGCTACATTTTGGCCATGCAAAGGCTGGCTTGGAAGGACTTGGGAGAGACAAGAACCTCTCCAAGTGTGATCCATGGACTCATCTACAGTGACATCAAAACAGAAACTAAGGGTAAGCCCTTAGAAACACTTATAGCAGGTTAACATTGCGGAAATACTTTGTATTATATTTTTTAAAAGCACCAGTCCATAAAAACTGGAAATTATTTTTTAAAAATATGGTCCTTCAAGGACTTCCCTGATGGTCCAGTGATTAAGATTCCATGCTTCCAATGCAGGAAGCATGGGTTCGATCCCTTGTCAGGGAACTAAGATCTCACATGCCATGTGGTATGGCAAAAAAAGAAAAATCTGGTCCTTCACTACAGGTAGTTTGGGAAACACTGGGATAGACAAATCTGAAAAGGAATTTGGCAGGAATGTCTTCCATTAGTTCTCCTCCCATCCTCTTCATGAATCTGTGTTCCACAGTCAGCTGTGTTCATCAGTATAAGAAGTTCTATAAGAACCTGATTTGGTGAATTTAAAATAATTCAAAGAATAAAAATATTGATTGCAAAAGAAGAACCAATCTCTTCCATAATTGTAATTGTCCAAGGTTGCTCTACCTAATGATCTAATGTCATGCAGTAATATCCATGAGAGTTAATAGCCATGAAGCAGCACTATGTGCCAGGCCATTGAAGTTTTTCATGTGTATTATATGATGCTCAGAATTCCTTGGAGAATGTATTATTATAATCATTTTAAGGATGAGAAATGCAGAGCTAGATAGTTTATTAAATTGCCCAAGGTCACACCTCTAGCAAATGATGACATCTAGCCTGAAGATTTAATCCCAAATCTTTAATAAGCATCCAGACCCTGAATCCTCAACAGTAAACCTATACTGCCCCTCTCCCATCCATATTCTTTATTTTAGTCCACTTAATTACCATTATATAATTTCTCTTTCTCTTTCCAAAGAAACCAAAGCAACTGAAGTATAATACAACAGAAAGAGCAGTGAACCTGAGTGCGGCATACTTGGACAGCAGACCTATACCTTTTACTAAATCACCATATGATATTAAGTAAGTGCTATCAATTATAACATGGTGATAACCATGTTGGTACCATCTACCTACTTCACAGAGTTTTTAAGAGGTTAAAATGAAGTAATAAATGGGAAAATTCTTTGGAAACTGTCAAAAGCTGTTGCCTTGTAGATATCACCATTGTTATTAATCTGGAAAACTGAGATTTGACTATGTTTATCCCAGAAGAGATTCAGAATTACTGAATTATTACAGTCTTCTTGTGAAACAGACAGTAAACTATTAAATTAACAACCCCAATCAATTGTTTTTATCAGGCCAGATTTATGCAGCAATGTTTTAAGAGGCATAAAAATTATATTTCCCACCCTCAAAGATTTTATTGCCTTGTCCAAACAACACTACTTGCATACACTGAAAATACAGAAAGCAACACAAGATCGTGCAAATGACCAAGGACTGGATAGCATGACACAGACTCAGAAAGAGAAAAAAACCAGTGAGAGCTGGAATGATTAGGAAGGGCTTCAAGAAGGAGCAAACTTTGAGCCTGGACAGAATCCTACTGTAACCGAATGCTGGAAGAGAGCTCAGAAATTGCTCCCACCTTCTGCACAGGTACAGAAATGACTTGCCCGAGATGTCTCAGCATGGAGGTGGAGGTGAGGACCACGTGATCGCAAAGCTTCCTCTTCATCACTTCTGCAGCTCTATTTTTCAAGGGAGATATGTTTACCCTCAGCAATGAGGTTCCAGTGTGGGGACTTTTAGACAGGTTGACAGATCTGTGGCAGATATATTTCTGGATAAGTAAAGGAAGCCTGGCTTACTTAGCAAGTACCCTCTCCTCCTCTGCCAGAAGCTAGCTCTGCCTAAAGAGTTAAAATAGGTAATAATAAGATTCCAAACTTGAAATGCTCTACCTGCTGAAACACAATCTTTCTGACAAATTGTGTCCCTTGGGAATCTGTGGAGGCACAAAATGTCTCCAGGGCCTCCTGACAAAGAACACATGATAGCCATGTACAATTTGCAGTTGCTCCAAACAGCATTCCGCCCTCGCCCACCCACCTCCAAGATCCAAATAGCAACTTACTATAAAAAAGCAGGCTCTCAGGACAATTCTCTGAACTCTCTGAATCTGGACATGAGGCCACACTTGCATAAAGAGCTGGAGATGTGTGGTCAAAACCAGGGCAGATGGTACTCAGAGGTCCCATCATATGTCTGGATGCTGCTTCTCAGGGTGACACTGAGGCTGCTTCAAGGCAGACCTAAGATGGCAGAGAGGAAGACACAGGATATGCTTTGAATCCCAATTCATCCATTTTCCACATTGGTTTTCCAATGCCTGAGCCATTAAGGAATGGAGAAATAAATGACTAGAGGATGCTTTCCAGCCAGACTGTGGATTCTTGCCCATGGAACACCCCTTGTTCCCCTGCCCAGGCCATTGGCAGGCAGGACAGAATGCAGAGAGGATGCTCTCACCTCTCTAGGGCAGGCTGGCCAAATGGGCAAAGGGCCATTGGCAAGTGAGAACCCCAGCTCCACTGGGCCTTCACCATGTCAGGAGTCTGCCACTTACAAATGTGTTCCCTCCAGATTCAGCCAAGAGTGACTATCATGTGGTGACCCTGCTTGTCCCAAAGAGCAGTATGACTGTATCCAAACATGTCATGCAGGGAGAGGAATAAAAGAACGTAATCGATTTCCAGGGCTTCAAGCCACTGCAGCAAATCCGGGCCTAGGGATGACTGAAAATTTATTGACTTTGCAATGAAAATGTAAAAGAAAAAAAAACACCAAAACAAATAAACAAAAAAGGCTCAAGATGAAGTTACAGTTAATTTTTACTCAACACCTCAGTGTCTTGGTGGCTCATCTCTGAATGGTTGAGAACCTTGCAAGCAAACTTCAGAGGGTCCAGATGCCATTCTCAGCATCAGTTTCATTCTCTCTGGTTGCAGAGTGCACTACTAGGCTGCACACTTTGCCAGTCCTCCTTTACTTCTTCCTTGGATCTGGACCTTATTTCTGCCTTTGGTCCTAGAGGATTAGGTCAGGAAAGCCAATCATATTCCCTTTGTCTTGCAGATTCATATCAGTGGGAATCTGAATCTGGACGTGAGGCCACACTTGCAGTCCTTTCTGGTAGAGAGGGAAGGGAGGACATCTTTACACATTTATGCTGTGCTTTTGGGGAAATGCAGGGAATGGCAAAGAGCTTTTTGGATATCCACTTTTTCCTAATTGCCTTTGCTGCTGCTGCTGCTAAGTCACTTCAGTTGTGTCTGACTCTGTGCGACCCCACAGACAGCAGCCCACCAGGCTCCTCTGTCCCTGGGATTCTCCAGGCAAGAATACTGGAGTGGGTTGCCGTTTCCTTCTCCAATGCATGAAGCTGAAAATAATCCTTAATCCACAGTGGTATGTTTTGGGGTGACATATTCTGCTACACTTCGCATGCTGCACATCCTCTATTCTATGGTGGAGACCTTCTCCTACCTCTTAAGTTTCTTTCAGAGCCTGGTCACTATAGTGACAAGTTTTTAGAACAATTATTTTCAAGACAATAGGGCTATAGAACATAGGTCTAAGTAGAAGTAGTATGACTGTATACATTCACTGGCTACCATACAGTAAATTCTTAATAAATATTTGAATGAGAATAAGGGAAAAAGAAAAAAAATGCATGCAGACCCTACATAGGCCTTCAGTCACATGCAAAGAGAAAAAAACACACTCTAGTGTTTGAGAAGGAGAAGGAAATGGCAACCCACTCCAGTGTTCTTGCCTGGAGAATCTCAGGGACGGGGGAGCCTGGTGGGCTGCCATCTATAGGGTCACACAGAGTCGGACACGACTGAAGCGACTTAGCAGCAGCAGCAGCAGTGTTTGAGAACAGGCTCACTTGGAGAACCCGTGGTATTTCTGTCCAGATACTGGGTCCTGCCCCTCCTTTCGCAGATGCTTTTCTCCCTCCTTCAGGGAGAAAGCAGAGACAATATTAGCAGATTTCTTTCCCCTGCATTCTCTTGTAAACCGTGTTCTCTTCTCACTTTATCAGTTAGAATGTTTTGACTCCAAGATAATAGCAAACCTCAAGTAGCCCAAATTAAACAATGAGAATTTTCTTATCTCATATTAATTTTAATAAGAAGCTGGAATTAGGATGTTCTAGGGTTGATTAACAGAGCAGCTCATCAGCATCATTAAGGACCCAAACTCTTCCCATCTTAAATAAGGAAAGAGCATCCAGACCCTTCCAGCCAGTGTCCTTATATGTCTCCTTGGTTGGGATTGCTTCAACTGTCTACACTTAAACCAGTCACTAGTAAGAGGATTGGGGGCATGATTGGCTTGGATGTGGCTTAGCCTCTGAGTTGCTATAGGATAAGAACTTGGGGCTCTTTCAGTAAGAAAGAATGGGAAATGGCTACTGGGTAGGTAACACCTTTCCCCACTACCAAACATTGAGGGCATTCATTGCTACAGAGGAGGGAATAACAGAACAGAAAAAAATGCTCTTATTTTTTGGTTTTCAAGTCTTCAAAGCCTAGGTTGGTTATATACAAAATATTTAGAAGAATGAGATACATAACAGCAAAAGCTTCCCTAGAGCCTAAGACTAGAAAATGATCACACAGGTATGGTGATGAAGCCAAGGGGATTGAGACATGCAGCAGCCCAGGCGCCTCACTTTACCTGTGCTTCCTCCCGCCCTCTACCTCAGCCCAGGGCAGAACATAAGCAGGAAGGATGACAGGGTACAGGAGAGAATTAGGGGTTCCGAAACATGGAAACAGAGTGCTCCATCGTTCCACTGGGAAGTAGATCCCTTCCATCCCAATAAGCACCCAAAAACCACAGTAACATGAGCCATTTGAATGCATGACCCTGAAGAAGCTTTGTGACTGGAATTAAGGAGGAACTCAAGATCAAAAGGTGTACAAGGCATGTCAGTTCTGTTGCGTCTGACTCTTTGTGACCCCAAGGACTGCTGCACGCCAGGCTTCCCTGTCCTTCACCAACTCCCAGAGCTTACTCAAACTCACGTCCATTGAGTTGATGATGCCATCCAACCATCTCATTCTCTGTCATTCCCTTTTCCTCCTGCCTTCGCTCTTTCCCAGAATCAGGGTCTTCTCAAATGAGTCAGTTCTTTGCAGCAGGTGGCCAAAGTATTGGAGTTTCAGCTTCAGCATCAGTCCTTCCAATGAATATTCAAGACTGATTTCCTTTAGGATGGACTGGTTGGATCTCCTTGCAGTGCAAGGGACTCTCAAGAGTCTTCTCCAACACCACAGTTCAAAAGCATCAATTATTCGGCGCTCAGCCTTCTTTATAGTCCAACTCTCACATCCATATATGACTATTGGAAAAACCACAGCTTTAACTAGATGGACTTTTGTCAGCAAAGTAATGTGTCTGCTTTTTAATATGCTGTCTAGGTTGGTCATAACTTTTCTTCCAAGGAGTAAGCGTCTTTTAATTTCATGGCTGCAGTCACCATCTGCAGAGATTTTGGAACCCCAAAATATAAAGTCTGTCATTGTTTCCACTGTTTCCCTACCTATTTGCCATGAAGTGATGGGGCCAGAGGCCATGATCTTAGTTTTCTAAATGTTGAGTTTTAAGCCAACTTTTTCACTCTCCTCTTTCACTTTCATCAAGAGGCTCTTTAGTTCTTCTTCACTTTCTGCCATAAGGGTGGTGTCATCTGCATATCTGAGGTTATTGGTATTTCTCCCAGCAATCTTGATTCCATCTTGGGCTTCATCCAGCCAGCATTTCTCATGGTGTACTCTGTATATAAGTTTAATAAATGGGGTGACAATATACAGCCTTGTGACACTATGGAAAAAGGAGAGACCCTGAATTCATTATGATTAAACTTCACCCCCTTTGCCCCAGTAATACAAACTGAATTCATTTACCGAAAAACTATAGAGTGTGATTAAGATAATTAAAAACCCCAGTTCACCGGGGAGAAAGGTGAGGCTTGGGTGGGTCGAGTCTATCACTCATCTGCATCATGTCAGTAATGACAGTGTCAAGACTTTAACTCAGACCTCTGGACTCCTGGTGGTATGTTTTGCCCTTTGCATTGGAGGTAAGTACCTCCTACCTCTGACAGCACCTAAGACCTAAGAAGAGCAGTTTCACCTGAAACAACCCAGCCAGGGAAGAAGTGAGCATGTTTCTGTTCACATCCCAGTTGGTTGCATTGTCATGAATTCCTAAACAAGCTGCAGTGCCCCTCTCTAGCATTTCCAGAATGCTCACATAGCTTATGATGTCAAGATACGTGTTCTACAATCAGAACCTCAGGTGGTCAACAGCCCAGGAGGCACACAGTCATTCTGTCCTATACACATTTTATCCTGTACCTCGTGCAGGAGAAAACTCTAAATTCCAGGCTAGATGACTACTCTTTGGAGTATGTGGAAAAGACTACAACAAACTTCTCAAGCTAATAAAAGTCAAAGTTGAAGAGAAAGAATATAATGTGAACTCCTGCTGTTCTTGAATTAATTAGAAAAGTGTTTTCCTTTCTTAAAAAAATAGAACATTTTGTTCTGTGCAGTTGCTAAAAAGTTTTTCTTTTCATTTAAAAGATTAACTAAAACCATGTACATGCTCTTACAGCACTTTTTTCAAAAGAGCACATTGTTCCTTCAAACTTGGAGAGACTTTATTTCATGTTTCCAGACTGGCCCAAGGTTCCATATCTTCTTTGTGTTATTATTCTTAATAATTCTTCAAGTTATCATTGTCTGGAAAGCCACATTCCAAGATTAGTGCTTAGGTTTCTTTAATTTTTTATTTGACTTCTTAGCAAAATGACTTAAGATTTAGTACTTTTATAGTCTTCATTTAGAGATCAACTATCCTACCACTAGGATCTGTAAAGTGAAATCTCATTGTACATAAATTGCTTGCAATAACCACCCTAACCCCAATTTTTATAGCATCAGAACTATAAATTTTAATTTTTAAAGAAGAAATTGCTAATCTTTCCAAAATTTAAAAATAAAGCTATAGCAACCAAAGTTTTAAAAAAATCTTAAACTGTTACAATTTCTAGAAATATTCCATGGTCTGAAATTGATTTTCTTAAAGCCAGAAACCACATGATTGATTATGTGTCATAACAACAACAAAAAAAGTGATGAATTGATTTTACCTTGTTAAAAAAACAGAAGACAAACACTTCTCCTTCCTCCTTTCATAGAGAACCATATGTTTTAAAAGGAAGAAGTAAATACTGTGAGAGTTATGTAAAGGCATACAGTACTATGAGACCATGAAGAACTTTTTCAAAATTGGTCTATATGTCCATGCATCAAGAAGACAGCGGTCTACAGAATTGTCAGAAAAATAACAGGTACAATTCTAGACAGTTAAATTCACAGTTAGGGAGGCAATCCTGAACTTGGAAAAATACTCAAGAAAGGTAACAGAGTAACTGGGAGCAAGACAAAAGGAAATGAAAGCTGTAGAGATGAAGAGCAAAGTCTCTAAAGCACAGCCATGCAAAAGACACAGGGATGGCAGCAGAGAACATCAGAATTAGTGGTTCCAAGATAAGCAAGTCAAAGAATGCTACTGTGGAATGTAGGAGCAGATTTAAAAGCCAGGTGGCATTGCTTTGGTCTTCCCTGGTGGCTCAGCAATAGAGAATCCACCTGCAATGCATGAAGCACAGGAGCTGCAGGTTCGATCCCTGTATGGGGAAGATCCCCTGGAAGAGAAAATGGCAACCCATTCCTGTATTCCTGCCTGGAGAAGCCCACAGACAGAGGAATCTTGAAGGCTACATACATACAGTCGCACAGAGTCAGACACGACGGAAGCGACTTAGCACAGCACAGCACAGCGTTGCTCTAGCAGACAGGGAACAAACTGAGAACCGGACATTCTAAACACATTCTGAAGAAAGCAGAGCCATCAGAGTCATAGACTTATGCCTTCTCAGGGTGAAGGAAGTGACTGAAATGACAAATCAGTTCAGACCAAAAACCAGAAGATAGACACTCCCGAAAGGCATTCAACTACTGATCGCAGAGATCAGTTACCAGTACCTTTCCCTAAAATCTCAAATATGTTCCTGAAGGTCTAAATATCCCTCCCAATTCATGGTTTCAAGAACACTTTGAACTGACATTTCTCTGGGTTATAAGAAAAATAAACAAGTCAACCTTGCTGCTTCCACCAACTTAAAAAATTTGCATGGAATTACCATAATAAGTTATGAGGGTTTTTTTCCTTTATTTTTTATTAGTTGGAGGCTAATTACTTTACAATATTGTAGTGGCTTTTGCCATACATTGACATGAATCAGTCATGGATTTACATGTGTTCCCCATCCTGAACCCCCCTCCCACTTCCCTCCCCATCCCATCCCTCTGGGCCATCCCAGTGCACCAGCCCTGAGCACTTGTCTCATGCATCCAGCCTGGACTGGTGATCTGTTTCACACTTGATAATAAACATGTTTCAATGCAATTCTCTCAGATCATCCCACCCTTGCCTTCTCCCATAGAGTCCAAAAGTCTATTCTATACATCTGTGTCTCTTTTTCTGTTTTGCATATAAGGTTATCGTTACCATCTTTTAAAATTCCATATATGTGTGTTAGTATATTGTATTGATGTTTATCTTTCTGGCTTACTTCACTCTGTATAATGGGCTCCAGTTTCATCCATCTCATTAGAACTGATTCAAATGTAGTCTTTGTAATGGCTGAGTAATATTCCATTGTGTATATGTACCACAGCTTTCTTATCCATTCATCTGCTGATGGACATCTACGTTGCTTCCATGTCCTGGCTATTATAAACAGTGCTGCAATGAACATTGGGGTACATGTGTCTCTTTCAATTCTGGTTTCCTCGGTGTGTATGCCCAGAATTGGGATTGCTGAGTCATATGGCAGTTCTATTTCCAGTTTTTTAAGGAATCTCCACACTGTTTTCCATGGTGACTGTATTAGTTTGCATTCCCACCAACAGTGTAAGAGGGTTCCCTTTTCTCCACACCCTCTCCAGCATTTATTGCTTGTATTTGGATAGCAGCCATTCTGACTAGCGTATAATGGTACCTCATTGTGGTTTTGATTTGCACTTCTCTGATAATGAGTGATAGTGAGCATCTTTTCATGTGTTTGTTAGCCATCTGTATGTCTTCTTTGGAGAAATGTCTGTTTAGATATTTGGCCCATTTTTTGATTGGGTCATTCATTTTTCTGGAATTGAGCTGCATGAGTTGCTTGCATATTTTTGAGATTAATTCTTTGTCCATTGCTTCATTTGCTATTGCTTTCTCCCATTCTGAAAGCTGTCTTTTCACCTTGCTTATAGTTTCCTTTGTTGTGCAAAAGCTTTTAAGTTTCATTAGGTCCCATTTGTTTACTTTTGCTTTTATTTCCAATATTCTGGGAGGTGGGTCATAGAGGATCCTGCTGTGATTTATGTCAGAGAGTGTTTTGCCTATGTTCTCCTCTAGTTGTTTTACAGTTTCTGGTCTTATATTTAGATCTTTAATCCATTTTGAGTTTATTTTTGTGTATGGTGTTAGAAAGTGTTCTAGTTTCATTCTTTTACAAGTGGTTGACCAGTTTTCCCAGCACCACTTGCTAAAGAGGTTGTCTTTTTCCCATTGTATATCCTTGCCTCCTTTTCAAAGATAAGGTGTCCATAGGTTCGTGGATTTATCTCTGGGCTTTCTATTTTGTTCCATTGATCTATATTTCTGTCTTTGTGCCAGTACCATACTGTCTTGATGACTGTGGCTTTGTAGTAGAGTCTGAAGTCAGGCAGGTTGATTCCTCCAGTTCCTTTCTTCTTTCTCAAGATTGCTTTGGCTATTCGAGGTTTTTTGTATTTCCATACAAATTGTGAAATTATTTGTTCTAGTTCTGTGAAAAATACCAGTGGTAGCTTGATAGGGATTGCATTGAATCTATAGATTGCTTTGGGTAATATAGTCATTTTCACAATATTGATTCTTCCAATCCATGAATACGGTATATTTCTTCATCTATTTGTGTCCTCTTTGATTCCTTTCATCAATGTTTTATAATTTTCTATATATAGGTCTTTTGTTTCTTTAGGGAAATATACTCCTAAGTATTTTTTGTTGTTGTTGCAATGGTGAATGGTATTGTTTCCTTAATTTCTCTTTCTGTTTTTTCATTGTTAGTATATAGGAATGCAAGGGATTTCTGTGTGTTAATTTTATATCCTGCAACTTTACTATATTCATTGATTAGCTCCAGTAATTTTCTGGTAGAGTCTTTAGGGTTTTCTATGTAGAGGATCATGTCCTCTGCAAACAGTGAGAGTTTTACTTCTTCTTTTCCTATCTGGATTCCTTTTATTTCTTTTTCTGCTCTGATTGCTGTGGCCAAAACTTCCAAAACTATGTTGAATAGTAGTGGTGAGAATGGGCACCCTTGTCTTGTTCCTGACTTTAGGGGAAATGCTTTCAATTTTTTCACCGTTGAGGATAATGTTTGCTGTGGGTTTGTCATATTTAGCTTTTATTATGTTGAGTTATGTTCCTTCTAGTCCTGCTTTCTGGAGAGTTTTTATCGTATTGTCAAAGGATTTTTCTGCATCTATTGAGATAATCATATGGTTTTCATCTTTCAATATGGGTTTATTTTAAAATGATTACTTCTGACAGGCTCCCCAGTCTAAACTGAGTATCTGTGACATAAAGAAGCCTCTACCTTTTTTTTTTCTTCTTTATTTATTTTCATTGGAGGTAATTACAATATTGTAGTGGTTTTTGCCATATGTTGACAAGAATCAGCCATGGGTGTACATGTGTCCCCCATCCTGAACCCCCCTCCCACCTCCCTCCCCATCCCATCCCTCAGGGTTGTCCCAGTGCACTGGCTTTGAGTGCCCTGTTTCATGCATTGAACTTGGACTGGTGATCTGTTTCACTTATGGTAATATACATGTTTCAGTGCTATTCTCTCAAATCATCCCACCCTCTTCTTCTCCCACAGAGTTCAAAAATATGTTCTTTATATCTGTGTCTCTTTTGCTATCTCGCATATAGGGTCATTGTTACCCTCTTTCTAAATTCCATATATATACATTAATATACAGTACTCTTGCCTGGAAAATCCCATGGACGGAGGTGCCTAATAGGCTACAGTCGATGGGGTTGCAAAGAGTTGGACACAACTGAGTGATTTCACTTTCACTTTCATACTGTATTGGTGTTTTTCTTTCTGACTTGTTTCACTCTGTATAATAGGCTCCAGTTTCATCCACCTCATTAGAACTGATTCAAATGCATTCTTTTTAATAGCTGAGTAATATTCCATTGCTTATATGTACCACAGCTTTCTTATCCATTCATCTGCCGATGGACAGCTAGGTTGAAGAAGCCTCTACCTTTAAGAAGAGCTTTGTTCATACCATGTGTTTAAAAACATTTTATCAATGGGCACATGTTAACCTCAAACAAGATCAAGAGAAAAAAAATCAGTTTTCACTTCTAAGAGAAAAAAAGGAATCATATTTCTTTCTCATGGTGAATTTAAGATGGATATAATGCACTTCCTTGATATAATAAAGCCATACATTATGGTCCTCTGGTTTTACCCTCTGGTATCTAGACACTTCATTGCCATCAGCATAACTTATAAAGCTAACATTTTTCTAATCATATTAAAAGTGTCATACTACTGTTGACATTTTAGAAAAGATTTCCAAAGAAAAAAGAAGAAAAATCACCTATACTTGTACTTCTCTGAGATCTTCATCCTAATATATAAGATCTTCTTATTGTTTATTTTTCCAGAACTTTTACAAACAGGAAAACTTTTATAATTCCATTCAAATTACATTTTTAAGGTTTGGTTAACTTGGTTTGCTGATATCACTCTGTGAAAGTTCAATGTCATGATTATTATTACACATTTTTTTAATAAAGGTTCTTCTGCAGTGTTTCAGTTCATTATTATTATTTCATGTTTATGAGGTAGTTATCAATCAAATCAATAGTGTGTTTACAGTACATATATACTGATGATTCATAGACAGCAGCAGATGGAGAATTAGGAGATCAGAATCTTTATTCCAACTCCTTGACTATTTGGCTATGTGACTGAGCCAAGTCATTTCTCATACCAGCACCATCCCATCATGCTGAATCTTACTTCCTTCATGTATAAATTGAACTGGTCAAATTAAGTTGTTTAAGT
The DNA here is from genome assembly GCF_910594005.1 of Cervus elaphus. Lineage (NCBI taxonomy): Eukaryota > Metazoa > Chordata > Mammalia > Artiodactyla > Cervidae > Cervus > Cervus elaphus. Next base: position 67,480,341 of record NC_057823.1, on the reverse strand, counting down.
AACTTTTAGTTCTGTTAGTTTAAAATTCACTGGGCCAAGTAACAGAGAGATGGAGCTGTTAAGAATGAATCTGGGCAAGCCCATGATCACAACAGAGGAAAATGGAGAAATAATTCTTATCACTAAGGTTCATCCTGTGAAGAATTAGAAAAGGGAAAAAAAGTTCTCTGGTCAATATTGGTCTGGCCAAAAGTATCAACAAGTAAATAAGCAAGCATACACTGTAAAGTGTTAAATGAACAATAAAACATAATCAGATATAATTTTAGAGAGTGAAAAATATGTAAATACCATAAAGCAGGACACAGGGAAAGAAAATAATAATTTGATGAATGATTTAATTGTCAACCTACAACACCTGAGAGAACAAACAATCAGATTTAAGTTTAGGCAAGTGGATACTTGATAAATATTTAAAATTAATAGCTCTAATGTAAAGTTTAATAGAATTTTTAAAGTATTCAATTCATAGAGTAATAAAATAAACTAGAAACTACTTATGAAAAATCATAATGAGAAAAAATAGAGCATACAGAAAATAGGTGGTGAAGAAAATGCGATTAAAACAATGAATGAGGGCTTCTTCAGTGGTAGAGAATCTGCCTGCCAATGCAGGAGACACAGGTTCAATTCCTGCTCAGGAAGATTCTACATGCCATGGAGCAACTAAACCTGTGTGCCATAACTATTGCACTTGTGCCCTAGAGCCTGGGAACTGCAGCTATTGAGCCCACATGCCACAACTGCTGAAGCCCACACGCCCTAGAGCCTGTGCTCCACAACAAAAGAAGCACCACAATGAGAAGCCCATGCACCGCAATGAAGAGGAGCCCCTGCTCACTGAAACTAGAGAAAAACCCACATGCAGGAACAAAGACCCAGTACAACCAAAAATAAGTCAATAAATAAAATTATCTTAAAAAAAAAAAAACAGTGAATACAAATGTGGATCAACGGTCAGTAGCTTTGAAATCTATTAGGACATCAGTTCAGGGCAGATGCCAAATTAAATTTCAGACATATTAAAATGAAACACAATATTTCTAATCTAGAAAAATATAGAAAGTAAAGAAAGATAGTTGCTCAGTCATGTCTGACTCTTTGTGACTTCATCAACTGTAGCCTAACAGTTTCCTCTATCCATGGGATTTTCCAGGCAAGAGTACTGGAGTGGGTTGCCACTTCCTTCTCCAGAGGATCTTTCCGATCCAGGGATGGAACCCGGGTCTCCCACACTGTAGGCAGATGCTTTACTGTCTAAGCCACCAGGGAAGTCAGAAAAATATAGGTATTTATCAAATATATAAAAGGAAAATGACTTTCTAAACAAATTCAATTTATAGACTCACAAAAGAAAATATCTAGACTTAACAAGCATAAAACAAACTTGTAGATGATGTACATCAAAATTAAAAAGCTGAAAATTCTACTTCTAGTCAAAATGAAGTAACAGGGACCAGATTTCCCCTTTCACTCTAAGCAATTACAAAATTGGAACCAGTGTATGAAACAACAGCTTTCAGACATTGAACAACAGGCAGTGGAGAACTGTGATCTCTGAGATAACAAACAAGGTGAACCCTACAATCATACACTTATTGCCTGTAAGCAATTTTTAAGCTACAGTACAGGGAAGAGGAATAAAATCTCACAGAGGGTGGTGGTTCCATTCATTTAAGGAGATGTACATCAGACTTAAATTTCAGTGATCAATAACACAAAATTCATTACGTTTGCTACCCAATTAAAAATTTCCAAGCCTGCAAAGAAGCATATAATCCATAAGCAGGAGAAAAATCAATTCAAAGAAACAGACCCCAAAGTGACAGATAATGGAATAGCTAACAAGGAGAATAAAATAGGTATAATAAATGCTGTCCATATGTTCAAGAAGGAAGATGAACACTTGAACATATGGAAGAAAGGAAAGATGTATTTTTTTAAAAAAGGAACTAGTATTAATAGTGGATTAAACAGAGTAGAAAATCACTTTTGTCAATTTCAAATTCTTTACCAAATGAAGATATCTTTTTAAAATCAAGATTAAATACTTAGACAAAGACTGTTGAGAGAATTCATAAGAAATAAGATTTTTTGACCTTTGAAATTCAATCAATATAGTTCACCATGAAAGGAAAATGATAATGCAGAAAAGACAAAATTTAACACCCATTCATAATATTTTTTAAAAACTCTCATAAAATGAGGGATTCCCCCAGCTTTTCTCAAACAACCAGATATCTCAAAGAATTATTGATTTCTTTGATTTTCTCTATTTTTCTATTTTACTCAATTTTTTTCTCTGCTCTTTATGATTTTCTTTCTTCTGCTCACTTAAGCAGTTATTTGGTTTTATTTACCTAGTCAGGTGGAAGCTGAGTAAGTGATTTAAGACCTCTTTATTTCCAAAAAAATCATTTAGTGCAATGAAGTTCTAAATATGCTTCAGCATCATCCTACACATTTTGATACACAGTGCTTTCAGTTTTTCATCTCCCTTTAGATTTCTTTTTTTGTCCCATGAGTTATTTAGAAGTATGTTATATTGTCTTCATATATATGGGAATTTTCCAGATTTCCATTATCGATTTCTAGTTTAATTATCCTGCAGTTAAAGAACATATTTTGTACAATTTTAATCCTATTAAATGTATTAGCACTTATTTAGTATCCCAGAATAAGGGATACTAACTTGGTAAGTGTTCTATATGCCCTAGGGGAAAAAAATGTGGATCTTGTTATTGTTGAATGAAGCACTCTATAATTATCAGTTAGGACAAGATGATCGAGAATGTTAAGACCTGGAGTATTACTGATTTCTGTTTACTTGTTCTATCAAGTATTAACAAAGTATGTGCATCTCAAATTACAATTATAACATATATATTTAGACTGTTATGTCCTCTTGACGAAACGAGCCCTTATCATTATGAAATTATCTTTATCCCTGGTAATATTGTTTGCTCTGAAGTCTACTTTATCTGATATTAACTTAGCCACTCTAGCTTTGTTTCCATTGGTGTAGAATAGTATATCCTTTTATCTTTTTCAGTTTTAACCTCCTTATGACTTTATACTTAAAGTACGTTTCTTGAAAAAACAACACATAATTCTTATTTTTAATCTAATCTATTTCTGTCTTTTAAGTGGGATATTTAGGCCATTTAAATTTGATGTGATGTTTTTAGACTGTAGATAATTTTCTGTTTGTACCGTCTGTTCTTTGCTCCCTTTTTCCATCACTCCAGGATCGCCATCTTTCATTATCCCATGTCTAATATCCTTAAAAACCACTATTTTATTATTTACCTATTTTTTTTGTTTGTTTGCTTATTTCAGGTAGGAGAGTGAATCTAGTCTCTGTCACTCTATGCTGTCCAGAAGTGGAAGTCCCTGGCATCCACTTAATAAGCAAAAATTCTTATTATAAAAATCTGGGGAAAAGGTCAACGCCTATTAACTGGTGAAAAGATAAACAAATTGTAGTATGGCCATATAATCAGTGATAAAAGAACAAACTTCTGATATATACAAAAATATAGATGAAAGCACCATCCCAACTGAAAGAAACTAGATACACAAACCCCTTGCTGTAGGACTCTATTTATACAAAAAAGGAAAAAATAAAATGACAAAGCAGAGAAGTGGTTGTCAGGTATTAAGGGTAGAGGGAATGGATTGACTGCAATGGGACACAAGAAAACTTTGGGGATGAGGAAAATGTTTTATATCTTGACTGCATGAAAGTGAAAGCCGCTCAGTCGTGTCTGACTCTTTGCAACCCTGTGGACTATACAGCTCATGGAATTCTCCAGGCCAGAATAATGGAGTGGGTAGCCTTTGCCTTCTCCAGGGGATCTCTCTGACCCAGGAATTGAACCAGGGTCTCCTGCATTGCCGGAAGATTCTTTACCAGCTGAGCTACCAGGGAAGCCCCTTGATTGTATGGTGGTTATATAATAATACATTTGTTAAAATTCATTAAATTGTACACTTATAATTACCAAATATTATTTTAGGTAAATTATATTTCAATAAAGCTAATGTTTTTAAAGGTCAACAAATATGGTGCCAGAGACAATTTTTCCATAAATACAATGGTAAAAAATTTTAATATATAAAAGGTCACATCAGTCCATAAGAAAAACACTAACATACTATAGAAAAGAGGGCTACGTAAATAAACAACTCATGGGAGAAGAAGGATATAAACCACTCAATGCTAGTGAAGGAGGGAAAACCAAACATTATCAGACCCTTCTGGTGGGAATATGATGTGGCACAATCTCTTGGAAAGACATTTGGGTGTCTGGAGAAGTCTTAAGTTATTCCAACTCTTTGAACTAATACATACATACATACAAATCTCTTGGAAGGAAATATTCAGAGATATAAACAGACGCTTGTAAAAATGAATATTCATAGTACAATTAGATATTAGAGCCAAAACTAGCATGAAAAACTTGATATTTAATATGAGAAAAATATTATTACATTAATACCTTATAATTTGTCTTTTTAATGGTACTTTTAGAGTCATCAAAAATTATATTTTCAAAGAACTGCAATGAATTGACAATGGTCATGATATAACAGTAAATGAATAGTAAATAGGACACAAAGGTGTTTAATTTCATTTTTATTATTTGTAATGAAATAAGCATTGTGTGTGCGTGTGTGTATTTGAAAGTCTATAAGGAAATACACCACAAGGTTAACAGTGTTATTTTCAGGTTGTACAATTATAGGTCATTTTTTTCTTTCTTTTTATATCCTTTTCTGAGTTTTAATATTTTCTACATTGATACTGCATTTCTTATAAAAGCAAAATAAGATAAATGTATATATAAACATTTTAATATTTTTAATCTCAAGTTAGAGAAAATTAGTCTGAGTTTGTTTTAAGCAAATAGGTGAGAACATGTTCCCACTACCCTCAAAGGAATAAGCAGCTCTCTTTTTAAAGCATATCAATTTCTTACAAACCACTATCATTACTGAACAGATTGCAAGTTCTGTGTTCTTTCAAAAAAAACTTTTTTTTTTTTAATCTTTCACTAACATTTGCTGATTCGCAAGTATATCTTAGACATCAGGGATCTAGTATCTGCAAGCCAAAATTTCTTCCCTCAAGGGCTCCACAATCTTCCGAGGAAGGATAGCTTATAGCGTTCCAAATGGAAAGTTGACTGGGATATTAGTAGAATACAGCTACCCTGAGACTAAATATTAATAGTAAGTAAGAAAAAGAATGCATCCATTTCTTATTCACTGATTCATTCAAGAAATATTTATTGAATACTTACTAGTTTCAAGCACTGTTTAATTTCCCAGTTTACTAGTAGTTAACAAAACAGATGTAATTCCTGTCCTGATAGTGATTAGACAGTTAACAAATAGAGGAAATATGTGATACAATTTGTACTGAAGAAGAAACAAGATAAATTCAATGAAAGAGAGTAATGAAAAGAAGGGTGTGGGGGAAAAAAAAAAAAAAACAGAGGAAGGAATCAGGGAAGACTTCTCTGGGGCAGTGGCATTTGCGCTGAGACTAAAGGAAGGAAATGAATTAGCCTGGCAAAGAGATCAAGGCCATCAGGCAAGCCTGAGCTTAGGCTCTCTGTGGTACTGAAACACCAGGGTAGCTACAGACAGTAGGCATATAGGAGATCATGCAGGGTTTTATATTCTCAACACTCAAGAGTAGACTGAAATCTGGGCCTCATATTTACATTTTTCTCATCTTTGAAAGGTAGTCTAGCAAGCTTGAATTCAAGGGGCATTCTTGGAAATATTACATGCACAAGATGCTATAAGGACTTGAGTCAGTTTAGACACTCCTTTTTCACTCTATATAGAACAGGAGCAACACAGAATAACAGAACTGTTGTGAAGGAAACAAAGTGAAAGATGCCATGTTCACAGAAAGTATTACTATTCTGAAAAAAAAAAAAAAATCAGTTGAGACAGAGGAGAGGATTCTTTTGTATTAGAGATATAAATTTATTAGCATTCAATAACATCCAACGAGAGCTATCAAAAATAACCGTTCAGCATTGATCCAGAACTGTAGGGTGCACTATCAGCATAATTAAAATGAAAGAATCTAAGCTATTTCCCCATCTTGCTTCCTTATTATTGTCTAATTGTTCAGAATGTCTGTCTGTTATGGAGACAAAACAATTAAGCCCAGCAAGTCGCAACAATGGGGATCATAAAGAGGGGGCCTGCTTCATTAGCAACTTGGATATCAGCATAGAAAACATTAAAGAAAGAAATGTAATTGTACTTGGAAATAATTGGATGGCACAGATCGTTTAGCTAGGGAAGATTCGCTATCTGCATTTGCTTTTTTTCATTTTGTGGGTCTTTTTTCACCTGGGCTCTTTAAATTGAGTTTCATGAACATCACAGTATCACAGTTGAGGTACCAAGTGGCTCAGTGAGCACAAAATTCTTTTCCAGATAATAACAAATATCCCCTGGAAATCCAAAAGAATTGTACTTTGGTGTTGATTGTCAACTGGCCCAGGAAGAAGAGAGGAAGGGGTCAATGCTTCTGTGAAACACAAATCATCAGAATGAAAACTTCTGTGTCTTTCCTGCCCCACTTCTCATAAATTCAGGGTTATCTTCCAAAACCCATAGTCTACTCTCAGAACACAAATTTTTTAAATAGTAATCATCCTTAATACATTTATAATGCAAAAGATTATGTTATAAACAGAAAGAACCACAGATATTTTCAGACTGGGATTGACTATAATTTCCAAAGCCCCATCATTTAAAAGCTGAGGCTCAGAAAGACCGACATGCCTCAAGTAAAAGCAGGTAGAACAATCAGAAGTGGAAAACACAGGCTCTTTGATAATAACATAATGATAATCATAGTTACTATACATTGTATAATACTGTGTGTTAGACATTATGTCACATGTTTCACATATATAGTATCATTTTAACACCATGAGGTACAGAAATGATTAATTTTATGGATACGGAGACTGTATAACCTTTCTGAGCACCAATCTGCTCTACTGTGAATTAAAACCAAGATTTGAATGTAGTTGTGTCTGATTAAAAAGCCCATGGGTGTAACTGCTAAACGATCTCATCCCTCTATACCATGGGAAAATACATTAAATAATGTGTCCTGTTTTTCCTGTCACCAAGCCAGAAGGAGAAAAGAGTGGCAGAGGTGGGAAAACTAGTCAATTCCTTAGAGCAAGGATCAGCCAACCACAGTCCACTATCTGGTTTGTTTTGTTTTTGTTTTTGTTTTTTGTAGATCACAAGCTAAGGATTTTTTTTTTATTTTTTAATGGATGATTAAAAGATCAAAAGAATACTTTGTGACACAAAAATTATATAAACTCAAATTTAGTGCCTGTAAGTTTATTTGAGCCCAGCCACCATCATTCATTTATGTATAGTCTGTTGTTGATAATACATAATTGTCAAAGCTGAAGAATTGACAGAGACTGCATGGCCCACAAAACCAAAAGTATTTACTGTCCAGCCCTGTACAGAAATACTTTGCCAACTCCTGCTTTAGACCACACTTAGTTCACTTCAGAAATAAGAATGTGGGGACTTCCCTGATGGTCCAGTAGCTAATATTCCACACTTGCAAGGGAGGGGGCCCAGGTTCGGTGACTGGTCAGGGCAGCTAGATCCCACATGCCTCAACTAAGACCTGGAGCAGCCAAATAAACAAGTTTTTAAAAAGAAATAAGAATATGAATAAATATTCATATGATCAAAGTTCCATATTTCCAGGGAGAAGAGAAAAGAAGAGACGACTAAGTGGTAAGAGGAGGAGAGAAAAATGGCATGGCATGCTTCATCTCAACAGTTGAACACCATTTCTCTACATGGGTGGTGTGAGTCTCTCACAAAAGGGTAGAGCCACTGGTGTGCTTACTGAACTGCTTGGTCCTCCATGCTGTCAAAAAAAAAAAAAAACACTCTAAAAGAAAATGCCATTCAAAATCTTAGTGGTAGCTATCAGATAGTGGCTCTTAGGCTGTTAATTTTCTCTTTAGATCACAGACTTGGCCAACAAAGTGAGTCAGGTAACGTAGCAAAGACCCTCCTCTCTTTATACCAAAGAAACACAAGGGAAAAACCATAATAATGTTGGGCCTTGAACCCTATTATGTTCTGCCTGGAAACCACATAAATTCAGCTCCCTGTGAACATGTGGGGGAAAGATGAATCTAGCAGATGTGAAAGTGATTTGTCCACCATTGGTCTACTCAATTCCCCAATTGCTAAACTCACAGATCCTTCCCTAAATACAAGTCAACACAATGATTCACTTGGTTAAGAAAAATGAGTTAAACCTTCCATCCACCAGAATCTTTCAGCAAATGAGCTTTGATCAGTTTCTTTTCACATTGAATATTTAAGAATTGCCTGGACTTCCTATACAGACTATCTATGGGAAAATTACAATGATCTGCTGACACTTGGGTTCCAGTCTGTATAACAGCTGCATTAATTTCACTGAAGGCTACTTTGTAAGTCCTTTGAATCCAGACATCTTGTCTTCTTCTGGTAAAAACCTTCTCTCAAATTGTTTGCAGAGACTTTGAAAACTTAATGTACATAAATTCAGTAACATGAGCTGAAAGCAAGAAAGAGACAACCATTTCTTGTATGGCTATATCCATGGGCATTCCACTAAACACAATCACCCTCCACATCTAGGATAGGAGACATGAACGTGCTATTCACTCATTCAGTCCTCATTGTCATCCTCATCTTAAAATGCAAACATCTCATCAAGTTGAGTGTGATTCTAGTGTTTAAGGGTACATGCTCTTCAAACCCAATGGTATCCAGATACTTGAACTGATACTCGCCTAGAGAAACAGAATTTAATTGCCTGCACTGTGAATCAGTGCAGAAACAGCGACAAGTGCCAGGACTGGAGGTAACACAAGCTGTACTGGACTTCTTGAGTGATAGCAGGTCTATCTGCACATCTGATAATGTGTCAAAGCAGTTTTCAAAGAAAAATTTGACTTAAATACAATTTTTGCCTTATGTGCTTATCTGGTTTCTAACCCTTATATAAAATACAACTTCACTGCAGATGTCTTAACCCTTGGAAAAACTACAGATTCAGAGTGCAGACAATTAAATAAAGTCAATCTCATTTAGAGGTGGGGATAGGAAACTTTATTCTACCTGTTTCAGAAACATTCCTCCTAGAATGGCACTTCCCATAGCTTGTAGGATCTTAGTTCCCTGATCAGGGATTGAACCTGAGCCCTAGGCAGTGAGAGCATAGAGTTCAAACCACTGGGCCACCAAGGGATTCCCAAGACATCCATTGTTGGTAGTGCTACTTCAAAGCAGGGGTCTGCAATTTTTAAAGTTTGGCAAATATTGCCTATTATATTCTCTTAAAAGTCACAATGCACATTAGCATTGCTATGGACTGAATTGTGTCTCCCCACAAATTCACATGTCAAAGCTCTAACCCCAAACATTATGTATTTGGAGATAGGGCTTTACATGATTTGGTTTTGATGAGGTCATCAGAATGGAGCCTTAGTGATGGGATTAGTGTCCTTATATGAAGAGACAGACACCAGGGAGCTGACCCTCTATCCTTCTGTCCATCATGTGAGGACACAGCAAGAAGATTGTGATCTGCAACCCAGGAAGAGAGCTCTCACTAGAAACCAACTCTTCTGGCTCCCTGATCTTGCACTTGTAGTCTCCAGAACTGTGATAAGATAAATGTCTATTATTTAAGTCACTCAGTTTATGGTATTTGGTTATGGCAGCCTGAGCAGACCAAGAAAAACATGCTAAGAAATCCTTCAGCAAAGAAATCAATTGACCTTTACTAGAACCAGCATTTTCCACAGGTAGTTGGGAGGTCTCAGCAATTTTTGCCATACCCTCATTCCTCAGTGCCCCCCAACAGTAAAGAATGCTAATATAATTATTCAGATTTTAGGTAGAGATTGGTCCCTGATTAGTAGAGGGCAGGGTCACTGTTTACTAAAGTCAGAGATATAATCACAAATGAGTGAGCTGAATGTAAGGCCTGTCTCCTAGGACAGTGCTTCTCAAGCATGAACATGCATACAAATCACATGGAGATCTTGTTTAAATGTAGATTCTGATTGAGTAGGTCTTGTATGGGGTCCCGGATTCTGTATTTCTTACAAACTTTTAGGTAATCCTGACGTTGCTGGTCCATGAACCATACGTTGGAGAATATGGTGCTAAAAACGATCTCAACCATCTTGCTCCCTGTATTCTCATCTCTTCTTCACCTGATTTGCCAGGTATTTCTATCTCCAGCAGCCAGCTAACAAGATTAGGAGGAGGGAGAGAGGCCTTGAGTAGGTTCGGCCTTGAGCCTGAACTAACTGCTCCAACTAAGCTGTGCAAGACAGCTCCCATGGGAGTACCATGCATTAGCTCAAGTGGGAGTACTTTTGATTCCCATTGTCTTTGCCTCTGGTATGTGAGGTCCCTTCTATAATCCCGCAGTGAAAGTGGTGATCAACAAAACAGGAATCACGCCTTCTTGGGTCCCCCAGCCATAATGTCATCTTAACACAAGCAACATTCCACCTGTGCCCTTTACGCAATGCTTGCTTAAAGATGGATCACTATTTACATGGGACATCTTTTGGCAGAGGAATATGGTACTAGAAGGCTTTCCAGGTGGCTCAGTGGTAAAGAATCCACCTGCCAATGCAGAAGACGTGGGTTCTATCCCTGGGTCAGGATGATCTCCTGGAGAAGGAAATGGCAACCCACTCCAGTATTCTTGCCTGGGAAATCCCACGGACATAGGAGCCTGGTGGGCTACAGTCAATGGGGCAGCACAGACTCAGACACAACTGAGCAAATAAACAACAACAACATGGTACCGGAAACGGACTCTGATGTTTGGAACTCTGCTTCTCCACTGTTTTGGGTCATAGGTACCTAGGAATATATGTACCTAAGCTAGTACAGCTGAAAGTTGTTTTTTCAGCTGATTGAGGATTAGACTGACAAAAATTTCCTCTCAGATTTCACCAGGTTCTATTTCTCTCTACATGTAGCAACTCAGATCCCACAGCATCAAGGAGAGTAGTTTGTCCATCTTTTTCTAAGAAACAGGGGATCGTATGCCACATCTGCACATAAACAAGTGGCCAAGATTTTCAATGTATTATTAATAGTTTAACATTTGCAAAAAGAACAGTCCAGGGGGACCCTCTCTGTCACCACTCAAAGTAAGAAACTGACCTCCTGGGGCATATTAACTCAGCTGTAAAAAGGGGGCTTTATTCAATGTCCAAATGCTGAAGGAAAATTGTTTATATTTGGAAAATTAGATTGCCAAAACAAACAGAAGTATCTTCTCAGTGCACACATGGCAGTTAGAAAATAATTCCTCTTTGCATTTTTTTTCATACACAAGTAAATTATCTTTGCTGTTAGATGATAGTGGTGATCTCCATGGAAGAAGAGCAGGAGAGTAGGCTAGATGACCTCCCAAACTGCCTTATATTATTTGAAACACCTGTCTAAAAAAATAAATCTTGATGATTTCTGATTTTTCATGCAGAACTCAGATGAACTGTCTATCCCAGCTTGTTAGCTGTAGAGGAGCACCATTCCAAAGAAGGATTTGGATTTGATAAATCCTGTATTCTGATTTCCAGAGCAAAAAGAAAAAGTGTTTTTGAAAAGTTTTAATATGCATTATACTGTTTGGGCTACACAAATCTCAATAACAACAAAAAAAAGTAAGGACATACTGAAAGGAATGAAAGAAATTCCTAACTTTGTGGTTCTCCCATGGGTTCTATTTAACATAGATTCCTGGGTCAAAAAGCTGAGGTATGTGCTTACAGAGCTTAAAAGAGGTAAGAATAACTATTTCAGAATCAATTTGATAACTTAGACAAGTGGTCACACTATTTTCCATTTTGTATTTAGAAGTGGTTTGAAGGAAAATCACGGAATCATAACCCCATACCTGTGGTAACTCTTCATTTTGTAACACACACACAAAAAAAATCCTTGGGGCACTTCCCTGGCAGTATAGTGGTCAAGACTCCAAGCTTCCACTGCAAGGGGCACAGGTTTGATTCCTAGTCAGGGAATTAAGATCCCACATGTCATGTGGTGTGGCCAAAAAATAAGTAAATAAATAAAATTTAAAAATAATAATCCTTGGTATTTTTCTTCAGATTTATATGTTTGAAGCAATTAACATAGGACATATTTGTTGTTATGTTTAGTCACTAAGTAGTGTCTGACTCTTTGCAACCCCATGGACAGTATCCCGCCAGGCTCCTCTATCTATGGAATTTTCCAGGCAAGAATACCACAGTGGGTTGCCATTTCTTTCTCGAAGGGATCTTCCCAACCAAGAGATCAAACCTGTGTCTCCTGCACTGGCAGGCAGATTCCTTACCACTGAGCCACCAGGGAAGCCCCAGAACATATTTACCTATATAGTAATTTATTAAGGTTGGCAGAATATGTGATTTATAAGGTTGCCAGAGTATAACTGGGCAGAGATGCCCAATTTTAGAAACCATGTAAAATAATTTGTTATACTGAGACACTATTTTGATATATTATTTTTTCCAATTCTAAAGTTAGTAATTGGCTACTTTGAGGAGTTCAGAAGCTTACTATCAAGAAAAGAAGGAACATTTTGGTGCATTTTCCTTTTCTGTGGCTGTTTTCATGCTGCTACAGGTGCATATGTGTGTGTGCATAAATTTTTAACCAAATTGAGGTCTTACTTCATATTGAGATGTTTCTTTCTTGCCTTTATTCCATATTAAAATTTGAACAGAATCCTAGGAAGATAGATTAAGCAAACATATCTCTCTTCCTCTCCATAATTACAACTAAAATGCCAATACTTTATATAGAAAACACATGCAAAAAGGCTCAAAAATGTGGAGAGAAGACAGACAAGCCAGGACATTAAGACCCAAGCAACAACATAGTGGTGAGTTCCCCAGGTTGGTTGTCTGCCTCATATATTCCAGACTTGGAATTGAAAAGCTACCAACCAGAGAATGCAAACAAGTGCAAACAAACAAACAGAAAAGCACCCCCCTAAATCCCTTTCTCTCTTTCGCCAAAGACCAGGAAAGGGACAGCTTAAAAAGAAACAAGACTTTTAGACAATAACCATTCTACTTCAGCCAAACACCATGAAAAAACTAGGGCCCCATCCCCACCCATGTGAGCAAGTAGCCTACACCTGCACCCTTATGAGGATCCCAAATCAACACCTCTAACTGGAGTGGCATTAGAAGATGAGGTTGGAAGCTAGAACTTCCTCAATGGTCAGTAACAACTGCCCCTTCATTGTGTTAGGAGACTATGTTGGAAGGCTAGACTCCCCCTCGCCCCCACTCAGCATTAACAAGATTCCCCACTTCTCCACTTGGGCAGTATCAAAGGCAGCTTAAAGAACAGCCAGGACCTTTGCCACTGCCCAGCAGTAACAAGGCTACTGTCCCATAGTGTCAGGGGAGGCCATGTAAGGAGCAGTAACGAGGCACTCTTGACCTTCCCCAGGCAAGGAGTTATCAGTAGAGTTCTAGCTGGGGTATCATCCCTCTGCCCACAAGTAATGGGGAACACCCTCTTTCAAATGTCAGCAAAGGTCAAGTGGGGAGCTCAAACTTCTGTCCCCACCTGACAGTATAAGACAGTGTTCCCCCTTCCTCTACCAGAGGGGTGTTAGGGAGAAGACAGCCAAAAAAAGCAGTTTTAGAAAAGATTTACAATCTCATAACTTAGTATTCAAAATGTCCAGGTTTCTGTCAAAAGTTATTCAACATACCAAGAACCAGGAAGGTCTCAAAATGAATGAAAAGAAAAAGACAATAATTCAAGGCTGTCTCCAAGATGACAGTTATTTTTAAATTATCTGACAAAGATTTTTAATTTGACATTAAAAATGTTAACAAACCATTATGGACAAACTTGAAACAAAGGAAAAAAAATAGAAGTCTTCAGCAAATACATAGCAAGTCTCAGTAAATAAATGGAAGTTATTGAGTACCAAATGGAAATTCTAGAACTGAAAAGTTCAACTGAAAATTTTTAAAAAATCGATGGATGAGGTCAACAGAAGAATGGAGGGGAGAGTGGAAAGAATCACAGAATGATAGAAAAACAGAAATTATGTAATCTAAATAACAAAAAACGAGCCCCCACCCCCTCAAAAAATGAGCAGTACCTCAGGGACCTATGGGTCTGTAAGAAAAAATGTAACATCTGTTGAAATAGGAGTCTGGGAAGGAGCAGAGAAAGAAGGCAAAGCTGAAAAAGTATTTCAAGAAATAATGACTAAAAACTCTTAAGTATGGCAAAACACATAGACCTAAAATTTAATAACCTAAACAAATCCTAACCAAGATAAATTCAAAGAAATCCAAACCATGACATGTCACAGTTAAACTTCTGAAAAGTCAAGACAAAGAAAAAAAAATCTTTAAAGCATCAAGAGAGAAATGACACTTATGTAGAGGAGAAAAATAATTCAAATGATGGCAGATATCTAATCAGAAATCATGGAGGCCAGAAGGAAGTAGAACATATTTAAAGTGCTAAAAGAAATTCTCTGTCAATCCAGAATCCTATTTGTCCAGTAAAATTATTCTTTATTAATAAAAGGGAAATCAAGAGTATTTATTGCCAGAACACTTGCCCTAAAAAAAAAGAAAAAAATTTAATTAATTTTTTTTAATCTAAAGGAAATTCTCTAGACAGAAAGGAAACAGTAAAAGAAGAAACTTGGGATATCAGGAAGGAAAAAAGAAGACAGTGAGCAAAATTAAGGATAAATACATTAGTCCTTCTTTATTCTCTTGAATTTTCTAAACTATGTTTAACAGTTGAAGCAAAATTTTAAACACTCTGATGTATTCCTAAAAGTATGTACAGAAAGTATTTGAGACAATATTATATAGAGAGAACAGCAAAAGAACATATAAGGAGGGACTGCAAGGAGATCCAACCGGTCCATCCTAATGAAGATCAGTCCTGAGTGTTCACTGGAAGGACTGATACTGAAACTGAAACTCCAATACTTTGGCCACCTTATTCGAAGAGCTGACTCATTTGAAAAGACCCTAATGCTGGGAAAGATTGAGGGCAGGAGGAAAAGGAGACGACAGAGGATGAGATAGCTAGGTGGCATCACTGACTCAATGGAAGTGAGTTTGAGCAAACTCCGGGAGTTGGTGATGGACAGGGAGGCCTGGCGTGCTGTGGTTCATGGGGTCACAAAGAGTCAGACACAACTGAGCGAAAACTGAACTGAAGTTTTCTATACTTTCCTCAAACTGACAAGACAATGACACCACTAAACTGTGATGTTGTGTATATACAAGATAATAGGTTGCACCCATTTACACTCTCATCAACAATGCATCAGCATTCCTGTATTGCACATCTTTGTCAACACTCACTAATGTCCATCCTTTTTCTAAGCCTTTCTGTTGTATCCTTTCATGGTTTCATTTTGCATTTCCCTATTTACTAAGGTTAAACACATTTTCAAATGCTTTTTGGCCTTTTGGATATTTCCATTGTGAAATGTTTGTTCATTATCTTGCCCATTTTGCTATATTTGGTTGTCTTTTTCTTAGTGATTTCCAAGGATATATATATATATATATATATTAAACTCCAGGCCATTTGGTGATATTTTTGGAAATATCTTTGGCCATTCTCATTTTTCACTCTAACAAGGTCTTCTGCTAAACAATAATTTCTCATTTTAAGGTAATCCAGTATCTTCATTATAAGTTCTGACACAAACTAGAGCCTAAAGTTTTGTTCATCCTCAAAATTGTTTTCATTATTCTTATTCTGTTGTGTTTCCATGTGTTCTAGAATTAGCTTGACAAGCCCTCTCCCCCAAAAGAGAAAATCCTGCTGTGGTCACTTCTTCCACTTTCTCTTCTCTTCCTGAACAACTTAATCTTAAAGTCACTAGATACTCAGAGCAAGCTAGACATCCACAGTAGATGAGGTAAGCAAGCTACAGAGAATATTAGAGACGCAGGTTCAATCCCAGGATCAGGAAGATCTCCCAGATGAGGGCATGGCAACCCACTCCCATATTCTTGCCTGGAGAACCCCATGGACAGAGAAGCTTGGCGGGCTACACACAGTCTATGGCGTCACAGAGTCAGACGCAACTGAAGCTTAGCACACACGCTCAAGCAGGGGACGTAGGGAGTGCCTAATTTTATTTATTTATTTATTTATTTATTTATTATAGACTATTGTTTAGAGCAGTTTTATTTATTTTATTTATTTATTTTAATTGGAGGATAATTGTTTTACAATATTGTGTTGGTTTCTGCCATATATCAACATGAATCAGCCATTGGTATATGAATAACCCCTCCTTCTTGAACCTCCCTCCTACCTCCCACCCCATTAAAACAGTTTTAGGTTTACAACAAAAGTGAGAGGAAGACACAGAGATTCTCCATATATCTCCTGCCCCACAAACAGGGACAGTGTCCCTCATAATGAATATCATTCAGAATAGATGTATTTTTTTATACCAAAGATGACCCTACATTTATACTTCATAATCACCCAAAGTCCATAATTTACCTAAGGGTTCACTCATGGTGCTGTACATTCAGTGGGTTTGAACAAATCTCTAATGATGTATTCATTATTATAATATCATAGAGAGTACGTTCACTGCCCTAATGATCCTCAGCACTTTGCCTGTTCATCTTCCCTCTCATCCCCATCACCTACACCTGGCAACCAATGATCATGCAGCCATTTCCATACCTATACCTTTTCCAGAATGTCATAGGGTTGGAATCATACAATATGTAACCTTTTCAGATTGGCTTATTTCACTTAGCAATATGCATTGAAGATTCTTCTGTGTTTCTTCATGAACTTGATGGTTCATTTCTTTTTAATGCTGAATAATAGTCTATTGTCTAGATTAACCACAGTTTGTTGTTGTTGTTGTTCAGTCACCAAGTCGTGTCCAACTCTTTGCAACCCTACAGACTGCAGCATGCTAGGCTTCCCTGTCCCTCACACCTCCTGGAGTTTGCCCAAGTTCATGTTCATTGCATCAGTGATGCCATCCAGGCATCTCATCCTCTGTTGCCCTCTTCTCCTTCTGCCTTCCATCTTTCCACAGTTCATTCACCTACTAGGTGACATCATAGTTGCTTCCAAGTTTTGGCAGATACAAATAAAACTGCTTTTAACATACATGTGCAGATTTCTGTGTCAACATAAGTGTCAAGTTCCTTTGAGTAAATACCATGAAACAAAATTGCTAGATCCTCTGTTAAAGCTATGTTTACTTCTATAAAACATATGGGCTTTTCATCTTATGAATACTGTGCATTGTGTACCTGATTGCATTTCCCTTTTTGTTTTGTCCATTTGGCAAGTCAAAGCTAACTATGAAAGTCAACTTTAGACATGCTGTACTGATGTGTGTGATTTTTACTTATGGCATTTCATAATTCTTTTCTCATAATTTTGCTTTTTTATTTTCTAGAACATATAGTAACTGCAGGTTTAGTTTTGTAAGAAACTGCTGAATTAACTTCCAAAGTAGCCTTAATATTTTGTATTCTAGGCAGCAATGTATGAGAGTTCCTATTGCCCCATATTCTCACCAGTATTTGGTGTGATTAGTGTTCCAGATTTTGGTCATTCCAATAGATGTGTAGTAGTAATAGTATCTCATTTAATGAGTCAGTTCTTCGAATCAGGTGGCCAAAATACTGGAGTTTCAGCTTCAGCATCAGTCCTTCCAGTGAATATTCAGGACTGATTTCCTTTAGGATTGACTGGTTGTATCTTTATATAATACTTTATACAATGAACTTCATCTCTAGAAACATTATATAACCTAGATTTTTCATATGTTCCTTCAAAGAGATTTTGCAATTGTTTCTGCCAGGTAACTCCAAAATATTACCAGCTCAAAATGACTTTAAGCCTGTGAATTCCTGTATCTTCCAGATAGCTTACATTCAAACTCTCATTCCAAACTGAGCAGAGCAGTAATTAAGGTATCTCCTAGAAATATTTTATTTTCTGAAAGTGAAGTTGCTCAGTCATGTCCGAGTCTTTGCAACCCCACGGACTGTAGCCTACCAAGCTCCTCTGTCCATGGAATTTTCCAGGCAAGAGTACTGGAGTGGGTTGCCATTTCCTTCTCCAAGGGATCTTCCTGACCCAGGGATCAAACCTGGGTCTCCCACGTTGCAGGCAGACGCTTTACCATCTGAGCCACCAGGAAGCCCTATTTTATTTTCTAGCCAATACTTAGAGTGAGACAAACTATATTTTGACAATATAAGGACATTTTTCCTGGTCTACCCATTAACTGGAATCCAATTTTATTCAAAGCATGAGATACTACACCCTACCTAGAATGTAACTTAGTCTTCTACCACACATGGATACTAAAACCTAAGCGCCATGGTTACAGAGACCAAAAATCCCCACTTTCAGCTACATCCCAGGGCCTTCAGTGCTTCTGCTTGAGATTCTTCGTTTCAATAGCTTCTTCAGTTTTATCCCCTACAGATTTCTTTTACATTCTTACAAGGGCACCTATGCACTTAAATATATTGTTTAAGCATTGTTACATTTTCTCCAGGTGTTTTGTAACAGAAGATTTCCAGTTAACTAATGCACACATCTTAGTAGGATTGGAAATCCTTTAGTCTTTCTCAGCCTGGGTTTCCTTATCTAACATAAGAGTTAATAAGCCAAAATATATAAAATTCATGTCAAATAGGTGATCAGTAAGAGGAAGCTACTATTTGTTTACCACTTCTATTATATTAGGTTGGTGCAAAAGTTATTGCAGTTTTGCTTTGTTGAACTTGGCCATTTGAAACTAGAATACATTCTGAAGTAAATGAGGCTATGTTATACATCATTTTAATGCACATTTCTTGCTTGGTGTTTTTTGCTAATGAATTATTACTTGCTATTTATTATATATGTATTTTAGACTATGGAAATGATGTTAGACAAAAAGCAAATTTGAGTAATTTTCCTATTCAAGTTCAAAATGGGTCATAAAGCAGTGGAGACAACTCACAACATCAACAACGCATTTGGCCCAGAAACTGCTAATGAACATACAGTGCAGTGGTGGTTCAAGAAGTTTTGCAAAGGAGATGAGAGCCTTGAAGATGAGGAGCATTGTGGCTGGCCATCAGATGTTGGCAACGACCAGTTGAGAGCATTATCGAAGTTGATCCTCTTACAATTAAATAAGAATTAGCCCAAGAACTCAATGTCAATCATTCTATGGTTGTTTGGCATTTGAAGCAAATTGAAAAGGTGAAAAAGCTCTATAAGTGGATGCCTCGTGAGCTGACTGCAAATAATAAAAATTGTCATTTTGAAGTGTCATTTTTTCTTTTTCTATGCAACAACAAAAAACCATTTCTCAATTGGACTGTGATGTGCAAGAAAAAGTGGATTTTATATGACAACTAGGGACAACTAGCACAGTGTTTGGGCTGAGAAGAAGCTCCAAAGCCCTTCCCAAAGCCAAGCTTTCACCATAAAAAGGGTCATGGTCACTGTTTAGTGGTATGCTGCTGGTCTTATACACTAGAGCTTTCTAGTGAAAAAGAAAAGTGAAAGCCACTCAGTCATGTCTGACTCTTTGCAACCCCATGGACTATACCGTCCATGGAATTCTCTAGGCCAGAATATGGAAATGGGTAGCCTTTCCCTTCTCCAGGGAATCTTCCCAACTCAGGGGTTGAACCCAGGTCTCCTGCATTGCAGGCAGATTTTTTACAAGCTGAGCCACCAAGGGAAGCCCTTTCTAAATTCCAGCAAAACCATTACATCTGAGTAGTATGCTCAGCAAATAAATGAGATGCACTGAAAACTGCAATACCTGCAACCAGCATTGGTCAACAGAAAGGGCCCAGTTCTCCTCCATGACAACACTTGATCACACATGGCACAACCAATGCTTCAAAATTGAATGAATTGAGCCACGAAGTTTTGTCTCATCTGCTATATTCACCTGACCTCTTGCCAACCGATTACCACTTCTTCAAGCATCTTGACAACTTGTTACAGGGAAAATGCTTCCATAACCAGCACGACATAAAAAACGCTTTAGAAGAGTTTGTTGAATACCGAATCGTGGATTTTTATGATATAGGAATAAACAAACTTATTCCTTTTTGGCAAAAATGCATTGATTGTAATGGTTCCTATTTTGATTAATAAAGATGTGTTTGAGCCTAGTTATAATGAGTCAGGGTCCAAAATCACTATTACTTTTGTACCAATCTAATAGATAAGCTCTTTAATATTGATACATAGCCCTGAATGTAAATCTCTGTTCATTCGTAATTATCTTTAATAATTATGGTTAACTGCCAAGAGATATTGTTTCTAAGTCTACAGATATTTTCACGTTTTTAAGGCTTTTCCTCCAAAAAATATTTACCAAGCTGCATTCGAGTTGTCCTCCAAAAATAATTTACCAAGCTGCATTCCTACTAGCAATGTATTTCAGTGCCCACTTTATCCTATGTTGTCACTAACACTGGTTAAAATAATTTTCAAAATGCTTTCCAAATAAATTGGTAAAAATAGTACTCTGGTTTAAGACTGGCAAACCTTCCATTGCTACTATAAGGGCTAAACACTAATGAGGGGTATTGATTACAGAATTCCCAACTGAGGAAGACATTCTCTACGATCCAAAAGTATACCTAAATGTATAAGAAGGCAACACATGGAACTTGGAGGTAAGGTTTAGAAAATGTGAAAAGAGCTCTTACAGTTGCAGAAGGGAAAGTTTAGAAAGTAAAACAAGGTGGTGCAAATTCCTGGAACATGTGCCTTTACTCCCATTTCCTATACTTATCAGACATGCCAAACTGATCATATAACTCCTCACTGAGTTTAGAAACAATCTCAGTACCCTTTTCAATACAGTACTCCAAGTAGCAATTGATTACAGTTGGCCCAGAAGATAAAGCTTCTGTACTCTCCTTGATTTAGTTGATTATAACTTTCAGGCCATGACAAGAAGAAAATATAGATATAATTTAATGTTGCTTTGTATTTGAACAAATACAGTTTGTAGCTGAATACCAATGCTAGTCTTTGAGAGGATTTGTTCACACAGCACAGAATCAGGCTCATTATCACCACTGGAAAATTCTCCTTTCTCAGGGCAGCACAAAAGGAAAGAAATAATACCTGGAGTCCAGGAGACAATCTGAACAACAGTACCTGCGTTTCCCAGAGTGGGCTCCCAGAGAGAAGAAAAATACAATCAGAGGATCTCCAAACACCACCTGACCTTTAGCAAAGACTAATTCCTTTGTGAAAACAAGAGGAGGGAAGACAGGGAGTGAACATCTGCTTCTGCTGTCTCCCTCTTTGACCTGGAAAGCTTCAGATCACAGTCACCAGAACTCATCAACCTCAAATACTCTCAGAAATGAACAAACAAACTGAGGGAGTTCCCAAATGATTCCCAGACTCTGAAGACTCCGAATGCATGGAGAGTTTATTTTTCACCTCAGCATCAGCTCCCCATGGAGACACACTCCCAAGAGGGAACCTGAAACAGAGGTGTTCCTGGGAGAGGATTTCTTTTTGCTCTGAGACTAAGGTTTTCTGACAAGAGGCTGAGTGTTAGCTAGCTAACTGCTACACAGGGACCCAACTGGACCACAGTCATTAACAAGCCAAGACAGCATTAGATTCCCCCTCTCCCTGACTTGTTCTTCCACTTTTATTTAGCATCTCATCCTATAGTGCTACTACAAGGATTGTCTGCTGATGCAGTATTAACACAGTAAACCAAGTGACCAATGTATTGGGTTGGCCAAAGAAGTTCATTCAGGTTTTTCCATAAGATGGTGCAAAAAAACTCAAACGAGCTTTTTTGGGAAACCCAGTAATATAAAATTTAACCACCACCAACAGAACTTTCCCAATACAAAGAAATAGATTTACAATTCTCCTTCATCCAACCTAAGCATTTATACAATTAGCCCAGCCTATACTTTCTGGTTCTTTCAGACAATCAGATCACATCTCCTTTTTTCCCCTGTTTCCCAGATCACATCAACCTGTGTTTCCCCAGTGCTGGCAGTATTCCTTTCTGTTACAAGCAAAATCCTTTATTCTAGCATATACATCTCTAATCACACAAGCTACACTCTCTCATTACATTTTGCTGCGTATGATTATACAGGTACACACACACACACACATACACACCTCTCTACCTTGTCGGGGTCCTGCTGCTTGTTACATCCCACGTGTAGCCAAGATGGGGCCATAATTCCCTCCAGTGGGATGGGGAGAGCTTTTAGATGGTAAGGGCAAAGAAAGGCCACAGGGACCTTCAAGATGAGAAGCAGTCTGCCCTCTGTGTGCATTATTTTAATAAGAAGCAAAACTTCATGCTGCAAAGACTAACACTGCAGTGTAACTCCTATATTTAAAGAATGTCTTCTATACTAAAGAATCACCTTCTCCACCTTAACCCTCAAGTTTAATTTTTAAAGGCCCCTTTCTATTCTTAGCATCCATTGCCCTCCATATGTTAGTCCCTGGGAAAAGGAAAGAAAAACACATCCAGGTACACACACACACACACACACACACACACACATTTCCCTAAGCTGGAAAGTCCCCATCCTTATTTCTTTACCAGAAAATTTCCTCTTTAGCCTCCTGTCTCTGGTTAAGCACTCCGTGAAAATGTGGACTGAGCCTGGGTGACTTCGGCATTTCCCTGTAATGTTCCGTCTGTAATCTACTACAAGCCACCGTCTGCCTTCCTGCTGCATTGTGTGTGAGCTTATGATCTTGTTTGTGATCCTCGTTTGCTCCTAATCTTCCTTTCTCTAGCATTTAGTCCACCGTTAGGCACTTGAATGGTATGGATTGAATTTTTCTGCATTATTAGATGGATGAGTCCTCACAATGGTATCACGCTGTAATATCAGTTAAGAATCTCAGAATATGAGAGTGGCCAAGATGGTGAAGTAAAAGGACCCTGAGCTCAACTCTTCTCACAACCACACCAAAATCACAACTAACTGCAGAACAAGCATCAGCAAAAAGGACTGGAACTTACCACCAGAAAAGACGTTCTACAACTAAAGACATAAAGAAGGAACCGAAGAAGATGGGTAGGAAGGACCTGCAATATAATCAAATTCCATACTCCCCAGGTAGGCGACCCACAAACTAGGGAATAATTATATTTCAGAGGTTCTCCCACAGGAGTGAGAGTTCTGAGCCCCAGCCCAGCATCATGAAGACAAGCCCCCAGAGCTTAGCTCTGAAGGCCAGTATGTCTTAAATGCACTTCCCCCACAGGACTGGGGGAAATAGAGACTTCATTCTTAAAGGATGCACACAAAATCTCAAATGCACTGGGACCAAGAGAAAAAGCAATAATTTCATAGGACCCTGAACCTGACCTACCTGCTGGTCTTGGAGAGTCTCCTGGGAAGGTAGGGGTGGGAGGTGTGGTAGCTTACCCTGGGGACAAAGACACTTATGGCAGAGGTATCAGGGAGTATCCATTGGCATGAACTCTCCTGGCAGTCAACATATTGGGTCACTGGCACCAAGACACGGCCCCACCCAACAGCCTGTAGGCTCTAGTGCAGGGATGTCTCAAGCCAAACAACTAATTGTGTGGAACAGAGCCTTAGCCATCAGCAGACAGGCTGCCTAAGGTCTTCCTGAGACCACAACTGCCTCTCGACAAACCCCTAAACATGGTCCTGCTCATCAGAGGGCCAAAACCCAGCTCTACCCACCAATGGACAGGCACCAGCCACTCCTGCCAGAAAACCTGCACAAGCCTCTAGACCAGCCTCACCCACCAGGAAGCAGATGACAGAAGCAAGAAAACTATGATTCCACAGCCTGCAGAGTTCATAAACACAGGCTAGACTCTACACCAAAACAAGCTGGCCCCTGGCCTTTGGGTAACATGAGAGGAGTGCACTCTTGGGATGCATGGCATGTCTCCTACAGAAGGCCATTTCTCAAATGTCGAGAACCATGAATAACATACCACATACATAAAAATACAAACAGCTGGAAGAATCAATATTGTGAAAATGACTATACTACCCAAAGCAATCTACAGATTCAATGCAATGCCTATCAAATTACCAATGGCATTTCCCATAGAATTACAACAAAAATTTTTACAATTTGTATGGAAACACAGAATACCTCAAATATCCATAGCAATCTTAAGAATGTAAAATGGAACTGGAGAAATCAGACTCCCTGACCTCAGGCTATAAGACAAAGCTACAGTAATCAGAACAGTATAGTACTGGCACACAAAAAATATAGATCAGTGGAACAGAATAGAAAACCCAGAGATAAACATATGCTCCTATGGGCAACTGATCTATGACAAAGGAGGTAAGAATATACAATAGAGAAAAGATAGCTTCTTCAATAAGTGACACTGGGAAAACTGGACAGTTACATAAAAAAGGATGAAATTAGAATACTCCCTAATACCACATATAAAAATAAACTCAAAATGGATTAACGATATAAATGTTTGGCCAATAATTATAAAAATCTACCTATAAAAACATAGGTAGAACACTGACATAAATCTCAGCAAGATCTTTTGTTGACCCACCTCCTACAGTAATGAAAATAAAAACAAAAATAAATAAACAGGACCTGATTAAACTAAAATTTTTGCATAGCAAAGGAAACCATAAACAAGATGAAAAGACAGTTCTCAGAATGGGAGAAAATATTTGCAAACAAAGCAACTGACAAGGGATTAATCTCCAAAATACACAGACAGTTCATGCAGCTCAATATCAAAAAAACAACCCAATCAAAACATGTGGGAAGACCGAAATAGACATTTCTCCAAAGAAGACATACAGATGGCCAAGTGACACATGAAAAGATTCTCAACATCACTAATTAAAAGAGAAATGCAAACCAAAACTACAATGAGGTGTCACTTAACACTGGTGAGAATGGCCATCATGAAAATATATACAAACAATAAATGACGGAGAGGGTTTGTGGAAAAGGGAACCCCCTTACACTGTTGGTGGGAATGTGGAGTGGCAGAGCCACTATGGTGAACAGTATGGAGGTACCTTAAAAAACTAAAAGCAAAACCAGTATACGACCCAGCAATCCCACTCCTGGACATATTCCTGGATAAAACAATAATTCCAAAAGACAAATGCACCCCAATGTTTATTGCAGCACTATTTACAATAGCCAGGATATGGAAGTGACCTAAAAGTACATCAACAGATGAATGCATAAAGATATGGTATATAAAAATACAATGGAATATTACTCAGCTATAAAAAAAGAATGAAATAATGCCATTTTCAGTGACATGGAAGTACCTATGAATTACCATATTAAGTGAAGTAAGTCAGACAGAAAAAGACAAACATCATATGACATCACTTATATGTGGAATCTTTTAAAAAATAATTCAAATAAACATATTTACAAAGCAGAAATAGACTCATAGATATAGGAAACAAACTTACAGTTACCAAGGGGCAAAGGAGGGATGAAGGATAAATTAGGAGTTTGGGATTAACATATAAATCACTATATATAACACAGACAGGCAACAAGGACCTAGTATATAGGACAGGGAACTATATTGAGTATCTTGTAATAATCTATTATGGAAAAGAATTTGAAAAAGAATAGGTTTAATGATAGTCAAAACCCAATCTATTTGCTGTACACCCGAAACTAACAAAACATTATAAATCAACTACACTTCAATTTAAAATTTTTTAATTAAAAAAAATGTCTTAGAATATGAAGGTTAGAAGGGACCACTAGACTCATAATGTTTCCATCTCTCCTTTTCAAAGAGGAGGCCTACAAAGAAGTGGTTTAGTTAAGGTCACAGTGAGTAGACTGACATGGCCTACCTAGACTCACAGCTGAGTCCTCTTTCCACTGAAGGATATTTTTGTATTATTCTTTCATGGAAGAAAGATGTATAGAGCAACCACTGCTGCAAGCTCTACACATATTATGATAAAAAGTAGAGAGAGTTTCTTTCTCATAGGCTCACAGTCTAGGGGGACTACAACTAAGTATTTAGATTACACAGACCAGGATCATAAGGAGGCAATGGAGGCAACTCATGAAAGTTGAGGTCAAATCCTGACTTTACTACAATGTCAGCATTTGGTTCATCAAGGATTTTGGATCCCAGGCTTTTTTTTAATGTTGCGTTAAAATATTATTTATCATGATTCTTCAGGTTTTTGGCAGCTTCTTATATTTTTTAGCTGAGGCAAGTACTTCCCTCATCTCACCCTAGTCTTAGAGTTGTAAAGAAAAAAATTTAAATGAGGAAGAAAACAAATGACCAAGTCTCTGTGACATGCATCTTCAGAGAACTGTCTTGATTTTCTACAGTTGCCAGTTTCTGAATGAGAGCAGATTTTATACTTTGGAGCATGGACTTGTTAATTTATTGTCTAATTAATAGACAATGGGACTACATATATTCCAAGATTAGAAAATCATTTCTTAAAATGTGCCAGTTTATTAGATAATTTTTGTAGGCCTCAGCTAATTATGTAAAATCATTTCATTTTAAGTAAATTATCATAACTGCTGGCAGCTTAGGTTATCAACATACACCTTGAGAATGCATGTCATGTGGGGGACACCATGGGGTTGTTTTAAGGCATTATCACCAAGTAAAATAGGATTTTTGTTTGTATATTAATATCAATGCTATTCCTTTGGAGTTGTCCAGTACTGTGTATTACCAGTGATGACAATGACATAAACATTAATATAAATAAAAAGAACAAAAATAAGAAAATGAAACTAAGAAAAAATGCCAGGTTACCATAATGGATAGGCAATTACCAAAGGCCATGGACAACACAGAGAATCTGCAGATCACACTGCGAATGACTTAAATCACAATGGTACAATGCCCTCGCCATATTGAAGCTGCTTACAAATGCCCTCTGATGCTAAGATGACTCTTTGATTCAGTACTTAGAACTAAGAGCAGAGAGCCAGATTTACAGTGATGTGCTGGCATTATTATTAGCCTGCCGAAATACCTTAGGCAAGCAGTTTGACCTCTACATGTGTTCATCACACAGCCATGTGGCTGTTACATCACTTCCTTCCTCCAGAACTTGTTGGAAAAAGAATTCTATATAATATAGTAAGTAAAAACAGTAAGACTTTCTTCTTTCTAAAGAACTGGAAACTTTCAGCTTACAGTGTTAACAGAGTACATATCCAGACCCATTTTTCAGGGTGAATGTAATGAATGACCAGTGAAGGTTACAATTGCATGATGAGCCCTCAGTACAACAAAGAATTCAACAGCAATTTAAACAATTAACCTACACCAGTGTTAAAACAAAAAGGATGCAAGTAAGAAAATAAAACTTGTTTATGTTAATGGTGTTAATTGTTGTTTAGTCGTTAAGTCTTCTCATACTCTTCTTGTGATGCATGGACTATAGCACGCCAGGCTCCTCTGTCCATGGCATTTCCTAGGCAAGAATCTTTGAGTGGGTTGCCACTTTCTTCTCCACGGATCTTCCCGACTCAGGGATCAAATCCGCATCTCTTGTCTGGCAAGTGGATTCTTTACCACTGAGCCACCTGGGAAGCCCCAGTGGTGTTAATCAGTCAGTTCAGTTCAGTTCAGTCACTCAGTCATGTCCGACTCTTCACAACCCCATGGACTGCAGAACGCCAGGCCTCCCTGTCCATCACCAACTCCTGGAGTTGACTCAAACTCATGTCCATTGAGTCAGTGATACCATCCAACCATCTCATCCTCTGTCGTTGCCTTCTCCTCCTGCTTTCAATCTTTCCCAGAATCAAGGTCTTTTCAAATGAGTCAGTTCTTTGCATCAGGTGGCCAAAGTATTGGAGTTTCAGCTTCACCATCAGTCCTTCCAATGAACATTCAGGACTGATTTCCTTTAGGATGGACTGGTTGGATCTCCTTGCTGTCCAAGGGACTCTCAAGAGTCTTCTCCAACTCCACAGTTCAAAATCATCAATTCTTCAGTGCTCAGCTTTCTTTATAGCCCAACTCTCACATCCATACATGACTACTGGAAAACCATAGCCTTGACTAGATGAACCTTTGTTGGCAAAGTAATGTCTCTGCTTTTTAATATGCTAATTTGGTCAAAACATTTCTTCCAAGGAGTAACAGTCTTTTTTATTTCATGGCTGCAATCACCATCTGTAATGATTTTGGAGCCTCCCAAAATAAAATCTGTCACTGTTTCCTCTGTTTCCCCATCTATTTGCCATGAAGTGATGGGACCAGATGCCATGATCTTAGTTTTCTGAATGTTGAGCTTTAAGCCAACTTTTTCACTCTCCTCTTTCACTTTCAACAAGAAGCTTTTTAGTTCTTCACTTTCTGCCATAAGGGTGGTGTCATCTGCATATCTGAGGTTATTGATATTTCCTTCTGCAATCTTGATTCCAGCTTGTGCTTCATCCATTCCAGTGTTTCTCATGATGTACTCTGCATATAAATTAAATAAGCAGGATGACAATATACAGCCGTGATGTACTTCTTTCCTGATTTGGAACCAGTCTATTTTTCTATGTCCAGTTCTAACTGTTGCCTCTTGACCTGCATACAGGTTTCTCAAGAGGCAGGTCAGGTCATCTGGTATTCCCATCTCTTTCAGAATTTTCCACAGTTTATTGTGATCCACACAGTCAAAGGCTTTGGCATAGTCAATAAAGCAGAAATAGATGTTTTTCTGGAACTCTCCTACTTTTTTGATGATCCAGCGGATGTTGGCAATTTGATTTCTGGTTCCTCTGCCTTTTCTAAAACCAGCTTGAACATCTGGAAGTTAACAGTTCATGTATTGTTGAAGCGTGGCTTGGAGAATTTTGAGCATTACTTTGCTACTGTGTAAGATGAGTGCAATTGTGCTATAGTTTGATCATTCTTTGGTATTGCCTTTCTTTGGGATTGGAATGAAAACTGATCTTTTCCAGTCCTGTGGCCACTGCTGAGTTTTCTAAATTTGCTGGCATATTGATTGCAGCACTTTCACAGCATCATCTTTTAGGATTTGAAATAGCTCAACTGGAATTCCATCACCTCCACTAGCTTTGTTCGTAGTGACGGTGTTAATGGCGGATTTCAATTCATGTGTTAAACCTCATGAGATGTTGACATTGGCTCTTTTGTCAAAACAAAGAATCTGCCCACCTTCAAATACAAGCAACTCACTTATTAGCCATAAAACCCTATTCAGTCTTGTCTCACAGCACCACCCATCTTCATGGTGTTTTCCATTTGAAAAGACCCTGATGCTGGGAAAGATTTAGGGCAAGAGGAGAAGGGGATGACAGAAGATGAGATGGTTGGATGGCATCACCGTCTCAATGGACACGGGTTTGGGGACTCCGGGAGTTGGTGATGGACAGGGAGACCTGGCGTGTGGCGGTTCATGGGGTGGCAAAGAGTCGGACACTACTGAGTGACTGAACTGAAAGATTATATGCATACAAAACACTTAGTATGCCCCTTAGTGGCAGGTACATAGGAAATGTGTGACAAGTGTCAGTGATGAGGAGAAGAGGAGAGAAAAAGAAAAGGAAAGTTTGGGGTTGGTAAGTACCAACTATTGCATTTAGAATGAATAAACAACAAAAAGTGTAGCAAAAGGAACTATCTTCAATATCCTGTGATGAACCATAATGGAAGAGATTATGGAAGAATGTATATATGTGTATAATGAGTCACTTTGTATAGCAGAGATTGGCACAACATTGTAAATCAACTATACTTGAAAGAGGAAGGAGAGAAGGAAGGGAGTGAGGAAATTATGCTTCTTTACATTTCACTTTAGTCTTCCTCACAGTACCTAGAACAATACCCAGCAGAGGAGGCATGAGTAGATGTTTGGATGAATAACAGGTGTTAATATGTTCCAACTACTGTACTAAAGATAAGAAAAAGAGAAAGAAGGGATAAAGGAAAAAGTCAAGAAAAATACATGACCCCTATCCCTGGGTGTCAGGCTATTTGTTATTGCTTCCAAGTCCATATATACTTTAACTTCTGACAACTTCTTATACACAAAATGGCCCATTAGGTACACTGCCCAGAGCTTTGTCCTTTCAGAGAATTATCCCTTGTCACTGTCTTTCAAGCCCAGTCTCAAGACTGCAATGCAGCTGTCATCATTCTCAACTTGCCCTCACATACCATATCAACCCACCCATAAACCAACTGTGGCTTTTTCCCTCCTCTATCAGTTGGTCATAAAGGATGGCCCATAGAGAATTCCTTGGCAGTCCAGCAGTTAGAGCTCTGCACTTCTGCTGCAGGGAGCACAGGTTCGATCCCTGGTCAGGGAACTAAGATCACTCATGCCACACAGCATGGCCAGGAAAAAAAAAAAAAAAAAAAGGAACTCCTATGTGGCCAGAGGTATAAGCTGAGGAAGGGGTCCTAGTGCAACTCTGATAGATAACATAGATTTCTGGGCTACTTGTTTATAAAGTTTGCTTGTACTCACTAGTCCTACTTGTGCTCTGTCACAGATGTACCACCTCCACCTCATAAGGTACTGCTGGGCCCTCTCCCTCTTCTTACTCGGTAAGCAGGTAATGACAGGTAATGATGGGCAGTTTGGGACATATGGTATCCTGGTGTAACCCATGGCCTATCACTACCAGGGTGCACTAATATGACAGGAGTTGTTTTGCAAAAAGTGTATAAAGGCATATCATGCTTGCTCTAGACCCCCAAAGGTCTGTGCTCCACTCAAAGCTGGCAACCTTTTGCATCATTTGATATATGGGCTGGAACAATAATCTTAGCTGTGGGGTAGGTTGTTTCAGGTCCAAAGAGGCCTGCCAGACATAGTTTCCTTCTTAGTGATATGAAGTGCAAGATACAATAACTTGTTTTTTCCTCTGGAGAGAATGGCCTGGAATGCCCCTATGACTGGACTCTTAAATATTTTACTAATGTGCAGGTCTCTGAATCTTTACAGGGTTTATCACCCATCCTATTGAGAGCATGTGTTTTACTCAAAGCCTCTAGCCCAGGCCTGATTAACATAATCAAATCATTGCAATAGATTAATGTTATATTCTGCTTGATGTACAGATGGTTCAGATTGCTTCAGAGAGCAGGAGGGTTAACACAGCTCTAAGGTAAAACTGTAAATGTATATTGCTGACCACTGCATGCAAATATAAACTGTTTCTGATTGGAACAGAAAACAAGGTGTTTGCCAAATCAATTGGCCACATGCTGAGGTCATATTAATCTACTCATGAAGTGATAATATACTTGTAACAGCAGACACAATTAGGACTTCTATGTGGTTGATTTGGGGAATATTTTTTTAATCCTTCAGGGCACTCAAGTTTCTTAAGGTATCAGAGTTGTGAATTAATTTGAGATATTCTGAGTACCACTCCAGCATCATTTAAATGCTTTAAAATGGCACTAATATCAGCCACACACCCACCCCCCCCCCACTATTCTGGGATGCAATATTGTCTTTGATCTACTCTATTTTTGCCTGGGGATAGGGTAGATTTATGTTTCAAAGCTTTCTCTTGGCCTTCCCCACTATGATGCCTCTTTTTTTTTTTTTTTTATTAGTTGGAGGCTAATTACTTCACATATGATGCCTCTTGCTAAGGAACTGATATGGAGGTAGTGACAATTACCAAGTATGTTAATCCAAATTTTGCATTCAGAGAGAGAAATTGACTATCAGGAGGTTTTGTTGGCCAAATGGACCCTCTGTTTGGCCAGGACTTGGTCAAGGACCTTGACCAGGATTCTGTTTATTACCTGAATCCCATACGCCTCCGGTCTCTTGGTGTCAACCTAGGTATTATGTCTCCAGATATCAATGTCAAGTCAAGCCCTGTGTACAATGGTTCTCAAAGTTTGGCATTACCTTTTCCCCAGTGCATAGTTACCAGGATAACTGTCCAGAGGTCTCGCTGAGAAAAGACTAAGGAAATCATCCTTATATTTACTTAACCATGGTTTTACAGGGTCCTTTTACCTAGAGACTCAACCTCCTCCTCTTCAGTCAATGGATTCTCAAAAACCAGACCAAGTTTGAAAACTGGTTAAATGACCAAGACTTTTATTAGGGCACCTGTCCTCAGCCTCCCAAGATTTGTGCTGAAGATACCCTTGTTGAATGAGTAGTACACATGCTGGCACTCATCTAATTTATCCCTAGGCACCCTGTGTTCCACTAAGCATATTACTATTCTCTGTGGATCAGATCCTCTTCACCACTACTGAGCCTGACAGTCATTGTGATCACTGCGTTCATCTGACTTCTGATGATTACACTATACCATCCACTTTCTACTGTTTCGAGGACTCTATCATTGCCATTGCTGTCAGAGAGGCCAACTTGCAATGACATCTCCTACCATCAGACCTGGCTTAGAAGAGAGCCATCTTCATTCATATGTCAACACTAAGCTACTTATGCTGTGGCTAGCAATTGAGCTGGAAAGGTAGGAGATTGGAGAAAGTGTTTTCTATGAACAAGTCAGGGTTCTATGGCATTTTTTTCCCTTTCTGTTTCCCCTCATTGTCTTGCTGCCCCAACAGAGACTCATATGAGTTGTCAGAAGGTCTGGAAAAACCATGGACCAATGTCACACTCACAACTAAAGGATTCAAAGGCTTTGGCTATAAGCCTGAGGCAGCAGGGCAGAGGGAGATCCATCTGCATTGGAATCTAACTGCCCACCCACAAAGGGCAACAGACAAGTATGCTGGACAGGAACCAGGAGAGAATGACCCTCAGCTTTCTCTAAATCCTGGCCTAGAGCACTGTCTGGAAGGGTGAGAAGATATTAGGGAGCAGAGTCAACCATATATTCTCTGGGAATGATGGAGGAGATATAAAAGATGAAAGAGCAGGGGAGGAGCCAAGATGGCGGAGGAGTGGGACAGGGAGACCACTTTCTCTCCTACAAATTCATCAAAAGAATAACTGAACACAGAGCAAACTTCGCAAAACAGCTTCTGATCGCTAGGTCATCAGGTGCCCAGAAAAGCAGCCCATTGTCTTCGAAAGGAGGTAGGACAAAATATAAAAGATAAAAAGTGAGACAAAAGAGCTAAGGACGGAGACCCGTCCCGGGAAGGGAGTCTTAGGCGGCATTGCTTGGGGTAGGGTCCGGGCCTGAGTGCCCTGAGGACAATCGGAGGGAGCTTCTGTGAGTTGCCAACTTGAACTGTGGGAGAGCAAAAGAGAGAGAAAATTAGCCGGCCCAAACACACTGCTGGCCGTTCGCAGAACAAAGGGACCGAGAAAGTCCAGAGAAGAGCTCGCAGGCTCCGGACCAGCCCAGCCCCGCCAGAGGCAGGAGGCAGGGGGGAGGGGAAGGTCGCGGCGAGACACAGGGCGCAGGCACCCGACCGGCGCGGGCGGGGACTGGGGCTGGGGACGCGGAGAGCAGAAGGCGCACGCACCCGACTGGCGCCAGCGGAAACTGAAACTGGGTCCGTGGAAGGGAGTGGGCGCGCCACACCTTGGGAGAGTGCGCCCATCAAGCCCCTGGCTGCCTGGACCGCTCTGACGGGGAAGGCACAGAGAGCAGGTGCAGCTTTTCCTTCCGCGCTTTTGTGGAACACCTGAGGGCTGGAACCTCGCGCAGCGCGGGGCGCGCTCCATATAGAACAGCCGGGAGCCTGACCAGTGCAGACGGAGAAAGCAGCGTCAGCCCCTCCCGGCAGCGCCAGCGCGTCCCCGCAGCTACAGCCCGTCCCCACAGCCCCAGCCCCTCCCCGCAGCATCAGCCCCTCCCCACAGCCCCAGCCCCTCCCCGCAGCGCCAGCCCCTCCCCGCAGAGCGACGGAACTAGCTACCTGAATAAGAGTCCACCTCCGCCCGCCTGTGTCAGGGCAGAAATGAGGCTCTGAAGAGACCGGCAAACAGAAGCCAAATAAACAAAGGGAACTGCTTCAGAAGGGACTGGTGCAACAGATTAAAATACCTGTAGAAAACACCGACTACACCGGAAGGGGCCTGTAGATATCGAGAAGTGTAAGCTGGAACGAGGAACTATCTGAAACTGAGCCGAACCCACACTGACCGTAACAGCTCCAGAGAAACTCCTAGATATATTTTTACTTTTTTTTTTCTTTTTTTTTTCTTTTTAATGTCCTCAGTACTCCTCTACTACTCCTTAATTTTCATTTTCAATACACTATAACCTTACAAAAAAAAAAGAAGAGAAGCCCTATTTTTAAACCAAAGATTATTCTCTCCCAATCTTGACTCTCTGTTTTCTACCTCAGAACACCTCTATTTCCTCTTTTCCCCTTCTCTTCCCAATCCAATTCTGTGAATCGTTGGAGGTGACTGGGCTACAGAGAACACTCTGGGAACAGACAGCTGCGTAGATCTGTCTCTCTCCTCTTGAGTCCCCGTTTTCTCCTCCTGCTCATCTCTATCTCCCTCCTCCCTCTCCTCTTCTTCATGTAACTCTGTGAACCTCTCTGGGTGTCCCTAACGGGGGAGAATCTTTTCGCCATTAACCTAGAAGTTTTATTATCAGTGCTGTATAGTTGGAGAAGTCCTGAGACTACAGGAAGAATAAAACTGAAATCCAGAGGCAGGAGACTTAAGCCCAAAACCTGAGAACACCAGAAAACTCCTGACTACATGGAACTTTAAGTAATAAGTGACCGTCCAAAAGCCTCCATACCTACACTGAAACCAACCACCACCCAAGAGCCAATAAGTTTTAGAGCAAGACATACCACGCAAATTCTCCAGCAACGCAGGAACATAGCCCTGAACATCATCATACAGGCTGCCCAAGGACACACCTAACACATAGACCCATCTCAAAACTCATTACTGGGCACTCCATTGCTCTCCAAAGAGAAGAAATCAAGTTCCACGCACCAGAACACTGACGCAAGCTTCCCTAACCAGGAAACCTTGACAAGCCAATCATCTAACCCCACCCACCGGGTAAATCCTCCACAATAAAAAGGAACCACAGACCTCCAGAATACAGAAAGCCCACTCCAGACACAGCAATCTAAACAAGATGAAAAGGCAAAGAAATACCCAACAGGTAAAGGAACATGAAAAATGCCCACCAAGTCAAGCAAAAGAGGAGGAGATAGGGAATCTACCTGAAAAAGAATTTAGAATAATAATAAAAATGATCCAAAATCTTGAAAACAAAATGGAGTTACAGATAAATAGCCTGGAAACTAAGATTGAAAAGATACAAGAAATGTCTAATAAAGACCTAGAAGAAATAAAAAAGAGTCAATTAAAAATGAATAATGCAATGAATGAGATCAAAAACACTTTGGAGGGAACCAAGAGTAGAATAACGGAGGCAGAAGATAGGATAAGTGAGGTAGAAGATAAAATGGTGGAAATAAATGAAGCAGAGAGGAAAAAAGAAAAAAGGATCAAAAGAAGTGAGGACAACCTCAGGGACCTCTGGGACAATGTGAAACGCCCCAACATTCGAATCATAGGAGTTCCAGAAGAAGAAGACAAAAAGAAAGGCCATGAGAAAATACTCGAGGAGATAATAGCTGAAAACTTCCCTAAAATGGGGAAGAAAATAGCCACCCAAGTCCAAGAAGCCCAGAGTCCCAAACAAATAAACCCAAGGTGAAACACCCCAAGACACATATTAATCAAATTAACAAAGATCAAACACAAAGAACAAATATTAAAAGCAGCAAGGGAGAAACAACAAATAACACACAAAGGGATTCCCATAAGGATAACAGCTGATCTATCAATAGAAACCCTCCAGGCCAGAAGGGAATGGCAGGACGTTCTGAAAGTAATGAAAGAGAATAACCTACAACCTAAATTATTGTATCCAGCAAGGATCTCATTCAGATATGAAGGAGAATTCAAAAGCTTTACAGATAAGCAAAAGCTGAGAGAATTCAGCACCACCAAACCAGCTCTTCAACAAATGCTAAAGGATCTTCTCTAGACAGGAAATGCAGAAAGGTTGTATAAACGTGAACCCAAAACAACAAAGTAAATGGCAACGGGACCACACCTATCAATAATTACCCTAAATGTAAATGGGTTGAATGCCCCAACCAAAAGACAAAGATTGGCTGAATGGATACAAAAACAAGACCCCTATATATGCTGTCTACAAGAGACCCACCTCAAAACAAGAGACACATACAGACTAAAAGTGAAGGGCTGGGAAAAAATATTTCATGCAAACGGAGACCAAAAGAAAGCAGGAGTCGCAATACTCATATCAGATAAAATAGACTTTCAAATAAAGGATGTGAAAAGAGACAAAGAAGGACACTACATAATGATCAAAGGATCAATCCAAGAAGAAGATATAACAATTATAAATATATATGCACCCAACATAGGAGCACCGCAATATGTACGGCAAACACTAACGAGTATGAAAGAGGAAATTAATAGTAACACAATAATAGTGGGAGACTTTAATACCCCACTCACAACTATGGATAGATCAACTAAACAGAAAATTAACAAGGAAACACAAACCTTAAATGACACAATGGACCAGCTAGACCTAATTGATATCTATAGGACATTTCACCCCAAAACAATCAACTTCACCTTTTTCTCAAGTGCACACGGAACCTTCTTCAGAATAGATCA
The DNA here is from genome assembly GCF_910594005.1 of Cervus elaphus. NCBI lineage: Eukaryota > Metazoa > Chordata > Mammalia > Artiodactyla > Cervidae > Cervus > Cervus elaphus. The sequence goes on along the minus strand of NC_057823.1, from coordinate 67,443,595 downwards.
CATCCTGGGCCATAAATCTGGTCTTGGAAAATTCAAAAAAATTTAAATCATTCCAGTCATCTTTTCTGACCACAGTGCAGTAAGATTAGATCTCAATTACAGGGAAAAAACTGTTAAAAATTCAAACATATGGAGGCTAAATAACACGCTTCTGAATAACCAACAAATCATAGAAGAAATCAAAAAAGAAATCAAAATATGTATAGAAATGAATGAAAATGAAAACACAACAACCCAAAACCTATGGGACACTGTAAAAGCAGTGCTAAGGGGAAGGTTCATAGCATTACAGGCTTACATCAAGAAACAAGAAAAAAGCCAAATAAATAACCTAACTCTACACCTAAAGCAATTAGAGAAGGAAGAAATGAAGAACCCCAGGGTTAGCAGAAGGAAAGAAATCTTAAAAATCAGGGCAGAAATAAATGCAAAAGAATCTAAAGAGACCATAGCAAAAATCAACAAAGCTAAAAGCTGGTTTTTTGAAAAAATAAACAAAATTGACAAACCATTAGCAAGACTCATTAAGAAACAAAGGGAGAAGAACCAAATCAACAAAATTAGAAATGAAAATGGAGAGATCACAACAGACAACACTGAAATACAAAGGATCATAAGAGACTACTACCAGCAGCTCTATGCCAATAAAATGGACAACTTGGATGAAATGGACAAATTCTTAGAAAAGTATAACTTTCCAAAACTGAACCAGGAAGAAATAGAAGATCTTAACAGACCCATCACAAGCAAGGAAATCGAAACTGTCATCAAAAATCTTCCAGCAAACAAAAGCCCAGGACCAGATGGCTTCACAGCTGAATTCTACCAAAAATTTAGAGAAGAGCTAACACCTATCTTACTCAAACTCTTCCAGAAAATTGCAGATGAAGGTAAGCTTCCAAACTCATTCTATGAGGCCACCATCACCCTAATTCCAAAACCAGACAAAGATGCCACAAAAAAAGAAAACTACAGGCCAATATCACTGATGAACATAGATGCAAAAATCCTTAACAAAATTCTAGCAAACAGAATCCAACAACATATTAAAAAAATCATACACCATGACCAAGTGGGCTTTATCCCAGGAATGCAAGGATTCTTTAATATCCGCAAATCAATCAGTGTAATACACCACATTAACAAATTGAAAGATAAAATCCATATGATTATCTCAATAGATGCAGAGAAAGCCTTTGACAAAATTCAACACTCATTTATGATTAAAACTCTCCAAAAAGCAGGAATAGAAGGAACATACCTCAACATAGTAAAAGCTATATGTGACAAACCCACAGCAAGCATCACCCTCAATGGTGAAAAATTGAAAGCATTTCCCCTGAAATCAGGAACAAGACAAGGGTGCCCACTCTCACCACTACTATTCAACATAGTGTTGGAAATTTTGGCCACAGCAATCAGAGCAGAAAAAGAAGTGAAAGGAATCCAGATAGGAAAAGAAGAAGTGAAACTCTCACTGTTTGCAGATGACATGATCCTCTACATAGAAAACCCTGAAGACTCTACCAGAAAATTAATAGAGCTAATCAATGAATATAGTAAAGTTGCAGGATATAAAATTAACACACAGAAATCCCTTGCATTCCTATATACTAACAATGAAAAAACAGAAAGAGAAATTAAGGAAACAATACCATTCACCATTGCAACAAAAAGAATAAAATACTTAGGAGTATATCTACCTAAAGAAACAAAAGACCTATACATAGAAAACTATAAAACACTGATGAAAGAAATAAAAGAGGACACAAACAGATGGAGAAACATACCGTGTTCATGGATTGGAAGAATCAATATTGTCAAAATGGCTATTCTACCCAAAGCAATCTATAAATTCAATGCAATCCCTATCAAGCTACCAACGGTATTTTTCACAGAACTAGACCAAAGAATTTCACAATTTGTATGGAAATACAAAAAACCTCGAATAGCCAAAGTAATCTTGAGAAAGAAGAATGGAACTGGAGGAATCAACCTGCCTGACTTCAGACTCTACTACAAAGCCACAGTCATCAAGACAGTATGGTACTGGCACAAAGACAGAAATATAGATCAAAGGAACAGAATAGAAAGCCCAGAGATAAATCCATGAACCTATGGACACCTTATCTTTGACAAAGGAGGCAAGGATATACAATGGAAAAAAGACAACCTCTTTAACAAGTGGTGCTGGGAAAACTGGTCAACCACTTGTAAAAGAATGAAACTAGAACACTTTCTAACACCATACACAAAAATAAACCCAAAATGGATTAAAGATCTAAATGTAAGACCAGAAACTATAAAACTCCTAGAGGAGAACATAGGCAAAACACTCTCCAACATAAATCACAGCAAGATCCTCTATGACCCACCTCCCAGAATATTGGAAATAAAAGCAAAACTAAACAAATGGGACCTAATGAAACTTAAAAGCTTTTGCACTACAAAGGAAACTATAAGTAAGGTGAAAAGACAGCCCTCAGATTGGGAGAAAATAATAGCAAATGAAGCAACAGACAAAGGATTAATCTCAAAAATATACAAGCAACTCCTGCAGCTCAATTCCAGAAAAATAAATGACCCAATTCAAAAATGGGCCAAAGAACTAAACAGACATTTCTCTAAAGAAGACATACAGATGGCTAACAAACACATGAAAAGATGCTCAACATCACTCATTAGAGAAATGCAAATCAAAACCACAATGAGGTACCATTACACGCCAGTCAGGATGGCTGCTATCCAAAAGTCTAAAAGCAATAAATGCTGGAGAGGGTGTGGAGAAAAGGGAACCCTCTTACACTGTTGGTGGGAATGCAAACTAGTACAGCCGCTATGGAAAACAGTGTGGAGATTTCTTAAAAACTGGAAATAGAACTGCCATATGACCCAGCAATCCCACTTCTGGGCATACACACTGAGGAAACCAGATCTGAAAGAGACACGTGCACCCCAATGTTCATCGCAGCACTGTTTATAATAGCCAGGACATGGAAGCAACCTAGATGCCCATCAGCAGATGAATGGATAAGGAAGCTGTGGTACATATACACCATGGAATATTACTCAGCTGTTAAAAAGAATTCATTTGAATCAGTCCTAATGAGATGGATGAAACTGGAGCCCATTATACAGAGTGAAGTAAGCCAGAAAGATAAAGAACATTACAGCATACTAACACATATATATGGAATTTAGAAAGATGGTAACGATAACCCTATATGCAAAACAGAAAAAGAGACACAGAAATACAGAACAGACTTTTGAACTCTGTGGGAGAATGTGAGGGTGGGATATTCCAAAAGAACAGCATGTATACTATCTATGGTGAAACAGATCACCAGCCCAGGTGGGATGCATGAGACAAGTGCTCGGGCCTGGTGCCCTGGGAAGACCCAGAGGAATCGGGTGGAGAGGGAGGTGGGAGGGGGGATCGGGATGGGGAATACGTGTAAATCTATGGCTGATTCATATCAATGTATGACAAAACCCACTCAAATGTTGTGAAGTAATTAGCCTCCAACTAATAAAAAAAAAAAAATAAGATAATAAAAATAAATAAATAAATAAATAAAAATTTAAAAAAAATTTAAAAAAAAAAGAGAAAACCCCTGGGATAGAACTAAAACCATGAATAATAAATAATTTCTTGCATATCAGAAGGTTAATTTTTCAGTGTGGGAATAGCTTGAAATATATGTGTATTTAGACTTACATATATATAATTTTGTATTGTATATGTGATATTATAAATATATATTAATCTTTGTAAAAGAAAAAAAAAAAAGAAAGAGCATCACCAGCTTCACAGGTAACACAACAGATCCCAGTATGTGGAATCTCCAAAAACCCCACCTAGCTCCCAAGAAAATGAGTCAGCTGTGATTGTTCACTAACCCCAGAGAGAGTCAACTCCAAACACACATCAAGGGCAGAAGAAAGAAGAAACCAATGTCAGTCTTCTAAACCCATTCTTGCCTTTTACTATTACCCTACCCAGCTCCCTTAGATTAGCCAGTTAAGGTTCCAGTTGGGAGTAAGAGAATAAGAAAAATGGTAAAGAAACTGAGAAGCCAACCAGGCCCTCATCTTCAAAATTCACCCTTCCTGCTGGAAATTGTCAGCCCAGAACCGACTGGAGGAGGGGAAAAAACGTAAACCTTGAGGTTCCAAGTCTTTCCTATTTTATGGGACAAGATATATTAACTGCTGAATGCAGACTTCTTGGGGAACTAAAAGGTCTAATGAATTTGTTTTATAATCTAAGAGCATGAAGAGAAGCTACAGGACCTGCCTGATTGCACCCAGGGCCCTGGGAAGGTCTACTGACACTGAGAATGTGTGTGTTTTGTGTACACTGGTGCAAAGGAGGGTGAAGATAAGCAACATTGCACTAAATAAAGTTTGTTCATTTGTTTTTTGATTGTGCTGAGTCCCACCCATTTAACCTGTTAGTTACATATGATTTAACTTTTTTCTTAAAGTTAATTTTTGAGCAAATATACTTTGTAGCTGCCATCTTGACCTCACAACAGTCAATCCTTCCTATCCTCTGGAATGGGAGACCTTCAGTTCTTAGAAAGTGTATATTGATTTCCTCCCCTACAATAAGACGTGAATTCTCAGCTCTGAGACCACTGTTGTCTGGTGTTTTCTTTTTTTTTTCTCCTTGCGACTGCTTTTGAAAAAACAAATTGTATTGAATTGTATACTTTATACATCTCAGGGCTCTGGGTTTATTATCCATCAAACACTAGGTAACTTGTTTTGAAATATTTCTCATAGCTTTTCCATAGGTTTTCCAGTCCTGGGAGGGAAAACAGCATGAAGTTCTGGAGTTTTCAATTCCCTCTTCTAACATGTAGGTAACAGAGGCAGGATGACTTTGACAAAACATGACAACTCTTTTATGTCATAATAAAATTGCTAAGGCTTTACAGAAATCCTCACACTAGGGACTTTTCTTTTCCTTAATAATAGGAGAGCAGATAAATAAAGCCATTAAATAAATTTCCTCTTTGTGCTGAAAATCTCTGGGGAAGGACTGAGAGGAGGGGTAAAAGACGAACCAGACTTCTCTGAGACAGCTAGATTTTATTGCCTCCCTTTTACCCATGAGTCAATTAATAGAGAGGTGAACAAAACTAATACCTCCCTTTTTTAATTCCAGTGCACAATGCAATGACCAGCATAAAGTAAATGCTCAGAACCTGTTTGTTAAATGAATTGCAGCTACAATTATAGAATCAGTACCAGGATACCAGCCAGAGTGCCAGAGCTATGTAGGTCATGCTGAGCAAATCAGAGGGTTAAGGTCAATGAAGACCCAGTTCAGCCAAAAAAAAAATTTTTTTTTAAAGTTAAAGTAATTATTCTAAATTATCACATCAATCCCCCTAAAACATCACATCATGATTTTTAATAACACTTATTATATGAAATATTTGTGTTTATTTTTAATAAATGTACTCATTTTATGTTATAAATACATATATTATAATCCATTTGCTAATGCAGGAGACACAAGAGATGCAGATTCGATCCCTGGGCCAGGAAGATGCTCTGATATAGGAAATGGCATCCCATTTCAGTATTCTTGCCTGGAAAATTCCACAGACAGGCTATAGTTCATGGGGCCAAAAAGAGTCAGACATGACTGAGCAACTGAGCACATGCATTTATATATATATATATATATATATATATATATACACACACACACACACAAATACACATACACACACACACACCTAGTTCAAAGGTTGGCACCTCCTGCAAGTATAAAACACACTTTTCCTTCCGCTTGCATCTGTGTAGAAATAATCTACCTTGCTAACCAATCTCATCCCCTAGTCTTAGGCCCAAAAATACAAAAACAAACAAACAACAACAACAAAAAAAAAAAAACCAGGAGGACTTCCCTGGATGTCCAGTGGTTAAGATTCTGTGCTTCCACTACAAGGGCACAGGTTCCATACCTGGTCAGGGAACTAAGATCATACATGCCCTGCATATAGGAAACAGCATCCCACTCCAGTATTAAGTGAAATAAAATGGGAATGGTCCTAAGAAATCAAACAAAACCAAGGTGCATCTGATTTATTCTGGGCCTGCTGGGGGCTGGGGTGGGATGGATGTGAGGGAGGGAAGTAGAATAGGGCAGGGACGTCACTAAACAGGAATGTGGTATCTGGTAAAGTTCGGCCTTGGATTGATAGAGAGGGGTGGGGGTATGGGTGTGAAAAACTGGAGGTGATCTGAAGTATAAGTCACACCAAAGAGGGTTTTCCCCTTGAGAATCTATCAATCATAGGCTGCTCAGGGGAGGGGGGTAGGATGAGGACTGTAACCTCTTGGGATGGACTCAGTCAAGTTCAAGGCTTCAGAGAAGACTCCATTAGCCACAACACTTGCAGCTACCAGGGAAGCAGGGCTTCAGAAGGTAAAGAGAATCTGGGCAGCATCAAAACAGTCAAAGACCATCTTTTTTACACTATGAAGTCTATAGGATCACCTAGTCCTTGAGAGCAAGCACTGGTCTTGTTGGGCTTATTTTTTTGTTTTTAACTTCCTACATCCCTCAGCACAGGACCTGGAGGGCTAAAATTGACTCTTCCTCCTCTTTTCAGGCTGTTAGGGAAGAATCTTTGAGATGGGGACAGAAGTCTTCCTACAAAAGCACACAGCCTCTCACAATTTTAGCCATCTACTGGAAATTCAGGAAACGAAATCTCTCCATGTGCTGCACTGAGGCATATCTGTGGCCCCCAGGCTGACTTCTGTCACCACCCATCACTCTCAGTTCAGTCAGGCTCCTAGAGAGTGAGTCAGACTCTAGCAATTTGCTAACGGGAAGTCTCAGCCCTTCTTGGTGAGCAGCCAACACAGTAGCAGCCATCCTCACTGGCCACCTGGGGAGATACTTGCTCACAGTAAAACCCCAGACTTCCTGGAAATCTTCCACACTCAGAAGCTGCCTTACTGGGTCTCTCCAACACTGCTCACAGGAGTGTAAATGGATAGGACCACTGTGGCAAGAAGTTCATCAGTAAATATAGGCAACATTGACTGAATACTTACTTTGTGCCAGAAACCAACCAAAGTGTTTTACACCCTGACATTTCATCCTCACGACAACCATACAAACTAGAGTTATTTTCATCCTTGTTTTAAAAGACACATGAAGTATCTTTTAAATATTCATTCAATTTTAATTACTGGGTCAAAGAGTAAGAATTTCTCTTCAGGAAACACTGCTTAATACAAAAGACTTTTACCCACAAAGAAGTTTATCAATGTGATATTTGTTACAGTTAAAAAAAAAAAAAGACCCAGAGAGTAATATCTTGACATCAAATGAAAGAGAAATGTTTACTTCACAGTACCTCTAAACAAAAAAATCTTATATAGCCATTATGCTCATGTTTATGAGATTTATAGTAAAAGTGGGAAAAAAATGACAAAATGATGAGATTTTCTGTTCAGAATGATCACAACAATGCAAACTTAAAATTATACACAGAGGGTTTTCTGGTTCAAGACAGCAGAGTGAATATGCAACACTATTTTCACTGTAATAGAAAATTCTGGGGGTACTCTTTTGCCCCCTTCTGATGCCTATGTCAGAAGCTTTCTCTATCTCCTTTATACTTTAATAAAATTTATTACACAAAAGCTCTGAGCGATCCAGCCTCGTCTCTGGCCCCGGATTGAATTCATCTCCTCCGGAGGTCAAGAATCCCGTGTCTCATCGTTCAGCAACAACCTTTCATCTTGGGGTCTCGTCCGGGATCCTTCAGGACAAGATGGGCCTGATAATCTATGTGAGCCTACTTCTGCTGACTCCAGAAATCCTGAGTCTGCCGTTTGATCCTCAAGACAAAGCCTTCCTGTCCTGGGCTCACTCCTATGCTGCATTCCACAATCGGTCTAACTGCTGGGTCTGCGGAGCACTCCCCACTTCATCGGTGGAAGGCTTCCAGTGGTGGACATCTCCACTTCAAGGAAAAGACTTTCTCCAAGTCTGCGAATACCTTCGACAACAATCACATGTGATGCCTCTTCTTAAACTGATGACATCTAACAACCTTAAGATGGACTGATGTAACCATGGACATAATGTGACTTTTCATTTTGATTTTAACTTGGTTTAATGACTATTTTGCCTTACATCTGTAACTGTATAATGGGGTTTTCTAACTGTCTAAAAGCTTTTAATTTACAAATAGTTGTCCGAGCTCCTATGAGTGCCACAGCCTCCTCCAACTGTTATTTGGGGCCCCTGGATCAGACATCCTCACTATGAGGATTAGGAGAATATGTTGTCTCACCAATTTAGGGACAACGCCCCTTGTCAGCTTGGAAGCAGTTATGGAATGAGAACGACGCCCCTTTTCCCTAGGTAACATAATTCTCCTAAAAGAAAAGGGGGGAATGAGAGAGTCATTTCCTAGGCAGGTTGATAAGAAGTCTAGGTCCCCAAGGAAAGAGAGGTCTGGGATATTCAAGGAGGAAGAAAGGACAAATTTTTACTTTTTTTCCTCTACATTCCTTAGGATTATATAACAATAATGTATCCTGCCTGAGGACAGTTTTTGGATTAAACCCTCTGGCTAATTCTGTTATCTTAAAACAAATTATGGGAGTAGGTCTGATCTTTACAAGGATGTATCCTGCCTGAGGACGATCTTTGGATTAAACCTTCTGGCCAACTCTGTTATCTTAAAATGTAAATTATGGGAGTGGGTCTGGTGAGGTCTTTGCAACCTCCAGACATTCTTTGGATTCATTGGAGAGTAAATAACTCCATTGCTAACACTAGCAAAGGGGTACTCTTTTGCCCCCTTCTGATGCCTATGTCAGAAGCTTTCTCTATCTCCTTTATACTTTAATAAAACTTTATTACACAAAAAAAAGAGAAAATTCTGGTACTTGGAAATCTCAGATTATAAAAAGTAAAAATAAAGCCACATACGTTAAATTATGAAAATTCAATGTGAACTCAGAAGCGTGTAAACAAGTATCACTTTTTCTTTTTGTAGGTTAACACAGTAAAAGTTTATTTCTCACAGACATTTAACCCCATTCAGGTGAGACATTCCTCTTCCTTCGTGTACCCATACCATCGGGAACACAGGATCTCAAGGCAGCTACAGAAAGAAAGAGAGCAAGAGAACTGAATGGTGTTTGAATAGTCAGCCTTAGAACTGGCTCTTTTTAAGCCCTTTCACTGACATGGTTCAAGATGTAGTATTTGGCTCACTACCACTACTCAGGTGAATTCATAAAACCCGGATTTCCGAACCCATCTTTCATTGAAAGGGCTCCTTACATTACTCCTTAAATGGAGGTCTCATATCTTTGGATAAGAATAAAATCAGAATTGGGCAGCATCGCCATGTTACTGCTTAGAAAGTAGACATGGTGAAAAACAAAGGAGTCAGCTTAGGGGTGTCTCACTGCCCTATATGATGATCAAAAAAGGAATAATAGTCATAGCTAATTGAAAACTTGTGAGCCTCCATAAGACCATGACTACATAATGGCACACAAAATAGACTCTAAACATATGGAAAAAATTTGTAATCCAAAGCAGAAATAAATAGGGCATCCTTTTTATCATTTTTAATTATAACTGTATTAATAAACATTTGAGTCAGTGTATTTTTCACTTGAGATGCATATATATAAGAGATGAGGTATTAGGATGGCATCACAGATTCAATGGACATGAACTTGGGCAGACTCCAGGAAATGGTGAAGGACAGGGAAGCCTGGCATGCTGCAGTCCATGGGGTCACGAAGAGTCAGACATGACTTGGTGACTGAACAACAACAACATACACACACACACACACATACACACTCGTCTATTATTTAAAGTCTAACTCAAAAGCAAAATGTGAGGGAAATGCTCCCCAATAAGACAGATACTATTTCAGGAAGGACAACCAGTGCCAACAGTCATTCATAACAACCAAGTGTAAGGAGACTCCATGCTCATTAGCATCAATGATCAGACACAATAACTAATTAAAAAGAAGTGCTCCAGCCGAGCACTCCAAGATGATAAATTAGCTGCATTTCAAAGACTAAGGCCTAAGCAGACTTGACTTCTTATCTCCTAAACCTCAAGCTGACCCTATTAATTATAATGAAGTTCTGGAAAGGTATATATAAATTTCAATAATTTTACCTAACCAGCACAAAATATCCTGATGGCAAGACAATGGGATACATAATGGTGGCCAGGTAAAACATAAAGAGTGCATCATCTGGGTTAAAGGCACCAGATTAAAAAGGAAAAAATAATAATAATAATAAATAATAAATATGCTATTTAAATAATAAATAGCATAATAAATATATCCTGATTGTGAAGGTGGATCTGGCCTGATGATGGGTGGCTTGGGTTTGAATCAACTTAGACCTCATAACCAAGGCCCACAGACTAACCAACTGGATACCAATTCAGACTCTAAAACTTCTATTGATCTGAAACTATATTTTTTTCCTTTTGAGGCTGGCAAATACCAGGAAGATGTCAAGTATTATCTAGTGAAACCACTATCACCTTAAGAAGGTAAACGGGAAAAAATAAAAGATGAAGACTGGAGATAATAAAAAAAAAATTTTTTTTATCCATGATATTCACAGTTTACATTGGATTTTTCAATCATAGTATCATAACCAGTTTATCAATCACAAAAAATTGTTTGTGCATATTTCTTCTATATCTTAGGTACTTACAGCATTTAAAATATTCTGACATCAAATTTATAGTTGTAATAAACTCTAAAAAGTTTATTAAATGCTTGCAATCAATGTTTAAATATTTGGGGAAAAATTTACTAAATTCATAAGTACCATTTTATCAGTTGTGAGGCAGTATACAAGTATTTAGAGATGTATTTATTTGTTTATTTATATTTTTGGCCACTCCACATGGCTTGTGGGATCTTAGGTCACCGGCCAGTGGTCAAACTATTGTCCCCTACATTGGAAGGCAGATTTCTTAACTGCTGTCCTACCAGGGAAGTCCCTTCAGAGGTGCATTTAGAGCAATGTTTATTTTTAAGTTAACAAGATTTTAAAATCAATCTTTATACCCAATAAAAATTGTAGTGAATCTTTTTCTCCCAGGAGTATTTTGGGCATTAATAAATACTATCAATTTCCCATCCTGACACCACTGAAATGGTAGAAAGGAAATATGTTCAAAGATTTCTTGAACACAGACAGATGGACAAGTGCTGGGTGATGAGCAGAGAGGAAGAAACTGCAACCCAGAAAAAGTCCAGAGATGGCTGAAGCTAAGGGGAACCAGACACATATAGCAGAGGATACTGTGCTGTGCTTAGTTGCTCAGTCATGTCCAACTCTTTGCAGCCCATGGACTGCAGTCTGCCAGGCTCCTCTGTTCATGGGGATTCTCCAGGCAAGAATGCTGGAGTGGGTTGCCATGTCCTCCTCGAGGGGATCTTCCCAATTCAGGGATCAAACCCAGGTCTCCATAGCAGAGGATGAGGGGTGGGAAATAGAGCAAAAGCAGGCTCATCGACAGCCAGTGCCCCACCCACACAATGCTAAGAATTTAACCACCCACCTTCTGGTCCAAAACCTCAAAAAAGCACTCTAGAGAAATTAGGGAAAAAATCTGAACAGAATGAGGCTAGCTGGCAAGAATATCCAGGTTTTAAAAGCGGAAATGAAGGGGATCAGAATATGCCACTCCAAAACACTCCACTTAAGGATTACTTTGAGCTAAAGGCAACTGAGACACAGCAGATGTAGAAAAAGCTCTCTTTTTTCTCCCTTTCTGTCTAAAAGCAGGGTATAAATTTCCATTTGTCAAGGTAACAATCTCCTTTTACAAAAGGGTCCCAGGTTCCTCTCCCACACCAGGAAGGGAAAACTCACCACTGAGAATGGTACCAATTTGAATCCACATAAACAAACTTTACTGATATAACCCTTGTCTTCCATTGTGCATGCCAGATCCGACTCTTTGTGACCCTATGGACTGTAGCCCACCAGTCTCCTCTGTCCATGGGATTCTCCAAGCAAGAATACTGGAGTGGGTTACTATGCCTTCCTCCAGGGGATCTTCCTAACACAGGGATCGAGCCCACATCTCTTACATCTCCTGCATTGGCAGGCAGGTTCTTTACCACTAGCACCACCTGGGAAGCCCTTTATCTTGTTAGTTTCTTTCTACCTTAATTACTTTCCCACAATCTCCCCACTCTTAGAAGCCCAAATCTCTTTTCTCATTGTCTTGTCACATCTTCATAATCTATCACTCTTTGTTAAAATGGTAGTAGATCAACTCTCAGGCCTAACCACCCTTTTGGGGCTTTCACTTCTTTTCTGTGAAGCCCCCTGCCATGTATCAATAAAATATATTAATATCAAATAAAATCTGTATGCCCTTTCACCTATATATCTTGTCTTTTGTCAGTTTAATTTGCAGAACACCAAAGACAGAACAGAAGAGGATAGAGAAAAAAGTTTTTTTCCCCTTTCCTGAAATGCAATAAAAGGGACGTGACATGATTCAAAGAAATAAAGTATTATGAGTTGGATTTTTAAGCATAAGGAGAAGAGCTGCCTCAGACAGGCAACATTCCCACCACCTTTGAAAGGTTCTCCAAATAGGCAACTGATCTCCCCACTTTGGGGCCTATTCATCAGCTTCCTCTCTCTTTTTTGTAACCGTTATCTCCAAGAAGTACCAGTGAACATTAACAAATTTAGAATGAGATGAGTTCTCAGACATACTCCATCCTTTCCTGCCTGAGACTAAGATGATGTGATGTGGAAAATCTACACATTGGACAGTGACCGAGCTGGGGTTTTGACTCCTCGTTCATTACTAGTAGAAGTGGGGCAGTGAGGCGAAGGCTTCATATGGAATCCAGAAGCACTAAAATCTTCTCTAAAAAAAAGTAATTATCCTATATATCAAATTCCAAACACACATAAGGAAAGATCTGATGTGAATTTATACTCCCTTAAACAAACTTCCACCAAATTCATTGAACCAAAGAAATGTTTCCCTCACTTGAAAAATAATAATGTACAAGCTCTTAGCATGTTGTTCACAGGCACAAAGCCACCGTTGTTTGAATAGATGTGATTCACAGACTTTCATACACTTGAGTAGAAAGGAACAGAGTTTGACACACACACACACACACACACAAAGTATACAGAAAAAAAGATTAGAAGTACTCTCTTTTTCTCTTTTTTTTTTTTTTTTTGACTTGCAATGAATCAAAGATGTGAATTAACAAAGATTCTTAATCACAGTCCACAAAGTTTCAAGCCTGGTGTGTCAGAAGGAACTTTGATTATTAAGACTAGCCTAGAATGAACTGCAGCTCCCCATACACCTCAAAGAACTTCATTTTCTTCTCTGGTCCTTCATTTTCACATCTAAAAATTGAGGGAATTGAATAACCCAGATAATTCTAAGAGTTTCCTTCTTAGTTCTTCCCATTTCTAGTATTCTACATCATTACTCCTCATTTTTACAGTTATATCCTTTTATTCCTGTAAGCATGACCACTAACCTTTGCAAAATGCACTTGTATTAAAAATGAAGAACATCTAGAACTGAGATCTCTTGGCCAGTAAAATGCAAACTGTGAGTGTTTGGCCTTCCTAATGGAATAAGGAACCAGGCTGGGCTAGTCAAAAGCTGTGAAAACTTCATAACCCTAAACAATGTGAAAGTTGGCACCAAGAAGAGACATTTAGAAGCTGATGGAAAATCTTAGAGTAAGCTCCCAAACAATACTTCTGGATACATAGTCATTTGTCAAGGGAGAACTATGCTCCAAACTTGGAATAGGACCCAAGCTGGAGATCAACCTGATTTAGCAAACTTTATTAACTTTCAATATTATGCAAATCTCTGTGCCCAAAGCTATGGAAGATACTGAAATGGTTCAGCTTGACCCCCATCCCTCAGTTCATAGCACAGCAGAGTTTACTCATTAGGAGCATGGGCTTTGAATTCCTTCCTGACTTCACCTCTTGCTAATCTTATGAGTTTAGCCAAGTTACTTAATCTTCCTAAGCCTCCATTTTCTCATCTGTAAAATGGGGGTGATGATAACAGAGGATAATGCACCTCAAGCACCTTAGCACAATGTCTTAGACACAGTGAATTTTCAATAAATATAAATTTACATGTTATACAAGTTATAAATGCTATAAACAGTAGGCAAGGCAAAAAAACAAAGATAATAAAGTCAAAGGTAAGATGCAGTAAGTGTTAAAGGAGTTTGGGTGATGTGATGACCACAGGACATGGGGCAGACTCTGGTGCTTTCCAGGGTCAGGAGGCTAACTTACCAATTAATTAATGAATATGATGTGTTAGGTTACAGTCAGAGAAAACGATGATCCATGGAAACCTAAGAGAATGAAAACTATCCTTCACTCTTTTCCTCTTGGGCTTCCCAGGTGTCTCAGTGGTAAAGAATCTGCCTGGCAAGCAGGAGATGTAGGTTCGATCCCTGGGTCGAGAAGATCCCCTAGAGAAGGAAATGGCAATCCGCTCTAGTATTCTTGCCTGAGAAATCCCATGGCCAGAGGAGCCCAGCAGGCTACAGTCCATGGGGTCACAAGGAGTTGGACATGACAGCAACTCAACAGCAGCAGCAACAACCCATTCTCTTATTGGTATGTTTGTTCCTGTATGTAGCTCAGTTCAGCCAGACTGATATCAGATCTGTTTCAATCCAATTTTCCAACCGCTAAACAACTACTAAAATAGCTAATATCATATGAAGCAGCTATCATGAATAGACCCATTTTACAGATGCAGTGAGCACAGAGACGGTATTCAACAAAGGTCATGTAACTGGTCATATAACCAAGAGAACTTTGTCCAGAGGTTCACCATCCTAGTGCCTAGAGGAGTGATGAGCACATAGTGGATACAGTATGGATGTGTTGACTGAATGAGCTGAGAAACCTGGGATTTGCACTCCGCACTGTGGGGCTCACCCACTACACCCACTCCTTTCTTGTTATCAATGAGTAGTAATGTGTCTCAGCAACTGCTTCCAAGCCTCACCTGGGAAACGACAGACCTGAAAGTTTTGTTAAAGGTCAATGCTCATTAATAATTCCCTCAAAAGTTAACCGTGTGGGAAACATAGCTTTGAAGCCATTAGCCCACTGTGTCTCCCTTTGCCTAACAAAGTAATAAAGCTATTTTTTTCTACTTCAGCAAAAATACTGTCCCTGAGATTCAGTCTGGTGCCAGGGCAGAGACCAGATTTCACCATCAATATCCACCCCTTGATTACTGTTAATCTTTCCATTTCTCAAGACAGGAAACAGGCAAAGAGGAGTTCAGTGGCAGAGTCAGTGTTCAGACCCAGGCAGTGTGATACCAGAGTCCACTCTAAGCACCTCAGCTCATGTTACACTTCCTTCACAATTTCATTGTGAGCATCAATCAAGTTGACTTTCCTCCCTGACTGGAGAAGTAACAAACAGTGTGTCTTTGCTCCTCTTAGAATAAATCTTCATGGTGAGTTCCCAAGCAGTGACTTTTGGGGGAAAGCTAGGCTGACCCCAATCGTAAAACTAGATTCCAGTGGGAGGAAGGAACTAGAGCCAACAGTGAGTGATGAATGGGTTGGGTATTGGATGTGAGAGGAGCAGCATATGAGGGACAGCTGCCTTGTTCATCTTTTACCTGCCTCCTCTCCTTGTAGAATACTCACCCTACTACATTTTAATGAAAGGCTGATTTGGGCCATGATTTAGTGGGTTCCTTAAACATGTGTCTTGCAGAGACAGAAACGTGCCTGCAAGACTTTACTTCTCCTGACCTTGGAAGTTCAAAGGCAGAGTCAGGCTCCTCCCTGCAGCACTGTAGGCAGTTGCCTAGGAGATGGGGTTTCAGTGGGTGGGAAAGACTCTTTCCTGGGAAAAGGGGGAGAGGGGATGCCAACCCTTTCTGCTCTGTGAAGCCAGAAACTCTCAAAGAGGGGAAAAATAACTTTTATTCCACACTGACAGATGGGGCTTATATGCAAAAAACTGCATGAGAGATGAAATATAGTGATTTTGATTCACATTAAAGAGGAAAGAGTTATTATCAAAGCATTTCCTGAGAGGCCCTGTGAATAGAAGCCAGGAGACAGGGAGGAATGGGGCTCCTACAGAAGATCTAGAAGGGAGGAAGCCATCCATCCCTTTCACAAATGAGGTCCCAAGCACCCTCCCTACCTCATCTTCAAGATTCACACCTTGCCTCTGTGTGTTCCCATAACAGTTCCATGCCTGAGACTCTCCCCTGTCCTATTATGCAAACTCCTGCTCATCCTCCAAGACCCTATGTGAATATGTCTTTGCGTATCTTCCCTCACCTTTCTATCTGGCTCCTTCATTCCTGCCCGCATTGCACTTTGTACATCCTTTGATCATCTTATTGATGCTAAATTTTTAAAGGAAAGGGAGAAAAAGAAGGGAAAGAAAGAGAGGAGGAGAAAGGCACTATTTGCTTTATTTCATGTGGGAATTATTGAGAAGAGGTAGGTACTATTATTTCCAAATTATCTATGACTAAATACTTTGGCCACCTCATGCGAAGAGTTGACTCATTGGAAAAGACCCTGTTGCTGGGAGGGATTGGCGGCAGGAGGAGAAGGGGAAGACAGAGGATGAGATGGCTGGATGGCATCACTGACTCGATGGACATGAGTTTGAGTAAACTCCGGGAGTTGGTGATGGACAGGGAGACCTGGCGTGCTGTGATTCATGGGGTCGCAAAGAGTCAGACACAACTGAGTGATTGAACTGAACTGAAACAGCCTTTAGACCAAAAATTCTTAAAGAGATGGGAATACCAGACGACCTGACCTGCCTCCTGAGAAATCTGTATGCAGGTCAAGAAGCAACAGTTAGAACTGGACATGGAACAAGACTAGTTCCAAACTGGGAAAGGAGTACATCAAGGCCGTATATTGTTATCCTGATTATTGAACTAATATGCAGAGTACATCATGAGAAATGCCAAGCTAGATGAAACACAGCTGGAATCAAGATTGCAGAAGGAAATATCAATAACCTCAGATATGCAGATGACACCACCCTTATGTCAGAAAGAGAAGAAGAACTAAAGAGCCTCTTGATGAAAGTAAAAGAGGAGAGTGAAAAAGTTGGCTTAAAACTCAACATTCAGAAAACTAAGATCATGGCATCTGGTCCCATCACTTCATGGCAAATAAATGGGGAAACAATGGACACAGGGACAGACTATTTTAGGGGGCTCCAAAATCATGCAGATGGTGACTGCAAGCCATGAAATTAAAAGACACTTGCTCCTTGAAGAAAAGCTTTGACTAACTTAGACAGCATATTAAAAAGCAGAGACATTACTTTGCCAACAAAGGTCTTTCTAGTCAAAGCTATGGTTTTTCCAGTAATCATGTATGGGTGTGAGAGTTGGACCATAAAGAAAGCTGAGCACCAAAGAACTAATGCTTTTGAACTCTGGTGTAGGAGAAGACTCCTGAGAGTCCTTTGAACTGCAAGGAGATCCAACCAGTCCATCCTAAAGGAAATCAGTCCTGAATATTCATTGGAAGGATTGATGTTGAAGCTGAAACTCCAATACTTTGGCCACCTAATGCAAAGAACTGACTCATTGGAAAAGGGGACAACAAAGGTTGAGATGGTTGGATGGCATCACCAACTCAATGGACATGAGTTAGATTAAGCTCCAGGAGTTTGTGATAGGGAAGCCTGGTGTGCTGCATTCCATGGGGTCGTAAAGAGTTGGACACAACTGAGCGACTGAACTGAACTGAACTGAAACAGCCTTAGAGAGGCTAAGTAACTTGCTAAGGTCACATGTATAAAGCAGAGCCAAGACTCCCCCCTGGGGCCATCTAATCCAATCTCGGTTTAAACTCTCTTCCTTGTTAGATATTATCATCCACTGCTTTTATGGTCACTTTTTCTGGTAGACCATGAACTCACTCCTTGAAGCAACAATTCCGATAAATTTGTTGCTTCATTTCCCACTGTGTCCATCCAGAACAGTGCATGGCCCAGACTAGGGAAAGGTTTGCTGAAAGGAGGAGAGAGAAGAAAAAAGAGGAAAGAAGCAAGGAATAAAAGTGATTTGATGAACAAAGAGATGGCAAGTGGCAAGGGGATATCTTAGTGCCTCCACCCAGCGTGTGCAAGCAAAGTTATCCCAGTGAATCCGCAGAGTCCTGGAGCTGTGTTATGAGCTCTGCAAAGACAGACACAGTCAGGCACAGGCTCTAAATGGCAAGCACAGTAACAGGATCACATTAGCCTTAAACAGTGCCTGGTATAGATTATACCTTCTATCTGCTACAAACACACCTCTTTAAGGATACTATCTAGTAGTTGGGGCAATCTTGTTCTAAGAGGAACACTATTTGTTAACAGTCACTGAGCCAGACCCATTCAGTGTGCTTAGGGCAATGATTTCCAATTGCTTTGCAATTCTAACAGTCTAGCAGTTCTTGGCCTCAGGATAGCGGACCCCCATCTTTAACAGCACTGTATGGCAAGCATTTTATCGTTATTGCTTTTGCCGATTACCCACATAAAGTCAGCTTGTTGCAAGATTTCAAATGATGTTGAAATGCATAACTTGTGAAGCATAAGTTCCTCTGCCTCTCTCCCAGCTTCCACTTTCTCTCTCCCTTGGAGATAACCACAAAGAACCACTGACACACACTAATAAATACATAGTCTTTCCACAGAGGGAATACCACACTATGTACAGTCCTAGAATCAGCTTGTCTCACTTAGCAGTTCTGACACCTTCCCATGTCAGTTCAAAATCTTTATCATTCTTGTTAGTATCTGTATCATACTTCACTGTGGAGATGTATCTTTATTTAACCATTCTCCTGCTCATAGGTATTAGAGCTGGTTCCATCCTTTTTCTATTAACAAGGTTGCAATAAAGATCTCTCTTGATATGTAGATGGTGATGTAGATGACATAGATAAGATAGTATATATCTGTGTATATAGATGGATACAGATATACACCTTTGAACAATACGCAAATAATCTGTAGTATAGATTTCTGGGGTGAGACTCTAGGCGTGCATAACTAATTTTAATATTAATAGATATGACAAACTACCCTTACGCCAATCATGTACTATACATGATGAAAAGAACACTTTGGAGACTATGATCCCGGCAAAAAACTTTTCTTAGGAGCTTTGGTTTATAGTTTGTTACAAAACAAGAACATCTCTAAGATTCCAAATCTATGTGGAAAGGGTGGAAAGTGTTAGAAAATCAATTTTAAAATTGTTTCTGTGAGATCATAACCCTAGGATACTGGAAGAATTCAAGTGACTCCCAGAGGTGCCCCTCATGCCACTCCGCTCCATGTTTAGAAGGGGGAGAAAATATTCTCCATTCCTACTTTGCTCACTCCCCAATCCCACACACAATCTTGCTAACATGGGCTCATCCAACCCTGGGGCTCTAATCCCAGATGCCTGCAGTGGCCAGAAAGTGAGGGCAGGAACAAAAGAGGCCAGGGTAAACCAAGACGAGCAAATCCAAAACCCCTACTGTTAAACTGCATCACAGAGTTGAGCATTTGGCTACCATGTTTTTATGCCAACTGGCCAAGATAGAAACTAACTTACTAGAAAGAAGATGGCAAGAGTTGCACAGGATTTCCCTGGTGGTCCAGTGGTTAAGACCCTGCACTTTGACTGTAGAGGGCACAGGTTTAATCCCTGGTTGGGGAACTAAGATCCCATACATCGTAGTGTGGCCAAAAAAAAAAAAAGAAAAGAAAAGAAAACACACATACTTGCTGCAAAACAAACACCGAATGCTATTTTTAAAGAGAAGGGGAAAAAAAGAAAAACGTTTTTAAAACTTGCTTATTATTTCAGCCCCAGGTAGAACCTATCAGTCAGGTTTCACTTGCTTGGCTTTAGCATAAATTGCCTGGCTCCTGGCGCTGGAAACCTGAAACCACTTCACTTGTGGCATCTCTTACTCCTCCCCAGCACCTCCATCATTTTCCCAAGCTCATTTTTTACTCTGCTGCTGAAGAGGAGAAAAAAGGTTCATTCATGTAGGTAATAAATGAACCCCTGACTTTGGAAGAGGGATAATTAGTGCACATTATCACTTGGGCTAATGAGATCTGAGTAGTGCTGCCCGCGCCCAACACGCCTAATCAGAAATTTAAATTATGAAGTCCCACTCTCTGTGATTAAGGAGATATTCACTGAAACACTGCACTCCTAATTCCTTTGTATTTCCATTCACCAACTCAGTATCAAATGTTTTATGACACTGAAAATATGCTTAGTTTAAAAGGAACAGATGCCCAAATCTCCTTGTGCTCGTTTAGAGAGACAACCTGATTTTTCTTTATCTGGGGTGTTATCAGTCAGGATTACACACAGACGCAGAGACACACAAGTGATTCTAACTGGATTTGGTTGAAATTGTTTCTTTATGAGCTATATAAACAGGGCTTTAACAAAAATCCCACCACCATGGGGGAAAAGAAAGGGGTTAGACTTGGGAGGGGCTCGAAAGGGATACGGCTAATTCTAGTACCATAAAAAAGTCCTTATTTTATTTCAACAATCATTCTGGCAGGGAATAAGTTACCCTTGAATAATCTAACAAAACTTTCATAAACTTCTACTCTATGTCTGACTCTCTTTCAGACACTGTTGCATGGTAATGGTCCTGTCTAATAGAGATCAGTTTCTGTACAGACATTTAAATCTGTCTCAGCCGCTATATACAAAAAGACCTCACACAAGACCTTATGCTTATTCTAAGCCTAAATTTCATCTCTTATAAAGTAGATCATGCTAAAATTAACAGCCTCTCTTCATTAACAGGCATCATTAAGAGAGTGAAAAGACAAGCCACAAATGTGGAGAAGCTATTTGCAATGAACGTAACAACAACAAAAATCAAATATACAGAATATATAAAGATATCCTCAAAACAAATAAGGAAAACATAACAATCACATAAACATGGCCACAAGTCTTTAAAGAGGCACTTTACAAAAAGAAAATCCAACTGGCTAGTAAATACACAAAAAGATGTTCAATCTCGTTAGAAATTAGAGAAATGCAAACCACTGAAATGCACACCAGATGAAATCCTGAGAAACTAATCCACTTGTCATGATGGCAGGGGGGAAATTCTAGTAATACCAAATGGTCATAAGAATGTAGAACAGTGGAATACTTCCACACTGCCAGAGGAGGTGAATTTTGTTATAATCACTCTAACAATTTATTTGGCATTAAACTTGAACTGTTGAAATATTTGGTAACAAGCTTGAGGATGGGCATGCTCCATGACCCAGCAATTTCCAAATCTGCTCTAAGTTCTTGAAAATGTACACCAACATTCAGTACATGTTCATAATAGCAATGGTTACAGCAATAAAATTCAGGAAACAACCTAAACGTCTATCAGCTTAGTAGCGCAGATGGTAGAGAATCCACTTGCAATGTGGGAGACCGGGATTCAATCCCTGGGTCGGGAAAATCCCCTGGAGAAGGGAATGGCAACCCACTCCAGTATTCTTGCCTAGAGAATTCCATGGACAGACCTATCTAGCCTATTAACTAGAGAACTGATATTTTATGATATACGCACACTGTGAAGTACTATGCAGTAGGAAAAGGAGTTAAAGGTACAAGTACAACCCAAATGAGCCTCAGGAGCATTGTGAGAAACAACAAAAGCAAACTGTCAAATAATTCATAGGGTATGATTCCATTTACATAGTGTCTTAAGATATGCAAAATTAAATCCCATGTCAAGCCCAACAGTTTGACTTCAAAGACCATTACCTGTAAACTCAAGCCTATAATCTTCAGTGGAGAGTGGGGGCAAGTGGGGGTAGAACAAAGGGCTACAGAAGTGGCTACAAGTGAGCATCCATCCATGAACTACTCTGACCTCATGAAAGGACACCGCAGAGGTGTCTGTGGCGGAAGTCAAGTGCACGAGGAGGCTGCGGGAGGAGACAGTGGTGGCCCGCATCTCTGCAAGGCAGGCCTGGTAGACTGGCTTCAAGGAGTTTTTCCTGCTGCTCTAAAAAGATATCTTAATCCTTGGACCCCATTAACCAAAGCTGAAGCCAGCAGGCTCTTCCCGGCCAGCCTCCATTGTGCCTTCAAAGGACAGGCAGCTAGAAGGTGCTAGCTTGTGCCCATTCTGTAAGTCCCATGTTAACACTGGCCTGAAGTCAGGAAGCCCCCTCATGCCTGGGCGTGAGAATCCCTCTTTCTCATTCCTAAGGGGGAAAAATGGAGAAGAAATAAGCAGGTATGCAGCACCAACAGTGGTGTAGACACAACACACAGGATCACATCTAATCCACGCCGCAGCCCTGTGCAGCAGTTAAGATTATCCCCACTGAGCAATGAGGACATCAACGCTCAGAGAAGTAACTAGCTTATGGCCACCCAGCTAGAAAGTGCCTAGCTGCTGCTGCTGCTGCTGCTAAGTCACTTCAGCCGTGTCCGACTCTGTGCGACCCCATAGACGGCAGCCCAGCAGGATCCGCCGTCCCTGGGATTCTCTAGGCAAGAACACTGGAGTGGGTTTCCATTGCCTTCTCAAAGAAAGTGCCTTGACTGGCATTTAAACCTAAGCCAGCCAGCATCACAGCCCCATAACCATTCTTTCAAGTATCAAAACTACTTCCTGCAGCCTAAAGCGGAAGGCCATGTTAAACAACAAGGATGGGTGGTCCAGTGGGGTATGAAAGACAATCTAGAAGAGTATAAAGTGTCAAAGTTACTTCTACTACTGCAAAACATGGTTCCTTGCTACTGGAAAACCAGTATTCCCAAAATACTCCAATTGGAAGTGAAGAAACACACATGAGATTTTATTATGGGGAGGATTTCTGAGAGGAGGCAAGAGAGAACCAAGAACTGAAAAAAGAACAAAAGTGTAATAAAAATTATGGGTCTCAGAAAACTCTCATCCTAAACCTTGTTGAGACCAGAAGTCGTTAATCTCTCGATTCAGATCGGGGTCATGGTACCAGCACTGGGCTTTCTGCCCCAAATCCCTCAAAGTAAATTCAAGCTGCTCAGCTCAGTCCCATGCCTTTATCCTGGAGAAGTTAATAAATTAGCTATCAGAGGCTGCTTCTGTCTCCCTGCTCACCCGATTAATGATAATCTACGGGGGATGAACAATGTTCAGGCTGACGCCAGTGGAATGCTAAGGGAATTCCAATTAATTCCTCAGAAAGCAACTCTCCTTTGACAGGTTCCTCTGCAGAAAGACCGTGAATCTATTTCAGCAAAATGAAGCTCCTTTAAAGGCAACCCTTGCCTCATACTGGGCACTGTGTGTGAACCAGTCACAGCAATGAGGGGTCTCCATGGAATAGGAAAGCAGGGGCAGGGGCGGGGGGGCTCCTTGCCTACCTCCTGCCCCGATACCTAAGCTCACCCAGCATCTCACTTGTTTCCATGAACAGCTGGTCTTCTTCACAGCTCTTACCCCAAATACCACTTACTGTTTCATTTTTATACCCTGAGCCAAATACTGTGGGGCACTGGGTACTGGTTAGGAGCGCTACTTTTAGGGTGAGACTGCTCTGACTAGAAAGCAGGCTCTGCCTTTTACCACCTGTGTGGTGTCAAACAAATTGCTTACCTCTTTTGAATCTCAGTTTCTTCATCTATAAAATGGTTACAATAATAATAACCCTATTCACAGAAGGATAAAAGTGGACAAGAATGGACATTAACAATTTTGATTATTATCATTCTATTTACCTTATTTGAGCTAGTAAGTGGGTTTTATTAATCCCACTTACACCTTTAGACCCTAAGACTCAGAGGGAAAGCCATTTGTTTACCCAAGGACATAGCTCATTAGAGGCAGAACCAGGAGTCATATCTACTTGGCATCAAGCCTAGGATGTCTCCTCTCTAAACTTGTCTCTGGTGTTTCTTTCAGATTTCCTTGCAAGTCCTCTCTCTGAAACAGAGGAAGTAGCCTTCATGTCAAGACTCTCTTCTGATACCTCCCACAAGGAAGGAAGCCACTCTCCAAGAGGCTCAACATTGATTCAGAACAGAGTAGGAGTTCTCCCACAAGACTGACAGAGCAAGCCACGGGGGCTGTGCATCACCAAAGAGCTGGGTCAGTGCCTGGCAATAGGCAGCTCTCCTGTACTCCAGTCACCATGCACTCCTAGTGCTGGCTCAGACAGCTGCATGCGTCAGTCTGGAACAGATCTAGAAAGCAGACTCTCTTAGCACAGCTTGGACCCCAATTTCAGAAAGGTGTGGTAAAACTCAGAGATTATGAAAATCTGATTTGGAGGATGTAGCAATTTAGAAAAAAAATAGAAAGTCTGAAAGATAGCTGTTATTCTTCAGATGATTTCTATCTCAGCCCAGCTTCTCCATTGGGATATTTACCCTCAGAACAATTTGGGTTAATAGAGAGGCAGCCTGGTGCTTCATAAATGGTCAACTATCAGTCATTATTCTTGTAGGAAGTAGCTATGGCAACCTCAATTCTACAAGTTTGGAAGGAAATCATTATCTTGTTAATATCAATTTCAAAGACCAGAAATAGCCCCCAAAAGATAGCAGTTTCCTTTAATAAGGAAACTTTATATTTGAAGAGCATACATTTATGGTAAGTGTTCCAAATACCTCTCTGGTCTCCAACACTCGCAAGTTCCTTTTTCATGCAGAAGAGACCAGCCTCTTTCACATCTCCCCCGGGACCTTTAATAAAATCAAGAGGCAGTAGCATACTATCACAAAGCTTATTTGAGAATGTGTGCATGCTCAATTGCTAAGTTGTGTCCGACTCTTTGCACCCCACGGACCCACCAGGCTCCTCTGTCCACGGGATTTCCCAGGCAAGAAAGCTGGAGTGGGTTGCCATTTCCTTCTCCAAGGATCTTCCTGACCCAAGGATCAGACTCGAGTCTCCTGCCATTTCTCTTGCATTGCAGGCAGGTTCTTTGCTGCTGAGCCATGAGGAAGCTAAGCAAATCACGACCAGTTACAAGGGAAGAATTCTATCCTTTACACATAATATCTTTAGCTTATTTCTTAAGACCCACTTTAAGAAACTCCCTGGTGGTACAGTGGTTAGGTCCCTCTGCTTTCACTGCTGGGGACCTGGGTTCAATCCCTGAGATTAATACAAGCTGCTAAGGTTCACACAAGATGCATGGTGCAGCCAGAAAAAGGTAGAGGAAAAAAGACCCACTTTAAGTTCCACCTTTTCCAGAAAGCCTTCCTAATGACCATAGGCACAATTCCAGCCAAAGAAGGCCATAAAAACTCCTAGAAACAGTTTCAATTGGCCCCTTATTCTTTATTGCTCTATTCCATGATGATGATAATAATTCAGTCCATTGTTTTATCATCACCGAATGCTCGCAAATACATTTATCATGTTCTTGAGTTTATGTTGGACTTTTATGTGTATCGTTTCTCTGTAAATTGATGGTAAGCTCACTGAGGAAAAGGGACCATTTTCTTGCTTATTTGTACTCCCTATTACCTACTATGACTCATGATACAAAATTGCAGTTTAGGGAGTATAGGTCACTTGAAGGTGACACCATTTGTGTTTGTGCCTTGCCAAACTTGTGGTAGTTTTACTAGCTTTTATCTGTCCTGTTATGAGTCAGGGAAACATAATGGAGCCACTGTATCTCAGCTGGATGAAATTTTCTTCCCCTGATAAGTCAGCAGGCACTTATTTCTAAGAAGTCACTTTTATTTGCATGTGACAAAAGAAAGAGGAAATAAGGAGGGCTGTGTCTGGCAGGTACTCCTTTATGTCAACAAGAATAGGGTTTAAAGCACTGGAGTTTTCTATGCTGACTCGCTCAGCTAGGTCATAAAGTTCTATTGTTTTTAGTCACTCGACACATTTCTCTCTCCAGCTACCATATCTTGCATAGACCCAGCTGCTCCTGCCACTCATCATCTCCCATCACAAGCAATAGGCTTGACCAATCATGGCCCCTTTTGCTTGGTTCAGGAATGAGCACATGGTCTGAGCAGAGCCAATCAGAGCCCTTTTATAGGGTTAATAATAGATAGGCATTAAAAAAGGTAAGTTCTCTTTCTGTATGGGGGTCCTGAACTGGGGCTGTGCCCACCTAGAACTGTTAGCAACCATCTTCCTTAGCAATATGGGAGAATCCCTATCTGTGTTATGACAGAATGAACTCACAAACATAGGGAAAACAAGAAGAGGTGGGAAAAAGAGCCTCCCTAACAACATTTGAGCCACAGAACCCAGCCATGCCTAATCCACCTTGCACCCCTGGACTTGCAGTTTCTTAAGCAAATCCATTCTCTTTTCACTTATGTCAGTATAAAGTGGGTTTCTGTCACTTACACAGCTAGAATCCTGATAAATACAATAGCATCTTAGCAGGAACAGAAAGTATACTCCATGAGGGAAAGAGCCACATCTGTCTTGTTACGGCCATACCCCTAGTGTCCAGCTCAATAATTATTTGGTAAATGAAAGAATACAACTCTGTATTCATAAACACCTCAGCAGGAAATAGTCCAGCAGTGAAGAAGCAAGAGGTCCAGCAAGCAGTTTATTGGTTAAATGCTCCAAGTTCCTAACTTGACAATTCCTTGGTGAAATATTCCAGTTTTCACCTGTGTATCTTGATCAAAATGCTTTTCATGTTTGAGTGAAGTTGATCTGCAAGACTTTTGTGGTTCTTTCTCATTCTTTAGCCCACTGCAGACCCTTACTAACTTGCAAAGAAAGTCTCTGAAAGGATGTTTCTTAGATATTTTAAAATAACTTCCATTCCCCAAAGTAGAATCCTTCAGCACTGGTAACTTAGCAACATGACAAAACACCTCCACAAGCAAAAAGAAGCAGGAAAAATTTGGTCTTTTGTCATACTTATTTACTTGCAGCAAGCGTGTCACTTACCGATAAGCAAAACAAACAGAATTGCCAGCATACGTATGTCTTCTCTGTTGGTGTTGAAAGAGATGTTTGTATACAAACAAGAAGCCAACACAAATGGAGTTTCTAGCAAATCTGCAATATTTCTAAACCCCTCAGTTAATTTTTCAGCCCCACTACATCTATATGACATACTGGAGATTTAAAAAGAGAAAATATTTGGAATAAATTTTAAAGTATGGTCTTTTTCCTATGCATTGGTAGGGAGGTATGGAATACCTAAGCAAAAATATTCATGTGTATCCTGGGCACCAATGTATCTGGAGATATCAATCAAGTGCTTGGATTAGGAATAAAGCATGCTGAGGACATCACTCCTGTTCCCTGTTTTTTTTAGATCTGCATCCAAGGTTAGTAAATAACCTCCCTTAATGAGATGCTGTGTCATTAGCAGTGCTACAGGGAATCATGGCAGAAAGTGAAGAACATTCTAACATTGTGAGGAGGTCCTCCTGATACAGAGAGTCCATGCAACAACAGGGTTTGTGCCTTCTGAGTTTCACAGGCCTTTTTCTTCCTTCCTTTCTTTCAAGTATAATTGCTTTATAAAGTTGTGTTAGTTTCAGGTGCACAACAAAATGATTCAGTTATGCATATATTTTTTCAGGTTTTCTACCATAGGTTATTACAAGATCATTGGATATTGTTCTCTGAGCTACACAGTAGGTCCCTAAGTAGGTTGCTTATTTTATCTATAGTAGTGTGTGCCTGGAGAATCCCAGGGATGGGGTTGCACAGAGTCGGACACGACCAAAGTGACTTAGCAGTAGCAGTGTGTGTCTGTTAATCCCAAATTCCCAGTTTATTCCTATCTCACTTTCCCTTTGGTGACCATAAGTTTGTTTTCTATAACTCACAGGCATTTTTTTTTTTTTTTTTTTGGTCACACTACATAGCATGTGGGATCCTATTTCCCCAACCAAGAATCGAACCCATGTCCTCTGCATTGGAAATGCAGAGTCCTAACCTCTGGATCACCAGGGAATTCCTCACAGGCCTTTTTTGATGTTGCACCATGGTGACCATGATTATCAGCTAATGAGATCACAAATGCCATCCCAACCTGTGCTCTACCTCAGGTAACATGAATAAGACAACTCCAAAATGTCCCAGAGTGATCTTGCTTATGAGGAAGTTAGTCCCTACCATTCCATTGCTTTAAAATTTTCAAGGAACCCCCACCTCTGACAGGAAAAAGGCCACATTTCTTAGCATGGAATGCAGGGACACTGGTGATCTGGGACCTCTACACTTAGCCTCCTTTCCTACCATACAGTCTCATGCTTTTTTCTCCAAAAGCACAGACTTCTCAGCATTTCCACTCATCTTCCCATGATCCTTGCTCCAACGTCTTTGCTCAGTCTCTTCCCTTGCTTGGCTGCCCCAGACTACTCGGTAGTCAAAATCATACCCACTCCAACCAGGAATCCTTCCCCTGGCCACTCCCCTCCTCTCCACCCTACAAATCCACAGGCTGGGTCGGAGCTCCTTCCTGGTGTTCCAAAATGCCCCATACCTGCTACCTTCATTGCACTCATCACAAGTTGTTATCATTTTCTCTTTATTAGTCAGCTTCCTCCACTAGACTGAGATCTCCTTCTGGACTAGAATTGTGTTCTCAGGCAATTCTGAATTACTAATGCCTGGCACAGAAATTGGCATCTATGAGGCACAACCAAAATATTTCTTGAATAATGAATAAATTAGCTTCTATTTTTTCCCCAAAATAAATCATAATTCCTCTTAAAGCATAACCCACAAGCACACACATAACCTTGCACATGCATATATATATATATATACATATACACACACACACACACACACACATACACACACACACACAAGCATACACACGGCCTCACACATACACTCCTTATGACAACTTTTGAAAAGAGAAGAAAGGAATTATAAAACAATAAAATGTCAGCATTCGAAAGTACCTTTTGAAAGTCTAACCTTTTTCTATACATGAATACTTTATCAATCCAGGAAGTGAGGTTCAACTTTCACATCTCCAGTGATTGACAGGGAACTCACCACCCACAGAAACAACCTTTTCTATTCTTGGGCTACTCTGAGTGTTGCAAGTCCCTGCTTATGATGAGCTGCAACTTACTTGACTATAACTTCCACCAACTCGCTGGTCCTAGCTCTGATCTCTAGAGCTACAGAGTAAGTCTAATTCTTCCCATGTGACAGCCCTTCAAATATTTAAAGAAGCCAAGGGAACACACCATACATTCCTTAAACTGATGCCCAAACACTAGGCACCTGGGTCCCTCTCACAGCCCTGGTCCTTCTTTCTGGACGTGCTCCAGAATCAACCCTCAGCATCTGCTATTAAAAACTTTGAGCGTACATGTTGGTATAAATTATAAGATGAAATTCTTAAACTTTGCTGAACTTTAAAATCATTGGGGAATTTGATTAAAATGCATTGTAGGAGGTCCCCACTCACAGAGATTCTAATGCTCCATGGATATGCATTGGGAAAATAGAGGAAAATGTATTTTCATAAGCTGTTCAATTCATTCAACTTTGTGAGGTCCACAGACCACTCACCTAAGATGTCACCAATCTTAGTTTTCTCTTTTGCAGACAAGGGTTCAATCAGCCTGGTCCTCTTCTCAGATCACAAGGTAAGTTGAGATCTAACTGCTAAATTAGGAGACAAAACACTGTCTGAATATTGAATGCACGTAACAAGATGGAAAGAGAATCAAGCATTCACCAAGCTTCATTGTGAGCAAAAGAAGAGCCAGTACATGGTGTCCCTGCACCAGAGGCTGAGTGAGAAAGGCTGGGGAAGAGAGTGAGGGAGCAGATTTCAAGCTCTTCATCCTCCTCCACAGCAGTGTTTTAAGCAGCATAAAGATAAGTGATCTGCTCTCTGTATTTTCTGAATGTGTCATGGGAAGCCTCTTTCATTCCATAAATACTTGTATTAGTAAATCAAATAAGCTGGAGAAGAACTTAGGCGTGATGCCAGGAGAAAAATCATGCCGGTGTGGCTTCACTTCGTTAATGCTATTAGTAAATCATTAACGGACACTATTGATGAATTTTACTTAAAGGGAGTCTTTCTATTTAAGCAATGGAAAACAAGCTACAAAGAATAAGGCCTCGTACAGAAGTTTCCAGGGAGAGGATAATCTCAAAGGGTGCTAAATACCCAGGCTCCAGAATCAGACAGTACTGAGTTTGAATCCTTAGCCCTTCCAATTACTAATTTCTTATTAATATCTTGAGCAAGTTACTTAAGTCAGCAGTCCCCAACATTTTTAGCACCAGGGACCAGTTTCATCAAAGACAATTTTTCCAAGGACCGGGGCCAGGGGAAGGGATGGTTTCAGGATGATTCAAGCATACTACATTTACTGTGCACTAGGGCTTCCCAGGTGGCTCAGATGCTAAAGTGTCTGTCTGCAATGTGGGATACCCGGGTTCAATCCCTGGGTCAGGAAGATCCCCTGGAGAAGGAAATGGCAACCCACTCCAGTACCCTTGCCTAGAAAATCCAATGGACAGAGGAGCCCTGTAGGCTACGGTCCATGGGATCGCAGAGAGTTGGTCATGACTGAGTGACTTCAATTTACTGCTATTATGATTACATCAGCTCTACCTCAGATCATCAGACTTTAGATCCCAGAGGTTAGAGACCCCTGACTTAAGTAATGTTCAGAGCTACATTTCCTCATCTGTAAAGTGGAACTTTTAATGGTTCCATTATCATGGGGTTGTTAATGAAATGAAAATACAATGCAAGGTCCCAACTTATTAGGTATTATTTAATTCCATATCCATACCTGCATGTGTTTATTTGTTTATTTCTTATTTCTTCCATATTCATAACATACTGTATGAAGTCAGTAGTCAAACGACTCCCCCATTTTACCAATAAAGACACTAAGGCAAAGATTTGGTAATTGCCAGGGAAACAAAATTCAGGTCATTCAGCCATGAGTCTGGAGCTCCATTTCCCATCAGCCTCCCTCCCACAATGTTGACCTGGTGTCAAGAGAGCCAGAGGGGCTTCTGAAAGAAAACTGGCCTGATGCTCACCCTAGGGGAGCTAACACAAGAAGGAAAGCTACAGATCTAGATTCCATTCTTTCCCATGTGTTCAGTTATTCCTTCATTTGTTCATTTCACCCAGGCCCTGGGACAGGGCCTGGAGGGAGGGGTAAGTAAAGCATATTGGATGACCTTTGTTCTCACACCATTTAGGTCTCTGCTCAAATGTCATCCTATCCAAGATGCTCCCCCAGTGTATCACCCTACCCAACAGAGCAGCCTGTGTCCCTGTCATCTGTTTTATCTTTCTCCATTCCCTCACATACTATGTTTTGTTTGTTTTCTTCCTTCATCCCCTGCTCTAATATAAACTCAATGAAGGTAGGACTTTCTCTATATTGTTCACTTTTATATCCCCAGCCCTGCAAATGGCGCCCAGCCCACAGTACACACTCAACAAAAATGTGTTGGCTAAATAAACAGAGGGGGACATCTCGGGGTGGGGGCGGGGGGGTGGTGTGGGGAGGGGAAAGGAAGTAAACCAATAAGTGGTTGTGTATTGTGAAGTGCTAAGAAGATAATCCACTAGATTTGGCTAGGGAATGATGGGCAGGGAGCCTCTTGGATGCTGGACAGATAGTGATGAAGAACCTCTCTGAGCAGGTAACAATCCAGGGGTCAATGAGCAGCTTATATACAGACAAGGAGCAAACTCTACCTATTGCCCCCAAGTGACCCAAGGCCAGTCACTGCCCTTTCCAAGTTGCAGCCAAATCAGAGTTCAGCCAACAGAAGCAATTCTCACCCATCAGACCCCTCCCAGGACTTAGCATGCTGAAGATGCTGAGGGCTGGAATAGATTTAGGGGCCTAGCCAGGACCTGATACTTAAAACAAAATGCCTTCATAAAATCCACTGCACG
Organism: Cervus elaphus; assembly: GCF_910594005.1. NCBI lineage: Eukaryota > Metazoa > Chordata > Mammalia > Artiodactyla > Cervidae > Cervus > Cervus elaphus. The sequence continues at coordinate 67,411,621 of NC_057823.1, read as the reverse complement.
CACCACTAAAACTACAACACAAAGAGGATTTAAGCCTGGGCTTTCAGCTCAGGGAGCCATGAAGCTCTGCAATATTTTGGTTATGCTCTAATTAGTTGTTAGCATACAGCACAGGTGTCAGATAATCTATGCTTACTCGAAAGAAATTTGCCAATAACAACCAGCATAAGTGGATACCAGGAGGCTGGGGTACCCTACCATTGGGAGAGATCCACCATCCCCCATGCCAAATATAGGAGGAAGAACTCAAAGGATCGTGGCATGTTCGGGACTCAGGTGGGAGATACAAATGAGACTATCGGCAGCAGAAGTGAGGTTAATTTCCAAACCAGCAGGGGCAGAGGAGCATCTCTGGGAAAGGCTGCCTTTACACTCTCCATAGGATGTACTGTGAGGGGAAATACTTTCCGTGTCTCCACTGAACAGATGTACATGCATAACTGAATCACTTCGCTGTGCAACTGAAACTAACCTCATTATAAATTAACTGTACTCCAATAAAAAAATTTTTAAGTATGTCAAAGAAAAAAAAAAAAAGGAAAACTATGTGGCATAAAGGCATCACCTCACCCTCACATTGTAATAGAAAAAGAAGTAGGCAGAGGGGGACAAATAGCTCAGATGGGTCAGAGGCTTAGATGCAGAAGTAACCACACAGGGGCTCTGACACCTTCTACCACCACCCCTGCTCCTCCCCGCCTTACTTGAAACGGTGGCCAAGGGGCTCAAGCCTGTAAACTCAACTCTGGGCTTTAAAAGTCAAAATATAAAATATTCAGGAGAGATGATAATTTTACACAAGGTAATCCACCATAAGCTATCAGCACTCTACCTGGAATTAGTTTATTAGATTAGCTTTGAAGAAGACAGGATGCTAAGTGAATGGAACCAAGAATGGACAAGTTTTAATGAAATTAAAAGTTAGAAAAAGGACTACTATATAGCCCACTGCTGGGGAGAGCTAACTTGGGATATGGGTGTCCTAGGAAGCTGTCCTGAGTTGTCAGAAGAGGCAGAACAGCCCTGGAAACCCAGAGATGGTGGTGGCAGAGAGGGGGGACAGATCAGTAATTTCTCAGAGTTTTGCCAAGAGCATGCCCCATTCTCCACACTCTGAGTCTGTCTTTCCAGATGCAAAATTGGCATGATACCACATTCCTCCTGAATTGAATAAAGATTAAGTGAAGTAGCACTTGTCAAGACCCTCATAGACAACTTGGTGCATAGCAGACATTCAGTAAGTAAGGAGTAACTGACTTTTTTTTTAGAAATGGTACGCAAAAAACAAACTTCCCAAAGGGAAAAGTAGGTGGGGGAGGGATAAATCAGAAGTTTGGGATTAGATATAAACTACTGTATATAAAACAGATAAGAAACAAGGTCCTACTATAGAGCTTTGGGAACTATATTTAATACCTTATAATAAGCCATAACAGAAAAAAATGTGGAAAAAAGTATATGTATCTATGTACAACTGAACCCCTTTGCTGTCCACCAGACAGTGGACAGTTACACTGTAACTCAACTATGCTTCAGTTAAAAAAATAACATTAAAAAATGATAATAGGACTGTGACATAGTAAGTGTGTGGGAAGAAACGAGAACCCTGAATAATGAAGACTAATGTCATGTACTCTGCCCAGGAGTTGCAGGACCACTGCTTTAAGATCATTACTCTGGAGAAGAGAGGTAGCTTCAAGATGGGTAAATGAGACCTCCCCCACGCTGAGTCAAAGTATCTGTGGGCCTGAAGCATCTCAGGTTTGCCTGAGGTAGACAAATGTTCCCATCTTATCAGTGGATTTCTTTTCTAATTAAAATGCATGAACTCCTGTAAGCTCCAGGTGCCCAGAGGAAGTGAGGCAGGATGGGAGAAGGTGAGCGGTAAGCCACAAAACCGTCTCTCTTGTTTAAAATCCAACCAGCAAAATGATCATTGCCTAACAGTATAAGCAAAGATCCTGAATAAGAGAGCAGGAGAGACCTCTGTTAGGAGGGAAGAAGACAGGTAAGAATGGATGTCCGAGAGGCCCTTCCTCAAGGAGGTGGAGGCACACTGTCTGGGTCTGTTGGCACCCAATTTCTGTCTGTCTCAGATGCTCTTTTCCACAGGATAACCTGATAGGGAGCCAAGGAGAAATGCCCATGAAATAGTAATAGATGTTTACTCTGTGCTTCCTTGGTCTTAGCACTTTGCATTCATCATCTCATTTATCTCTTGTTGTTTGCTATTTAGTTGCTAAGTCATGTCCGACTCTTTTTCAACCCAATAGACTGTAACCCACCAGGCTCCTCTGTCCATGAGACTTCCCAGGCAAGAATACCGGAGTGGATTGACATTTCCTTTTCCAGGGGATCTACCTGACCCAAGAATCAAACTCACATCTCCTGCATTGGCAGGTGGATTCTGTACCACTGAGCCATCAGGAAAGCCCCATTTATCGCTTACAAAAATCTTTTTAATTTGACATTATTATTATCCCTGTTTCATGGCTGAGGAACCTGAGACCTCAAGGTTACTTTGCCAGGTCTTATAGATAATAGATGGTGAAGACGGAACTCAAATCCTAGTAGCTCAATAATAATCATTAATATTCATTGAGCACTTGCTAAACATCAGACACTTTGCTAAACCCCTAACCACATTATTTATTTTATCCCTTTGACAACCCTAGGTGGTAGCTATTGTCAAGACACCCATCTTACAGATGAGTAAGCTGAGGTTCAGAAAAGTTGGGTGACTCACTCAAGGTTATCCAGCTAGTAAGCAGTGGAAACAGGACTCAAATCCTAAATCCAAATCTACCACAGTCAAAAACTGTGCTCTTTACACCAAACTGCTGAGCACAGAGAGAACACAGGTGTTATAACCTGGATATCACATGCTCTGGAATGGGAACCTAGAAACTGTATTTCTGACAAGTTCCCAGGAGATACAGATGCTGCTGGTCAGAGATCAGACCTTTGAGAACAATTGACCTAGGAAGAGTGGCCTGAAGGATGAACGTGGGGTGGGTGGAAGATGAAACATGTTGGAGAAAAAGAGAAAGGGATGGGATGCTGAGAGACCAGCTGCCATGTAGCACACACTCCCTAAGACACTCTACAAGGTAGATGGATACTCTGACCATCGCCCTTTGATCAGGTAAAGCACTTTGTGACCCAGCACCTGTCCTCTGACCTTCCATCCTGAGGGATCCCAGGTTGGAGGTCATGAGTTCTAGGAATCTTCTTCCCCAAGTCCTCCTCAACACTGAGCTGGATGTACTCTGAAAAGTATTCAATCCCTACTGATCCAGCATTACTCTCCATTGCAAATGCGTATTTCAAGTGTCCCTCTTCCACCATGAGGCGGTTGTTGCTCAGTCACTCGGTCATGTCCAACTCTTTGTGACCCCATGGTCCGCAGCACATCAGGCTTCCCTGTCCTTCACCATCTCTCAGAGTTTGCTCAAACTCATGTTCACTGAGTCGGTGACGCCATCCAACCATCTCATCCTCTGTTGTCCCCTTCTCCTCCTGCCTTCAATCTTTCCCAGCATCAGGGTCTTTTCCAGTGAGTTGGCTCTTCACATCAGGTGGCCAAATTATTGGAGCTTCAGCTTCAGCACCAGTCCTTCCAATGAATATTCAAGGTTGATTTCCTTTAGGATTGACTGGTTTGATCTCCTTATTGTCCAAGGGACCATCAAGAGTCTTATCCAGCACCACAGTTAGAAGGCATCAATTCTTCTGCACTCAACCTTTTTCATTGTCCAACTCTCACATCCATACATGACTACCGGAAAAACCAGAGCTTTGACTATATGGACGTTTGTAGGCAAAGTAACGCCTCTGCTTTTTAATATGCTGTCTAGTTTTGTCATTGCTTTTCTTCCAAGGAGCAAACATCTTTTCATGGTGGTCACCATCCACAGTGATTTTGGAGCCCAAGAAAATAGTCTGTTACTTACCACCATGAGGGGTAAGGCCTAAAATTAAGATCTAATACAACGTGCTGTCTTGACATCTGAAACAGGGAGGGCTCTAGATGGCTTAATCACAAGTCCCCCTCCCAATTCCGCTTCCACAGATAAGACAGTTCCTGCTCAGCCCTGAGAAGCAGGTTTTGTTTCTCTGCCAGTGCATGGAATTATTCAAACAAGCCAATCATACCCTTCCATGGGACCAAGGGGTCACCTCACCATCCTGACACCATAGAGCAGCCTCCTACAGCACCTGGTTGTTTGCTCCGTTCTAGTTGCAATTCTCATGTGGCCCGTGCAGTGTCCTCCTCCACATGTTGTGAGCGCACACAACTCATGAACTGCTGGCCATCTCACTCATCCAGTGTCAGGTGTCATATATTCAGCTGCCCCCCATGACCTTAGCTTGAATCCTTCCCTCACCAGCAGACTGAAGAGAAGGAACTTAAAACATACTAGATGCTGAGTTCGTTGACAGGAGAGACTTCTCATCTTACCATTGTCCCTTCCACAGCCTGGAATGGGACCAGGGCAATGAAAGACACATGGGATTGAAATGTTTTAAAACCTCATAAATCTTAGAAGCCCATCTCTTTTTGACAAATACAGAAGCTAAGTCTTGAGCATTAATATGACCACCAGGCATGCACCCTGCCAACCCACAGCAGAGGACACAGATCTGCCCTTACTGGTAAGCACATCCATGGGGACAGACTCATCCATTCTGTGGGCCACCTGCTGGATCAATCATGGCCCAGCGCAGGGGCTCAGAGACTGCAGGGAGCTGCCGTGAACGATTTCAAGTCTCTTTCCTTTTCTGCCTGAGCAAGTATGAGAAGTTGGGACTGATATACTAGCATGAGCCACTCTTAGAAGCCCCTTTCAGGGCACATGGCCTTTGTGTGTGTTCCAGTTGATCAGAAGTAGCACAGAGTTTGTCCAAAGAGGGCCAACTGATGTACAAAAGCATCAGAACGGGAGTGCTTTGAATCGGAGGCACCTGACTGTGTACCAGAGGTGATGTGGGGGAATTAGGGGTCCACTCAGCTCTTACAAAGCTCTTATCATAAAAACAACACAACCACAACTCTCACATCCTGCAGCAGGCTTGTCAAGTACCATTGTTGTTGTTCAGTCGCTAAGTCACGTCCAGCTCCTTGCAACCCCATGGACGGCAGTGTGCCAGGCTTCCCTGTCCTTCACTGTATCCCAGAGTTTGCTCAAACTCGTGTCCATTGAGTCGGTGATGCCATCCACCATCTCATCCTCTGTCACCTGCTTATCCTCCTGCCCTCAATCTTTCCCAGCATCAGGGTCTTTTCCAATGAGTTGGCTTTTCATCAAGTGGCCAAAGTATTGGAACTTCAGCATCAGTCCTTCCAATGAATATTCAAGGTTGATTTCCTTTAGGATGACTCATTTGCTCTCCATGCAGTCCAAGGGACACTCAAGAGTCTTCTCCAGGATTGCAATTAGAAAGCATCAAATCTTCAGCACTCGGCCTTCTTTATGGTCCAACTCTCACATCCGTACATGACTACTGGGAAAATCATAGCTTTGATATATGGACCTTTGTCAGTCAAGTGATGTCCCTGCTTTTTAATACGCTGTCTGGGTTTGTCATAGCTTTGCTTCCAAGGAGCAAGTGTCTTAATTTCACAGGTTCAGTCACTGTCCACAGTGATATTGGAGCCCAGGAAAATCTGTCACTGTTTCCACTTTTTCCTCATCTACTTGCCATGAAGTGATGGGACCAGATGCCATGATCTTAGTTTTTTGAATGCTGATGTTTAAGCCAGATTCTTCACTCTGCTCTTTCACTCTCATCAAGAGGTTTTTTAGTTCCTCTTCACTCTCTGCCATAAGAGTGGTATCATAATCCTCATGGAAGAGCTGAGAGCAGGGCACTTTTACTCCCATGTCACAGATAAGGACACTAAGGCCAGGAGGCTGCAGAGCACTGTGGGTGGCAGAGCCCAGGCCTGAGCCCCAGACCTCGTGGCTCCAATATCTCTGCCACTAATGTTCCCTCCACGTCCTGGGTGTGATGGAGAAGGAACAAAAATGAAAGATGGCACAGTTCTTGTCCTCTGAGAATGTACAGCCTACTTGGGGAAGAGAATATACACAAGGAAAAAGAACTTAAGAACTCTTATGAAGCAACACATGAAGAGCTGACTTGATAGCATCAATAGCATCAAAGGTGGGCTGGAAGTTACCATTCCCACTCTGGAAATGCCACATAACCTCAAGCCAGGTGACTTTTGGAGGGAAAAATAGTATGAAACTTAAAGGCTCACTTAAAATAACATTAACAATAAGAGCAGCTAACATATAAGTAGAGTTTTTCCTATATATCCCACACTACTGTTTATACAGAAAGTTGAAGATCCATTTGGAATCATGTTTTCTTCTATTTATCAACTGCTCTATTATGTACCAGGCATTGTACAAAAGACTTACCTACAAGATTTTATGTATGTTGTCAAAGTGGCTTTGAAATCCTGATAGTATTTGTTCCTTTTTATGGATGAGAGAGCTGAGGCAAAGAAAGGTTAAGTCTGGATTTTCCAACAGGTTTGTGATCCCTAGTGTGAGGTGAAATTCATTTACTAGGTCATGACAAATGTTGTATTAAATGAACAGAAAAAAAGAAGGGAGAGGAGGGAGGAGAAGACACGGAACAGAGATATCAGAATGCAAATCGTGTGGTATTATTTCATTATTTTTCTTTCAGTATGTGTATTTGGTGTGTGTACAACAAAAAGTACTGTAAAACATGATTTTACATGAGGATTTTTACAATGGGAATATCGAAATGGGTCTCTGTGGAAGGCTTGGAAGCCACTGGGTTAAGTGACTTTCCTGAGGTCCTACAGCTGTGATATGTGGAGCCACAGTTCACATCCATATACCTTGTGTCTCCAGAGCCCACACTCTTGACCTCTAAACTGTGCTGTCCAATAGAAATATAGTCAACCACACATGTAATTCAAATTTTTCTAGTAGCTACATTTAAAAATAGAAAAAAAAACCCACACTGAAAAATTATTAAAATCAATATAACACATTTTATGTAATCCAATATATCAAAAAATTAACATTTCAACATGTAAAAGTTGGTTTCAAAATTCAATCAACTATTGAGGCTTGTTTCACTTTGGGATTTTTTTTTTTTTAACTTTTTTGGTACTAACTCCAGGAAATCTGGTGTCTATGTTACACTTCCAGCTCATCTCAATCCAGACTAGTCTGACTTCAAGTGCTCAAAACAACACATGGGCAGTGGCTACCTGAGGAAACGGTGCAGCCCTAAACAATAGCACCTCCAAAACCCCTTGGGACAGCAGGCCTTCATTCTCAAACTTCACTACAAAAGAGAATTTCTCATCATGTTCCATCACCACTTTTACCTTCCCGTGGCTTCTTTCACACTGTTTCCAGACCATCTAAACCCAACCCCACATTTATGGCTATTTGTGCCTGTCCACCTTATCTTCTTTTAGATTTCACATCCTTGCTAGGCCGTGGGGGAGAAGAACTGGCAGGAAAAAGACTGTGCTGAGATGAGCTAAAGCCGGGTGAAGACAAAAGCTGAACAAGAGGAACCTGTGTGGGACAGCGACCCAAGCAGACGGTGTGCAAAGCGGCAGGCTGACTGGCAGCTGAGCTCTGGCTTCAGAAGCGCATCCTGTTCAGTTTTGTAAGAGATGCACTGAATCCCTCACACACAGCCCTGGCAGAAGTCGGCTGACCCCATTTCCATATCTTTGCCAAAACAAGCAGACCGTGGAACTGCAGAAAGATGGGCGTCTAGAGAGCTGTTAGAAGACAAGACAACTGCTATTTTGTGACTTCAGAGCGACTTCAGAGCTGCCCATTAAATAATCTGATAAATACTACACATAAATATTCTGTAACCATGGCTGGTAGGCTGGGAGCCCCAGGTAGCCATTACCAGGCGTGCTCTGGGCTCCTGTAAGCTGAGAGGGAGGTTTCCACACAGACCAAAGGGAAGGCAAGGCTCACTGCCCGGCAGCAGACATGCCCAGGAGGCTAGAGCAGACAGGATCCTGCTTCAGCTCCTCGCATCATCCCCAGGACCCCATCTGCCTGGTACTCAGGAAGAGTACCTTTTAGTCCATCAGTTTGGTTTCCAAAGCACTGAGAGTGCTGACCAGGGAAGGAAACTTCCTGTGGGGGTCACAGGAAAATAAAAAGAAAACCATCAGGCACTTTTTCCTGGATGACGTGTCAGCACTCCTCAGTCTGAAGAATGGAATTGTAAGTCTACAGAGTGTTTGTTCATGGCAGCAGAAAAGATCAAGAGCCCTTCCATTATGTACTGGCTTCTTATTAAATGAGCAACTGCCATGTGCCAGTCACCCCAGCCAGGTCCTGGGTACTCAGAAAGGCATTGCCTGCCCACCTTACACCTGGGAGCATGCATGCCAGCCAACAGACTAGAACAGAGAGCACAGCCCTGTAGGGGCTATAATAGAGGTGTAAGCAAAAGGGGATGGGGACCTGGAGAAAGGGATCATTCTGTGCCTGCTCTGGCCTCGTGGTCCTTTGAGAGAAGCAACACTGCCCCTGCATCAGAGTATGTCTCATAGCCTCAGCCCAGGAGGACAGCTGCCTGATGACCTAACCTATCCAAGTCCCTTCTCTCAGAACTTGGAACTAATACCAAATACTTGTTTTACTCTCCATGGGCTACCTGAACTGAAAGGTTAGGTAGGGTCACCAAAGAGTTATTTCCCCACACGTTCATAGAGAAGCAAAATTCAACAGTCTATTCATAAGAGCAAAACAACCCACATGGGGAGGAAACAAACCAAATGTCCATCAGTTGATGAACAGATAAACAAAACATGGTGTATGTGTGATATATATAGACATATCTATATATATCAGCTATATTACATATAACAGAATGTTAGTCAGCCATGAGAAGGAGTGATGTACTGATACCTGGTACAACATAACTGAGCCTTGAAAACATTATGCCAGACAAAATAAGTCAGACACACAAAAGCCATATACTCTATGAGTCCAGTTATATGAAATGCCCAGAAAAGGTAAATCCAATAGACACAAAAGTAGATTAGTGTTTACCTGAGGCTAGGGATAGGAAAGAATAAGAAATAACTACTTCATGAGCAAGGCATTTGGAGATGGGGGTAATGAAAAAACTTCACATTGGTGACAGCTGCAAAATTCTGTGAATGGACTGGAAGCCTCTGAATTATATACTTTGAAATCATTGAAATGGTGAATTTTATGTTATGAGAATTTTACCTCAGGAAAAAAAAAAGGTCTATGTTGGGCTTCCCCAGTGGCTCAGTGGTAAAGAATCCACCTGCCAATGCAGGAGACTTGGGTTGGAACCCTGGGTAAGGAAGATTCCCTGGAGAAGGAAATGGCAACCCATTTCAGTATTCTTGCCTGGGAAATCTCATGGACAGAGGAGCCCTGCTGACAACAATCCATGGGGTCACAAAAGAACTGGGCATAACTTAGTGACTAAACAACAACAACATATGTTACCCTTTTGAAAGGAATGTGTTTCAGTATGTCTGTGTGCATCACAACTGAAAATCACTGACTCAAACCGCAGGGCCTGTGCTGCGTGTCTTGTCCATGGCATACAACTCTCAGGTGCCAGGGGCTACACTCAGCCTGTGTTCTGTTCAACTGCTGACCTAGTTCCTCCTCCTCCTCCACACTGTGCCCTCACTTAAAATGGAGGAAAAAAAGGCTTTTTCATCTCTTCAACAGAAAGCTGGCCACTTCCCAGAACCTGCCAATAGGTGGTGAGCATCCATCCAAGTGTATTTATTTGGGTTCTGTCAGCAGAAACCAGACTTTATTAAGAGGATGTTAGCGAACCTCTTTGCTTCCCTGCTTTTGGGAGAATTCTTAATGGCTCCAATGCACAGGTGTCATTTTTCAGCAAAATCTAATATTTATGTCATTTCCAGACAAGGAACATTGAGGCTCTCTTAATGTATCACTCTTCGTTTTGCTCCACAGCACAGGTTGGACAAATCGCTCAGCCATTTGTCACCACATCCCTCCTCAGCCACATCCCAGGTGCAGGGTTTTCAGTTCAGTTGCTCAGTCGTGTCCGACTCTGCGACCCCATGGACTGCAGCACGCCAGGCCTCCCTGTCCATCCCCAACTCCCAGAGCTTGTTCAAACTCCTGTCCTTCAAGTCAGTAATGCCATCCAACCATCTCATCCTTTGTCATCCCCTCTCCTCCTGCCTTCATTCTTTCACAGCATCAGGGTCTTTTCCAATGAGTCAGTTCTTTGCATTAGGTGGCCAAAGTAATGGAGTTTCAGCTTCAGTCCTTCCAATGAATATTCAGGACTGATTTTCTTTAGGATTGACTGGTTTGATCTCCTTGCAATCCAAGGGACTCTCAAGAGTCTTCTCCAACACCACAGTTCAAAAGCATCAATTCCTCAGTGCTCAGCTTTCCTTATAGTCCAGCTCTCACACCCACACATGACTACTGGAAAAACCATAGCTTTGACTAGATGGACCTTTGTCAGCAAAGTAACGTCTCTGCTTTTTAATATACTGTCTAGGTTTGTCATAGCTTTTCTTCCAAGGAGCAAGCGTCTTTTACTTTCATAGATGCAGTCACCATCTGCAGTGATTTTGGAGCCCAAGAAAATAAAGTCTGTCACTGTTTCCATTGTTTTCCCATCTATTTGCCATGAAGTGATGGGACCAGATGCATTGAGCTTAGTTTTTTGAATATTGAGCTTTAAGCCAACTTTTTCACTCTCCTTTTCTACCTTCATCAAGAGGCTCTTTAGCTCTTCTTTGTTTTCTGTCATGAGGGTGGTGTCATCTGCATATCTGAGGTTATTGATATTTCTCCTGGCAACCTTGATTCCAGCTTGTGCTTCATCCAGCCCGGCATTTCTCATGATGTACTCTGCATATAAGTTAAACGAGTAGGGTGACAATATACAGCCTTGATGTACTTCTTTCCCAGTTTGGAACCAGTCTGTTGTTCTATGTCCAATTCTAACTGTTGCTTCTTGACCTGCATAGAGGTTTCTCAGGAGCAGGTAAGGTGGTCTGGTGTTCCCATCTCTTTAAGAATTTTCCACAGTTTGTTGTGCAGGGTTAGGTACACCATTAGCAGAGGCAGGAAGGGGAGTGAGGTGCCAGGACAAAAACTGAGCCAAAGAAGCAGAAACTTTACAAGCTTGTGTCTCCTAGAATCTCTGGTCTAGAAAAGACCTTGACCACTAAAATGTCACAGAACTTCTGTCTTAAAAAGAAAACACAAAGCTTTGATTTCAAAGCTTTGATTTCTCTATGAAGTTTGAATGTTCTGTTTCTTTACAAGCCAGTGATTCTTGTGGTTACAGGTTAAATAATAACATAAACAAACTCGAGGGAAGCAAAGATGGCAGGGTGGGTATGCATTCCCTACTTTCAAATTGCTTATAAGAAGATACAGTGCATGTGCAAGTATGTGACACATACTAGGTTCACATTTCACATGCATGACCTTGAGTTGTGGGCACTTTTGTGCTCCCTTACAGATGAAGGAACTGAGGCTCAGAAGGCTCCATGATCTTCATCAGGTTCACAAGTGAACATTAAGTTAGCGAAAAAGGCAGGTTTGAACTCAGTCGCCTCATTCTAAACCACCATGTTATAACAGAATGATTACATAATCATGAATATTTTAGAGTCACATATTGAGTGGAAGACAGTGCTTTGCAGCACTTTATAATGTTCAAAGATATTTCACACTCAGTGCCTTACAGGACAGAGGGTGATAGCTGCAGCATTTCTCAGATCAGGGAGATAAGCACGGAGATTCCATAGATGCAGTAGGCTTGAAGGATAAAGCTGTATTTTAATAACTAACAAGAAAATGAGGAGATCAACATGAGATGAGAAGAGCAAAGGAAAAAGTTTGGGAGGGTGATAAATAGCTGGCTGGGGTGAATTCCCAGTATGGAATGCAATCACTGATTAGGCATCACAAAGGTACTTGCTTTAGGGTTCCTTGCGTAACAACAACAATAATGGCACCAGCTAACATCTACTAGGCAGGTTGTAGGACAGTCACTCACAGTGCTAACCATTATCGGTGACTACTGCCTTTGGTAACCAACCACAATCCCCCTCTGGATAATTACATGCACACATTTTCAGGCCATATGGTTCTCTCAGCTCTTGAGTCAGCCATGAAACCCAGGCCTACAGCAACTGAAACATCATATGTGAATCAAGATTGACCTCAGTACTGGTTCAGAGGTGGACATGATGACCAGTCAGAGTCAATGATAGGACTTTCTCCCTGAAATGATATAAAGGTTGAAGCTATTGTTAGTCATCTTGCTGAAGAGATGTAATGTTCTGATGATACTGTGGGAGTCCTGAGTCTAGTCCTGCTCCTGGACTTCTGAGTTGGTGAGCAATAAACTGCCTTCTGGCTCTGGCTTTGGGTCAACTTTTGGTCACTCTCAATGGAAGAAGCCCTAATTAACATAAGCACACAAATGCAACTCACTGAACTTCACAACACTACCACGAGGTGGGCGTTTTTAACAGGGACTGCCCCTCCCTTTTTGCGATAAGGAATGGAGGCATCGAGAGGTCAAGCCCCCTGGCAGGTGGTAGGAGCAGGATTTGAACCCAGACAGTGTAGTTCTAGAGCCGACATCCCGCCCCACCACCATACCAGCTGGCTGCTATCTAGCTCTACTCTTATGGAATAGGACTCTCCACAACCTAAAATAAGTCTTTTCTCTCAAAATAGCTCCAAAGGCTTAAAATACCTTAGAGGGTGTAAATTTTCTCAAGCTCCTTTAGGTTTGCAATGATCCCTTTTTGGCTTCAGTTGTCTCCCTGAAAAGAATCATTTAAGCAATAAAAATGTCTCTCCCCAAGTCATCTTTCAACTGCTGATACTTCACTTTCCCAAAAATTATAGATAAAAATAACAATGCACAGAAGCGAAGAATACATGGCTGCTAAAATGGAGAAGAGAGAAGGAAGGAGGAGATCTTGACCAAATGTTTTATGTAGTGGCATGCAAGAAGTTCTGATCATCATTTGGTAATTTTAAGAAGTTTACTTCTTAATTACAGGTGCTTTTGTCCACCACACAAAGTCTTGGACTGGTGGCATATGGAACTACAGCTGCTGCTTCCTACATGCTTTGGAAATTTAAAAATAAAGTTAAATACACACCAGCTAAGAGGACAGTTCTGATGTATATACTTCATGTGGACAATTTTCTCTTGTTGTTCAGTTTCCTAGCAATTTGTCAGAGGCTTGTGGACTCCATGATGAAGGAAGCAGCAGCTATCTTGAAATGAAGTGAAAGCCAGGAGGCTGCACTGGGCTGTAACGCCTCAAAGAACTAAAAGACCTATTGGTATTCCCAGGGGGCACCCAAGGCAACTCCAGCCATAAGCACTGCTGGGCTTAATCAGCATAACGGAGGCAAAGGGCTGGGTACTGGGAGCCAGGAGCAGGAGAGTAGAGTCTAGCTCAGACTCCCAATAACTCTGCGCCTCATGTGACCAAAATATAAAATGACAGATTAGACTCTGGTTTTTCTTTTTGTTGTTGGATTCCATTAAGTGGTAAAGTGTCTGTATAGCATAAGGAATGAATGAACTTTGAAATGAGTTGGATCCCCACCTCAATACTTCAAGACAGTTCTTGATCTGCAAAATGAAAGAAATGCTGCCTACTGCTTGGGGCTACTGCAAAGATTAAATGATCAAATACTCTCAGCACACTTCCTCACTCAGCATCAAGAAGAAAAAATAGCAACAGAAAATTAACCATCACTGTCTTATTAGCACTGTTAAGTTTACAATTCTATAGAACTACAAGAGCAACAATGCCCTTTCTACCCAAAAGTATATCTGAACACTTCTGGGAAAATATTGACAACATAAAGATTTGGTCTTGAGCAGCAAGAGGTTTCTAGTTTTTCTTTTGTTTTATGTTATTACCATTCTTACCAAAATGCAGAGGCGAGAGTATATCTGAATAACTCAAAGCAGATGTTGACAGTACAAAGGCTTGGCCTTGATTTGGCTAATGTGAAACTTTGAGTGCCAGTAGCAGGGCAGTTTTGCCTGAAACTCCTGCATGGCATCTAAGCCCGGTCACTCTCCCTCAGAGCCTGCATCACTGCCTTTAAGGTGATCTTTTGAGAAACTAGCACTTTTGTCATACACATTAATTCATGGCTGTTCTCTCTTAAGGATCATCCACTATCCAAATGATTAGGAGAAAACATGTTTTATCATCCATAGGTCTGCAGCTTAAGAGTAATTCCAGCAAACCTCGGAACTTAACATCATCTGCTTGGCCAGAAATCTTGGTTTTGGACCAGACAGTATGAAACTCCTGAGGCAGGGAGACTGGCATGAGATGTGACACTATCAGAGAAGTCAAGCAAATTGAATAACTGTAGCTGTAGGTACTCTCGCTCCTTTTTCACTGGGTTCGTCTGCCTCCAGGCAGCATCCTCAAAAGGAGTCTGAACTTGGTAGCAATAATCCACATAGACTACTCAAATCTGTGAATCTCAGCAGCTCTCAGTGTCTACAGCAGGCAATTCATGCATAATGAGATCTCATCTGGTGGTAGTCAGAATTGTGAGTGTCCAGGTAGAGAGGAAAGAACACCAGACCAGGAACCAAGACAGCCCCAGTTCCGTCACCAGTGCTCACACGGCCATCGGCGGGTGCAGCAGCTGTGGAGGTTTCATTCGGATCCCTCTTCGAGAAGGCACTTGGCACTCAGCTGCAGCAGCCAAAGTGTCTGACAGCCTGGCGCTGCGGCACCTGTAAAATCTGCCTCGGGCTTCTGATGCTTTTCCCAGGCGATGTGTCAGGGGCCAATCAAGGGTATGAGGGCCCAGTCATTTCTGCTCAACATGGAACTTCTCTAACAAGCGATCTGTGCCCTGCGGCTCCCCACTTCTATCAGATATGCACCGTGGTTTGAGGCTTTCACGCCCCTAAATCTTCCTTCCTCCCCCTCTTCCTTTCACAGATGGATACCACGATCTGAAGCTTTCTCTAATCAATCTGTTTGTCTCTTCTATGAGGGTTACCAACTCCTTGTTCTCTGAGCTCTGTCAACTCTGTTCTGGGACACCCAACCAACACAAGATTAACTTCTCTAAACCTAGGTTGACTTTTCCTTTAAAGCAGGTATAATCATAACAATCAAGCAGAGAGGGGAGGGAGGAGAAAGAGAAAGTTTTGCAGGAATCATATGTTGAGGTATGGACTTCCCAGGTGGTGTTAGTGGTAAAAAACCTGCCTGCCAATATAGGAGACATAAGAGATGCAGGTTTGATCCCCGGGTTGGGAAGATCCCCTGGAGGAGGGCATGGCAACCCACTCCAGTATTCTTGCCTGGAGAATCCCATGGACAGAGGCACCTGGCGGGCTACAGTCCATAGAGTCACAAAGAGTCAGATACGACTGAAGCAACGTAGCACACATGCACATCTCACGGCACAGAGAGCTCCTTCCCCAGTATCTCCACACCCTCTGAGCATCAGGCCAACACCAACATTCACTCCAAGGAATTCTTTGCATCAGGAGATGGCTCATAAGGCAGAAAAAACAGAGAAACTGCTGGAATTTCTAAGGCACACCTTTACATCATAAAGAGCCAGTTTTTTTTATGTTAAATCATCTAAGCCCTGAAGCACTAGGGACAAACCTTGTGTCCTTAAAAAAAAATCTGAAAGATGAATTACTATACCTATTGATCCTCTAAATAAGGACTGAGTAGATGGAGGAAAGAAGAAAGGAGGAGGGGAGCAGGGGGCGGGGGAGGTCAGTGGAGCTTGGCATTGAAGGAAATGAACCTGGAAGGGTCATGTGCTGGTGATGAGATCATCCCCGGCACTACGATGGACCCTGGAGCTTCCCTTGAAAAAGACATCCACCTCCTCCCATCCCTTAGGGCACTAACCCACTGACCACCCAGTCTCATCTGGGTGAGCCCCCCACACGGCCAATGCCATGGGAATTTCATACATTGTCCTTGTTCCAGGGAACCTCCACTGACCCCAGTCACTATGAGGGTCAACTCTCTGGACCCTGCGACTTTACTCTGTCTCCACCCAACTTCCCTCACAAAGATAATCTCTTTCTCAACAGCTTGGGGTGCTCATCATGGGCCTACAGATGAGAGAAAGTGCAAACCCCAAATACCTCGAGGAATGGTGCTACATCATGGTGGGGAAGAAAAGCAACCCACATCCCAACTTAAGACACTGGTTGAACGGAAATAGTAATTTTATATAGTTCAACATTTATTAACCTGAATATAGTGAATATATACCTGGTTCTGTGAGTTGTTCTTTCCAGACATAACTGTGAGTTCTCACAACAACTCCATGAGGAAGGTAAGAACACTATATCTATTTTACAGAAAATGAAACTGAGGCTCAAACTCACTTAGCTGTAAGTGAACTTGCAGGGCTGCACTTAATTTAGGTCCCTGCAAATCTACATTGTCTACATCCCTGAAGATAAGACGTGTCTTAGGCTCTACAGTCCCCTTTCTCACAGAACACTTAACCTAGTGCTAGGCAGCTAGAAGACTCTCCAACATTTTATGCTTTGACCAATTAATTCAGATACTTTCCCCTCAGAACTGGAAAGAAAAACTGCTTGAAAAGTGTATCTCCATTTTCTCCACATGGGTAGAACTCCTCCTGCAGCTGCCAGGAAGGAGGTGGGAGGCAGTGAATGCACATCCACAGAAGAGATCATATTTCAGTCTTTTCATTTCACTTGACAGGAGAAATACTGATTAAAATCAGCTGCACATGTCACGAAAGGGTAACTGGGTTCTTCATTTTTTTCTTCGCAGAAGCAGCCCCAACTGTACTCCAGGAGATAACTCTTCATGCATAAAATTACTAATAGACACCATCTATCTGATGAATGTCTTATCCTTAATAATTTATATCACTTGATCTATTTTCAAAGGTTAGTCTTACATTAAAATTACAATTCTGAATAGGTCAGCCTGTTATTTAAGGATAAATTATTTCACCCCTTCATGTTAGTATTGTGTTTAGTTAATGATGAGGCTTTTATTTTAGCCCCCAGTGAAACCATGAAAGAAATTATTTGTTTGACCTAGCCTCTCTCACCCTGAATCTTATTCCTTGATTCATGCTGACTCACTGTTAGTAACCAGCCTGCACGTTTCAAGATACTAGTTTCCCATTCTTGACCTCATGTTATTTTTCTACATTGCCCTCCTCTCTTTATCTGGTCATCTCTTCCCACTCACCCTTCCATTCCCATTACCCCACCTTCCTAATCAAAGAACAACCCACTTCTGGGTCCTCTCACCGGACACACAGCCCTACATTGTCCCATCACTGGTCCATTTCATTCCAAAGGGGTAATACCAATAAAGATGTTCCAATGAGCTTTCCCCAGGCTCTGAGGTATCACTCATTCAGCAAATAAGGATGGAGAGGTCTGCAGTCAGTGGAAAGACTAGAAAGAAGCTGGGCTGAGTCGAGATCCAGTTCAGTTAGTGAAACAATTCCAGTCCGTGTTTTCTTGGTGACGGAAAAGAACACACTTTTGCAGTCTGATAGGCCCAGGTTCAAACCCAACATCTCTTATTACTTAGCAGCCTAGCCTAGTAAAATATGAGACTCAATTTCTTCTTTTATGAAATGAGGGTGGTCATACTTTACTCAGGATTTTTTTTAAGAGTTGACAAGTTAAAACAAGAAAAATATGCCATATGATGCAAACACAATGGGAGGCAATATAAAAATGTTTGTTAAAAGAATTGTGGATGAGTGGATTTGATTAATAAATGACTATTATCAGACAAGTCATTTTTAATGAAAAGTGTACTTGGTCAAGACGACTGAAAAATGGCAGGTTGAAGGATGGCAAGTTGCTTGTGTTTAATTGTAGTTAAGAGCTCGGTTCCTTCAGATCCCACTTCATACCCTGACCCACCATTTACCAGCTACACTACCTCTGACAGGTTGCTTAGCCCCCAGTTTTCTAATCTGCAAACATGACAAACACTTACTTCCTTGGGTTCACTGTGGCTTAAATGACAAAGTGCCTGGAAAAGACTTGGCACAGTGCCCAGTGTAGAATTAAGCCCTTTATACATAGAAGGTGTCACTACTAAGATGAATAAAAGTAAAACAGAATGAAAGGCCTCAGTGTCCTCTACCTCATGGCACAATTACAAACATTGAGAAAATGTTTTGTAGCCAGAAGTATGTAAACACATGAGGGATTTTTTATTACAATTATTATTAGGAAGAATAATGAATTGAATAGATGACTGTTACTGGAACTAGCGCAAACGCCACAAGGCCTTTCTTCAACCGGCAGGTGTATATGCACACAAGTGTTTGAGAAAGGTATAGGGCTGGCTTAATTAAAGGATAATTTCTGTTATTGCTCTGAGTTTATAAATTCATAAAGAGAGGATGTTTAAAAAAGAGGCTAAAGTAATGTGTGGAGAATTTAACTGATACTCTAAAACCGTTGATGGTAAATATGCTCAGGAGGTAGATAAGTTCACACTGTTTTACAGCAGGAGGGTTTTTTATTGGTAATTTCATGCAATTGTGAAATTGAAAGGATCACCGGGCCAGAGGTTTTCTAAGTATTCAGCAGAGAGGGTTTCCCGCTTCTCAATCTTGAGGAGTGACTCCCTCTGGGAGCCACTGGCCGTGACCTTCCATTTTCTGGGTAAAGAGTTTTCTCTGAAGGAGGCAAGAGAAGGAAACAAAGTTCTTCAGAAGGAAAGAGGGCCTGTGGGTTTTTTCCCAAGCTTGTTCCCACTTTCCCAAGTGTGTCCATTTCTATAAGCCTATGTTTCTTAGGGTTCTTTCAGATGCTGACATCAGACATCCCCGGGGAAGCCACACTGGGGGAAAGGTGACCTTTCTGTGGTGAGTCACCATGAACTGACAAGACCCAAAACAGAGCCCTTCAACAACAAAGGTGTTGGCCTCCTCCTTTTCTTGCGCGGGCTTCATTCCCACTTGTGCTCTGTCACCCTCTCCCACTCGTTTCCCACTCTCTTTTCTATTCATTTCCTTATGCAGCTGCTCCATTGTGTCCCAGGACACTGGCTCCTCTGCTCCTTCACAAAGGTGGCCAAGATAACTGCACCCAGCTCCTAAGCTCAAGTTCATAGACTCCATAATAACAACAACACTGCTAGAGCTTTCCAGGGAATTTTCATAGAAGAGTCATAGGATGAGTACATATCCTAGTAGATACCTATAGCACTGAGGTATGGAAGATATGATATTTTTAATTTCTAGAGATAAAGGCCAACTATTGGCTAAATGTTAACAAATATAGAGAATACTTACCCATGGCTTCCTCCTTACTCAACCTCAATGGTGCCAAGAGATATGTGTTGCTTTCAATCCAAGGACCATTTCCATGTGCATCAGAGCAGATAAGATGGCACAGGTGGAACTGACCCGCTAAGTTCTTCTCTACTAATGGCTCAACGTGGCCTCCCTCCTTTTCATGTTGAATAAAAGGAGGATCCTGCAGAGTGCATATTAAAGTGAAGATGAAAATACTCATATGATGTCGTCATGAGCTGGTTATTTCTGCTTTGTTCTAAAGCTAAAGACAGAGGCTGAGGATCTTACCATGGCAAATTATAGTCATCCCATGCAAAATAAACTGCATTAAATGCCAACTGTGTTGTTGATGGATTTTTATAATGACCCCTCCCTTCAGTGAACATTGTTTGTAAAGTACTATCTCATAACCCTTTGGCCTCACAAGCCAAAGGCTCTCTTCCCATGCTATAGCTAGCAAAACTGAGGCTCAAAGGATGGCGTGGTTTCCCAAAGCCAAGCGATGAGTAAATGGCAGAGCTGATAACAAAATTCACAACTTCTCAATGATAATTCCATTATTCTTTAGCTATATTCTTTTGCTTCCCCATAGGCAAGCTATTTGTTATTTTTCCCTTTGCCTCTGCAGAGGTGCCCTCCACCCTTATCCATCCTGCTTTGTGTCCTGGGAGGATGACTTTATTGATTAATAAAGTGAGTTAATGAGAGACGCCAGCAAGAAATCAGAGAGTGAGATCAGAGTTTATTTTCTGGATACCTTACTGCATTCTTTCCTCCAGACTCCTGTAGTTCCTTTCTTCCCTTGACCTTTCAGGACTAAGAGTGGTACCATTTTCTGAACTCAGGGGCTACATCATCCTTGTTGGTTTCCCTTAGCCCTTGCCTCTATTTAATTCCCTTACCCTTTTGGTGCATCCCATCCTTTTCCTGCCTATGATTCATCACCAAACTAAGAGTGTGCCTTAATCTCTCCCATTGCTGTGTCATTGAAGCTTATGGAGATATTTTTTTTTCACTTTCTTTTTTTAAAATTAATCAACTTATTTTAATTGGAGGCTAATTACTTTATAATATTGTAGTGGTTTTTGCCATACATTGACATGAATCAGCCATGGATTTACATGTGTTCCCCATCCTGACCCTCCCTCCCATCTCCCTCCTCATCCCATCAATCAGGGTCATCCCAGTGCACCAGCCCTGAGCACCCTGTCTCATGCATCGAACCTGGACTAGCGATCTGTTTCACATATGATAATATACATTTTTCAATGCTATTCTCTCAAATCATCCTGCCCCGGACTTTTCCCACAGAGTCCGAAAAATTGTTCTGTACATCTGTGTCTCTTTTGCTGTCTCGCATATAGGGTCATCATTACCATCTTTATAAATTCTATATATATGCATTAGTATACTGTATTGGTGTTTTTCTTTCTGACTTACTTCACTCTGTATAATAGGCTCCAGTTCCATCCACCTCATTAGAACTGATTTAAATGTATTCTTTTTCATAGCTGAGTAATATTGCATTGTGTATATGTACCACAGCTTTCTTATCCATTTGTCTGCTGATGGACATCTAGGTTGCTTCCATGTCCTGGCTATTGTAAACAGTGCTGCGATGAACATTGGGATACATGTGTCTCTTTCAATTCTGGTTTCCTCGGTGTGTATGCCCAGAAGTGGTATTGCTGAGTCGTATGGCAGTTCTATTTCCAGTTTTTTAAGCCACTGTTCTCCATAGTGGCTGTGCTAGTTTGTATTCCCACCAACAGTGTAAGAGGGTTCCCTTTTCTCCACACCCTCTCCAGCATTTATTGCTTGTAGACTTTTTGATGTAGCCATTCTGACCAGCATGAGATGGTACCTCATTGTGGTTTTGATTTGCATTTCTCTGATAATGAGTGATGTTGAGCATCTTTTCATGTGTTTGTTAGCCATCTGTATGTCTTCTTTGGAGAAATGTCTGTTTAGTTCTTTGGCCCACTTTTTGATTGAGTCTTTTATTTTTCTGGAATTGAGCTGCAGGAGCTGCTTGTGTATTTTTGAGATTAATTCTTTGTCAGTTGCTTCATTTGTTATTATTTTCTCCCATTCTGAAGGCTGTCTTTTCACCTTGCTTATAGCTTCCTTCATTGTGCAAAAGCTTTTAAGTTTAATTAGGTCCCACTTGTTTATTTTTGCTTTCATTTCCATTACTCTAGGAGGTGGGTCATAGAGGATCCTGCTGTGATGTATGTTGGAGAGTGTTTTGCCTATGCTTTCCCCTAGGAGTTTAATAGTTTCTGGTCTTACGTTTAGATCTTTAATCCATTTTGAGTTTATTTTTGTGTATGGTGTTAGAAAGTGTTCTAGTTTCATTATTTTACAAGTGGTTGACCAATTTTCCCAGTACCACTTGTTAAAGAGATTGTCTTTTCTCCATTGTATATTCTTGCCTCCTTTGTCAAAGATAAGGTGTCCATAGGTGCGTGGATTTATCTCTGGGCTTTCTATTTTGTTCCATTGATCTATATTTCTGTCTTTGTGCCAGTACCATACTGTCTTGATGACTGTAGCTTTAAAAATATGGAACACTTCACAAATTTGCGTGTCATCCTTGCACAGAGACCATGCTAATCGTCTCTGTATAGTTCCAATTTTAGTATATTTGCTGCCGAAGTGAGCATGGAGATATTGTTTTATTGTCTAAATAATAACCTTTGGAAGGAATAGACTTTATTTGCAACTACTTGCAACTCACTGTCCACAAATACTCTTTGGATCTTTGTCGAAGGGTACAGTGTTTTTTCCGTACTGTATTCTGGTTTCTCTCCATCCTACCAAAGGCAATGTCCTTTGTTTGTCTGAGTCTCAAGTAGGCAGTCTGGGCAGCTGGAACTCAATGCCACAGTTCCTGTCTTTTCCATGTGGGATCAACCCTATTTCTTCACACAGGCAGCTCAAAAGAAGACTTGATGTTGAAAGGGGGCCGTATATTGGGAGACATATGGGTAAAAAATTGGGATTGAGAGAAACATAATGAAGAAACAGAAATGAAGAGACCTCAGTAAACAATACATAGAACTATAAAACCACATAGTCACAAGAGATGGTCCTTTCTATACTGCCTGTGGATAGGCAGGAATTGTTTCTGAACCTCAGCCGGCTGTTTATTTTCCTATCTACTTTATTCTGCAGACAGCTAAATACAGAGAGTGGTTTATTTAAAAGTTGAGTATTTTGAAACACCAATGTAAAGAACTTTTAAATGGGTCACCATATTCCTCTCTCTTCACCCAGATATACATACATAATAAGTTAACATTCCCCATGCAAATGACTCTATATTGCTATTTTGGTGTTTACTGATCCCTGTCAGCCAACTGTGCTCAAAACACTAGCAACAGTCATTCCCCAAATGACAAATTCACTCCATCAGAGCAGCTTTTCTATGTCTCCTGACTGCCCCAGGATCTAGCACAGGGCCCAGCACACAGCAGGCATCCAAGGAAATGTTTTGAGATAAAATTGAATGACTGCAGGATTTTGGAAAGCGCTAGAATGGTAGCATTGTGTCAGAGACAGACGAGGAGAAAGATGGAGGCGGTTCTGAGAGAATTGCCATGCAGGCTCCTGCTATCAGGCTGAGTCTTCTATCTTGTCTTCCTTTCCTGCTCTTCACACACTCTGGGAAGAGCTGTTTCCTCAGAAGCTGCCACGCTCTCCCAGAGCTGGCCAAATGTGGCTGCTTCCCTAAATCTAACTGTAAAAGCATGTACACAGGCAGCTCAGCTCGAGTTGTGTCTGCCCGTACCGAGAAATGCCTCACAACGAAAGAAGATAGGTTTCTAATTTTCCTCAGAGGAGGGCATGATGTGGAACAGGCTGAGAGGGTGGCTCCCACTGGAATCCATTCCTTCACAGCAACAAGTCTCACACCTGAAGGGCTGTAATAAAAGACACCTCAGCCCTTCTTGCCAGTTAGCACCTTACTGCTTCCTGGGTGACTCAGAGACCCAAAAATATTAATAGTTTCTAGTCACCGTTTCGAGTCTCCACAAGGAATTCAGAATGTTGCCGAAGGTAAAATATTCAGCTCTCCAGAAAGCCAAGCAGCAAGGTGAATTCTTTTCTGCTGCAGTACCATGTCTTATTTTATTCTCTCAGGTACCGCCTAGGGAGAGCCCCACCCCCATCACACACTGCCAGCTCCCCCACTACACTGCCTGGTAGAAATTTTAGGCACAGTCACACCACAGAATCCTTCCTTATACCTGACACTCCTGAATCCTCTACATCTGGAGATTTTACCTCAAGCGAATTCAAAACACATTTTCTGAGTTCAAGAGCTAAGACCTAGAGAAAAGGTTAAACAAAATTTATTGTGTTGGGTCTCAGAAGGGGCTGCCCCCAAATATGCCTAAATAGCATATTGGTTATTTTGAATTAAAGTTACTTAAGAAAAAGTCAGTGTAAGAGGACACTCTGACCATCCTCTCTGTCCCCCTGAAAGCAGCAAATTAATCTCCCCTGTGAAATGTGCCCTCTTTGCAGCTGGAGGTAAAAGGAAACCCTTATCACCAGAGATACGGAGTTCTAGCCTACCAGCCTGTATAAGCAAATCTTGTTACTTCTTTCATTCACTACCCCAAGTCCATATTCTGCTTGGATTCCTCACTAATTGGGCACTCAAAACCTAAATTGCTTTGTCATATCAATTCCCCACACACACACAAAAATTTTTCCCCAAAAAGCATGAAGCCTGCCTGCTCTGGTCACTTTTTAGGTCCCATTTCTATAAGACCTACCTGTACACAAGTTAAAACATGCTTCTTTTTCTCCTGTCAATCTGTCTTGTTTCTATTTTATTATTATTCCAACCACAAGAATTCAAGAAGGGTAGAAGCAACAATTTTCCCTTCCTGTCAGTCCTTATCCTTCAGGAACTAACAATCTAGCACTTGACCTTCATTTATTTATTTTCCCTTCTAAAAAGGATTGAGGTGGCTTACAAAATCATAAATGCTACAATAAGGGAAGATAAAGCTTAGAATAAATTGGTGAAGAAATCAGGAGAGAAATGAAGACAAGAAGCATAAGTGAAGCTAGAAATGAAGTCAGCACCCACATAGCAGGCTATAAGATCCTGAACACTTGCTGGGTGTGATCCCCAATGTGATTGCAAGATTTCTAGCAGACAGGATACATAGCCTAATCAAGGAGACAAGCCAGGTCTCAAAGTAACTATGAAGATAAAAGTTGTGAGCTCTGGGGCCAGGTTTCCTGGATTCTAAATCCCAGCTTCCAGGTATGTGACTAAGGCAGGGTCCCCAACCTCCAGGATCTAATTCCTGATGATCTGCGGTGGAGCTGATATGATAATAACAAAAATAAAGTGCACAATAAACATAATGTACTTGAATCATTCCAAAACCATCTCCCCACCCCCAGTCCATGGAAAAATTGTCTTGCATGAAACCAGTCCTTGGTGACAAAAAGGTTGGGGACTGCTGATATAAGGCAAATCATTCAACTTCTCTAAATTGCCATCCATGTGTCATCTGGGAATAATAGTACCAACTCCAAAGGGTTATATGAGGGATTAAAGAATTTATGTCTGTAGGAATGTAAAGCATTCCATTATACAGTAAGTGCTCCACAAATGTTGGTTAGTGCAAGAGAGAATATGACAAGTACTGCAACAGAAGTTCAAATTCACTATTATAATAACATAGAAGGAAAAGATTGATTTGGGTTGGGGATAGGAGAGGAACCTAGATTGAGTATCGCTTTGTCTTGGTGACAGTAACAAAATGGGATGGAAGAAAGACTTTGGCTAGTCAATGGAAGGAAATGGCAAAGTTTAAGCACACGGACCAGTACAAGTGTTAAAACAGGAAAGGACAGCAGGTGTTTAAGGACCAGTATGTGTCAGAGAATCTAGAAATCAATTAGTTTTCTATCATCCCTGTATTAGTCCAGAAACTTGTGACAGCAAGCGATGGAAACCCATACAAACCAGCTCAAGGAAACCAAAAGATGGGTTGTATTATTTCCTAACACTCGGAACTCAGGGGCAGCTTCAGACACAACTGGATCCAGGACCTCGAAAAGCATATTATCAGAATTCATCTCAGCTCCACTTTCCTCTATGTTGAATTTCTTCTCAGGCAGGAAAACTATCCAGATAGTCCAAGTGTCCATCTACCCAATCTCAGGCCCATGGAAATGCCCATATAACCATCATTTAAGAAGTAAGTGAGGGACTGGTGAGTACTTTAGAAAGTGTTCCTGTTCTTCTTCTGGGCACCAGGCAGAATTTTACCTCCATAGCCCCCTTTGAAATAAAAGGCTGCCACAAGACTGACAACAGACAAATAAGAGTGGGTGTGGTCTTTCCACATCCAGATGGGATCTTTAAGAGGCAGCCATTTCCCCTCCCCTTGCCATGATGATTATGGTCCTTCCAGTCAAAGAGGACTCTGTCACTGTGGGTCACGAATGAGGAGAATTGAGCTCACCTTCTGTGAACACATAACTAAAGTGAGAAACATTTTTACTGTATTAAAATCACTGGGTTTTAGAACGTGTTGCCTACCATAGTATAGCCTACCCTATCCTAATAAAGATAGAATCCCTAGTGGGATCTGTATTGGGGTTCTCCAGAGAAATAGAACTAATACTGTGGGGGAAGGGAGAGAGAGACAGAGATTTTAAGGAACTGGTTCACACAACGGCGGAGACTGTCAATTCCAAAATCTTCAGGGTGGGCCAGCAGCCTGGAGACCCAGGAGAGCTAAAGATGTAAGGTCCAAAGTCTGTATGCGCACAGAATTCCTTTTTGCTCAGCAGAGATCAATTGTTTTATGATGCCCTTCAACTGACTGGATGAAGTCCACCCACTTATGGAAGAATTTACCCAGAGTCCACTGATTTCAATGTCAACCATGTTTAAAAAACACCCTTACAAAATTATCCAAGGTAATGTTTGACCAAACATCTCGGTTCCATGTACCAGTAGAGTTAACACATAAAATTAACCATCACAGGATCTCATCCACCCAGTTGGAGTGAGCAAGTGCTGTTAAGGCCTTTGCAGGAACTTGGACAGAATTTCCCTTCTGAGGGAAATTATAAAGGAACTCATGATATAAGCCTTAAAGATAAGCTTCCTGTGTCCTCTCTCAGATCATCCCAATGATTCTCTCTAGAGAAAAAGCTTGTGCATCTCACTTTCAGCATTGTTTTACTTGGCAACTGAGACATCAGATTCTGTTTGTCCCATCCTGGTTTAAGCCTCTGTCTCTTCCCTCAAGCCACATTTCCTAAAAAAAAACCCTAGTCTCCTTCAATACTCCTTTCTTCCACAGATCCACATGGCCTAACCAAAATAAAGGGCAAGAAATAGTGACTTGAGCCCTGGGACCAGAAAGAGTCACACAAATCCCCAGGAACTGGTTACCCTGAACCTATTTGACAAAATTTCTTTTAAACTATGAGTCATTGGCAGGTTTGGATCTTCGGAGCTCCTCATGAGCCCATGAATCACCTTTTTATCTCTGTTATATAACAGAGGCAAATTTTCAGAACTTTCGTGGCTTTAACCAGGAAATAGCTTCAAGGTGTTTGTAAAATTGAATGGGTATGAGGCATGGGCCAGGTGTAAAACATATACATAGGCCAGTAGCAAGGGAGTTGTCAGTACTTCCGGCCCAGCAGGGGGGAAAAAAAAAAAAACTCTTACCAAAATTATAAAAGTAGGCAACATGACCTTTGCTGGCCCAAAGCCTCAACTTTCTGAGCTCCTCCCTTCTCTGCAGGCACTATCTCCCTCACCTCTGCTACTATCTGATAAGTCAAAAACTCCACACAGGTAACCCTCTTGCTGTTTTTCAAGGCACCCACTCATCACCTCACACCCTCCTCCCAGGTGGCTAGAAAAGAATTGTGTGGTTTGACCAATTCATTCATATCACAATATTAATTACTGATAAAAGCCTGACTGTACAGACAGGAAGACATACACTGTATAACTTAGGTGGAATCTAAAAAATACAACTAGTTAATAAAACAAAAAAGAAGCAGGCTCACAGATGTGGATAACTGACTAGTGGTCACCAGTTCAGAGAGAGAAGGAAGGAGAGGAAATACAGGGGAAGGGATTTAGAGTACAAACTTTTAGGCATAAAATAAGCCACAAGCATATATAGTACAACATGGGGAATATAGACAATATTTTATAACTTTAAATGGAATATAATCTTTTAAAATTGTAAATCACAATTGGTAGCTCTGCTCGTAAAGAATCCTTCTGCAACACCGGAGACCTGGATTCAATCCCTGGGTCAGAAAGATCCCTGGAGAAGAGAATGGCTACCCACTCCAGTATTCTTACCTGGAGAATTGGATGGACAGAGGAGCCTGGTGGGCTACAGTCCATGAGGTTGCAAAGAGTTAGACATGACTGAGCAACTAACACTTTCACTTATAACAATACATTGTACACTTATAACAATATTGTACAGCAACTATACGTCAAGTGAAAAAATAAATTACAATAAAACAAAAACACTGCTCAAGAAAAATATAGGAGTTTCTCTATAAACTTTCTCAAAGGTATTTTAAAGTTAAAAGAGGTTTCTTTCAAGTATCAGTCCTTATCAAAATAAGCTCAAAACTGTGACATGCTTTTCATTTCCTCTGTCACCATTAACAAAGCCCTGGACTCTCCATGATTTTCTAGGCCAAATCTTATACAGATGCATGAATACAGCTTTGTGCTTTTAGACAATTACCACTCGAGAGAACCTGACATTTCCCCCTACTCTTCCACGCAGCCTGTGTCTTCATGATAAAAAAAAAAAAATGGGACATCCTCTTACAACATCATCTGTTCTTCCCTACCCTCACACTTGAGGGGTGGAGTGGACCTAGAAACAAAAATTTCAAAGTCACATGGTGAAGACAATAAAACTGATGGGAATGAAGCGCTGGAAACAGAGGCAGGAAAACTAACTCGGCCCAAATGGCACTGTCCCCACAAAATTCTTACATTTACTTTAAATTCAAAATAGTCTAAAGCAAATTACTGCCATTCAAAAAAGAAGTCATTCAACAAGAATACAGGCTGCCATACTGCACAAATCCAAAGGACATCACTCTCAATTATCCCCCTAGAGTTGTGCAACAGAGCAATGCTGTCAGGAGGATACATACTCCCTGACATGTCTCGACTTTGGAAACCCTTATGCATGCTACATGCTAAGTTGCCTCTGTTGTATCTGACTCTTTGCAACCCCATGGACTGTAGCCCTCCAGGCTCTTCTGTCCATGGGATTCTCCAGGCAAGAATATTGGAGTGAGTTGCCATGTCCTCTTCCAAGGGATCGTCCCAACTCAGGGATCGAACCTGGGTCTCTTACCTCTCCTGCATCTGCCGGCAGGTTCTTTACCACTAGTGCCACCTGTGAAGCCCCAAGTAGGTACTTGGATACCCTTAGTACCTCCTATGAATCATATCCATCTCAGTAGAGGAACTGTTTGGCTCTGACATCAGTCCCTTAATGTTAGCCAATATCCTATGACAAAGATTTTGGTTAGAAAATAACACTATTCACATATGATTCACCACCTATTTCCTAGAAGTTTCTACAATTCTTTTTTACATTCCCAATTTCTCAGCAATTGTTTTAAATTCATTGTTTTCCCCAGTGAAAGAGCTTTAACACCGAACTTTCCTGTTTGTGTTCCTGGCACCATTTTCATAATGTATCCAGTCATACTAGCCAAGCCTTCTGTTCTATCTTTTCCCATTAACTTGTAAAGTCTGTCACTTCTGTCTCTGCAAGTTTACTATCATCTGTTTCCACTTCCACACCTCTAGGCATCACCTCTCTTACCTGGTTATCTATACTGCAAACTCTCCCTTCTCCAATCCTTTCAAAACACTGTTTCTTTCTTGTAATAAAACCTCAACTCTACTCCTCTATTCAAATACCCTCAAAGGCAATTAAGTAGACCCCTTCATTTTGGCCTGAAAAAATCTCTACAACATAGCATCAGTTGCTTTATCATCCATCATTCCTTTCAGCCACTGTTTTTCAAAACTTGATCCATGTACTATTGACAAGTCCCAAATATCCCCCAGTGGACCATAAATTGATCTGAAAATCTCATGAGCTAATTTTGATCAATTCCATAGATAACTGTTTTAGCTGTGACTTAACACTTTACAGGAATCTACTAAGCAGGAAAGGGACCAAAATAAGCTTTAATTAACACCATTAAAGAGATTCTGAAGGATACTGATTCAGTATTCCATAAGCTGCTCAGTTTCCATACAACACTAAAAGCAACTACACATGTGTACATGTGGATCAATGGAATCCCTTTGAACAGGTGTCGGTGGTGGAGGAGACAATGAGGTACACTGCTAAACAGCACCAATTGTTGTTAAGTATATGAAATCTAGTAAGAGTCTAAATTCTAATCAAACTAATATAGTATTCTCTAGTATATATAAGTCTGTTTACTCTCCTGACTCTTCACCTTTGTTAACTTACTTCTCTCTGCTTAGAATACCCTTCCTATATCTGACTGTATAAATATACCTCCTTTTGTATATTTCATTTCAAGTACTCCCTGCCCCATCAGATATGAAGCTAAAGTCTCTCTTGAAGCCCAGGTGGTCCTGGCAAAGCTTCTATTAAGCAACTCACCCTATGGTGCACTACTGTTATTCATCTTCTAATAATGCTTCTACTAGAATACAGTCTCCTTAAAGGTAGCTACTGTGCCTAACATTTGCCTCGACAAGAACCTTGCACAGCCTTACACATAATGACCACTACATGTTTTCTCTCTCTCTCTCTCTCATACACACACACACACACACACACACACACAGAGCACTAGTCACAAAGATACAGTCTGTAATAAGTTTTCCTCAGGGTAATAAAAGCTTTATATAGTTGAAGAGTTTGGGGATATAAATGGAACTGTGGAACTGTTCAATGCTCAAAGGTAGTTATCACATATATAATTCCATTATAAAATTAGTAGTGGACAGGATGAAACATTTTAGGAAGGACATGGTAAAGATATTCAAGCCTGGGGCCTACTGAGAATTATAGCACCAAAAAACTTTTACTTCATTTTCCTGAATCTGAAAACTTCTCTGCACAATTGATCCTCTACACCTACCCAGAAGCAATCCCTCTGCCATACTTTTCTCTGATACACACACACACACACACACACATACACACACACACGAGTTGCTGCATGGCCAGTTTAGGGAGTCCTCTAAATGTTTTCTCATTATTTGCCTGTGTCTTTAAAATGTCCTACAGAATTAAAACACAAGAATTACGCTTTCGTAGTGGATCACCATCTAAAACTATATTCTAAGTCCGAGAAGACAGCTGGGGCATAATAAAAATAATTCTGGTCATAGAATCTCATTACCAGGGTTTCAAGTTCCAGCCCTGCCCCTTTTCTAATTGCTTACCTTGGAAAATCATCCTGTCTGGATCTCACTGTCCTCATCCATATATGAGTGTGTGCTCAATCATGTCCAACTCTTTGTGACCCCATGGACTGTAGCCAGCCAGGTTTCTCTGTCCATGGGATTTCCCAGGCAGGAATACTGGAGTGGGTTGCCATTTCCTACTCCAGGGGATTTTCCCAACCCTGGGATGAAACCTTCATCTCCTGCCATGGCAGGCTTAAGATGGAAATAAAAAGAGCTTACTAACTGAAACACAAGTTTGTGTGACCAATGCGCATGAAGCCAAACAATACCAAAACACCAGAGTTTGGAACAGAGAAAGGTTTATTGAGAGCCACGCAAGGAGATGGGTGACTCATGCCTTAGAAATCCCAAACTCCACAAAAGCTTTTGGCAAACCCCTAGTCTAGGAAAGGTGAGAGAGAGGCATGGTTACTTGTTGTGAACTTTTTGGGGTCAGATCCTTTGTTCTTAAGGTCAGACCATGGTCAGGTAACAATGTTCCTATAAATCTCCACCAAACAAGTGCTATTCACTGTTACAAGGAAGGGCAGTGTCACAAGGCAAAACTTTCACTCTCTGAGGTCGCACTCCTGGCTGAAAGGAGGCAGAGATCAGTTGGCAGTGCCCTCAGCACTAGGTCCCGAGACCCTGCCCAGCTGTTATCACTGAAGGAGCCCGGCGCCCAGGATCCAGCTTGCCCTCAGGCTCCTCAGGCCACTCATACAGCGGGGGCAGGTCCTTCAGACTGTGTCTCAGGAAGACGGCCACTGCCATTAGGTCACAGAGGCAGGGACTGGAAAGAGATTCACCACCACCTCAAGGCCTGAGCCAAGGCCAGAGAGTACCCCTGGTGAGGGTTCTGGACCCCTGCAGGACACAGCCCCCAGCCTGGGCCCCCCATTTCACCCACTGATCCAAGGCCCCCAGAGAGAAAGCCAGGATTCGCCTCTTAGCTCATTCTCAACCTGACAACTGCCAACTGTTAGCTGAATGGACCACTAACGGTCGCTCACTGACAGTTGGTCACTTAGGGGAGGATCCCACTGCAATGCCGACCAATGGCTGAGCAGGACCACTAACGGTCACTCATTAACAGTTGGTGACTTAGGGGAGGATCCCACTGCCATGCTGACCAATGGCTGAGCAGAACCACTAACTGGTCACTCATTGACAGTTGGTCACTTGGGGGAGGGGCCCACTACAATGCCAACTAGTAGCTGAACATGACTACTAACAATCCCCTGGTAACCACTGGCTGGCCAGAGAAACCTGGCTGGCTTCAGTCCATGGGGTCACAAAGAGTCGGACATGATTGAACACACACTCACATATGGATGAGGACGGTGAGAGTCAGACAGGATGATTTTCCAAGGTAGGCAATTAGAAAAGGGGCAGGACTGGAACTTGAAACCCTGGTAATGAGATTCTATGACCAGAATTATTTTTATTATGCCCCAGCTGTCTTCTTGAACTTAGAATATAGTTTTAGATGGTGACCCACTATGAAAGTGTAATTCTTGTGTTTTAATTCTGTAGGACATTTTAAAGGCACAGGCAAATAATCAGAAAACACTTAGAGGACTCCCTAAACTGGCCAAATTGCTGAGTTAATGGCACACAGCAATGGCCACATGCTAAGTGTTGTGCTGGGCTGCACTCCATTATAAGATCACTATGGGTGCTTCAGAGAGTTTTTCTAAGAATTTATCACAATAATGGATATGGGATATCTATGTAAGTCAGCAGTCCCCAACCTTTTTGGCATTAGGGACCAGTTTCATGGAAGACAATTTCTCCAGGATCAGGAGAAGAGGGGGATAGTTTCAGGATAATTCAAACACATTACATTTATTGTGCTCTTTATTTCTATGATTACATTGTGATGTATGATAAAGTAACTAAACAACTCACCATAGTGCAGAATCAGTGAAAGCTGTGAATTTGTTTTCCTGCAACTAGACAGTCTCATCTAGGGGTGATGGGTGGGTGATGGGGAGGGGATGAAACTTTTGCTTGCTCATCCAGCTCATTCGTCCACCACTCACCTCCATCTGTGCAGCCTGGTTCCTAACATAGTACCAGTCTGTGGCCCAGAGGGTGGGGACCCCTGATGTAAGTGATCAGATGCACAGGAATTATTTTCTGCTCTGTCACTTAAGAGAAGTTAACCATTTCATCTGATTTTCATACAAGGGCAAAACATGTCTAGTCTGTAATGTGACTTTAGACTGTCTGCAAGGGAGCATGGCTGAGAGCCTGAACTAAAAATTTGATCAGTGAGTAGAAGAAAAAGAAAGCAGGGAAGGGGGGGAAAAAATTACACCTTCAAGTATACAAGGACACACTTTTGGTTCTGACCGTCTAGACAGAGCTGCCCTAGTGAGTTGTTTGCCTGTCGTGTGCACAGGGGCTGCCAAGGTTCCAGCTGAGAACAGAGTCCTCCACCTGCCCCCCGCCCCCCCCAGATTCAGAGCCACCTCACATAAGCTTCTGCTCTCAGGGAATTCAGCCCGTCTCCTAGAAAGCAGTCAGAGATCTCCCAAGGCATTTCTGGCAGCATCATAGCTCCTCCCCACCAAGGAGCCGATGATGAGTAAAATGGCCAACATTTCCCACCTCAAGAGTCAGTGCAGCTAAAACAACTACTAAATAGTCCTGGCCAGTTCCACAGGCTCTAAGTTCTTCAGGCCTGGAGGCCTGGCTCTGCACTATAGAATGTGATGCCAACATATATCCCATCCTAAATAAGGCAATTGTTTTCTCCCAAAAAGGAAGAATCTGGTCTAAGGGTACAGACACTGCATGTCTATTACCCTCAGTCACCTAAAAACAAAATGTGGATGGGAAGGTAGAAGCCACTCATTCAGTTATTCATTCGACAAATACTTATTAAGCCCTAACTATGTGCTATGTGTAAACATCGACATTTTAGGAATCAGTGAACTAAAATGGACTGGAATGGGTGAATTTAACTCAGATGACCATTATATCTATTACTGTGGGCAGGAATCCCTTAGAAGAAATGGAGTAGCCATCATAGTCAACAAAAGAGTCTGAAATGCAGTATTTGGATGCAGTCTCAAAAACGACAGAAGGATCTCTGTTCATTTCCAAGGCAAACCATGTAATATCACGGTAATCCAAGTCTATGCCCTGACCAGTAATGCTGAAGAAACTGAAGTTGAACAGTTCTATGAAGACCTACAAGACCTTCTAGAATTAACACCCAAAAAAGATGTCCTTTTCATTATAGGGGACTGGAATTCAAAAGTAGGAACTCAAGAAACACCTGGAGTAACAGGCAAATTTGTCCTTGGAGTACAGAATGAAGCAGGGCAAAGGCTAATAGAGTTTTGCCAAGAGAACGCACTGGTCATAGCAAACACCCTCTTCCAACAACACAAGAGAAGACTCTACACATGGACATCACCAGATGGTCAATAACAAAATCAGATTGATTATATTCTTTGCAGCCAAAGATGGAGAAGCCCTATACAGTCCGCAAAAACAAGACCGGGAGCTGACTGTGGCTCAGATCATGAACTCCTTATTGCCAAATTCAAACTTAAATTGAAGAAAGTAGGGAAAACCACTAGACCATTCAGGTATGACCTAAATCAAATCCCTAACAATTATACAGTGGAAGTGAGAAATAGATTTAAGGGACTAGATCTGATAGACAGAGTGCCTGATGAACTATGGACGGAGGTTCGTGACATTGTACAGGAGACAGAGATCAAGATGATCCCCAAGAAAAAGAAATGCAAAAAAGTAAAATGGCTGTCTGAGGAGGCCTTACAAATAGCTGAGAAAAGAAGAGAAGCCAAAAGTGAAGGAGAAAAGGAAAGATATACCCATTTGAATGCAGAGTTCCAAAGAATAGCAAGAAGAGATAAGAAAGCCTTCCTCAGTGAACAGTGCAAAGAAATAGAGGAAAACAATAGAATGGGAAAGACTAGAGATCTCTTCAAGAAAATCAGAGATACCAAGGGAACATTTCATGCAAAGATGGGCACAATAAAGGACAGAAATGGTATGGACCTAACAGAAGCAGAAGATATTAAGAAGAGGTGGCAAGAATACACAGAAGAACTATACAAAAAAGATCTTCAGGACCCAGATAATCATGATAGTGTGATCACTCACCTAGAGGCAGACATCCTGGAATGTGAAGTCAAGTGGGCCTTAGGAAATATCACTACGAACAAAGCTAGTGGAGGTGATGGAATTCCAGTTGAACTATTCCAAATTCTAAAAGATGATGCTGTGAAAGTGCTTCACTCAATATGCCAGCAAATTTGGAAAACTCAGCAGCGGCCGCAGGACTGGAAATGGTCAGTTTTCATTCCAATCCCTAAGAAAGGCAATGCCAAAGAATGCTCAAACTACTGCACAATTGCACTTATCTCACATGCTAGTAAAGTAATGCTCAAAATTCTCCAAGCCAGGCTTCAACAATACGTGAACCATGAACTTCGAGATGTTTTAGAAAAGCTGGTTCTAGAAAAGGCAGGGGAACTAGAGATCAAATTGCCAACATCTGCTGGATCATTGAAAAAGCAAGAGAGTTCCAGGAAAACATCTATTTTTGTTCTATTGACTATGCCAAAGCCTTTGACTGTTTGGATCACAATAAACTGTGGAAAATTCTTTAAGAGGTGGGAATACCAGACCACCTGACCTGCCTCTTGAGAAATCTGTATGCAGGTCAGGAAGAAACAGTTATAACTGGATATAGAACAACAGATTGGTTCCAAATAGGAAAAGGAGTATGTCAAGGCTGTATATTGTCACCATGATTATTTAACTTACATGCAGAGTACATCATGAGAAATGCTGGGCTGAATGAAGCACAAGCTGGAATCAAGATTGCTGGGAGAAATATCAATAATCTCAGATATGCAGATGACACCACCCTTATGGCAGAAAGTGAAGAACTAAAGAACCTCTTGATCAAAGTTAAAAAGGAGAGTGAAAAAGTTGGCTTAAAGCTCAATATTCAAAAAACTAAGATCATGGCATCTGGTCCCAGCACTTCATGGCAAATAGATGGAGAAACAGTGGAAACAGTGGCAGACTTTATATTTTGGGGCTCCAAAATCACTGTAGATGGTGACTGCAGTCATGAAATTAAAAGACGCTTACTCCTTGGAAGAAAAGTTATGACCAACCTCGACAGCATATTAAAAAGCAGAGACATTACTTTACCAACAATGGTCCATCCTATTCAAGGCTATGGTTTTTCCAGTGGTCATGTATGGATGTGAGAGTTGGACTATAAAGAAAGCTAAGCTCCAAACAATTGATGCTTTGGAACTGTGGTGTTAGAGAAGACTCTTGAGAGTCCCTTGGACTGCAAGGAGATCCAACCAGTCCATCCTAAAGGAGTTCAGTCCTGAGTGTTCATTGGAAGGACTGATGTTGAAGCTGAAACTCCAATACTTTGGCCACCTGATGCGAAGAGCTGACTCATTTGAAAAGACCCTGATGCTGGGAAAGATTGAAGGCAGGAGGAGAAGGCAACGACAGAGGATGAGATGGTTGGATGGCATCACTGACTCGATGGACCTGAGTTTGAGTAAGCTCTGGGAGTTGGTGATGGACAGAGAGGCCTGGCATGCTGCAGTCCATGGAGTTGCAAAGAGTTGGACATGACTAAGCAACTGAACTGAACTGAATGTGCTATGTGTGGCTTCCCAGGTGGTGCTAGTGGTAAAGAACCTACCTGTCAATGCAGGAGATGTAAGAGATCTGGATTCAATCCCTGGGTCAGGAAGATCCCCTGGAGGAAGGCACAGAAACCCACTCCCGTATTCTTGCCTGGAGAATTCAATGGACAAAGGAGCCTAGCAGGCTCTCGTCCATAGGATCACAGAGAGTCAGACGTGACTGCAGCGACTTAGCATGTATGCATGGCTATGTATTATTTCAGGTAGAAACAAAAAGGATAGGAACTCTACAGCATTTTCTTTCTAGTGTGGAGTGGGGAGCATGCTGGGAAACAGAAGAGAGATGAATCAATGCAGGAATAAAATGAGGTCATTCGAGACAATGATAAGGGTCATTGAAAATAATACATGGTGGCCAGATTTGCCCACTGTGATGGCCCACACTCTGTCTGTGGAGTGTGCTTCTCTTTGAATCTGAATAAACCCACTTCTTAGCTTTCAAAAAAAAAAAAAAAAGAATCAGGGTAATAGAATAGAGATTATAAAGTGGATGGGGGAATGGTTTTAGCTTGGGGAAAAAGGAAAGCCTCTCAGGAGAGGTGACATCGGAGCTAAGCAGCAGCAGGATTCAATTGTGCTAATTTATTTATTTTTTGGCCTTACTATGTGGCATTTGGGATCTTAGTTCCCCAACCAGGGATCAAACCTAGGCTCCAGCAGTGAAATTACTGGACCAGCAGGGAATTCCCTCAACTGGGAGGGAAAGAGCATTCTGAACAGAATGGGGGACATGCCCCATGACAAACTCCAGCCCACCCATTTGAACGGCATATTTCACTCATAATGCTTCCATGATGGAGTTTCAATACATCCAGAATCATGGTACCAGTATTCCTTTAATCCTCTGGAACACAGAAGCAATTCTGCAGTAGATCAATAACTGAGCTTGATAGTTATTTTGCCTCTTCAACACAGGATGTGCCTTTTTCATTCTTTTTTCACAAAGGAAGCATCTTAGAAGAGTAAGAAAATATGGTATGTGTGTCTCTATATATGTAACTTACACATATGTATATATATGTATAGATATAGATACCCAAACACGGTACAGTAAGTCCCCTACATACGAACCTTCAAGTTGCAAACTTCCAGGATGTGACTGTATGGGCCAGCCCCTGAATGCGAGCTGTTGTCCTGGCATGAGAATACTATACTTCTCAAAGTACTGTACTATAAGATTAAAGATATTTCATTGTGTGTGTTTATTTTTTATGTACATATTAATTGTGTAAAAAGTATTATAAACCTATTACCATACAGTATTATATGGCCAATTGTGTTAACTAGATACCCAGGCTAACATTTTTGGACTTAAGAATGCGCTCTTGGACCTGAACTCTTTTGTACATAGGGAACTTACTGTAATTTAGACCCAGCTTCTAGGCATGTCTGTGCAAGTTAGGATGGCCCATAGAAATTGTGTGTGAGGAAACCCAGAGGAAAAAGCTTGGGAAATGCAGTGTGGTGTCTCTTGATGATCCTGATACCCTTGACCCTATCCACAACCTCATACCCAACCCCCAGGCTTGGACAAGGACTTGGGTCTGAGCAGCCTGGAGCAGACAGTAGCATGAAAAGGGGTTTTAAGAGGTATATGAGACTGAACAGTGAAAAAGCTGGCTTAAAACTCAACACTCAAAAAACTAAGATCATGGCATCCGGCCCCATCCATTCATGGCAAATAGATCGGGAAACAATGGAAACAGTGAGAAACTTTACTTTCTTGGGCTTCCAGATCACTGCAGATGGTGACTGCAGCCATGAAATTAAAAGATGCTTGCTCCTTGGAAGAAAAGCTATAACCAACGTAGACAGCATATTAAAAAGCAGAAACATTACTTTAACAACAAAGGTCTGTATAGTCAAAGCTATGGTTTTTCCAGTAGTCATGTATGGATGTGAGGTGGACCATAAAGAAAGCTGAGAGCCAAAAAATTGATGCTTTTGAACTGTGAAGTTGGAGAAGACTCTTGAGAGTCCCTTAGACAGCAAGGAAATCAAACCAGTCAATCCTAAAGGAAATCAACCCTGAATATTCATTGGAAGGACTGATGCTGAAGTTGAAACTCCTATACTTTGGCCACCTGATGCGAAGAGCTAACTCATTGGAAAAAACCCTGATGCTGGTAAAGATTTAAGGCAGGAGGAAAAGGGGACCACAGAGGATGGGATGGTTGGATGGCATCACTGACTTGACAGACATGAGTTTGAGTAAGCTCCAGGAGTTGCTGATGGACAGGGAAGCCTGGCATGCTGCAGTCCATGGGGTCGCAGAGTCGGACACAACTGAGTGACTGAACTGAACTGAACCATATGCAGCTTAGCAAGGGAACAGGACATTGAGGGAAGAGAACACACTCCTGCTTACATACAGTTGAGTATTTGCACATTTCAGGACCTCAACAGAAAGCCTCTTCTTCAGGATATCTGTATCATGTGTGTCCCCCCACCCCCGCCCCCACACACTGGAAAGTTCCTAAGGCCAAGGCTTCTGGATGTTAGCATACTGCCTGGAATATAATAGATTCATGATAAACTTTTGTTGAATTTGCTCCATGCTTGCTAAGGTTACAATCAGTAATGGCAAAAGATGGACATCGGTGAGGACTATGAAGACAAGCACACACACAAGGCGATTATTTACAAGCACATCAGGCACTTCTTACCTTCACACCTCAAAATACAGAGGGGCAAATTATGCGAGTTAGGAGAGTGTCAAGAGGCAACACAAAGTAGGCAATTACCATTAACTGCCTCCCCTTGAACCACAGATGAAGCAGCCTACAGATGCAAACAACCAAGTTTTCTTTGGAAGACCATCTCAATTTCTATGGTCAAATTAATAGATCATTTAAAGCTGTAAGGAAATAATTTTGTTTGAGTATATATTCTAAACTTAGTCCCAAGTGGACACTGTATTCAAAACCAAAACCAGGCTAAGAACCTGGCTCTGTGTACCCTAATTTCCTCAATAGTTGCTGCTGGGCTCACCACCCTACTAGGAAATTCAGGTAATATTAATACCCATGTTCTACTCAATAACTCCAATGCCTCAAGCTGTAGCTCTGAGATCCCTGCTGAGAAGATAAGGCTATTTTTTTGAACAAAGCAAATTCACTACTGCAACTGGCTTTGCATAGGCAGTCTCCTAAGTACTCCTAAGATGTACTTAGGTGATCTTCCGGAGGAATTTTGACCTTGGTCACTGTGTGGAACCAATAATTTTTCTTCCATCTACAGTGTGATTTTCTTAATTTACTTGCAACCCACTGAGTGTATCACCAGACAAAGATGAGCCCTCCTGAGGTTGGTATACCAACTCACATTGGCAGGTGCCAACTGCAACTGAGAGTGTTCAAACTCAACAAGGACTTCAAAGTTTTAACAATGGTTTCTAAAAGTTACTATTAAAAACAAGAGCTTTATTAAAAAGAAATAAAAATTCTTGTCATTGGGGAAAAAATTAGCTTTGATAGGGAGTTTGGGATGGACATGTACACACTGCTATATTTAAAGTGGATGACCAATAAGGACCTACTGGACAGCACAGAGAACTCTGCTCAGAGTTATATGGCAGCCTGGATGGGAGGGGAGGTTGGGGGAGGATGAATACATGTATATGTATGACTGAGTCCCTTCACTGTTTACCAGAAACTGTAACAACATTGCTAATTGGCTATACCCAAATACAAAATAAAAATTTAAAAAATGCAAGCTTTAGGCATAGAGCATGGGTACAGGCCCCCACTGAGAAAGGAAGACGCAAATATTCAATACTTCCACTGATGAGATCCCTCCATCAATCCATGAAGCTGGTGCCCATGTGTGCTGTCTCTCCATCTCACACATACTTACACAATTCATTTTAATAAAATGGAGCTAACAGTATGATCTTCTCTCCATGTTCAAATTGTGGCTCTATCACTGGTTGTCTACTTGGCCAAGTTTCTTGATTCTGCCAAGCCTCAGTTTCTTCACCAGGAAATGAACCTAAGAATGCTTGCCTAACCAGAGTAGGTGAATAGATCATTAAATGAGAAAATGTAAAATCCTTAGCTGTACCTGGCATTCAGTAAAGACTCTGTAAATGTTCACAACTTAAGAGGGACCAAACAGAACCCTATAAAATTCCTTCCCATAGCCTGAGTAAAGTTGACTTGGGTAGCTGGTGATGGGCCACGTAAAAACACCTGGTGATTCCAAGAAACGGGTGGGTGGGGTTTGTGGATGAGAGTCGGGAGCCAGTGATGTACTGGTTGTCACTATGGAGATGACCTCACAAGAGCCATAGGCTGAGGAGTCTGAGGATGTACGCCCACCAGTAGGTACCAGTGCAACCGAGCCCAGTGACGCACCACACATCCTCGCGCTAGTCCTGCAGCAGTTTTCTCCTGTGACCCTGCCAGCTACAAAAGAAAGGACTAAGAACCGGCCCTGTCCTCAAGAACTCCTCCAGGAAGATTTCTGATTCCCTTCTTCCCAAAGACACTGCCACCACCTCCTGATCA